>NW_026623089.1:75541731-76860481 GCF_023065955.2 Ursus arctos
ATGTTTCCTCTGGGGCAGGCAGTGTTTTGAGTGATGTAACCAAAAACCGGGGTTTTGTGATAAGTCAGTACACTTTAATGGAATAGAGAGGCATTATTTTCTCTGTGAAATACATGATATTACTTCTGTATCAGACAGAAAGGCTGAAAGCATTAAAGGCACTTTTCTTATGTTATAAAGAATGAGAGACAGACAGGAAATTATTCCAGATTGCTAAATCAATCTGAGAAGGTTTGTATACTAAAAAAAAAAAAAAAAAAAAAAAATCACAGGCTTCTGACTCATTGTCAGACAATTTGTAAACAAACAGGTATAGAATTGCTATCACTGCTCAGAAAGTGTATTTGCTTGTTTGGTTGGGAACTGAACCAGACATTACAAGTTGGTTACAAATATGGATTTGCTTGAAAAAACAAACAAACAAACAAAGTCATGGGATGTGAACTCTGTTGTCCCCAAACATGAGCATTTTAATATGGGCCACAGGAGAGCAACTCAACAACCTTGCAAGTGTCTAAGTTTGAGGCAAAAATTGTGTGGTTAACATGCTCTCAGCCATTGTATTTATATCACTCGAAATTTCCCAAGGTTACAGGTCGCTGTTTTTAGATATCCTCAATTTCAGTGCTACCAATTTTATCTAATGCTTTGGTTTATTTTGGCAGGGGGAGTAGTTTGGGGAGACATATATTATGTTCCAATTGCTTTACTCAGAAAATAAAAATGGGCATATCTGAGGTTCACTCCAAGAAATATATACTAGAGAAACAGTACCTTTAGTATTTCAAAGAGCTGTATCGGCTGGGTTTATAAGCTCAAGGAAAAAAAAATCACCCATGTATTTAGAGAAATGACAGTGAAATGTGTGTTTCTCTTTAAACACATCAAAAAGTTCTGTAATAAATAAAGTGAACTTGGACTGGTCTGTTGAGAGACCAGCCGTGAGATACGGGGTCATCGTTAAAAACTGTAACTGAAGTTTCTTTTCTCTGTGTCCGTGACACAGTCCCTTCCTAAGAAAAACTAAACAAATATATAGCACAAAAGCTACAAAACAAGTGACATAAAGATAGTTCAAAACCAACACTGAAAAAAGGAAGGATGTGACAAGGATTTTTTTTTTTTGCTTATTTCACTTTTTGCCTTTGAAATACTGAACTAAAAAGCCAAACAGTAGAGCTGGTTAATAAAGTTACAAATTTTTGTAAACTATTGAATATGCCTATTTTTAATAGGTTAGAGATCACTGAGATTTGATCCAATGGAGCAACAGAACAATTCTTAGTTTCGTATTAGAGTAAGCACAACATTCAGAAACAATTTGCTAAATAGGATGGGAAAATCTCTGGCCTTGAGATTTGCCAGTTTCAAACTTTTTCACCAAAATACCCATCGTTAGTACCCAAATAGAAGAAACTTCTGCTTCTGAAGTATCTGCCTGTTTAGCCTGAAAACAGACTCTCAAGACTTAACTTTTTTTGAAGACTCATATTTTTAAAACCACGTATGGATTTTGTATGTTATTCTGCAATATATACTTTTGTCTTAATATAATTCTCCACCAAGTGACAGCGTCGAACCGACACAGTGAAGATGTGCTGTCATGTTGAACGCAGCATACCTTCCGGCCCAGAATAAAATCGCTCTTAGAAATAAGTGCATCCCAGTTATAAAGCAACCGACTGGATGGAGTGGCATTAGCTGATCCAACTACTTTTTCCCCCATAAAAATAATGCACTTTATAAAATTGAGATAATATTTATAGCATTTATTTCAGAAAAAGTAAAGTGTTTGGATTGGCTATTTTAAGGTCAACCCCAGACTAGAAACTGCAGGACTTCAAGTTGTAACCGAACCCACAATTGTTACATGACCTTAAACAGGCCAAGCAGGTTGTGGTCGCGATTATGTATACAAGCCGCCCACGCAAGGTATCATGCCAAGGTCAATGTGTTTGTGGCAAGCATTTTTGTCACACATGGAACTGCACACAGTCGTTCTGGGTACAGCAGCTGGAAGAGGTCCCAGCACAAATGTGATGAACGGCCCAGCCAGAAAAAGGCGGATCAGACAGGCCACGCGGAGCATTGAGGCACTCAGGAGAATGAATCAATAAACGAGCATCTATGTTACAAAGTCTAGTCTAGTGGTCTGGATGAGCTATACAATTGATCACAAAATTGCAGTTAACTGTTGAAATATCCAATAGAGATCATTTTAGGGACAGGACATTCATTCCTCCCAACTGACATGTATTTTTTCCATTAAAACAATCCACGATGGTAAAGCCTAAGGGAGATGACATCAATCCATCAATAAACTTTAAATTCTCAACAAATTAGTAGGCAAAACCAACTTAAATTTTTAAAAGCCAGATAACCTTAAAAATCATTCCAAACGAGTAGTCACACACTGCCAAGATTTGGTTCACACTCATGTACACATTACATATGAGATTTGAATTCTTAAAGAAAAAGAATTTAAGCCTATTAGTGCATTTACACAATAAGGTATGTGGATTTATCTTATTTGCATTTTAGTTTTGCCCAAAAACGTGATGCAAGCTAAAAACTCTTGTGGAGCGCCAGTCCACAGAACCTAACCCCAAACCCTAATCACATGCAGTGATAATTCTGTGCACATCTACCCTCTTTACAGGTGCGGGGTCTGCAGTGGTAGCCTCATAATATCAAATAAATGAAAGGATTAGCTAACTCACTAAAGGAAAGAAATCAGGCAAAATAATCTGTTTGTAATTGTGTTTTTCTCTTTTCTGCCTGCAGCAGTAATATCACATCATCATCCTGATAATACATACTAAGAAACATGACATCTTCGGAAATTGATACCAGCATTTAGGATCAGAACTGGAAGACACCTTAATGAAATCTAATGCAAATAAAATGCCACGTTAATAAGTGGAAATTCTTGGTAAAATATATAATGCCATATAATACTTGTTTATACAAAGCTTTCCTTCCTCACTATAGTATTGAAAGGACTAATATCTAGAATTTTTGAATGACATTCCAAGGTTAATGTTTCTAGTGAATATCAGAGATATTTAGAACCCTGGTTTCCAATATTCTTTATATACTGTGGAAAAATGTAGACTAAAGGCGTAGACTCTTTCTCTCTCTCTCTCTATGTATGTATGTATGTATATATATATTTATATATACTTATAAATGTATGTTTATACATTTATACATATTTTATATATTTATATAAATATTATAAATAAAAATTTACATTTATTTTTTTATTTATATAAAATAAAGTAGGGTGGCCATATAATTTATCATCACCCTTTTGGAGATGAGGGATGCTGATAATAATTACATCAGGATACAGAGTATAAATGCAAATTGTCCTGGGCTAACAGACACTTGCTCTCCCTAGCAAGCGTTATCACAACTTAATGCACAGAAAGAAGAGAGGAAGTTTCCCCTTGCTTCCTAATCACAGAACATGCGAGATTTTGCAAACCTAAATACATTCTCTGCCCCAACTCATTAACAGCAGAATATGTATCCCAAGCTCCGAGTGTGGAACAGATGCTCACATGTGATGTGATTATTTGGATGCAGGGAACATACAGACATAGGGCAGCTGAACCTAAGAAAATTAGAGTCGAAAGAACTCTAAGAACAAGGCAAGACCAAGGGAAGTAAGCTGATTCATAACAGCTTTGTTACAGTTTTAAATCACAGGATAAAGTACTTGGAACTAATTTTTAACACAAGTTTCAACTAAAACGGAATTAAAACCATAAATTAATTTTACAGATTGTTATGACTCTCTTAAGTATACAATTTTTCATTATATTTGATTCATGGCTTAGGATAATGTATAGGTTTTTTATTTTCTACATGACAAACTAGAACTTTTTCTTATTAAATTTATTATGACTCATATTAGAAAAATATATTCTATGAAGTGAGTTTACTCATTTATTTGCATGACATTTTAATCCAAAGCTGTGATTGCTGTAGCTGTCAAAAGGTAACAGGAATAAAAATTTTCTCATTGCTTCTCTCATTTAATAAGTATTCATCACAATGACTCTCAAAATTTGCAGGAATTAAGAATTACCTGGAGGGAGGACTCATCAAAGCACAGATTGTTGGACACTGTCCTCTGAGTTTCAAATTCACTGGGAGTACAGCAGGGTCCAAGCATTGGCCTTTCTAACATGTTCCTAAAAAGTTTCCAGGTCATTCTAATGCTGCTCTTCTGGGTGCCAAACTTTGAGAAATGCCGACATATTGAACATACAATATTTGCCAATGGTTGTGTGCTGGGCAGACAGCAATAAACAAAAAAACAGGCAAAAATCTCTGACCTTAGACACTTTATGTTCCAGTGGATGGAGATATACAATAAATACATAATTAAAATATATGGCATGTTAGGTAGTGGTTAAGTGCTGCGAAGAAAAACAGAACAGGAAGTGGAGTGTAATAACGTGGTGGGGGGTGTGATGAAGAGGGTGGTCAGGGAGGCCTTACTCAGAAGCCAAGATTCAACCAAAGATTTCAGAGAGCTGGAGAAAGAGTCAGAAACATCTGGAGTGACAGTCAGTTCAAATGCCTTGAGGCTGAAGCACCCTGGCCAAGGTTAAAGAACAGGAGGAAGATCAGAAAGGGTGTGGCTAAGGGAGTGATGGGGAGAGCAGAAGGGAACAGGGCAAGGAGGCAGTGGGAAGATCAGCTCAGGTGGGGCCCTACAGACCACTGAGAGGGCTTTTGGCTTTTGTTCTGAGAGACATGGAAAACCAAGGGTAAAATCTGAGCAGAGAAATGGCATTGGCTGCTCTGCATTTCCATGGTTGAAATAAGACTGGCATTCAAGAAATACGTAGGCTGGCTATATACATTTGGGAGTCACCACCATATTGGTATTCATCACTGTGAAATTTGTGAGTTCACCAAGGAATGAGTGGATCTAGAGAGTAGTCCAAGAACCAGGCCTGGGGAAATCCAACTTCAGATGTCAGACAGATAAAATAAGACCACAGAAAAGAGGTGGAGAAGGAGCAGCCTTGAGCTAGGGTGAAAATCAGCAGATGTTGGCATTCTGGAAACCAAGTGAAGAAGTGAATCATTAGGAAAGAGCTTATTAGCTGCTCATAACGTGAGTAAGGGAAGTGAGCTCTTCACACAAGTAACACTAAGTCTAGTAGTGGTGTTGGCAAGAGCTGCTTCAGCGGCGTGGTGGAGACTGAGAGCTTCCATAGAACATTTCATGTGCAGATGTGAAGCCAGTGTGGAGAGACAGTGTGCAGGCCATTCAAGCTCTGCTGTTAGAGAAAAGAGAGACATGGGTGGTGGCAGCTGGAGTAAATGTTAGATCAAGGAGAGGGCTTGCTTTGCTAAGATGGGAAAAAGTACTAAAAATTTGCAAGCTGGTGGTCATAATCCAGTAGAGGCAGAAGCACTGATGATGCAGAGAAACAGTGGATAGTACTGCCGTGATACACTTGAGGAAAAGGGATAGCTGAGGTCTTCTGCCCAGGGAGGAGTTACATCAAAACATGAACAGTTCAGGGAACCTGGTGGCTCAGTCAGTTGAGCGTCCAACTCTTGATTTTGGCTCAGGTCATGATCTCGAGGTCCTGGGATCAAGCCCTAGCTCAGGCTCCACACTCAGCGGGAAGTCTGCTTGAGATTCTCTCCCTCTGCCCCTCACCCAACTCTCTTGCTCTCTCTCAAAAAAATAAATCTTAAAAAAAAAAAAACCCACACACAAACAGTTCATCCATAGTAATAGGAAGGAAGACGGAATATATGATATAGATGCAAGTGAATGGGTAGCGGTAGTGGTGTGTGATTCAGTGGAAATAAGATCACCAACTGAGAAAATGCATAACAAAGAGGCGCCAGAAAGTCTGAGATGAGAATCTTTAAATATCCTGTAGTTGAGAGAAAGAACAAGAATGAGAAGAGAGAGGAGAGATTCAGAGACTGACATTTGTTCGACAGAGAAGTGGAGCAGAATGGCTACCAACATTAATACAATCAATCTGGTATTTTGGAATTATTTCATCCCCTGAGTATTTTTCTAAGTATTCGTAAAGCTACTAATCAGAGCAACATATAACTTCCCAAGATCTCCCTTATTTAGAAATCTGTCCCAAAATGAAGGTCATTTGTCATTTGTTAGACCTGTCAGTGAATCTGTTCATACAGAAATGCACTCAACTGGGATTTCAAAATAAACTGAGATAAAATATACTAGTGAATTCTTGCTTTGTGAGATTGAATAAAAACATCTGATGGATAAACTATTATATATGTGTGTATCTCTTTGCTGTGTTTGAAAACTTCAAAAATATAACTATCTTGGTTGAGGTGAAAAGGTAGTAATTAGACAGGAACTTTTATGCAATGGCCCATCAGACCTCCTATCCTTTGGTTCTCAACTGTTTTGTCAGAAGTCTGGTGTTCCATGAATGTTTCATATGTGTGTGGCCCAATTTTGATCAATGTACAGGTGTTTTCCCTACAATAAATATACATGGTGCTACAGCAGCATCTGTTAGGAAGAGTACCCCCTGCAGGTAATGAGGGATAGATGCAACTAGCTGTAGTAGGTAAAAGGAGCAGAACTCCAAGTAGAAGGCCCAGAAGCATGTGAAAATCTGGCCTGTTAAGTGTGTAAGAGCCTACATGTGGCTGTAAGAAATGTGTTCCACTGCACCCCTGACCCCTTAGTAAGAAACGTTATCAATCAGCAGTGTAACTCTAAAAAACATCTACAGGAATGCAAAGATAATGACAGATGCTGTTATGGACACTCTGAGGATTTCTCAGTCTTTGTAAAAGAACCCTGCCTTCATCTGAGACAGCCTTCCAGTGCAGAGTGCGGATTTCCATGTGAGGGACCGTGGAGACTTACAGGAAGTGCACAGGGGAAGGGACTCTGAAGGATAAATGACACAAATCTAAAAGATTTGGTTCTCACTGTCAAGGGACTCTGGAGGATAAATGACACAAATCTAAAAGATTTGGTTCTCACTTGTCTAATCAAGGAAATACCTGGGCGCCTAGATGGCTCAGTTGTTAAGCGTCTGCCTTCAGCTCAGGGTGTGATCCCAGAGTCCTGAGATCGAGCCCCACATCAGGCTCCTCCACTGGGAGCCTGCTTTCTTCCTCTCCCACTTCCCCTGCTTGTGTTCCCTCTCTTGCTGGCTGTCTCTCTCTCTCTGTCAAATAAAATCTTAAAAAAAAAAAAAAGGAAAAAAATACCTATAAATAAAGTAACAATATAAAAAACTCAAGATACTAAACTTTCAGTACTTAGGATTCTACCTAATATAGATAATAAATATTTTGCAGGGATAGGGAAGTCATCATGGGGAAGCTTGGTCCTCAGTCATGCAGCTGTCGGCTGGGAGGTCCCACGGTACTCTGACTTACTCTGACTTTTGCTGTAAACCTGGACAACCACCACAATGTTCTTGAGAGTTTTTCAGAAATACAGCATCCACCACATCATGACTTGTGAGTCTGATGCCCACACTTGGCTGCATTAAGTTGTGAAAGGAGCTACCTCTCCTAAGACATATTTATTTTCTCATGGCACTCGGATATTATTCTTTATCCAAGAAACAGTGAAAGACATTGTCAGCACTGTTAAGAGAGAAGGTTTCTTTGACTCATTTCTACTCAAGGATGCCAGGTTCCTGACCAAAACACACTAAATCCCGAAGTGCTGTGATATAAAATAAAATCATGCTTTCTGATCTCATGTAAAAATTACACTTTTCATATATTTTATGCTATATAAATCAATTACAGTTATAGTACGTGTTTCTATTAACTAGAAACTGGCAAAATCTTGTTCATTTTTTGGAATGCTTCTCAAATGTCACCTTCTCTATGAACCCAACCTTGACCACCTCCTGAAAAGAATTGCTGCTTCCCCCCCCCCCGCCACTGCAAAAGAGATGTGGGGTCCATACATACCACCAACATTGTCATCATTAGCGAATATTGAGATTTATTACTTATTGTCATGGGTTGAGGTGTGTCCCCATCCCACCCCACCCCCCCAAAATTTTATGTGTTGTAGCCTAAACTCCAGTACCTTCAAAGAGGTGATTAAGCTAAAATGAGGCTGTTAGGGTGGCCCTGAGCCAAACTGACTGGTGTCCTTATAAGATGAAGAGATCTGGACGCATGAGAGACACACAGACAGACACATGTATGCACAGAGGGACGACCACATGAGGATGCAGCAGGACGGTGGCCATCTACACACCAAGGAGAGAGGCCCCAGAAGAAACCAACGATGCTGACACCGTGCTCTCAGACTTCTAGCCTCCAGAACTGTGAGATTTCTGTTGTTCAAGCCCCCCAGCCTGTGGTGTTCTGTGATGGCAACCCAAGCTGACTAATTCACTTGTCCAATTGTCTTACTGAGGATGAGCTCCTGAAGGGCATGGACTCTCTCTTACATTTGGTACCCAGCATGGTATCGAGAGCCTAGTAAATGTCCAATAAATGTTAGATGAACTTATTTATTCAAGAGGTAATAACTGTGATTATGAAGAAAAAGAATAAATATGTACTTCAATTATACATCAAAGTTATAAATTAAAATCATTTATCAGAAGCTAAAAATTATGTTTAATTTAGAAGGAATTTAGAAAATAAGAAAAGTTACATAGAAAAATACTTAAAAGCCATTTATAATCCCACTCTTGGTCATGACCCTTTTAACATTCTGGTATTTTTCTTTACAGTTCTTTTTTTAATATTTACATAAACTTTTTTAAAATTTTAAATATATATAAATACAAATAAATAATAAATGTTCTTTAAGAACATACTTTTTAATGGTTACATAATGTTTTATCACATTTATCTACCAGAATTTAAGTATCTCCTATTTAGACAGTTTCTGATTTAAGAGCCAATGCTACAATGAACCTCTCTGTATAACCATCTTTACTCACATCTCTATTATGTCTTTAGGATAAACACGTTGGATTTAACACTGCATATCCAGCAACTGTAGTAATATTGAAGGCTCATTCTAAGAGAGTCAGACTCAGACGGTTATCCATGACTTCTGTAATTTTTTATCCATAGAACACACTGTAAATTGCAATATGCCAAACCCTGCATCTTACTCTCCTACATAAAAGAGAACGCTGAGGTTTCAAGATGAACAACAAAAGGCAGCAGGAAAGTATACTCATTACATCTACACAATGCACACCAGACTCCACTGTTTTACTCTAAACAACGCTATGGACGGGCCCAGCCCTATCATTTGAGATGATCCTGGTAAGAAGACATATGGAGGCTCCTCTGGGGTCTCCTTTCCCTTGAGAGAAGGGAGAAGTTGCCATGGTTGACCATAATCTGGGGAGGCTCCCAAGAAGGACTGCACTAGGCACTGAAGAATAACAGAATAACCTCAGATTACAAAGGAAGAGAAAACAGACCATCTGTGGGAATCTCTGAGTATGATATCTTCCATAGCAAATGGGGAATTAACGTAGCAGAAGAAATGAAGGTTGCTAATCATCTGATCTTAAAGTGGGAGATTACCTTACATTGTAAGGGGGGGGTGTAACCTTAAGTGAGGAGAGGGAGGCAGAAGAGTCACAGTCAGAATAATGAGGTGGCAGAAAGACTCCGTCAGTCATCTCTGGCATTGAAGATGGAAGGAGCCAGGAGCCACGGGATGCAGGCAGTCTCTTGAAACTGGAAAAGGCAACAAACAGACTTTCCTCTAGAGCATCCAGGAGAGCAGTCTCACTGACACCTTGATTTTAGACCGGGAAGACTCCACAACTTTAAGATAATAAACTTGTATTGTGTTAAGCCACTAATTTTGTGGAGATTCATTATAATAGCAATAGGAAATACACCATAAAAACCAGAACTATCCTGAAGGCAGAAAAGCAGAATTCATGGGGGACCTGAGAGAAGCATATGGATTTTTTAAAGATTTGTGCTGGTGAACAGTGGGAGACAAGTCAGGGGGTTAGGTTCAGGAGGGAAGGCAGGAAATTAGGAATGTCTTTCAAAATAATCCAAACTTTATCCTGCAGATGATAGAGGACATTTGAGCAAGAAAGCAACATAAATAAAAGTGATATGTTTCAGCAAAATTAATCTGGCCACATCATGTAAGGGAGAGTTAATGGAGAAAGAGCAGTTAAGGTTTTATAATAATCCGCATGTGAAGTGTTAAGTGTCTGGATGTGGCAACAGCTTAAAGATAAATGAATGCTCGGGCATGAGGAACATTACAAAGGAAAATCCACGTTCCTATTTTTTCCTGTATAGAGATCACTGCCCTTAATTCCAGATTGTCAAGTGGAGTGCGGATGATCTAGGTAAATTATGAGATATCAAACAGTCCCTCACAGTTAGAGCTCTCCAAAGAGAACACATATCCTTTTAAAATCTGTACCATTCTACACTGAAGTCTTTTTGAGAGGGATTGATGCTTCCTCTTGTTTCACCCCATAAACCCAGATGACTAAAACGTATGATTCTCTAGTGAGAGGAAAGTGAAGCCAATCACCTGCCATGAATGTCATTCCATCTACTTAAAAATGTAATTGACTCCAGACAATGGGAAACCTTTTTTTTTAGAAACTGGGCTACATTCTGCCTTCACATACAAAATATTTCTCAGAGAAAAAAAAAAGTAAAACATTTCATTCTGTTTTTAAAAGAGCCCATGATTAGATGAAACTGAATGTCCTTTTCCTAGTATTTTTTTACCAGCAGATATGTTTACTTAAGTCAGTAGGATTATAAAGTTACTAGAAAAACTTTGCAAACCCCCCCCCCTTGCATGTGTGTGTCTATTTTATTTACAGTAGTTCGGGGTAAAAAGCATGGGATCACTTGGGTGTCAACTTGTGAAAAGTAATTTTTTTTTTTTTCGGAAGGCCCCTCTTATCCTACCTATCATTCCATTCCATTCCACAAAACAGGTGATAGATGGATTGATTGATACATGAGTTAGAATCACAGGGTCAAATAATGTTTACATTATTTAAGGATTATGATACATGATGTAGAAATGTGTTCTGAAAAGAGACTTCATCTTCTAGTAAACATTCAGCTCACTGTTACCTGCGCTGATTAATACTTGTATTACTAATTTTTTTGTGAATTTGATATATTCCTCCACTGAATAAAGGTGAGATTAAGTATCTTCCATGTTCATTATATTTGTGTTTTTTCTCTCTGGCCAGTTGTCTGTTCATTTCCTTGGTCCATTTATATGCAAATTTGGGTACATATCTTAGATAATTTATACATACAATTTTATAAGTAAAACCTTTGTGGTGAATATTTTCTTCAGTTTGTTATTTGTACTTTGGTATAAGTGATTTTAACATGCAGAAATTCTATATTTGAAGATACTCAAAATCTTCTATTTTTATATACTCAGAAAATTCACCCCAGACACATCTCACCTCACTCTCCTCATGATGCATTGTGGCCTGTGAGCCTTTCCTCACCGCATTCCACAGACCTGGGTGCAGTCCCTTCGTGGCCTTACAGATGGTGTCTCCTTTCCTGAAATCTCTCCCTTCGCATCTCCTTGTCTTTTCCCCCACACTGGTTATCTCCCGTGCTCCCTTCATACCTTTCTACCTTAGCTCCAGTTATGTCTTCCTCAGGGTCATGGTCAAGGTCAGGTATTTCAGACAACACTCTCCAGAGTGACTGAGTAGTAATTACATAGTCTTAAAGTCAATACTGAATTAATATATCTTTGGGTTAATGTCCCTGCCTTTCTCTATTCCTCATCCTTAAACCCATAATGCCTTACTTAGCAGGAGGCCTGGCAAACAGACCCTCTGTCGATATTTACTGTATTAATTGACTGTGTTTAAAATTACAGAGACTAGTAGGGAGTTAAGATGGCGGAGGAGTAGGGGTCCCCTTTTTCAGCTGGTCCTCTGAGTCGAGCTGGATAGGTACCAGACCATCCTGAACACCCACGGCATCAGCCTGAGACACAGGAAGATACATCTGGATCTCTACAAATGAACATCTCCAGCACTGAGTATTGAGGTACGAAGTGGGGAGCCGTGAAACCGCGCACAGATATGGGAAGATAAACGGAAGGGGGAGGGAACCACCGCACTTGGGTGCCAGGAAGCGGCAGCCACCTGCACTGGGGAGCGGGTGGACTCGGGGACCAGCACCCGTGAGAAAGCAGACTGAGACCATGAGCCGGGCAATACGCGCGACCAGTCTGAAAACCGGTGCTCTGGAGTGCACGAACCACACTGAAATGAGGTCTGGAGCGTGCGGGGGCAGCTGGTGGCTGGCGGTGTTAGAAACACAAAGGACAGAGACGCACCGGCCCTGGAAGTGAGGGCTGGGACGCTGGCTGTGGGGTGCACATCCTAGGACGCTGCAGGGTTTTTAGCAGCACCAACAGAAACAGAGTTAAAGTGGCCAGAAGAGCCCAGTGGAGAGTGGACTGCGATCCCTCTGTTCTGAGACAGAGGCTGGGATTCGGCTACTACTGCTCTGACTCTCAGAAGAGGCACAGCAAACCACCAGGGAAAGCCGCCAGAGAATAAAAGCCTGGAAATACCGGCTCACAGTGTGCACACCCCATTCCCCCTTGCAGGGGACAGGGAGACTCTACCCAAACAGGGTTGCCTGAGTATCAGCGTGGCAGGCCCCTCCCCCAGAAGGAAGGCTGAAAAATCAAGAAGCCCATCCCTAAGGTCCCTATAAAACAAGTGCACACTGCATGGGTCCCGGTCAATAATTTGGGCTCTGGACAACCCCACAACCTCTCCTCATCAGAATGACGAGAAGGAGAAATCCCCCCCAGCAAAGAAAAGATAATGAGTCTGTGGCCTCTGCCACAGAACTAATGGATATGGATATAACCAAATTATCAGAAATGGAGTTCAGAGTAGAAATGGTCAAGATGATGTGTAGACTTGAAAAAAATGTTAACGAAAATATTATCGAGAATATAGAATCTCTAAGGGCGGAAATGAGAGCGAAACTGGCAGAAATTAAAAATACTATGAATCAAATGCAGTCAAAACTAGATGCTCTGATGGGCAGGGTGAATGAGGCAGAAGAATGAATCAGCAAATCAGAGGATGGGTTAGTAGAAGAGAAAGCTAGGACGGAAACTTGGCTCAAAAAAATCCAATCTCAAGAATGTAGGTTACGGGAGATTACTGACTCAATGAAACGTTCCAGTGTCAGAATCCTCGGCATTCCTGAGGGGGTGGAGAAAAACAGAGGTCTAGAAGAGATATTTGAACAAATTGTAGCTGAAAACTTCCCTAATCTAGCAAGGGAAACAAGCATTCGTGTCCAAGAGGCAGAGAGGACCCCTCCCAAGCTCAACCTACACCACGTCACGTCATAGTGCAATTCGCAAATATGAGATCCAAGGATACAGTATTGAAAGCGGCCAGGGCAAAGAAATTTCTCACGTACCAAGGCAAAGTTATCAGAATTACGTCAGACCTGTCTACACAGACATGGAATGAGAGAAAGGGTTGGGGGGGCATTTTTAAAGCTCTTTCAGAGAAAAACATGCAGCCAAGGATCCTTTATCCAGCAAGGCTGTCATTCAGAATTGATGGAGAAATAAAGACCTTCCAGAATCGCCAGTCACTGACCAATTTTGTAACCAGGAAACCAGCCCTATAGGAGATATTAAGGGGGGTTCTATAAAAGTAAAAAGACCCCAAGAGTGATACAGAACAGAAAGTCACAATCTATAGAAGCAAAGACTTTACAGACAACATGGCATCATTAAAATCATCTCTCAATAATCAGTCTCAATGTAAATGGCCTAAATGCTCCCATAATGCCACAGGGTTGCAGATTGGATAAGAAGACATGATCCATCCATTTGCTGTCTACAAGAGACTCATTTTGAACCTAAAGATACATCCAGACTGAAAGTAAAGGGATGGAATACCATCTTTCATGCCAATGGACCTCAAAAGAAAGCTGGGGTAGCAATTCTCATGTCAGACAGATTGGATTTTAAACTAAAGACTATAGATAGAGCTACAGAAGGGCACTATATTATTCTTAAAGGATGTATCCAACAAGTGGATATGACAATTATAAATATATATGCCCCCAACAGGGAAGCAGCAAGATACACAAGCCAACTCTTAACCAGAATAAAGAGACATATAGACAGAAATAAGTTAATAGTAGGGGACCTCAACACTCCACTATCAGCAATAGATAGATCACCTAAGCAGAAAATCAACAAAGAAACAAGAGCTTTGAATGCCATACTAGACAAGTTGGACCTCATAGATATATATAGAACACTACACCCCAGAACCAAAGAATACTCATTTTATTCTAATGCCCATGGAACATTCTCAAGAATAGACCATGCTCTGGGTCACAACACAGGTCTCAATCGATACCAAAAGACTGAAATTATTCCCTGCATATTCTCAGAACACAACACTTTGAAATTGGAACTCAACCACAAGGAAAAATTTGGAAGAAACTCAAACACTTGGAGACTAAGAACCATCCTGCTCAAGAATGATTTGATAAACCAGGAAATCAAAAATCAATTTAAACAATTTATGGAGACCAACGAGAATAAAACACAATGGTCCAAAACCTATGGGACACTGCAAAGGCAGTCCTAAGGGGAAAATACATAGTCATCCAGCCTCACACAAAAGAATAGAAAAATCTAAAATGCAGTTTTTATATTCTCACCTCAAGAAGCTGTAACAGCAACAGAAGAACAGGCCTAATCCACGTACAAGAAAGCAGTTGATCACGATTAGAGCAGAAATCAATGAATTAGAAACCAGGAGCACAGTAGAGCAGATCAACAGAACTAGAAGCTGTTTCTTTGAGAGAATCAATAAAATTGACAGACCACTGGCAAGACTTATCCAAAAGAATAGAGAAAGGACCCAAATTAATAAAATTATGAATGAAAAGGGAGAGGTCACAACGAACACCAATGAAATAGGAAGTTTTATTAGAAACTTTTATCAACAGCTTTATGCCAACAAATTAAGCAATCTGTAAGACATGGAGGCTTTCCTGGAAACCTATAAACTACCAAGACTGAAACAGGAAGAAACAGATTTTTTAAACTGACCAATTAATTATGAAGAGATTGAAACAGTGATTAAAAACCTTCCAAAAAACAAAACGCCAGGACCTGATGGATTCCCCGGGGAATTCTACCAAACATTCAAAGAAGAAATAATACCTATTCTCCTAAAGCTATTTCAAAAAATAGAAACAGAAGGAAAACTACCAAACTCATTCTATGAGGCCAATATTACCTTGATCCCCAAACCAGGCAAAGACCCCATCAAAAACGATAATTACAGACCGATATCCCTCATGAATATGGATGCCAAAATTCTCAACAAGATCCTAGCTAATAGAATCCAACAGTACATTAAAAGGATTATCCATCATGATCAAGTGGGATTCATCCCTGGGATGCAAGGGTGGTTCAACACTCGCAAATCTATCAGTGTGATAGATCATATCAACAAGAAAAAAGCCAAAAATCATATGATCCTCTCAATAGATGCAGAAAAAGCATTTGACAAAATACAGCATCCTTTCCTGATTAAAACCCTTCAGAGTGTAGGGATAGAGGGTACATTCCTCAATCTCATAAAAACCATCTATGAAAAGCCTACAGCAAATATATTCTCAATGGGGAAAAGCTGGAAGCCTTTCCCTTAAGATCAGGAACACGACAAGGATGCCCACTCTCACCATTATTATTCAACATAGTACTAGAAGTCCTTGCAACAGCAATCAGACAACAAAAAGGGATAAAAGGTATCCAGATCGGCAAAGAAGAAGTCAAACTGTCTCTCTTCACAGATGACATGATACTCTATATGGAAAACCCGAAAGATTCCACCCCCTAATTACTAGAACTTATAGAGCAATTCAGTAATGTGGCTGGATACAAAAATCAATGCTCAGAAATCAGTTGCATTTCTATACACGAACAATGAGACTGAAGAAAGAGAAATTAGGGAATCCATCCCATTTACAATAGCACCAAAAATCATATGTTATCTTGGAATTAACTTAACCAGAGACGTAAAGGATCTATATTCTAGAAACTACAAATCACTCTTGAAAGACATTGAAGAAGACACAAAAAGATGGAAAAATATTCCATGCTCATGGATCGGAAGAATTAACATAGTTAAAATGTCCATGCTACCCAGAGCAATCTATACTTTCAACGCCATCCTGATCAAAATACCGAGGACATTTTTCAAAGAACTGTAACAAATAGTCCTTAAATTTGTATGGAACCAGAAACGGCTCCGAATCACCAAGGAAGTGTTGAAAAGGAAAAACAAAGCTGGGGGCATTACAATGCCAGATTTCAAGTTGTACTACAAAGCTGTGATCACAAAGACAGCATGGTACTGGCATAAAAACAGACACATAGACCAATGGAACAGAATAGAGAACCCAGAAATGGACCCTCGGCTCTTTGGGCAACTAATCTTTGAGAAAGCAGGAAAAAACATCCAGTGGAAAAAAGACGGTCTCTTCAATAAATGGTGCTGGGAAAATTGGACAGCTACATGCAAAAGAATGAAACTTGACCACTCTCTCACACCATACACAAAGATAACCTCCAAATGGATGAAAGACCTTGACATGAGACAGGAATCCATCAAAATCCTAGAGGAGAGCATAGGCAGCAACCTCTACGACACCGGCCACAGCAACCTTTTTCATGACACATCTCCAAAGGCAAGAGAAACAAAAGATAAAATGAACTTGTGGGACTTCATCAAGATAAAAAGCTTCTGCACAGCCAAGGAAACAGTCAAAAAAACTAAGAGGCAGCCCACAGAATGGGAGAATATATTTGCAAATGACACTACAGATAAAAGACTGGTATCCAAGATCTACAAAGAACTTCTCAAACTCAATACACGAGAAACAAATAAACAAATCATAAAATGGGCAGAAGATATGAACAGACGCTTTTCCAATGATGACATACAAATGGCTAACAGACACATGAAAAAATGTTCAAAATCACTAGCCATCAGGGAAATTCAAATCAAAACCACACTAAGATACCACCTTACGCCAGTTAGAATGGCAAAAATTGACAAGGCAAGAAACAACAATTGCTGGAGAGGATGTGGAGAAAGGGGATCCCTCCTACATTGTTGGTGGGAATGCAAGTTGGTACAGCCACTCCGGAAAATAGTGTGGAGGTCCCTTAAAAAGTTAAAAATTGAGCTACCCTATGATCCAGCCATTGCACTACTGGGTATTTACCCCAAAGATACAGATGTAGTGAAGAGAAGGGCCATATGCACCCCAATGTTCATAGCAGCATTGTCCACAATAGCTAAATCGTGGAAGGAGCCGAGATGCCCTTCAACAGATGACTGGATTAAGAAGCTGTGGTCCATATATACAATGGAATATTACTCAGCTATCAGAAAGAACAAGTTCCCAACATATGCTGCAACATGGACGGGACTGGAGGAGATAATGCTAAGTGAAATAAGTCAAGCAGAGAAAGACAATTATCATATGATTTCTCTCATCTATGGAACATAAGACCTAGGAAGATCTGTAGGAGATGAAAGGGATAAAGAAAGGGGGTTAATCAGAAGGGGGAATGAACCATGAGAGACTATGGACTCTGGGAAACAAACTGAGGGCTTCAGGGTGGTGGGGGAATGGGATAGGCTGGTGATGGGTAGTAAGGAGGGCACGTATTGCATGGTGCACTGGGTGTTATACGCAACTAATGAATCATCAAACTTTACATCAAAAACCAGGGATGTACTGTATGGTGACTAACATAATATAATAAAAAATATGATTATAAAGAAAATAATAAAATAAAATAAAATAAAATAAAATAAAAATAAATAAATAAAATTACAGAGACTTACCTAAACAAGGGGTGGCATCACTTCTATTTTTGTCTGTTTGATTGTTATGTTTTTCCCATTTGACTCTCATTGCCTCTGGGTTTTATATGTTGGCATGTGACATAAATCTATTTACCAATGCTTTCCAATATGTTTATGTATCTGACTGATAAAGCAAGTCTCTCCTTCTTGCTCTTTTAACAATATTGTAGAAATTTTTTCTAGGTTGCCACTGTGGGTAAAGTGAAGATCAGTCTAAAGAAAGCCAGCCTGACTGAGTTTGAATCTTGGCAGCCCCATTTATTAATTATATCATCTGGAACATTGCATAATTTCTGCTTCTCAGTCTCTTTACCTTTAAGGAGAACACAATAACAGTACTTCCTCAAGGGGCTATTATGAGGGTTGGTGTATGTAAAATGCTTAAATGTATGTGACTGGCACATAAAAAGGTCTTGGTAAATAGTAGTAACGATTTTTTTCATCAAAGTTTCCTATAAGAAAAGCATTTGAAATCTAATGAAAATGACATTAAATCCATTAAGTTTGCAAGGACTTGATATATTTATAATATCACTCTTCTACCAGGATCACATTTTCTCTCTATTTAATCATTTCTTCTATGATGCCTCTCAGTACAATCTCCTCACATTGACTGCCACATGCATTTTTTCTATGCTTATTTCCAAATATTTATATTTGTGTTACTATTTCAAATGGCATATCTCTATCCTACTTTCTAAATACTTAAAAACAAGGGGCACCAGGGTGGCTCAGTAAGTTAAGTGGCTGGCTCTTGATATCGGCTCAAGTCATGATCTCAGGGTTGTGAGACTGAGCCCTGTGTCAGGCTCTGGGCTCAGGAATCTGCTTGGAATTCTCTGTCTCCCTCTGCCCTTACCCACCCCCTCACCCCTCACTCTCTGGTGTGCTCTCTCTCTCTAAAATAAATAAATTAAATCTTTAAATAAATAAATAAATACTTAAGAGCAAAAGTTTTATATATTTGCCTTTCAGGTAGCAATGTCATTTAGTTCTTTTAATTCCTTCTCTTTGGATAATTTAGAGGTAGATTGTCTACATACAATGGCCACTTTATATGTCATTCCCATAGTTTTACTTCTTACTTTTGCTTTATTGACTTAATCCACTGGTTTGATGCTGTCAAATGCTCCAGCAGTACGTTCTCCAGAAGCTAGCTTCATCAAAGGTTGATATATGATTTGAAGATAGCAGGTAGCACAGTCACATCAGTCTGGGAAGAACTGAGCTAACTCAATGAACATCCTCTTATTTGTATAGATGAGAACCTGAGACAGAGGTTCTTTCCCAAAACATACAACCAGAGCACAGATTAAACTGAATTTTGATTCATACATAACTGTGTCATAAAAATAAGCTACAAATGATCAGTGAAAATGAGTGAACTAAAAATGATGAAAGACATAAATCGTGCAAAGCATAACAACAACAACAAAAAAAGTGGCCTGTTTAAATGTCATCCTTATACTTAAATTCATCAATTAAGAGAAAAAGTAGTCAGCTGGGCTCCTTGCTATTAACTGATAACCAGGCTAATTTATTTTAAGCAACTCAGCTAACCTCTCCATTCCTTATTGTACACATTTCTGAAGTGAGAACAGTATGTAAGTACTTTTCCATATGTAATCCATTTGTTCTTACAAAAAAAAAAAAAGTATAAACTGATATCCATTCCATGTATGTTAAAGATATCTATTTGCAAGAAATCTATTACAAATCTTTAATAATTTGCAAAATATTTGGCAACAAATGGTATCCAAACATATATTTTATACACATCTTTACTAGAAAGATATTTATGGGGCACCTTTGTGGGCTCAGTCAGTTAAGCGTCAGGTCATGATCTCAGGGTCCTGGGACTGAGCCCCACATTGGGCTTCACATTCAGCAGAGTCTGCTTGTCCCTCTTCTCCTCCCCCTGCTCATGCTCTCTCTCTCTCTCAAATAAATAAATAAAATCTTTAAAAAACACATATTTATGAAGTACATACTACAGTCCATTAAAAAACAAATAAATATGAATAAAATAGAGAAGCTGTCCTCAAAATATATTATACTAAGGCAGATAATTATATAAAAATGTATTAACAAAGACAGACTATAAAGTTCCAGAAGACACATAAAAGCAGTGCTGTGAGAGTTAACAGTGAGCAGGGGTGGAAAGAAGGCACATTTCATTGCTGTATGATATAATTTTAAATTTAGAGAATTATAAGTACTTCACATATATTTATATTTTATATAGGGTCTGCTTTCTTTCTTCCACAAACCTTATTAAATACCCATACGTTACCATGTGACAGTACAAAAAATAAAGAAATCAGTTCCTCTGCTAAGAAAGCTCCTAAATTTAAGAATACTTAGAGTATGTGAAACAAACGCCACAACAGAGGTATGTAAAGAGCTCCGCGGAAGCACAAAAGAGACAAATGAGACCATACTAGAGGTGTGTCTCTAAGATGGCTAAAATGCTCCCGAGTGGAGAAGGTGAGTAAACCATTTAAACCAGAAGGAGCAGCGTCCACAGGGCAGGAAGGCACAAAAGAACCCAAGGATTCGGTCACAGAAACTAAGGCCATCCTTTATGCAACATGAACCATATACCAAGCATTGCATGTACTCTATCTCCTTTAATTGCCTAATAGCCAATGAGAAGTTTTTCTACTATCCTCATTTTAGAATCAAGGAAACTGAGAACTCCCAGGGGTGGAGTAATTGGTATAAGGTCCCAAGTGACAGTTTGTGTCGCTGGACTCAGATCCAGTTCTGTCTGACCACAAACTGCATGCTCCTAATCATTGTGCCTGTGTTAAGAGCTGCCCTGGGTTGGCCTCGAGCACCTGGAATAGGACCGGGAGAAAAAAAAATCACTGCATTTCCAAAAGGAAATCTCCAAGAGCCCACAAGTGGTCATGTGTACCACGTTAGACAATGCCACCTTTTATTCTCAGGGCAGTCACAACAGTAACAGTGATAAAATGCAGACGATGATCACATATGTAGCGTTCATGAAACACCAGGTACTTTACTGACAAGGGCAGGCCGGGGATGAGGCCACAGAGGCTGTCAGGGCACAGGATGTAAGGAGACGCTCGCCTGAGGAGCCGCCTGGTTCTGTCCCGAGCACTGCACATACAAGAGGATGTTTAGCCAGAAGCCCTAAAGAGTGGGAACAATTCAACAGACAGCAAGTGCTCCCACACCCAAGAGCAAGATGCTCTCAGCTCAGAGTAAGAGAGTCTGTGAGCTGCTCTATCCCGGCGGGATCACCCACCACCCCCTCTTCCACACGGGCCAACCCAGGGGAGCTCTGTGCTGCGTCTGTCTCCTCAGTCACAGCTGCCCCCCACCCCAGGATATACAGAGGCTTTTTCCCCACCTTTGGCCATCAGAGAAGGGCCTACCATGTCACTTAGCATGTGTGCCCCTGCAGGGGAGGGTTTGCAGACTGGTGAGATGGCCCAAGGCTGCTGAACAAGGAGAAATACAGGGCTGCAGTGAGGGAAACGGCCCTTCCACTGACCATCGGGAGAGGGACCTGACTTGAGAAGGCTGCTGGGAGGAACGGAGTGCTTCATCAGAAGGGCAACTCCTGGGACAAAATGTGAAGATGATCAGCCAGAGAAGGCACTCCCTGAATCAAGAGTACTGCAGCTGGAAGCTTCCTACAGAGGAGGTCTAAGAACTGTGCAAAACGTCTTATGAGAAGCTAGGTCTGGACACCTTGTAAGCCCGCAACATGGCACTGCACGGGCTCAGTCATGTGACCAGTCACGTTACAATAGTGTCAGCCACACTGCCCCTTTGCCTCTATCCCCTTTCCTCTTGGGTACAATTCAGAGTAGAAACCATGGAACCTGAACGTGTGTGTGCCTCCAAAATTCATGTGGAAATCCTGGCCCCAGTGTGAAGCTCATGTAATGCTCTTAGGAGATGGGGTCCTTGGAAGTGATTAGGTTATTTGACTCAAACTCCCCCTCCAAGAATGGGATGAGTGCTCTCATAAAAAAGACCCCACACAAAGCTCTCTTGTCCCTTCTGACACATGAGGGACACAGTAAGAAGGCAATGTCTGTGAACCAGAAAGCCGGCTCTCATCAGACACCAAATCTGTCAGTACCTCAATCTTGGACTTACTGTCCTCAGAACTGTGAGAAACAAACATATGTGGTTTAGGCCACACAGACCATGATATTCTTGTTATAAGAGCCTGGAATGGACTAAGACAAATAACTAGTAGGTGAGAAGAAGAAATCTGAGAAAGAGAAAACAAACTGTCTGTACATCTTGGGGGATTGGTGAATAGAGTCTTTAGGTTTGCCCCAAGTTAGGACTTACACATGACATTATGCTAGAATGTGCATGTTTAATTACTAAAATGGGATTTTTCTTATGCTTGAAATGAACCAGAAAAATTGTCCAACCCACCTAAATTTAATCCCAGTATAGAGAAAACAGAAAAAGCAGACCAAGAGGAATTTCAAGGGCATTGGGAAAAAGAACAGAGCTGCTCTACGATTGCTCTTTGTTGAGTCCCATTTTTTAAAAACATACTGGCTGAACTTTTATAATCACCCTTAATCCTTATGGAAACTAATGATGTAGGTAGTTATCACTGTCTCAGTTCGCCTGGCAAGGCTCCACAGCTGGCGCTCTCACGCTGGCCACAAGAGATGACGTACAACCTGAACATGGCCACAGGGATTAACATGGGAATGAACAAGTGGCCCGAAGGAGCCCAAATCTGCATTCATCTCCAGGTTTATTTCCTGGCTGCACCGAACCGGCAGAAGAACCTCTCCTGGTGTTGGAGCTGACAGTCGCGAATCGAAGGGTGTCAGCGCCCTGTTCCCCTTCTCCTGGGGAGAGAATGAAGCCAACACACAAAACATAGAAAATGAACCAAAAACCCCGAGGAGGATCTAGTCCTTGGGTCCTGTCCTTCCTGATGCTAACTTTTCTTTCCTGTGTTCCAGCTCTAGGAGCCATGAAATGTGCCTTTCCTGAGTAAATCAGTTAGGTCTGTCTTCCTGTCAATTTCATCCAAAAAATTTGAACTATTACAGTTATGTATATATTTAACTGATGATGAAGTTGGAAAGATAAGGTGTCTTCCTCAAGGGCAGAAATGTGGTAAGTGGCAAAGAGTGACCTCGATTCCGGATTTTTCTGACTGTATAGTCTTCGATCTTAACAAATAACTCTACATTGTGAAATTTCAAGCGTACCATTCAAGTTTTATGTGAGAGTTTTAAAAAAGTACTTGGGCTTCCTCTTTTCCTCCTCCTTCCCCCTTTCTCTTCCTTCCTTTCTCTTACCCTTCAGAACAATTCCGTCCTAACATCTGTGTCCACCTTGGGCAGGGCAAGGTAGGCATCTGAGTGCCAGTGAAGGGAGGTGACTCGGGGCAGAAGTACTGCAACTTGGTCAGAGGGGAGGGGACATGGAGGTGGACGCAGCCCCACAGGAGCAGTTGGAGGGGACCGAGGGGGCCTTCCCAGTGCCGTCAGAGGAGTAAAACAGACCCGTTTCTTCTCTTTCAACCCTTGCCTTATTTAGTGTTTTCTCCTCTTTCTCCAGCCCTTCCCCATTTTTAATTTATTTTTACTCTTCCTCCTCCTTCTAAACCTTGAAAAACTGCAGAAATGGCAAAAAACATCTTCTGAAAGTACTGTTCTGCCAGCTGCCAGGAGGGAATGGATTCAATGATCACCAGCAAGAGGCATGAAAGTCAGAACAATCTCCAGTCTTTTCCACTGAAGTTTTTGTAGCAGATGAAGAGAACAAGTAGAAAGCTTCAAGGTGGGCCAGACCACAAACACACAGACACCCCACCTTGCCTCACCCCAAGAATTACTGCAATCCTGCTGCAGTCGGGCATAGCCTTGATGCTTGCAGGTGCTCCTAGATGTGCACCAGCTTAATAAAGCCTTTCACCTCCAAGTGAGTCACACACATGACAGTATCCACGTGGAAAGGGAGCCACGGTCCAGTGTGGGAGGCCAGAGATGAGGGGATGGAGGACTCCCATAAGAGGGGGCAGCATGGTAGGGGCCATCTAAGCAGGACCCAGAGTTAGGGATCTACTTTATGATCAAGAAATTCTGGAAGTTGCAAAGAGAAAGGATTTTTATATATGTTGTTTGATGCATCCTTTGGTAACAAATACATAGTATGTGTGGATATAAAATGAGAATTATGTAAGGAATGAATTAAAGAATAAGCAAAACATCTGAAAGACAGTTAAGAATATAAATGTGAAGAACATTATTAATTCTAACATAGCTGATATTTCCTGTTTTTAAACAATGGGGAACACATTTTTTGTTTTAGTAAGCCATGAAGTTGTTAGGGATTTAGTTTTCTTGTTGAGAGGGCTCTCCTGTTTCATGAATGTTAATCCTTGGTATCCAAAATGCCACTCTAAAGAAATACTTAGCACCACAACAATAAGACAAAAGCCCAAGTAAAGTAAACATTCCAGAGGCCTTCAGAGGTTAAATAGGAATCTGGAAATAATTATCCTATTGCTAAAAAATAAATAACATATGGAAAATATAAGCAGTGGGGGAGGACTTCCTCTTCTTAAGCAGGATTTTATTCTTAAAAATTTCTTTTGACAAAATAATATTTGACTGATATTGTCTAAAAAATGAAACAATAATATAAATATTGTTTGGTATTAAGATTATTGTTTTCATAATCTACCTTTTATTATTGAAAAGTATTCACTGTATAATAAATGATATTTAATAATATTTTATGTCCCACTTTTTATTATGTAAAATTGCTCACACTGTTACATAAAATAATTTAGTTTATTCTACAGAAGAAGAGAGATTCACAAATATATAACCTATCACCCAGCCAAGAAAATAAAAAAACTAGATTTATTCTATAGCCTAATTTTCTGTCTTTTGCTTGTTTTTATTATTTTCTGAGCGTCTTGAAGAAGGTGTCTAGACTATTACCACTTCCTCCCTTTGCCCTCCTCTCACAGCAGTCTGGTTTCTGTCCGCACCACTCCACCGAAACCGCGTTCACCCAGAAATTGTTCTGGTCATTAAATCAGAGGGAAAACTCTTAATTCTTAATTTACTCAACCACTAAGAGCATTTAGCACCACTGACCACTTCTTGAAACTCTAGAGTCTTGGTGCTCCCCACACTACTTTCTTTCCAAATTTCTTCCTAATTATTTAGCCCTATTGTCCCTATCTTGTTTTCTCTTCCTTCCTCCATTATCTTTCCAGGTCGTTGACATTACGATGTTTTTATCCAGTTGCCTGAGTAAGAACACTGGGCATCACCCTTGCCTGCTGACTTCCCTTCTGCCCTCATATTCAACTAATTCCAAATATATCTCCACTCTGTCCTCACATCCTTTCCCACCACTGCTATCTTAGTAAACACTCTCATTATCTCTCAGCAAGTGATTGTAAGAGTTTCCTAATTAGTCTCCTGCTTTCCAGCCAGACCCCCCACATTCCATCCTTCGTAACTGCCACCAGCACGATGGTACCCTGTCACTCCCCATTAACAATTTTCTGTGGTTTCCCATTAATTGCAATATAAAGCCCAAGCTCTTTGGGATAGCTGACAGACCAGATTTCCCTTTCTAAAATCCTTCCCTTTCCCCTGTGAACTGGCAAGTCTCGTTCATGTTCCGCCGTTCCACAAAGCTGGTTCTTCTGGACTCTAATTTACTCTGCATAATCTTCTGCTCCCATAGCTCTTATATCTCCAGCTCAAACGTTTCTTCTGAATGTTAAAACACTATATTCGACTTCTTATTGGACATCAGTGGGTACTTTGTATGTGTAAAACTTAACTCATCTTTCTCCCCAGACATCCTCTGGTCTTCGCTACTTAGGTGAATGGCACCATCTGACTGTCCTCTGCAGATAGTGCAGCCCTCCCTGTGTCCTCCTCTTTCATATTTTCTGTGACTCCATTTCCTGTTCAGTATAGCTGATTCTACTGTCAGATATAATTTAAACTGATTAGCTCACAAGTGTCTACACTGTTGGTGCCCTAAGTCAGAACAGCACGGTTCTCGACCAGTTCCGTATTCCACTTTGTTGCCCCTGCTTTCATTATACCATGTGACCTCCTCAATCCTGCAGACAGAATTGTGTTTCTAACCTCAAAACTTGAACACATTATTCCTCTGCTCAAAGTCCTCCAACAGCTTCCAACGGTCAACAAATAGTATCTAAATTCATTTGCATGACCTTCACAAGCTTCTTCATGAGTTCTTGTCTTACTTTACGACTTCTACCACTAAGGCAGGAATGCTTACACACCTATTCTCCTTTGCTTTAGAAACCTGTATGTATCAGTTGGGCTTTAGAAAGTTAATTGTTTCAAAATTGGCCAGTGACTATCATTTTTGTTTGTGTAAACTGCACATGTAATAACATGAAATTAGAAAGAAAAAAAAAAGGCAAGACCAGAAAAGAATAGGGCTTCATATTTTGACTTATATGAAGAAAAGCTAACAAATGGCCAGCAGCTCTTTCTACATAGCTACCTAAAACAGGAAAAGGAAAAAGGAAAAAAAAAAAACTATTAAAGCCTCATAAAAGTGGCTTAATAATTTAAGAGCTATTGATATATTTCTTAAGAAAAGAAGTCTACTACTTTGCAATATAATTCAAGTTAAAAAGGACAATGGTCAGGTTTGTGTTCTGTGTTTTTTTTTTTTCTCAGTTAATTGTAAATTATTCCCCTAGAGTGAAAAATCTAAAATTGTACATAGGTTTTTTTTGGTTTGGGGTTTTTTTGTTTTGTTTTTTTGTTGTTGGGTTTTTTGTTTTGTTTTTGTTTTGGGTTTTGTTTTGTTTTGTTTTCACTAAGAACCCTTGAATTTTAACAGTTAAATTCCTTCCGCTTTTGCATTATCCTGTCTTCACTGAACATCATTTGAAACAAATTTATATTTTTGAATCTTGGCAATACTCCAGGGACAACATTACCAGCAATGAAATTTCTTCCAAAAATCCAGAGAATGCAATGAAAGCCTAATCTGGGCTCTGTTAATTATATGTTTGTAAAACACTCTGCTGGGTGTTTTTTCCTCACGTATTTATTTTTAACATAAACATATACACTCTGCTGACTGCAGTGCAACCACAGTCATACCCTCTATAGGCCATGAGAGTTTACCTCCTGCATTTATTTACTCAGCATTAAACAAGTGTTTACAGAACACTTGCATGACAGACCTGATTCCTACCTTCATGGAGCTTACATTCTAATACACGGCATTTACTGAACTATGTTCTGGGCATTCGTTGTGTTAAATGTTCTACTTGCATCGGCTCCTTTAAGCCTCCAAGCTCACTGTAAGGAAGTGAATATTTATCGTTGCTCCCTTTATCATTATTATTGTTATTATTATTGTACAGACAGTAAGACAAAAACTTCGAGGGATGAGCAACTGACAAGCATCTCGAGAGAGGCAGTGGTATGTCCAGCTCAAAACTCAACAATAGTCTTCCTTGCAAGCAGTGTTGGCATATACACAGCACTGGCCAATGAATTGCAAGTTTTTAGCTGATGTGTCTGAAAAAAGCTACTTAAACAGTGCATGCTTCAGCTGGCAGATGCCCTCCCAACCTCTGGGCTTCTGTGCTCCTTCTGCTGCAATTGGACAATGGCCTGATGTCTAAGGCTCAGGGCGACCATGGAGAAAGACTAAATGAACGGTAAGAGGGCGATAGTGTCAGACTGCCTCCGTCTTCTCAAGTGCACACCAGGTCATATCGCCCCCTCCTGCAGTGTGGCTCCACATTGCACTGGCAGAGAAATACAAAGTCTCCTAGCTTACAAAGCCCAACGTGAACTGCCTCCTGTCTCCTGCCTGCCTCTCTGGGCTCATCTCAACCTGCTTCTTCTCTGCCTCCAATAACTAAGACAGGGAGAGCCTTCTTTCTGCTCTAGAACACGCCAATTAGGCTCCTCAGGGCCTTCACACCACTTGCTCCTCAGGACATGTAGGTTTTCTGCTTCTCTGCCTGCCTGACCCTTCTTGTTAGGCAGATCTTAGCTTCCTGTCACTACTTCAGAGACCTCCCCTAACCACCTACTCTAAAGCAGCTGCCAGTAATTCACATCCTAGCTTTTCTGTGCAGGACTTAGGACTATCCTATTTTTCCATGTTTATTTTTTCACTGATTGTATCACCTACCCCACTTCCACCAAAATATGAACTTTTGTTTCTACTAAACACCTCTGGCACCTAAATAATACCTGGCACATAGTCAAACCCAACAAATATTTACCAGATGAATGAATAGTAAAGCAAACCTCCTCCTGAGAGATATAAACCATTGTAATCTGAAATCTCTAAATTTATCTCATGCAGGTTGTATAATTTATATTAAAAATCAGTATATTTCATCAAATAAACTACTATTCCATATTTTCATCTCTTCAATTATCCTTCATTTTGATGATGAGGATGCCACAATAATGAGAAGAAGAGAACTCAGAGCTAAACCAAGAATAAAAAGATGTCTCGATGAAAGACAAATGCGTCAAACACATGGAAAAATCAACTTTAACAGGTCTTTTAAGATTTTATTATGGGAGGAATCTCTATATTCTCATCTAATCTGTATGATTTCCAACTGATACTGTAACATTTGGGTAACTGAGAAAATATAGTTTGAAACTTTTCTTCTAAGTATCTCTTCCGTGTCTTGGGTTGAATGGGGGATATGCAGCAAGTTTTAAGTTTACTGGGGAGCTCTCTGACAGACACACATCAGAAGTCTGAGTTGTTGAACACATTATGCTGTCTTCTTACAATTCCTTTTCAACATAGTGAGGTGACATAGCATAGTGGTTAAGAGCCCAGGCTGTAGGTCCAAACTGTCTGTATTTGAATGCAGGTCCTGCCACTTATTAGTTGTATGGCCTTAAATATAATACATAACCTCTCTGTGCTTTAGTTTCCCCATCTGTGAATTGGATCAAAATAATATTTACCTCAAAAAAATAATATTTACCTCATAGGTTGGTGTGGGGTTTAAAAGAAGTAATTCAGGTGTTATGGACTGAATGCTTGTATGCCCTCCAAGTGTGAATGAAGCCCTAACCCTCAATATGATGGTATTTGAAGATAGGCTTTTAGGAGGTAATTAGAATTAGATGAGGTAGTGAAGGGAGGACCCCCATGATGTATCAGTAGTTTATAAGAAGAGGAAGATCACTCTTTAAAGGAGTCATTTCAGAGACAAAGAACCAAACAAAATGGAGGCATAAATGTTGGGGATAGAGTGGAGCTGGCTAGTGCAGATTCATTAGAGAAAATGAAACTTAACCTTATCTAACGTTAGCTGCAGGAACTCACAGTTCTTCTTATACACCAGCAGGGAATGCCAGCCAATCCCCAAATGCCAAGTCTGTTCTTGCCATCTCTGGGCTTCCTTGTTCCCCTCACGTAGCCACTCTGATCCAAATGAGAAAGAAGACCAGTAGGCAACCAATCTGCTGAAAAAGCCAAATAACTTCCATATATACCCCATAAAAACTCTTTAGTCTATGAGCAACTCAGAACTCACTGTTCCTGTAAACCTGAGTTTCCCATCTTACAGATCAAAACCTTTGCAATAAACTCATCTTTCTCCTTGTTTTCTTGGTGGACATATTTGGTTTTTGACAGAGAGAAGATGCCTTATCTGAGGTAATGACATCATAATTTTATGTGAATCAACGATTGGTATTTTATTATTTATTTCATGATTGTGTAATTTTAAAAGGCTGAAATGTCTCAAAAGTGGGACAAATGAAAACCTTAACTTCTTCCCTCACATCAATCAACTATATGCCTAAATTACATACTTTTTACTTTCCTTGATTGAGTTCTTATTTATTCTTACTAAAAGCTTACATTTTCTCCTGATTTAACAATAAAAAAATGCCTTTATAATAGCTCGACACTTTGTTAGCCATATGTAATAAATCAATAGTGTAGAATTCAGTTTCTACTGGCATTCTTTCAATTATAGTTTACTTTTCTCATTAATTGTACTTAGTAATATCTTCAAAATCCTTAACCCTTAAAAATATAAAATCTGACAACCAAAATTATCAGTGCTATTCTCTCAACTAACTTTTTTCTTCTCATTATTCTACCACAACCATCTGTCTATAGCACCTTTGATAGACATACATGAGACACAAATGTGAACCACATATGCAATTTTAGATTTTCTAAGAGTAAAAAAAAAAAAAGATGAAGTTAATCTTAATAGTGTATTTTATTTAACTCAATATACTCAAAATATTATCATTTCAACATACAATAAAAGTATTAATGAGATATTTTACATTCTTTGTTTTATACTAAATCTTTAAAATCTGGTATGTATTTCACACTTACAGTACATCTTAATAGGCCTAGACACATTTCAAGTGCTCAATAGCCACATGTGGCCAGTGGCTACTGTAGTGGACAGCACAGGTCTATACTTTCAACTCTCACAGAAAGCAAGCACAAAAAACAATGGTATCTAGCACCTGACATTGCTATATCAGTAGCGGCAAGGCCTCTGGCCTGAACCATCCACACAGAGCCCCTGTGCTGCCAAACTATGAAGCACCAAGTGGTAGTCTAATGAATTCTAAAATACCCTGTATTCTCATATTGCATGGAGCACTGGTGTTATATGCAAATAATGAATCATGGAACACTACATCAAAAACTAAGGATGTACTATATGGTGACTAACATAATAAAAAATTATTATTAAAAATATACGCTGTATTCTGTGTGGATGGTATCATCTGCAGCACAATTCCAGACATGACTCTGCACAGGCCCAACTTCTAACCAATTTTTCTAAGCCAAAATTCAGAGTATATAAAAGTATCTCTGGAAGTAGTAAAAGTCGTGAGGAAGTTACATCCCTCCAAAATGTTTCACTTTTGCCTTTAACACAGCCTAGCTCAAATTTCCGGTCATCAGCATGTTGTCTTTCACTCAAAAGCATCTCTGTAATGGATAGAACCTAATTATTTTATTATCAGTTTCTAACAATAGGTGATTCACACTTTGTTGTTCATAATACACCACAGGAACAACTGCCTCACTTGCTTACCAGGTACTGTGTTCTGTAGGGGCCCCTGTATCAGAGGCTCAGCTGTGTGGTATCAATGTGCTTGTCATCTGATCCACCCATTTGTCAGTCATGAACCTCTTTTAACCAGTTCAGGTTGAGGTGAATTTGCACAAATTATTCTTTTTCAAAAAATACTAGACTTTGCTTCTTTGAGGTAAATATCTGATACTATCTTGTCTGATAGTTTTTACACATAATATACTCCCTGAACCAAACTTCCTATTAAGAAAACAAACAAAGGGGCGTCTGGGTGGTGCAGTTGTTAAGTGTCTGCCTTCAGCTCAGGGCGTGATCCCAGCGTTCTGGGATCGAGCCCCACATCAGGCTCCTCCACTAGGAGCCTGCTTCTTCCTCTCCCACTCCCCCTGCTTGTATTCCCTCTCTCACTGGTTGTCTCTGTCAAATAAATAAATAAAATCTTTAAAAAAAAAAAGAAAGAAAAAAGAAAACAAACAAAAAGCAACTAGAAGTTCTTATACAGAACGTTTCTACAGACCACATTAGTTTCAGCAAATGGGAAAGGAACTCTCACGGTTCCCATTTTGAAGAACGTTTCTCATGTGCAGAGAAGCAGGCCCTTGCAATGCCAAGTCCTCAGCCCACATACGTGTGTCCGGAGGAGAGGAACACGGGCTCTGACACAAGGAAAGGAACTTGCACTTTTAGTGTTCAGAATAATTCATATGAAAGCCTTACGTCTTTATGTGAAATCATCTTATTCAAACTCACACTGAGTCATCTTTATGGAAAATAATTAGGGAGTGTCCCATATAATCCAACACAAATCAGTGTCTGCATGTGTAGTGAGTACCTCCTTCATATGACAGGTTACAATATGTCTTGAAGACTCAAAGCACTTAAAGATGGGCATTGTTTAATATCCCTGATGGCCTGAAGACTATCCCTGAGTGTTTGGACACATTTAGTGTCTGCCGTTAGTAGGCTATGAACACATGTTTACTGAAATACTTCTTTAATTTACCCATACACTGTTTTGCTATTTTTGCTGTGTTCCTCTGCACAAAAAAAATAAATAAATAAAAGAAGGCTGGATAGAAATATCCTGTAAGATAGATTAAGGTGCAAAAATGAGGAGAAAAAACTGCAAAAACAGAGTGCAACCCTGCAAGGCAATACAACCAAAATAGTGCAAGATGAAACACCCCCAGGTTTGGAATAACTGCTAAGTCTCTCTACATAATTATATTTTTTGCAAGTCTAGGCACACATGTAGGTGTCTTGCAATTTAAAATGATGACGTAAAATGTAGCAGAATCAAATATTTTTAAAAGAGAAAACTGGAAAGGTTATTACTTAGCTGATCTGACTTACTCTGAGCACGAGAATCTTCTAAGTCTATTTCACTCATTTGTGGAACATAAGAAATAGCAGGGAGATCAGTAGGAGAAGGAAGGGAAGAATGAAGGGGGGATAAACAGAAGGGGGAATGAACCACAAGAGAATATGGACTCCGGGAAACAAACTGAGGGCTTTGGGGGGGGGGATGGGCTAGCCTGGTGATGGGTATTAAGGAGGACACGTATTACATGGGGCACTGGGTGTTATATGCAAACAATGACTCATGGAACACTACATCAAAAACTAATGATGTACTGTATGGTGACTAACATAACATAATAAAAAATTTTAAAAAAAGAATCTTCTAAGTCTAATTGGTTGAACCCACCTAATCTGGTAGGTTCTTTAATTCAGATATTATGCAGACACATAGGGATTTGTTGAGAAGGGTGGAACCAGAACTTGGGTATGAGACATCCATGGATGTTTGGCTGCATCTTCTACCCTTAAATTCAAAGCCTTCCCCATACTTTCCTTAAATTCTCATTTTAGTCTCTAAAAAATTACAATTTTCCACTTCTGCTTCTGCATCTGCTGCCTCATTTCCCCTGTTCTGATTTCCATAAAACACATCTGTTGGAGAGAAGGATCTTGTTAATTCACTCTACTGAAGATTTGCTTGGTTCTCTTGAGAGGAGTCGCATCACATAAATCAAAGTATCTCCACCATTTTTGTGACTCCACTGTCATGCTCCAGTGCCTCCCCAAAACCCTCCCATCATGCGACCCTGGGACCAAAGGAAAGTCACCTGGGAAATGGTACATTTACCCCCTGAATTCTATTGAATACAATGCAGTCAGTGTGAGTGTGTGTTGTTTACCCTAGGGTCTAAAGACACTTTTTCTCTCCACACTATGAATCATGAAAATTATGACTAAGAAAATGTAACTGTAGTAAAATCTACATTTTTCCTCATCCAGCTTCCAATCTTCTACGACCCATACTATTCTGTTCAAGGGAATCCGTGCTTAACTCGCAGCAGCCTTGTATCGGGGCCTCTTGACCATGAGAAGATTATCTGTCTCTGTGAATAAAATTTCTCAAAATTCACTTTCTGTTCCATATTAGTAAATGATTCTGTGAGGCTTTGCTTCTCTCTAGGATATTGAACAAAATGCTGGTAGCTGTTGTACTTGTCACCAAAGGAGACGTTTCTGTCTGCTTGCTCTGCCCTATGACTCTCTGTCTACACCCCTGCTCTTTATGTGACTGCAGTCCGTACCCTGATGTGGGGTCCCTCTATGCTATAGCAAAAGGGAGCATTACATTTGTTCTCTTTTGTGCCTAAGAGTCAGAACCAAAAATAGATTCCTCCCCTTGTGGCACTAGTAACTTTCTTCACACCACCACTAAGTATCTCTGTACAGCAGGTTTTCAGATATATTACTATCTAACCATGTAAACCTCCTAGTTATGTAGGTTCCCCTAATTCATCATAGTTTATGTGTTGAATCCCAGTTCAATATAAGGTCTGAAATTCAGTATAGATAAAACACACATTCTTATTATTGGGGTCCTGTAACTCGCATTGCAAATACTTTCATCCTTGACAGAAATACAATGCAATTTTAAAGTGAAAAGGAATATTACTCTATGGAGTCTATGACTAAATTCAGAGACCCAAAATTGAGGATATACGGTAATCCCAACATGATGAGCCAAAGCTTAAATTTATTCTATAACAACATAGTAAAAGTTAAGATCAAATGATCAATCTTATAGCTTAAGATGAAAAACTGTATAAAGTCTCACTTGAGAAAATTCAAAAATAAAATTGCCACTTACAATATTTGTGTACACGTATCTTCCTCTTTGACTTTATGGTAGAACCCTGTGTCACAGACATTTTTCTCTTTTGAACCCCTGCACGAGCATAATGCCTTACAGACACTGACTGACTGGAAACATTGCACTGAATGAATGAATGTGCATATTATTTTTATCATGTACCTGGCAAAAAAAAGTGAGAGACCCCTTCTATTTGTTTATGGACTTGATGTTGTGAAATGGACCAAAATTAAAAATCATACCATGGTAAGGCAAGTATATCTTCTTACTGAACTTAGCACTGGGCAAATATTGACTCCACCAGTGGGAATGTATGTCAGAGAGGTCACAACTTTACCTTTCAATTTTAATTTTGTGGTTTTAGTGGTAAGAAAAAAACCCAGAAAATAATAGTCTGTCCATAGCAGAAGAGTACATGTTGGTAGAGAAGTAGTTAATGGTACTGTAATTAGTGAAAAGGAGCATGATAGGCCACAGACTAATTGTTGTCTTAACTAACTGTTGAGGTTGCTTTTAACCTCAACCTACGAGTCCTCAAGACCATAACTTCATAAAAAATGATGATGATGATAATACTAATAATACCTTTCTATATATTCAGAGATCCTCAATTAAAAACTAATACACTTCCACCATTCCTTTGTTCTTCCAAATCGTAATGTACCCTATTTTATAAAGTTATGTTATTAAACAAAAGATCGCCAAACATTTAAAGTTTTATTTTGTGTTTTTTTTTTTTTACTTTTCTGGAGAAAAAAAATTTTTTTCCTCATCCATTCATTCCACAGCTCACTACAATTAGAATTACCATAATGGTAGGATGTGGTGGTAGAAATATATGACTTCATCCTTTATAATCACCAGCATGGCATTTCCCAGAACAACACTACAGGATATCAGTGAGGCTGAGTCTCTCTTCTCGGATCTAATGTTTTTGTGCATCCCAGTCTGAAAGTGCTGACTGCATCATAACCCTGGCTGCCAACATTAAGCTTGTAAAACAACAGAAGAGCAACAATAAAGCTGCTATTTGTGTTTTATGGAACTGTGTAAAACCAAGAAAATAGCAGAGTATCCAAGGGCTGGGTTTTTAAATACTCCCCGTGGTCCTAATCTTTGTCCCTACTCATTATGGCAACACCTCCAAAGTTGTTTTCTTTCTTAAGCTGGCTATATTTCCAAAGAATACAATGAAATACTGATTGAAATCTGTCTATGCACATCCAAAACTTCGACCACTTGTCTGAAATGGATGGCATTCTTTTGATGATTCCCATGTTATACTACTATAATAGTTTATACGATATTGTGGGAAATAGTAATAGGAGATGTTTTAGAAATTAAGCAGATGGCTTAACTAAGTAAGTACTCTCAATTCTAAATTAGTAAAATTTTTAGCCGTAGTGTTTTCCAGTACATAGGCTTAGCTTTATTTACACCCCTCATCAATGCACAATACTATAATGATACAGCTAAGCACCTGATTAACTTTTAAGTGTTTACTTGCCTGAGAAAATGGTAAATAAAGTTCGAAATTTTATCAGCATCTCCCAAAATATCTGCAGGACTTTAGTAACAATCATCCTAATATTAATTTTTGCCATGGTAGATTAAAGATAGCTATATATAATCTTTACTGCTCCTCCCACTGAGAAGTGGAGTCTGATTCTCTTCCCCTTGAACGCAGTGTGACCTTAGTAACTTGCTTGACAGTGTTACCTCCCGAGCGTCTGAGGTTGATAGCAAGAAACCTTGCAACATTCTCGGGCTTCTTGAAACTCATTCTGGGTCCCTGAGTTACTGGGTATAAAATCTAGCTACATTGAGACCATGTGCTGGTGAGACCACTGTACATGTCACAGTTGACAATCCAGCTGATTCTAACCTTTCATACATTCTCTTCAAGTGGCCAGGGTCTGGAGAGGCCAGACCACTCTAAGTGCCAGCTGGAAACCCCCAGGAATCTTAGTTGATAACATAGAGAAAAGAAGAGTTATCCAACTGAACCTTGTCCAAATTCCTGACCCACAATTGTGAGACAGAATAAAATAGTGGTTGTCTTAACTTCTAAAGGAAAACTGTTTCTCTACTCAACAATTCTGATACCGAATATGTGTTTTATTTATATTTTTACCACACCAACCAATTCTCCAACTCTCCAGATACCAATTGGGTGTCCTATAATTCAATTAAATTCTGACACTAGCTATCCAGAGTTAACACGGACCCTGCAGGATAGGGGCATGAGACTGCCCCTCACTTTAGATGCCAATCACAAGTCCTGGGCCTCCTGTACTTCTAACGCAATGGCTTTAAATTGGGGCTTCCCACAACTTCCTCCTCAGATTCAATAATTTACTGTAAATATTCACAGAACTCAGGGAAATACTTAACATTCACCAGTTTGTGAAGGTTCATCATGTAAGCATGATCCATTACTAATTCAATCTCCAGCTTTTCTCCCCTCCCTGGGGTACAGGGAGTGGGGCTGAAAGTGCCAAGCTTCTAATCATGTCTTGGTCCTTTTAGTGACCAGTCCCCAAATAGGAGCCTACCATGAGTTGTCTCATTAGAACAAAAGGTGTTCTTATCACCAGGAAATTTCAAGGGAGTTAGAAGCTCTGTATAAGACAATTCTATTACTCCCATTACTCAGGAAATTACAAGGGTTTTAGGAGGTCTGTGTCAGGAATCAAGGGCAGAGAGCAAATATGTTTACTACGTCACAGCTGCTAAAGTGTGTGGCTACTTTGTTAGCAGAAGTAAATAACGAGGGGCACCTGGGTGGCTCAGTCGTTAAGTGTCTGCCTTTGGCTCAGGGCGTGATCCCAGAGTCCTGGGATCGAGCCCGGCATCAGGCTCCTCCACTGGGAGCCTGCTTCTCTCTCTCCCACTCCCCCTGCTTGTGTTCCCTCTCTCTCTGTCTTTCTCTTTGTCAAATAGATAAATAAAATCTTTAAAAAAAAAAGAAGTAAATAACTATAACACATATATTGTTGTATTGTCACTTATAGTCTTGTAAACTTGATTGAATTTTATTGGAATTAGTATGAAACTCTATTTTAATCCTTTTTGTGTTAAGAAATTTCATCATTTTTGCTTTTGTTTCGCATCCAGGCTCTCTTTCTAAATGCAGCCCACACTTTCTTTTGGGAAATCCACCATTAAGAACAGTCTTGGAAAAGGCAATTGCCTCCAGCAGTCGAAGTGTTGGGTCCTTCTTCTACCTACCCTAAGTAGCCAGAAGAAAGCACTTAAATCTTCCATTCCTTTCAAATCAGATCAGGTCTAAACTCCTAACTGGGTAGAAAGTACCTTTATAGACTGTTGTAGTTTCACTCTCCCACCTCATCTCCAGTGGCTTCCAGATCCTCATGCACTAATCATTCTGAACTATTTACAGGTTGAGTTGTGTCCCCCTAAAAAGCTATGCTGAAGTCCTAAAGCCTAGTGCATCAGAATGTGACCTTATCTGGAAACTGGGTATTTACAAAGATAGATAATCAAGTTGAAATGAGGTCATTAGGGACAGGCCATCAACCCCATGACTGGCCTCATTATAAAACTGGGAAACACGGGGGCACCCAGGTAGTTCAAGGTTAAGGGTCTGCCTTCGACTCAGGTCACAATCCCGGCATCCTGGGATCAAGCCCTGCATCAGGGTCTCGCTCAGCAAGGAGGCTGCTTCTCCCTTTCCTTGCCGCTCTGCCTACTTGTATGCTTTCTCTCTCTCTCTCTCTCTCTCTCTCTCTCTCTGTTAAATAAATAAATAAATAAATAAATAAATAAATAAATAAATAAATAAAATCCTCAAATAAATAAAATGGGGAAATGTGGACAGGGGAGACATGTGAAGGGCAGACTGTGACGACACCCAGGGAGAATGCCATGTGAAGACAGAGTATTGAAGAGATGCCGCCACCTGTCGAGCAATGCCTGAGAAGCTAGGAGAGAGGTGTGGAGCAGTTCCCTCCCTATGCCTTCAGAGACAGTGTGCTCCACTGACACCAAATCTCAGATGACCTGCCTTAAAAGACCTGTGAGACAACACACTTCTGTTATCTTAATCCACCCAGCTTTGGGTACTTTTGCTATGGCCGCCCTAGGAAACCAACATGACTGCCTATTGCTTCTCGAGAGTATCATACTCATCCTCAAAAGAAATAAGTAAATATAAGAAAGGTTTATGTCAAACATCCCAAGATTTTGGAAGAAGAAGGTAGAAACAACCACGGACATTTTCATGAAAAAGAAGGCATTTGAGCTAGGCATTATAGTTCACATGGGTTTCAGCAGGCAGACTGGTGGGGATGGCATTTCTAATTCAGCGAATACTTGAAGCAAAGGTGTGAAAACAGGGAAGCATACATCATGCTTAAAAGAAAAAAGAGGTTGTATCTTTGCTTTATGGATTAGATGTGTACAGTGGATTCAAGAAATATTACTGTCAATGGCTAAGTTTAATTAAACTTCTTCTAGAAGCAAGCACACAGAAATATAATTCTAGTAGTTCTTTTGGTATACTTTATTAGTCTTTCCTCCTAATTACTTTAGGTTATTCTCTAGACAGAAGTCCCCAGACTTGTAGAATTTACCAAGGAGTAAAAAATGTAAAGGATAGACAGCATCATAAGGATGTCAGCATCTTATCTTGGGACATAAGTGCACTTGACATTATTCTTATCTTTTGCTACCGTAAGTTCATTAAAGGAATATATTTTTAAGATTTTTTATTTTATTTATTTGAGAGAGAGAGAGAAAACACAAGCAGGGAGACGGGCAGAGAGGGAGGGAAAAGCAGACTCCTTGCTGAGCAGGGAGCCAGATGTGGGGCTGCCAGGACCCCAGGATCATGACCTCAGCTGAAGGCAGATGCTTAACCCACTGAGCCACCTAGGAGCCTCTAAAGGAATATTTTAAGACCAAAAAAATGAAACATCATCTTTTCAGAGTAAATTATCCTTTAAACTGAGAAAAAAGACAGCTTTGCAAATAATTTCCCACTTTATCATTCTCATTTTCCCAAACCAGAGAAAACAACATGCTATCTTGTGGTGATGAAAAACTGCTTTAAAATTAAACACACCCAGGGGTTTCCTCCTGTCATTCACTAAAAGGGGAGCTGAGGATGCTGATGATCATGGATTTTATTCAACAGGTGTCATTGTAGAGGGGCCTGTGAAACACGCAAAAATTACAATAGTCCCAAAGAGGTTTCTGAGGTTCCATGAAGAAATGAACTAGTTGTTCTTTTTGGAAGATATGTTAGTTCACCTATTTCTACATAGGGACTGTTGGTCTTTTCCTGAGACATCATTTGTTTGCCAAAGGAACCACAGGGGTCTGCAGGGTTAAAGGTGTTTGTCCTTCTGAACTAACCAGGAGAAAAGGATACACAGAGCCTCCTTATGGTCAAAAAGGAGCTGCATTTTATTTTATATTTCTTTCCACACTCAACTCTACTACAAATAATTTACAAGTCAATTCAAAAACATATACAAAGTGAATTAAGTGAAAATAATTCTGCAAAACTCAAAATTGATCTTTTTTCTTGACTAAGACATTTCCGTTTCCTTTTTAAAAATCTGTCAAGTAACTATTCTTTTTTTTCTCAACGTGGGTACTTTAACTTCTTAAAGAATGATGCTCTATTTTTTCATGACTTTTAGTGCCAATCTCTGTAAGTGGTATATTGAAAGAGTAAATGAAGCACTGTTTCTATTCATTTGTTTAGTCATTCACTTATTAGTCATTCATTTATTAAAAAAAAAACAAATACTTTTTGAATACCTACATTTGCTAGCTACTATATTAGATAAGAGACAGAATTTCTGGTCTCTAAGAAGTCACACTGGTAAATATACTGAGAAACCAACTAACTTAGACCAATGGACAGTTGATCTACAAGAAGAATATATACCATATTATGGCAGAAAAGGACATGGAAGATGATGGGAAAACGGTAAAGGTTTCATGGACAACGGGTAATTGTGCATCTTTTATTCTGGGAAACAGTAATTCTCATAGCTGACTGAAATTCCATAGCTGACTGAAATTCCACCACCCCCAAAGGTTGGTGATTTGCCAGGGGGCTGTTGGTATGCAATTCCAATATGGAAAGAACGGTAAATACCCATCTTTTTGTGCTCCCCAGTTTCTCCCTGCCTTTGTGGAAGACTGACAGAGAAAGGTGTGAGCAGGTGGCACAGACCCAATTCAAAGGCTGTACTTCCTGAAATACGTCGTTCCCCACAAACAAGACATATCTGGCCTAATAGAAATTTGACATGAGTCAAGATAAGCCTTAAAAAAAAGGACATAAACTTTGGTGGATCCGACTTTCAGTGGTGCCCTATAATTACCAAGATTGAGCTGCCCAGTTTTCATTTCTATACCTCGTTGCTCGGTGTTTTCTCCCCACTCTGAGTGTGCAGTGTCTCCAAATGAGGGCTTTGGGGAGAACAGCATAAATGACTGGGAAAGTTATCTTGCATTTGTAAATACTGAGGAGACCACACATGAAACGGAGACACCAAATAATTAGTAAGACAGATCCTTTATTCAATCCTTGTTTAATATAACATTGATTCCATCTTCTGGCTCTCTAGTGTATTGTAATGGGGGAAAAATCCAGAAGGCACTCACTTTGAATATCATGGAAAGTTTTAAGAGTGAAGAAAGAAAAACTTTTTGTAATGCTATCTGGTTCTCTTATAGCTTATATTCATGAACTGGTTTTGCAAATGCAGCCATGACATAAATCATCTGTGAATTAAAAGTCAACAATGAATGAAAACCCCTAGTGGATGCTCTGCTCTTTTCATAAGTCACAAGAAAAAGAAAACTATAAGGCATGAAAGAAGTTAGGCTTATAGATGTTTGGGGTTTTCCAATCACTTTATATTTTTGTGAAAGCAAATCTTCCTGATGGCTAGCTCCTGCCTCATGCTGACAGTTTACAAATAAGAATAGCAAGGTCCCATTTCAGAGCAGACAGTGTGGAGCCCTTCTCAAAAGCATTTTTAAATTAGATTGACAGAGCCTCACAACCACTCCTGGCAGTAAAGGATGAATATTAATGCTTGAAGAAAACAATAAACTAGATCTGGATCTACAGTCTTTTGCCTTCCCACCCCCCACTGTAAGAACAAAGATAGGCCTCCTGCAGTTGGATATTTTATCTTTTTGTTTTTTACACTCATAAGTGGATAAGGCACAATAATGTAAACCTTGTTAGCAAGACTTACCATTCTATTGATATACTGCTTCATTCAAGAATATTATCCTCTGCATCCCTCCAAATCCAGACACATAAACATACATACATAATGTATGTTCAATAAAAAACCTTTTACTCCCAAATGTTATGGAAATGAGGAATCCCAGGTGAGGTGACATGGCATGGCTTGAAGACAGACAGATAGATCTATGTAAGAAATTCCGGCCTACTTTGTAGGACAGTTGTTTGTTTTATCGAAGTCTAATTTACATAGAGTGTTATGTTACATTCAGGTGTACAGTATTTCGATTCAACAATTCTGGAGGTTCCTCACTGTTCATCACGATAAGTAGGTACTTAATCCCTTTTATCTATTTCACCCATCCCCCCACCCACCTGTTTGTTCTCTGTATTTAAGAGTCAGTTTTTGGTCTCTTTTCTTCTTTGTTTGTTCATTTGTTTTGTTTCTTAAATTCCACATATGAGTGAAATCATATTGTATTTGTCTTTCTCTGTGTGCTTACTTCATTTAGCATTATACTTTCTAGGTCCATCCACGTTGTTGTAAATGGCAAGATTTCATTCTTTGTTATGGCAGAGTAATATTATGTTGCATATACATATTTTATATATATATATCTTCTTTACCAATTCAGTTGTTTTTAATTCCTCAAAGAATTTGGTTGTTACATGAGTGATATCAGGAGCTGACCCACCCATCAAACTATATTATCTTCGATCTGCTTTCTTATATCAGGGAGACCTTCAACTAGATGGAAACCAAAAGATTGCTGTGTTCTAGATTTAAAGCTGTTTGTCTTTGGAATGTTTTTCTTTCCCTCTGGATATATACTTTCATTTTAGCTGAGGGGAGAAGTCCCCCCAAAAAAATTCCCAACAGGCCCCAACAGGCTCTGCATATCAGCTTCAAATTTGTGGAACTTCTGGCTCTAGAGCTACTTAAAAAATCTTTTCAAGTATCTTGTCAGGTTTTAGCCAGAACAAACAGTAAACATTCCCGGAAGGACTGAATAACACCACTGACAGAAGAGGCGTTCCCAAAGAGGATACAAAAGATATTATCCTCCCCCTACTCGCAGCCACTCCCAAAGACAGCCAAAGAAAGAAAGAAAGACCTAGACAACCTCCTGAGAGCTGGCAACAGTCAGCAGAATCTTAGCTACAAATGGGGGTGGAACCCACATTTCTGTGCAGACACACCTAGCCACAAATGGAGTGCAATGTACATTTCTGTCCAGTCATATTTGGGGTCCCAACCTCACAGCTGAACTGCCTGCATATGTAAGAACAGATAACCTGGGTGCCCCAGGTAGGCAGAAAGCCAAGCCAAGTTCTCAGAGCACAAAATGAGACAAGAAAGAATGTGATGAGCACTGGGTGTTACATGAAACTAATGAATCATTGAACACTACATCAAAAACTAATGATGTACTATATGTTGGTTAACCGAATTTAAATAAGAAAGAAAGAAAGAAAGAAAGAAAGAAAGAAAGAAAGAAAGAAAGAAAGAAAGAGAGAGAGAGAAATCACTGTCCTTGGAAGAAAATGATGGACAAGCAATGGGTATCCCAAAACCAACTTAACAAGAGTCTGGATTTGGAAAGGAAGCAACAACATGAAATGTCATTTTCCTCTCTGGATGGCAGAGATTCGAGACAGCTGACTCTGGTAAGAACTCTCAACCTTTGCTGGCTTCTGCCAGTTTCCCCAGGATCCCATCTTCAGGCTCCCAATCAAGTGGGGTTTCTTGTATATCTACCAGAATTTGGCAAGGTCTTCTTCCACTAATGTTAATTTCAGTTTCTGCTGGGCTGTTAAAGGGAATAACTGGTAGCAATTTACCAGAGAATCCCTCAGAGTCTTGCCAATGCTGGGAAGTGCCTATGTAGGGTCCACCTTCCAGAGAACACATGGGATCATCTGAGTTGGTGTGGAAGGATTTGACAAAACCTTTGAGGACAATCTTTCCTCCAGTGTTCCAGCTGACTGCAAATGAAGACACCAGTTTCTGGGCTAGCAGGTTAATGATGGACCCCCAGGAGGGGACAGTGCAGGAGGCCTGGTGTCTTAAGTTTCTGGCTCTGGAGCTGTTGCAGTTGTAAGGACACCAAGTTGACAGACTTTTGTTTACAGTTTACAGTCTTTTCAGAGTGGACTGAGTACTCTGGTAAAGGAAGGTAAAGGGGAATAGTAGTAGCCACATCAGTCCTTTGTTTGAGGTACCTCTTGTTTCTTTAATTTTTCATTAAGCTTTTGCAATGCACCTTTCAGTAAAGGTATTTTGGCTTCTGAGATTCCCATTAGTAATAGAGCCCATGATTCCTTCATGAGATGATTTCTGATGGCTTTTAATAATCTAATTTAGATTTAGATTTGATGGTCAAAACAGTCCAATTTCTCATCTTAATTATTTCTCCAAGTCCCCAAGTTGAGGCTCAGCGAGTCCCCCCGTTACAGAATTGCAATTCCATTTTTTTAGTCCTTTAAAGCTGCCACCTGCTATGGACCCTAACATAACTACTCTAGAGCCTTTTCAGGACCCCAGAATTTTCTGGGGATTTTTTTCTTTTTAAGATTTTATTTATTTGACAGACAGTGAGTGAGCATGAGCAGGGGAAGGGGCAGAGGGAGAGCGGACTCCCTGCTGAGCAGGGAGCCTGACATGGACTCAATCCCAGGACCCTGAGATCATGACCTGAGCCGAAGGCAGACACTTAACTGACTGAGCCACCCAGGTGCTCCTTTTCTGGGGATTTGAATAAACCTCAGAACCCTTCTGGAGTCTCGAGAAACTTTCTGGGAACTTTAACAAATTCCAGAACCTTTTCAGGAGACAGAACCATCATAGAAACTTTAACAAACCACAGAAAGGGGTCCCAGAACCTTTCTGGAAAATATATATGTATATATATACACACACACATATATACGCACATATATATGGTTATATATTGTTACATATTGTTATACATATATTTTGTCATATGTATATACATGTATATTTTAAATAAAATCAGTTTGGATTGGAGAGCTACACACAAGGGAGCAGAGCTCCAATCCAAGTGACTTACCCATGGCCTCTGGTAAGGACGAGGAACTCTGATCTCGAGGGTTTTAGCAGGTGCCTTGCCTGTGTACTCTCTTTGTCCCAGAGCCTGCTAGCAGTCAGCTTCAGATCTCCTTCTTCATCACCAAAAACTGTTAAAACAATGATGAAGACAATTTAGTTGATGAAAACAAATTTTATGTAACACTCCAGGAAGTGGGAAGTCTCTGTTTTCAAGGATCCAAGGAAGAGCAAAACAGGGCTAAAACAAGACACTTTTATAAAATAAGGAATAAAGACAGGAGACAAATGGAGAATATCTGATTGGCCTGAGCCACACACTCAACCTAGTTTGGGTGAGCAGACCCAGAAGTGGCCTGCTATTTGGGGACTGACTGCATACACCACGGATTTACTGTGTAAATGTGGGCTATATACAGGGACTCAAAAGTCATCTAAGTTTTTGGTTTGCTGACACAGCACCCTGGGCAGGAGTGGCTCCATCTTGGGCACAGAAAGTTATTTCAGAACTTGTTAAAAGATAAACTTTGGCATACAAAAATTTTAAGTTTATTTAAGCAAAACCAGGAGTGGTTAGACGTGCAGGGGAGAGGCGTACATGGAGAAAGTACAAAAGCAGAGAAAGGAAATTATTTGATTGGCTAGAGCTTAAAGAAGAGTTGTCTTTTTGTTATTGGTTGTGCTTAGTGTTTTGCTTTTGTAACCTTACGGCATTTACAGGCTTAGAGTATGGCTTGCTCCTGCGGGCCGCCACGGCGTGAAAGCCAGCTCGGTCTGATGGCCTTCTGGTGTAGCTAATCGAACAGGCATAAACAAGAACGGGAACCTGACAATAGCAGGCTCTTGGTGAAGAGCAGTTCTTTTACTGTTACTTTGCTAACATTAGTGTCACCATCAATAGCAGCAGCATCTTGCTGGAGGTAAACCAAGTTTTTTAACTTGGTTTAAACTTCACCCTGCATTAAACAGGATAAGAAGCAGGAGGAGGGTGGTTTCAAAAAGCTTCAGACAAACCCAGCTCATAGCCTGGCTCTGCCACTATTTCTACAGCCCAGGAAAGTGGCTTAATCCTTCAAATCTCTTATTTAATATGAGACTAATAGCTGTATTTAGTTTATAGGATTTTGGGGAGCTTATAAAGGACACTTTAGGTACAGTTCTTATTATAATTTCTGGTTCATAATTAAGTGCTCAAATAGTGTTAGCAATTATTAACATTATGACATTTTATTATTTAGTCTCAATGAAGGACCATCCTGGAAAGAGAACCCTAAATGTCTGATCCATTAGAAGAGGGGGAAATTATATATTTAAAAAGGTCATTTGAAATCTATTACAAGAAAACAAAAGCAATAAAATATGAATGGGTGGGCAGAAAAAAAGACATAAACATGCTTTGAAAATATTGAGAGGTGAAAGGAAAGACTTAAGAACAAATGTCCTTATTTTATTTAACAAATGCTTTATCATACTAAGGGCCGGGCACTATTGTAAGCACTTCACAGATACTAATTTATATAACCCTAATAATCCTACAGGGGAGGTACAATTTGCAATCCAGTTTACAGATAAGGAAGGAGAGGCCAAAGTTAAGTAATGTATCCCTAGCCACACAACCAGCCAGTAGCAGAGCTAAGATGTGAAGCCAGATGAATCCTTCAGTGTCTGTGCATTTACTCCTTTTACTACTCAAAGAAGCTTCTCTTCCACACATGTTTTAAATGTGTGCTTGAAAAGACCAGTGCAGGGGCGCCTGGCTGGTTCAGTTGGTAGAGCATGTGACTCTTCATCTTGGGGTCATGAGTTTGAGCCTCATGTTGGGTATGGAGCGTACTTTAAAAATAAGTAAAATATTAAGAAAGAAAGAAAGAAAGAAAGAAAGAAAGAAAGAAAGAAAGAAAGAAAGAAAGAAAGAAAGAAAGAAAGAAAGAAAGAAAGAGGGAGAGAGAAAGAAAGAGGGAGAGAGAAAGAAAGAAAGAAAGAAAGGGAAAGAAAGAGCACAAAAGCGCTACAAGGGGGACTTAGGAAAAAAGACAACATTGAAGCCTTGTATCAATCAGTCACTGTCTTTGGGGAAGGTTAGGACACTAAACTTAATGGTAGGCCAAGAACCCAATAGACAAGGCTTGGATAATTCCACTGTGGGGATGACAAAAGTGTATCATCCTACTAGTAAAACATGAAATAAACATAGGAAGTTAATTGGAGATGTAAGTCACATGATAAGGGCCAAAAGAGTAAGAGAAATAAGATTCTATTTTCTCCCCAGATGCCAGTTTGGCCCTAGGAATCCAAGAGTACCAGAGTTGGCACACGCTCAAAGATGATGACTAAACATGTCATTTTGGAGAAAAAGCACACCCTGCCTCCATTCTGGGGTGATGATGGAGTAGAGTTTGCCAGTTGTTGATAGCAAGAAGCTTGTGTTTGCAAAACATGCTGGCCCTACCTGCCCAACACACCAACATCAAATTATAAATATATTCCATTTTGAGCTCTCTATTCCTGCTACTGTCACAATTTGACCTTGACTGAAAGAAACAAGACAATAATGCAGAATGTAACCATTTTTCTTCTAAAGTTTCCTATAAACATTTTACAGCTTCATGCAGCCGTTAATTAAAGAAACACTATTTGAGTCTTGACCAAAACAGACAGATTCTTGGGGCATGATGATTTATTCTAGCTGTCATGTTAAGATCAGAACCACCGAAATTGTCACCAGCTAGACCCCAGGACCTCACCTTGACTACCCACCTGCTTGTACTCACCAAGCTTTGTCCCACATTTTCCCTTGAGCTCTTCTCTCCAGCTTATCTCTTAACTCAGACAAATTGAAAGCAAAACCTCCCCTCACATAAGCAACTACCCTCACAGGACCTTCAGCTGGTCCAGACCACCCTGACCAGTTTGAGCTTAATCCCCAACTCATGCTGTGCGGATGGACCATGGCATGATCTCTCAGAATGATTGATGACCACATTTACCTCATTATTCTACTAAAACCTCTGCCCAAGGAGGAACACAAATACACACAATGCATGCATAGGCATGTTTCCTTAAGGCATGCATGAACTTATGTCCACCTCTATATACATTGACAAGGCTTCCCTAACCCTAAACAAAGGAACCCAACCACCCTTGCTCAGAGAATCAGGGCTTTGGAAGTTGTTCCCCGTGATTGCCTTACTTGCTGCAAATAAATTTTATTTTGTGTGACAACCCCACCTGGCATACCTGTGTCTCACCAAGGAGCAAACTCATGTTGGTTTCTTTACAAAACGTACCTATATCACCTTCCATGAGTTAAGCTCCAAAAGTAACAGTTAAATACAACTCCTATATATGACATTTTGTGTGAAGAACATTTTTCTAGTAAAAATTCAGTGGACAGACACCAGTGTAAATGTTAATATAGATGGTGAATTTGGCAATGTGCATCAAAAAGACTTAAAATTTTGCTTATAATTTGATCCAGAATTCCCAACCTCATAACAATTTTAAGGATGTATACAAACTTTTTGTGTAAGGATGTTTACTGTATGTGTTCGTGAAAATTTGTGACATCAAAAATGAATTAAATATCCAATGACTAGAGATGGTAATTTATAATGTAGTCACCAAATGTAATAAAATGCCCTTATTAATAAGATATTACACAGGAATGGTTAAGAACAATGACATGCAGAATGGTTCTCAGTGCACTGCATTTAAGTAAAAGTGCATAGAAAAAATAAAAATATATTCTAAAACATAAGCGATAACTGATTTTCATTTTTACACTTTTATTTTCATTTTCTAAATTTGTTTCAGTGAACTTTTATAAAAACAAAAATTTCACTTTTTTTTTTTAAATATAAAAATTTGTTCCTGGTCCGGGGAGTCCCAAAAGGATGCGCTCAGAATCCCCAGAACCTAATGCCGGTAAGCATAGACTGGATTGAACAGGGGACGTGTTAAGGACCCTCTCCTACACGACAGCTTTCCCTTAAAACAATTAGATTTGGTTTTTGCTGTTGTGTAACATTATGCGATGTTCCCCAACCAAATGCATATTGTATTCTAGAACTCTCTTACAGGCCTGTGTCCCTGCTCACTTTCTTACTTGTGAGCTGGGATGGATACTGAAAAAAACCTTAAAGACATCCTTTGATTTTTTTTCCCCTTAAATGTTCTAGCCTACAGAAGCACTACCCAATACAACTGTTAATATTAATGGCAATGTTCTGTATTTACACTGCACCTTAGGGTAGCCACTAGATACATGTGGCTATTACATGTCTGAAATATGGCTAGAGACTGAGAAACTGAATTTCTAATTTCATTTGGATTTTATCAATTAAATGTGAATAGCCATCTGTGGCTGGAGGCTGCTACAGTAGACAGTGCAGTAGAAGTGGTCAGGAATAGTTGGGTGATGTTTCCTTTTCTGAATTCCACTCTGGAATGTCAGTGCTGGAGAGTATGGGATCAAATCCTGAGATTCCCACTATGGGCAAATTATTGAGCCCTGCCTAAGCTTCATCTGTGCCTATTTTTTTTTAAAGATTTTATTTTTATTTATGTGACAGAGAGACAGCCAGCGAGAGAGGGAACACAGCAGGGGAGTGGGAGAGGAAGAAGCAGGCTCCCAGCGGAGGAGCCCGATGTGGGACTCGATCCCGGAACGCCAGGATCACGCCCTGAGCCGAAGGCAGACGCTTAACGACTGCGCTACCCAAGCGCCCATCTGTGCCTATTTGTTAACAGGCATTTAACACATTCTAGATTGATCTGGGAATAGTCTTTGAGGGATTATTTATTGATAACATCAAATACATAGACAAAGCTTTCTATCATAGCCTCAGAAAGTAGCTCTTCTCCAACACAGGACAATTAGTAAGCTCTCACATGATGTGAAGAACGAGGTAGACGGGATATGGCTTTCTCAATGCTGGTTGGCTATGACCAAAAGAGCACCATGTGATAAATCTTTCTCTGGGGAAAAAATGGCTGGCAATGCAATCTTAAATAATCCTACTAAAGTTACAAGCTGGCTGGGCTTTTCTATATTTTCCATGGCATCTCTATGTATCTCACATCTGAAGAAAAGGTAACTCCAGATCCATCAATGCTGAGCCTGAGGCACTGATATTCAACTGGTGGGACTGCACCACCATCTCCACTTCATGAGTCCCAAGAGAGAACATGAAAGGGTGCTGATGGCCTGGCACTCTGCCAGTGTTCCTCTGGAGTGAGGCTGGGAATGACATACAGGCCCCCACACTCCTTCCTACAGGGCTGTACCACACGGAATATTCTCTCTGATCTGGAGCACCATTTGCCCCTGTTGTTAGCAGCTATTAGTGAAGACACTCATCTTAACCACATCTCCCTTGCTATCATATTTGTTCATTTACAACAAAATGACGTGATGCTGTTCTTTCGGGCTCTTCTCGTGAAGTGTATTAGCACTGGATGCCACTATTGTTCCATGCAAACCGAGCACAAACGTGCCTCTCCCTCAGTGACTTTCGGAATGGCCCAGAGCCTCAGGGAGGAGTTCTTCACGTCCTCTGGCAGAACCACACGATACTCCTCAAGCAGCCTAGCACTGACGTTGCTATTTTCAGATTCTAAATCTAGTCTATCCCAAGACCAAGCTTGGGTCCAGGGAAAAGGCCAAGAAACCTTGGAAGCACAGAATTTATATGCATTTACCCTCCAATCAGATTACTGGCAAGGTCTATTTGTGAGCAAGAAATTCTGTGCTTGCTATACATTTCCTGAAAATAGCAACCACTTAATTCGTTCTTTGAATAAGAACGAATGATCCATTATCCTATGGAAGAGTCCTAGAAGCATTTCTTTAATAAATGAAACACAAATATTAACTTATTGCTTCTTATCCTGGTTACTTTATTACTCAGTAACAGTCAGTAATCAAGGCTATCAAAGCTCTCAGGCTGACCTTCTGAACTGCTCTTGGACATAAGCAAGCACAGCAGGCAGTGCATTTTAGGGCAATTACAGGCATAACTCAAGTATTTACAGGACACAGCATTGTAAGAGAACAATCTTTCTGGCATTTCTGAGGTAACACTTAGATCCTGCCACAGTGGTGGCCCATCAGTGGTGGGAAAAGACCAATTGCTCCTGAGGGTAGAAAATAATTTTGCAGTTCGAGCTAGTGAGGGATGGCATTTCTTCTTCCACTACATGCAAAGTTGAATGGGCGTGCTACAGCATTTTTTTCCCCATGATTTCCCTCATGACGATGTTGTGGTTACTTTAGCAGGGGGTGGAAAACTGATAAGTTTAATTCCTGAATCACAGGATGTATAGGATGTAAATATTTGCAGAGCAATTAAAAACCATTTGCCTCTTTTGCTTCTTAAAATAAAAGGTACAACTCAACAGCCAACGAGTGGAGATTTTTTTTAAAAAGTAGACAAGTTTTTAAGTGGCAAGAATATGAAATGGTTTATTGAATGTTGATTTTGTGGTCTGGTCTGATGTAATGCAGGAGGAAAAAAGCACAATATTGTGAATTAGGAGAAATGTGTCATCAAATAACTAAAAATAACTTCCAAGAGAACACCCTCAGATTATAAATGGTCACAGTGTGTGGTGCTGTCAATTACCTTCCCAGGCAGGGGCTTCGTTTGGGGAGATGTCTAACTGCCAAGTCGCTATTGTAATAAGTCCCAGGGTTTGCCTCATTCATACCACCTGTAGGATGGTAATTAAAATAGCCATGTCAGTAAACTGGCATCCAATAATGCCAGTTTTTCTGTATGAAGAGCTTTTCTTTTCCACTCTTAATCTGGTCCACATGTAAAGATGTCCTATGTCTCAAACTATATTCCAAGTAACATTTTGATTACATTTGACTTATCAGCTGAGTTTCTAACACTCTGATCTTTACTACCAGCAGAGATGGTGAGAAATTATTCTATATATGTAGAACGTGCTGGGCTTGCATGAGGGAAAGAGGAGGATTAAACAGTACTCTGATACTCCTATAGCAAGGTTAAAATTTATATACTACAGTTTGGATGTACAAAAATAGTTATTTATTATGTTCTACGATGGATCCCATTTTGCCCTTGATCCTCTATTTCTCTAATTAAAAATAAATTTTTTATATATGTATATTCCAAGCAAACAAAAAACCCTTAAATCTGATGATGAACAGTAACTTTGTCTCTCGTGGTTATAAAGGCTCTCAGGTTAATTCAATCTCTTAAGGGTAAATAATCATTTTGGAGTTCTTCCCTTTTTGTGCTCCTAGGAGCATACCTAAGGCCATGCACTCTCATGAGCACAAGGAAAAGAGAACTCAGATCCTCATATGCTCTTTTAGCCCTGCTGACTCTGACCGAAGAATAACCAGTAAGTCTTGGCATTGGTCTCTGTCCTTCCAGCATAGATTTGTTGACTTGTCCAGGGGTTATGGCGCTAAGGTCTGTGTTCTCAAGGTAGGCAGAGTGACTGCTCCCATGAAGCTCAATAAACTCCTTGTGGTAGTTAGGCTCCACATTTTTATTTTTGCTGGCAGCATAGATTCTCTGAGACCTCATGGCCTTTCCTTGGGGCTCTTTGACTTTGCGCTGGTTTCCTCACCCTAAACCATGGTAACCCTTTGGCAGTTGAGCCTAATTTTATTTAGTTATGCTTACTTTTTTTTTTTTAAGATTTATTTGTTTTAGAGAAACAGAGTGGAAGGGAGGGGCAGAGTGAAGAGAGAAACCCAAGTGGACTCAACGCTGAACACAGAGCCTGACACAGGGCTCAATCCCAGGACCCTGAGATCACAAACTGAGCCGAAACCAAGAGTCAGATGCTTAACCAATGGTGCCACCCAGGCGCCCCATAGTTATACTTACTTTTAATTCTCAGCCACCTACTTCTTCCTTCACACAGTCATGCTGGGACACCCAAACCTTTTCCATGTCATGCATGGGCTATAGACCAGGTCTTGTTACCCCAAGGCTATGTATATAGACCTTCCCTCTGCCTGTAGTGACCCAGCACTCTGATTTTATTTTGCATGAAGCCAAGAGAAGCACAGCAGAAGCTTGGATGATCTTTGATTTGCCCTCACTCGATCCAAAATCCCAATCAGAGTTTATCAGATTGCCTTTCCTTCTCTCCAACCCGCCAAGTGTCCCTGGGCAGCGTGCTCATCCTCACCTGTCACCTGATTTTTACAGCCCCTCATTTCCTAATATCAGAGGTGGAAGAGCTTTCTAATTCTATTTCTACCTGAAAAGAAACAGCCTCTAATATATATATTTTTTTCACAGAATTGGAGTGCAAGGCTTTCTGCCTTGATTCCCAGTTCCATTCTGGATATCAAAAGGAAGCTTTAGGATATAGAAATACTTTTGTTGTTTCCTCACAAAATCCTGACTTGGCAGATATTATCTTGCTCTGAACCAAAACCAAAACCAGAATAAAACCAAAAAAAACCTTGAATTTGAAACTCCAAGGTGAACATGACTTCATTCTCTATTATAGTCACTGAAGCAATACAAGCACTTGATTCTTGCTTTGATAGTTATGAGGCAACAAAATTTGGGGGAAATCTTTTTATTTTTATTTATTATTAAAGATTTTATTTACTTGAGAGAGAGAAAAGAACAGGGGGTGGGGCAAAGGAGAGAGGGAGAGAGGAAGAGAGAGAATCCTCAAGCAGACTCCCCACTGAGCAGGGAGACTGATGCAGGGCTCTGTCCCAGGACCCTGAGATCATGACCTGAGCCCAAGGCAGAGGCTTAACCAAATGAGCCACCCGGGTGACCCAGGGGGGGGAAATCTTTCAAAAATCAGTTTAATAGTTACTTTTCAGTCATTGTTTTTCATGTGGTGCATTTTGCAGTGCACTGATTTTTTGAAGTTCAAGCTCTAGGTTTCTTGAAAGATGGAAGGTCTTTACAGTTTACTGTAGTGTCTCCTCATAGGATAAATCTCAAGCTTAACTTTGAAAAAAAAATCAGTTTAATGTCTTAAAAAAAATCATTTCAGTTACATTTCTTAGCTGAAAAATCTCAGTAGCTGCCAATGCTTTTTCAACTTGTACAAAGCTCCAGGGCACTAATGGCATTTATAGGACCCTTCCAGGCTTCCCTCTCATTTCTGTGTGGAAGAGACCTAATGATTCTAAGCTAAGACACAGCCAATGAAGAGAAATTGCCAAAAGGTAGATTTTGCCCAATCTAGTACAGGCCCATGTAATGTCAGAATTAGGCTCTGAAATTAGCACTTAAGGTAAATACTACATTTATAAAAATCATCTGTGAAATTCCTTAAATTACCTAGAAGTACATGTCAGTCTCTGAAAAAGTCAAAAAATACTATCTTTTGGTTAGCTCAATAACCATGTTTTACTCCTCAATAACCAGGTTTTACTCCTGAAAAAGATCTCTCTTCAAACTCTGCAATCTTTTTCAGTGATGCCCACATTATAAACATGGGACCAATGGATCAATAAAACTATTACTTCTCCTTTCTCCAAAGGATGCAGAGTTTAAGCTGCCCAGGTTAAATATGATAATGATGCAAGGTCACTACATGAAGGGACATGTCCTGATAAATACTGCAATTTGATAATGATATGAATGACCATGCTGATAGTAATCAGGTAATGATAATAAGAAGGAATGACAATAACACTATTTGCATATCTCTGTCCTAGGCAGGTCATCTCATTTAATCCTTGCAACACCCCCAGGAGGTAGATACTATTATCATCCCTATTTGAAGAAAAGAAAACTGACAGGTAATATTCAGAGAGATTGGTATTTTACAGCATTAAGTAATCAGCCTAGAGAAGAAGCAAAATATGTTTTTAAAGTACTGGTAATATTAGATCTATCATTTTCTGATTAAAAAAATCAGAAAAGGGACAGATTACCCTAAATAGCATAACATAAACATGAATATTTACATGAAAACTATTGCAAAAATATTTATTTTTATTTTATTTCTAGCAGAAATATTTATTTCTGCTAGAAAAGAAAAAGAGAGAAACTAATCCTAGGATTCGTTTGCTGTTACTAAAAAGCTGTATTATTCCCTTGCTTGGAATTCTAATATAAAATAATTCATAAAACTCCTTGGTGCATTCAGAATTGAATAGGTATACTTTCTACTTGATTGATTTCTATTGTTTCCACATGTACACACCAATTAAAACAATTTCAGACTTAATTTGTTATAACATAACATTATTTTCAGTTTTGCAGAGCATGTTTTTAACATTAGACTTTGTCCCTCTACACATGCTAATCTTCAAAAACACTTTCTAAATCAGCCCTTGCCTGATAAATACGTCCATTTGCTTTAGCTTTTTGACTCATGTTCCATAATAATTTTGATTTTTTTCTGAGCCATAAATTGGAGGCACGGGAAGAATGAACCCAGTGGGTTTTCTTTCCTCTTTTAAGTTTATACGAAGGTGAGGAGACATGTCTTTCATTAAGTAGATAGTATAACTCCTTAAAGTTTTTGGAACCAGATGGACGAAATGATAACCTCTCTGTTGATTAGAATGTCTGATTCCTTCTAAGAGACCCTAAAGGAAGCCAATTAGCATCAGCAGATGTGTGTGCAGTAGAAAAGAGGAAAGAAAAGACGGTAGTGGTAGCTTTTTGGGGGACTCAGATGGAAAAAAATGCTGGAGTAGGGCAGGGCTAAGGCTTTAGTCACAAAGTCAAAGGACACAGTATGGGATGGGGGGTGGTGGAGGGCAGGAATGGGGAAGGACTGTCCCAAATTTGAGGGAGAGCTGCTGAGTATGGGATTAATGTGGATACTGTATGCCCAGGTGTTTATCAGGGATTTTATTCTCAAGAGGTATGAGAAACCAGGAAAGCCCTCTGCTATCACATTGTCTTTCATTCTGAGATTGTACTCTGGAATCAAGCATTGTAAGGATGTTAGGTCAAAATAAGGCTCCAATATTCCTCAGGGCTAAGCCTAGCTCCCCCAAGTCATCCTGAGCACAGCTCAAACCAGCACTGCTCAACACAAGAATAATGAGAGCCAGAGAGGTAATTTAAAGTTTTATAGTAACTACAAAAGAAGAAAAAAAAAGAGAGATTAATTTTAGTATTATACTTTAGCCCAATGCCTAAAATATATTATCATTTCAACAATCAATATTTTAAAATATGAATGAGCTATTTTACATTATTTTTCTTATATTAAGTTTTTGAAATCTGGTGTGCATGTTATACTTACAGACTATAGCACATACTGTGTGGGAGCTAAATTTTCACTAAGAATGGATGATCTGTACTTAGATTTCAGAAAATTTACAGCTGAAAAAGTAGATTCACCTACTGATTTTCCAAACATCTTCAAATATTTTCCAATAACTAAGGCAAGGAACAAAAAATAATTTTCTATTCATATTCACAGCGACATTGACAAAACTGATTCATCATTCTTTGGAATAACTACTTGGCCTTTAAAACAAATGTCTATCGGTTTCTAACTATGTCTATGCAAATTAAGTAAATTTGTTAACTCTTGTGTCAGTTCAACATTATTAACATCAAATTCAAAGAACTTCATAAATTGAAAAGCAATTCTAAAAGCTTATCAATATCAACAGCATTCCTCAAATTTTTCTTCTACTTTTTGCAGCCAAATTACATAATACTGGCAATTAAAATTAAAGTTCTTTTAAGTTGATTCAGACTAAAAATGTGTAAAATAATTATTACTGATTTGGAATGTGAACTGTTTCAATTTTGACATAAATTCTTGTACCTGTCTAGCTAGGTTGCAAATATTTCCTTTTCTTAGAGCTTCAGATTTCACTTATTTTTTTTATACAGTGTGATATAAGTGAGAAAACATAAATCCCACTGCCATTTTTCATCATTATTGCTTTTGTTTCAAAAAATCTTGATATGGAGGTAACAATACATCTTTATAAAATTCTCCCATGACTCACCTAATGAGCACTAGCAAAGAACAAAAAATTTAATGAATCTGTTGTCTTTTCTTCCAATAGTTCCCTAAACTAGCAATAGGTCATGAACTATGAATATATGTATATCCATGGCCTTTACATTTAAATTTGAATAATTTTAACAATTGCATTCATGGCACTTCTAAGACTCATGTTATGAAGCAATAAGGAAACATGAGTCTCTTTTTTTAAAATTCCAGTGTATTTGAATTTTTGACCTAATGTAACTAGAGTCTATTACAATAGAAAGTGATTTTTTTGAGACATATTTGAAATTCTTCTTAACCAAAGTAAGCATCCAAAATATCTACAACATAACTTAATTTTCTAGGTCATGAGTTGCAAACAGGTTTTTTTGTGAACTTGAAGGCCTTTTGAGACAAAATGTAACTAAGGTATTAACAGAGCAATACCTCATATTGCATGACTCACCTTAAATCCTAAAGAAAATATTTCAATTTCCTCAATTTTCAATCAATTGATTTTTAATATTTTTAGAAAGACTGTTTTACGGGTAATTGTTTGATGGTTTCATTGAAGATCTTTAACTTTTTATAAAATGTGTTTTTTAATCTTTTTCTTGTAATTATCTAACAAAATTGCCGTAATTGAAATAATGACTTCTTTTACCATCGACCTAAAAATGATTTTTTTTGTGCAAGTATCCAAGCCATTTTATAGCCGTCAAGGTATACGCTCAGATCCTATTAAAAAAAATCTTTAAACGCATTAGACATTTAATTATCAAATTTACTATGCGTTTGCTAAAAATATCTCTGAATATTGTCCACTTTATTATCTTTAAAAAAGTTTTTACACAGCAAGCAAGCAGATTTGATTTGCCCAACAAAGCCTAATTGCCTCTTATCATTACATTTTCACATATGTTTTTCCAGTTTCTTTTTCTTCTTTACTGTTCCCATTATAATACCAGCTTCTTCCTTGTCAATTGCATCAGATGTATGCTTTTATTTTAAATTTGAAAATTTGTCGGTTTACATTAATGCTAAATATAATTGTATTATTATTAACATATTTCTATTTAATTACCAATTACAATTTACATAGGTACCACTGTAACTCACGCTGCCTAAATAAAAAATTTATGTAAACACGTTACAAAAATCACCCCAAGTGAATCAATCCTTTGACATTGATTCAACTAGTGGTGTATTTGTAAGACCAAGAAGAATGTGCTATTCAACACACCCATTACAGTGCAACAGTATCTAATGCAATACCATGGTTAAAGAGAAATGAGTCCTACCAAAACAATAAAGCTGTGTTTAACTGAAAAATAATTATACTGTTTCAGTTTTTAAACTGAAATTAATTAAAAATCAAATTAAATCAAACATTTTTTGAGTCTCACCAGTTTCTCAGTAACACATCCAAGCGCTCACTAGCTGCTGATAGCTGATGGCTCTCCTTGAGTAGCACAGCCCTAGAAAAGGTAAAATGCTAACTGTTATCTTTATTTGTCCGTATGGTGGAGATGATTCTCAATTCTCTCTCCACCTGCCACTGACCGCCTCCTACAGTGTGGAGCAGTTATCTTGATGTGACTGGCTTCCAGAACAGTGGTTAGGCCATGTCTGCTCATCTTTGATGGCTGATTACCAAGAGTTGCCATGGTTGGTGTGGCTTTCTCTCTTGGCCTTTGCCCCTACGTTTTCTGCTCTTCTGCTTCCAGAAGAAAGTGACCCAGGCCCCAATCGCTTAATGCAGACCAGCCATCTGCTCAGATAGGACAGGAAGAATTTAGACTTATAAATAAACTCATTTCTTTTATCATGCAAACCAGGTGGCAGTAAGAAAAGGGCCCTAAAAGAAGGCAGAAGCTCCACTTAGTTCTTGAGCTCAGATCATCTGTGAATGTCATCTTCCAGCAAGTTCCAAATGGGACAGTTAGTAGGTAGTTAACCCCAGCAAAGGGGTGGGAACTAGTTTATCATCTGTTTACCTCTTATGACTATCACCTTCTCAGAACGTTATAGGATTGGAGTGCTTAGACTCAGTAATCCTAAATTTCCTAGCTAAGTATCACTTGATTATAGCCCAATGCTACACGTATTTCTAATAATTACCATTTTACTTTAATCTTGAGTTACAATGTCATCTTTGTGATAATGACCCTGGAGAAAAAGGATGGGGTCTTTTTATCAGCTGATAAATGCATGATACTTGGCACAGGATTATATCTTTATCAAGACAATGATATTAATTGTAGTGACAAATTTTGATGTTGATAGAAGGAATTAGAATATTAATAGATAATATTCCATGCTTGTCTTAAGCCTGAGTCAAAAAGGTCCCTTTAGGGGTCACATTTGATCTATGAACATCTCATACTATTGAATGAGGTTGTACAGTTTCTTATTCCACATCACCCTAAGGCCTATGGTTTAACCCTCTTGCTACCGAAAATAATTAAGGCTTCCTGAGCCACCACTGCCACCTAGTGGTAATTAAAGAAACAGGTTGATCCAGAATTGATTCCCTATTGTATCATTTCTTGTATACATTGACTCTCTTCTCTTTCCATCCCCAGCCTTAATGTCCTCTATGCTAATTTTTATTACATGCACTGAAGAAGGAAATCTGATATGGTGGCTGGCAGTTCACATCTAGAGCTAGACTTTCAAGGTTCACCTCTCTGCTTCACCCCCTACAGCTCTGTGGCCTTGGACAAGTTGCTTAGTGTTTTCGTCCCTCAATTGCCTCATTTGTAAAATGGAGTAATAATAACACCTATCTCTTAAAATTGTTTTGAAGACTTAATTATATAATTTATGTAAAGTGCTAAAATTAGAAGCTGGCATACAGAAAGTGACCAATAAATGCCAATAAATGACAGCTGCTACCTAATCTTTTTAAACCCCTCGCATTTCCCCTTTCTCTTCCTGTTTTGGTTCTTTTTCCAACCCTCTCAAATCAAACTAAATCACATCTGATATATTGTTATAATAAGTGATTAGAGCTATTATGTAAAAGGGAAATAATGTATTTTGACAGGAAATTAGACATGACTGACACAACCTGTAAATCTCTTGGCAATACTCAGAAGACCCATTTAGAGTCTCAGTTAAAATTTTCATTTGCTTCCTATTTTCTTCTGCTTGAGCCACTATAACAAAGTACCGCAGACTGGTGCTGTATAAGCAACAGAAATTTATTTCTCACAGTCCATCATCAAGGAGCTGGGAGATTCATTGTCAGGGGAGAGCCTGTGTCCTAGTTCATACACTGCTGTCCCTGTGCTATGCCTTCAGTGATGACAGGGATGAGAGAGCTCTGTGGGCTCTTTTATAGGGACATCAATACCACTCATTGACGGCCCCACTCTTATGACCTCAATACCCCTCAAGGTTCCACTTCCTTATGCCATCACGTTGGGGGTTAGGATTTCAACATTTGAATTTGGGGGGAGATACAGACGTTCAGCCAGTAACACTTTCTAAACTTCCTCTTTTTAAAAATCATCAGCTGTCAAGAAAAAATTTTAAAGAATTTTACTACAATTTTTTTAAATCAAATCAATGATTTAAAATTATTTGAATTACACAAAACAGTAAATGAATACTTTCTTGTTGCAAAACCTTTAAGCCGGAGAGTATGCAAAACATCTCCTTGGCTCCCACCTCCTCCAATTCTACAAATGGCCCCAGACATAAAGATTACCCCTTTCATGTACTTCCTGTAGGTCTTTCCCAAGCATTTTTCCATGGTCTCAAATATTTAGAAAATTCCTAACTGACTCTGGACACTTGAATTCCGGTCATGGTATCCATTCTCCAACCCTGTGCTGGGAGACTTACAAATGTCCCCAGGGGATGGATGGCAGGGATCTGTTGTCTACACTAACAAAAGAGTAGCTCAAGGCCCCTCTACCTTACTCCCTGGTCCTATCAAGAAGGTTCTTCTTCTCAAGTGAGGACCTAGTCTACCTGCTCCTTTCTCTCTTCACCTGTTTTCACTAGTCTTATGAGCAGAAAAATTGTCTCTTGACATTTTGGAGCCTCAAGCAAAATCTTTCCATCTTAGACTTAAGGCAGCACTTTCTTTAAATTTCTACTTCTGCTTCCCCATGGACTAAGAGCACCCTTAGGGTTCAAACTAAGACAAATAAAGAGAAACCAAAAAATTAATATGTTGACATGTTAATCTATCACACATTTATTTATGCATATAAATATGTATATATAGCTTTATCTTGACTTAACATTTTCCCACAAATATGACCATTGTGTACATATTTTTTAGACTGTTTTTAACAATCCTCTTGACATAAATTTAAAAATATTTATGGAGCACTACTATATGGAATAACTAATGAGTTCACGACTTAGGAAGTACTCTAATGGTACTTTAAGAATGTCTTTTCCACTATTTTGCAGTGCCAAATTTAGCAAATTTTTTCAACTTTGCTATCTCTAAGCATGTGTACTTTTAAACTATTAACCCACAAATGAACTTTATCAAAATAATCTAATTCTAAAGAGTGGCCTGTATTTATATTAGAATTTTTCTTAAACCTAGCTGTTTTCACTTAATCTCTCAAGAAACTGCTTCTAAAAGTTCTCTTTGTAAATATGGTTCCAAAACAACAAAAAAACTCCTTAGAATACACAATCAATATTTTAAATTTTTCATAAGTGCCTTAAAATACAATTTGATCTTTCTATACAAAAATTTATATAAAAAATTTTTAAGAGTGTTTTGCTATTTTCTCCTGTGGCAAAATGTACATAAAGAATTTTCTCATGCAGAATCATTCACAAATCAAAGGACTACTTGGTCTAAATGAAAGTGGAATTAAAGGTGAAACTATATTATAGTTTATGAACAAATTAGGATATATGTTTAATTTAAATATATTTCATGTGTGTATACTTCTTGTGCTCAGTGCTATGTACAGAGTAAGTAGCTGAAGAAAACAATATCATAGACAAATACTAAGAGGCAAATTCTGTTAAGTTTTTAAACAACATAAAAAGCTCACTACAATATTGGGTGTATTTTGGCTAATTCATAGACCCATTTTTCTTTTGCTTAAAATAATTCCCACTTTTTTATTCACAGTGTATATCTCTGTAACTACTATTGGCAGCTCTCCAACTCTTGGACATGTCTTTTTGGAACAGTATTTGTAAATGACATACAACTGCCTATTCCATGTGTGAACTTCTGTCACACCAAAAAGTAAAAAGCTTTAGAAAATTTAATTCAACTGTATTTTAAAATATTTAAATATTTTTTAAAGAAAAAAAAGAATCAAGTCATCCTTTAAGTTATACTAGGTTTGTATGATGGAGTCAGGGAAGGACATTTTAGGGTAGCAATTGCTATGCTGATAACAATAGTAAGTTGTGTTCTTTTTCTTGTTAATATATCGTACTTTACTATTTATTAGTTTTCTAATAAACTTGATACTGCATTCAAAATACAAAGTACAGTCAGAGGTTTGGATCCCTTGAATTTCACAAAAGTCTTTGATCATCAACCTGAAAAAATTTGTATAGAACATTCTCCAAAAACCTTACACACACAGCCCACATCTTTGCTACAGACACGTCTTTGGCCTCAGAGCAGTGAGCACACATAGGGTGGAAGAGAAGAAAGGATGAAAGAAAAGAAGAATATTGTTTTCTGTTGTTCTGTCTTTATACTGTTGTAGCACTGAATATAGCACCGGACTTACAGTGGGCAAGAAAATTATTTTTAAGCTAGTCAGTAATTGGATATTCATCTGAGATATGTAATCACCCACTTTTTTTTTTTTAATTCTTGGGATAGTTAGCACTTTGCCAGCATCTCCTGATGTGGTCCTGGGGTAAGCATTTTCATGATCTCATTTTTGCAATTACTACCTCTTATTCCCAGGTAAGTGGTTAAAAAATGCATGCTGTGCATTTGTGGATTCTGTGTCTCTCTCAAGGGCTAATTGGTTTACACGCAGTTTTCTGTGGTTAGCCGCTGAACTTGGAAGCTGTCTTTTACCTCATGATTCATGATTCATGGTATCCTCCTCACTATATCAGGTCCTAGAGCAATTGTTCTGGTGTGGTTAGACACGTAATGATTTTCTCATCATCTGTTTTTGTCTCCCATTCTACACCATTCTGGGTTCTTGCCAAGGTGAAAGGAAAAGTTTAAAATTAATGTAAAAGTTGCATCAACAATGTAAGCTTAAGTAGCAATGCCTGAAATCCAAATGTTCACTGCTTGGCTCTTCCGGAACACTCAGATATCACATAAATGCAATGATGTAAAGGATTTAGGTATACTCCCGTGGCTACTCTTTCCTATCTCTTCCAGATTTCAGCATAATTGTAAAATAATAGAAGACTATGTACACCCAAGTATAATTGTCTTTAATTCTGACATTAAATTGGTCACTATTCAGTGATAATACACACACACACACACACACACACACACACACACACACTTTCTGCTGGGCACCACGGAAGATATAATACTTAGGAAGGATGAGAATCTTCATAGAGGAACATGGTGGCAAGACGATAGGCACGTCTTTTGATTTCTGGGCAGGGTCCCAGTCTCTGCCCCTTCTTTTCTAAAAAAAGTCTGCATTGTATTATTGCTGGGGGGGATTGAATAACATTTGTTTAGCACTTAAACAGTGCCTTCAATATAAATAGCACACCATTAGGTACTGTTAGATCATTACAGAGCATTCCATTGACAAGTACTGAACTTCATGGGCTAGACCATGTGAGCACAGACATTTTGAGTGCAGTGACATCAAGAAAGCTTTTATGGCCTTTGGGCCAGGCTTTAACTAAAGAAAGTAGGGCCTAGGACAGAGGAGAATGAAAACAAAAGTAGAAGGTGGTTTATCAGGAGAAACCATGAAGACCCACTTGACAGGGATGAAAGGGTGATGTGATGAGCAAAGCCATGTGGGACTGTACTGGAGTGTGTTGAATTTTGTGTACTCGCCAGTGTAGTTTTTAAATCTTTAATGTAAACTTAGAAACTCTTCAGAAAGTCCTTTCCTTTCTAAGGAGAGCCTGATGTGTTTAAGCCAGAGACTCACTCCCAGGATCAGAGATGAATCCTACACATTTTGACTGTCTTTGTTGGACAACAGTTAAATTATTTCAACAACCAGTCTGCTAAGATGAGAACTATTTTAAGAGAACATTTAGCTATTTGAGAGCAATGGCCTTAAAAATACAGGAAAAAGGAAAAACTGCTCCGAGGTAGGAGGAGGAGAATTACAGAGAAAGTGGGGTGATGAATATTCACAGATACATTTGCATCATCACAGTGGTGGAGTCTAAAACAGAATGTGAGATCTGTAATAACTAAGTCCGTGCTACCTTGCAGGGCATTCTTTGTTCCTAATGTCCTACTTGCTTTTAAAGTTCAGTTTTTTGTTTTATTTTTTAAATATACCCTTATCCTCTCAAAATCTCAGAAAGGGTGAAATTAAAAACAATTTGAAATTTAAAAACATTAAAAAAAAGAAAAAGATTGAAATTAGTTATGCAGAAGATAACATCCAGTACCTTCTTGCTGTTTGGGCACTGCCTGGCCTAGGGTTAGGGCTTGATTCACTGCTTACACAAGGATAGACCAGTGCATACCTGGAAGTCTTCCACTAATTCAAGGCATACCTCACTAATGACTGGCTAGACAGGCTGGTGTTTCTTTAAAGTGCCAGCCATGTATACATCATTCTTTTCCTCCCTGAAACACAGAAACCCTTGTACAAACATGGGCCAAGTCCAAACTCCATGTGATGTGTGTCTTCTGTTATTCAAACATCCATTAGTTGGGCAGAGCGGCCAAGAAGTCCTGGAAAATTATCCTACCCTCTACACATACTTACGTCAGTTCTCTCCAGAGTAGATCAATGCGTAATAAATGGCAAGTAGCAGCATAATAGAATATGACTCAAAAAATAATAAACCAGCTTACCTGCTCAAAGCTCTCTTTTCAACTGACCTGAAAAAAGTCTGAAACTTCTGCCCACTTCTTACATGAAAGCATTAACTTCAAAAATATGTAAAAATGTGTTATTTGTGAGTATAACGTGTCACCCATAATGACTTTAGCAGGATGGGTGACTTAAGGAATGGGACAGAGGACAGGTTACTTTTGTTCAGACAGATGGAAACATGGGAATCTAGAGCATGATGAACTTTCCAGACACTCCAGGATAGACCTGCCACACTGCAGTCCCACAGATAAACAGGAAGCTCCTCAAAAACATTTGGATGGGAAAAGGATCAATAAAAACGTATTGAGCTTATTAAAATGATTTGTATTTATTTTTAAAACTGTATGTGGAATATATTTTTAAAATATTACTTTGTCACTCCTAAGCTAGTAGTACTTTGTATAAATCACTCTTATTTTGTACCGATCCATTATGACATATGGACACCAAGTACTATAAGATCTTATTCAAGAACACACTTGAATATGATACCATGAATACTGTTCACAATACATCCAATGTACTTTTAGATTTCTAAGTAACAATGCACAAATCTGAAAAACTTAGTCTTACAATATCTATCTTTAAGGATACTCTTAGCTATTAAAGATATATTTTTATCCAGATAAATTAATATGATTGAGGTAATTATAAGATTTTACAAAAGTTATTAACAGACTAATTGACATATAAAGAGTATAGGTTTACTTCACTTCTCGAAGTACTCAATTGTTTTAAATAAAATAGGTAATACAAGGAAACAGGTTTAAGATGGAATGAAATACCCAGGGTTTTTTTGGTCTATCTAAACACAAATGACACCATTTTATTTTATATTCAGAGGAAAAGAGTTTTTTACTTTCATCAATTTATCCAGGAGAGTTTATGAAAGAACTTTGTGTTTTATTAATGAATGAATGATCAGTAAATATCTATTCAGTGCACAACTCTAGGCAATCTCAAAGGAAGTAAGATATATATGTTTAAGTCCTCACAGGACACAAAGACATAAATATAAAAAATTGACCAAAGATCAGGTTATAATAAACAATAATAAACACTACAAAGGTTACAGTGTTGCCAAAATATATTTCACTGAAGTTTCTATCATACCACAGTCAGAGACTTTGCCTACTTTAGGGTATAAAATATTTTTATGGATGCCAACCCATACTAACAGCTAACCACATCACTTAGCGCTCTCAAACATTGGGTGAAACAGAGAAAGAAAATTTTTAGTTCACTCATCGTAAATCCCTACAGCTCTCACTAGTGCATTTTATTTGAAAAACGAAGGTAGGTATGAAAGTACAGATCCAACCCATCAGAGTTGGTTGGTGGAACTAGTCAGAATTTCAAAAGAACTGCTTGACGTCCCTCCAAAGACGATGGCCCAAAACCAGACAAAACTGGACAAACTTGAAAATCCAAAGAAAGCACATGCAAATTAGAGGTTTTACCAAATGTTGTAAACTTAGCCAAACAGTTTGCTGAAGGTTACATAACTTGTGCCTTGTATTTTTCTCCACCGAGTGCTGAAAGACTCTCTGGGACATCTCTTTTTCTCTTCCCTGATTAAGTTTGAAGGGAATGAGAGATTTTCTGGGAGGAATGTGGCAAAGCTGATCATTTGCATTAGCTCTTATACTTGAAACCTGATCAGTAACATTGTATGTGCTGACCTTAGCCCCCAGTATGCTAGAGTATATACAAATTTGTTGCACACAAGGATTCCTGGAACCCCATGAAAAGTCTGTGAAAGCTGTTAAAAATCATTACTTTGTTCACTTTTTGTTTGATAATAAGCTGGCACTTCTTCCAGTGCACCTGTAATTGAGAATCATATGCCACGTCCATGTAACCTGACAAAATGACAAAGCTAGCTACTACCCAGCTTGAGTCCAAGCCATGCACATCTCTCCCTAGATTCTCTGAAAGCACTTCCCACTATTTAAGATCACTTCTATAATGCATTATTTTTAATAGTGGGGAGGGAACCTGTGAAGATAACTGAAGAGAACTTATGTAACAGATCTTTCAGACCATACATACCTTGCCTTATAGTCACAGATACATTAGCTTTTCGGGCTAGAAAGGGCATTACTGACAATTTAGCCCAACCACTATATCTTGTTAAAATTAGATTGTTGAGGCCTAAAGATATTACCGACTTATCCAAATCAGTTACTGGTATATAGAAAATAAAATTCATAACGACTGTCACAGTAAACACTGACTAGCATTTTTGTTTTTCACTATTGCTGCAAATGCTTCACATGCATCAACTAATGTAACTTTTTTTCAACATCTTTATGAGTACTTGTCCCCATTTTACCAACAGGGACACTGAGATGCAGAGAAATCGAGTAACATGCTAATTAGTGGCAGAGGTAAGGCTCACATTCAGGTTTATGATCCCAAAGAATGCTCCTGAGAGCTATATTACAGGGAGGATTAGATTATCAAAGTTTCATGGAGATTTAATTGAATCTTAATTGTTCACAAAATGCAGAGAGAAGACTACCCTAAATATGGACAAAACAACTGATCTCAAAGAAACCTGATTTAATAATGTATTATAAATATCACTTATGTAGATTCAATTTTGTAAAGACTTTCAATTGACAAGTGTGTCTGAGTGAAACTGCTAGAAGCATGGTGCAACTCTCGGCAATGGAGATGTGAAGATGATAATTGTCCTTGGATAAAGTCAAAGTTACTTTGTTTACCCAGCGACTCAATGATTGTGTAGAAAAAACATAACTGAGAAGTTGAGAGGAAAATATGATACAGGGAATCCTCATATGAAAAGTTGAGAAATGACACTAATTATATATTCACATGGCACTATTTATATACTGACACCAAAAATATTAAGAATTATATTTTCTATTTCATATGGTCTCAAGTTAAGGTGATCCTATTTTTCAAGTCCAATGCCTTAACCACTCAGCCATCGCTGCCACAGGTGACCCTATTTTTGAGCTAAAATCTTGATGTAACTATATTTTTCAGGATGCATCAGCTTATTTAGGAGAAAAAAAATATCGTTTCCCTTTTGAGATTAAGTTTGAGAAAACATATTAAATTCAACCCAAAACAGTATCACTTGATATATATAATTTTTCTGTATCTTGACCCAGAACGTCTTTCCCAGTGAACATTTAAATGTAATATTTTAATCTGTTTTATTGCTGAAAAGACTGATTTTTTTTTCTTCAAAGTGGTATTTACTACCCTTTGGCTTGGTTCGATTTTACAGGAGATTCCAGTCAACTTTAATTTGTGCTATTTTAACATTTTACTACAGTTCTCACCCCTTTTGAGAAAGAATTTATTCCTCCTTCAAAATTTATGAGATTCCTTTACAACTTCTTTCTGAAAGAAAAATCAGGCAGGTTGCAATTAATTCCCTTACAGATAGTTTATGAAATTAGTGCTGACTCTGTCCCTTCCTTTGTGAGGCCCTAAAATGTCATTTAAGAGGTGAGATGATAAGCACTTCCTCATTCAGGAAAAAGCGAGAGGAAGTATAAAAGCTTCGCAGAATGGTTCTTCCGTCGGCATTGTGAGTGGAGCGGGTGTGTCCCCTGTGAGTTGTGTTCTCTCAAAATAGACGGTGGCAGCTTGTTAGGTTCTAAATTCGAATGTGGTCTCGCGAAGGCGAGTCGGTTTACATCCGGAGGAATCTTCTGGAAGCCCCGTTTAGCTGGTACACCCCCCCCCCCCCCCCCCCCCCCCGCGTGCAGAGCAGCAAGGCTCCTCCTCAGGGGGAGCCCTCAGCGGGCGGCAGCGCTCCCCAGGGACGACTCTCATCCACGGGAAGGCAGGAGGCTGTGCATTTCCCTCGCCCAGGCCCAGCCTCAGCTTCCTTAGCAAAGAACACCTACCCCAGGGCGCGTGGCAGGCAGTGCCCCTTCCCGGCCTCTCAGCTCTGCCTCCGCTCTTCCACAACCGTGGGGTCTGCGGCACTTGTGAGAACGGAGGACAACCCGCAGTCCCGGCCCCTCCATGGCTTCACTGTCTCTGCTTTCAGACAGCAGCGCCTTCAGCTCTGCCAGGTCTTGGCCCGGGAGTGTGGAAGCCTACCGCCTCCTTCTGACCTCACGTCGGAGGTCAGCGGTAGTGTATCCTGCGCCACCACGCCTGCGTCACCACGCCTACGTCACTCAACTCCCATCAGTGGTCAGCGGGGCTTGTGTTGCTCACGTGAGGTCAGAGGTCAGTAGTAGCCGATTGTGTGCACCGTGCCTACCTCATTTACCTCTGGACAGAAGTAGTAGCATCCCAGGGCTGCTTTGCATCGCCTGCGCCCTTCACGTCATGGCAGAGGTCAGTAGTAGCCTATCCCTATGTCAAATGCCCTCGCGCCTCGCCTCACCTTCTCAGGTGGGCATTTTATCGTCTCCCGCCATCACGAGAAGCATGAGCGCAGTTCCCTGAAGACACTTTGGAAGAGAGGGAGAGACCGCACTCCACCACTTCTATTCCAGTATATTGTTGTATTATTATTGTTGTGAATCACTTACTGTGCCTGCTTCATAAATCACACTTTCTCCTCCGGGTGACTGTGTGGGAGAAAAGAGCATCTAGAGAGCTCCCTATTATCCGCGGTTTCGGGCATGCCCGGGGGTCTTGGATCCTAACCCCCATGGATAAGGAGGGACTACTTGGGCCAAATTATTTAAAAATATCTTACAACTCCTACAATTCTCTAAGAAACTTTTAAAAGTGCAGGGCAAAAATGGACAATAAAATTATAAAACAAAAAATATATGACCAAAAAAGGGTAAGATGTTAAAGCTAGCAATGAATCATTCTTGAAGGGGAAAAGGAAAAAACACAAAAGCAAAACCCCATGACATGACCCTCCCACCATAAACAGAGGGACTATTTGAATGTAGGCATCATCCAGCATGTACGAGAGCCCCGCCCCTATTCTTCCCAGCGCAGTCCTATTCATCTGTTGTAACACTCTGAGCCTCAGATTTGAATTTGGAACTGCAAAATGTTTATCACCCCGCTAACCATTTTACCTATTTCACTTTACCATCCCTTTCAGAAGGTAATTTCAGTTTCTCTGAGTTGCCTGAGGCTCATATAGATGACTCTTGCCCAAGACCAACACTTGGCAGGTGGTGTAGACCGTCCCCAATTCTCTCTGCCTCCGAGTCCTGTGCAGCTGACCACTCTTGTATTCTTCTCCCCAAAGTAAGAACAAGAGAACTTGAAAGAAGATAAATCCAACCCGAACCTGAACATTTCTTTAATTCATTTCAGACAAAGTGCTTGCCCCTTGCCAGGCAATGTTCCAAATGGAGGGGCTGCAGTGGTTAATAAAACAGAGATCTGAGACACCTGGGTGGCTCAGTCGGTTGAGCGGCTGCCTGCCTTCACCTCGGGTCATGATCCCAGAGTCCTGGGATCAAGTCCCACATCGGGCTCCTTGCTCCCTGGGGAGCCTGCTTCCCCCTCTGCCTCTGCCCCTCCCCTTGCTCTCTCTCTCTCTCTGACAAATGAAAAAATCTAAAAAAAAAAAAAAAAGATCTAGTATGTGTGCTTGTCGGGAGACAGATAATAGGATCGGCAAATAAAATATTAAGTATATTGATAAAAAAATAAAGCAAGGATGGTCAGCATAGGGGACTATCTCTGAGAGAGTTGGTCAGGGATCTGACGCCTTTGTCTTGGCTTTCTAGCCCCCAGAACTGTGAGAAAATAGATCTATTGTTCAAGCCCCCTGGTCTGTGGTGTCTGGTAACAGAGGACTAGTAAACTAACACAAATCCCTTAGTAAACCACATGATCAAATGCATGTTTTCTTGGGGGGAATGAGCCCACTCAGACCACAAAAACAAGAGCAAAAGTACTTTTTCTTCCTATTCTTCTCCCCATAAAGATAAATATATTTCATATATATTCTTTAATATAAATATCTGGGCAGAGTATATCCTACCTCAGTCAGTGTGGCAATCGGAGACATACTCAGGTCTTCAGCTTATTTTACACATGCATAATCTTAAAAGGCACTGCTTCACCTAAATATTGCCAATAAAACCGAGCTATTGTAAGCCACCAGAATTTCTATTAACCATTTTCTTACATACATTCTAAGGAAAATTCTAATTTCTAGATTTTTTCATAATGATTGACTTTTGTTTACTTGCATATATTTTCAAAAGTGCTGGAGTTGAGGTTGTTCAAGAAGAAATCCGCTTGAAATAATTTAGAATTTTAAAAAAATTGTTCATCTTATTACTTAGATAAACTTCTTAATTGTCCTCAAAAATTCCTTTTTGTCCTGAAGACTTAGTATTAGGCCGAATATAAATTGGGGAAATTCTGGCATAGCATTTCTAACAAAATCAAAGAAAATGCAGAAAAGAAGGGAAGAAAATAATGCAAACAAACCAAATGCCTGAAGAGCCTCTGAGCTTGAGGTTGTTGGGGGAGGAGGGTGAATATGGAAATCTGTCTTTTTAGGTGCCTCACATCTACACACACACACACATACACACACACACACACCCGCAAGCAAGCATGCACACATGCCCACCACAAGGGGTTGCCAAATAAAATACAGGACACCTGATTAAATTTGAATTCAGGTATACAACAAAAAATTGTTTAGTATACATATATCCCAAATATTGGCTGCGTTTTTATTTGCTGAATCTGGCAACCCTGCCTCTGCAGTCGTCCCCTCAGTGGTATGTGGAAATGGCTTGTTCAAGCTCGAAAGAGCCTATTGTACAGTTTTCTGGAATTTTGCAGCCTGGTTGACATCAAGTTGGTAGCTTGAAATTGGCTGGGATAGGAGTATTAACACCACAGAAACTGGCAAAATTTAAACAGCAGGGCTTTTCTATTTGGAGGGCTGGTTGTTGAGAGGATTCCAGAACACCACTGCTTCCCCTGAGTGAGCAGGCTACTCAGAGCATCATCTGAAACTATCCCTTTACAGGAATAAGGATAGCTCACAATTGCAAAACACTTTGCAGTTTACAAAACTATCTCACATCCTTTACTTCACTGAGCCATTACAATAACCTTGTGTTTGTTTTTAGTTAGGAGATGGGGGAAAAATTTCAGGGAAATAAAATAACTTCCTTGAGGTAAGCAAAAGGATGAACCAACTCAGTGAAAGAAGGAAGGACAAATAAAGTTAGGAAAAGTGTAAAATGACCTCCCAGATAACTTATTATAGAAAGAGCTGATTGTAAACACCTTAATCAAGGGATCAAACAGTGGCCAAACCTGACATTTGGTCAATACTGATGTGATGCAACATGAAATATACAATGTCACTGATGAGCTATTTTTGTCAAAATGTTACCCTGAATCTAATCAAGGTGTAGACCTAAATTTCAATTTATAGGAAGTACAGGCGATAGGGGGACATTTTACACTCCACAATGAGGAAGCAATAAAGTGAATTCAGAATATGGAACATTTTATGGATAAAATGGCCTAGACTTTTTTTTTAAAAAAGAATGTCATAAAAAAAAAAGAGGGTGTGTAGAGGGAACTATTTGCTAAGAGAAACTGAAAAGATGGCAGCACACACAATGTATGAGCTTAGGTTGAATTCTTTTAGAGAAAAACAAGAGCTCAAAAAGACATCCTTGGCGTACATGGGGAAAGCTGAATATGGACTGAATATTAGATGCTAGCAAGGATGTTAATTTTCTTAGGCATGTTAATGGTATTATACTTATGTAACAGGCGGCCGTTATTTTGAAGAATTTAAGGGTGAAAGTATTAACGCTGTCTGAAATTCATTTTCAAACATTTCAGAAAACAGATGTGTGTGTATTCATATAGAGAAAGATATAAAACAAACATAGCAGAATGTTAATTGTTAAATTTGTGCGATATGAATACAGTTATCATTGTACTCGTGTTTCAAATCTTCTGGTTGTTTGAAAAAATTGTAATAAAAAGTTGAGGATATAAAAGAAAAACAACAGCATGGATATTGAACAGATATTGAAAGATAGCAGACACTGGTACAAATGGAGAAGCAGTGGTTATAAAGAAAAGAGATTGCTAGAAGTTTTGTGAGGACTGGCCGGTAGGCACTCGATTGGCCACTAGAGACAAACCAGAGTGACATTTTTTTTCTTTATTAGGTATATGGTATACGCTTATAAAATAAACAAAAACTTTCTCAAGTCATCCAGAATTTTAAACAGGTTCAAGATCCTTGCTACCCCATTGATCATGTAGAAGATAGGAAGCCCATGAGATCAAATTCAGTTGCAAGAATGCAAGAAATATAAATTCCTTGATAATTCTCAAACAGCCTGATTTCTATTTCAGTTTCCCTTTGTTCCTTTTTCTCCTCAAGCTGCATGTATATTCCAGGAGCTCTTGAAATAGCAGTCAGCTTTCTTTCTGTTAGAAGAGGCTGGCCCATGGCTTCTCCACCCTCCACTGAGACATAATCTGTCTGTTCCTGGTTCTCCACCCACAGTAGTTGCTACTCCAACATCCCTCACCCTCATCCATAGACCTTGTTTTGTCCAATGTCTTCTAGTTATTTCCCTACTCCCCCTGGAGGCACAGGGGACATGTCAGTGCTCTAGGTCATGACCCCGTGGGGCCTCTGGATGTATAGTAGAGCTAGATAAGGCCGTGTTTTCCAGTTACCCATCTACTTATTTCTGTCTTAGAGCCCAGGGTCATGCTGGTTAAAGCCACAACTCTGGGACCTCCCTACCTTGTTTGCATAAGGTTTAGGTCCCCTGTTGTGAATTCTTTTATTTCCCTCCTCACCACTTGGTGGCCTTCATGAAATTCAGGGCACAGGTCCTTTCTCAGGGATACAACCCCATCTAAACTCTCTTGGATTCTCTTCCTCTTCTTCCCCACCCTCCCCCAGCTGCGGGAAGCTTTATCTGCTTTTGGAGATAAGACAAAATCATTCAGGCTGCTTAGAGTCTTCCCAAATCTTTTGTTTATGCCCCAGTTCTAGACTTTTAAAGATTTTATTTATTTATTTGACAGAGAGAGACAGCCAGCGAGAGAGGGAACACAAGCAAGGGGAGTGGGAGCGGAAGAAGCAGGCTCATAGCGGAGAAGCCCAATGCGGGGCTCGATCCCAGGACCCCAGGATCACGCCCTGAGCCGAAGGCAGACGCTTAACGACTGAGCCACCCGGGCGCCCCCCCAGTTCTAGACTCTTAAAACTCAGAAATAAATAGCTTCTCTTGTTCTCTGGATTCTTCTGGGTCATCACTTCCCTGAGGTTAAGTGTAGTCAGACCCAGATGCTACCTTAACTAGATGGAGGACAATATAACAGGCACATGGGAAAACTAAGCCCTTTGGGGTTTTTTTGTTTGTTTGTTTGTTTTGTTTTTTAAATTGTTTTCCTATAGCTTTTTTTTTTAAATTATATTTATTTATTAATGAGAGAGAGAGAGGCAGAGGGAGAAGCTGGCATTCTGCGTAGCAAGGAGCCCTATGCTGGACTTGATCCTGATGCAGGATCACGACTAGAGCCTAAGGCAGACACTTAACTGACTAAGCCACCCAGGTGCCCCTGAGCTATTGTTTTAAATATCAACACAGTGTCCACTACATTAATAAAAACATTAACATTTACTTACCCAAGATTCTGCCAGAGTACCATCCTCCCACAAACATTTTATAATTCAGAGTATTCTAATTCTTTCTAATCACTTTTGATAATCAGGCTTTTGTGTGGGAACAAAATGAATTCTCTAACAGAGGGAAATCCAATGCAAATATAATGTAAAGTGTATATGAAATTTTAAATTTTCTAGTAGCTAAATTGAAAAAGTAAAAAGAAACAGCTGTAATTCATGTGATAATTGTTTCATTTAACTAATATGTCCAAAATTTTATCATTTCAACATGTAATCAACAGCAAAAATTTAATATTTTACATTTTTTTCATGCTAAATCTTTGAAACACAGCATATATTTTACATTTACAGTGTGTATCAACTTGCATTTAGCCACATTCCAAGTGCTAAATACGGTAGCTACTGTATTGGATGGTGTGACTCTAGCATTGTTTTTCAGTATACAACAAAATATCAGAAACTTCAAAAGTGAATATTATTTATTTTTCTAAGTGGATTAAAGGCTTCCTGATGTTTGTAATATTGTCTTCATTTGATTCATGGGGGCAAACAAAGGATAATAAAAATGTCTCTATATCACACATAAAAACCATAATCCTCGGGGCGCCTGGGTGGCACAGCGGTTAAGCGTCTGCCTTCGGCTCAGGGCGTGATCCCGGCGTTATGGGATCGAGTCCCGCATCAGGCTCCTCCTCTGGGAGCCTGCTTCTTCCTCTCCTACTCCCCCTGCTTGTGTTCCCTCTCTCGCTGGCTGTCTCTCTCTGTCAAATAAATAAATAAAAATCTTTAAAAAAAAAAAAAAACCATAATCCTCTATCTTGGAAAACTATGCTTTTAGGTTTATACAATTTGTTTCATATATATATGTGTGTATATACATATATATATGTATATACACACATATATATTTTTTTGGAGAGAAATTTGCCAATTGCTGATCTTTTATTATTATTATGTTCAGTTAGCCGCTGTATAGTCCATAATTTATTTCTTATTATTTTTGTGTTTATCCATAGTATGTATGGCTTGTCAGTAATGATAAATAATAATTGTGACTAGACTCTAAATACATAGGATCATTGTTGATTAGATGATGGAATTATCTGGAAGAGAACACTAGGTAGGGGAAGAGACAGAATGTCAAGAGTAAGAGAAGCTGAAGATATTTTGAAAAACTGGATTTTAAAAATTTTAACTAGTGTTTCCTGATGACACTTAGCTGAAGGGCAGGGTCAGTGATAATTTATGAAAATTGGAAGAAAGCCTCGCAACTAGGAAGGTTCAAGTGAAAATTTCAGCATTCAAAAAGGAAATGAAATATGTAAGGAGACATGGCTTTGCCATTTTTAATGTAGTGGAGACGCTGTCTGTGGGTTTACAAATGAAAGGCTCTCTGGATACATGTTTCCCTAATGCTCCCATAGTGTTTCCCACATGTCTTAGGAACATAATATTTTTATATCAAAGAACACAGCAGAAGTGAAACTTGTTGAAACCTGGCACAACAGTGAGATACTAAGTAACTAGGACATAGGTTATATGAGTTTAATTCTTTATATGCTTTGATCAAAAGCCAAAAGCATGGCACTTGACATAATAATTTTTCCCACATTTGATTTACATTATGGTCATTCTCAACATAATGGTCCCCACAAAATTCTGGAATTTGTGCTTTTTGCAAATATCCCATGTTCTGCATCTATCAATTTTTAAATTCCTGGATATCTATGACATTGATATTTGATGACCAGGTCATTCTTATAAATATAGCCAATGTCTAAATAGTTCCTCAAATGCAATTACTTTGTAACTAAAATGGTGGCTTGGCAGTCATATGGTATGCAGCTAGCAATTACACTGGGAACCAGCAGGTCAGTTTAGTCCTTTCTATAACCTATAGTCAGTTCAGTCATTTATAAAGAGCTGATCTGATTAGTTATATAAAATTGATTATAGAGTTATTCACAGTTTTTTAATCCAGCATCATATAAATTCCCTATACCTAATACATCAAATATTAAAAATTATAAATTTGAGTCAAAAGCTTCTTGTCTTAAAGTGGTATAGGATATTAATTTTAGAAGTACCTGGCTGGCTGAGTTGCTAGAGCATGCAGCTTTTGATTTCAGGGTTGTGAGTTTAAGCCCCATGTTGGGTGTGGAGCCTGCTTAAAAAAAAAAAAAAAGAATAAAAGAAAAAATTAATTTTATTAGTAAAGGAATTGCTTTAAGTAGGTGAGAAATGTTTTTCTGTGAACTGAGACCATAATAAAATTGGGGAAATTTTGATTCCACTTAACTTGGGAAGGCTTCTAACAATCTGGACAAATTGCCCAGGGAGTTTTAAAGATATAATGGGGGAGGGGGGATCCGATAGGAATGCGACATTCTTTTTCTAAGAGTTGGTGTAATTTAATCTCATTCAGTAAAAGAACACGTCTGTGACTCTTTCCTAGTAAGGGATCTCATAAAATTCGGAAAATATCATTTGAAGTTATGTTCTAACTCTGTAAGAGCACTCTTTTGAGAAAGCATAATGAAGGCTTTAGATTTCAGAGCATAAATATAGTATGAAATGGTTACTAAGGTATATTTGTTAGATTTATTATTTCCTTTAAAGAACTTATGTAGCTGCCTAAGATTTATCAAAGTGATGGATACCAAGAAAATAATCTGTGGTCTTAATTACTAAGTTCCCAAACCATAAAGAATGATACTAGGATCAGAGTGTAAAATCGCTGCTTTGATCATATGGAATAAACATCATAGAATCTTTACTGCCACACAAATGCATCTCTATGAGGAATGGTGGCTTTCTTTTGTTTTGTTTTTTTGGTTTTTTGTTTGGTTTACATAATACACAACAATTACATTGTTTAGGGTTTGTTCAGATACCCAAGCTAGTATTTAACTATAGTAGTATTGATAAGCACTCTGTACTTAAAAATAATCAGCAGGACCAATAGATGATATCTGAGGTATCTCCCTTGTGAAGTTCTACGGTCCTATGAAGATTTTCAAATTTGGAAGAGGAATGGAGTTTTCATTTCAGTTTAGGAAAATCTTGTGTTTTTGACATCACTATCTATAGCTTCAACTCTGAGCCAGTGAGTCTCGAATCTGCACCTAAAGTGCAAGCTTCTCCCTTTGGAGGCACAGATACATAGACCCAACTCATCTCTGAACACCTCCACCTGGTTCTCCCAAAAGCACCTCAAACTAAGCATGTCTAAAATGGAAAACATTGTCATCTATCCTCATCCTCACCTTTTTTGTCACTTATCCTGGTAGATGATGCCACCAGTCTTTCAGTCTCCCAGGGCAAAAACAATTGGAGATATTTTAAATGGCTCTTTACCATCCACATTCAGTCTTTTCAAAAGTTATGTAATGAAATGGTGTGACATAGGGAATTGAAACTGTTTCCTGTGTCTGCAAGTAATCAACAGAGCAAGGAATTATGGTGAGGACCACTTCTACTTTCTTTGGGTAAGACCCTCAGCTTTTCCCCAAGTCCAAGAGAAACTGCTTTGGTGGTCTTTATCAGCTAGAGGCATAAGAACGACCTGGGAGAAGAAAAAGGTCATCATCTTCTGGGACAGGCAGAGCTTGGAGAATGGTAATCCTCCCATTCAGTTCTCATTTCTCTCTATAAAGGAGAATATTCAACCCTTCTGTCCCCCTCTGACAAGATTACAGGTCTCAAAACCTCCCTCTCCTTGTCACACTGAGTGGAGACTGGTAAACATGCTTGCCTAAAAGTTGTTGAGCCATCAAATTGGTGGAACACCTGATGGTATTGGATGTGAAGAAAGGGTCAAGAGAGAACAGGGCAGCTGAGACAGGGAGCACTGGGATGCACTTTTACTGGGTGGGAAGAAAGGGTCAAGAGAGAACAGGGCAGCCAAGACAGCACCGGGATGCAGTTGTATTGGGTGTGAAGAAAGGGTCAAGAAAGAACAGGGCAGCAGAGACAGGGAGCACTGGGATGCAGTCTGCATTTCCCATGCAAGGATGTGTGACTCTACATTTCCCTTGTTTAGACTGGAGACTGAGGCTTATGCCATACTTCCAGCTCCATCACCACCACCCCAACAAGGGCTGAGGGCATTCCATCATTAAGGGATCCTTCTCAGCAGGAAAAGCTATGGGATGAACAGATCTCCTATTGGGAATCTTGGAGGGAAGGAGGAACTGCCTAATTGCCAAGCCAGATCTCCCATGTCAGAAGACCCCAAGAGATAGCCTTGTAACATCCTCCAGATAAAAACAAATGTGCCCACAAAAGAGAACTGATACTTGGAAGTCTATCTGCAGATAGCTTTGCCCTGAAGAGTAGTGACCAAGACAAAGAGGAAAGTATTCCTGTCAGGAGCAACTTGTGTTGTTCAAGTAAGCCAGTGCCACCCCTCCCCCACACTCTGTCATTAGTAGCTGGAGGCTTGGGGGGGGGGTCTGAGAGTAGGAAAAGTAGAGGGAGGGAAATAGAAAGAACCAACCAAGAGCCCCTTCCCACAAGTCTCATCTGTGCTAAGGGAGCAGAACTTTGAATAGCAGAAAAAGCTTTTTGAAGAATACAAGTGACAAAAATATTATGAGATTATACTGAGATGTTATGAAAAGAGTCTGCTTCTCAGGAGAAAAAGAAAGTCTATAATTAGAAGCAGTTTCGGAAAGATAAAACTGTCCCATATTTAACATCAGTATGAGCAGAGACTTCTCAATCAAATCAGTGCATGAATATCCGAGCTCCTAAATATTTCCTAGATCTACTCTTAGCGTTCTTGTCCACAGGCCAAGCTCTGCATGATCACCTCTGACCCTGGCTGTTACACTAGTTCTTTTTTCTTCCTTCCAGGCTGCAGTCTTCCCCAGCTTTTTCAGGACCTTTTTTCTCTATCTTTTCTCACTTACAAATCTGATTGTCACTCTTTAATAGCTTTCATTTGCAGCAAATCAAGTTTTATTCATTTTGGATGACATTCAAGCCACTTGATGATCTGGCTTCCTGCTTACCCTTTCATCTTTATCTATTGCTCAAAATTTATACAAATGCAATCCTGAATTACTAAGAAGCCAGCCATGAACATTCCTTTCTCTTTTAGCGCAAATGCATTTGTGTGTACTTTTTTTCTCCTTGCTTGGAATGCCAGAAAGTTCTGCTAGGTAATTCACTAGTTTTCAAGAATGACCTAAATGCTGACTAGCCATGAAGACTTCTCCCATTTCTGCAGGCTGACTCAAATGTCCTTCTTGTAGGTTCCCTCTGAACTCTGTATACATCATGAAACTCCTTCATTGATTCATTGCAGTTGTTTGTCATTGCACAATAGTAAAAATTAACTAGACTTGTTTCATAAGGATTCACAAGAGGGCTTTCTCTTAGCTCTTAGTATTAGGAAAAGATATGCTTCTCCTGGATAATGTATTGGACTTTAATGAAAGGACACCTAATACTGTGCCTGTCTTTAGATGATTATAATACCCTAGGTGCTAAGGCACCTAGCAAATACTAGCAGATTAATTTATTTTTCTTGAATGAATAAATAAATGATGATATATCTTTCTTGCTTTGGTCACTGGGAAGCTCGAAGCTAAATTTATGGCCCATCTTTAGCAATCACACAGGACTTCATGGCATGCAATTGGTGTATTAACCTTAATTTTTGTTTTACCTTATTTTTTATACGTTTTTATTCTTCATTATACATATCACATCATCAGTTTATTTTTCTTTTTTAGAATGTATACATGCCTCATTTTCCTTCTGAAAGCAAAATAGGGCATAATCATAAGTTGTGATTATACGTTCATTATTTAATGAAAAAAGAATGGATGTAAATACAAAACCAAAAAGTCTTGGCAGAGTTTAGTAAAAAAGATCATTGAATTTAGTTTGCTTGTAGACATAGTTATAGCAGAAAATGATAAAGCTTACCAATCATTTTTTAATTCACTTTCACAATATCTAATACTACAATGAACTTTTCTATTTTGAATTTCCCCAGTAATAAAGGAAATGTTTGTAACATAGGGACTGTTCCAGACTCCCTACGTGTGGTTCTTGTTATCTGTACCTTCCATTCCTCAGCCCTTAGATAGGAAAATGTTTGCTAATACCACGGGGAGAGAAAGTTTGTGCTTTAGGAGATAAACGAACAGATCCCAAGCCATGATTCTTAGTGCTATTTTTATATTTAGCTGTGTGTGTGTGTATATATACACACATACATACATATACACACATACATGTATGTATATAACTGAAGTATAGACACACAATGTTACAGTAGTTTCAGATGTACAACATAGTGACTCAACATCTCTATAGTTTATATTGTGTTCACCACACAAGTAGTTGTGGATTTTGTGTTGCTTGAATCCTGATGAAAAAGAATAATTAAATTATAATATTATTGAGGTTTCTAGTATAAAAAGAAACACACTTGGGCATGATTCAACTGAAATGTACTTATGTGTCATACGTCATTTAAATATTTCTTGACACATAGGATAATGACACAAATGAGGTGACTTCCCCAAGGTTTCCCTAATTAATATACAGCTGAAACAATGGGTTCGGGGCCATGGGATGAGGGCCCAAAATAAAGGAACAGTTACGAACCAGATATGGATTTGAAACCATTGTCACCCACTAGCAGCATGGCCCTAGAAAATTACTTACCCTGAGAAGCTGTAAGGTGGTAATTACACCTACCTCTTAGTGTTGTGAGAATAAATGGAATTGTGTATCAGAGATAGGGTACATGCTGAATAAATGTCTGTTCAATATATCAACAGATAATTGCTTAGTGAAAAATTCAGCATGGCTTTTAATGAAGATTAAAAGGATTAATATAAATTGTTATCTAGCACAGAAGCACTAATAAGTGTTAAGTAATATATTATTTATTATTAAGCCTCTAAACAATAATTATTATTATTGTTAATAAACTAGCTGTTGTTGTTGTTATTATTATTATCTTACCAAATTTGAATTTCAGTTTTTAGCTCCTGCTTACTTGTTATCCTGATTAGAAATTAAAACTATCCAGCCTGTCCAGAGCAAAACAATCTCTCTTCAAAGTGAGAGCCAAGAAGAGGCAAGTCTTTTGTGCTCTCCTCTCTGACCTGGCGAACCTACTTGTATTTCACATCTTGCCTGTTCTTTCCTTGCTTGTTTTTGTAGAGTTCTGTACAGTGCTTCATGAAAAACTGCCCATGAACGTGGCTACTTTGCAAAACTTGTCTCCCTAATTGGAGCCAGCAACACTCCGTGCTCCCCTTCTGCTGGCCCAGGGCTATTTCCTTGCTTTAGGAGAGATGTGACACTGCCATTTCCAATTCACAAACCCACATGTCACTGTCACAGTCCTGGTTTGATCTTTGAAGCACCTCTTCCTAAACTGGTATCCTTGCTTTTAAGGAAGGGAGACCTGGTGCCTCCATCACATATTATTAACCTGAGGAGAAACACAAATCCTGCTGTGACAGATGTGGCTTGTGACATAAGCATGCTGTCGTCTCCAAGAGTCTGGTACAGACACACAGTCTGACGGCCACAGCCCCGCCTACTGACTGGCATGGCATGCACAGGAAACCATCCGGACAAAGAGCTGAATCTGTTTCAAATTAGGTGAGCAGAAATACAGTAAGATGATTGCACTGTGATTAAATAACTGAAAACTATTTATCAGCTCAATAAGTTGCCACACCATCTGTCACATAAATGAGTCAGTAAAACAGATTTGGCCTACAACACAGTCTGATGAAATGCAAACTGGATCAGATGATTCCTTTCTAAATTCCCTGTTTTTCTTACCTTTGTGGAATGAACTTCCGACTTTTAGTAGTCACTCATCAAGACTCAGTCCTTGTTGTGAGGTCCTTGTGTTTTTGCTCTTTCGTTTTCTGAAATCTTATTTTAGGAAGCACGACTCGAAGACTGTACCAAAGTCTGTCATCTTTCCATTCATTTTAAGAATCAATGAAACCTTAACAATAGCTACCATTTGTTGAATTATTAGGTACCAGCCTAAATGTTTACTAGGCGAGCTCATTTAATCCTCACAGTGACCTGACTAGATAGGGTTTTTTTAATGCTCACTTCAGGGATCCAAAAGCTGTGCCTAAGAAAAATTAAATAATGTATGCAAGGTCACACGAAGCTTAAGTGAAAGCTCTGGAACTTAGACTCAAGTTCTGACTCTTTGTCTGACTCCAAAGACTGTAGTTTGCACCACCTACTCTTCATTTGGACCCAATTCAATTAAAAAAAAAATCATGAGGACCATCAGCCAAATACTGTGAGGAAGTCAGAGTCAGGATACAGCAGATTCAGGTTGGTAGGTGCAGTTGATAAGACAGTCTAGGGAGACAGGGTATAACTATTAAAACTGAAGTAAGTTCAGTTCCTAACAGACTTAATCAAGCCAGTAACATATAACTATGTAATATAAAATGTAACTATGTAAGCCCTATGGAGAAATTCTAGAAGTGTGCCACACAAGGAGCTATGGATGTAAATAGCCTGTACCTTAATGAGATTTTTGGAAAACAGATTTTCAGCTTACTTCAGATAACTTGTATTCTGATTTTATAGCCTGAACTGGAACATAGGTAATTTTCCCAACATTTTTGAGATATACAGAGCCAGTTAACAATTTGTTGCCTCTTTGCTCCAAATCCACCCTTCTTTGACCTGTAATCCCTCTCTCCTTTGCCAGCTGGCACAGCGCCCTATCGGGAGCTTCTGAACTTTCTGCTGCTGTGTCTCTGACTCTAACAGTTCAGCTGCCAGTAGACGGCTTCCACGCCAGCAGGTAGGCAGACAGACCGGTCCCCTGCCATTGGTGTGATGGGTCTCCATAAGTACCCTCTTCCAAACAGTGTGGCCAGTACAGCCATGGGCATCTTTCCAGTGAGTCTCGCCAGCTGACAACTTCTCAGCAAGCCTGTATGGTACCTCCAGTATGTGGTTTCCTTCTTCACAGCTTCTGCCTGCAGCACTCAACAAAGTCCACTGAGCAGTGGGCACAGCCACAATCTCTTCAGAGAAGTCTGGATCCCAGCCTTGGGCAGAGAAGGTGGGGGCCAGTTCTTCCAAGTTAGCTCCTTCCTTGGGTTCCCTCTCAGCCCCGGAGCTCTTCTCTCTATCATCCCTGCACGTCCTTTTTCTTGAAAGCCTAAGACAACCTCCTCCAGAAATCCCTTCAGGCTCCTAACGTTATTACCTCTGTTTTCTCAAGTTACATTAAAAATTTATTTAAACCTCTCAAATTCTCCGTGGCTCTTTCTCTCTTATGTTTTAGGTGTAATAATTATGGGTTGTTTCACACCACTCAGGGTATGAATGAGACCATAAATTAGTGTTATGTTCTAGAAACACAGAACAGGTCTAGATTATCAAGAAGTCCAGAATCATATTCTTGATGCTGCCTCCTTGACAACCTATAACATCCAGGAAAGTGAGTCCAGAAAATAGGTCCTGAATCTTCCCTTCGCAAGAGGGGACAAGTTAATGCTCACCCTTTATACAGAGTAAGTAAGCAAAGGCTTACCACCAGCAAAAACAGGGCATCAGCAAGATGAGGAAAGTTCACTTTTTTCTTATTTTTTCATATTTTTTTCATCTGAAAATATAGAAAAAGAGTATTTGAATTTTAGCACACATAAAAGTTTTATGTTGTATAGTTTAGCGTTGACTTTGATTTACATATGGGGTAAGCAGGTGAAAGTTTCTTAAACTTTTCAGGGCTCTGAACCCCTGAAGGACCTACCTGGGAAGAGCACTGGCATCTCAGTCCGCCCCCAACATCACCTGCTGGTATAGTGCCACTGCTGAGTTGTTGGGATCTTCCTTCCTCTGCTGACTGCTATTGTTTCACACTGAGTCCCTGCCTGGGCCAGGCTGGTCTTTGGAAGGAGGGTGGCTTTGAGCATGATTTCATTCCCTCATTACCACTTTGGTTATGACTCACCCTTTTGCTCAGGTTCCCGAGGCCAGAACTCTAATGCCAGTCCATCTGGGTACCCACACAGCCATCCTTCTCTGAGGCCTTTCCACATCAGAGCCTCTGAATCCAAGTAGGGCCAAATACTTATCCCCACAGACCCTGCAAACTATGTCTCCCATGCTCTGAGAGATCATCCAACACAAAGGGTTCCTTCCACACTCTGAAGATTCATTTGCAAAGCCCGATGGTTATTAGAAAGGGCTGAAAGCAAGACTCCCTTCTAAGAGAATGAGTCACTGCCCCATTCCTTCCAATCAAGTCATTCTTTCCAGGGGTGGATGTAGAACCTCTTGCAGCAGTAGCAACACACACACACACACACACACACACACACATACACACACACACACACACACTTCCTGAATGGTCATCTCCATATTCTTTATGACATTATCTTACCTTTTCTACTAGACCCAAAATTCCAAATGTGAACTCAGTGCCTAATTTATTTGTGTCCTTCCTGCAATATATAAAGTAATATTTTTGTATGTGGTAAGTGAATGAGGTATTTGTTGATTGAGAGAGTGAATGAACTGCATTATTTTTAATTCCAAGAAATTAGGTTGATTAGCATAAATCACATAATTAACATTTTCATTTAAAAATAATGTATCATTGAGAGTAACAGAAAAGGAACTCAGAAATTGCTTACCTAATTAGAGACTAGTTATAATAATCAACCATTAGAAAAACGTTTATTAGGCACCTACAATGTGCTGGGAAACGTGTTAGATTTTAGGGTCACAAAAGTAAATAAGATGCCAGTTCTCAAGGAGTCCGTTGTCTAAGGAGGAAAGCCAGCATGTACACAAATATTTATTTTTCAATGTGATGAGGTCAGTAACGGTGAATAGAACGTACTGGAGATGCAGAAAACACACAGTTATGTGGCACCCTGTAATTCCCCCAATATCACACTCAGTGCATTCTAGGGTAGCGTAACTACCAGCTCAGTCATTGTCCTCCCGAAAAGACTGTAAGTGTTGCAAAGTTTGTGGCTGTGTTTGCTATGTTCATTACAGTCTCCAAGTAGCTGGCAGAGTCTGACATATGTAGGCACTAAGTAATCTTTTGAATGAATGAATGAATGATGACAATAGTATCACTGCTACTACTACCACTAGCTGGGGAAGATCAAGGGAGTATAGGATTTTGCTTTAGGAGATCAGACACTGGTGTTGGATGGACTTGATTTTGATCTTCACTTTGCTACTTCCTCACTGGGTGGCCTAAGGTACTGGCTTTCTACTGCCTTGGTTTTTAGATCTGTGAAATGAGAGTAATAATACTGTGTAAATCATAGCTTTATTGTGAGGATTAGACAAACCAGGAAACATAGTTACTCGGCACACTGCCTACCAAGAATAATTACAGTAAATATTAACTGTTTCCTGTATTTTATCTTTTTGTTACTTATAACAAAAGTGGAGGAAAATAGTGGCAATATGTTTTCTCAATGTAAATCTGATAATAGTGCTTCACATTTCTTGACAGTTGGGAAAAAGGAATCCCCAAACTCTCCCTTGAAATGCTGGTAATTTGTAGTCCTGATATACTAATAATTTTCGCAATTTAAGATTCAAAGGCTATGTCCTTATTCAAACCTTCTGTATAAGTTGATGATGACAAATAATTGACAGAGTACTGATTTCAAAGACTAAAATAATTCTCATTTCATATTGGAAACCTTAAAAAATATGAATATCCTTTGTCCAATCACAGGATGTATGCAATGATTTCAATCCAAGTTTGTTTAAGTCAGTGATATTTAGAGTAAAAATGGGAGTCCAAATACCCAATAATGAGAAGTGGTTATATTATGACTCAAAGGAATAAAGGAATACATTAATACCATTAAGTATAATGGTATCGAGAATACTAATGACAGGAAATAGTGCTTAATATATTAATCAAGAGGCTTGAAACTGTACATTCAGTAAATATGCATAAACATGAATGTGTCAATGTTTATAAATATCCTTATATTTGTATGCATATAACATATACACACACGCACACACACACAAAGTATATAATCGAGATATTAACAGTTGATATTTTCTTTAATAGGAGTAAAACCGTTTTCTGGTGTCCTTTTCATGATTAACTTACAAATATTTGATGATAAATAGCACTTTAAAAAAATAACATAGCACTGCTTTCAATTTTATGACTCCAAAGAATTAAAGGCTATATTTAGGGACTTCAAAATAATTTTTTTCTTTAAAAGTGCCATTTTAAAATGGCTTAATTGGGTAAATAACAATTAGGACAAAATTGATGACCAAAATGTTTGTATCCATTTGAACACCCATTACTATAAAAATTTGTAAGAATATGATAATTATTAAGCTAGTTGTTTTATTTCTAAATGCTTTAGAATTTAAATTTATATAGAGAGAGCTGACTTGGTAATTCTGCATTTTTATAGAGTAGCAAAACATCACTACTCAACTCCCATCTTGCTGGTTAAATATATTTCAAGGTATATAAGATAAAAGGCATATATGACTGTGCTGTGGCTCCATTTGGTTGTCAGATAAGCATCTATGGTAGGAAGAGTAATAATGCCCACCACCAAATGTCCACACCCTAGTTTCCAGAACCAGTGCATATGTTACCTTCCATGGGAGAGGGAAGTTAAGACTGTAGATGGAAACTAAGTTGCCAATCAGCTGCCCTTAAAACAAGGAAATTATCCTGGATCCTCTGGAGGCAAAAAGTCCAGTATAATCACAAGGGTCCTTCTAACTGGAAGAGACAGAACAGTCAGGGAGGTGCAGTCCAAGGACTTAGCCCATCTTGGCTTCGAAGGTGGAGGAAGGGGCCCCAGGCCAAGGAACATGGGCAGCCTCTAGAAGGAGGACAAGTCAAGGAAACAGATTCCTCTGCTGGAACACAGTCCTGCTGACACACTGACTTTAGCCCAGTGAAGCCCATGTCACATTTTAACCTACAGAAATGAAAGATAATAAATGAGTGTTGTTTTAAGCTACTAAGATTGTGGTACTTAGTGACAGCAGAAATAGAAAATAATGCAGCATCTCAAAGTTAACAAAGCTAAAATTACATATTTGATCTTTCTCTCATACCTACTTCTCCTCTGATCTTTGTCACTTAGGAAATGCACCTGCTATCCTCCAGCAGCTGTGAATCTTGGAGCCGTCCTCGCCTTCTTTCTTCTCACATCCCATCTGCTGTGAATTCTGGTCTGATCAACCTTCTAAATATTCAGAGTTGAAACACTTTTCATCTTTGCCGCCTCTATGGGGTTGGTTATAACCATTATTTCCTCCTCAAAGATTGCAGAACCGATTCTGGTCTCCCTGCCTCCTCCAGCCCCATCATAGACGCTTGCTTCCACTGTAGTCAGAATGATCTCTTTTTGCCACTCTGCACAGATTCTGCCTGTGCCTTTCCACCTTAATGGAATAAAGCCCTTTCCACAATGGCTTACCATGGTCTGTGTGACATGGCTCCAGAAACCTCCCAGTCTCATCCTTCACCTCTTCACCCTTTCTAGAATTCTCCAAGCATGTTCCCACTGAAGAACTTTCCCTCCCTGGTGCAACGCTGTGCCCAGATATCCAGCCAAACCGCTGGTTCCACTGGTTTCTTCTGATTTTCCTGGACATCCCGTCTAAAGTAGGCCACCTCCTTCTCCTAGACTTAGGGTCTCCTTGTCCTATTTTATGTTTTTCTTGGCACTTACCACAATTTTACCTATTATACCATTTATTTCCCCATTACAGAGATGTAATTCATCCTTCCTTCCTTCCTTCCTTCCTTCCTTCCTTCCTTCCTTCCTTCCTTCCTTCCTTCCTTCCTTCCTTTTCCTTCCGTCCCTTCCTTCCCTCCCTTCCCTTCCCTTTCTTTTTTGCAATTGTTCACTACTGTACCTTCCTCATCCAAATTAATGTCTGAGTCCCAGAAGATGCTCAATAGATATTTGTTGACAGAAGGAGTAACTGATGTTTAAGTCTCCATCATGCTGTTCATTAGCTCAGTACATAGTCTGCTTTGTGAAACTCAAAGCAATTACATTAGACACACAAGATGAATGATTCATTTTCATTCATGGAAAGAAATCATAGCAATCATAGGAGACATTTAAAATCTAGCCACAAAAAGAAGTCCAAGGTTCAAACTATATCAGAGCATAGACTCTGGGATCAGGCTGTCTGCAGTCAAAACCCACCTAATTCTGCCACTTATAAGCTGTGTTATCTTGGGTAAATTACTTAACTTCCCTGTGCCTCATTTCTCATATATAAAATAAGGATAATTTTAACAGCCTACTTCATGATACATTGTTTTAAGTATTAAACAAGCTAGAATTTGTATAATGCTTAGAATGGTGTCTGACATGTGGTAAAGTTCTACAGGATAGTTTTGTAAACAAATACACCCTCCTATCCATTTATATATATATTTCAGAACATAGAGAAAAAGAGAAATTTCCTGAGTTCTTTTTTACAAAGTGTAACATTGAAACTAAACCTGATAAAGGTACATAATGAAGATCAAACCATAGAATAATTACATTTTTGAAAATAAGTGTAAAAATAACATAGATAAAATATTAACAAGTAGTTCAGCAGTGTATTTAAGGTATGTTACAGAATAGAGAAGTATGATTCAAATGTGGAAAGCAAGAATGATTCAATAGTATAGGAGAAAAAGTATTATCTTAATTGATGATGAGGGGGGCATTTCACAAATTTTGATTTCCATCCTTAAATGATGGGGAAGAACATTCAACAGTTTTTAATTGCCTTTTCTTCTAAATTTCCTGATACATATGCCACATTTTATTCTAAAAAACAGACTAAAAATAGGGACCATGTCAGTTGGAAACATTGATGTAGCATAATAAAAATAAAATAATATTTTTGTTCATTTTAAATAAGCAATATTCAACCAGCACTATTACACAATTCTAGAAACAAATGGTACTGTTTATTTTATCTTGATGAAAGAATCTAGACAAAATTTTCTGGGTTTTCCAACTTAGACTTGAAAGAAAAATTCACTTGAAATCTCTAATAAATATTATCATTACTGTGTAAGAGTTAGGGTAGTTTTTTTACTCAAATTATATTGAAATGCCTATGATAAGGATTTGGGTGCAATATAATAATCAAATTAATTCTTTTTGGTGTTTTTTATTTTTTTGCTTCATCCTTGCTACTGAAAAAGTCTTAGTCATGGTTGAAGATTAAGTTTAACTTAATTTTGCTGTGATGATTGAAAATCATTCAGCATTATTATTTTTAATTATTTTAATTAAGTTCATTTTCCCAAATTACAGAAGTAGCACATGCAAATATTGATAAACTGCCCCAAGTTCACCTCTCCATTTCTGCTTCATGGCCATTCTCCGTGCTGACTGTCTATCCGGCGGCCATTCCCTCTGAGAACTCTCTGATGGAACGCTGATTTTATGTAGTCCTCCTGCCCATGAGAAAGCTAACCCCTCCCCAATACCCTGGAGTCTGCATAATTGGTGTAAGGAAGGGTTTCCAAATTTTTGGTCTCAGTGTCCTCTTTATACTCCTCAAATTAATAAGCTTTCCAAAGAGTTTTTGTTCATCTGGGTCATATCTGTTGGAAACACCATTTTAGAAATTTAAAATAACATTTATCAATCATTTTAAAACAGCAATAATAAGCCTGTAATACATTAACAAAAATAATTTATTTTTATGAAAAATGGGTCTCAAGGGACCCCCCCCCCCCGAGGTCTCGTAACTGCACTATGAAAATTGCTGGTCTACAGGAATTTATCTCTCTATTTGATGGCTGAGGTGCTTGAAAACACAATTGGCATTTGGCATTCCCACTGGAATTGGATCATTAAAGGCGGTATTACCTAACTCAGGCCAGTGAATCTTGAGAAAGATTTCACTTAGGTCTTCTGAGAAGTTGGTTTTCCCTCTCATGGTAAAGCCAGAAGAAAATGCCATCTCTTAGGATGCCTGGGTGGCTCAGTCAATTAAGTGTCTGACTTCAGGTCAGGTCATGATCTCAGGGCCCTGGGATCGAGCCCCTCATCCAGCTCCCTGCTCAGCCAGGAGTCTGCTTGTCCCTCTCCCTCTGCCTGCTGCTCCCCCTGCTTATGCGCTTTCTCTTTCCTCTCTCTCTCTCAAATACATAAGTAAAATCTTTAAAAAGTAAAAGACAATGCCATCTCTCTCTCTCTCTCTCTCTCTCTCTCTCTCTCTCTCTCTTCTCTCGGGTGTTGTGACATGTGAAGGGTGGCCATAGTTCTCAGTCTGCCTGGGAGTGTTCTGGTTTGTGCCTGTTGTCCTGGAGTGAGTATTGATAGCACCACCTTTCACTCTCCAAACTTCCCCTATTTAAGTGATCAAGTAGACAGACACCTAGGCATGGGGTTAGGAGATAAAGAATTACAGCAGCTATTTTGCCAGTTCGCAAAAAGCAGAAAGAAGACAGAATTAGTGCTCAAAACCTTCAAAGAGAGCAGCCAAAGAAATCAGAGAGCACAGCCAGAGAGACACTGATCCCAAAATCACCCCAGGGCTTGATTTCTAGAACAGGTTCTTATTCTAATCTCTTTTTGCAGTTTCAAAATCAATTTGAATTGAGATCGCTAGGACTTGCAGCTGAAGGCAACCTAACTATGTGCTTCCACCACCTAACGTGACAGGGGATAGTGTTTTGGTGTGGATTCTGCCACCTTTCCTCATGGTCCTATAAGTTTGTTTTTATAAGAATGGAATTACTAAATGCATATTTAAAATAATTTAATATGAATGTACAAACCCTCTGGGTCTGTAGGTACATATCTGACACTTTTTTCATAATTCATAGTATTTCATCACAGAAATGTACCACCCCTTTTCCCCCTGTTCTTGGTCATGTAGGTTGTTTCCAGGTTCTGCCACTTTTAATAATATTTAAATGATGACTTTAACACATATATCCTTTGTACTGTTGCTTTTATTATGATAAAGGAGATTCCTGTATCTTTGACTTCTTGATCAAAGGGAAGATGAGGATTATTATTCTTACAGGTGTTGGAAAGCTTTTAGATGGAGAAGCCATGTAATAAAGACCCCGAGGACGTATTAGAAGGAGCAGTGATCTAAAGTCAGTGTACTTCTTTCTCTGAGGGTAAATTTGGAGAAGGAGAGAGGTTTGGGATCTCTTTAACTGCCATCCCCAATTTTCCCTGGTATTTTGAAAAGAGAATATGGATGGAGAATAAAGAGGGATATAGTCCCTTCATTTCGGGAATGCTTTTTCTCCCTCTTGGCATGTCGAGGATATCACACAATTTATCAGGGTCTATATGAAATATAAACTACTCAATTAATTAGATACATATCATTTTATTTAAAATGACAATGGACATTTTTGTCAGTATCTAGAAAAGTGATTTTAGAAATCTTGATAGTAGGTAGAAGATTAAACTCCTGAAAGCTATTTTCTTTAATTATGAGACATAAAAAAATACATTAAGTTTAATAGTGCCTCATTCAAGGCACAAAACTAATTTATTTTAAGGCTCTGATGTTGTCAACCCATATAACCATGTATAAATGAGCAAAAGGAAGTCATAAACTGAATATTAGGTTGTTTTTTCTATTATTATTCATGCAAAAAAATACTAATGTTCTGGATTTTATAGCAATATCCACTTTATAAAATAAATGGTTTTAAATCTCTCTTTCTCTCTAGTTCTCTCTTTGTTGCCCCTGCAGTATGGAGTAAAGGTTGTGGAAACCAGGCAGAAGAAACTGGAAATAGAGGTTATACTTACAATTAAGTATTCACCAATTTCTTTCATTATTCTCTAATTAAAGGGTTTAAGAGGTTCACACAATCACCAATTCATTCCTTACTCACAGAGTTCAAACACTTCAGAGTTTCCAATCTATAGATTTTGAGGGAGTATGAAAACACAGAGCAATTATTTTTTAAGTTGTCTATTTTAATTGAGATATAATCAACATATTAGTTTCAGATGTACAACAGAATGATTTAACATTTTTATATATTTCAAAATGATCATTGCAATAAACCTAGTTAACATTTATCACCACACATTTACAATTTTTTTTTTGGTGATGAGAGCTTTTAAGATCTATTGTCTTAGCACCTTTTAAGCATACAATGCATAATTATTAACTATAGTCTCCATGCTATATATATATTACATCCCCGGAACTCATTTGTTTTATAACTAGAGGTTTATAACTTTTGACCCCCTTCACCCATTTAGCCCATCCCCTTATCTCTGGCAAACACCAGTCTGCTCTCTGTATCTACAATTTTTTTTTAGATTCCACATATGACACAGTGTAATAGACAAGAATACGTATGTGTGTATTATTGCTTTTTACAGAAATGATAGTCTGGTACTGAAAGCATCATGTTTTTTTCATACTTAACACTGTGTCATAGAGTTCCAGTCCAGTTCCAATCAATATGTACCTATACAGCACAGTTTTTAATTAATTAATTTATTTATCTATTTTACTATCTTATTTTTTTTAATTTTATTTTATTTAGATTCAATTAATTAACATATAATGTATTATTAGTTTCAGAGGTGAAGTTCAGTGATTCATCAGTGGTGTATCAACACCCAATGCTCATTCCATCACATGCCCTCCTTAATGCCCATCACCCAGTTACCCCAGCCGCCCCACCTCCCCTCCAGCAACCCCCAGTGTGTTTCCTATGATTAAGAGTCTCTTATGCTTTGTCTCCCTCTCTGATTTTGTCTTGTTTTATTTTTTCCTGTCTTCCCTTATGATCCTCTGTTTTGTTTCTTAAATTCCACATATGAGTGAAATCATATGGTATTGGTCTTTCTCTGATTGACTTATTTTGCTTACCATAGTACTCTCTAGTTCCATCCACATCGTTGCAAATGGTAAGATTTCTTTTTTGATGGCTGAGTAATATTCCATTGTATATACATACCACATCTTCTTTATCCATCCATCTGATGTTGGACATCTGGGCTCTTTCCATAGTTTGGCTACTGTGATTACTGCTATAAACATTGGGGTGCATGTGCCCCTTTGGATCACTACATTTGTATCTTTTGGGTAAATACACAGTATTGCAATTGCTGAGTTGTAGGGTAGCTCTATTTTCAACTTTTTGAGGATCATCCATACTGTTTTCCAGAGTGGCCACACCATCCTGCATTCCCACCAACAGTGTAAGAGAGTTCCCTTTCTCTGCATCCTCACCAACACCTGTTGTTTTCTGACTTGTTAATTTTAGCCATTCTGATCAGTGTGAGGTGGTACCCCATTGTGGTTTTGATCTGTATTATCTTTTTAAAATTTTAATTCCAGTATAGTTAGCATATTCAGGTATATGGTACAGTGTAGTGTGCACTCCTTCATCCCCATCACCTATTTCACCCACCACCCACCCTCCTCCCCTCTGGTAACCATCAGTTTGTTCTCTACAGTTAACAATCTCTTTCTCGGCTTATTTCTTTTTGTTCCCCTTTGCTCATTTGTTTTGTTTCTTAATTCCACATATGAGTGAAATCATAGGGTATTTTTCTCTGAGCAGCTTATTTTGCTTAGCATAATACTCTGTAGCTCCATCCATGTCACTGCAAATGGCAAGATTTCATTTTTTTTATTGCTGAATAATATTCATATATATATATGAATGTATATGCATATGATGTATATATGTACATATATATAGGAATGTATATACATATATATATATGAATTCATATATATATATATATATATATATATATATATATATATATATATATATCACCTCTTCTTTATCCATTCATCTATTGATACACACTTGGGTTGCTTCCATTTTTGGCTATTGTAAGTTATGCTGCAATAAACATAGGGGTACCTTTAGAATTAGTATTTTCATATTCTTTGGGTAAATACCCAGTAGTGGAATTACTGGATCATTAGGTAATTCTATTAATATTTTGAAGAAACTCCATACTGTTTTCCACAGTGACTGCACCAGTTTGCATTCCTACCCACAGAGCAAGAGGGTTGCTTTTTCCCCACATCCTCGCCAACACTTGTTATTTCTTGTGTTTTTTATTTTAGCCACTCTGAGAGGTATGAGGTGATACCTCATTGTGGTTTTGATTTGCATTTCCCTGATGATAAGTGATGCTGAGCATCTTTTCATGTGTCTTTTAGCCATCAGGATGTCTTCTTTGGCTGTCTGTTCATGTCTTCTGTCCATTTTTAAATTAAATCACTCACTTTTGGGGTGTTGCGTTATATAAGTTCTTTATATATGTTGTATTTTAACCCTTTATCAGATATGTCATTTGCAAATATTTTCTCCCATTCAGTAGGTTGCCTTTTAGTTTTGTTAATTGTTTCCTTCACTGTGCAGAAGGTTTTTATTTTGATGCAGTCCCAATAGTTTATTTTTGCTTTTGTTTCTGTTGCCTGAGGGGACATGTTTAGGAAAATATTACCATGGCCAATGTTAGAGATATTACTGCCTGTGCTCTCTACTAGGATTTTTATCATTTCAGGTCTCACATATAGGTCTTTAATCCGTTTTCAATTTATTTTTGTGCATGGTATAAGAAAGTGGTCCAATTTCATTCTTCTGCATGTGGCTGTCCAGTTTTCCCAGCACCATTTGTTGAAGAGACTGTCTTTTTCCCATTGGATATTCTTCCTGCTTTGTCAAAGATTAATTGATCATATACTCATGGTTTATTTCTGGGTTTTCTATTCTGTTCCACTGGTTTATGTGTCTGTTTTTGTGCCAGTACCATACAGTCTTGATCACTACAGCTTTGTAATATAACTTGAAGTCTGGAATTGTGATACTTCCAGCTTTGCTTTGCTTTTTCAAGATTGCTTTGACTATTCAGGGTCTTTTGTGGTTCTGTACAAATTTTAGGATTGTTTGTTCTAGGTCTGTGAAAAATGCTGTTGGCACTTTGATAGGGATTGCATTAAATCTGTAGATTGCTTTGGATAGTAGGGACATTTTAACAGTATTTGTTCTTCCAATCCATGAGCATGGAATGTCCTCCCATTTCTTTGTGTCATCTTCAATTTCTTTCATCAGTATCTTATGGATTTCAGAGTAGGTTTATTTCACCTCTTTGGCTAGGTTTATTCCTAGGTATTTTATTATTTTTGGTGCAACTGTAAATTGATTGTTTTTTCAATTTCTTTTTCTGCTACTTCACTGTTAGGGTATAGGAATGCAATAGTTTTCTAGGGGCGCCTGGGTGGCTCAGTCATTAAGCATCTGCCTTCAGCTCAGGTCATGATCCCAGGGTCCTGGGATCGAGCCCCACATCAAGCCCCGCATCGAGCCCTGCATCGGGCTCCCTGCTCAGTGGGAAGCCTGCTTCTCCCTCTCCCACTCCCCCTGCTGGTGTTCGCTCTCTCGCTGTGTCTCTCTTTGTCCAATAAATAAATAAAAATCTTTAAAAAAAAAAAGGAATGCAATAGATTTCTGAACATTGATTTTGTATCCTATGATTTTACTGGATTCATTTATAAGTTCTAATAGTTTATTAGTAGAGGCTTTAGAGTTTTCTATATAGAGTGTCATGTCATCTGCAAATAGTGAAAGTTTTACTTCTTTCTTACCAATTTGGATGCCTTTTGTTTCTTTTTGTTGTCTAATTGCTGTGGTTAGGACTTCCAGTAATATGTTGAATAAAAGTTGTGAGAGTAGACACCTGTCTTATTCCTGATCTTAGGGGAAAAGTTCTCAGTTTTTCCCCATTGAGTATGATGTTAGCTGTGGATTTTTCATCTATGGCCTTTATTACGTTGAAGTGTATTCTCTCTAAACCTAATTTGTTGAGGGTTTTTATCATGAACAGATGGTGTGCTTTGTCAAATACTTTTTCTGTATCTATTGAAACGATCATATGTTTTTTGTCCTTTCCCTTAGTGATGTGATGTATCACATTAGTTGATTTGGGAATATTGAACCACTCTTGCATAACCAGAAATAAATCCTACTTGATCATGGTGGATGATATTTTTTCAGTTTTAAAATTTTTAATTCACATATTGTTGGATTCTGTTTGTTAGTATTTTGTTGAGGATTTTTGCATCTATGTTTATCAAAGATACTGGCCTGTAGTTCTCTTTTTTTTCTGTGGTGTCTTTATCTGGTTTTGGCATCAAGGCAATGCTGGCCTCATAGAATTTGGAAGTTTTCCTTCCACTTCTATTTTTTGGCATAGTTGAGCATAGTTCTTTCAGATGAGCTGCATATACTCTGTTTAACCCTTCTCCTGTTATACATCTATATTCTATTTCAATTGTTATAAATAATACTGCAAGAAATATCTTTGCCCATGTCCTATGCTTATGTAGGAAAATTCCTAGATGTCAAAGGCATTTGAATTTTACATTTTGACAGAATTGCAAAATTGCCTTCTATAGAGATGGAACCAGTTCCACTAATTTTGTGTGGGTAGTCTGCATGCCACAAAAATTTTTAAATCTTTTGCTTGCAAATCTGTTAAATAAAAAATGGTACCTTACAGTACATCCCTGGTTTCTGACTAACATAATATAATAAAAAAACATTAAAAAAAATGGTACCTAATTTTCATTTTGTTTGTCTAAATATAAGTGAGATTGAGAATCATCTTATATATGTAAGAATTTTATTCTTTCCTGATGACAGTTTATATCCTTTGCTCACTTTTTTTTTCTATTGAGGCATTGGTCATTTTTTAATTTGTTGTTGCTCTTTCTGTATTACAGTAATCAGCTCTTTATATGTAGCACTTATGGAAAATATGTTTTCTTAGTTTGTCATTTATCTTTTTAAATTTTTATTATTCTTATTATAGATAATTTTAAATATTAAGGTCAATAATTTTTAATGTTACAGTAAATAAAATTCATTTATTTTCTTCTGTGGCCTGGATTTAATGTCAATCCTATAATGGTTAGTTCTTCAATTTTTCTTTTTGAACATATATTTTCTCCTAGTTGCTAGTTTTATTTTTCTTGTTTAAATGTCTGATCCACCTGAAATGTATTTTGGTATGAGTGAAATTCAGATTGAACTGTTTTCCTCAACCCATTTATTGATTAACCATCTGAGGACACAAAGAGACAATGCCACTTTTTTTCACATAATTTATTTCACACAATAAATTATATACAGAGAAAATACACATGTAAAAAAACAAAATATGATGTCTTAGTAATCAGGCTAGTTTCCCCTATACTTGTAATTTTTCAGAAGTTTTCTGGCTATGTTTGAGTCCAGGATTGTTCCTCAGAGCAACAAACTTAGTGTGTCCTGCAAAAGGATATTTGTGGGAAGGGTAGTGAGATTTAGAAAGTATTTATGTAATCTAATATAATTCCATTTAAATTTATTTTAAAAAATTCAAACAAGAAAAGCTTTTTATTTAAAGGAGAAAATAAATCACTAGGGGTGCAGACATGACATCAAATTATATAAATCTCTGCTCCCCACCCCTGCCCCCCCAAAAAAACACACACATAACAACATCCTTATACCAGTGGAGTTCTCCTCAGAAAGATAATTTTTGTATTTGGGTGTTCAGTTGTTGTTATTTGGGAAATGTGACGTATTATCTGAATTTCTACAATAAAAGAAAATGGTGAGCATTTTTTTTCTTTTTCCCCATGTTTTCGGAACTAGTTTCCACTAATTAAGCAGCAATTTAGCTCCTTACACTTTGAAGTTTGGCTCATTACCTGGCTTCTGTATGTCAACAAAAGGCAACATCTAAAGCCCTCAGTATTGAGCCATCACTTTGGGGACTGCTAATTGAATGTAATTACTTTATTTTGTGCCAGGGTTCATACTTGTTACATTGCCTTGTAATAATTTAAATTGTCTGCATACTGCAGGGGGACTCTTTGACGCCAGAGTGGAGACGGCCAGGCAGCCACTTGGGTCTTGGAAGCAAAGTCAAAAGTAAGGCGACATTGTCATTTGCTTACCTACTCATTAGCTGCCCTCTCTGTCTGTCTGTTGTTTGGAGTGGACAGGATGTGTAGTGACTGAATCTTGCCCCTAAAAATAGTTGTGAAAACATGCATTTGGGATGTACAGTAATTGGTTGCTTAGTCGATCACAGATATTTTTAGACCTTGAGAAAAGGCAAGATATTTTTAAACCATGACCTTCCAATACCACATTACTTTCCTCTCTCTCTCTCTCTCTCTCTCTCTCTCTCTCTCTCTCCCTCTCCCTCTCTGTCTCTCTCTCTGTTTCTGTGTCTCTCTCGGTATAAAAAGAAATAGGAAGGCAGAAGAATTGTAACAGAGCAAAGATCAAAAGGATAAAACATAGAGTTATCCTTCATTATCTCATTTGAGGAATTTGAAGAACAGTGTGTCCTTGAAGAATAAAACCATGTATTTTTGCCATTTCAGTGGCCTGATATTTTGACAATCACCTTACTTTCAACAGGAAGCATCACCTGAACTTGCCATTTTTGCTGCATGTTAGAAGGAAGTTTGTTGTAGAAGGGGAAAATTATAAGCTTGAAGCCCTTAACAAGCTCTGGAAGGGCCCTCTGACCCACACACAAGGTGCATTCCCAGCTGAATTTTTGCCTCCATTTGGGTGATTAATCATATGGTGAATCTGGTCTTACTAGCTCTAATAATGGGGCTTACTGTTTGGCTTTTTGTGGAACAGGGAAGTAAGAGCACCTTCTCTGAGTGTCAGAATCCTTCCCTTTTGTTCATGGTGCCAGCAGGTCTAAAGCACTGGCAGTTAAACCTAACGTGAACCTTTTATTCTCAAATTACATTTGAGTATAGAAAGAAAAAATGCTATAGTTTTGAAGGAAAGGGTAAAGTGTATGGTAACAGGGAAAGAAATCACTGAAAGAAACAAAATGACTTTGAATTGGATAAAATTAAGTGTAAATCTTTGATTTACCTGAATCCCGTGTAATTATTTCTTCAAGATGATTGGAAGAATAAAATGACCACCAAAGTAATAGATGCCAATTCTTTCCTAATATACATGTATTTAGTGTGTGTTTTTTAAAGATATAATTCACATACCATAAAATTCACCTTTGTAAAGTGTACAATTGACCAGATTCTAGTACATAAACAAAGTTCTATAGCCATAATCACTAATTCCATAACATTTTCATCACCCAAACATGACACTCCATACCCATTAGCAGTCACCCCGATCCACACCTTCCCCCACCATCCCCTGGGACCCTGTGTTCTACTTTCTGTCTCTATAGAGTTGCCTAACCTGGACATTTCATATAAATGGAATCACACAATATGTGGCCTTTTGTGATTGGCCTCTTTCACTCAGCATGTTTTGGAGGGTTCATCCATATTAGCCTGACTCAGCGCTTCGTTCTTTCTTATGATTGAACAGTATTCCAGAGTTTGGATACACTGCGTTTTGTGTATTCATTCATCACCTGCTAGATATTTTTAATTCTACTTTTTGGCTTTTTTGAATAATGCTGCTATGAGCATTCATATACAAATTTTTATGTGAACATATGGTTTTGATTCTCTTTGGTATAGTATATACCTAGAAATAGAATTGTTGGGGCATATGGATGCTCTGTTTTAATTTTTGAGGAACTGCTAGACTGTTTTCCGAAGTGGCTGCACCATTTTACATTCCAACCTGTAATTGATAAGGATTCCAGTTTTTCTACATCCTTACCAACACCTGTAATTGCCTATCTTTTTTTCCCATTTTTTAAATTTAAAGTCAAGTAATTAACATATACCGTATTATTGGTTTCAGAGGTAGAGGTCAGTGATTCATCAGTCTTATATAACACCCAGTGCTCATTACATCACCCAGTTACCTCATCCCCCCATCTATTGTTTTGATTATAGTCATCCTAGTGGATATGAATTGGTATCTCATAGTTTTGATATGCATTTCCCTCAATGACTAATGACATTATGCATCTTTTGTTGGATTTGTTGGCTAATTCTTTGGGGAAAAAAAAGTCTATTCATGTCCTTTTCTCATTGGACTATTTGTCCTTTATTGTTAAGTTATAAAAATTTGTTTGTTTTACATATTCTGGAAACTAACCATTATCAGCTATGTGATTTGCAAGTATTTTCTCCAGTCTGTCAGTTGTCTTTTCACATTCTTGAGAGTATTTATCCATTTTATCTATTTTTTCTTTAGTTGCTGGAGTTTTAGTGTCTCATCTAAAAAAATATTGTCTAATCTTAGATTTTAAAGATTTACTCTTATGTTTTCTTCTAAGAGTTTTATAGCTTTAGTCCTTACATGTAGTTCTTTATTCTATTTTGGGTTAATTTTTGAATATGCTGTGAAGTAAAAATCCAGCTTAATTCTTTTGCATGGGGATATCTAGTTATCCTAGCACCATTTGTTGAAAAGACTACTCTTTCCTACTGAATGTTCATGGCACCCTTGTCAAAATTTAATTGACCACATGTGAGTTCTTTCAATTCTATTCCATTAATTTATAATTCTGTCCCTTTAGCAGTACCACACAGTCTTGATTACTGCAGCTTTGCAGTAAGTTTGAAATTAAGAGGTGTAAATCTTCCAAATGTGCTCCTTTCCAGATTGTCTTAAGTGTGTGTATGTGCTAGATTTAATTGTTATTATAATCAAAATCACAATAGAATTTTTTTACCTGAGAATACCTGGAAACACAATTTGCTTTTTAAAAGTATTTTTTAAAAAGATCTTATCATAAAATAAATATTATTAGATAACCTGAACATCTCAGTCCATAAACTACTCTCCAGTAAAAAAAGGATTTGTTTTAGTAACTTCCTAATGCATCCAGAAGTCAATTAACATTTGACAAATTGATATGTTAGAATGCTAAATTGTTGTAGGAGTAGAGCATGCCATAAAATATTCAGACTTACATGCCTAGAGGAGAATTTGTGTCAGAATACCTATTTTTTCTTCGAGCTCTGCTATTCACTGCTGATGATCTTGAACAAGGCACTTTATCTTTCCAATCTTGCCTTCTTCATAATTTGTTCCTGACAGCTGGAAGGGAGAAAAAGGGAAGTGGTAAGCACATGTTTCCATGTAGACTCAATCTTGAGTATTGCCCACATCATTTGCATTCACCGGGAACTTAGTTACAAGACCATCGCTAGCTGCAAGGGAGCTGGGAAATAGTCTTAATTCTGGACATCCATGCTCTCAGCTAAAATTTGGAGGAATTATCTGCTACTGGTGAGATAGCACTGCCATTCTGTCAAACTCTTCAATTAAGTCCCACTATTCCTTTACTTCATTTGCATGGCCAATTTGTATATCTCGCAATCAGAAAGATTTTTGCATATTTTTAATGACACACTTTTTGTGATTGCAACACTTTCTCAGAACATGCAAATGATTTTCTCAGACCCTCCCGAACATTTTTTTCCTTGATTTGAGTTTTATCAAAAACTACAGGTACTTGATAATAAATCAAACACCACAGAAAAGTTTATAATAAAAACCATGGCCATTCCCTGTGCCCACAGCCTGAAATTTGTTTCTGCTTTTAATTCTTATGGTTGTAACTTTCATAGCCATACATGCTCGGACTTCTGTTTCCTGTTTTATCTCCTTTAGACAGTACCTGTTGATTCTCTGGTATGGATGATAAAGATTTTCCTCACCTGCTGTATCCCACTCCCCTGTGTACTCACTCATATCAATGTTTAATATTTGCTTTATTGTTATTTTTATTGGTTACCTTTATAGCCTTTAATATACTTCAAGCTCTGATTCTTATTCCATTAATTTTCAGAGTATTTATTTCTACTTTGTAAAATGAATATATAAGTACCCCCACTGTTTCAACCGCCTTTCCTCTCTTTATTTCACATTTTTTATCAACTTCATTTTTACTTGTACATTATCAAAACTGTGAGCAATTTCATTCTGCTCGACAACTACTTAAAGTCCTGATAAACATCTTTCCTATAAGTTGGCTCTAAAAGCTGGAGAGTGATTATAGGATTTACATTATTATGACCATGTAAATAGTTTGATAAGTTGGGTTAAGTCGTGTGCTGGAATTACGTTTTCGTGTTTACAGGTCCATTGCCACAACTATTGGGCAAAACAAAGGAGGCTGTTCCTAGCATTAGTGCCAAATGAACTTTTCTTTCTTATGCCTCATCAGTTACTTAAAAGCATGATTCATTTGAGTTTGTTTCTTGGTTGAAAGAAAAATTTCTTGTTCTTGAAACTTCTAGTGTTCTCTATTTCAGTATTTGCCCTTATCATGAACTGTTTTTTTCTTTCCAATTCTCTATCCAATCATTTTTCCATTGGTCCTTTCACGTATACTCTTTTCCTTACAGACCTTCGCTGCAAAACCCTCCTTCTCTCTGCTGTAGTTAGCTGGCTGTCCTTGCCCTGCTGCTCAGTTGTTAACTAGACCTTACCATCTCTGCTTTCCTGCATTGAAACCTTTGCTCCTGGGATCAAATTAATTTTACTTTTTGCTCTCATTTTGCTGAAACATTTCACATAACTTTCTAAGAAAATGTCCATGAAATGTAAATGTCTGAGTCCCTCCTTGTATGAAAAAAATGTCTTTATTCTGTGCTCAGATTTGAATGCTTAGTTTGGCTGAGTGAAGGATTTAGGTAGACATGATTTTTTGTCAGAATTTAGGATGCTTTACTCCATTGTCTTCTAACATACCATATTCATGGAAGCATGCCAGTTTGATTTTCAGTTCTTTGCACAGAACTTGATGTTTGCTCTTGGAACTTTTTTGTGATTTTTCTTTCATGCTAGGTGATCTGAATTTCAGTCTTTGAACTAAGCATTCTCTGAGATCCCCAGAGCAGCTTCAGTGTTGCTGCAGGCAGGGCCTGTGTGCCTTGCTGTACCTGTCTTCTATTTACCAAATCAACTTTTGAGGAACCAGACTAGGAAAATCACAGCCAGTATAATCAAAATTAACTATAGTTTTATTTTTTTGATGATGAACTTTTTCTTTCAAATGAATTAAACATTTAAATTTTAAAATAATAATAAAATGGGCTGGCATAAAGTATAGGTATATATATGTGTGTGTGTCTGTGTGTGTGTGTGTGTGTGTACATATATATGTGTGAATCTGGAAGTGAAAGACTTTCTAAGCAAAGAGTAAAGGGAAATACGACCAAGAAAAACTTCACAAGTTTGAATATATAAATTTGGGAAGATTCTATGCTAAAAAACATAGGTAAAATATTATAAGGCCGATGAAAAACTGGGAAAGTTGTTAGCAAAATAATCATAGAAGTTTGATATTCTAACAATGATAGTGAACTCTTAAACATCAAAAAAATGAAAAATACTCCAAAAGACAAAAAAAAAAAACATGGAAAGATATGAGTAGGCCATTCATAAAGGAAGGAATAGAAATAGAAAATAAATTATGAATTAATATTCATTTAAAAATCAAAGAAGGTAGCCAAAATTTGAATTTTTTATGTATCATATTACAAAACCAAAAATAATTTTAAATAAAGATGTTTATTTAGGGATGACAAACTATGGGAAAACAGGCGCTGTTTTACCCAGCTTGTGCCATTAAGAAGTCATAAAAGTGAATGGTATTCCGTTGACCAATATATATCAAAGGCCATAAAAATATGCATTTCCTTTTACCCAGCAATTCCACTTCAAGGAATCAGGGGGAAAAAATCAAGTAATAAGTACATGAGGGTGCATGGTTTTCAAAACACTGAGTTGTTTATAAGACAATTGGAAACACTCTAAGTGTCCAAAAATAGTGGTTGGATTTATGGTGCACTCATGTAAAAGAATTAAAAATGATGCTGTATTTATGGACATAGGAAGATACCTAAAGTATCATCTGGCAAAAACTGCATGCTTCCAAACAATAGGTACAGTACAATTCCAATTGTTCCATGTAATTAAAAATCATGCCAGGTTTGATCCAGAGGCTCACATAGCACCATATATTATTACAGATTACAGAAGAACATACACAATAACATTAAGAGTGCTGTTCTCTTGATTGTGATTTTGGTTTCCTTCTTTATGATTTTTGGTATTCTCTAAAATTTCCAAGATGAGCAAGTATTTCATAAGAACAACAACAAAAAAAAAAGTTAACTGATTTTCTTTCTTCTATTTAGAGATTTTTTTTTATGTCCAATGGATACAGTGTGGGATAAGTTCCCATTTGCCATAGCAGCTTTAACTTCTCTTACCTCGCTTCTTAGGCCTCCATATTAGACTCAACCACAGTAAATCTATTTTTCCCACATGCTACTTCCTTTCTGTGGTCTCACGTTTTTCACTTACATAAAGGCAAGCGCTCACTCTTCATTTGGACAAAATGTTTTGTCCCTATCATTTGGGATATTTTCACAGGATATATAATAGGTTTTTCCTTATGAATTTGACTATTAAAACATAAATAGTTCACACTAAATTTAGGTGTAACAAACAACCCATTTAATCAGACCCCATGATGTGATTAAAACTGCTTTCCGGTAGACAGAGTGTAGGTTGAGTACTTATCCAGATAACTTGATTACTGTAAACAGTCAACTTAGCCTGAATTATCTAGATAATTGCCTCACCTCTCCATTTGACATAGCCTAAGGTTCTAGGTTTATTTTTGCATCCTATGGGCCACTTTTTGCAGTGATCAGCAATCAGAGAAAATCAGATTATCACTCTGTTTAACCTTCCTGTGTCTTGGGTAATTAAGTCAACAAATTAGCCGAAGGCTCCAATGCGGAAGGGGATTGGTAGACTGTGGTCAAGACACATATTTATGAATTTTCCCTTAAGCTGCTTTTCTTGAGGAAGCTTTGATAAGAAACATATGATCTCAATTATCATTAACTCTCTGTGGTTTCCGTGTTTGGGAGCTTGACCTAGACTTGAGAAGGCCTAGGACCCCCTTCAGTGTGTGCCTGAGCAGTATATTGCCAGTCCATTCACATTTTCCATCTTGTTATCTCATGTTGAGAAAGGGACTTAAATCACTCTTCACACACTCATTGCAGACTTAGGGGCAATACTGCATATGCAGGCTGCTTTTAGTTGTTTTTACTGCCCTTTGGTAACATGCTTTTCTAACCAACCAAACATCTTTCTTTAAGGCTGTTTTTCAATGTAAGATTCTTTAAATAAAATCTGTTAAGGTCAAAGGGAAAATATGTAGACATGAAAACAATTCCCATCATACACAGGCAAATAAGAATTGAACAAAAAATACCATTGCTACTGTTTGAAAATCTAACCCTGTAAAAAGAGATTTGTTTTTGCTTTTAGAATTTTTGATTTAGTTTCCTTGTATGAAAAAAACTTAAAGGATATCAGAATGTTTAATTGCTGATGAGTCATAAAACCATCTTTGAAAACACATATTGAAATGCTACTTCAAATGTTAACTTTTGATTCAGGACCAGGAATGGGGCTCCTAGTAAGGAGTTGTCGGGGCTGGCTGGAATATGTGGGTTGACCATCCCACTGCACAATTTAAAAGGGGCATTTCTGTCTCCCTAATCTACTTAAATACATATGCCATTCAAATTTTAATCAAATAAAATATTCTCTGCAATGAACCCTTCATGTGCATAACAGATAGCTTTAAGGAAAGAGATTAGCTCCCAGAATAATTATCTTAAACAACTTATTTGTGACCAGAGGGTGAATTATTTACTTATCTGTGTGTACATTATAATGCTCCAGAAGAAAAATATTTTAAATATTATCACTGTATTCTATTACCTCCAAACCTAGTATGCAGTTTATCTTAGATAATGAAAGTAATATATGAGCGTTATTAAATCTTGAAAAGTTAAAAAAAATAGTTGATCATCAAGTAGAGGTATATTTTACATATTTACCAGTGTTTTCTGTGAATATGCATCTTTCCTCATTGAGAACACACTGCATAATACAATTTTGATTCATGTTTTTTCCCCCTCTTCCTATTATAGCACACCGTGTGTCATTTAGTATTATTATGTTTCAAGGGTCAATAAACCCAACTTAAACTGGCTGACACACATCCAGGAAACGATTAGCTGTCGAACTGAAAAGTCCTGAGGATGAAGTGGGTTTGAGCACAAACCAGAGGTTCATCAGGACTCTGGTTCCATGTGCCCATATTTCTCTCAGATTTGCTTCCTTCAGTAGGCTTTATCCCCATGCTAACTCCCCTCGGGTGTGGCACCAAATCCAGCAGCACCACACCCCTTCGCCAGTAGCCAAAGAGAGAGGCTCTTCTCCTAAATCTATGAAGAAAGTTTTGTTTCCACATTTCCAGCAGAAGTGCTCAAGTGCACTCTAATTGGACCTGCTTCAACCAGGTGCACACCCCCGGAGCTGTTACCAAGATAAGGGAACATTTTGCTCTGATAGACTTAATTTGGAGCCCATGCTCAGACCCACCCAGGCCGCATGGGCTAGAGTACACTTTCATAAACTTTTTACTACCACATTAAAAGCATTTTCACAAACGTCATCGTAATGTCTGTGTGCTGTCTCATTTTACTGTAATATCAACATTTTATTTAACATTCTTGTCAGACATTCAGTCTGTCTCCAGTTTTTCTCTAGCACAAGTTATATTGTAAATGTTCCTTTTTTATAACTTCTCGGCTGCCTTTGGTTTTAATATTAGGATCTATTATAGCAAATATAGTTGTTAGGCCAAGGAACAGAGTATTTTTCTTTGTTATGTTGCTTTTTAGAAGAACCAGGTGTCTCATATACAAGGCTACCTTTCTTATCACACTCTTGCCAGCATCATCATTTACAAACAAGTGTTTGCTAAGTTGTCTAGTGAAATGTACATCGTGGCTATTTTTCATTCAGCTTTCTATAATTTACGAATGGAGTTGATGTTCTATAAAAATAAGTGATAATAGCATTTGAGCATTACTATTCTTATATCAGTCATTGGTCTGGGTATTTTAATACACATCAAGTCATTTACACCTTATGAAATATATATAACAAATTAACTTATCACGGGCAAAATGGCCAGGAAGTGGATGGCCAGCCAGGATTCCATCCCATGTCTACTGACTCAATCCTTCGCCGTCAATAGTCATGCAAAGCTATTTCCTGTGTTATGCGTGGTGATTATTTGTATTTTGTACAATATGTGGTTGCAACATTTACTAAAATGCACTGTGAAGAAGCCTAATCTCTGTGTCTAGGAAGAATCTAAAATAGAAAAAAAGACATCAAAGTTGAAAATGACTATAGAATTGCAATTTTCTAAGCAAAAACGAAACCTCCAAGTGAGAGTAAGGGTTGCCACAGAAATTCCCATCATTGTCAGTCTGCGGGTGCTTAACTAGAGCTCTTTCTACAATTTTGTATTTTTAATGCTTGCAAAGTGGGAAAGAAGAAAATACATGTTGCTCTGGCTCTCCTGTCTACATCCTTGTCTTCTCAAATCCACATTGCTTTGGTAATGCTCTGAATTTTTGTTACTATTTTGTCCAGATTTCTAGCTGTTCTCAACGGGAGGATTAGTCTGTTACAGGCAAGTCTGTTACAGTTGAAAGCAAAGTCAACAAGTGTTAGTTAACCATCTCCTTATAGTGTGTGTTAAAGATGCTTACAAAGTTGTCAAGGTAAAGAAGACACAGTGCAGATCACACCTGTAAGCCAGAGGTTCTAATGTGCCACAAGACAGGAAGAATCATAAAATGAGTGTCTCTGCACTTGCATTAGGTTGAGACAGGGTTACACCCACAGAATGCCTCCATGATATCACTGAGGAAATTCAGTGCAGAGCAAAGAAACATATTCCTCCTATAGCATTAAGTATAGGAAGCCACAGGGAAAAACTTCTGTAAACTTTCTGGGGCATCAGGTTGCCCACAAGGTGATCAATTTTTACATCCTAATTCATTCCACTAGAAGTCTGTATAAGCCACAGAAATGACACATATATGTCACAACTCAGTCTCTATAACCGTTAGAGAAGAAAACCAAGTAACCATGCGGCAGTTATCTTCAAATAATTGCCTTCCTCTTCCTCCCACCAACACACACACATACACACACATAATGTGCATTGCACGCACACCACACCATACACACCACACACACACCATGTATCACACACACATACCTCACATGCACACTGCATACTACACATACACAGCACACACACACCAGACACCACACACACTTCACTAATACATAGCACACATCACAGACACAGACACCTCACCACACACACCACATATCACACAAATACCCCACAGGCACACCACAGACTACATACACATAACACATGTACACCACACACCACACCATACACACACCTCACCAGTACACACACAGTGCACACACACCCCACCAATACATACATACCGCACACCATACACACTACACACACACAGCACACACATACCACATGCCACATATATGCACTTCATCAACACACACACACCACTCCACATGCACACCACATAGGACATACACATGTAGACAACACACATATAGCCCACCCACACAAATACATACCATAAACCACACAGAGTAAAACTGTAAAATGTTCTTGGTCACTGTACCACCACCACTGATAAGTCAGTACGGTTGAGGAGATACATATATTCTTTCTGACATCCCAATGTTCTTCTGTGTCCCTCAAATGTGGAGGGGTATTAAGCTATTAATTTGGATAAGTCCTAAAGCGTCAGTCTCAGCCATATTACCAGATACTGTTCATGCTCTTTTCTAAAACTTTCTGTTTATCTTCTTTTGCTTGGTATATCAAGTTCTCATTTCTACCTCTAAACCTGTCATGAGCCTGTATCATTTACTTGAACCCTTATTTCACAACGCGTTCAACTTAAACTCATCACACAGAATTAGAAAGCAAAAACATATACACACACAACAGAAGGCAAAAACAGGGCTGCCGGACACAGGTTAAGTGTCTGCCTTAGGCTCAGGTCATGATCTCAGGGTCCTGGGATCAAGCCCCACTTCAGGCTCCCTGCTTAGCAGGGAGTCTGCTTCTCCCTGCTTGTGCTCTCGCTCTCTCTCTCAAATAAAATCTTTTTAAAAAAGACAAAAACATTGAAATTAAACAAACATAAATCATATTTGGCTAAATATAGAAAAAATACACTTTATAATAAATATAAATACGCTTTTCCTAAAAAATTAACAGTTCTTTAAAGAATTTCTGTAACAATGGTGACAAAGAGGTAACAGTATGCTAACTCATAAAATATATATTTAAGTAAGTTTCATATTCCATTTTGAGACTTTGATGTATGTTAGGAAGTCACATACTCAACTTAGTTTTATTGCACTTATATCACTTAAAAAAGTCACCAGTGGAGGGAGTAAATAATTTAAAATTGACTTGATATACTTTATTTTGAACTTGTATATGAATTTAATTATCTATTTCTGTGAACTATCTGGATTTAAAGGTCATGAATGTGAGGCTCCTGGGTGGTTCAGTTGGTTTGACTCTTGGTTTTGGTTCAGGTCATGATCTCGGGGTTCTGAGATTGAGCCCCATGTTGGGCTCCATGCTCGGTGGGGAGTCTGCTTGAGATTTGCTCTCCCTCTCTCTTTGCCCCCCTCCCTGCTTGTTCTCTCTCTAAAATAAATCATTTTTAAAAAGGTCACTAATGTAATTTATGCAAGATATAGAACTTTACAGGACACAGAACAATATAAAATAACTATAAATGTAATTTGTAAATCTCTTCCCAGTCTAGCCATAATCACAGTCTTATGAAAACACAGGGCCTGGGACCCAACAAACCCAAATTATGCTATTCTTTCCCATTATTTTTTCCAATTCTGGGACTTGGGGAAAGCCACCCAATTTCCCTAAGCTTCATATTTCATGGCTTCAAAATGGAAATAATAAATCACAGAGATAGGATGTCACAGAGCATATCTGAGAGAATTAGATATGGTGATGTATGTTAGGAAATTAGCACCAATAGAAACAAAGTTTCTTTACTTCAGTAGATTTCCCCATCTGTGTGGAGAAAGTGTAGATCCCACCCTAAAGACACCCTCCCTTCTGGTCCCATTTCTCAGCAGCCACAACCCTGTCTCACAGCATTCTTGATGTATATCAAACTTTCCTTCTGGGTTTACTAACTGCAGGGACTTAGGATGTTGAAGGAAGAAAATTAAAGAAAAGTTTCTAAGTAAATACGACTTTTGCCAAAGTCTAATATAAAGGCACCCATGAAGTTGGATACTGGTCAGTGAAGACAGTCTCAGGAGCATCCCCTGTTCTTGAACTCACCAGCTTGAACTCAGGTTTGAGTTTTCTGGGAAAGCTCTCATCTGTAAGTCTTCTCTGTGAGTTAGCACCCTGAGAGATTACAGACCCAGGCTCGCAGCTGCTGGTCCTCCTCCAGACCCACTACCTCCCACAGGACACTTCCCCAAGACTAAGCTGTTCAATTTGGCCTAATAGTGCAGCCTTCCTGCAGGACACCTCCAGTGTCCTTGGGCACTCCAAATCCCACAGAGCACTCCAGTTTGGTCCCCTTGAAAATCTCCTCATTAATCTGACTATTGACAGGTGAACAGCTGTTGGAGTCCACATGTGGGTGTGTGTGCTCATGCATATGCACACATGTACATGCACACACACACACACACACATCTCTGAAGGACACAGGTTTATTCTCATAGTTCATTTAATTTTTTTAGAGAGGAGAAACATGTTTTCCTAACTGCATTATCATTTTCAAGGTCACCCATTTTGCTAGGTGTCAGTAATTCACATTTCAGGCAGACTAACTGAATGGTTTTTTATTTGACTCTCAAATTGTGCCACTTAGTGTGCTGCAAATAAGACATAAGCCAACTGGTGACTCATTTATCTGCTAATCGTCATTGCCATAACCACACAAATACATGGCCAGAGTTTCAAATTTATTCCTCATAAGGCCTTCTTTAAGCTTCTTAGAAAAAATGCCAGTCTTCTCTCTAGATTCCTCAGAGAGGAGAGAACTATTCTGTATTTCTAGATACACATATGAACTAAAATAATTGGAGGGGTATTCTGAAGGTTTGTGGTCCTGAAAGTCAAGTATGGGAGAGAGGAGATTCTTTATTGGAAGGTTGTCATTTCTGCTTCAGAGTTACAACTTCTGATTGCTCAAAAAAGCAGGAGGGTGGAGGAGAAACCTTTAGTTCTAAGACTTAGAATGTTGTGTGTCAGGATCTAACTGGAAAATTTGGTAAAGATGAATGAGAACACCAAAAAAATGAGTATAAGAGAATGACTATGGAAGCCACAGGGTAGGAGACTAGAGAAAAGAAACTCCTTCCAGCTCACATGCTATCAATCCACTGATGGACTAAACATTTGATCCATGTTTTATTGCTGTACCTGGAACTTCTTTCTATTAACTTGGAGTAACTTAGTGGGAGTAGGGAGTGATACATTCTCTAATCACCATAGCTGATTTTTCTAGAACCTGAGCAGAATATCCCTGCCAAGAAGGGATGTCCCTAAAAAGAATAGATGAGACCTTGTGCTAAAAACATCACTTAAACAAGTGTTATTTTTATGACTTTCTTGTAAGAGAATTGTGGGAAGTGGTCCACATAAAATAGGGATGAAGAAGAAATTTAAGTACTGGAAGCATAGGGGAGGAAGAGGAGCCAGGGTCAGTCCTCTGTGACAGTATGATCAGAATCTGATCATCAGAGTACAAGATAAAGTAATCTGTGGTGGTAATTACTGAATGAATATAAACAATCAGATAGTCTATATTACATTAAAAATGTGATTTCAAGTTCTTACATTTTTGACTCACCTTCAATAATTTGAGAATTTCAGGCAATGGCAGAACTAACCATCTACCTCCTGCCACTTTGTGACTATAACCTTGGATCACATGCTACTTTCAGTAAAATTAGATAAAACATGATCTCTCTAATTTCTTTGGCAATTTCCTTTAAAAATATGACATTCACATTTCAGAAATATTTCTTAACTGTCACAAATCAATAAATTAATTGGCTATAATATATAAGTAGTTATTTATATCAGATAAAATTAAAATCATTTATAAGAGATAAAAGTTTATTTATAAAAATTGTTTATGATAGATAAAAATTAAAGGATATTTTCCCTTTTATGTTCAATTAGTGTTTTAAGTTGCTGTGATCAGTCCCATGAATAAATATTAAAGACCACCAATATACTGTATTATTTGTTGACTTGTTTTTTGGTTCATTGGTTCTGGTGTTGAAGGGTTAAAATATTAAGGTAGGAATGACCACCACGTTTCTTTTAAGTTCCCAAATCAATAAGCATAGCACTAGGAAACACTCAATAAATTATTCACTTGATCTGCATAGTATTTTCCCTAGCTAGAGAAAGGATTCCCACATCCAGTGAACTTGGATTCCACAAGTCAGTTTAAGAATCACAATAGAAGACTTCTGTTGGCTTTATTAATTTATTTTTAAAGATTTTATTTATTTATTTATTTGACAGAGAGCACAAGTGGGCGGAATGGCAGACAGAGGCAGAGGGAGAAGCAGACTCCCCACCGAGCAGGGAGCCTGATGTGGGACTTGATCCCAGGACCTTGAGATCATGACCTGAGCCAAAGGCAGATGCTCAACCTACTGAGTCACCCAGGCGCCCCTTCTATTGGCTTTATAAGACTAAGGGCATTGAAATCTCCCTTACTAGTGATCAAATTCCCATTCTTTCATTGATAATGCGCAGCAGCATTTTCCTGGTGAGTACCCCCAGTGACCTATGGGAAGGCTCCATGGAACATAATGTGAGCGCCAGCAGGAGACAGGTACAGATGCCACCCAGCATAGGAAAGATGCTTCGGGGCCAGTTTCAGGGCCTGGGGACACCTTAATAGTGCAAAGTGAGCAGAGCAAATGTTACCGATGTGAAGGGAGACACAGGTATGGAGTCACTTAATGGCCTCAGTATTGGACAAGCACAAGTACCTTACGATTCTCCTTCCTCCATCTGGTCTTAATAAGCTCATGTTGCTTTTCCTTTATATATTTTTTTCTTTACTAGAATGTTACTAGAGCAGAGCATGCATCTTCCTCTTTACTTACAACCCACAGAACAATATTAAATTCCTTATATGTGCCAGACACAGTGTCAATCACTGGAAAGCTACAACATTGTTGTAGGCCAGAGTCATGTGCTCCTACCCAGATTCTCAGCTTGTGTAAAGTCTTCCTCCAAGCACCTGTGCTGAGAGAGGAAAAGGTGGTTCCTCAGGAGGAGTGTGCATTTGTGGTCACCAAAAGAAAGGAGCTCAAGGGCTGGGTGGCCAGAAAACAGTCTCCACTACAACAACACAACCTTGTATCTCTAGAATTCTGCCCAAAGTGCATAAAGGGCAAGCTTTTACATTCCCTAAGATTATGATGCTGACATCATTTATGCTTATTACTCTTTAATTATCGCCTAAGCTTCAGAAATCTTTTTGCATATCCATACTTGTCTCAGCAGTGTTACAAGTACCTGCTCAGTGCTTAAGGACAGACTATCGAAGTCCCCTGGACCAGGCACAGGGTGGCAGAAGGTATCAGCAGAAAATTCTGAAGCAGGGGATAGAACAAGAGAAGTTTCCTGAAAGGAATCAGTCCAGCATAATGATAATAAGCTTGAATGAACTGGATACAATTCTTATTAAGATGGCATTTCTTTATACATAAGAAAGGTTGGAGTCCCTGAGAAAAGAGATGTTGCTGTCCTGTGCATTCCCAAAGACATAAAGACATGGTTAATGTTTTCATGTTCACTTTGATAAAATCTCATTGCCCTTTCAGGCACAAAACTTGAGCTCTGTTAGTTTGAAATGTCGAGCTGTTTTATCTTTGTGTGCTCGAAACTGTTCCTCATTATGAACCAGCTCCTTCTAAAGATCTACGCTTTTTCACTCAAGATCTATAGGAAAATAAATAATACTGGTTCCAAATATCTTTTGTATTCTTTTGTGTTCAGAAGTTTGATCATATGCAGGCCTCTTTGTTGTGATACAGTAAACCTTTGATTGCATCACACTATCCAAACATGTTTCTCCTGTCTGTCTGTTTGTGTGAGGAAATCAAGATTGGTTTTCTTGGTTGGTTTCCTGTTTTGTTTCTCTTAAAGCACAATGGCATCCAGTTGTTCCTGGAGCCGTATGTTCTGCTGAGCCTTTCTCTTATCAATCTGCTAGAAGAAAAAAAAAATTTGTAAGGATGTTTGTTTTTGCAATAATTAGGAAGGAATTCTACCTTCTATATTCTCACAGATAGCAGGAAATAGACCCACTGGCCACAATCCTAATCACTAAACTTCTGATTCCTTAAAAGCTCTATTATTTTAACTACCATTCTCTTAAAAAAAAATGGCTAGTTGTGGATACCTCCGGAAATGCACAGGAAATAACTGCCTGAGAAAATGTTAGTCAGAATTGGGTCATATAACAAAGTGGTATGCCATAACTAAAACTACACCCAAACACTATTACTTAACTGCCCCAACCGTCTTTGTTTGTGGCATTACATTCTTGTAAAGAAATGACAGTCACAATATGGAGATCATGTCTTAGAAATATCATTGCTCAATTAGGCCAAGAGCCAAGACATCCAGTTAATTGTTGACTTTCCAGGGCAAGGGGAAGTGGAGATCAGAGTCAATTATTCAGGCAATAATCTTGCTACTGAGAGAATTTGTGTTTAAAGATTCCGGAGTGATTGGCCACAGAGGCTGCCTGCAATTCACTGTTCATTTTGATTTTGGATATCCATTTGATTTACAAGTTTATGGATACATGAAATTGTGAAGATAGAGTCTCTGACCCTTTTTCTTAAATCTTTCTGGCTGATGTTTTGCACTGGAGAGAGCCAATGTAAATGTGAGGCATTCCTTCTGATTACTCAAGACCAAGGCAGCTGCAGATTCCATGGTGGGCTGACCTGGGTTTACATCCCAGCTTTGCTACTAGTATAGTGTGTGTGAATTTGGACATGTTTTTAAAATCACTAAGGCTCAGTTTCTTTGTCTGTAAGATGGCAGTAATAGTACCTTCTTCTTTGGCTTAATGATACATTTAATTTTACATTTGAATATTTCTAAATTTTGAATGAGTTATATAACTGATGTGTGAATTTAATGTGGTGCTCTTATTTTTCCTAATAAGAGAGAAAGAAAGAAGTTTACAATCCCCAGAATACAGATTTAGATAAAATGGTCCTATCTCATGGTTTTTTTTATAAGGATTTGATGAGATAACACTTGAACTTTTGTTGTCCAATACAGAGTACTAAGAAAATGTTAGTTACCACAACTGCTACCACCATTTTAAGTATAACTACCATGACTACAAATACCAATCTCTCCATCTGTTTCCTCATGTGTGAAATAAGGGGAATAAGACACACCTCATCTCCTAGGGTTTATGTGAAATAACTTATCTAAGACTCTTTGCATGGTGCTTGGCACGTAAGTGCTCATTCCGTGTTAGCTGTTCCTATTATTCACAATTATAACTATGACCGCCATTATAACTGCCACCACTACAACCGTTTTTGTTAGGAAGACTTACATCCTCATTAATCTCAAAGAACTTGAACACTAATTATAAAATCATTAAAGCAAAATATTTCAAAACGGAATTTTCTTTCAGTGTTATTCCATTTAGCTGAGCCAGACACTGGAGAAAATCAAAATCACAAGGCTTAAGATCAACTAACACCATGGTGCAAATTTCTGCTTCTTTTTTCCAATGTCCTCAGTCGAGAGAGCTTGTCAGTGTTACCATGCTTTAGAAACATTTGCAGAGCACCACTGATGCCAGCTAACTGCAGAGCATTTTCTCTGGCTTTTAAATCCATACAGTTGGTAGCTGTGTTTCTGATCACATTTCACTCTTCTCCCTAACCCCACTGTTTGTGCCCTGATGCACTTATACAAACATGTACACATACAAGTTGGCCAGAGCTGGGGAAGGTAGCAGAGGAAACCCAAAATGAGCAGCATATGACTGATGATACCTTGTAGCAATTCAGAAGAAAAAAATAGTTTATAGGATGTGTGTCTACTACCTGTTCTACCTTTTTCCTCCTCCTCTCTTGTCTACACTTTCAACCCTGGTCTACTCAGCCCTTCTCAGTTCTTTTCCTAAACAAGCTGTCTTTAGGCCACCAGAACTAGATTGTGTGCCCTTGCCTTGGTGTGAAGGGAGTCGGAAACATGTCTAACAATAAAAGAGAAAAAGGTACTTGGGAAAGAAAAGATGAATGTGAAAAGTTATATTGTCTGTGAAAGGAAACATTTTCTTTTCACAACTCATAGTTTCCTTAGCTAAATTTCCTGTTAATAGGACCATATTCCAGGAGTACCCAGAACCTAATTCAGTAGAAAAAGATAAAAAGTATATGATAAGCATAGCTATATTTTTTTCTTTTTACCAAGTCTAGCAAAAATGCACATTATGGTTGTTTTATTAGAACCCATTTCTTGGAAGTGACAGAAATCCAAATCAAACTAGCTTAGGTAAAGGGGGGGCGGGTATTGGCGTGTGTAGCAAACCCCAAGAAAACCAGTGGTAGGGTTGGGGACAGTGAACCGGCCTAACAGACAATCCACAGAGCCTCCCCCTCTTTCTGACTCTGGGCGTCGGCAGAGTAACTGGAAGATCTCCTTTTGTATGTCACAGCCTTGCCACTGGACAGAGGCTGAAAATGCTTTCTGTTGTTTATATTCAAAAATCCTAGGCAAGAATTCTGATTAAGCCTAACCCAAGCTGAACCACCTGTTCGTTTCTATTCTGTGATTCATCAAATCAGTTCCCTGAGAATTAATTGCAATGTAAATGAACCCAGCACTATGTTCATCTTCGTTTTTTAGTTTTCTCTGGAGTTATAATAATTAGATCAAGAATTTCCATCTTTAATTATGCAGGTCCATGCTTACACAAACTATTTACATTGAAGTAAATGAAGTATTTCTGAAATGTAACTTCCTACTTGAATCACTTTCTGTTATCTCGTAGTTCTTGTTTAGGGACTATTTCTTCTATTGCTTTAATTTTCAAACTTTTTTTCTTAAATCAAGATATATAGGAAGCCACACTAAATTCAGCCAATACTGTAATAATAAACGTGTTTTTATGTAATCTCTTGAAATCAAATTACAGAGGTTAACTGTATAGTGTGGTTTGCACAGTTTGGGAAGGAATTAAGAAACTAAACAAATTAAACCTTTTTATGGAAATCCAATTGGAAACCTATGGGCTAAAACCAACAAAACTCACTCAGCACCTGTTTATGTGGTAACAGCACGCAGCTGTGATTCTGTTCATTTCAGTTACTACCAAGACAAATTAGAAGTTTTTGTTTAAGGGTAAAAGGTACCTTCTTTTCATTTGACATTTGAGTATTAATTTCTGTTAACCAATTCTAAGTATAAGATCAGTAATGAATGTGAAGGACTTCGTAAAATGGTGGTAGAGAAAATAGGATTGATGTATAGGAAGAATTGAAGCGAAATGCTCTTTATTTATCCTGAGGGCAGGAAAGATGGTGGTATTGGGAACGGGGTAGCTCCTGGCTTAACAGGAGACCACAACTCTGGATTATGATTAGTCACATTGTGTAGTCTCAGGATCTGATTTAAATTCTCACCCCAGCAGTAAGCAAATTATAAAACTATACTCGTTGACACTAGCTGTTAAGCAAAAGCATTTTTTTTTACTTGCTTTATATTGTCCCACCAAGTGCGTTCCGTGTTTCCCCTGGTGACACATTACAGTTGTCTTCCCTAAAGTTACCTCTCAGTTGAAGGCTGAAGGATCATTTAAAGAAAATGAGGAGAAACCTGAAATATGAAGCAAACTGTTTCCCTGGGTCTCCTTGAAGGGAGGAAACAGATTGGCAGAGGGTGTTTATTTAAATTACTTAATTACCTTTATAGCGACTTGAAGCCGGGGAGGTACTTATTTGCAAAGCTGTAATAGAATGTCTTTAGCAGGAAATCTTAAATAAGGGCAAAACCACTTCAGGACCTTGGCTGGAATTTTGAACTATGAACATTAAGCAATCAGCAAGAAAATAATATAGCATTATTTCATTGATACAGACTGCTATAAATAAGCAAAATGAAGGAAGGAAGCAGTATCCTTCATTGCTTTGGTACTAAATTTCCCTGGCAAGGAAGAAAATAAAATAGGAAAACATAATAATTTGCTTTAAAAGCAGAACAATTAAGTTTTTTTTTAAAAGATTTTATTTATTTACTTGACAGAGAGAAAGAGAGCGAGCGTGCAAGCAGGGAGAGCAACAGGCAGAGGGAGAAGCAGACTCCCTGCTGAGCAGGGAGCCTGATGCGGGGCCTGATCCCAGGTGGGATCATGACCTGAACTGAAGGCAGATGCCTAACCGACTGAGCCACCCAGGTGCCCCTCAATAAAGATATTTTGAAACATCTTTAAAAAAAAAACAAAAACAAACAAAAAAACCCCTAATCATTAGCACTAAACATCTATCAAAACTGGAAAGCAGCAGAATAAGAAGAAAAGTCACAAAGCACGGTTTTCTTCCTTGGGCTTTTTTTAGTCTCTTAGTGGTGTAGAATTAGAGCAACAAGCTGAAATGATTTATGTAATGAAAATTCCTGCCCACCCAGTTCACAGACAATCATAGGCAGTAACTACTGTGTTCTGCTATTTGCCATAATATTTAGCTCAGATGTAGCCAGAAAATCCCACTACACATACAGAAAAGTCAACCATAAAAAGAAACAGATTTCCTTGCATTCTCTCTTATGTTTGTACACGGACACACAGGAAAATAATATATGCATATTTTTGCACACATCAGTAATTTCCCTTTTATCTTACCCATTTGCTTTTCTTTTCCTTTTTTTTTCTTTACTTTACTTTTACTTTTGAAGTAATTCCTGTATAAACTTCTCACCTCCTTTCTCCATCTCAAACCCCTAACCTTTTTTGCTCTCTACGAGACTCAGAACCAGGTTGTTACCTGAGTAATTTAGCAAATAACCATTCATCTACATGGAATGGTTGGGCCACAAAAGTGGTTTTGTTAAATACTGGTTTTCTTTATGTTCCTAATTAGCTTTATTAGGTATGTGACTACTCAGGAGAGTATAGTCTGCTCTGAAACTGTAAATAGTGCATTTGTTTGTGCTGTTATACAAAACTTAATGAAACATTCAGGAGAAACTGCATTAGATGAAGAACTACCATTAACTGATAGATACAAGACTACTGGTAAGTCCTTCCACACATACATATTTAACTCAGAAAAATGTGATCTGCTGTGAAAAAAAATGAATGAAGAAGGCAGTCGTATACTTCCCTCTGACGACCCTGTATTTATGTTGGAAAGTCTTACACACACAAAAGTAGGGACTACTATAAACTATCTACAATCAAACACTCTAGTAGTTCAGGGAAATGGAAAGACTGTCATAAAACGGGAGAACTGGAAACACTTGATGAAAATGTGGGACTTCACATGAGTTTGAAATACAGTCTTGGGTATTAAGACCTTGCATACCATGCATGGCTCGTGTCACAGTGGACTGCCTAGAAGTGACATTAAGAGCCAGACTTCCATCGTCCCAGGTAATCATATTTTTCCATATCCTCTGGGTATCTGAGGCTACAGGGAAGTTTGAGAAACAACAAATTTAAGCAAGAAAGAATGATGCAAGTAGTTTCATAGGAAGAGGTATGATAGAGATAAAGGAATATTAATTTCATCTCTGCCATAATCTCATGGTGAATTTTTTGGGAGGCATTTAAAGCAGTCTCTGCCTCAATTTCTTAAGGATAATGATTGCATTAATGCCAATGGTTTTTTAGAGGATGAATGGGTGTAGAGCAAAATGGTTCATAGTACAGGGGTAGATATCAAAACCTCTGACAGACAGAAACTTTCTAACTATTCCTACAGGAGAGGGTCCTAAGTGACATTGTAAAGAGGCTTTAAGTCACCAGCCCCATCCTCCTGCCCCTTCTTTGTCCAGCACATAGAGCTGGATGAGGATTACTTATTGTAAATATATACAGATGGGGATAGGAGTGGGGTACAGAGTTTAGAAGTGTATTCTTTATTTCTCATTCCTCTTCCTCAGTTAAAAACTGTTTATTTGCATATTCCTGTACTCCATCCTCGAGAATTTATTTAGGCCTACAGCTAAATTCCAATGCACTTTTCTTTTTTTCTTTTTAAGATTTTATTTATTTGAGAGAGAGTGTGTGAGAGAGAGAGAGCACAAGTTGGGGGGAGGGGCGGAGGAAGAGGGAGAAGCAGGCTCCCCGCTGAGCTGGGAGCCCAACATGGGGCTTAATCCCAGGACCCTGAGATCATGACCTGAGCTGAAGGCAGACACTTAATAGACTGAGCCAACCAGGTGCCCCCCAATGCACTTTTCAGTGGAATATCAGAATGTGTTCATGTTTGATCCAAAAACTAATCATGATAATGCTTTATGATCTGAGCTCAAGGCAGATAATTAATGTCTACATGACCTCTTGCTATATGAATTTGGAAATCATATCCTTAAGCATACCTTTTAAAGATAGTTCCATCTTTATGAAGCGTGACCACTCTCTCACACCATACACAAAGATAAACTCCAAATGGATGATCTCGATGTGAGACAGGAATCCATCAAAACCGTAGAGGAGAACGTAGGCTGTAACCTCTTTGACATTGGCTACAGCAACGTCTTTCATGACACATCTCCAAAGGCAAGGGAAACAAAAGAAAAAATGAACTTGTGGGACTTCATCAAGATAAAAAGCTTCTGCACAGCCAAGGAAACAGTCAAAAAAACTAAGAGACAGCCCACGGAATGGGAGAAGATATTTGCAAATGACACTACAGATAAAAGACTAGTGTCCAAGATTTACAAAGAACTTCTCAAACCGAATACACGTGAAACAAATAATCAAATCAAAAAATGGGCAGAAGATATGAACACTTTTCCAATGAAGACATACAAATGGCTAACAGACACATGAAAAAATGTTCAAAATCACTAGCCATCAGGGAAATTCAAATCAAAACCACATTGAGATACCACCTTACGCCAGTTAGAATGGCAAAAATTGACAGGGCAGGAAACAACAAATGTTGGAGAGGATGTGGAGAAAGGGGAACCCTCTTACACTGTTGGTGGGAATGCAAGTTGGTACAGCCACTTTGGAAAACAGTGTGGAGGTCCCTTAAAAAGTTAAAAATAGAGCTACCCTATGATCCAGCAATTGCACTACTGGATATTTACCCCAAAGATACAGACGCAGTGAAAAGAAGGGCCATATGCACCCCAATGTTCATAGCAGCATTGTCCACAATAGCTAAACTGTGGAAGGAGCTGAGATGCCCTTCAACAGATGACTGAATAAAGAAGATGTGGTCCATATATACAATGGAATATTACTCAGCCATCAGAAAGAACGATTACTCAACATTTGCAGCAACATGGACGGGACTGGAAGAGATTATGCTAAGTGAAATAAGTCAAGCAGAGAAAGACAATTATCATATGATTTCACTCATTTATGGAACATAAGAAACAGGAAGATCGGTAGGAGAAGGAAGGGAAGAATGAAGGGGGGTAAACAGAAGAGGGAATGAACCATGAAAGCCTGTGGACTCTGGGAAACAAACTGAGGGCTTCAGAGGGGAGGGGGGTGGGGGATAGGGATAGGCCAGTGATGGGTATTAAGGAGGGCACATATTGCATGGTACACTGGGTGTTATATCCAAATAATGAATCATGGAACATTCATCAAAAACTAAGGATATACTGTATGGTGACTAACATAGCAACATAAAAATTATTATAAGAAAAATTATTAAAGATGGTTCCATCTTTGACTATAGTAAATTTAAAATTGACATTGATTTACTGAAGACTTTTTAAATTAAAATCTATGTCTTGATATTTTTCCAGTCTCTTCTGCTTAAACTGATTCCCCAATCTATAAGTTGAGTAACTGGGCTAGGTAAAAACATACCTAAATGGCTTACTTAGCTTTTTTGTATTGAACGGTCAAAACGGATACCATTCTCATGGAAGCAGAGAATAAATTCCTTCAGCCTCTAAAAGGCAGTATAGAAATAGGTATAATCACTGGAAACCTTTCAGTTGGAATTGATAAAAACCATACAGAAATAGCATAAGTAAAAAAATAAGAGACACAATATTTGAGAGTCTTTGAGGGCCATGTCATTAAACGTCCAACGATACATTTCTTCAGGTATGGCTGGGATTCAAGGTCTTAACAGATTTCCATCAGTAAATCACCTCTCTATCCAACAGCTGTCTTTTCACATGGCTGAATGATGGCCAGCAAGCAAGTATTGACATGTGACCATGGAGAGTGCCTTTCTTAGCTTGGATCATACATTCTGATTAGCTAGGCCAGGGTCACCTGCCCATCATGTGGCTTGGTAGACAAGAGTTCAGTTTCATCCCAACTGAATCATGTGGAATGTTTTTCAGAGGAAGTAGGGTTTCTGTTACCAAAAGGAAGGAGAAGAAAGGGTAAGTCTACCACCATATGGGCAAATTCCCAAATATGCTAGGATTTCAGCACTCTCACTGTTAGCCTCTTCCTAAAAACTGCATAGAAAATATCTTTTTTTCTTCATTTATTTTATTTTTTTAAAATTTATTTTTGTTTTTCAATACCTTGAGAAAAACAGGGATAAATAGAGTGTGGTGAAAGATCCATTTGTTTAGGTACTGATTGTATTCTAATTCCTAAGACAACCAAAGCTCCATATGAAAACTGCAATATTTTCTAGGATTTCTGAAAAAAATCGTAGCTAATATTAATTGAGCCTTTATTATGTGTACATGAAGTGTAAGGAACTACTTTCCATGATTTAGATATATTACCTCATTTACAACTCACAACCATCTTATGATGTGGGAGTTGCTCTCATTCTGTAGAGAAAAAAATTGAGTCACTGAGAGATTAAGTAACTAAACCAAGTCACACAAAAAAGTTGGGATTTGAACCATTCTTAACTACATTTCTTACGGTATGTCATCCAACAGTTTACATAGGTTTATGGGTTTCCTTTTTTTTTTTTTTTCCTTCAAGCTGGAGTTTTTTCTTTCTGGAAAATGGGAGTTAATTAAACAGAATAAGCCATACCTGTAGACAAAGACTTTCTTTTTTTTCCTTAGGGCCTAAACTATATAGTCTAGAAAAAAAAATATATATATATATATATAAAGTATAGACATTTCATTCTCAAGCTTTCAGCAGACTTTTCTTAAGTAAATTGACCAAAACAAAACAAACTCATTATGGTTTAAACTCTTTATTATTGGTCAAACTTAAAAATGAAGTCAATGAATATAGCCTTATATCATTTTTAATATCTCTCTGATTATTGAAAAGCCTCTGAGAATGAATTTGCCATTCAGAGTTTTGAAGTTGTAAACACGTGGTTTTCTTCTTATCCCTCAATTCCTAAATGAATCCACATGGGCAGAGAAATGACTTCATATGGCTAGTGAGAAATACCAAGTCATATGCTCTCTCAATAGAGTCCATCTGAATTAGGTTGGCATAAAAGGCATTGGAGAGTACTGGTTAAGACTTGTTTGGTTGCAAGTGACATAAGCTTAAGCCAAAAGGGGAAAGGATCATAGTATTTCTCAGGAACATGAAATAAAGTTTTAAAACTGAGCCTCAGGAACAACTGAAACCAAGGGCTAAGTACAATTAGGATATTTGTTCTGTATTGCAGCTTTTTGTTTTATCTGTTTATTGCTGAACAGTATTTTCTGCTGTTTTCACAAGAGAAGAAAACACTACCAATACCCAAATTTATACCTTCCTTTCAGACATACTTGTATTTTTAGTCTGATTCCAAATACCCAGAGAGACTAAGAAGTTCAGCTTGGAGCAGTTGCTTATTCCTGGTCTAATTAGTTGTCACCAGGGAAAGGATTAGAGTTGGCTGAGGTTTGGTCAGTTATCCACTCTTGAAGCAAACACAATAGCACATGTGGATGGGGGGAGTGGCAGTTTTCAGAATAAGAGGATTCTAGCAAGTCAAAACAATACATACCTACAGCCCTGATCCTGGTATTTAAAGTTTCTATCGATTTCTACTTACTCGGCTGAAAGGGACTCGAGACTTCATTATTTTCCAATAGTGTTTATAAAGGTGGTACATTTTCTGCAGGTTTCAAAGGGCAAGGAAAGCCGAATGCTTAACTCTAGTAACTCATATATTGGCCATGTGAATGATCTCGATAAACTTTGCAGAGCAACACAGAGATAATGATTTATATAGAAAACACAAGAAAATGACCTGATCTGTATTTATTCTCATTCAAAGCACACCAGGTGCTGAGAAGGAGAAAACGTAATTGATGCAATTTTTGCCTTTCTTTTCTTCTTCTAACCAGAAGGAGAAAACAATATACATCTAGGAACCAACCATAAGAGAAAGAGGTAGAGGAAAGACAGGAAGGAGAACATCTAGGAGATGGCTGGGGCGGGGTGGGGGGCTTCCATTGACTGAGGACACTTTGATTATAATGAGACTATTTAAAACTGATTATGAAAGGGGTGCCTGGGTGGCTTAGTCGGTTCAGCATCTGACTTCAGCTCAGGTCAGGATCTCAGGATCTCAGGGAGTCTGCTTGAAGATTCTCTCTTGCCCCTTCCCTCTGTGCCTCCCCCTGTTCATGCTGTCTTTCTAACAAATAAATAAAATCTTTTTTTAAAAAACTGATTATGATTAGGGTTCTTCCACTGATGGAACACAGGCTTGAAATAGAAGTAAAGTTATAGCATACACAGAAAATTCCATTTCTTGAACACTGTGTATGCAAAAATTTGTAGTCATTACTTGTTCAACAGTAAAATTGAGAAAAATGATGGCCCATTAACTATTTTTCACTTATTTTCCCCAATGAAGTATGTTTTCTAAACCAGAGGCTGAAAATAATTATTTTAAAAATGATCCCCATGATTACTCTTGTGTGTGTGTGTGTGTGTGTGTGTGTGTGTGTGTGTGTGTGTGTTTTAATATTTTCTCCCTCTGCCTTGAAGCCTTGGGAATCAAGTTTCCAGACATTTTAATTATTTGGCTATCCATTCAAATGGGATGACTGCATTTACTAGAAATTTTTATTTATTCCTATGGGATTCAGTCCTACTTGGTGTTTAATTTATGAATCTTTCTTCTTTTGTCTACTCATTTCCTCACTTCCTCCAACTTTCTAGTTTTTAAAAACATCATCAGATTGGGACCTCCTTGTTATTTCTCAGTTTGCTAGTGATAAAAAAAAAAAAAAAGTCTTTTAAATATACTTCCATAGAGGCCACATGTGTACCATATATAGGCCTTAATGTAAATCATGAGGAGAGGGCCTCCAGCATCCTAGGAGTAAAATCTTGAAGTTGGTATGCTATAGTAGTTAGTCTTTGATCCAAGGAAACCCACAATTGAATTAGCAGAGATGATTTCTTTTTTGCTTTCTTCCCTTTTTCATGCCCTCAGTAGATCTGTAGCTCAGAAAACTATATCCCCAGAGAAATAGTAGGAATCATTCTATTTGTAATGTCTGCAGCTTCTCTGACCCCAGTGACTATGAGCAAAGGAAAGTGAAAAAGCTAGACCATTTGAGAGAATGAAACTTCTCCCAGCCCTGTGGTAGTAGTCTCATAATTCCAGAGTGGGGAGCAGAGCGAAGTGAACATTATAGCCAAGTGATGAATCAGATTATGCCAAGTCCCGCTCTACCACGTAACCTTTAAGATGTGCATTTTGCTTATTTGTGTTCTAGCTCTACATGGACTGACAGGGCAATGTCATATGGAAGACATTTATTAAAAAAAAAAAAAAAAAGCCCTCCCAGCTTGGGACTTCTGGTCTAAGTCAGCAGTTGACCTCCGCTCTCTGCGGTGTCAGGCTTCCAATAAAAAGGGACCAAGAAGCTATAAGCTTATGTGCCTAAGCATGTTGGGTTATAAATAACAGTTCTCTAAATACCCTGCATACTCCATATGAATACCTAGTCTTCTCCTGAGTATCCCCCACCATGTTAATGTTATGTCTATATTTTTGCTTCACCTTGTTTCCAAAGGATTTATAGTGATACATAAAATACTTTAAGTTAATATAAATTAGAAGTGGGTAAAAAAGGAGAAAAAATATTGGTATATTCAATGAGGTTAGGAATGAGGCTAACTCAAAAATGCATATTACGTGATCTTATAGAGGCATACAACATTTATCTAGCTTTATAACAGGGCAAGGAGAAAATCTGATGGGTTAGTTATATCTGATTCATCATGGTGTTCATCATCTCATAATTGTTTAGAAGAAATGGAAGGAAAATCATCAGAAGGATCCTCATGGTAGAAAAAACTTCTTAGCCCTTGGCACTATGCTAGATAATAATAGGTACTTGACAGAGTCTCTGTGGTTAATGGGACAATTGAATCTATGACTACTAACCCAAATTATTATTTTGGATCACCTACGTTTTTGAAGAAATCAGAAACAAAAGTCAAAATGTCTTTTAAAAAACATCTTTCTTATTTACTGCTAGCGAGTTCAGCAGAGACAGATTTATGGCACAGATGTTTGCTGACACTAGAATGTGGAGGTGAACCCTTTGTCTTAGGAAGCTTCCTACACCACACATTGGAATTAGCTCGTACAGAAATTTATGAAGGTCTTTTTTCCTAGAGGGTGAAACTGGTCATATCTGAATTTAAAATCTGGATAGAAGAATGTGGGAAAACTTGAATAGTTGGGAACATGCCTTTTAACTTTCATCATTTGATACATGACTCATTTCTTTAGACTATGACATGGGCTTACTATGTGAGTCTGCCCTGGAATCCTTTACCATCCCACTAGGGAACTGATTTTAGACAGCATTAAGAATTTGCATTTCAACAGTTTTAGAAAAGTTGATGCAAATTTTTATATTTTTGAAATATGTGAAGATGAATAGACATAGAATTCATTGCACTGCCCAATTTGTCAGTTAAACTGACCTGGTGGTATAATTGGCCTTGAATACAGTCATAGAACAATGAGCAAAAGACTCTTGACCCCTCCAGGAGGCAGAGCTTACTCCTCTCTCACCTCACTTGAGGATAGGCTAGACTTAGTGACTCACTTTCAAAGAATAGAGCATGGAAAGGAAACAAAAATAGTGGGGAAATCTGGCAGACATTGGCTTAACCAAGTGATGAAGGTAAACATCACCAGTGATGTCATGTGACTATCATCTACCCCTGATGTGATGTGATGAGAAGGGCATGTCACCTGTGATATTCTTCCACAAACTCTGTAACCCCAGCCTAACCATGAGATAGCATCAGATAAACCCAGAATGAGGGCAATCTGCAGGGTACCTGGCCAATACTCTGCAAGAAAAACAAGAAGGGAATGGGGAGATACCATGACGAAGTGGAATATAGTAGCCTGCATTGGCTCTTGGAGCAGAAAGAGGATGTTAGTGAAAAAGCTGAAATCCAAATAATGTCTGAAGTTTAGTTAATAATAATATATCCGTGTCTGGGCACCTGGGTGGCTCAGTCAGTTAAGCGTCTGCCTTCAGCTTAGGTCATGACCTCAGGGTCCTGGGATCTAGTCCCATATCAGGCTCCCTGCTCACAGGGAGCCTGCTGCTTCTTCCCCTTTGCTCCTCCCCACCGCTTGTGGGCACTCTCTCTCTCTCTCTCTCAAGTAAATAAGTAAAATCTTAAAAAAATATATTTATATCATGTCAGTTTCTTAGTTTGACAAGTGCATACTGGGACATAAAATGGCAAAGCTGGGTGAGTGATATACAGGAACTCTGTATTGTCTTTGTTTCCTTAACTGAAAAACTAATTAAAAATTAAAAGCTCATTTAAAGAAAGAGCCTCAAGATATGTATTATTAAATAGTTTTGTGATCTATTCACTTTGGATAAAGAATGAATCTTCAGATTTAAGAGGGAAAATCAGTGGCAATAGGAAGAGAATTGTCTAAGCATAAATTAGCTAAGAAAATCAACGAGGCATACAAGCGATGGCAAAAAAAAAATTCTTTGAAACACAACAAATGTGAAAAACGACTTACTGTAGTTCTGTATAAAGATGAAACTCTCCATACTCTTTTATAATTCCTCAGAGACATGTATTCTCCTTATATTTCCTCCCTTGTAACACGAACTTCTTCCTAATATTAACCACATATACTTATCCCCATTATACATAGTCCCCTGAGTCTTTCTTTAGCAAGTTCAAAGGGGATTTTTTTTTCACACCCAAATTATTCTGAGGTATTTTCCTTCTTTCTTCTTCTGGCATGTTTATCTTGTTTTAATCACCTTTCCTCTACCATGAAAAACAGCAAATGGTGTCTGAGGTTCTGCTCTGTCAAGCTGGTGAGCAGTGCAGGGAAGCTGGTGACCAGCTGCTTTCCATTTCTGCAATGGAAAGGAGAGCAGAGACCAGTCCCCAACTGACAGAACTGCATTGCATAGTTTCTGTGAAATCCTCTTTCAATGACCTTTTGCTGTTAGAGGAGGTACCAAAGCAAAATAGATTCTACCACATTTTCTAAGTGCTGTCATGCATTTGAAACAAAATTGACACACATGGACTGGATCTATTCATCCAAGCTGCCTCAATAAAAGAATGAATGATTAAAAGGGGAAGATATTCATGCTACATTTTCCTACGAGAACATAGATGCAGGATATTTATTTAATAAACTAATACAAAACCTTTCTGCAGAAAATAGAGATGTTTGGAAATGAGAAAGAAGTACATTCAAGAGCTTTCATTCTTCTGTAGCATATTTAAGCACTAAAAGGTATACAGCACCGTGTTAGTTTGCTGGAGGAAAAAGAGGGTACAAACTTCATAAACCTAGTGGGAGAAATGACCTGAATCTCTTATGAGATATGAGATAAATGTTAATTTCTATAATGACAAATGTCATACTATTTTATAAAAACCACATTGACCTCAGGGGCACTACTAAGAACTTGTGTCTCTTTTTTAAAAAGTTTTTGGTTTGGTTTGGTTTTTTACAATATTTAATAGCTTGAATTTATAGTGGGAAGTTGTCATCTACTAATTTCCTGCAGGGGGCAGAATTATCCCGGAGGAAATAGATGGTATAAAATATGAGGAAACAAGAAACAAAACAAAACAGAAAAGTAAAAGAAAGTTTGTATCTTTTGGACTTTTTTCCAAGTTGAAAAACACATTACCAATTTTTAACAAAACATTCTTCATGAAATATTTAGCCAGCAGTAGTCGGGCATTTATCACCAAAGGCAGTTTCTTCTAGCTGCTCAGTAGAAAGATTGACTTTGTACAGTGCCCTATATCAATTTCTTACTATTCCTATAAGTCAAGGAGAATAGTTGAAGCACTAAAAGAGAGAGAAGAGAAAATAGTTGAGCATTTTCACAAGAGTGACCCAAAGCTTTCTAAGCTTGAATGTTTGCCTTCTCAATATCTAAACTTTGTTGGAAATTCTTTTCTTTCTAACTAAGCCTTCACTGAGTCAAATAAGCAGTGCAGTGGAAAGTTGTAGCTAGTGGTGAATGTTGAACAACCAATTTTCTAGAGGGAAAACAAAGTGTATCTGTGTGTATATACATCAGCGTTTTATAAATTTTACTGATAAAAGAATATGAAGGCTTTCGTTAATTTTTTTCCAACTGCTGTTAACTATAGCCAACCTATAGTTGCAGTTGACAAATACCTGTGGTCTGGATGGGAATGTTTGTTGATACTTTACTTTTCTTTATTCTCTAAGGTAAAAGAGAAACAATAAACATCAATGTCAGAATTTCAATCCTTCATCAATAATGTGAGCAACATCTTTGCTGAATCAGATAATAATGCCTTTTCTCCTTTATCAAGATGAGTTGACTGTATTGATGAAGCTCTATTTCGGGCTCTTTATTCTATTCCATTGATCTCTGTGACTGTTCTTTCCCCAGTATCATGCTGTCCTGATTACTATAGCTTTATAGTAATCTTGAAGTCAGGTAGTATTGAGGAATAGTAGATTATTTCCTCAATTTTTTGTTACAGGATGTACCAGAAATGACACACTTTTTAGTGCAATCTGCATTATCACCATTATCTCCATCGCTTTCTTAAATACAGAGGCTATAAAGAAAACAATAAATTAAGCCCTGATTTGTAGTGTTTGCCTATTTCTGTGATATAAGTATTTTCTCCATGGCCCATTACAAATTACTAATGTAATACTACTGAACATAAGGTTTGGAAGTGATGTTCAGTAGTTTATGATTATACAGTATTGCCACCATATAGACACAATTGAGCAAATAACCTAAAGAGCACAGATAATGACAAAATATATACGAAAACTAGGAAGTGCTGAATATTAAATACATATTACCTTTGTTTTTAATATAGTTTAATTATTAATAAATGTATTTAATTGTAAATTTATATAATTTTATTTTTAATAATGGTTCTGTTTAACAACCATCCTGCAAGCTGACCAGTAATGGAATGATCCACTCTTGCAAGCAGTTATGAGCCAGTTCAGCACACTGCTGGTGTGGCAGGAGGTTTTGTGAACTTTAGATAAAACTTTAACACAAAAGGAAATAAAATCAAAGTAATCCAAGATAGACCACATTCTGGGTGATACAACACACCTTAACAAATTTAAAATAATAGAAATCACAGTGTCTGCTCTCAGAGCACAGTGAAATTAAGCTAGAAATCAATAATAGAAAGATAACTGGAAAACCCCAAAATATGTAGAGATTAAACAACACACATTTAAATAGCACTAGTCAAGAAATCTCGTCAGAAATATAAAACATATTTTGAAGTAAATGTAAATGAAAGCACAACTTATAAAAATGTGTTAGATGCAGAAAAGGCAGTACTAGAGGGAAATTTATAGAATTGAATGCATATATTAGAAAAGAAGAAAGATCTCAAATCAATAATCTAAGTTTCCACTTTAGGAAACTAAAAAAAAAAAGAGAGAGAGAGAGCATAATACATCCGAAGTAAGCACAACAAAAGAAATAATTGGGGGTAGAAATCAAAGAAATTGAAAACATGAAATCAGTAGAGAAAATCAATAAAACCCAAATCTGGTTCTTAGAAAAAAAATCAGTAGACTCTATAAGCCAAGTTAACTAAGAAAAAAGAGAGAAAAAATTACTAATATCAAATATGAAAAAGGGGACCTCAGTATAGGTCCCACAGAAATTAAAAGAATAATAAAATAATAAACAACTTTATAACTACAAATTTGATGACCTAGATAAAGCAGACTAATTCCTTGAAATACGCAATCTGCTAAAATTCATACGTGAAGAAATAGATGTTCTGAATAGGTTTGTATCTATTAAAGAAATTGAATCAAGAATTAATAAGTCTCCAAAACAGAAATCACCAAGCCCAGATGGGTTCACTGGTAAATTCTACCAAACATTTAAGGACAAAATTTTACCAATTTTCTACAGTCTCTTTTAGAGGATAGATACAGAGGGAATACTTCCTAACTCATTCTATGAGGTCAGCCTAACACTAAAATCAGACAGAGGCATCACAAGAAAAGAAAGCCATAGGTCGATATCTCTCATGGACATAATGCAAAAATCCTCAACAAAATATTTGCAAATTGAATCCAAAAAATATAAAAAGAATTATATACCATGACCAAGTGGGATTTATCCTAGATATGCAAGTCTGGTTCAACATTTGAAAACCAGTTAATGTAATCCATCACATCAACAGACTAAAAAGGAAAAATCACATGATCATATCAATAGATGCAAAAAAGGGCAGTTGACAAAATCCAACACCCATTCATGAGGAAAATTTTCAGGAACTTAGGATTAGAAGGGAACTTTCTCAACTTGATAAAGGATATCTTTTTTTAAAAAAGCCTTATAGCTAATATCATACTACATGGGGAAAACCTCTGAAATTTTACCACCAAGATCAGGTACAGAGCAAGAATGTTCCCTCTTTCCACTGGTTTTTAACATTGTAATGGAAGTCTATGCTGATGCAGTAAGGCAAAAAAACAAAGTAAAATGTACACAGATTTGGAAGGAAGACATAAAACTGTCTTTGTTTGCAGATGGTGATAGTCTATGTAGAAAATCCAAAAGCATCAACAAAAAAACTTCTGAAACTAATGTGATTATAGAAAAGTTGCAGGACATAAGGTGAATATACAAAAATTAATTGCTTTTCTACATACCAAAAATAAATGAGTAGAATTTGAAATTAAAAACACAACATTTATATTAGCACCCCAAGATATTAAATAGTTAGGATTAAATGTAACAAAGTATGTTCAAGATCTATATAAGGAAACCTACAAAATTCTGATGAACAAAATCAAAAAACTAAATAAATGGAGACATTTCATTTTCAAGGATAGGAAGACACAGTATTGTCAAGATATCAGTTTTTCTCATTTTGATCTATAAATTCCATTCAATCTCAATCCAAATCCCAGATTTTTTTAATGGATATCAACAAATGGATTCTAAAGTCTATTTGAAGAGGAAAAATACCCAGTAGAGCTGACACACTATTAAAAGAAAGGAACAAAGTTAAAGGACTAACACTACCTGATTTCAAGACTTACTATATTATAAGCTATGGTAATCAGGACAGCATGATATTGCAGAAAGAACAATCAAAGAGATCAAGGGAATAAAGAGCCCAGAAATAAACCTTCATCAATACAGTCAACTCATCTTTGACAAAGGAGAAAAGGCAATGCAATGGAGACGAGATAGTTTTTCAACAAATGTTGCTAGAACCAGACACCCACATGCAAAAAAAAAAAAAAAGAAAGAAAGAAAGAAAAAGAAAAAGAAAGAAAGAAAAAAAAAAGGGCACAAACCTTACATAGTTGACAAAATTTAACGCCAATGGATCATGTACCTAAGTGTAAAATGCAAAACTATAAAATGCCTAGAAGATAACATAGGAGAAAATCTGGATGATGTTGGGTATGGTGATGATTTATTAGATATAACACCAAAGACACATGATCCATGAAGAAACAATTGATAAGCTGGATTTCATTAAAACTAAAAACTCTCTAAGAGACAATATAAAAAGAATAGGGATGCCTGGGTGCCTCAATCAGTTAAGCATCTGCCTTCGGCTCAGGTCATGATCCCAGGGTCCTGGGAGCGAGTCCCCACATCAGGCTCTTTGCTCAGCTGGAAGCCTGCTTCTCCCTCTGCCTACTCTGCCTGCCATTCCCCCTGCTTGTGCTCTCTCTCTCTCTCTCTCTCTCTCTCTCTCTGACAAATAAAATCCTTAAAAAAAATAAAAATGAAAAAATAAAAGACAATATAAAGAGAATGAAAGAACAAACCACAGACTGGGAGAAAATATTTGCAAAAGACACATCTGATAAAGGACAGTTAACCAAAATATACAAAGAACTTACAAAACTCAACAATAAGAAAACAAATAATGTGATTTTTTTAACTGCAGAGTTTCTCAGTCTTTTTATTATTTTATTATTTATTTTTATTGTGTTCAGTTAGCTACTGTATAGTACATAATTAGTTTTTGATGTAGTGTTCAATGACCCATCAGTTAAGTACAACACCCAGTGCTCAAGCAGACGCCCTCCTCAATACCCACCCTCCTCCATCTCTGAAACCCAATAATGTGATTTAAAAAAAATGATCCAAAGACCTTAAGACATACCTCACCAAAGAGGATATACAGTTGGTAAATAAGCATATGAAAAGATGCTTCACATCATATGTCATCAGGGAAATGCAGATTAAAACAACAATGAGAAGCCACTGCACACCTATTAGAATGGCCAAAATCTGGAATGCTGACAATGCCAAATGCTGGTGAAGATGTGGAGCAACAGGAATTCTCATATGCTGCTGGTGGAAATGCAAAAATGGTACAGCTATTGTGAAAGATAACTTGGTAGTTTCTTATAAAATTAAACATACTTTTACCATAAAACAGACAATGGCACTTCTTGATATTTACCCAAACAGTTGAAAAAGCTATGTCTACACAAACATCCACTCATGGATGTTATGGCAACTTTATTCATAATTGCCAAAACTTGGAAACAACCAAGATATCCTTCAGCAGGTGAATAGATAAATAAATCGTGGTACATCTGGATGATAGAGTATTATTCAGTGTTAAAAAAAAAAGAGCTATTAAGCCTTGGAACACAAGGAGGAAACTTGAATGCATATTTCTAAGTGAAAGAACCCAATCTGAAAAGGCTATATACTGTATAACTCCAACTATATGACATTCTGGGAAAGACAAAACTGTAGAGACAGTAAAAAGACTAGTGGTTACTGGGGGGAGGGGGTGGCCTGCAGGGATGACTGGTAGAGCAGAGGGAGTTTTTAGGGTAGTGAAATTACTGTGTGATATAATGATGGATATATGTCATTATATATTTGTCCAAACCTATAGAATATACAATATCAAACATGAGCTCTAAGGTAAACTATTGATTCTGGGTAATTTTGATGTGTCATGTAGGTCCATTCTTGGTAACAAATGTACTGTTCTGCTAAGTGATGTTGGTAATAGGGGAGGTCATGCAAGAGCGGGAGCAGGGCCTTTCCCTTAAGATCAGGAACACGACAAGGATGCCCACTCTTGCCATTATTGTTCAACATAGTACTAGAAGTCCTAGCAACAGCAATCAAACAACAAAAAAGAATAAAAGATATTCAAATTGACAAAGAAGTCAAACTCTCTCTCTTCACAGATGACATGATACTTTATATGGAAAACCCAAAAGACTCCACCCCCAAATTATTAGAACTCATACAACAATTCAGTAATGTGGCAGGATACAAAAATCAATGCTCAGAAATCAGTTGCATTTCTATACACGAACAATGAGACTGAAGAAAGAGAAATTAGAGAATCGATTCCATTTACAATAGCACCAAAAACCGTAAGATATCTCAGAATAAATTTAACCAGAGAAGTAAAGGATCTATACTCTAGGAAGTACAGAACACTGATGAAAGACATTTAAGAAGACAAAAAGATGGAAAAACATTCCATGCTCATGGATTGGAAGAATAAACATAGTTAAAATGTCTATGCCTCCCAGAGCAATCTACACTTTCAACACCATCCCGAACAAAATACCAATGACAGTTTTCAAAGAGCTGGAACAAACAATCCTAAAAGTTGTGTGGAACCAGAAAAGACCCCGAATCGCCAAGGAAATGTTGAAAAAGAAAAACAAAGCGGGGGGCATCACGTTGCCTGATTTCAAGCTATACTACAAAGCTGTGATCACTAAGACAGCATGGTACTGGCACAAAAACAGACACATAGACCAATGGAACAGAATAGAGAACCCAGAAATGGACCCTAGACTTTATGGTCAACTAATCTTTGACAAATCAGGAAAAAACATCCAATGGAAAAAAGACAAGTCTCTTCAATAAATGGTGCTGGGAAAATTGGACAGCTATATACAAAAGAATGAAACTTGACCACTCTCTCACACCATACACAAAGATAAACTCCAAATGGATGAAAGACCTCCATGTGAGGCAGTAGTCCATCAAAATCATAGAGGAGAACATAGGCTGTAACCTCTTCGACATCAGCCGCAGCAACTTCTTTCATGACACGTCTCCAAAGGCAAGGGAAACAAAAGAAAAAATGAACTTGTGGGACTTCATCAAGATAAAAAGTTTCTGTACAGCAAAGGAAACAGTCATCAAAACAAAGAGGCAACCCACAGAATGGGAGAAGATATTTGCAAATGACACTACAGATAAAAGGCTGGTATCCAATATCTACAAAGAACTTCTCAAACTCAATACATGAGAAACAAATAAATCAAAAAATGGGCAGAAGATATGAACACTTTTCCAATGAAGACATACAAATGGCTAACAGACACATGAAAAAATGTTCAAAATCATTAGCCATCAGGGAAATTCAAATCAAAATGACATTGAGATACCACCTTATGCCAGTTAGAATGGCAAAAATTGACAAGGCAAGAAACAACAAATGTTGGAGAGGATGTGGAGAAAGGGGATCCCTCTTACACTGTTGGTGGGAATGCAAGTTGGTACAGCCACTTTGGAAAAGTGTGGAGGTCCCTCAAAAAGTTAAAAATAGAGCTACCCTATGATCCAGCAATTGCACTACTGGGTATTTACCCCAAAGATACAGACATAGTGAAGAGAAGGGCCATATGCACCACAATGTTCATAGCAGCATTGTCTACAATAGCTAAATTGTGGAAGGAGCTGAGATGCCCTTCAACAGAGGAATGGATAAAGAAGATGTGGTCCATATATACAATGGAATATTACTCAGCCATCAGAAAGAACGATTACCCAGCATTTGCAGCAACATGGACGGGACTGGAGGAGATTATGCTAAGAGAAATAAGTCAAGCAGAGAAAGACAATTATCATATGGTTTCACTCATTTATGGAACATAAGAAATAGTAGGGAGATCGGTAGGAGAAGGAAAGGAAGAATGAAGGGAGGTAAACAGAAGGGGGAATGAACCACGAGAGACTATGGACTCTGGGAAACAAATAGAGGGTTTCAGAGGGGAGGAGGGTAGGGGGATGGGCTAGCCCAGTGATGGGTATTAAGGAGTGCACATATTGCATGGTGCACTGGGTGTTATACTCAAACAATGAATCATGGAACACTACATAAAAAACTAATGATGTACTGTATGGTGACTAACAACATAATAAAATATTAAAAAAAAAAAAAAAGAGTGGGAGCAGAGTATATATAGGAAATTCCTGCACCTTCTTCTCAATTTTGGTGTGAACCTAAACCTGACCCTCCCCCCACAAAATAAAGTCTTTAAAAACTTCAGTGCCAAAGACATGAAAATAGAAATGAAGTTAAATTTTTCTCCTTTTTCTTTCATTAGTACTAATAGTTATAAAAGCATTGAAAGAAATTAAATTCATTGATAAGTCATATATAAATTTTCTGAACACATCAAATCATACCTAGTACTTTTGTGTTTCACCCCAATATAACATAATACATACATATTCTAGTGTTTCTCTAAAATGAAATGATTTATAGGTAAAATAGGACCCAAGGAAATTTTACATTAGCATTTTCTAAAATTTTTCTTTCAGTTTTCATGATGCCTTAAACATTTCAGAAATTTTCTCTAGCTGGGCCATGCAGATCATCCTAGCCTGTCTGAGCTTTGTTTCCTGGCTGGCTCCCTGCATAGTTACATCATGGCTGTAGCAGATAATGGTGTAAGTCTCCTCATCACCAGAGAATGTTTCTGAACAAGATTCCTGAGATTCATTCTGATGGGAGATATGTAGGCCACATGCTCACCCTTGAAGCTAAGAGTGAAGTTATCTTCTCTTGAAACATGCAGACTCTATTGAGGCGAGGTCAGTAGGTATCCAGAATGAAATTCTGAAAACTCTTAGAAAAAGTGGAGCAAAAAACAAAGGTCAGATAAGAACCAACAAATGCCTATTCTGTCCCCTATGCTAAAGTAATTAGTGGATCTCAATTAAAAAAAAAATCAAGTTTGAATTTCTGTTTTAGAATTGTGCCACAATTTTGTCCCACCCTAACTCCCCCACTTTATTTCCTACCAATCTCTCTCTATTCTGGACAGGCCAGTCTCATCTCCAAGGAAAAGAAATGTTTAAACCTGGTTTTGTACATCATGGTGTTCTCTACATGTGGAAGATCTTTTCCTTTTTCATTTCTCCCAACTGTGTTTATCTAGGAAGGCCCAATTCAAAACCGACATTCTGTTTTTTGTCTCATCATGAATGATGACAGTTCAATTCAATTTGTGTACTAAGTAGCTGACAGGTGTGACAAAGGAAGTTTTTTAGGAGCATGTTGAGTTTGAAGTACTTGGAGAAAAGCTACATATAGATATTAATTAAGAAGGTAGAAAACTAAAGATCTAGAGTAATTTAAAGAGTTGATAAGAGATATGACTTGTTTATATAGAAACCGGAATTTAAAAAGTTGCCTAAGATAAAACTATAGAGAAAGAAAAGAGGACAAAATACAGGTACAAGAAGTGACATATGCAGCAAAGAGTGGTACCTGAGCCCTGTCAGGCAGAGATGGAAGACAAGAACAAGGTAGAGAAAACTTCTGAAATTTTTAAGGTATTACATAAATCAAAAGAGGAAACCCTCAATTAAAAAGGCCTTTATATAAAGGTGTTGACTATCGTTGAATCAAGTATGATGTGAGCTTTGACTCACTAGTTCTTACCATTGTCTGATTGCAGTCTTTCTTTCTCCTAGTTTTAATTTTGATTACACAGAATGGATTTGTCACTGATAAAACTGGCTTATGTCTGCCCCCAATCCCATTAGCCTTGGCCAGAATAAGACAGACCTTGTGCCATAAACAGAGTTACCGCTTCTCTTCCACATGGACTATGTCAGTTTCCAAAAAGGCGAGCATGGAGGAGGCATGCCACCGCAAACTGAGTCTTCTTCAGCAATTAATTTTATCCTCCAAACACTCCAGTTGACATCCCCCTTGTCACATACCTATCATTGAAAGAACAAAGAATGCCCTTAGTTGGATTTCAATTTAAGTTCAATTGAGATGGCTCTTTCCTTCAATACTTGGTATAATTTGGCATGTCCTGTGATTTTCACTGGTGAGGCACATTAATTTCTTAATCACCACTCTATCACTTCAAACCAAGTAAAAACTTTATTTCAATTTTAAAACAATATATCTGATCTTAAACCAACTGATTGCCCCCCAGCTCTGCACCAAAGAAGAAGAAGGAGAAGGAGAGAAAATCATCCAGGCATTAACAAGAGTTTTTCTTCCCTATTCTGTGAGTCCCAAAGCTTGATGCCGTAACATAGGCGCTTTCTCATCCACAGACTGGATGTTACATGACATAATTAGAGGCAACTATATCTCACTGATTTAAAATCTGTTTCCCAAGGGCACCTGGATGGCTCAGTTGGTTAAACATCTGCCTTCTGCTCAGGTCATGATCCCAGGGTGCTGGGATCAAGCTCCGCATTGGGCTCCCTGCTCAGCAGGTAGTCTGCTTCTCCCTCTGCCCCTTCCCCTGCTTGTGCTCATGCTCGTGCTCTCTCGCTTTCTCTCTCAAATAAATACGATTTTAAAAAAATAAGATAAAATCTATTTCCCAAAGTATCCTTCTCACAGCATAAGGCTACCAAGTACATTTTAAGGGTATCAAAATTAGTCTACTCAATACCTGATTTACCAGGGATACTTATATCTTAAGTGAAAATTTTCCCAAATATACTTAAGGAACAAAAAGACATTCATATTTGCACATCAAGGCTGCCAATGCTGATGGAAGGAGAAAGACGTGGACAATAAAATGGGGCATAAGGGAGCTTTCTTGGCTGATGAGAATATTCTGTCTTGATTGGTGGTGGCAGTTACACGACTGTAAAAATGTGTCAATATTCATCAAAATGTACATTTAAAGTGGATTTTAGTACTAGAATATTATACCTCACTAAACAGACAGAAAGAGAAAGAATGTGAAGATTAAAATAAAATTAAATAAAAGTAATTTATCCATTTAAAAAATCATTTCCTGAACCTCTTGGTAAAGAAAAGAGAGGAGGGATTTAAAACTTGCCCAAATCACTTACTCTGAAGAATTTCTGAATGACATAATTTTCACATGCTGAGAAGTTAAATTATTAAATATATACATCCTTACAGACTTGAAAATGCAGTGAAATGAAGATACGTAAAATACGGAGACATAACTTTAAAAATTGAAGGACATAGTAACTCTTCAGTCCTCAAAATTTGGATTTGACTTTTTTTCCCATGTTTTCATTTAATTCAAATAGGGTTTTTTTTGAGATTTTATTTACTTATGAGAGAGAGATCACAAATGGGATGAGGGGCAGAGGGAGAGGCAGACTCCCTGCTGAGCAGGGAGCCTGATGTGGGGCTTGATCCTGGGACCCTGAGATCGTGACCTGAGCGGAAGGCAGACACTTAACTGACTGAGCCACCCAGGCGCCCCCAAATAGGTTTTTTTTAAATAGTATTCTCATTTCAAGGTACTTTAAAATAACTTACAATAAGATTCTTTGAAATGTTATATAATATTTGAGATAATCCAAAATGTAAAAATTAATGAAACAATATAATTCCATTCATTGAATATGAATAGCATCTACTAAGCATGTAAGACAATGTTTGTTGTTTTAACAATGACTAGGAAGATGAATAAGCTGATTACTGAATTAATGGAAGCAACAAATACACGTAAGACAGAGGCTTTAAGCAAGGCTGAACCCACGCACAACAAAGAGGGATATTGGGGCTGCTAGAAAGCTCAGCTATAAAAGCCTACGTTCCACTAGGACAGAAGGAGTAGTAAGTACAGCCTGTTAGGAAGTTTAGAAATCAGAATAGTAGATTGAGGAGGAAGCTGAGCAGAGAGAATTTGTGTTTGGAATACAAGCTCACAACACTGGAGTATCACAAAGTCCTCAAGAGAACCATTGCAAGCACCAAGAGCAGTATCCAGGGAAGAGGTTCATCTCATCCAGGAGCTGGGTTACTTCTTTCTCAGAGACAAAATACAAACAGCTAAAATTAAAACATAATAATGTGCAAGAAGGTAGGTGTTGCCACATGATAGGAGAGGATGGCCGTTGTGCTCCTGGGGAGCTCAGGGTTAGAGTGATTACTTGAGCAACACCAAACACTGAATTGATGGTGGTACCCCAGCCCTGTGTATAAATCAAGATCAAAATAGTATTAAAAACAAAGTATTTGTAATGAAGTCAACAAAGTTATGGTATTTCCTGTAATAAACACTTCTGTTGCCTTACTCTGAAATACTAAATTACTTGAAAAGAAATTATGTTTAGTGTTTCTGCTTTGCTGGTCCCCAAATTCACATGTAGTCTGTATGTTGTTGGCTAGTTTCTTGGCCACGTGCAAAGGATAGCATCATCTTAGTGAATGAACAAAGTGATGGGTCTAGTCCTTAATATTATCAGGTCATTTGATTAGTCTCACAGGGATGTATCAAACTAAACAAACTCGTAAGATCTGTGATGTAAATGAAAAAGCAAATGCATTTACTAGAGTGAGAAATTTTATAAGCAGCCCTAAAATATCCTAATTTTAGCACACCTTGTCCCTTTGCTATTTGACCCACAGCAGTGATATTCTTTTCCAGGGCTTAACGTGCATACGTCTGCATTTTTGCCTTTATCAGAGGATCTGATAAAACAGGCGAAGGATTAGAAATGTACATACTGTGATGGGGCGCCTGGGTGGCACAGCAGTTAAGCGTCTGCCTTCAGCTCAGGGCGTGATCCCGGCGTTCTGGGATCGAGCCCCACATCAGGCTCCTCCGCTGTGAGCCTGCTTCTTCCTCTCCCACTCCCCCTGCTTGTGTTCCCTCTCTCGCTGGCTGTCTCTATCTCTGTCAAATAAATAAATAAAATCTTTAAAAAAAAAAAGAAATGTACATACTGTGAACACAGAGCAGAGCATTCACTCCTTCACCAAGCCTCCACATACCAGGAACTAAACCAAGCACTGTCATGCACTGAAAAATGAAGGAGGTACATTGTGAACCTCATATCTTAGAGCCTAGCAGAGGAAAGAAACATGAAAATAACAATGATAAAAATAGAATTCTACAAAATAATGGAGGAATTGATTTAGTGGATGTGGCCAGTGGAGGCATCTCTGAGAAAAGCACATGGTAACTAACATTTTGCTGTAAAGTCTTGATGTATATCCCACCTAGTTCTTGTGCTACTTTGGAGAAAAACATGTGCCTAAATGAGCAGAAGTTTTGTACACTGCAGATTAATGTAGCAGCTGGTATTAAAAATCAGGACGCTTGGTAGTCATGAAGAAGGTGTGTTCTGGGGTCAGACCATCTCATTGGAGATGCTTGCTGGCTGCAAAACCTTGGACTAGTGATTTAACTTGTACTACATCGGTTTCTTCGTCTTGTAAAATAGCTGTAAATTACTGTCAAGATGAACTGGGGCAACTCTGGAAAGTAATTCGCACAATGACTGGCTAAACGGTAAATATTCAATACCTACTGTCCTTGCTGCTGTTATCATATTAGGTTTCTCTTCTGGAAATGCTGAATAGACCTTGCCAACTTTCGCTCTCAGGAGGGTGCTCTCTTTGTAATATTCATGAAGACTATTCCTGTTTTGTTGACACATTCTTTCTTTAAATACATGAGTATTGGATCAAGTAACAGACTTTGGCTTGAAGGCCTTCTGTACTTTTAGGTTGACTACTTCGGAAACCTAGTAGGTACATCATGATTTTGATAGGTTAATTGCCTCGGAGAGAGGTGGAGTTGTAGTAGAGGTTAGGGGGATAGATTCCAGACCCAGACTACCTGGGTTAAAAATCCCAGCACTATAATTTACTAGCTGAGTGACCTTGAAGAAAATACTTAAACTTTCTGTGGCTCAATTTCATTATACATAAAACGAGAATAATAATAGTGCCTGTCACATATTATTCTTATAAGGAATAAATAAGTATGTTATGCAGAGAACTTAAAACCTTGTCTGGCACTTAAACACTAGTATGTGCATTACAATGCTTTCATTAAATCTTCTCAACAACTCTATGCATTCAATATTAATATTTAATGAGATTATAAAGTCTGTGGAGGCAGGCACTTTTAGGTATAATTCATTATTCTATTTCCAGTACTTAGAACAGCATCTACTCAACAAATACCATAAATATAAACATAAATAAATATAAATAAATTAAATCAATGGATGAATGAATGTTGAATGGATCTCAACATTATAGATAAGGAAATTGTAACTGAAAGTGGTTTGATAATTTGTCCAGTACACTCTGAGCATGTAACAGCATTGACCTATGTCTGTCTGACTATAGAACACGAAGGCTTAACTGCACACATTTCTAGTGGAAACATGCAGGGCCCAGCTCAGGGAGAAGAGAAGGCAGATGGTGGAAATTACCAGTTTGGGGAACTGATATGGTGTGACAGAAAAATGAAAGGGAGTCCAAACATGGTTTATGGAAAATCCTATCCTAAGCACTTTTCCAAATTGGAAACTTTTAGGATGGTGCTCTGGATTCTGCATCCCTGATGAACAGCCTGGTGGTTCTATGCTCTCAATGCTTGGGAAGTCCTAAGTAGAACACATTCCTAATGGGCTGAAGTGGTGGACATTAAGATTAGGAAGTGAAAGGCAAGAGAAGTCAGAATGAAGCTGAGAGTGGAAAAAAGAGAGGTTACAATTAGGAAATAAGTACTAATTTCAAAGGAGATCATAGAGGATCTCTCCAGCAAAAGGGCCAGAATTCTTGTTATTGGAATAAACTCGTTAAAGTATCCTATGATCTACGAAAAGTATATTTTTGTTACTTGAACTGTCTGTTTAAAGGGTTTTTTGCTTGACTTGGTAGGGATTTGAAAAAAGAGAATCCTGAGATTTTAAAGAGAAGTTCTCACAACACGCATGTAAACATTCTGGGCAATGCCAGGGTTAACTTGTCCTCCACACTTCTGTGTCCTGGGACTGCCGATGGCAGTGTGGAGTCTGGTTCTATGGCTGTGGTGCCAGTTACAGCTGTAATTGCCACTGTGGGGCTCCAACACATTCACCTGTCCTAGAGACAAAAACAGCAGTGTCAAAACTCTAGCCTACACCTCACAAAGTCCTAAGTGCAGGTCACATGTATGAAATTAGCAAGGAGATAGTTTTAATACTTATTTCTCAATTATTATTGATTATTAAATAACAATAAATCTGCCTTTAGCATCACCTTTCTTTACGGTACTATTTTAAAAATCACAAGCATAAGTTTAAAAATAAGATATTGTTTCAAAAACATTTATTTCACATTTGTATGATTTTTTTTAAATACTCAGAAACATTGTTTTGATGTTCCCAAGAAATGAGCGTTAAGTTTAGCAATAGTGGGCCCACAGTCCCCACGGTCTTTCACATATGATCCTAATTTAGTACTGTTCTCCAGGCTAAAGAGGAAATGCATTTACAATTAATAATTCAATGCATTTGTGCATGTTTAGATGAATATTTTGGATGCCATCCTTAATATAAGAAATGGAAACTATTCTTTAAAACTGCTTCATAAATACTCAATATGTCTATCAGTTACTAGATCTGTTTGCATATACACCTGTCTTTAGATACTGTTAAAGAATTCTCGAAGATAATTGTCACTTTCTTGCAAGTGAAATGCCTCCAGAATTGGTTTAAAAATGCTTAATCAGGGGGTGCCTGGGTGGCTCAGTCATTAAGCGTCTGCCTTCCGCTCAGGTCATGATCCTAGGATCAAGCCCTGCATTGAGCCCCGCATAGGGCTCCCTGCTCAGCAGGAAGCCTGCTTCTCCCTCTCCCACTCCCCCTGCTGGTGTTCCCTCTCTTGCTGTGTGTCTCTCTCTGTCCAATAAATAAATAAAATCTTTAAAAAAAAATGCTTAATCAGGGCACCTGGATGGCTCAGTCGTTAAGCGTCTGCCATTAGCTCAGGTCACGATCCCAGGACCCTGGGACTGAGCTCCCTGCTCAGCAGAGAGTCTACTTCTCCCTCTCCCCCCTCCTCGTGCTCTCTCTTTCTCTCTCTCTACTCTCTTACTCAAATAAATAAATAAAATCTTTTAAAAGATGCTTAATTAGCCCATTTTATGTTATCTAGGTATATACCTACTCTCTCTCCTATTTAATGTCATATTGGTAAATATTCAGTTATCTTTTATTTTAAAACTTCTTTGATTGGCTCTCCACTGCTTTGTGCTATGCTGTCCATTGACTTTTTTACCTTCTTCCAACTTTCCAGAGATCCTCTGGCTACTTTGCTTCCAACTCATTTAATGAAGCTACTCTCTTGAAAGTTATTACCAAATCTAATATTTTTCCCAGTACTCATTTTTAAAATGAGTGCCTGTTCTAACAACTTTGCCCTCATTTTATTTCCAGAAAATTGAAAGTGTTAAATACATTTTCTCAGTCTCCTTTCATTTTTAAAATTTTATATTATGCAACATACTTACAAAGATAGAAAATAATATAACAGCTTTCTCATGGACTCAGCACTAAAACAGATGTTAATGTTTTGTCATATTAGCTTAAGACTTCACCTTTCTAACAGAATAAGAAGAAAAGGATTCACAAACAGCCAGAGACCTAACCAGAACCTTTGTCCACTCACTCCCTCCCCACGGGAAGGTGCCCATCATTTCCACACATAGTTTTGTACATTTACCACATATGTGTATTCATAAACAATATACACTATCATTATGTCTTAATATTTGCACGAATCTTACCATATTCTGCATCTCTTTCTGCAACTTGTTTTTTTACTAAAAATTATGTATTTTTAAAATTGTCCATGTTTATGCATGTAAATCAAGTTTATTCATTTTATCTGCTGAATAGTGTTTCATTATATGAATAAATCATGATTTATTCATTTCCCTACTGAATGACATTCATTTTTTCTTCTTTCTTTGCAATGACAAATAGTCCTGCAATTATTATCTTTGTACACGTCTCCATGTGTAAGAATTTCTCTGTGTGTTGAGAATTTTCTCACAGGTAGACCTTGAGCAGTAGAATTAATAACTCAGAGGGTGTGCATATCTTAAGTTTTATTAGTTACTAAGTTGTTTCCCAAAGTGGATACATCAATTTACGTTCCCACCGGTGGTACATGACTGTTTCCTCTTCTCCATGTTCTCTCCAACACCTGCTGTTACTAGATGCACTGATGTTTTCTATGTGATGGTGATGGTATAACACCTTCTTCTTCTGATTTGTATTTTCCTTATATTACAGTGAAGCTGAGCATCTTTTCCTATGCTTATTGGACATTGGTGTTTATATCTTGTCCTCTGCACACTCAGTCTTTGCCCATCTTCTTTCTGTTGGGTTGTTTTTCTTATTAGTGTATAAAAGCACTTTAAATAGACACTAGTCTTTTGTTACTTACATAGAATGCAAAATATCTGAGACTTTGTAAAAAACTTCAAAAAATCTTTGAAAAAAAGCCCTTTGCTTGTTTCCATTTATCATGCAAAAGTTTTATTTCACATGTTATTTTTTAAATGTTTGGTATATGTTGTGAAATAATGTTTCCTACATGTTACTCCATTGGGTACAGTGTTAATGGTATCATTAGATTAATCTTGTGGATTTGGTTGTTGAAACCCTCAGCATTATTCTTTTCTCACCTGATTTGTCTATTAATTACTGATGGAAGTGTGTAAAAATCTTCCATTACAATAATGACCTTCTTAATTTCTTCTTATACTTCTATCATCAGATATTTTAAGCATGTTCAATCTATGCTTAGAAATATTACATTTTTCAGGTGAATAAAACTTTTTGTTAGTATGTATTAACTATGTTTATCTTAATGCTTTTTACTTTCAAATCTATTTTGTCTCATATTCTATATTTGCACCAGTTTTGTTGGAATAGCTCTTCAATTTTTTCCTATCTCTATGTTCTCCCGAAATTCTGATTAGACTTTCTCACTCTATAGATCTTTTACAAGCTCTTTGATATTTTCCATTGCTTTTTCCGTGTTTCATAAGGGAATTGTTTTTCAGATGAGTTTTTACATATACTATTTTTATCTTGTATTGAATTCTAATTTCAATGATATTTCTTGTAGCTAGAAATTATATTTGACTCTTTTACATTTTGTTATATGTTCTTTTGTGTAGCCCTAATTTTTCCCACTTTTATTTCTTTATACTCATTAAATACACTTCTTTAAAAATGTATATCCATTATCTTCAGTCCCTTCAAGCACTGTTTATGCTGTTTTATATGTCCTCACTCATTTTATCTTGCTTCTGTATAAGTTTGTGATTTAAAAATTTGAGTGCACGTTTCTTGTAACTTTATCCGCATGAATCCTTTGTTGGTTGGGATGAAGATGTGTTCCTTTAGAGAGGATTTGTGTCTGCTTCTCCTGGAGAACACTTCCAACCCAGGGTTCCTTGAAAACACATGGAATGTTAGGTGTTTGGGGGAACCGCATTAGTGCTATGTATTCTGGCTTCCAATTCATGTAAGGGACACCTTCCAGTTGATACTTTTTAGAGACTTCTTTTTCTCTCCTTCATTCAGAATTAAGGCCCAGAGAGGTAAGTCTCCTTACAATATTCCTTTGTAGACAGGATTTGTTTGTTTGTGTGCTTGTTTATTTGTTTTATTTTTTATTATTTTTTTAAGATTTTAATTATTTATTTGACAGAGAGAAAGCATGAGCAGGGGGAGAGGCAGACTCCTCACTGAGCGGGGAACCCCATGCAGGGCTCAATCCCAGGACCCTAGGACCATGACCTGAGGTGAAGGCAGACGCTTCACCGACTGAGCCCCCCAGGCGCTCCTATTTGTTTGATTTTTTAGATCACACATACAGAGTGCTTCTTTCATGTGGAGGTCTTTGTCCCTCCTTCCCATCTTGACTGGGCCCTGGGGTATGTCTCCTTTCCTGCATAAGCAACTGAGTGCATGAAACTTCCACTTCATAGAATAAGAACAACTTGGGGAGAAAGACCTTGAATTCAGGCTTAGACATATTACATCCAAGTGTTTGTAAAACCACCAAACAGAAAGGCAAGCAGGTGCTTCAGCGGGCAGAGTAAGCAGGGAAGTGAGCATGAGAGAGTGTGTGCAGCCTTTGCTGTGTTTGATGCTGGTTACATGTGTGCAGAGCAAGAAGAGAAGATTTGGGAGAGAGCCCAAGGTACACCTACAGGCAAAGTCAAGTGGAAAAGGCTACCACAAACATAGCTTGTACATTCCATGCAGAATTTTAAACAAGTTGAGCCTATATTTAAAAGTCAGAGCATTTCATATAAAAATATGCTTCTGTTGTAAAATCAGAATTCTGGCATCAAGGGGTCCCCATTCCAAGCGAGAGTGGAGTGAGCCTATCCAGTTTGGAGTGCCACGTGTTTTCTCACCCAGACTGCATTCATCATATACATCACCTGTCTTGACTCTTCATGCACTAGAGTTTGCTCCCTGACCTTGGCTAATACTGGCTCTATACTATGTGATTGTTGAAGAGGATATGGACCTTGATGACTGGAATAGGAGGGAAAAAGAGCAAAACTCAAAATATTACAGGGATATTGAGTGGCTTTCTCAAGACTGGAAAAAACAACATATATACTTCTATTTTTGATGGAGGTAGAAGTGTTAGGGAGTGGGGTTCCATACAAAGCTCCCCATGGAAGTATGACTTAAGACTGTTTGCCATGCCTGCTTTAACAGAACACACAAACCCAGAAACAGCAAACCTGGGCCACCCAAGGCACTACAAAAACATGGATCTTTAAAGGTGGCAGTTAATGCCAGAAAAGGAGCGAGTTCCACCCATAATGAATTAGGAATAGCACTGGATCCCTTCAGAACAAATATCCCCAAAAGAACGATTTAAGTAAATTTGTAGTTTGAAGGTTTCGAGCAAACGGAAAAACCAACTAACAAAAATCCAGCACTTCAGAGGGCTGCTCTAGGGGAAGGATCCAGTGAAAGCCAGTTCTCATGGCATTGCAGACAGGGATAAAAAGCTATCGAATGTACCCTAGTGGATTCATAGTCATGACAGGAGGGAGGGGAGGCTGACATGAATCTGGGTCCCCTCTGACCTTTGTGGAATTGAGGGTGTTGGGGCAGCAGACTGATGCTCAGCATGGGATCCCATCAGATGACAAGAAGCCAAGGGAGCACCATTTAATTTCAGTACTTGGGGCTTGCTTTCAGCCCTCTTAGAAGGAGGACAGTCTTAATATAGGTGAGCAAGAGGGCAGAGATCATTAGAACCATTGAAATAGGGAAAACTCAACTGATACCCCAAAAATATTTATTGATACGATTCAGGAAATTTCCCTTAAGATGGATAAATCCTACATCTGTAGATGGTTATATAATGCCACCTAGCAGGATATTTCATACAAATATCAGGGCTTCCTTTATCTCATCTAAGGCGATAGACATTTTTTTCTAGGCATCAAGGCAGCAGAAAGATTTTTTTCTACCATAGGGAAAAAATTCAGTTGGTTTCAGCCTTGTCCAAAGTAAATTTAAAGAGAGAACACTGAGCTATTGCCACAGAATTTTCAAGGTAAAGAGGTTGTGACCCAAGGATTACATCCAGCCACGGTGTTATTATAAAAGCATCAGGCAAGTATTCTTAAAATGCAAAGAACTCAGGAAACACAGTACTCATGATCCCCCTTTAAAACACTATTCAACAATAAATTCTGGCCACATAACCATCTATGAATAAAGAATTCAGGAATGGAGGAGCTGGGTTAGAAGGTTGCTTCTGAACTTTGAAACCTATTTAAATAGACTCTAAAGAGGACATTGTTTTTTACATTTGGTCTTTGGAACTGCTCTGAGAGGACCGATATATATTATTTGAAATGTTTGTTATGAAAACCCCTTTCTATCAAGAGAACAAAGGACAGGACCTGATCAGCCTGAAATATTCTTTGATAAAAAGTACCAATTTAAAATGAAAAGTATAAATTTTGGAAACATCAGAGGGAAAAAAAAGCTTCTGGGTTCCCCCCTCCCTTTCCCTAAAAGAACACAAAATCAGCAACAGTGAAATTCTGGGAAGACCCTGGAACCAGATAAAACAATCTTATTAAACATTGAATCACGGTTAAAGAGCAGTTGCCCAGCAACCAACAATCTCATCATTTCCTTCAAATCCTCCACAGTGCATTTTTTTTTTTAACAATCTCATAAAACTGGGACAGACTAAGAAGTCATGGAAAGAGGTGGAAAATGAAGAAGGTTGAGGGAGGGGTAAAACTGAGTATTATTTGACTGCAAATTTGATCCAGATACTCAAAGCCTGCACCAGGTCGAGCCATTCATTTGGGCCATAAAACACATGAAATCCTCACATACCTCCGTCATCCACAGAGCAGGCAATGGGAGAAAAACAATGACACAGGAGCTTCAAAGTCCACAGTTAAAGGAGAATCACAAAACACTGGGGCAGGGAGGATTCTGAGGCTCCAACCCCTTCATTTGGCCGATGAGCAAACACACCAAGGCAGGCAGAGTGGTGAGTCTGGGGCCCACCACACAAGGGACTCAGTGAAGCGGGCCCCTGGGGCCCACTCGTGGGTCACCGTCCTTTCTAACAGCCATACTGTCTCATATTGAAGACAGGTGCTCTTGAAGAGGCAACATGTGTCATTAAGCAGTTATTAACTAGTCAAACCTGGCTATGATATCAATAACTGTTCTAAGAGATCAAAAATTTTAATTCTAGTAAAAGGCAGCTTCCACTGAATATAAAGTTTTAGGGTATGTTTATTACCGAAGCTTTGTAAATCATGATTTCTTTGATGAGCACAGACACCCACTACTCCCATATCATGGCGGGAATAATTCTTCAATTGTAAACACTCTGGCAATGGACATTTGAAGCGCACATGGCCTGTCCTAAGTGTGAATACCTGTGGAGGAATCCAAACATCTTTAAGGGGACCTGGAGCCCTGTCAATTTCTGGCATTGCCACACCCGTCAAAATACTGTCCACCAACAAAATCACTGGCTGTATAAAATACCACTAATTACCTGAGTCTGGGCTGCTTTCATGAACTTCCATGGACTGGGTGGCTTGAGCAACAAACATTTATTTCTCTGAAGCTGGGAATCCCATGCCGGCATAGTTGGGTTCTCGGTGAGGGCCTCCTTCCTGTTTGTCCTCATGAGGCTTTTCCGGTGATGGGTGGTGCAGGGAAGGGGAGGGGGATTTAAGTGGACACAAATGTATACTTTCTATAAACACAGGGGAAATCACTCTGTTTCAAATAGGTCAATTTAATCTTTCTGGAAGATCCCTCTGAGTTACAGAGTGGTTTGGTAAACAGAGTATGGAAAAGTACATTCTAGGTGTGGGATATGGCTTGAGAGAAACCTTAAGTTGGCAGAGGGTGGGATAAAATACAATTACTAGTGCCTGGAATTGTTCTAAGTGCTTTGGATAGGTGATTTAATTTTAATTAAAGCCCCTAAAAATATTACTGCTATGTTGCAGCAGAAGTTGAGTCTTGGATAATTGAACCACATGCCCAAGGTAGATCCAGCAAGACACAGGGCCAGGACTTGAAGCCAGAATTCCTGATTCCAGGACCAGGCTCATAAATACTTTGTTCTGCAACCTCTCTCAGAATATCACAATGAGTAAATGTCCTCCATAAACCTGATTTTTTAAAAGAACGTCTTCATATTTGCTTTTCAATAGCATGCTGCATTTATCTCTCTTCATAACATTTTTACTGAATATTTAACACAGTTATAAAGCTAATAATTCAATTCATGATTTTCTGAAGACATAGTTTAAAAGTTATTGATTATTTAATAATCAACAGATTACTAGTTGAAGGGAACATGTATTTCTTTCAGCTCTCTTTGTAGTAGAAGTGGTCCATTTAGGACAAAACATAGAATAGAGTCCAGCTTATCTGTACATATCAATTAACAAAGTACTGCAATGAGGAAATTATTCAACTAATAAATCAAGAGCACAGAATTATCTGAAACAGCAAACAGAATTTAATATAAATTTTGAATTTCTGTATGTTATCTTGAATTTCAATTTTGAATTGGAGAGAACTCAAATGTGAAAGAAATAAGAACATGCGAGATTTAAAATTTTTTGTAAAAATATTAAATATATAAGTTAAATTTTGCCATACTCTACTAAGTACATAAATGACAATCAGAAATACTTGGAAACAAACAAACAAAAAGTATATACCAGACATTGCAAAAAGTACACTTGACTAGATAATTCCCAATTTTTATTTTTTGGAATAAAGGAAAGATGAGTATATTTATGACACAGTATTTCAGTGCTTTTGAGACAATTTTTTTTAGTTTACCTCCCCCCAAAAAGCCTTAACAAATCACTATTCAGAAACATTGCATTGTACACTTTCTTTTCTTCTGTCTACATTGTAGCACCTCATAATAATTCCCTGATGAAATTAAAAATCGTAATTGGTAAAAAAAAAAATCACAATTGGTTTTTCTAAAGACACCCACAGGCACTTGAAAGTGGCAAACTAAGCTCCCCCCCCCCCCCCCCGTTAAGATTCGAAATGTTTTGACTGACTTCTGGTAAACACCCTTTTTTTCCTGGAAGACCTTAGCTCCTTGGGTACTGTATCTCTCCCCAACATTACTCCCATTTAATATTTGGTGACTTTTAGATATACTGAGATGGTCTGATTGACTGAAGACTGGTGTATCAGTTCCTTCACAGCCTCTTTTCCAGTGACCCCTCATGGTAATACCCCTACCCTGTCTTTATCAGTCACTACAAGTTCTCCAGAACCACAGCTTCAAGTGTCTTATTCTCCAACCACCACTTTCTACCTGTCCAGCTACTGCCTCTAGTTGGAACTCAAAGTCAGATGACCCTTCTGCCACCCTGGCACTTAAAATCTATTCATACTACTACCTGTTAAATTTCATGGCAGTCATTATTACCTCTTGTTCACATGCATCCTAACTCCTGCTCCAGCTCTTGAAGATTCGTACTCGTTTGCCAAAACCCCACCTGTAGTTAAATCCAATGACCTAATTACTCTGCCCAGTGGGAGAAAAACATAGACTTGCCAAACACTTGAGTTTCAATGACTAGAAATCCCGGGTGAGCTTTAATAACACCAGCAGCCATACTTTATTTCCTTACTCCGTTCACACTCCCAAACTCTTTGGTAGTGAAAGCCTCCTGTCTCCTCAAACGTTTAACACCTTGTCTCCCATGCTCAATCTCAGCTCATGACTTACTTTCCTGATAAAACAGAAGCATTCAGAAAGGCAACCTCCTCAAATCCCCACACCTACAGCCAGCTGTTTGCCAGCGTCAGTACATGTGTGCTCTGCCTTCTCAGCTATTCCCCGAGAGACTAACTGCCCATACTCACCTAAACCCAGTCCTTCCAGTTGTGTGCTAGACCCATTCTCCTTTCTCAGAGACCTCTCTTCAGCTCCCTCTCTCCTGCATCATTAATTATTCCTCTGTCTCTCTCTTTCCTCTTCACTCCTTCCTGGACCATTTCATTAACATACAAACATTCTCTTATTCCCCCACCCTTCCCATTTTGACAGGGTGCTTTGCTCAGAAATCTCATTAACAACTTTTCCCCCCAGTTAGATAGCCACGTATTTTGGAAGAAAGTATCTCTATTTCACTGTTGTGCACATTTAAGTGAGTTGGTTGAAGCTAATAGGGAACATGAATTATTGATAAATGGCAATCTCTGTCTCCAAAGGAGAGCTAATGAGGTCATACATTTTAGAACACCGTGTCCTGACCCTAGGTTTATGTCACTACATCATGAATGGAATTACCTTAAACAGCTGAGTGCTACAAAAGCAAGAAGGAACAACTGGGCGGTCTGCCGAAGTGTTTCCATCTGTGCCCAGGGAGCGATGCTAATAGAGACAGGCCCTTTCCCCAAGTTAATAGGAACAACTTCTTTAATTGAAGGAAGATCAACAAGTGATGAGGCTTCCAGCAGCAAGGCAGGCAAATTCCTTAAGATAATGTTGTAAGTTCATGCAGGCTAAGGGTACACAACAGAATGAAAACATGGTAAATCATTTACTTCTAATTATGGATCCTCAGTTAAGCTGTGAAATTTAAAAGCAATCAATTGGGTAGGTCATTTCTTAGAAGATGATTTCTATTTGTTTGAGCATTAGTTCATTTGTAACTCACACTAACTGTGATGCTTTATATACTCATTAATGCCAATAGAGTTAACCTTTTATGGGAAATGTTAGAGGAATGGCCAAACACAGTTTAACCAAAATTCTAGAAATGCCTGTGTTTCTAAATTATGTCATGCTTTGCCAATATTTTTCCAAGTTTCTTTAATGACTAAGTCTATCAGAAATGTGTGTTCAATGCTGAAACAAGAAAGAGCAGACCCATCTAATGGGTCAGAAGCTATGTGGATTGGTAAACCGTGTTCTTAAGGCATTTGGGCTCTTTCCATATTTGGCTATAGTTGATAATGCTGCTGTAAACATCAGGGTGTATGTATCCCTTTGAATTAGTATTTTTGTATCCTTTGGGTAAACACCTAGTAGTAGTGCAATTGTTGGATCCTAGGGTAATTCTATTTTTAACTTTTTGAGGAATCTCCATACTCTTTTCCGGAGTAGATGCACCAGTTTTCATTCCCACCAACTGTGTAAGAGTGTTCCCCTTTCTCCATGTCCTTGCCAACATCCATCATTTCCTGTGTTAACTTTTTTTAAAGATTTATTCATTTGAGAGAGAGACAGCAGGCATGAGAGTTTGGTGAGGGACAGAGAGAGGAAGAGAATCTTCAAGCAAACTCCCTGCTGAGCACGGAGCCTGGTGCAGGGCTTGATCTCACGACCTGAGCTGAAACCAAGACTGGGACGCTTAACTGACAGCCACCCAGGTGCCCCTCATGTTAATTTTAGCTATTCTGACTATATATCTATATCTATATATCTATCTATATCTATATCTATCTGTATCTATATATATATAAAATAATATATGTATATTATTAGATTTCTATATCTATATATAATATAGATATTATATAATATATATTATATAATATAGATACATATAATATATATAATCTATATATATGATATAATCTATATATATGATATATAATAGATATATAATATATCATATTATATATATGTATATATATTATATATCTATATTATATATAAATATATTATATGTATATCTATATATAATATAGATATTATATAGTATATATTATATAATATAGATATTATATATCCATATCATATATCTATATTATATATCTATATCATATATCTATATATGTATCTATATAATAATATATGTATATTATTAGATATATTTATACCTATATAATATAGATATTATATAATATATCTTATATGATATAGATATATACTATATGTAATATATAATATATAGTATATATCTATATATAATATGGATATTATATAATATATTATATACTATATATTATCTACTATATAGTATATAATATATATTATATATATAGAATGGATAACAAAGTTGTGGTACATATATACATATATAGAGAGAATATTACTCAGTAATAAAAAAGAATGAAATATATATATATAGAATGGATAACAAAGTTGTGGTGTATATATATATACACACAAATATATATATAGAATATTATGCAGTAATAAAAAAGAATGACATCTTGCCATTTGCAATGATGTGGATGGAGCTAGAGTGTATTGTGCTAAGCAAAATAAGTCAGAAAGAAACAAATACCATATGATCTCACTCATACGTGGAATTTAAGAAACAAAACAAATGAGCAAAGGGGAAGAAAAGAGAAGAGCAAACCGTGAAACAGATTCTTAACTAAAGAGAACACACTGATAATTACCAGAGGGGAGGTGGGTAGGGACTGGGGGAAACAGGTGACAGATATGAAGGAGTACACTTGTCCTGCTGAGCACTGGGTGATGTATGGAAGTGTTGAATCAATATGTTGTACACCTGAAACTAATATTACACTGCATGTAAACTAACTGAAACTTAAATGAAAACGTGGGGAAAAAAGACACTACCTCACAACGTTAGCTTAAGTGTTCACAGATTAAGCTAGATAGAGTTGCTATCTGAATATTATTGCTAAAATAACAAAAATCCAATAATAACCAATATTTGTAGAATGGCTTATGCTATTCCCCATATAAGACTTTACAAATAATCTTTATACTGTCTACTTCGGTCTCATGAAAGTCCAAACTCCTGCACATGGTTTAAAACCATGTGACCTTCATTTACTTCTCTCCTTATCTTTTCATTCTCTGGCCCAATACCCCACACTTACTGCTCCAAAAAAAGTGACCTCATTTTTACTTACAAAATATGCCAAACTCTCCTTCCTCTCCTGATCTGTGCATGTTCACTATCTGAAAAATTTTGCTTCTTCATTTACTTGCTGTCATTCAAATCATACAGGTGTCACTGCCTACCAGAGGTTTCTGAGGGTCTATCAGATGCCCCTCCCACCCGTACCATAATATATTGCAGGGTCGATGTGCTCAGGGGTCCCTCACTCATCATAATAGCCTTAGTTCCCAGAATAGATTTTCCTGACAGATTTCAAAAGAGATAAACTACCACAGATGGTATCCATGTAACCACCAGGGCGTCTTTACAAACAGGCAGAATAAATGTTATCATTAGCACCTCACTTTACAAACAAGGAACCTGAGATTCGGGGAGGTGAGATAACTAGCCCACAAAGAGACAGATTTAAAAATGACAACAGTTGGTGGGAATGCAAGTTGGTACAACCACTCTGGAAAACAGTGTGGAGGTCCCTTAAAAAGTTAAAAATTGAGCTACCCTATGACTCAGCCATTGCACTACTGGGTATTTACCCCAAAGATACAGACGTAGTGAAGAGAAGGGCCATATGCACCCCAATGTTCATAGCAGCAATGTCCACAATAGCTAAATCGTGGAAGGAACCGAGATGCCCTTCAACAGATGACTGGATTAAGAAGATGTGGTCCACATATACAATGGAATATTACTCAGCTATCAAAAAGAACAAGTTCTCAACATTTGCTGCAACATGGACGGCACTGGAGGAGATAATGCTAAGTGAAATAAGTCAAGCAGAGAAAGACAATTATATGATTTCTCTCATCTATGGAATATAAGAACTAGGAAGATCGGTAGGGGAAGAAAGGGATAAAGAAAGGGGGGTTAATCAGAAGGGGGAATGAAGCATGAGAGACTATGGACTATGAGAAACAAACTGAGGGCTTCAGGGGGGGTAGGGGAATGGAATAGACTGGTGATGGGTAGTAAGGTGGGCACATATTGCATGGTGCATGGGTGTTATATGCAACTAATGAATCATCGAACTTTACATCAGAAACCAGGGATGTACTGTATGGTGACTAACATAATATAATAAAAAAAAAACATTAAAATAAAATTTAAAAAATGACAACAGAAGTTTTATTCTAGATCTTCATATTATAAATGATACACGTTTTCATGTAGGTGAAATCCAACTTCTAAAGTCACTGTGCTGTGCAAACATGAGCTTTCAGAGCACAGGTGGCAAATGTGAAAGTATATGCACCAATTCCTGAAAACTTATTAGTGACATCAGAAATTAACTAGCACGCAAGGACATGTGCTTACCAGCAACGGCGCAGTAAAGAAGTTGGGGCAACCCAAAACTGAAAGTGTATTCATTCTACAGAAGCTACTCAGTTATTCTCCCAGAGTAGATAAAACTTCGTGTTGTGTTTGTAAATCTGGAAAATTCTAATATGCAGATTCTCTGTGCCACTCCCAGGTAATTAAAACATTCACCTTTGACCTCAGCTTTTGAAGGGGGAGTGTGTTGTCTTCCTCAATCTTCCCTGCCAAATATGCCGCCTTCTCCCAAATTCTCCCATTTCATTAATTAACCAAGATTACAAACACAATTGCTTAAAGTATCACAGACCTAAGTAAACCAAAAAATAGATTGACAATAGCTGACAAAAATACTCTGCCCAGGTAGTGTTTTATGACGTAAATTCAGGTGATATTCATTAGCCAGAGAGACTTAGATGGCTTGTTTCTGCACAGAGAAGCTGGTATAGAAAGGTAATTTTTCACCTGTTTTGAGCAATTGTTCCTTTAATCTGCAGAACTTCAGCTATGTATACCATTTTTTCTGAATCAGTGTAGAAGATTCCAAGAAGTTCTGGCACGAGGTAGAGTTGATGCAGAATCAGGGAATGCAGAAGGAAGTGGAGTAGATGTCTATTTCTCATTTCCTTCAGCTCCCATGTCAGATAACGTATAGTACAGATAACTCAAGGATCTGCTCCTGAAAAGCTGCATGGATGTTTTATGTACCAGATACTGAACCCTGCAATTTAATGACTTATTGAGGGAAGTTTTGTTATGTAGCAGATGCTGCAGTGCTTTTCACAGTAGGCTTTCTTCATATTCCATCAGGCTGGTTATATCGTATTGGGTTTACACAAGTGCCATGACTCTAAGGACCCTCCTTACGGGATCTGGTGGTGATCACAGGGCACAGAAAGCTTCTTGAACTTGTGACTGGGCTTTCTGACCCCAGAGACATCCAGTGTCTTAACACAAGCTCTGGGATTAGAATCATGGCTTTCTGTTCTCTCTTAAAATAATAAAATCAGGAGAATATCAGGATAAGCAAGTTATTAAGAAATCCTCTAATGTTTCACCTTCCCTAATGAATAAAAATAGGAAGAGCTCTCTGGATAAATGTTTTGGAAATTCTGCATGCCATAGCATTCACTGAAGTTCTCAAAAGTATTCTGATATGCTAGAGATTTTGTGAAATCTTTCAAAAAAGAAAGCTCTCTAACCCCAGTCTTCTCCCATTTGCTCCACCATCTCTTATCATCCTGCGATGTCACACTGGGAGGCATGCTGAACTAATTTAACCCTTCTCTGATATCTGCTTCACAAAGAACATTCTCTCTTACTGCTGTTGATTCTTCCAAAAGGTAGACAAGATGTCTGTGTCCTCCCTCCTCATGACCAGACATGGCAAACTGTCTTACGAGGACATTTCAGCTCTGGGTGGACAGAAAATAGAGAATGTCTCCAGTCTGAATCTGAAATGCATGCCTTCCTCAGACTCATTGTCCAAATCCCTGGCCAGAATTAGATTAGGTGTTATGGAGGGTGGTGACTACTGTAGGTTTGGATTGTTTGTTTCTTTGTTTTTTGCACAGCGAGTTTCCTTATCTCTCTTCTTCTGGGGACAGAACCTGTTCTCAGTGATTCAGTTCTTGGCACGTCCTGTCCTCTTCCTTCCCAGAATCTGTGTTGGATCTGAGGATGCGCACATCACAAAACAGGGCCAGTCAGGGTCTTTCTGGGAGATTAATACATGGACCTTGGGGAAAAGCAGCACTCTCCTTCTACAGAGTTTGTTAGACTGGGAGGACCTGATGTCTGTAGGTCCTGGTCACCTGCTTTCCTGGCACAGAAAGACAGACCACGAAGCCAAGTAGAAACAAGCAGTGGAGACAAAGAGAGTGTGGCTAAGTGGAGTTCCAGATTCTCATGCCTGAGTATCTGAGTGTCAAAATACTTTGAAACTGTGAAAAATAGAAGTATGCTTCCCAGTATGTAATCCATAAATAATTTTAATTAAGATCATTTAAATTAACCTATGATTAGGAACGTCCTTGTTCACAAGGGTCCAATTATGAGTTCATCACTGATTTAAAGATTTTGTACACAGAATAAAATTTAAGTGTAAATTACATTTTTGGTAAATTATTTCTGTAAGATAGTTTATCTTTCAAGGCCTAAAAGCAGGCAAAAGTTTCTCTTTATTTAATCATTGTACATTCTACTATCTGGATTCAGTTTTAGGAAATTGTTAAAATTTGTAAAGGGGATTGCCCCAGGAATAGCAGGGAGTAAATATATTTCCCCGTGAGTACCTCAGCACCTTGTGTTCTGGTGTGTTTGGTGGGGAGGGGTGTGAAGAATAGAGTTCTTTACTCTGACTTCTTTACAACATCCTTCATTAAACACACTAGAAAAAAACCGTTCCCTTTCTTTCTGTGCCTTTCCTGTTTGGCAAAAGTCATCCTCAAAGATGTTATCAACTGAACAGAATGTTTTGTGTCTGGAGCTTGAGGTCAGTGAGTCAAGCATTGCTACAAGGAAAATCAAAATGATGCCCTCCTGACTTGAACTCCCAGAGTGAGCTGGGCTCTGATAGCATTGAAGAAGAGGAGGGGCAGAGTGCCACACCCTGTCCGAGCATATCCTGATGGATGCACCCAGAGCCCTGTTCGGTTCTTGGGTTCCTTCCCACATGGCACCTCCTGCTGCAACTTATTGACAGCAGATGTTCTTTGTATCAGTAAGACTTGTAGCAATGTCTATTTAAAGTTAAATGGAGTAATTGAAGCCAGAGCATTGTACTCTGAATGAAGTAAATCAAAGCACATCACAGCCATAAAAATGCAGACCTAGGGAAAGCATGAATGAAAGAAATCCATTATAAAAAGGAAAGCCAGACTGAGACCAAAAAGCTCTGATTAGAATTTATCATCTCACACAACACTGATAGGAATCAATTGGTAACTGCTCAGAGCTCTGATGCCAGAATTAGTGAGCATGCCTCACTGTATAAATCAGGCAAGGGTCTTTCGTCATGACGACCTTCTTTCCCATGACAGTTCACGGAAGACAGTTCTTCACTTGAATCACCATGGGGATCGGAGGCAGAAATCCAGCTAATGACCAGAGACATGGACCTGAGGTCTAATCATTTTAGTAACATAATGCGTTAGATGGAGAGATGGAGGTTTTAACAAATCAAGGCTTAACTAATAATTAATGGTAGGAAATGGAGACATGTTTTAAAGTGATTTAAACAAAAACTAAGGAAGGACTGTGTGATTAGAAGGGCTCAAAGTGAACCGTGAACCGTGAGCATTCATAAATGTAGATTTTAATAGGTACAGGTCTGGCAGCCAGCAGACAACCAGGACTCAGATGGACTGCAAAGAAGTGAGAATTTCAGTACCATTCAGTACCAATGAAATCACCAAAGGCAATTGCTCATATACCAAATCATAATAGTAAATTTAAAAGTACAGAAATCAAAGCTATGAAAACTAACATTATAAAGTGCACTCATGGCAGGATAATGTTTAAATGACGTTAACCACTGTTTCCTTTAAAAAAAAAATTCCATCCATTTTCCCTATTTGATGCCTCATGCAGGCAAATACTTGAGTGCATTCATCAATTCAGCAAAGGGATATGACAAGACACAAAGCAGAAGGAGACTCTCAGTCTCTGCCTTTTGTGCTCCAAAAGCTTAAATCCCTTTGGAGAATGTTAAGGTTTTAGAATAAAATGTGTAGGAAAAGTAAAAGAAAAAAGCGGTGTTTCATGCCAACTCCCACGCAGACTAGAGAAGTAATCCCCTGGGTTGGGGGGAAAGAGAAAAGATGGTAGGAAGTAAGAAGAAAGAGAAACTGTGAAGGCTGACAGAGGGGCCCTGTGCCCTGATTCCAGAGCAGGATGCTCAGAGTACAGTTGGGGAAGGTGGCAAGCCACCAGAGAGAGTAAGGGACATCTGTGTAGTGGATCCAGGCCAGCAGAGCTATGGACACGGAGACTTTCCACTGCCACATCATGGAGTAGAAGCCACAGGATGACGCCCATGCCTTCTGTTTGGCTGTGGTATGGAAGCAGGATGCCAACAGACTTGAAGGAGCCTTGAGGACAGGGACATGGGTTATCTCAAGAGGGATCTTTATGGCTGAATGACAGGTGCTAAATAGGGAAAAGAAGGTCTCTGAGGATCCCTGCTGAGACAGACAACTCGAGGGTCAGGTTGCCACAATATCTTAGTACCACACAAGCCTTGGAACAACTTCCTAGAGTTCCTTCGGAACAAAGTTTTGGTATAAAAGTTAGGTTGAGATATAGAAAGACAAATTGTATATTTAAGGTTGAGGACTCATATTTATAACTACTATAAAAGTATTTCATATGCCATTGAAGAGAAAATAACATATGCAAAATGGAGGGAGGTATATAAAATACTGGTGAGAAGGAAGAAATAGCTATTGCAGAGATATGAATTGTTTTAGAGAATCAAAATGACAGGTTCAGTAAAGAGAAATGCGTGACTCCTGAAACCTGTGGCACCCTCATCAAGGTAGATGGACAGCATCTAATGCCATTTGCTTCTTAATGGTAAACCTAGCTCCTGGTATTGGCTATTCTCACCCATGACTCCATCAAACAACCATTCACCCCATCACCGCAGCCTGAGAAATATCAGGCAAATCAGCCAAAGGAAGTCATTCTGCCTTTGAGGTAAAAGTATCTATAGCCATGAAGAGTAGAGGTGTGCTACCAGATAACAGATAATATAACAGAGTACAGGGTGGGAGAAGATGAGGCAACCTGTTGTTTTTAGAATCTTATTGAGCCACATTAAATTCTAACACAATAAAAGAAAAGAAAGAGACAAAATGTCACATCTCTCAGTCTTTTTGAAGGAATTACAAAATGTACTAGGAAAAACAGGCTTAGGACATTGTTAAGAAATTTTCCCTACCATTTTTAAATGGAAACAAACATTTATCCATTTTTTTAAGTTTTTATGTAAATTCCAGTTAGTTAAGATACAGTGTAATATTAGTGTCAGGTGTACAATATAGGGATTCAACACTTCCATTCATCACCCCATGCTCATCAGGAAAAGTGCACTCCTTCATCCCCAACACCTATTTCACTCATCCCCCCACCCACCTCCCCTCTGCTAACCACCACTTTGTTCTTTAGAGTTAAGAGTCTGTTTCTTGGATTGCCTCTCTTTCTCTTTTTCCCCCATTGCTCATTTGTTTTGTTTCGTAAATTCCACATGAGTGAAATCGTATGGTATTTGTCTTTCTCTGACTGATTTATTTTGTTTAGTGTAATACTCTCTAGCTTCATCCATGTCGTTGCAAATGGCAAGATTTCATTCTTTTTTATGGCTGAATAATACTCCATTGTATATACATACCACATCTTCTTTATCCATTCATCAGTCAGTGGACAGTTAGGCTGTTTCCATAATTTGGCTATTATAAATAAGTCTACTACAAACATTGGGGTGCATGTATCAATTTGCAGTAGTATTTTTGTATTCTTTGCATAAATACCTGATAGTGCAATTGTTAGATCATACTGTAGTTCTATTTTTAACTTTTTGAGAAACCTCTATACTGTTTTCCAAAGTGGCTGCACCAGGTTGCATTCCCACCAACATCCCCTTTCTCTGCATCCTCACCAACACCTGTTTCTTGGGTTGTTGATTTTAGCCATTCTGACAGGCGTGAGGTGATAGCTCATTGTAATTTTGATTTGTATTTCCCTTATAATGAGTGATGTTGAGCATCCTTTCATGTGTCTGTTGGACATCTGGATGTCTTCTTTGGGAAAATGTCTATTCATGTCTTCTGCCCATTTTTTAATTGGATTATTCATTTTTGAGTGTTGAGTTTTTGTAAGTTTCTAATGTATTTTGGATACTAACCCTTTATCAGATGTCATTTGCAAATATCTTCTCCCACTCAGCAGGTAGCCTTTTAGTTTTGTTGATTATTTCCTTTGCTGTGCAAAAGCTTTTATTTTGATGAAGTCACAATAGTTTATTTTTGTTTTTGTTTCCCTTGCCTCAGGAGACATATCTAGAAAGAAGTTTTTACAGCCAATGTGAAAGAAGTTACTGCCTGTGTTCTCTTCTAGGATTTTTATGGTTTCAGGTCTTACATTTAGGCCTTTAATCCATTTTGAGTCTATTTTTGTGTATGGTGTAAGAAAGTGTTCCAGTTTCCCTTTTTTACCTGGTGATGTCCAATTTTGCCAACACCATTTGTTGAGGAGACATTCTTTTCCTCATTACATATTCTTTCCTGCTTTGTCAAGATTAATTGATCATATAATCATGGCTTATTTCTGGCTTTTCTGTTCTGTTACATTGATCTATGTGTCTGTTTTTGTGCCAGTACCATACTGTTTTGATCACTGCAGCTTTGTAATATAACTTGAAGTCCAGAATTGTGAAGCCTCCAATTTTGCTTTTCTTCTTCAAGGTTGCTTTGACTATTTGGGGTCTTTTGTAGTTCCATACAAATTTTAGATTGTTTTTCTAGCTTTGTGAAAAATGCTGGTGGTATTTTGATAAAAATTGCATTAAATGTGTAGGTTGCCTTGGGTAGTAGAGACATTTTAACAATATTTGTTCTTCCAATCCATGAGCATGGAATGTCTTTCCATTTCTTTGTGGCATCTTCAATTTCTTTTATCAGTGTCTTATAGTTTTCCGAGTACAGGTCTTTAACCTCTTTGGTTAGGTTTATTCCTAGGTATCTTACTGTTTTTGGTGCAGTTGTAAATGGGATTGATTCCTTGATTTCTCTTTCTACTGCTTCATTACTGGTGTACAGAAATGCAACATATTTCTGTACATTGATTTTGTATTCTGCAACTTTACTGAATTTGTTTATCAGTTCTAGTAGGTTTTTTTTTGGTGGATTCTTTGGGATTTCTGTATATAGTATGATGTCATCTGCAAATGGTGAAAATTTTACTTCTTTCTCCCCAATTTGGATGTGTTTCATTTCTTTTTGCTGTCTCATTGCTATGGATAGGGCTTCCAGTACTATCTTGAATAAAAGTGGTGAGAGTAGACATCCCTGTCTTATTTCTGACCACGGATGAGAAGCTCTCAGTTTCTCCCCATTGAGGATGATAATAGCTGTGGGTTTTTCATAAGTGGCCTTTATTATATTGAGGTGTATTCCCTCTAAACTTTCTTTGTTGAGGATTTTTATTATAAATGGAAATTGTACTTTGTCAAATGCTTTTTCTGCATCTCTTGAAATGATCATGTGGTACTTATCCTTTCTTTTATTAATGTGGTGTATCGTGTTGATTAATTTGTAAATATTGAACCACACTTGCAACTGAGGGATAGATCCCACCTGATAATGGTGAATGATTGTTTTTAATGTGTTGCTGAATTTGGTTTGCGAGTATTTTATTGAGAATTTTTACATCAATGTTCTTTAGGGATATTAGCCTGTAGTTCTCTTTCTTAGTGGAGTCTTTGTCTGCTTTTGGTATCAGGGCAATGCTGGCCTAGAACGAATTTGGAAACTTTCCCTCTTTTTCCATTTTTTGGAATGGTTTGAGAAGAATAGATAGCTTCTTTAAATGTTTGGTAGAATTCACCTGTGAAGCCATCTGGTCCTGGACTTTTGGTTTTGGGAATTTTTTTTATTACTGATTCAATTTCCTTGCTGGTTATCAGTCTACTCAAGTTTTCTCTTTCTTCCTGTTTTAATTTAGGAATTTATCCATTTCTTCTAAGTTGTCCAGTTTGTTTCCACATAGTTTTTAATAATAATATCTTATAATTCCTTGTATTTCTGTGGTTTTGGTTATTATTTCTTTTCTCTCACTTGTGATTTTATTTGTTCAGGTCCTTTCTCTTTTTGATAAGTCTGGCCTAGGTTTATTAATTTTATTAATTTTCTCAAAGAACCAGCTCCTGGTTTCACTGATCTGTTCTATGGGTTGTTTTTTTTTTTTTTTTAGCTTTTATGTCATTTATTTCTCTAATCTTTATTATTCCCTTGCTTCTACTGGTTTCAGGTTTTATTTGTTGTTCTTTTTCTAGCTCCTTTAACCTTTAGGTTGTTTATATGAGATTTTTCTTGCTTATTGAAGTAGGACTGTATTGCTATAAACTTCCCTCTTAGAACCCCTTTTGCTGCATCCCAAAGGTTTTGGATCATTGTGTTTTCACTTTCATTTGTTTCAATGTATTTTTTTATTTCTTCTTTGATTTCTTGGTTGACCCATTCATTATTTAGTAGCATGTCTTTTAACCTCCAAGTATTTGCAGTCTTTCCAGATTTTTTCTTGTTCTTTACTTCTAGTTTCATAGCATTGTGGTCAGAAAAGGTGCATGGTATGACTTCATTCTTTTTATATTTGTTGAGGCCTGTTTTGTGACCTAATGTGTGATCTATTCTGGAGAAAGTTCCATGTCCACCTGAAAGGAATGTGTATTATGTTATTTTAGGATGGAATGTTCTGAATATATCTGTTAAGTCCATCTGGTCCAGTGTGTCATCCAAACCCATTGTTTCCTTGTTGATTTTTTGTTTAGATGATCTGTCCATTGATATAAATTGGGTGTTAAAGTCCCCTACTATTATTGTATTATTAGCAATTACTTCCTTTAAGTATGTTATTAATTGTTTTATATATTTAGGTACTCCCATTTGGGGTACATGAATATTTACAATTGTTATACTTTCTTATTGAATTGTCCCCTTTATTACTTTATAGTGTCTTTCTTTGTCTCTTGAAAAATCTCCAGCCAGCCTTATGGTTTTCCCTTTTAAGTTAATAACTTCTTTTGTCTTGTTGCTTTTTAGATTTTTTCTTTTTCACTGTATTTTGCAAACCTAATTACAGTATATCTTGGTGTTGGCCTGCTTTTGTTGATTTTGATGGGAGTTCTCTGTGCCTCCTGGATCTGAATGTCTTTTTCCTTCCTCAGATTAGAGAAGCTATTTATTTGTTCAAATAAATTTTCTGCCCCCTTTCCTCCTCTTCTTCTGGGACTCCTATAATATGAATGTTATTATATTTGATGGAATCACTTAGGAATCCCTAAGTCTCTTCTTGTGTTGCATAATTCTTCTCTCTCTCTCTTTCGTTCAGTTTCATTATTTTCCATTATTTTGTCTTCTAGGTCACTAATTTGTTCCTCTACTTCTTCCAGTCTGCCATTCATTGCATCAGGCCTGTTTCCAATCTCGTTTAATGTACTTTTCATCTCTGATTCTTTTTTAACTCTTATCTCTGTGAAAAGCATCTCTCTTATGTCTTCCATTCTTTTCTCAAGCCCAGTGAGTATCCATATGATTGTTACTTTAAATTCTCCATCAGGCATTTTACCTATATTTGTTTCACTTAGATCTCTGGCTGTGGCCATATCTTCTTCTTTAATTTGGGATAAATTCTTCTGTCTTTACATTTTGTCTAAGTCTGTTCCTTCTCTGTGTTAGAAAAGCCAATTATATCTCCTGCTTCTGAAAGCAATGGCCTTATGAAAGAGAGGTCATGTAATGTGCAGGGCCTGGCACTTCAGAGAGCATCTCTGGTGTGTGCTATGTGTACTCTGTTGTGTTTTTGCTGCTCTGTCCTTCAGGCTCATTGTTTGCAGGGACTCTCCTTGCCTTTGTGGACAATGTTTGGTTCCTGGCCTGAATGTGGTGAGTTTTAACTAGGTTTGCTGTAGTCTTCTTGTGAAATGAGACCTGACACCACCTCCACCAGAACTGCGGCCTTGCAAAACTCCTGTTGGGAAATGTTGTGTTGGCAGGGGTTTGTGCTTGTCTTCTGGTGGAGGGCCTGCCATGCTGGGATGAGGCAAGCATAACTCAGAAGGGTAGTTTCACCTGAGTGCAGGGAGGTGTAAGCAAGTTAGACAGCAAGTGTTGGTGCTGTACTGCTTCCCAGAGGTGTCTCTGTGTCTATGCTGAGGAGCAGGGGAGAGAAATGGTGGCTGGCCATCCACTTTGTTCCTAGAAGGAAGAGTGAATAAGCCACCCCCTGTGTGCCCCAGGTGTTCTTTAGATCACTATTTCCATACTGTTTGCCCCCAGGTTGTTTGCCTGCCTTCTCTCCAGGAGCAAGGCTGTGCCCTCTGGACTCTATCCCAGCCAAGCCCGGTGACCTTTAAAACTCCAGACTGTAAGCCCCACTGGTTGCAAGAACTCATGAAATTCATCCCCTCTTGCTTTCCAAGCCAATGGCTTTGGGGAAATGTTCTCCTTGTGCATTCCCCTGTGTGCTCCTCTCTCTCTCCCTTCTCCATGACCATGGCTCCCTCCCTTCTGCAGCACCAATGATCCATTTCTCCACTAAACCATGTCTCCACACTTCCTACCTTCTTCAATGTGGCCTCTTCTCTCCCTTTAGTTGTGAAGTTTGCTCTGCCAGTCTTTGGGTCAATTTCTGTGGTATTTAGGATGATTTGATAGTTATTATCTAATTGTGTTCATGGGATGAGACAAGCCTAGGGTCCTCCTACTCCTCTGGATCTTCCTCCCTCCTCAACATTTATCCATTTTTGACAGAAACAAGCTAAGTGTGTTCATAAGTTTCAGCGCGTAGACCAAGTTTGAAAAGAAGTGGAAAAAATGGACTGAGACTTGGTAAGGAAAAAAAAATCTTATGTTTATGGCTACTCTTTCTCCAATTAGAAGAATGTAACTCTAGGAAGTTAGGAGAAAACAGAAAATAACTTATGACCTTCAGACCTTCAGATTTCTGAAACAAAATGCAAAAATACAAACCATTAAGAAAAGGTATATAACTTTATGTTCATTTAACTTGAAAAACTTATATCTAAAGGTAAAGCATAAAAGGTAAGCTCTTGGTCAGGAGGCCATGTTTACCATATATACAGAAGACAAAGTTTAATTCCCCACAGGTATGTTTAAAACATGCATATAAACACATGCACAGTGAGATACCATTTTACTCATAAGACTGTTACAATTAGTAATTCTGATTAATAGCAAGGTTGGGGAGGATATGCGGGAAAGAGGACTTATGTGAGTGGGAATGCAATTTGTTAGAAAAACATGGAGGACAATTTATCAGAATCTAGTATGATTGAAAATATATATTCCCTATGGACCAGAAGTTCTGCTTCTGTTTGTAACCTAGGGAAAGCACTTCCTGCAGCATTATTTTTAATAACAAAATATTGGAAATAACCTAAATATCATCAATAGGGGGAGGGTATAAATAAAATTTTCCAAGTAATAATACACTATGATTATAGAAATGAACTACATTTCTCTGTCTCAAAATGATTAGACCTCAAAAATATGATTTTTAGTGAAAAAAGCAAGTTGCAGAATCATATGTTGCAGTATTTTAAAATTCTAAAGAAAACATTAAAGAGAGAATTTCAGAACACAAAACCTAAAATTGAACAGATTGCAGCTGTCACCCTCATTCACATGACTGTTACCCCAGATCAATTCTTATGTATTAAAATAAGACCTCTTTGAATTTCTTAGGAGAGTACAGTTGTTGATGTTTTGCTAACATCTTGAGTCATTGTATTAATTTACTCCTTAAATACCTCAAATTCATGCCAGATTCCACAATAAACAAAACTTCAATTATTCTATTTAAATGAAGAAATCACATCTTACTAGGTTGGAGAAAAGGATTTAAGCCTTAAGAAAGTATAAACCGCATTCATTATATTCAGCATCAAATACAGAGCAATCACTTAGGTCAGTATTACATGGGCACCTACACTGCATAAGGATGACATTGAGGGGATGAAGACTTTGTTGGGGAGAGAAGATATTCCAGCAGACAGCAAAAGTAATTGCATGATGATTATATTACTTTCCTAGGATGCCATAACAAAGCACCACAAACTAGCTCAAAACAATGCAAATTTATGTTCTCAGAGTTCTGGGGGTTGGAAGTCCAAGATCAAGGTTTTGGCAGGGTTGGTTTTCTTTGTGTATTCTCGGGAAGAAGATTCTGTTCCATGCCTCCTTCCTAGCTTCAAGTGGTGGGCTGGGCATTCCTTGGAATGATTGCATCAGCCCAAACCCTGCCTCCATCTTATTACATGTCTTTGTGTCCAAATTTCCTCATTGTACAAAGATACCAGCCATATTGGATTAAAGCCAGCCTAATGACCTCATCTCAGCTTGAGTGAATCTGCAAGAATCTATTTCCAAATAAAGCCACATTCACAGATACTAGGGGTTAGAACTTCAACACATGGTTTTCTGGGGAAACACAATTCATCCCCTAATAATGATGTTCAGAATCCCTGAAAATGGTACTGAGAGCTTCTAGTGGTGAAGATGACTATTTTAAAGAAGCCAGAGAGAGAACATTTATTAGCAGAGAACACTCCAGGTCAGGGGAATTATGTGTGAAAAATGGCATAGTGACACAAATCATATGCATTTAAAAGAATCACTTTCTTACTTAGAATTAGTGTTTCCAGTGCTCAAAAGAACATAAACAATAATGTGATCTAGCTCCTTCACTCAAGTTTTCCTTCGACAATTCATTCACTCAATAACAGTATCACAAGGTAGGCACCTGCCTAAGTGCAGGTGGTAGAATACTGAGGAAGAACACACAGAACTCCTGTCCTCGTGGAGGAAACAGAGTTAGTAAAACAATCATAAAAACAGATGTAAAGTTTGTCAGCAAGTGCTGGGATAGAAAATAGCATAGACCTCTGAGAAGGTATCAGAGGCCCATTTGATCTAGTCAAGGCAACAATGTTTCCCTGAGGAGGTGACAATTTAATCCACATCTGAACCTGGATGAAAGTTCACTAGTCCACGGAGGAAAAAGTCAGTTTTCCAAAAAGGAAAAACAGCGTGTACAAGCATTCTGGTGGGAGGTTGGTGGGAACAAGAAACTGGAGGTAGTCTTGCTGGCTGAGTCAGAGAGGGGAGAGCGGGTGGTGTGGTGGATTGGTGGAAGCTAGAAATACAAGAAAGATCTGGAGCTTATGGAGCTGCATAATACACCAGAAAAAGTGAAAGTGATGCCGTCATTGTAGGAGCAAGGAAAGTTTTAAAGCAAAACAGTGACATTATTAGATTAAGGCTTTGTAATCACTCTGGCAGCATATTGTAATTTATAGATAGGGACACTAGGAATCAAACAAATTAAGTGTTTTGCCAAAGTCAAAGAGCCCTTTAGAAGCAGAATGGAGACAAAACCAGGGCCTCTGGCCTTGTCTTTCATGAAAGCGAAACCGTAGGGGTTGCTCAAATATGTAAGAAATGCATGGCTTCTCCTCCACACTTCTCCATCTAGGTAAATGTCATCCATCCAAAGGCCCACGGGCCAGTTTTTCACCCATGTCCAGCTCTCCCCCTCACTATCATGTCCAGTTCACTGGCAAACACTGCCAGTTCTGGTAAGTTTACTTGAATCCATTCACTGGCTTCACCCCCCTGCTCCCACACTGGTCCACCCCCTTGTCACTAGTGGCATAGTCTCCCCATCACCATTCTTTCTCCCTGAAAAACCTGTTCTCTATACTGCTACCAAGTTGGTATATATACAAAGCCTACAAAACCTGGAAGATCTAGTTCCTACCTACCCCTTGATACAAACTCTGAACTTTCTCCTTAACCACACTTGGGTCTTATCCATTCCTACAATATACCAAGGTCTTTCTTATATCAAGGCCTTCATACTTGCTGGTCCGTCTGCCTAGAATGTTCTTCTCCTAATTATTTTAAGGCTGAGCCCTTCTCATACTTCAGATCTTAACTCAAGTTTCATCATTTGAGGGAGTGTTTGGACCATTGTATCTAAAGCAGGTAATTGATTTCTAACTCAAAATCCTGTTTCTTTTTTTCTCAGCTCTTCTTACATATCTATCATACTGTCTATCATTCTATCTGTCTATCTTTCTATCTGTCAATCATCTATCATCTATCAATCATCCTATCATCTATCATCCTATCATCTATCATTCTATCATCTATCTATCAATCATTCTATCTATCCATCCATTCAGATGTGTAATGTGTCTCTATTATTACTGTCTGCTTCTCCCCATCAGATGTGAGCTCCCCTAGGGAGGAACTTTGTCTTCCTTGTTTAATACAGAATCTTCTCTTTTACACAGTCAGTGATGGACCCACAGAAGATGTTCAATCACTATTGGTCGAATAAATGGATAAATACATACAGTAATCAGTATGTTTTTTAAAAAAGTACTAAGGATGAAAACGTGAGAAAGATAAACAAAAACAATTATGAAACTCTCCCCAAATTCCCATCTAAAAGAAGTCATGACTTTTAAAATATCTTTCTTGGAAAAATTTGTTTGTTTTATGGGCAAGTTTTAAAAATTATTTTTTAATCTTGAGTTTGTCTTTATAATAAAGTTCTAATGATTTTCTTTCTTTCTTTCTCTCTCTCTCTCTCTCTTTGTCTAGAAAAATGTGTCTGAGTTTTCAAAAGAATGAAACAAAGACACCAGGGACAGTATTATAATGTTATAAGGGCAGCTGGCATCTTGGTCAGAAGGTATCTTGACATACTGGCTCCAAGGAAGTAATGGTGCAACATTCCATGTAATGAAACAAGGTGTAGAAAACATATTCAACCACTAAGGGAGCAGAGTTGTGGATTTTTCAACACTTTTAATTAGAATCGTTTCATTGTTTCCAACTTCAAAAAAGAACTGTTCTTTCTAATTACTCAATAAAAACAGCCAATTGCTGATTTCATCTGATTCATTTTCCATAATGTAAACTAAAACTAAGTGGGCCATTTCAGTTTGAACGTTCTTTTCCCAAAGTTACTCTGTCTGTAAAATTACTTGTAAAATAAGGAACTATAAATAGATTTCACATGTCTGTGTAACATGTGTTTAACTTCTTATCAGGCTAAAGCATATTGTCTTATTGATTAGTAGAATTACTTCTTCATTTTTATCATTTGCTTTCAATCAATTACAAATATGTTTATGATGCTCGGAGCTTCTCATAATTGAGCAACAAATATTTACAGAGCAGTTACTGTGTCCCAAATTCTGTGTAAGGTATTAGAGATACAAATAAACAAAATTCACTTCGCTTCCCTCTAGTATAGATAGTAGAGCCTACACATAAGAGGTCAGGAGCACAGACTCGCCCACAGTAAGCACCGCACCTAACTAGCTACATGATCTTGGAAATGGAAATTACTTAAAAATTACTGGATATTTGGAGGGGGGAGATTACTTGGTTTTTCATCTGTGGCATGGGGATAATAATAGCACCTATCTCATAGAGTAATTAAATATTTAGTACATTAGTAGCATTCAGTTACTAACAATGATAATGTAGAAAGTGAGGGAAATTGTTCTAGAAAGAAGACAAAACTTGAGCCAGTTGTATTATGGCAAAAGTAGAATCCCTTTTAGGGAAAGAACCTATTTTGCCAGTGATGGGTATTAAGGAGGGCATATATTGCACGGTGCACTGGGTGTTATATGCAAACAATGAATCATAGAACATTACATCAAAAACTAAGAATGTACTGTATGGTCACTAACATAACATAATAAATATTATTATAAAAAAAGAACCTATTTTTGGATAGCATATATATGGTATATATAGATATAGATAGCACATGAGAACTATATGAACTAAAAATAGTTTGCTTTGCAAAATAAAACAGTAGAAAGTTTTCCATGAGCTACTGGAAGCTATTGGAAGCTGGTGGAAAGAATGGGAGAAGCTGGGAGTAAAAGGAAATAAGCAATTATGTCCTAAGCAAGATGGTGGCAGTCAGGGACAGAGGAAACATTAGTTCATACACATTTCTTGTTATAAGTTATAGAAAATAAATCTCTGAAATCTTTAGAAAAATTATGCCTAATACACAATCAATGAGATGCCATGTGGTATCCTTCCTGTGTAGATTACTACAAACCTAAAACCCTACAAACCTATAAACCCCCTGGTGAAGAAAACCAGCCTATTGATAAGTCTCTGGGGAAAAAAGAAAAAAAAAAAGGAAGCATTAAGGGCATATGTTAGTGAACATGAGACAGATTTTTTTTTTAAGAACTATATATTGATAAAAGATAATCCATGGAAGGAGAAGGAGAAAACATAAGTGTAACACACATTGCCCCTATGAATATAGAGAAAAACCTTTGTTTCCTAATTTTACAAATGAATGTACCAATAATTTGAGAACATGGCTAGTGGTATGAATAAAACCAACTCTGATGTCCATTTCTACAAATTTTGAAATTTATAGGCATAAACTTGTTCATAACTCTTCCTTTCTATTCTTTTTAATGTTTGTGGGGTCTGGAGAGCTGTCCTCTCTTTCATTTCTCATGCTGATTATTTAGACTTTCCCTTTTTAACCTAATCAGTTTAGCTAAGGCTTATAAATTTTGTTGATCTTTCCAAAGAATCAGTTTATTGACATTGATTTTTTTTTCTATTTTGTTTGATTACTTTCACTTAGCTCACAGTAGTTTCCTGAGTGATGACAGCCTGACCCAATAAGCTCAATGAAACATGATGAGAATTTTTACCACTGCATTTATGCAGGCCAACACTACTTTCTCTCTCTTGTCACCATATGCAAAAGAGTGTGTGGCCACAAAAACAATACACAGAAGCAGGCAGACCTTAGAGACTAAGAAAATCTGGATCCTGGTACATCCTTTGAGTCCCAGTCAAGCTGAACCTATAATCTCCCTTTGAACTTTTTGTTGCATGAGCTAATAAATTCCCTTTTTGATTAAGGCATTTTGGTTTTGAGTGTGTGTGTGTGTGTGTGTGTGTGTGTATGTGTATGTGTGTGTGTGACATACAATTTAAAGAATCCTAACTGATAAAACATCTCTTGCAGCTTTAGAGATGGGACAAGTCCAGTAATAATAGCAAAAAGAATATCTGTAATAATAATAGGCATTTAAGGCTTTTGGTCGAGGTGGTAGATGGAGTTGGCATAGGAATTCTGCTTACCTATCTGATCTACCTTCAACATGTACTCACACTCTCTAAACATAGAGAAATACTTGTTAAATTGTTTTTAAAATTTAAAATACATACATAAACTCAAGAACAAAAAATAATAAAGGGAAATTTCAAGTTGTGAGAAGTAGAAAATATAGCCATAATGATGAATTTAAGAGAGCCAAAAGCATATATGCTGTTGATATGATTAGAGCTGACGTTCAAGGCCCAGATAAGAAATAATAATAATAAATAACAAATTATGTAACATTTATTATAGTACAGAGACTGTTCTAAGCACCTTATATACATCAAAGTGTTTAATCCTTACACAAACTTATGAGGTAAATACTATCAATATGCCTCATTTTTGGGAAAAAAAAAGAAGAGAAAGATAAATTAACTTACCCAAGATTACGTACCTAGTAAGTGGTATAAAAAGAAAAAAAAAAGACTGCTCAATCTGTGAACAATGGCTAGGAAGCATCTATCTCACTAATCTAGGGGGATAGCAAGAAGCAATTAGCCTGCATGGAACCAGAATCAGAAACAAATTCATCTCCACCACAACCCAGCCAAGAAATAAAATCAGATTCCTTAGTCTGCCCTGAATAAATGTGAGCAGTAAGTTGCAGAAAATCCAAGCTGAAGGACTTGCATCAAGCCTCGGCAGCAGCAACAATTAAACTCCTCCTGTTAGGTGAGCTCTCACTGTCCAGGTATGCTGGGACGCCCAAGACAGAGAACTCAAACAAGACGAGCCAACGGCAAGGGTTAAAAAAAACACATGAAGAGGCCTATCAACCTAGAAATACAATGCATAGACTCAGGAGGGGAAAAACTCATAGCTAAGTTATTAGAGATGATGGAACAGTCTTAAACTGACTTTAAGCATATTTAAAGAGTTCCAAGAAATAAATAGTATTCTCCATTTTCTCAGCACTCCCATGTGCCTCTCATCATACTCTACATGATATGCTCAATTAAACTTGACAAGTGTATGAGGCAAATAGGCAGTTTTATCCCTAATTTAGTGTGAGAAGAGTGAAAGCTTAAGTAAATGGTCCAGGATCATGTATCTAGTGGATGAGCAAGCCTGGATTCAATTCAGTCCAGAGGCAATTTTTTATAAAGAGGGCAATTTAGGATTCTAACTGGAGCCCCCAAATATCACTACCATAGTGTCTTAAATGGTCAAAAGCTATCCAATCTATTTAATTCAATGAATCATTTAATTAGTGTGTATCCACTTCTTGTTAGAACTCGGGATGTATTGATAAGAGTTACACTTAAGAAGGCTGTAGTTTAGGACAGAGATGGAAAGATGACATGACAAATTCAGAAGTGCCATATGATATAATAGATAAAGTAATGAGTGTTCTGACTTAAATTTACAATTTAAGTCATTCAGATCACGGATTCTTAGAAGGAGGTGGTTTTCTAGAAAGAGAGGAAAGAATCTGTTTGTGAAAGAATACGTATGTGGCAATGTCTCCTGTGAGCCTTTGTGTGGGACCGAAAAAGAAGGAATAGAACTCATTCCTTGTTTGTTCAGGATATTGAAGATAAAACTGAAATAGGTCAGCTCTAAAATATGGCTCAATGCAAGAGGGTCAGTTCTTAGAAATCAATTTTACTTTGAAATAGAAGCTATGTGCACAAAATACATGAGTGCTATGGAGGTTTTTGGGTGTTTTGTTTTGTTTTGTTTTTTAAGGTCTCTTAGAGGCAGAGACTACAAAGGGCCCTCAGATTCAATGGAAGAAGTTGAGTGCCATCTTAGTGGCCTTTGTCATTGTGGCACCCACAACATTTTCATGATCTACCAAATTGTTCTGGCAAACTGAAATAAATTATGGAGGATTGGAAGCCTTGGATGAAGCAGCTTAGATGCAAGTCACAATCAGCAAGGAGTCGTGGCTCCTTCATCCTCCACTCCAAGAACTGAGGGAATCATGATCTCAAGACACAAAACCTGGGAAACTCGGAGGTGAGAGACCCAGGGACCTTACAGTTCATAGTAGATAAGGGAAGTTTAGGGATATTATGTTTATGTTCTATTTAAGGGAAATAATCTCTATATACCTGTTTTCTTCCATTGGAAAGAAGACCAATGACTCAGTGTTCTGCCTCTGTCCAGGGAGGGGAAGGGAACTAGCTATTGATGAATTTGCTTGACCTTTCTTCCTCATTGGATCTGCCTTTCCCCAGGTCTCAGCTATTCTTCCACAGTGGGATTTCACTACCACATAGAGAAGTCACCCTAGTCTAGCTCTGCCATGTCTCTATGGACAAGTCTGGATAGATAAGCATGCTTCATCATAGATAGAACTCATGTCCTCCAGTTTCACCTTTATCTGTAATTATAATGATAATTTGATACTCCATTTTCTGACAATGTTATAATATATCTCAAGTGAATCAGAACACAAGTGCAAAACAAGGGTATCTTTATAATATTGTCTCTATAGCAGCACTATCTGATAGAACATTTTGCAGTGATAGAAATGTTCTATAATCTACGCTGTCCTATATGGTAGTCATTGGCTACTTGTGGTACAAAGCATGTGAAGTGTGGCTAAGGTCACTGAAGAGTTAAATTTTTAACTGTATTTACTTTTAATTAAATTTGAACAGCCACGTGTAGCCAATGGCTACAACATCAGACAACAAACTTTAGATCTTAATGCTTCTCTTGTACTCTCCTATGTTTTTGTTCCCTCTTTGAACCAGAGAGAATATTAGTAGTGACTTACAGGGTTGACCAGAAAAAATACATGTACTTTTACACAAATTCTATCTTGACCCTAGCCCATGAGTGTATCATGGAGGAGTGTGAGGGAAGGTTGAGGAGCTGGTAAGACAATATATGGGACCACCAGGACAGGGAATGCCAGTGTCCAGAAATATCCAGAAAGATTTCCTCAAGATATGTCATTGAAGAGAAACTTTGATTAGTCCACATTTGGACACTAAATGATAAGACCCTCAGTATGAATTTCTATAAAGATAAAACAGATATAGCCTACTTTATAACGTTAACCTGGGTTTTAATCACTTTGGTTTAAGAAGCCACATACACATAAACCCACATAAGTTGTCATCAGTAAAGAGATGTTACTGAGGAATGCCTGAGTGTCTCAGTCAGTTAAGCATCTGCACTCAGCTCAGGTCACGATTTCAGGGTCGTGGGATTGAGTCCCATGTTGGGCTCCATGCTCAGTGAGAAGTCTGTTTGAGATTCTCTCTCCTGCTCCCTCTACCCCTCCAACCCCTGCTTGTGCTCTTTCTGAAGAAGAAGAAGAAGAAGAAGAAGAAGAAGAAGAAGAAGAAGAAGAAGAAGAAGAAGGAGGAAGAAGAAGAAGAAGAAGAAGAAGAAGAAGAAGAAGAAGAAGAAGAAGAAGAAGAAGAAGAAGAAAGAAAGAAAGAAAGAAAGAAAAAAGAAAAAAGAGATATTACTTAAATAAAGCAGGTATCTCTGTAGGTTCTAGGAGAACCATATCTGTCCTACTTGTGACTCTTTGCTGAGTGTTGGTGATACAGCAATGCATGCATGAAACCATGGCAGTCACCCCACAAGAGTGGGAAGCTCAGGTTCGCCAGCAGCTGGAGCATGAACTGTAACCTGTCTGCTTCTCAGTCTGTCAGGAGCCTCATGGTTTTTCCTCATCTCTGCTTCTCCCTGAACAACGTGTCCTTCTTTTCCTTCCACCGGCCAGCTGCCTGTACTTGAACATGGTCTGTGCTCCCCCGGGGGAAGGGCCCCAGACAAAAAACATTTACAGTGTCTGTGTTCTAGCTGCACATTGGTCTTATTGGCTCAGCTTAAACCAAGTGCCCCCAAAACGGACAAGGGGGGCAAACTACCCTCTAAATACTACCCCTAACATTAGCTTTCTGGTGTGATTAAGCAGAAATGCATGAAAATGTGGTATATTTAGGAAACTCTTCTAGGGGTTCCATTCACATTATTTTAATTCTCAAAAAAAAAAAAACCCTCAAAATCTACTTCTATTATTTCCTTTCTACAATGAGACAATTAACATTCAGAGACACTAAGGAACATCCAAGATAGGGCGCCTGGGTGGCACAGTCCTTAAGCGTCTGCCTTCGGCTTAGGGTGTGATCCCGGCATTCTGGGATCGAGCTCCACATCAGGCTCCTCCACTGGAAGCCTGCTTCTTCCTCTCCCACTCCCCCTGCTTGTGTTCCCTCTCTCGCTGGCTGTCTCTCTCTCTGTCAAATAAATAAATAAGATCTTTTTAAAAAAAAAGGAATATCCAAGCTACTAGGGATAGAAATAGCAAGTGCTTTTTGCATTAAAACAGCCTGCTTCAACTTTCAATTACATTGTCAATATTCCTTAGCAGAATTTAGTATCAAGCAGGAAGTAGGACTATTGAAACACACACCATGATTTATGCCTTGAGCCTTCTCTGAGCTCTAAGTTTTTGTAGAGACTCCTTATGCAGCAATTAGTCCTGTGTGTGTTGCTTTCAGTAGATTGAATATGCCTTTAACATGGCAGGACTTTGAACCTTTCATTTTTCTGCTCTTCACGTAGATTTATCCTTTACAGTATTAACCTGAGAAAGTACAAGTGTATTCATTGAAGTGCAGATATTTCTAAAGATAGGCTTCTGGTCAAGTGCATTGCCTTTTATACTTTTTGGTAAACTTTCAATTATAAGCTAAGTAAGTCCTGGAAATACAATGTATAGCATGGTGACTATAGATACCAATACTGAATTGCACATATGAAAGTTGCTAAGAGAGCAGATCTTAAAAGTTTTCATTACAAGAAAAAACGTAATTATGTGTGGTGATGGATATTAACTAGACTTACGGTGATCATTTTGCAGTATATACATTTATCAAATCATAAATGTTGTACACCTGAAACTAATGCAATGTCAATTATATCTCAATAAAACATACATAAATGTTGAACATATATATTCAATGTATCTTTCTCATTAGAAAAAAAATCTGAAAAAAATACATGGATAATTTATTTTTTTTTAATGTTGCCATTTGACTAAATCTCTCTTAATTTGTTTGTCTTTGAAAGAAAGAAGGGATGGCCAGCCAAGTGCGGTATGTTTTTGATTTTCATTAAATGCTTGTGGAGGGTGGAGTGGGCGCTGCCTAAAAATTCACAGCCTCTGAGTGTGCAGATAAGCAGAGAGAATAAGGATGACTTTAACATCCCTTGGAGGAAAGGAGCCATAGTTAATGGGGGAAAAAAATTAGTCATCTTAAGTGTTCAAACATACAAAAGTCACCCTCTTCTTGGGAGTCTTATAGTATTTGCACCTCAAAATTTTTGTTTTATGTTTTTCCAAAGGCTCTCAAAATTATGATAACAATAGACAATATTTGCTACACACTTACTATGTTCTAAGCACCATGCTAAGTACTTCAGATGCATCATCCCAATCTTACTATCTAGAGAGATAATTACTCCCATTTTGTATCCGAGGAAGCTGAAACTCAGAGGAATGAAATGGTTTTCCCTGGATCGAATGACAAAGTGACAAAGTTAGGAGCTGTATCCATAGAGTCTGAATCTACAGTTACTCTTCTTAATGACTATATTCCTGTACAGCCTTCTTTAACCTGAGACATCTGCTGACACAAAGTATTCACCCTACATGGAGTCCAGTCTGAGAGACTCCCATGGCTTTTGTTCTGCCACACTGCACTTCATTTTCCTTTGCAGTTGGCCAAAATATAGGTCCCTATGTCTCACAGCTCAGCTCACGCTTTATAGCTCAGCTAAACACTTTGAACATCCCTGCCTTTCCTTCCCTGTCATGGCCCCCTGAAGTTTTGACCATGTTGCTTATCATAGTAATCATTGAAAATAGCAGACCAGTGCCTATTGTATGATTATTTAAATCATGGTTCATCTGCAAAATAGCCACTAAAGAGCATATAATAGAACAATTGACCTGGAAATTATTTCACACAATGCTTTCAAGCAATGAAATATTCTCTATTACCCCTTTTGGTAAAGAAATATTTAAAAATGTTATCATTGGTGACTTTTATCTAGTAGACTTGCACATGTGTGTTTTTGCCCGAAATTTTCTCCAAAGAGTTTATATTGTTTCTGTGACAGGAAAAAGTTCTATCTTTCTAAAATTCATGGGAAATATTCAGTATTAAAATCAATTCCACTGCTTTTCCTAGGTCTTTGGCAGGTAGCCAGGATTCTCTCTCACCCAAACCCCTACAGCACCTGGTACCTCTGCTATGAATGTGGCATGTAGAGTGACTTGCTTTATGATTACTATGTATGGATGTTTAACTCTACAAAGTAGTCAGAAAAATGCTTTGTACCTTTTGTTCCTAACCCCAGAAGCAAACAGAGTATTGAAATTTCAGCTAGAAATTACAGCTCAGGGTTCCCTGCTTCTTGCTTAACCTCAGACATTTACCAAACTCTGTCTGTCACATAGTTCTCTCACATAATTATTGAATAAATACATATATGGCATACATTTATAAGTATATCACATAGCATACTGGGGTGTGGCAAGCCTTATCAAGACAGCTCCTTAGTCAAGTAATAATTTATAATTTCAACAATATGGAGTGAAAAAATTCATGATGATGATCTAAAGAAAAGAAATGCTTAAGGCAATTATTATATGTCTGAACCCTTCAGAGCCCCGGAGACCCTCTCTCCAACAACTCCACATTTACCAGGGGAATATCATAGACTTCCCCTGAGATTCAATTTAAAAAAAAAGTATTTGTTACTTATAACCTCCACAATGTTTTTTGAAAATACTGGACCATATAAATAATTCAAAGAATGGAAAATAGAAACTTTCAAATGGTGTGTGTGTAGGGGGAGAGCTGTATGTGGAGGTTAAAAGATTGTCCTGAGTCATCTCCTAACAGAAATCATAGAAATCTACTGGCATGAGCTCAAGCCACTGAATTTTGAATTCCTAGAAGACTTGACATATTTTGGTACCTCACTTTGCTGACAAAATATCTTGTGTACGTCACAAGATTGAGAATTATTTTATAGATTTTCAAAATGCCAAGTATGTACTAGCTGCTGTTGACAACTGGTGAGCCGAACATTATAGTTCTTGACTTTATGGAGCTTGTGGTTCAGTGAGGGAAAGACATGAACCCAATAATCCCATGAACAGACAGACATCCAGCTGCAAGTACTATGGAAGAGAAGTACATGGTGCAATAGAAAGGAATCTTACCTAACCCAGGCTTGTGGAAAGCCTCCTTGAGGAAGTGAACGTTGAGCTAATATATGGAGAACTTAAAGGAGTTCATTACAAAGGGCGGGAGAGAAAGGGATCCATCCAGGTGATAGAGAAATTGCATCGCAAAGGCCCAGGGCAGGGAGAAGCAAGAGCTTGTAAGGGATGGAGCGAGGAGAAAGAGGCAGCCCAGCTGCAGGACAGAGAACAAGGGGAAATGGGAGCAGCAGATGCCGAAGGGCAGGCTTTTAGGCCAGTGAAGAATTCACTTTTACTCTCCTCTTAAGAAAAATGGAAATAATGGATGGTTTTAAGAAGGTGATATGACCAGCTTTTCCTTTCAAAGGAGCATTCTTGCTTCAGAGTGAGAACAGACTAGAGGAAGACAAGGAGAAAGACCCATTTAGGAGGCTATTATAAAGTCCCAGGTGAGAAGTGACATCTTGACGGGGGTGATGGGAGAGATGAAGCTAAGTGGATATTTAAGAGGTATTTAGGAGGTTAAATAACAGGGCTGGGTGATGCCTTCTATGTGGGGGAGAGGAAGAGGGAGGTGTCACGAGTGACTCCAGGATGCTGGCTTGTGGAAGGCGGAGAACATGGGAGGGAAAACAAGATTAAGGAGGTCTCAAGAGTTATGAATTTCAGATTTAGACATGTTCTGTTGGAGAAGACATACAGCTATCCATATACCTATCAGTATCTATACATAGGTAGATAGAGATATATAAATAGAGATCTCTGGAGCTCAGAGAGAATTATAGACAAAAACGTGCAAGTCGCTGCATAAAGGTGGCACTTCACACTAATGACCTGAATGAGGTTCTCTAGAAGAGATGATAAAGTGAAGGAGAAGGGCTGGAGGCCAAACTGAACCATGAAGAACTCCACCATAATGAGCCCGAAAAAGAGAGAGAAGGCAAGTGCCTAGGAAAGAGACAGAAAACCAGGAAACAATGATCCTAAAAAACAATGGAAAATGAGTGTTTCAGGGAGTAGCTGACAGAGTCAAATGCTGCTCAGAAATAAGGAACACAAAGGCTGAAGCATGTTTCCCAGATCCCAGCGACATCAGAGCCTATTATTGCCTTGGGTAAAAATCACTCACGGGAAATGATGGAGACAGAGATGGGAGTTTAGTGACTAAGGAGTGAATAGAAGATGGATGAGAAATTAAGTAGCGGTGTAGGCAAGTCTTTTAGGAAACATGGCTATGGCAGGGAGGAGTGTGGTAGGGCCATAACTAGAGAGAGAGAGATTTTCATCTTTTTGGTTTTGCTTTTCTTAATGAGAAAAACCAATGGGACGGATCCAGATGAGAGGACAGATTGCAGGTACAGATAAAAGAAGGGATTATCTGTAATATAAAGAATAATATTTAGAATATGACCCTTAAAAAGGCAGGGATAGTTATCTACTTTGCCTACAGATACATCTCTAGAACTGAGAATATTGCCTTGTTCACAGTGGGTACTAAATAAACAGTGAAGGAAAGATATCTTAGGAGCTGGGATAAGAAGGAATTCAAAGCATATGTGGAAGGATTAGCCTCTCGAGGAAGAGGAAGCTTTTATATTATAATAAAATGAAAGTATGGAGGCAGATCTAGGAATATTTCTGTGCTTTGTGAAGTTTCCAGTTCATGGGTTCTGTTTTCTCATAAAGTCAGTCATGATGGTGGGGTTCAGACTGCAATAAGGAGAAAAAGAGAGGATGTTAGTTAGAAGGGAATTTTGGGGGGCGTCTGGGTGACTCAGTCTGTGTAGCGTCCAACTCTTGGTTTTGGCTCAGGTCATGATCTCAGGGTCGTGAGAATAAGCCCCACATCAGGCTCTGCACTGCTTGAGTTTCTCTCTCCCTCTGCCCCTTCTTCCACTCCAAATAAATAAATAAGTAAATAAATAAGTAAATAAAATCTTTTTTTAAAAAAAGGAGAGAATGTTTGCAATGGTCATTGATGAGCATGTAAGAAATATATAGTGGATTAGGCTGGTCATGGTGAAGGGCTCCTTGAGGCTGGTGATCACAAATTCATGGTGGAGCCCATCTCCACTTCTGTGACTTTCTCCAGCAGAAGCCGGGTGCTTGTTAGAAACAGATAATGGAGACAGAAGATGGTTTGCTCATTCCAGGGTGGGCAGGGAACCACACGGCATAATGGAAAAACGTCTCAAATTTCTTTTGGAATTATTCAGACAACTTTTTATTCTATCTGCTGTCATTTTGTCACTGTCCACAAATGGGAACTAAATGATTGTAACTACTTATATAAATAGGCATAAAATAGTGAAATTGGATAACTCAGCACAAGCCTCTGTAACTAAAAGGACTTCTAATCATAGAGGAGATAAAATAAGCAAATATAAGTAGGGCTTCCTAGTAATGGAGGAGGCTTTTCAAGCAATAATACTTAGCCCAAGCAACAGCATGACAACAATAAATGTCCCTGTGTGAAGCCCAAGAGACTGTTACCCTCCTTCACAGGTAAAGGGATATCATGGTAGACATTTTGGGCATTTGATAACAGAGGTACTTGCACATCAACTCAAACAGTTATAATTTTTCTATTGCTCTGTTGTTTCTCTGAGTGGTTTTTCTGAGAATAGACTCCATAAGAATTAAATAAGAATTTTGCTTAAATAAAAACAAATTGTCTGATTAAGTGTAGGAAACTGGGTTACACAGAGTTAGAGACACTTTTGTAGTGCAGAACCTTTCGTATATAAACACACACCATGGATGTCTAAATTCTGATTACAGTTTACAGATTTTCTAGGATTATTTGTGTAGGAGACCCCTTGTATGAGAAGCAGCTTATAATGATTATTGTAAAATATTGCTTTAAAAAAGTAATTCTGCCTTTTAACATGGGAATTCATTATGGTGCAAATCAGGCTGTGTTGTTTTTCTTCTATATAACCCAAATTCCTCATGCTATAATTTCAGTTAGGGTTTGAGTGTGGCCCCTGATCACCTGTATCAGCATCCTGTAGCTTCTTATTAAAATTGCAGATTTTCGTGTCTTCACTCAGAACAAAAGAATCTCTGAGATGGAGCCCAAGAATCTACTTTAAGCAAGTGCCCAATTATCATGTTGAAGTTTGAGAACTGAAGATTTAAGTCTACTTCCTCTTAATGGTTGTCATTGCCTGTATAAAAAACGTTGGAATGCTTGGAGGCTGATAACGATGTCTCTTCCTTTTACCAAAATGTGCTTCTTAAAGGCTACCTGGGACCCCAGACTTTCATATTCACATTTGACCTGAGATCCTTCTTTATCTTTCTCCATCTCCAGTTTGCTTATAATACTTCGCTGTTAATATGAAGTTTTCTCAAGTGGAATATGCTAGAAACTTTATGTAAAAACTTCCCTGCTAATGGAAAACAGTTCCAGTTATGTCCATACCAGTAAGGTGAGAGGTAAGTTATCTGAAGAATTTTATCCATTCAAAAATCTAGACTGATTTGTTTGATAAACAAACAAACAAGCTTTTTTCATTCTTCCTCAAATGAAGAGTAAAAGTGACCAAATTAACCATAATATGGTGTAAGTAGCTCACTCTGGTTTACTTGTGTAAATGGAGTTAAAACGGGATTAAATTTCTGAGTTTTCTGTTAACCAAGGACTTCAGCGAACGCGGCGTTCTAGTTGATTAAAATTCTCATCAGTTGAGAGAAATATTTAATATACCACAATTTTAAATACCATAAAATCCATTTCACATTAGTATTGTCTAAAATCCAATAGATCTTAATGACTCAAAGTGTAATTCAAGCTATTTTACGGATACTAATAAGTTCTTCCATTATCATTGCATTTTAAATTTCTGTTTCATAAACTTCCTTGTAATTTGAAATCTAGACCAACACACCGGAATGAAAAACCAACAGAATTTGGATTGTTGTTCTTCCTCTGACATCAGCAAACAAATCTTTAATCCCCCTCAGGTCTCAATTTCTATAACTGTAAAATGGAATCATTGACTAGGGTGTATTTCAGTTCCCTGCTAGTTTAAAACTAATTTCACCTGGTTTCTGTTTTGTACACACTCAAGGGCACATGGGCACGCGCACACATGCCCACGCACGGAATTTAAATATGCCAGGCTGAGAAGCACTGCACCTGTGTAATGTACCCCGCCGAAGACATGAAAGATAGTCCCCATTACATTTATCTGTGGATGTTAAAATTCTTGCTTTCCATCCGCAGTTAAAGTAAATGTTGCTTTCCTTCCATTGACTCTAGTCAAGCGTCAAACTAAGCTAAAAAAGAAGACAACGTGTTCCATAGAAAGGACAACAACTTGCTTTCCAGTGTGTACCTCCGCTGCCTGGACACTCTGTGTAATTAGGGTGAGGGTGCACGCTGGAAACGTCTGTATGGTGCTGATTACTACTTGGAATGCAGCGCCCCCACTGAAGTCCTAATAACTACACGTCTACACAACTTGTCTCGATAGCCGCAGCCACTCAGGAGCCACCGCACTGATGCCGTGTCTGTTGTCACGAGCATGTGCCATTGTGAGCGGGGCTGCCGCACACGGCCTGTCTGCTCACTCACAATAGCTCTCGCTCCCCGGGGAACACAGAGGCAGACAGCAGCTTTTCTCCCCTTTTCAACAGACACTGCCAGGGTCTGTTACTTATTATCTTTGGAAGAAAGGACACAGGTTTGCACAGGCAACTTGAGCTTGTATCAGCTCTGAGATCAGAGAAGACGAGGTAGGTCCCTGAGACCTTCTACAAGACAAACTTTACTGTTGTTGCTGATAAAAGCAAGATCCACAAACACTCAGCAACTTGATTGGTTTATTCATTTTTACTAGCATCTTCACAACCATCTCTTCTGCCAAGAAGAGGAGGGTTGTATGGAGGAGCTGGGAGGCCACTGGATAAGAGGGATCTTTAGAAAGAGAGAGAGACAAAGCTTGCTTCCTGGACCCCACAAAGAGTTACAATCTGAGAGATGTCCCTTAATCTCTAACGGCACAACATGGGGTGACATTTACCATAACAGACTTCTTTATTTGCATCAACCAATTGACTTCCACGGCGTAATCCTAGTATTTGTTTTTATTTTATTTTATTTTATTTTATCTTACCTTTTTATTATGTTCAATTAGCCAACATATAGTACATCATTAGTTTTTGATGTACTGTTCAACAATTCATTAGTTGCATAGAACACCCAGTACAGAACATGGCATAAAGGAAGGAGTCTTGGACTGGACTCTCAGGGAACTGGGTTCAAATCCTAGTCCTGATGCTGAACAGCCTTATGATAATAAGAATATGGCTTTAACATCCCTGCCTCCTAGTTTCCTTGTCTGGAGGATGAAGACATTCCATCAGATTATCTCTAACATTTCTAAGAGAAAATTTAGGAAAGTTAAAGAAAATTTAGTTCTAAAATACATTAAGCTTATTTTCCTTCTGTGGTCTAATGGAGCTGTAAGTTTCTAATGTTTTAAATTAATACTGATTTACTCAGGCAAACTAGAAGCCCTTCAATTTATTTACACTTTCCAACCAAATATCTATGCATCTAAAAAGAAAAACTGTATTTCAGCAGGGCCACCTAGGAGCAAGAATAAAAACCAGCTGTAGCACAATATTCCCAGGGACTGGCCTTGGTAAAAGTTCTGAATGTGTCTGTTCATGATGAAAACCAAAGGGAAAACTGAAATGTTATATTTCCCTTTCATTGGATGGAAACTAGTAATACATAGAATAAAATAAAGGCACCAACCCAGAGTCTTTCTTCTTTTTTAGAGCATCTGTGTGGACACTGTGGAGCCACCAAGACTGAGTTCTCCAAAGCCATTAGGAAAAGGCTCATTTTGTCCTGAGTGACAGAGCACCCAGTGGAAGAGAGTGACTGATGCAGTGGGTAAAACGTGCTGCAGACAGACATGCAATCACTGATAGCCCTTGGACATGATCCCATGGCCGATTACACTTCCTAAGTACCGTCCAGAATTTCTTCTAGTTTGGGCTCTGCTAATGGCATGTTTATCGTGTGGAATCAATCCCAGCTCACATTTATCTCCTATTTTTTTTCAACCAAAATAAACACTTACCAGCATTATTATAAAACAAGATTCAGATTTATCGTGGAGCCTAGAAAGCTGATAAGTGTGTGGATGAGTCTGTACCTGGTGATGCTGAAATCCTGGGAATTTTCCTGTGCATTGAATCATAGAGCCTCTCCTAACACACCAGCCACAAGCTCACCCTCTCCTGAAAGAGACCCATCAGGACACTGCATTCAATCTTCCTGTAGACACACAAAGCCAAATGCTGACTCCTTCCTCACTGGCACAGAAATGCCCTTATTTTCCTAAACGTATCTCAGATATTATTTTTTTGGAACATAACGAACATTTGCCACACATCTACAGCTCAACCTTCCTATCAATTCCTATCAGTCCGGCTTACGTATTCACTCAACTGATATAAATTTCACATCTAAATTTCATTCATCCACTTATCAGATAATTGTCCTTGAGTATTGCTAGGGATTTGGGGACCTAAATCATCCCATTCCTTCTTCAAATTCTAAGCTGGTTTGCAAACAGGTACAGCAATCAATGGGGAGTAAAATGTGATATTGCCTTTACTGGAGACAAGATAGAGCTGAAGAATACGGCCTGAACCCAACAGGGTTAGATATCTCAATCCCTGTCCCCTAAATTAAACTCATTTAACCAGTTATGGGCAGAGAAGCAGCATTCCAGTCCTCTATTGCGTTGGGAAGAAGGTAAACTGTGCCTACATTGTTTACCTATTTATCACAATTACATGTACCTTGCAGAAATGTACCTCCCACCAATCACTTACCTAAAGCTGGATTTAATTCTCACTCTTACATTCTTCTCTAGATTAGATTGCCTTGTGTCTCATTGTGTCAAATCAATAGCAAGCACTAAAGAGTCATCCAGTGAAAATATAAAGGATATTTGGGAAAAAATAATAGAATTTACACAAGTAAGTGAGAATAAGATTTATTAGCCACAGAGTTGTAACCAGGTTCACAGTTCAAGGAAAATATCCAGAAAAATGTGGAGGGGAAAAAAGTGAACAAAACTGTGTTTGAAGCTACAGCTGTTTCAACTTTGTGTTATAGCTTTCTGGAAAGATGCCAAAAGTTCAAGTGTCTTCAAAAAGAAAAAAAAAAAAGGAAACTACAAGATTTCCAAAAATTATAATAATAATTAAGAAAGTCTTTGTGTAATAGTAGAAACTAACATTTACTCCCCATTTACAACATAATACCGATGATATGCCAGGAAACCACCAAAGTGACCTATCGAAACCCTGTAAGAATTAAAAAATACCCTATTTAAGATCCTTCCTGTTATCAAAACTATAGTTACATGGAGTTTTTGATTCAAAGTGCTTTCATATCTATTATTTCTCCTTATTACCACAACTACCCAATAAGGTAGAAGAGCAGTGGGGTGAAGACTACAACATTCCTGCATATTTATTCTCTTCTTCCATTGTTAGCTGGACTTACAGCAATCTAAAATGAAGATCCCATTTCCTACATTTCCTGGAGCCAGATATGCCCATGTGACTAAGGCCTGACCAATGTAGTGTGTCCAATTTCTGAGAAGTGTCCTTAGATGCCATCATCTAGTCCTCTCCTCCCCTTCCTTCTTGCTGACTGGACAGCAAATGAAATGGTTGGTGCTCAGGCAGCCATCTTACCTACGACATGACTTTAGGATCAAAAATTACATAATGCAGAGTCGCAAGATGGAAGCAGCCTTGGTCCCTGACATCGTGCAGCTGTTATAAAAGCTTGGGACTACTTATTCTCTGGGCTTTTGCAGGAGAGAGAAATAAACTTCTCATGAGAGCCATTTTTGTCTGCGTTTTGTCAACAAGAACCAAATCTTATTCTAATATAGATAGGTAGAGAGCTCACAATCCCTACTAATGGATAGTACAATGCATAGGATGTACATTATGTAACACTCCAATGAGACCCCTGGCTGGTACCCATAATCAATTCATTAATATTTTTGCCATCACATATACTCACAGAATACTTACACGAAGTGGGATAAATAAAACCATAAATAGGTTCTCATCATTTCATGTCTGATTTTGCATATATATCAGTAAATGAGTATCAAAAACCTTTTAGTTTTCAGAGATTTGAGAACTTCAGTACTGTGGCAAGAGGTCATATTATCTCCTTTCTATGGTTAAGTGAGCTAAGGTGTAAGAGATTAAGTAACTTGCTTACTGCTACACGGTGAGATAGAAGTTAGTATTAAAATTTCCTGACTCAATTGAGAGTCCTTTTCATTGCATGACACACATTTCTATTTTTTCCCAACATCCTTATTCATATATCTATTCACTTAAAAGATATATTGACTGAACATAGGCCATGCACAAAGCCCATACTCCAGGAAGTATACCCTGGGGTGAATCTTAAGGCCATGTTTCTAATCAAGGGTACGTGTACGCTGGTTGCTATGAAGCTGCAGTATAAATATGAAACATATGTTCATATAAAGACTCACACATGCGTGTTCACAGAAGCTTTATTTGTAATATCCCCAAACTGACACCCAAATGTCTATCATTAGAATGTCTATCGTTCTACTATTTGGTATATCCATATAATGGAATAATAGCAATAAAAAGGAATGAGCTATTCATGCTATAATATGGATGAATCTCAAAATCATTACATAGAGTGAAAAGAAGACAGAAAAGAGCACACACTGTTTGATTTCGCTTATATAAAACCAGAAATACTGACCAATCTAGATCAACAGAAAGTGGATCAGTGGTTGCTTGTGGGGAGAGGTCCACAAGGTTAGGAGGGAGGAATTGCAAAGGGCACATGAACGCTTCTGAATGATGGATATGTTTATTATATTGATTGTGAGAATGGTTTTGCAAAGGTGTATATAAGTCAAACCATGAAACTCTACACTTAAAATATGAGCAGTTCATTGTTGATTATACATTAATAATGTATAATGATGTTTTGAAAGGATGGAACATGTTCTAAGAGTGTGAGTTTTATCAAGAGGTTTGAAAGGGAAACTCAAGGGCTTAATTAGACTTTTTAAAATATTAAAACAACAGAAATAGCACACTATAGAAAGTAAAACTGAATCACTTCTCAAGATAAAAACTCTAGATGTCAAAATTTAATGCTTACAGTGGGCTAGGTCCAGCTAACCCTTTAAGATGCCCCAGAATCTGGTTATTTTGACTCTTCTCTGAAGTTTGCAGACTTTGGTGGTAAAGTTTGAAGTGCTGCCAAGGAGCTTATAAGGTCATAGAACAGATGTAAAGAGTCCCCCAACACCTCCAACATACTACTGACTCTAAGTTTCCTGTGGTTTTAGTTCAATAGCTGCATCTTCTTATCATTGACTTCTCATCTGTTTCTATTTCTAGCAGCACTAGTCATTTGTAGTCAAAGGAGTGAACATAGAGGAGCATTCCTCCTGCTACAGTACTTGTACTGTCTTGAGACATGGAGAGAGTGAGCTTTGTACACAAATACCTGTATTTTGTCCCCAGTGTTTTTTTCTAAAGAATCACAGGTCAAATGTAAGGCAAATCTTGAAACACTCAGCTGACACTGTGGAGACCATAATATCCACCTGATCATCCGAATAATCAGGAACGTAGGGCTTTCTCAGAAATTTCTGGTTTTATTCACATGTTCATATGAAGAATGCAGAACCTCCTTGATGAAAACACTACCATGATTCTATGAAGTCTTAGATTTTATAAAGGCAGAATTTAAAAAATAAAACTCATACTATAATGATAGGAGTGAACTCCTCTCTAGAAGATGGTGTATACTAGTATACAGATGAGGGGGGAAACGATGAAACTTTTTAACTCCTCAAGAGAAGGATCCTCAAATCCAAAAAGGTCTAGAAAGCATCGTTCAGAGATAATGAAACCTGAATTAGCAGAAAAGATGGAAGGAGAATGCCCAGTCTAACTCCAAAACATTTAGGATGGAGATCCAAATTAGTTCATCTCAGGGTGCTTGCCTGATATGATCTTGGAGCCATACCTGGTAATCTTGGAGAAATCTTTGAGAAATCATGGAAAAAACTGGAGGAAAAAGTTCTAATCTTCTGAAAAGGAAATGGATAAATTACAGAAACTATGGAGAAATAAGAACAATTTTATCACCCAAAAAATACTAGAACAGACTATTAAATGGGGTCCGTGATCCTTTTAGAAAAAATTAAATGTTATTAAAATGTAGCATATACTCATTAACAATTTCTGTCTAAAATAATTCGAAGGTATGCCTGGGCCATTATAGAAAGTATCTTCCTTTCATTCCAACAAAGAACAAATTCATCAAATGAAACAGCATCTTGTACCACACTGACAGATGAGGTGAGGACATAGAAGGGTTGCTCCTTGGGCCACGTGTATCCCAACTGGGATCTCTACCTGTTTTCCACAAGACTGTACGTGGAGAAAGCATCACACTTAAAAGAAAGACAACATTTAAGTAAAAAGTTAAAGCAAAGACAACAAAAAACTAAAAAGGATTATGAGCGGGAAGGGAAATGTTCTGGAAACTATTTCAAAGATAACTAGCTGTAATAATTGAAAATGCTTTACATGCAAAGGAATATATTTAGATGGGGTTTTTAAAAACTATTGTCTGTTACATTGATGAAGGAAAATACTTATTTTTTGTTCTTCCAAAGGGCATAAACAGGACCAGTAGTTGGAATTTACAATAAGACTGATCTGGGTTCAATTTAAGAAAGAATTTGTAATAATTGTAAATATTCAGCAATTGATTTCTTTTATTGAAAGTCATATCATATCCTTTATTTGATAGAGTCTCAGTATTTCAATGTTCAAAATAAGCATGCCTTTGAAAAAGGATTTCTACCTCAGAGAATTCATGCTCAAGCTTTAAAGCATAGTTTACAAAAACCATCTAAATAAATTACTTTAAGAAATTCATACAAATGCATGGTAGGCAACAGTTGCAAGAATCAAGGAGATCTATATGACAGGCTATTTCAATAAGTAAAAACAATTACAGAACATTATGCCAAGTTTGATCTCATTTGTGTAAAATTAAAAGGATATTTGTGTGCATTTTATATTATCATATGCTTAAATATGCACAGAAAAATTCTAATTTGCTAAAAATCATTGCACTTTTTCTAGACAAACTGGGAACCTAGAAGAATTACTTTTCTCTTTACAATTTTAGAACCATTTCCACTTTTTAAAAAACCACGAATGTATATTATTTGAATATATAAACTAATTAAAAGTTACTGCCTTTGTTATTAGAAACCTTATCTAATTTTCTCTCTCTCTCTCTCTCTCTCTCTCTATATATATATATATGCTATCATTATACCTATATTGCTTATATGGTATCTGTATTATATACAATTACTACATCTAATATAATTATCTAATTATTAATTATGAAAGACATAATATTTCAGATAATCTGTTTTGAAGCAGGACTAGGATCTTCTGCAGTTTTCCAGATGTGAACTCTGAAGGAAAACTCAACATCTTTGAGCCAAAAATTTATTTTCTGTGATGTAAGGTGAGCTGATAAATCAGAATGAGGCATTTACAACTGAGAAAGGATTATCTATTTTCCTTAATTCTCCTAACAAGAATTTATTAATGTGTTTTAAGCTTGAAAAGCCTTATTATAACAGAATGGATATATCGCCCATTCGGCACCTGGAATTTGATCATTCCCAAAGAGGCATAATGAATTATTTATATTTTCTAACAGTTTCTTTTTTTTTTTAAAGATTTTATTTATTTATTTGACAGAGACAGCCAGTGAGAGAGGGAACACAAGCAGGGGGAGTGGGAGAGGAAGAAACAGGCTCCTAGCGGAGGAGCCTGATGTGGGGGACGCTTAACGACTGCGCTACCCAGGCGCCCCTATTTTCTAACAGTTTCTAACACTTTTCCTATTATCTCAATTTTAGTTTGACCAAGCAGCTTCAAACCTTAATGTGAATAAAAATTACTATATAGAGATGCACACACAATACTATGCATGCTATGTTTTATGGGTAATTTGCAGACATTATTTTCTTTTTATATGCTAACTAAAAACCTATTATGTATGCATATGTATGTAATGGATTTTTAATTAGCTTATAAAATATGTAATACATATAAAATATATATGAAGTTTGTATGTGTGTGTGTGTGTGTGTATGTAGTGGGTTGAATTGTAGTCCCCAAAAGATAAAAAAGATAAAATCTTGGAATGTGACTTAATTTGGAAAAAGGGTCTTTGCGATATAATTAAAGTAAGGATTTTGAAATAAGGTTCTTTTGGATTAGGGTAGGCCCTAAATCCCAGGCAAGTGTCCTTATAAGAGACAGAAGAGGAAAGACACAAAGACAAAGACCACGTGAAGATGGAGTTACGCCACCACAAATCCAGGATGCCAGGCACCATCAGACGCTGGAAGAAGTGAGGAGCGGTTCTTCCCTATGAACTTCAGGGGAAGCATGGCCCCGCTACACCCTGACACCTTTATTTCAGATGTAGGCTTCTAGGATTTTGAGAGAAGAAATTCTGTTATTTTAAGTCACCAAGTCTGTTGTTAACTTGTTACAATGGCCCTAGGAAACTGATGCAATATGTGTACATAATGACCACAACATTGGTGTTCTAACTGGATCATTTCTGAAAATAAAAGGGGGCACAATCACTAATGACATTGGGACAGTAGGGCTAAATAGGAGTGCTTGTGACAATCTGGGACATGTGATCATTCAATGCACGAAACACGAGACTGCACTGTAATGTCTATAATTAAATGGTTAGCAGAGCGTCTGTGGTAGAATATGTCCTCAGTAAAAGTAACTAACTTTATGTTATATGTAATAATAGTATAGAAGGGACTGACCAGGTTTACAGGTGGAGGCTGGGCAAAGGAGAGACAAGAAAATGGAGCTAGGGAGGAAGGGAAATGATCTGCCAATGGAGGGCTTCTCTGCGCTAGTAGTCAGACAAGTGTTAAGAACTCTAATGACTAAGCTGCTCCCAGCTCTCCTGAGTCCCCTAATACTTCTTTTTTCTTTTTTCTTTTCTTTTCTCTTCTTTTCTTTTCTTTTCTTTTTTCTTTTCTTTTCTCTTCTCTTCTTTTCTCTTCTTTTCTCTTCTTTCCTTTTCTTTCTTTCTTTCTTCTCTTTCTTTTCTTTCTTTCTTTCTTTCTTTCTTTCTTTCTTTCTTTCTTTCTTTCTTTCAAGTAGGCACCATGCTAAGTGCAGAGCCCAATGCAGGTAGCCCAATATGGGGTTTGAACCCCAAACCCTGAGATCATGACCTGAGCTGAGATCAAGTGTCTTAACACTTAACCGACTGAGCCTCCTAGGTACCCCAACCTCCCCCTCCCCATACTTCTTGTACACTGTGCATGCAAGAAAGTGACTCTCTGACTCCCTACTTATGGCTAGCGTTCAAGGCCAGCTACATGACTGGGAAAATTTGTCCCAGTCCACTGTTGAGTTGTAAAATGTATTATCACTATTGATTTGAAAGACTAAATGAGAAAATGCCAGCAGGCGTGAGACTGGATTCCTGGGGGAAATTATTCTTATCCAACTCTCTGACAAGAACATCTTGGTCTGAGAACTGAGCAGGACCTTGGCCGACCAGTCAAATTCTTTATTTTATAGTTGAAGAAACAGAGACCCAGCAGCATTACCTCTGCCGGATAAAATGATATCCAGAACAGTCATGACAATCACTTAATTTTTATGACAAAATATTTGGGTGGATTTTGTCCTTATTTTGCTGTATCCACATTGAGTGTGCCTGAGAAAGTGTATGGAAGGCATTTCATCTTTGCTGGTTATCAAAATAGTTAATAAATAATATAGAAGTACTTATCCCGATTGCCTTCAAGATATCAAATTATTAATCCAGTACAAAAAAATCTGCACTCAAGGAATCTACACATATCTGACTACAAAGAGTGAACAGCCCTCTAAAATTTCTGACTTTAGGACAAGACATTAAAAATGTGTTTTTTAAATAATTAGAAACTTGTTTTGTGCTAACCGTATGCCAGTTATGTCCAAAGCAGTTTCCATACATTATCTCACAATGGCCACATTATGTCGATATGTTGTTTCCATTTTATGGGTGAGCAAAGGGAAATTCAGGGATATGACACGATTTGCCATGGAGCTCACATTCAAGGACTGTGGTGTACCAGGGCATTATACTAAAAACTCAAATTCCTAGCCTCAGGAGGATCTTATTCACAAGCTTGAAGAAAGACTCTATTCAAGTTCCCTTCTTCTTCCAAGTATATGCCAGACAAAAATATTGCTAAAATATTTTCCATTTCTAAAATCTAAGAATCCAAAATTCATAATAACTAGGTAGATATACTCAGACACTTCTATAACTAATGAATATCTACTTTCCCATTTTAAACTTAAATGTAGAAGAGTCGAGGAGGGTGAAAATCTGTTGAATGTGCTAAAGATTTTATCTGGTTTTTAGGCTATTTCTTCATAGGACAACTGATTCTATGTTCATCACAAATGATTCATTTCAATGGGCAGATAATTAAGGTGTCATACTATATGCCAATCAATCTGGAGACTAATGTAAGAAGAAGAATTAAGAACCATTATTTATTTCAGCTCTTTGGTCACAAATTAACTCATTTTACTGGTTGGAATAGGAAGATGGTTGAAAACACATATTTTTCTAATATAATTCAATCTCTTGGCAAGAAGTTACTGTGTGTATCAGCATGCATCACAGAAACCTTCCCAAGATGTCTGCTATCCCATACATAGTACCACTTTGACCACTCTAAGAAATAATTCTCTTGTTTTATCATATACCTCTGCTTCCAGGAGAGCTAGAGATGGCAACTTGTCCTCCTCCTCCTCGTCCTTTTTTTTTTAAAAAGATTTTATTTATTTATTTGACAGAGAGAGAGCACAAGCAAGGGAGTGGAAGGCAGAGGGAGAAGCAGACTCCCTGCTAAGCAGGGAGCCCGATGGAGGACTCAATGCCAGGACCCTGGGATCATGACCTGAGTCGAAGGCAGCCGCTTAACCTACTGAGCCACCCAGGCGTCCCTCTTCTTCTAAAACATATAGAGTAGAACTGCTAAAATAGAAAGTAAAACTTAAAATGTTCTTAAATAAACCAGCAGCAAACATCTAGGCTAATTTAAGTACTGTGAGCATTATATTTAGCTCTGAACATCTACTTATCAGGATGAAATAAGAAGCAGAATAATATCTGATATAAGAACATACACTAATGAGTCAAGTGATAAAAAGTAAGCAACTTACCCCTGGGTCATTTTGCATGAGATATTTGTACAACATAATATACCATAACCTTTAAAATATCTTTCACAATGAGTTTATAACTAACACATTCTTTGTGTTACTGTTTCTTTCAGTGCACCTATGTATAATTGTCACACTGTTCTTTGACTATTTTATAGGACAGAATTACAGAGTTTGGGTTTAAATAGCTCTTTGCTAACATATGTTTATGAGGATAAAATCATATAGATACAAAGGTACTTTAAAATAATAGCAGTGGGGCGCCTGGGTAGCGCAGTCGTTAAAGTGTCTGCCTTCGGCTCAGGGCGTGATCCCGGTGTTCCGGGATCGAGTCCCACATCGGGCTCCTCCGCTGGGAGCCTGCTTCTTCCTCTCTCACTTGCCTGCTGTGTTCCCTCTCTCGCTGGCTGTCTCTCTGTCACATAAATAAATAAAATCTTTAAAAAAAAAATAATAGCAGTTATTACCATCAGCATAGAATACCCAGTTTCCTTCCTTCATATATTTCAGTTATGTAAAAACACCATTTGGAGGCTTTAGCTCATGATGGGAGTATACAGCTTTATATATGGGGGGGGGGGGCGAGCAAGTGTGTGGGGAGGGGCAGAGGGAGAGGAAGAGAGAGAATCTTAAGCAGGCTCCACACCCAGAGCCGAGCCTGACACGGGGCTCAATCTCATGACCCTGAAATCATAACCTGAGCTGAAGTCAAAAGTTGCACACGTAACCGACTGAGCCACCCAGACACCCCTATAGCTTTTTATATTTTAATGGTTTTCTGTCTGAGGTGAGAAAAGAAATATGAACAGCTATATGTCTCTCTCCTTGAACTGTACATGAGAAGAAAAAAGTAACAGTTACTATTTCAGACCAAGAAGAGTTAATAAGAATGAACTCTCTGGAATGGTAACTGAATCCTTAAGGTCCTGAACTGGCCAAACTGCTGGGATGATTCATAAAAATTCTCAGTAAAGAGAATGAGCTGATTCTGGAAACTATGAGTGATATTTTGATCAAAGGTAATGGAATGCATTAAAACAAGAACATTTCCTTTTCAGTTACTAGTTCTCTGATTATGGTTTTTCTGTGTTCTAGAACATGTGAAGATTATTACAAAATGTTGTGCTAAGGACCTTAAGTGAAATTCCAGCCTGTATTCACTCTGTGCAGATTTTTAAATTGGAATCTGTAAACAGATAATTTTATGCATGCTTTGTTTTAATTAGGTAAACATACAAATTTAAAGGTCACATATTTGAAGTAGAACCCATTAGGCAGAGAAATGTTTTCTAGTGTATCAACAACAAATAGCAATGATTCAGGTTGATCTTAAGAGAATTTAAAAGCAAATAGAAATTAATTAAATACTAAATGATTTCCTAGATTATTAGTCACTGTGGATTAAATGCGAACTTGAGAAGGAGGGAGAGACTATTGATGCCTAACTATGAGTTTCTCATGGCCTAAATAGCCCTCTCTTTCCTCCAGAAAGCTATCAGTCTTACCCTCCCTCCACCAGGCTTAAAAGCATTTATCAGCAGATAAGGCAAGACAGGGAGGGGACAGGAGGGAGAGAAAAGGTGGCAGAGGCAGACCCCAACAGTGACTTCATGTGAGGCCCACGCGTTGCATCTAAAAGCAGAGCACGGTAAACCAACAAAAGACTGCCTAAACTATCTTGTCAAAATAAAGTCATATTGGAATGCAGTTAAAAATGTTTGCTTACGTTTGTTAGTACACTTAAATACAATTTAATATTTTCAGTATGTTCCCTTTTCACGATATTACTGAGCTGCTTAGCAATTTCAGACAAAGTCAGTGTCTCGGGATCTGACACACAGTGTCTCGGGACCTAACACAGTACCTGGTAAATAAGGGGAAAACCGCAAAAGTAATCACTACACCGACTAACATTTACTGAAAATGCTCCCTATATCAGGCCCTGTTCTAAGCAATTTTACATATAATAACACACTTATTAGTCATAATTACACAGTGAAGTAAGTTAATTAGCACCCCCATTTTACAGATGAAAAAAAAAGCACTGAGGCACAGAGAACTTAAGAAACTGAGATTGCAAGGCTAATTAGTGGAGTTGCCAGGATTCTAACACAGCAGTCTAGCTTTAAAGCCCATGCTCTTAGAGAATCATCTATCATGAATCCTAGCAAACCAAATTGTTTAGAAGTTCATATTACTTGCTCCGTTCACATCCCAAGTACAGGCGACTTCTATCACTTATATTAGTAATAATTCATTCATTCACCACCTACCACGGGCTAGGCATTTGTGTTTGGGTCACATAAGTAGTCTCCCCATTTGACATTCAGAGAAACTGAGACTCAGAATGTTTAAATTATTCAATTAAAGTCACACACCTGGTGAATTGAATATGTGAGCATTCAAATATGCCCACTTCTGCCTTTCCAATACTATCTCCCCTAGTGGATAATTATAAAGTAACCATTACAGCTTACATTGGCAACTGGTAACAGAGAAGTGATCCTTGGAAATAGGTAATTTTGAAGTTAATTATAATTAATGGATATTTTATCCCATGGTTAATGCACTCACTTTTTAATAACTGAAAAGGACAGTTACTCTTACCCCATCCAGATCCCTCCAGATCACTGCCAACTGACTTTAGCCAAACTTCAAAAATCCTTCATGCAGAAAGGGGGAAGAAAGGACCATTTCCTATTTTACTTAGTTGACAGCTTTAAGTTCAAAAGTAAAATAAAAAATTAGTCTTGGAACAAGATCAGAAAAGAAACTGATCAATGCTCTGCCTGGCTGGTGGATTTTTGTTAACCCCAGCCAGACAGGACACGTGTAAACACTTGTCAGCTCTGTGGCCAACATTGCTACTTTGTTGGGTTTTTGAGATTTAAGATTGTCTCTTCCTATTACTGTATTTTCTGTAGACTATAGTACTTTCTGCCACCAGGTGGCGATAGAGAGTCACAATTGCTTGTCCGTTTTCTCTGGGGCCTACGGTTGGAACAAAAAAACCATTTTTTGTAACTACATTATCATAAAATGATTGAGTTGTTTTACCACACACACACACAAAGAATTAACCAGGGCCCTCTCCAGGAAAAAAAAAAAGACAGCAAACATAAATCCTGCTTACATCTTCTCTAACCAAAATTTTACCAGCACCAGTAAGCACCGTTACCGTTTTCAGACAAGGCAGCAATGATCTTGTACATGGGTGCTTCTCCAGCCCTGGGTACACATTAGGAACACCTTTAGAGCTTCATCAATATCCAGATAGCATCCCAGAACTTCCTAGACTAAGGCCCAGGCATCCATACTTAAAAAAACAAAAACCAAAAAAACCAACTTCCCAGATAATTCTCATGTACAGCCAGGGTTGAGGCTCACTGCCAGAGAGAGTTACATGCTTCTTAATGGGGTTACAGATCATTGGAAGGGGTTATCCCTGAGAACAGAATCTGCTCTTCAATTTAGTAGATTTGTAATAACAAATCAGGTTCTAGAAAACTGACTTATGATAACATAATCATAGGGTTATCATTTATAAAGTAGAAAGTCAATATATTAATCTACTTTGAGGAAAAAAACTCCTAACTGGGCCACTGTCTGTGCTAATTATATTAGCCAAATAGATCTTTCCGAAGTAGATATCCATTCAGTCATTCACAATTTAGAAGCAACAAAAACACTGGGAAAACCAAATTTCGATCTAAACTCAGATAATTTGATGCATCTAGAAACCTAAGAAGGGACTGTGAATAATCTTCAGGGGCAACGGTGCCAACCTAAGTATGATGGTCTAATGGAGCCCTCTTTGTTAAAGGGGTTTTTTTACAGACCCAAATAGCTCTCTCCATCAGCCGAGCCCCTCTTGCTGGGTATGGCCAAAGGAACACTAATATTTTTTAACTCTCACCCTTTTTCCCCCCTGTTTCATAATCATCAGACTCATCTGTGATAGGCTGAAGAGGATGAAAGAGTTCGTCTCATTTTCCAAAGAAATCAATTCAACACAATGCATGACGCACCATCACGACCCCATAGGCAGCCTGACTCAGGGTTGCTTCATACCTCAGCAACTAACCAGCAGTGGGGGAAGCGACTGAAGGGCAGGGGAAAAGTCGATGACAACAGAGCAGGCTTGGGGATGGCAGCTACAAGGTCCCAAGCAAGTGTTTCAGGATTGTCGCAGAATTAAATATGGCTCAGGCAGCAGAATTTTAAGATGAGGATTTCTGAAATGAGTTAAAAAGATGGTTAACAAGAGCAAGGCAAGATCCAAAGGTCGCAGCTGTCTGTGGATGCCGTGTTCTACAGCGGCACTGAGGATGCGAGCAAAGCTGTAAGGCTGCCGTGTTAGGACCTTTTCTTCTGGAATCAGATGACCTGTGAACTGACTTTAGCTCTGCCCCCTCCAACCTGTGCATTTGGAAGCACATTTCTTTTAATGTCTGAGTACCTGTTTCTTCATCTGTAAAATGGAGGAAATAATTATTCCTGTCTCACGGGGCTGTTGTGAGAATTTTCAGAGATAGTCCAGGCAAATTACAATGATTTGAAGATATAGTTCCCTGGGTCAGCAGCAGCACTTCCCTTGCTGGGAACTGCAAATTGTCCAGCTCCACCCCAGACCCACCAGTCAGAAACTGAAGCCGGGCTCAGTCACCAGTGTCTCAACAAGCCCTCCAATATAACTAACGTTTGCAAGCAACCGATTTACCAGATAATACAGCCTGTAACAAGGACACAAACAGAATCCCTGTTCTAATTACAGGAAGAAGTTCAGAAACACTAGACCAGCTGAAGGGGGCATAGGGCCCACCCAAGGCACACCAGCCCCAGGTCTGCTTTATCAGCCCACCGTGGCAAGATAAATGAGAGAAGCTGCTGGCCCATCCCCCAGTCAGCTGTGGTTTGGGAAGTGGAGGTCGCATGATAGAAACATACCCATCTAACTGACTGTCCAGGAAGACAACAGGCATAATAATTCCCCACATTTGCTTCTGCCATTCTAAGGCCTCTGTGTTTCTAGGTTACATAGAATCTGTTTCTTCTCAAAACATCAGTATCATTCTTCTACCCCCAGAACACATACTTTTCCTGCTCATTGTCCTCTTAAAATATAACTTCGTGTTCCAAAACAGTAAGTCCTTAGAACGTGTTGATCATATCTCATTCCGTCACTCTCAGTCTGCTGGTTGATGGTGTTCATTACAATTTCTCTGGCTATCCTGCTTCCCTGATTATAGTGTAAGGCCCCTGAAACCCCAAGATCTGTCAGTATAGGGACAGATAATAGGACTATTACAGGACTCTAAACTAGATGCATGTTCAAAAAGAGTTATCCTAGCAAGCTATTGTATATAATGATCTATACGTATTTTAACCTTACACAAATAAAAACATTTTTTTAACCATCAGATCACCATAATTAGCTCAGTTTTAATTGAACCACTGAACATTTTGTATTTTTTTTTTTTTTGCTTGTTGGCTCTAAACTAATTTCTTTTTTTTTTTAATATTTTATTTATTTACTCGACAGAGATAGAGACAGCCAGCGAGAGAGGGAACACAAGCAGGGGGAGTGGGAGAGGAAGAAGCAGGCTCATAGCGGAGGAGCCTGATGTGGGGCTCGATCCTATAACGCCGGGATCACGCCCTGAGCCGAAGGCAGACGCTTAACCGCTGTGCTACCCAGGCGCCCCTCTAAACTAATTTCTAAAAGTAACTAGCGTATTTTACCATGCAGCTAAACATTCTCCAAAGACATCTGAGTTTTAGGTTTAATGTGTGAATCCGTGCCATCGCCCTCATTCTAGATCAATGCTGTAGCTGATAGGAATGTCTAAAATTGACATATATTCTGGAATTATAGGTAATATATACAATGCAAAACAATTCATCTATAGGGCAATGGATTAAGCATTTTAAGGCCTACATATCACCTTTTTTGAACCTAGGTATAAACTATAACATTGGAAAGTGAATATTTTTACAAGAGGGCTTTGTAGAAAATCCATATATTTGTCAGCTTAATGATTACCGCATTACCCTCCTTGCTTGACATCAGGCAGACCCACTGAGGGCAGAATGCTGCATTATATTTAATAGAGTCACGTGTTCAAGTGAGAACAGTTGCAGAGCATTCAAAGAAAAACCTCTGTAAATGCCCTTAAAATTTTACTAGAAGCACTTAAAACGAGGAACTTTTAGATCACACCTCAAAAGTATAAAGAATTGTAAGCTTATCAACCCACCCCCCAACCCAAAGCAGATTGAAATAGCAAGATTTGGTGAAAAGAAGGCAAACTAACTTAAGCACATGGTCTTTCTATAGATAGATTTGTAACCGAACTAGGACCAGATCGCTGATAATGGGGATTCCAAATATGTGTGTGTGTGTGTGTGTGTATGATTAACATATATGTTAAATATATAATCAGGTCTCTGTAAGTTTCAGGCTAGTAAAACGTCATCCTACTTATTATCTTCTTTTACAAATAATATTGTACCTTTTAGCCCTCAATGTCAAAAACCAAAATCAAACAAGGGAAATTCATTATAAGAGCTTTTTTCCTTGTAACTAATCTGTATCTCCCTTGCTGAATAGTCAGATCATGTTCTCTTGTTTTTAATCACAGGATTATACACACACACACAAACACACACAGAGTGGACTTTTTTTTTTTTACATTTATACTTTTCAGGATTTTTCAAATATTTTATAAAATCATATGGTAACATAGAAAATATCTTAAATATTTTAAATCGCTCTCATTCTTTCTTTTTCTGCAAGGTGATTCTTTCCCAATTCTTTCTTATCAGTCTGATTTTCTAACCTTACTAGTCTTCATTAGTATTTCTTGAACTTTCTCCGTATCTAACACTCACCTGTCTATGCCTCTTGAATATAATTCTGAAATATAATCCAGTATCAGTTGACATCTCTGTAACAATTCTGTTATTTTAAAGAAGTCAAATAGCCAACGTTGCTGTTGGTTTAATCTAGTCATCAAGAGAAGAATTTCAGCGGGGCGCCTGGCTGGCCCAGCTGGTACAGCATGTGACTCTTGATCTCGGGGGTGTGAATTTGAGCCCCATGTTGGGTGTGGAGGTTACTTTAAAAAAATAATATTAAAAAAAAAAAAAGAGGGAGAGAGTAGAATTGCACCAAATCTATCAATATGTTGCTTCTCTGCAAAGATAATGGTTTCTCTACATAGTTTTCCTTTACATTTTATTATCACTTGTTTGTAATGAGAAGCTTGATGAGTTTGATCTGAACATGTAAATTTAAAATGCTGCTTTAAAGGAAAAGAAAAAGAAAAAAAAAAGAAAAAGAAAAGGAGGTTTGTGTTAATGCCAAGAGATTGAGGCTCCACTTTGGACTGAACAGATGGCCAAGTTCAGCCTCAACGAGACACTAGGGATCTGTGAAAACCCCTAATGTAATGAGTTACTCAATCGTCCTTTCAAAGTTAACACACATTTTCGTGGAAGATCATACTGAAATGTGAAATTGGAAAAATAAATACAGAAGAATATATACACAAATACAGGAATCCCCAGTTTGGATGAAAGCAATGTTCTGGAAAGAGCATGAGCTTGTGGAAAGCACCTGTTACATTATTACCATATCTAAATGTTCAGATTGGATTTTGGTAGACTCAGTAATTACGAGCAATTGAAGATTCTTCAGCTAATGAAAGGCATGTGTGTTCCTAAGACTTTTCAGTTCTATCACAGACCTATAAGGTAGCAGAGAAATCTGTACTTTGTCTCTGGGTGGATACTTTGCAGGAAGCCTTGGTTCCGTGTTCCTCTTGAACCAGCAGTGAGTACCACCAAGTGGCCAGCGATGACGAGAGTCCTCTGTGACCAGCGTTTTTGCAGCTTCCAGGTGAGGTTGTCAGAGCTCCACATTATCTCCATCCAGCTTCACTGAGGACAGAAGGCTGCTGGGAGAAACCCGCTGTTGAACCTCACTATCTTGTTTTAGCACCTGCCCAACTGGACCATCTCGGCTGCCTTACGGCAAATGAATGAGTGCGCAGACTTGCCTGGAAGTTCGTCTGAATTGTGTGTGGCTCTCTGTGCTCACCGCTTCCCTTGCTCTCAGCAAACATCACCCACTTGGGGGTGTCTGACGCCTTGCTGTAGGCCTGTTTTGGTCCTAGGAGTATTTATTTTTGTTGGGGCCCAGTTTTATTCTGGAACTCTCAGTTGTAGCAATAAGATGATGTCTAGATTTTCTTCATTTTCTTTTTATTTCCCTCCTATTCCTATCAGGTTTCTATTACCTTTCTACACTGATGTGCTGAAGCCTTAGACCCATGGCATGTGGGGAATAAATTTTTCTTTCTTTTAATTTCCTCTATGACCTTGTTACTCAAGAGTGGTCTGTGGTCCAACGGTATATGCATCACCTGGCAGCAGAAGCCAGGCCCCACCCAGGACCTACAGAATCAGAATCCACGTTTTAACAAGACCCCGGGTGATGTATCTGCACCTGACCTTCTGAGAAACACTACTCTGTGATGTCACTGATATTGGTAATATCTTCTTGAATGCCTTTAGTGATGAAGGATCTCCACTTCCTTAGGCATATCATTTTATTTGGGGGCAGTGTCCATCATAAGAAAGACCTTCCTCACATTGAAATTAATTTTATGTCTCCATGAATTTAATTTGTAGGTCCAAGTTCCTACTTAGACCTGCTTGGCCCAGCCCAAAATTTAATTTCTTGATTACATGACGTTCTTCCAACTACAGTAAGATAAATATCAAGTCCCCCCTTTTTTTTCTATTTCAAAGTAGATACATTCACTTAATTGCTTTGGCATATCACATAATTTCAAGTTTCTTCTCCCCTGAAGACATTCCAGTTTGACTCTACCCCCCAAAAGAAACCTTCCTAAGGTTTGAGAATCTCATGATCCAGCATTCAGAGACCAGATGATTAGGATGACCTCAAGTTGGTAAAACTGAGCAGTGGGATCTCCTCACTAGTATTCTTGCCGCCACACTATCTTGATCAAGATCCTAACCACCGATCTACTGGAACAACTTAGCATGCCATATGTGGAAAATCACGTATTGTCTGATACAAACCTATGCGCCTGCTTTCTTTAAAGGCTTCTTAAGTACACTGAAACCTGAAAATATTCCAATAAATTTACCTAACTTTTCTCATCCTTTAAAATGTATTTGTTAGGCCAATTGCCTTGTATGGAAGTGTTGGGATCTTTCCCTTGCTCCCAGTAAAAGCATCACCACTAATGGGAGTATGATTTGAATTCTCTGAACTTGCATCAAATAAAAGAAAACCATTATGTGGACTCAAGGAAGAATACGGGCTTAGAGTTGGAAGAAGAAAATCTTAAAAATAGAAGGCTGTGTTCTCACAGGGGAAAGTGCCATCACAAACTCTAGGATGACATTAGCCCTGTGGAAATACGAGTGTTCTCTAGTGTTCCAGCACTTAGACATCAATTCATGGTGGTCTCCAGCTATGGTTTTGTTCTGGCACATTAAACAGAATGGAGACATATGTCTAAATTTAAGACATCCTTTTAGTGCTCTGTGCACGAGAGCCAGCTGAGAAATTTGAACTATTTCAAAGCACTAGGAAAGGAATTGTAGACACATCCTTTGTTTGGGCATATATTTTTAATTATCCTGCCTTTTAATATTCTTCTCCATTTGAGGATAATCAGACAAAATGGATCCTGCTGGGCATTGTCATGCTTAATAAAAGTAAGACTGAACATCTGCTAATATGGCGACAGAGTGGCGCATGCGACGCGCCAGTGCCTGGGCTACATTCTGATGTAATTATAGCGCCACATGGAGCTGTGATAATGTAATTCCCTGTTTACATTAGTTCTAGCACTTGGAGTAAACTCTTCTTGAGTTAGGTGCTAAGCAATTCAACCAGGGGAGGCACACAAACTAATAAACGCATTGAATGCAGGATGCAGATAATGGCAAGGACAGGCAGATAAAAGGCTGTAGACTATTGTGTTTGAGTCTGCAGACCAGGGGTCGACTCCCTGGGTTTAATCCCAGCTTCACTGATTGCTAGCGGTGTGACCTTAAGCAAGACCTCAACCTCCATGAAATGGAGAGAATAATTTGCTTTTCTCATAAGACTATAGTAAGACTTAAATGGAATAATATATGTAAAGATTTCTCCTTAAGTCCCCTTCCCCCGCCCCCCTTTTCTCCTTTCTCTTAAGTTCTTTAGATAAAGATTTATTGCTTTTTTTCTTTCCTTCATCAAAAAGCCATTAGGAAAACCCAAATAAAGTGGGTGGCCCAGAGTTGTCAGGCTCATGATGGTTGGAGCCAGTGTGCAAAGGGGGTGGCAGCCGGATGGAGAAGGGGGGTGTGGATGTGGAAGGGGGAAAGACAGAATAGATCACATGGCATTGGAATGGTGGGGGAAGTATCAGCAGACGCTCAGCATGTTGAACACGGTACATACAGATAAATGTAGGTATGATGTGTGTGCTATGGTCTGAATATCTGTGTCCCTCAGAATTCATATGTTGGCACCTAACCCCCAGTGTGCTGGTGTGTGGAGGTGGGGCCTTTGGGAAGTGACGAGGTCATGAGGTTGGAGCCATCCTGAATGGGATCCGTGCCCTCATCCAAGAGAACCCACAGAGCTCTCTCGTCCTTCCGTCATTTGAGGACACAATGAGAAGTCTGTGATCAGGAAGCAGACACTTGCTGGCACCCTAATCTCACACCTCCAGCGTCCAGACTGTGAGAAATAAAATTCTGCTGCTTAGCAGCCACCTAGTCTATGACATTTTGTTTCAGCAACCCAAACCCACTAAGGCAGTGGGTCTATGTGTATGTAGAGATTTCCTAGACTCAGAACCCTGAAGGAGACTGGGAAACAATACCACAGTAGCCATGAGCACACCTAGTGTCCACACAGCATCCTCCACTGGAAGGAACCGGGGCTCCTTAGAGCAATGAATGATTCTAGGGCTGGGTAGGAAATGAACAGAATGAGGCTAGAACTTGTTGCTGTGCCAGGAAGTAGGGAAATACTTGAAGAACGATGGGAATTTGTCAAAAGAAGAGAGAAACTAGCTTGAAGGGACTCCAACTAGTCAAATCTAGAATAATTTTGATCATCAAAATATATCATGACCGTAGTAAATTATAACACATTGAAAAAAATAGGAACCCTTGAGTCCACAGGGAGGTACAGAAATCAAGAAACAGACAAATATGCAAATGAATAAACGGATAAATGAGAAAGCTCTTCCTTCTCATGGAAAGCCAACCAATAATAAATGCGGAAGAAATGATAACAGAAAATGGCCATTTGGCACCCATCAGAATGATAATTCAGAGCAGAAACATTCAATGTGTTATAAACTAATGGGTAAGCATGAAGTGAGGAATGGCATTTTGAGTTGGAAGCTTTCACCTGTGAATCTCCTCTCCACGTTGTGGCCACGCGGCTGCCACGGTTCCAGAGGCCACATACTTCTGCCAGCAAAGAAGGGAGGCTTTCCTCATACGAGGGGCTCTTAATCAGGAAGAACAATTTTCCCAGAAGGTGGAAGGGAGACTTTCTCTGAGGTCCGATTTGCTAGAATTAGGTCACACAACTGTCTTTAAGCCAACCACTAATAAAGGGAATGAGACCATAATTGAATGGAATTTATGATTAACTCCCTGAGCCTAGAGTTTATCTCTTTCCCTGGGTGGAGCGTAAACACCAAAACATAATCAGGATTATTCCAGAAAGGGTGAGGCCAGGGCAGGGACCTGGCTATGGCATAAGTAGCTCATGGTGTCTGACACGTCAGAGGTAGAGAAAAATCCCTATCACTAGTATAATCTGGCCATTTATGAATCACCAGCTTCATTAAAACAAAATATTTGTGTAAGCTTCTTAATTTCTAATACAACAATGTCATTTATTCTAAAAATGCACATTTGGAGGACATTTTAACATCCCTGAAATTGAGGCCACCTTAAAGTGGTTATATAATTGTTTAATTGGCAATTTTCTCCTTTGTGGTCCACAAACTAATAGTACATCTATACTCAGTGGAGTATTCTATTGCTCCCTGTTGGCAAACATTATCTCATTTGATCGTTGTTAACAGCTCCATGAGATGAGCAGTATTATCATCCCGATTTTAAAGATGAGAACACTGAGGTTTATTAAGGTTGATTTGCCAGATCCCGCAGTAATTTAAGGGCAGAATTGGGACTAGAGTGCACTGTTTGATACCAAACAGTTTGTGCTCTAGCCAGCCCTACCCCTGGCTATCACTGAGTGTGTGCATTTGCTCATCAATTCAACGCATATGTGGGGTGCCTAGTAGGCGCCAAATACTATATGAGGCGCTGAAGACAAAGCTGTGGGACTAAAAATAGAATAAGGGAGACTAATAATAAAAGTAGTAATAAATATATCACTAAAATTGTAATAAGTAATTGACACTGTGATAGACTGCTTACAAATGTTCGATATCCTTCTTTGGGGGAAGACTTTACTCCCAGTCCCATTAATGGCAGGCTTTGTCATGTGACATTATGGCCAGCAAAATATGGGAGAAAGTAGCATAAATCACGTCCCAGAGAACCTGAAGCACCAGCCAATGTGATGTTTCTTCTCTTTCTGCCACAACGACCCACAGTTTATTTCCCAGAGAGAAGCTGTTCTGTCAGCCTGGGCCTCAGAGTGGTGAACCCAGGGAGGACATTCTCAGCCACCCCGCAGTGTACAAGGTGCAAGAGAGTGAAAATAAACTTTTGAGGTTGCCAGCCACTGAGGGTTTTGAGGTCATTAGTTACTATAGTATATTCTACTTTAGGCTGATGATTCAGTGACTTCACTTTTAATTAAGAAAATAAACATGTAATAATGTGACAGGCCACATAATGTAATGCCTAAGAGTAAAGTCTCTGCAACCGGCTTGCATGGATTCAAACCCTATCTCTCCCATTTACTAGAAAACTGGCCTTAGCAGACGTACCTGACATCTCTGCCTCGATTTCCTAGGGGATGGGACCACACTTACCTGATGGCATTGTCATGAGGATTAAGCACGTGAATATTTGCAAACTTTTGAGTACAGGGAATGACACGCAGTGAGCGCTCCATAATGTTTGTTCAATAGAATTTCTCTGTTAGGAAATAATAGAGGGAACTCAATTCAAAGGGGAGAAGTCAGAAAAGGAACATCCTGCGAAGTTTTAAGTTATGTTTCTTTTTTTTCTTTTTTTTTTTTAAATTTTATTTATTTATTTGACAGAGATAGAGAGAGCCAGCGAGAGAGGGAACACAAGCAGGGGGAGTGGGAGAGGAAGAAGCAGGCTCATAGCGGAGAAGCCTGATGTGGGGCTCGATCCCAGAACGCCGGGATCACGCCCTGAGCCGAAGGCAGACGTTTAACCGCTGTGCCACCCAGGCGCCCCTTAAGTTATGTTTCTTAACCCTTCCAGCTGATGGCAATTTTCCCAAGGAATGAAATTTCCTGAGAATTGCTGCATATTTAAGGATGAGGAGAGCATAGGAAGTCATGCTTAAATGCACATTCTGGATGAGCAGCTGGTTTACCGGAAGGGAGCACTCCCGTGAGACAGTCTCACAGAGCCCAACATTCAGATTCCTGCCTCCACATAGTTAACAGATTTCTACACCTCACCAACTTCCTGGACATCCTCAAAAGAGCTAACTATACAAATATGTAAAGTCCTGAGTGCCCCAAATATTCCATAATTGAACTGATCTTCGTACTTATCATTTAATGCTGGAACTGCCAAAAAGCTGGCAGTTGGCTTGCTATCTTCCCAGCAGGCGGGTTGAGTTGGCCATGCTTCTCTGCTGAAGCCTTCTTCCCTTGCTCCTCAGCGATCTCGGCCATCATCTGCTTGCCAAAGACCTGGAGTCTTTTAGGAGAAGAAAAATCCTTTCATTTCCCAAGTAGAGATGAGGTTTAAAATACAAACCTTCCTGATAGGAGTAATATAGCTGGAATTAAATTTACAGTCAGTTATAACTTTCTGATACCAGATGCAAACAGCAGAGAAGGATTCACCAATTCACCAATACTGGAACTTGCAAGAATGCACAAACCACAGAAAGAAAAGGAGGAAAAAACCATCTCTCGGCTTTACTTGGGTTGCTGTTGTAATTCTTAGGGGCTTCATCTTTTCAAATCACTCATAATATGCTTCATGTAGGACTCTCCTTACCACGGGCAGTCCCAGCTTCACTGGGTCTGTGTTTGAATTGCATGAACTCTTTGCCTGAGTTGATTCTACTGGTTTCCAAATGTTGATCTGTGGACCAAGCCCTTCCCCTGGAGGTTCTGACTCTCACCGTAGGCTGTGCTCGCGGTGCAGGTTACCCGCAGAAGAGAAGAAGCCATGTTAAGATAGATGATGTCCCCACTGGTCTGCACATTCTGCAAAACTAGAATTTTTGTTCATCTCTTTCATCTTTGACCTACACAGTAATATATGCTTATCATGGATGGTGTAGAAAATCACACAGGCAATAAATAATTATCTCCACGAAGCCCAACGCTCAAAGATACCTATATCATTCGTGAACATTTTCCAGGCTATTAAAAAGGTTTAATTCAAAAGTTCATGTATGGAATATGTATATTCCATTGAGCAAATGTAGCATGATCTATTTGACCATGAAAGACATTTAGGTATTTGTTTTCCTTCGATTTTTAAAAAAGATTTTATTTATTTTAGAGAGAGAGAGAAAGCTGGGGAGCAGGGGACGAAGGGAAAGGGAGAGAGAATCTCAAGCAGACTCCATGCTGAGCCTCGAGCCTGATGTGGGGCTCAACCCTGGAACCCTGAGGTCATGGCCTGAGCGGAAATCAAGAGGCAGATACTTAATCAACTGAGCCATCCAGGCGCCCCTCCCTTCGATTTTTCTATGTAATTTTCAGCAATATCATAAGCATACTTAAATATGGAGCATACCCCTGAGGATAAATTCTTAGGTTCAATAATATGAAAACTTTTCAAGTTTGGAGATTATTGCCAAATTGCCATCCAGAGGCAATAAAAGCTGTCTTTTTAAAAAGTAGAATGTTATAAAGACAACACCATGATTTTTTGAGGACGAATCTCACGCTGCCATACACAGAGCACTGAGATTCTCTGACGTTTTGGGATTGATCGCTGAGATCATTTACTACCAGCAACGTGAGGTTTCGTGATGTGGATATCCGATTTTGCTGGGGGATAATTTGAGTAGCACACCCTGCAAAGGAGGAGATTCCGTCAAAGGCCCAGCACCTGCTCCTCAAATTGGTTTTGCGGTTTATTACCAATTCATCCATTCACAAAAATTCCACAGTGCAACAAAATGAACAATAAAACTACATTGAACATTGAAAATATCATTTGCATATGACTCAGTGTCACATGACTCTTTAACTAATGTGACTCAGGGGAAAGCCAGGAGCTTGAACAGGTATTTGTCTACTTTAAAATGTGGGTATTCTTGAAGGTTTGGGCACAGATTCCATAGGAACATCAATGGTGCGCTGCTCCCCTAATTAGTGTTTAATTACCTAATGTCTACATAAAGCAAAATATAATGTGTATGAGGTGCAGATATGAGTGTCTAACTCTATCCTTCCAAGAAAGTTTAAAGACTTTCAGATGTGATGACAAGGCAGGTGTCTATGCTGGTCTTTTTCTCATTCTTTCTTCATCTTTTCTCTGCAGCTCTCTGCTTGCTTTCCCTCCCTGTGTGGATGTGACTGTCTTCCCACCCTGGCTGGGTGCATTTCACTTCCCTGCCTTGGGGCCCCTGCTAGGATTTACAGATGGTTACAAGACTATTTACAAGATGTTTACAAAACATGTACAACAACGTCAGGTTCTTAAGTACCAAAACTTTGGCAACAATGTTTTTCGGGCACACCTATTGTTAACTGGTGCTCCAAGGATAACTTTCATTTCGTTTGCTGGATCCTTTAACTTTGCTCTTCAGCATAAGTATTCTGTGTGCTTTTAATTAGTTTTGTTTCTTTGTTAGTATTTAGGGTCTGTGTTTAAAACAGTAAGCCATTAGGCAGAAACATCATACCATGATATTTCCTATCAACATAAATAAACTTTCTTTAAAACATTATTTTAAGGGCACCTGGGTGGCTCAGTTGGTTAAGCATATCCCTTCAGCTCGGGTCATGATCCAACCAGGGTCCTGGGATCGAGCCCCACATGGGGCTCCCTCCTCAGCTAGGAGTCTGCTTCTCCCTTGCCCTTCCCCCTGCTGGTGCTCTCTCTCTCTCTCTCTCTCCCTCTCAAATAGATAAATAAAGTCTTTTTAAAAATACAATAAAACATTATGTTATGCCTGAAAAAAGCAAAACTGTGATGGACTATCATTTCCTATAACCCTCCCTGCTCGTCGTGGAACTCTTGCTCCTCCAGTGTAATGTCTGCCACAGTGCTGCCCTGTTAATAATTTTGTACAGTTGAGAAGTACACTGAAATAGGAAAAATCAACCCCCCAAAAAGCTATATTTCTTTTCAACTTCTGTATGCTTTTGTCTAATATCCCAAAGTGCAATAGTTTCCAAAGGAACAAGGTTTTAATACGAGCTGTCTCATTGCTAAAACAAGTGCTCATGAAAAAATTTTACTGACACATAAAGATTTATTGAGAGTCAACCATAATTACTAGTGATGTTGTCCTATTTTGGAGATCGCACATTCATTAGTGACTGACCAACTGTAACTTAGAGAATAGAATTCTGAGGCCGAGGCTCGTATTTTAAAAGCTGACTTATTTTCAATTGTGCTCACACAGAAATAGGCTTCATATAGATAACACATTTTCATATAGAGATAAATTTCACTTTATTACCTTTAACCTTTACCATCTATTCTACCAACGCGTGTGGTCGACGTGGGGACAAGGGAGTGCAGATGTCTCCGACAGAAAGCTTTCAATGTGCATTTTATAATGCCTCACAGACAATGCATACAGTAATTCCCTCTTTGAAATATAACATAAAACTTATTTTAGCCTCGCTACTTGTGGTTTACTGTTTATTCCCATGGCACAGCTATTTTAAAATGTTGTTGATTAATTTTAAGTGAAAACCCTACCACTATCTTCCTCCTCTACCCTCCCTCCCTCTTTCCCTTGTCCTTCCCCTACCAGCCCAAAGCCCATACATGCTTTAAGGTTAATGCAATCAGAATGTTTGCATTTAAGATTAAGGTACATAAACAAAGGATGTCCCACTGCTGGCCACATGAGGAGAATGATTCCGTCCAAGGCCTGTCTTCTACCAGCTCTTAGAGGGAATTTATTTGTTTGGTGACTGAATCATGAGGGTCAATCTAGGGCACTGTCATACCAAAAAATATAGACACCTTCCTTCCTGCATTTTAACTCCCCAAGCTGGAAATAAGAAAATCAGTTTTGGGCAGCAAATATTGAATCAGGAAACATTTCCATTTGATCTAAAATTGCATTAAGAGAAGGGGCCCAAGTAATATTCTCTTTTCCCAAACGTGTCTCACACACATTTCACATTCTTAACCTGAGGAAGATGTGGAAAACAACAACAACAACAACAACAACAACAACAACAACAACAACAAAAACAAGCTCTCACCATTCACCCACACACAGAGTCATCCACAACTTCAAACTTGACTGGGAAAAAGTACAAGCAAAGAGGATGTTGTGCTTTCTCCAGCCACACAATGGTAAATCAGAGAAGACACTCTGTGGGGTTCTTACGGGAATTATTAACTAGATCGTGTTTATCCTCCCTTCCTGGCTATCCTGTTCAGAGTGAGTAATGAGCTCAGAGGAAATAAAGCAACATGGGCCGTTTCCAGGCCTTCCGACTGCTCTGCCGCCTACCATTTCTCTGAATGTTTTCTTATTTCTGTGCTTGTTTGACCTATGCTCTCCAACTGAACTGAGCACGGGCTTGCAGGAGATGGTTTGGGACAAGCAGAGCAAGTCCCTGTGTTTCCTGCGTGGCCTTGGTAAGGTTCTCAGAGATGTGCATCTGGTCGACCCAATGCCTCAATTAAACACTGAGCGTTTAAGTTAGAACAGGCTCCATCTCGGAGTCCGCAGAATGTTGCTGGCCGGAGAAGGGAGATGTTTGGGGAAAAGCATGTCCTGTGAGGCCCATCTGTGGCCTTACATAGATCCCCTCACTCCTTACAGTCTCCGCCTTCCCCTCTGCTGCAGCTCAGTAAGAGAATGCTGCCATCCTACCCCCAACGAGAGTGGAGACGTCAACAAGACGGTTCATTTACCACCACCAGTCCGGCCATTTTGTCGAAGACTGGGAAGCTCAAGGGCATGGCCCCTTATTTGGAATCACATCATAATTCTTATTATCAGGAAAGCTTTTCCTTTCCAATAAAAATAACACCAGAGATCATGGCTCTTCCATAAAAATGCTTAATACGTTTATTTATTGTATGCAATTCATGTGGCTTTCAGTAAATGGGGGTCGGGATTAGGGAAGAGAAGGACAGAGGATGGAAAGATGGTTGAGGCTGGAGGGGCAGCAGAAGGCAAAGGCATGAGTTACCAATGCTTCCAAGAACACACGACATGCGGAAGGGAAGAGAATTTCCTTACCACCTCCCATGCCATTCTCGTTTTCCCAAGGCCTTCCCACCCCAATGGCTGTAACACAGCCCGTGGAGAGACTGAGCCCTGCTCCCCGAGGGCAATGCATCCACAGTCACCACCCAGCCTTGCTGAATCCATTCCTCACAGAAACAGACTAGCTCCTCAGAACTAAAAATTGATTTTGACCGATTGTCTTCATGTGCAGAAACAGCCTAACTTTGAGGAAGCGTCTGTATTGTTTATAGTTGTTAAAGTCATTCATTCAAACACTTTTGTAATTTATAATTTATTATCCTCCTTGCCCAGATTTACACAGCATTAGTGAATTTACTTTAATACACTAAATGAAAGCCTTTTATAATATTGTGGCATAGTAGGAAATTATGCATATTTTAAAGTTCTTTGCAAATGACTTGAAAACACGGCCAAATTATAACTCTTTCATATAGCAATAAAATCTAAACCTTTAAAAAGTTCAATTTTTCTTATACAAAATTAAGCATAAAATCATTAAGCTTATTTTACTTTTTCAATCCATAGGTCTTCTCAGCTGGCATCCTGCCTCAGAAAAGAGGAAAAAAAAGCTATATAGAAAACATAAGCATTAAGATACTTGATAGTAACTAAGGTGGAGTATAATGTGAGGACTGGCTTTCACTAAGGGGGTGGGTACAATGATGAACTTAAAAATAATTTATTTCTCATACTTTCTACATTAAGCATATGCCACTTTTATCATTTAAATTCACCAATATTTTTTAATAGAAGAGTTTCCTTTCTGCCTTAATTCAGATTCCGAGGTCAAGGGAGAGAAGATGGATGCTTTAATAATAATTATAATAAAAACATTACAGCCTTGGGATGGCTGGGTGGCTCAGTCAGTTAAGCATCTGCCTTCAGCTCAGGTCATGATCCCAGGGTCCTGGGATTGAGCCCCACGTCTGGCCCGTCCCTATCCTCCCACCCCTACTCCTGCCCTCTCTCTCCCTTTCAAATAAATAAATAAAATCTTAAAAAAAAAGAGAAAACATTACAGCCTTTACAACTGCTATGCAGACAGATAGACAGACATCAAGAGACTCGAAGAGGAGAGCTTCGTATATTACTATGCTGGCCCTGCAGGGGATGCCATCAAATTCTAAATCCGTGAATATTCATATAGTCCATGCCAGGCACCAAATTCCCTCCGTGTGCTTTACAAATAGCAGCTCACTCATTCCACAGCAAGCCCATGAAGTCAATAGCCTTATGATCGTCCTGTTTCACAGATAAGAAAACTGAGGTCACGTAACTTGGCCCAAGATCACACACTTAGTGGTAACACCGGGACACGGGCAGACCGGCTTCAGGGTCTGCATGCCCAAGCACCACGTTAAGTAGTGTGCCTACATGCCTTTACCCTTTATGCTAATGGGGGAGGACTACCTCCTTCGGTGCCAGGTGAGCCTCTGGGCAAGTTGCAAACAAGGGTGTAGGAGGAGGAAAGGGATCATCATCATTTTCCCAACAAATTGGCTTGCCTGTGTACCCCTGATCATAAGAGTCCAGTTTGGACAAATTCATGTCTACCCTGAGTTTCCATCAATGCTTGGCCCATTTCATGGACAAGGAAACCGATGGTAGAGGTGAGCGGGTACTGCTCAGCAGGTCCTTTGTCCAAGGATGATTTCATTGAACTTCACCACCATTTGCTGGTTAAACCGGCCTGTGACATTTCGGGGAGCAAATACAAAAGGTCCCATGTGCGCTGTGGTGGAACTTTCCATCTGGAGGAAGAGGACTCCGGCAGGAGTAAGGCTGCCTGGGAGCGGAGGGCTTGTTATGGGGTTACTATAAAATTAAAAAAAAATTAACAAACAAACAAAAACAAGCTCCTTTCCTTGTACACGTGTGTTGTATCTGGGCGGCTGCACACGTTGGGCCACTGACAGCGGCTGTGTTAACACGTGGGCAGGAAAGAGCTCCTCAAGCATGAAAAGAAGGAAAAAAGAAATTGATTTTTTTATCCTTTTAAAAAATCATGGTAAAATATTCATAACAGGAAGTTATCATTCTAACCCTTTTTAAGGGTGCAGCTCAGGGGCATTCCACACATTCACCGTGGTGCCCGAGTCCGGAACTTCCGTCATCTCCCCAGAGGAACACTCAAGCCCGTCAACAGGAGCGCCACCGCCACCCTTCCTGCGGCCCCGGGCGCCACCAGCCCGCTGTCTGTCCTCATGGGTCCAACAACTCGAGGTAGCTCAGAGGAGTGGAGCCATACAGGATCTGTCTGTTTTGAGTGGCTTCGTAAACTTAGCGTAGAATCCGCAAGGTTCCTTCATGTTCCTTCACGTTTCCTTCCTTTCCAAGGTTGAATGACACTCCACTGTTTCATTCATCCATTCGTCTGTGGGCAGACACGTGCTTGCTTCTACCTTCAGCTGTTGGGAGTCCTGCGGCCGTGAACGTGGGAGCAGAGCGATGTGATCAGGTCCCTGCTCTCATTTATTCTTGGTACTTACCCACAAGCGGAATTGCGGGATCATATTGTAATTCTACTTTTTTTTTTTTTTTTTTTTTGGAGGAAACACCATACTGTTTCCTTAGCAGCTGTGGCATTTTATGAGAAATAGTTTCTAAAGTCAGTTAATGAGTTTCACTTCTCTATCCTTCCTCCACTTCCTCAAGAAGGCCAAGTGCTCCATAGGTGCTGTTCTTACTCGTGTGATTGCCGACTGTCACATTTGTCTCCACCGTCCAGGCCAGTCCACAGCCTCTCCGCCCCGCTCATGTCGGTAAGCCACAATTTCAGAGACACTGCAGAACCTGGGCAGCCACGGGACCTAGACCGCCGCCAGCCCCTGTCAAAATTGCATCCTTGAAATGCGTGACAGACTCACTCAGGAGCCCCCCTTGAGCTGTACATCGGGAAACGAGAGTAGCCCCAGTTTCCTACATCAATTACTGTTGTGATATCCAGCTCAGAGTTCACTGTTCTGTAGCAGAGAAGTAACATGATCCACAGAACGCGTAATGCGCACCTGTTTTCCAGAGTCTCAGTTACGAACATCGTGAGCGCTTTACAGTTTGGATCCATGTCTTATCAGCTTCGACTCTCCCACAGAGTGCCCAGCGTGGTGACCTGTACAATGTGTAAGTCAGCAACAAACCCAGGAGTCTGCCCCAAACCTGAATTAGTCATATTGCCACCCTCCGCCAGTGTTGCCGTGTCCCCGGAAGTCAACACACTTCATTTACTTCAGTTGCTCTCTTTAGTAAGGGTGTTGTGATCACTAATATAGATGGAAAGCCAGTACTCCTCGTTATAAGAAAAATAAAAGCACTTACAAGAAAACAAATTCATCCATGTACCACCCAAAATTAGTTCACGAACCTCCCCCCTTATAAATTCTGGAGTAGCTGACCTATTAATCTCAGGAATCTATTAATCTCTTCCAAAATAGCACATTAATAAATATCTGGGCTTTTCTCCTGAGAGCAAGCTAATGGCTGCATCATAATAAAGAATTTGGTGTGGGGCTCCTGGATGGTTCAGTCAGTTAAGCGTCTGCCTTTGGCTCAGGTCATGATCCTGGGGTCCTGGGATTGAGCCCTGTGTCAGGCTCCCTGCTCAGCGGGGAGTCTGCTTCTCCCTCTCCCTCTGCCGCTCCTCCTACTTGTGCTTTCTCTCTGTCAAATAAATAAACAAAATCTTTAAAAAAATAAAGCAAAGAACTTGGTGTGAAAATGTTAGCAATGATTACTTCTTGTGCAATTACGCACTATTTTATTTTTTATGGTTCTGTAATGGAAATTGGTTGACTTACATAAATAGGATACATATGTCCGTATGTCTGTGTGTGTGTGTGTGTGTGTGTGTGTGTGTAACCTATTGTATATAGAGACACTGGGTGAAGAAAAAGGCACAATGTGGCAAACCTTACAGTGATGCTGGAGGTCTGTGGGGCGATGGTTGTTGCAGCCAGACCCACCTTCATTCTGGCAGTGAAGGGTGCATTGGGGAAATGGTATAAAGGAGAAGCAGGCATAAGGGATGATCTGAGGGAGAGTAAGAGCCACAACTGCCCCACATAAGCGCCTTCTGAAACGCTTCCCTCCACATTGAAGCAACCAAATGTACTAATGGAGGCTTCGCCTTGTGCAGGGCAATGTATGATACAAGGATTATAAATCACTGTTCTTGCCCCAGAGTCTTTAAAAATCTAAATGCCAAGCCTGAGCAGAAATAGTGCCTGTGGGTCCAAAGAGGGAAGCAGGGAGTGAGGACAGCTGGGGGAAGCAAGCAGAGAAGGTTTCTGGGGTGAAGTCATGTTCTGATGACTGGAGTGGATCATACGAAGCTTCTTCCTCGTCGCCACAGGATGAACTCTCTCTTCACCAGGACCAAAAGGAGGAGGCGATCGTCTGGAGCACAGAGCGCCCCGTCTCCCCGCTTAGAACTGGAGGATGCTAGAAGGGCGAACAGTTGAATGGCCCACCAAGGAAGGGAGAGTGAGGTCAGGGGAAATGGCAGACCCACAAAGCCTCACACATGCCAGCGAGTTGAAGCACGGCCAGCTGCTCATGCCCCTCCGAGGGCCGGCCTGTTGGAAGCCGCCTCCCGTCCTGACGTTCTTCTGCAGCTGGGCTGTTTCCTGGGCTGCTGCAGACTCCTCCCTTCACACCCCTTCCCAGCTGTGGTTTGGCACTGTCTGCAAGAGCCCCAGTGGCCAGAGTGCCCTCTGGGCTTGTCTCCCGAGAGCAAAGCCCTGCCTGTTTCCACTACCGAATTTACCCGCAGAGACAGGCGGAGGCAGCTTTTTTTAGCAGTCCAAAGCAAATTGGCCTGCACAAAGTGCACTGGGGCCCTGTGGTAATAATCAGATTTGGTGTCTGGGACACCCGAGAGGCGCATGCATAGGCTGTAAGGAGCTTAATACTTTCCCTGCTCACCATAGAAGCTTCTGGCTTAACAAGTGGAAGCATTTGAGGGATGGAATGAAAACTCCTCCTGGTACATGATGTTTGGCTGTAGCCAGAAGGAGTCGTCAAATGAAGTTCTACAACAAACAGTTGTTTTTTTGTCCCAAGCCAAGGAAGTGACTATATCTGGATGATCATAAATCAGGTCTACAAACTATGGACTATGAGCCAGACCTAGCCTGCCACCCATTTTTGTACACCCTCCAAGCTCAGGGTTGTTAAGCAGCTGAAAAAAAAAATCAAATCAAGACTATTTTGTGACCCATGAACATGATATGGAATTCAGATTTCTTTTTTTTTAAGTGGTCTCCATGCCCAGGGTGGAACCCAACATGGGACTTGAACTCACGACACTGAGATCAAGACCTGAGTTGAGCTCAAGAGTGGGACGCTTAAGTGACTGAGCACAAGTGCCCCTGAAATTCAGATTTCAATGCCCACAAATAAAGTTTTATTGGAACCCAGCCACACCCATCTGGTTACATATTGTCTCTGGCTGGTTTTAGGCTTCAAATGCAGAGTCGAGTATTTGCTGGGGAGACTGTTTACCATCTATCTTTACAGTTTGTCAACCCCTGTGCTCAAGCAACAGCCGGTGTCACCAAGGGCAGGCACAATGTGAAGCAGTGAGTGGAAGACTTTTACATAAGTGAGGACCCTGGTTTGTTTTGTTTTGTTTTGTTTTGTTTTTTTCTGAGCGGAGTTTTTAAATGTTCCAGCATTCTGGGTTGTAAATCATACCACACTGAGGAAGAGCTATATCTGGAGTTCAGTTTTAATACTTAAAATAATGTTTAAATTTCCTTCTTTTTTTTTTTTTTTTGATATTCCCTCCCCACCCCCAAGTACCCCCCAGTACACACGGCGGCAGGGGGGAAGCAGGGGCAGAGAGACGCTCAGTATCTCCTCAGAGCTCAGCAACGTTTGTGCTCACAGAGGCTCCGTGGTAGGAAGAAATACAGAGCAACGACTTGCAGACCCCCCACGATGGACCCCAAAGGACGATTAACTGAAACAATGTTATGGGAATGTATTCAGTATGCACAGATGACAGAACGCCAGCAAGCCAGCTCCCTACAGCATTCTAATTATATACACCACTCTCAAAGTTTAGTCAAGCTACACAGTATGGTCCCTTTGACAGGGTGTGGTTTCAGTTGACCACTTAAATCCTAGAGAGATCCCTTTTGGCTCAGGGAAACACTGTATCTCTCAGCTTATAGGGCTAAGACTTCATTTTTGCTCTAAGACTTCTAAGAAGATTCTTCCAAGCCAGACATCTGAAATCAACAGTTAAAAAAATATTGTGTTCATCAGCAAAAAGGGCTTCATGTTTTCTCACAAAGAAGTTATATAAGGAAGCCTTGTTTCAGAGGAAAGCAAGCTGAAGGATGGTGTGTTGATGAGCCGGAGTGGGCAGCAGCGTGCCCTGGCGCACTTGTTGGCAGAGGGAGGAAGAGGAGGTATGAAAAACTTGCAACATATTCCTTAAGGACATGCTGGAGTGTTGAGGGTAATTTCTCACGGTTGGGCACAAGCCCAGCCCACCATGTAGACAAAGGGCCAAGGTCAGGGAATACAAACTTAAATATGCTGACCTATGATGACAGGCTCCATCCACCTACGTGATTCCTCCATCTGGTAAAGGTAATATGGTACCCGGAAAAAGCATTAAACCATTAAACAATAGTGCAAATTATGCCTGATAGGATCAAAGGGAAACGAGGATGGAAGCCAACATGAAGGGAAAAGAGGTCAGTGTTGGGAATACTCTCGCTTGAGCCACATAGACTTCTGGATGGCAGAAAGGGGAGTGCGATTCGGGAACCCAACCCAATCCAGTGAGAACTGAGATTTGTGACTGGGGCCTGGGGAACGTTTCCAGGAAGGCCCAGGCCTTACACAATCCCTAGTCATTGTGAGAAATGCAGTTTGCTCTGTGTACATTTGTAAGGACCCGGTCTACAAACTCTCTCTTGTGTCCTCTCTGTGAGCAAGCAAGGCTTTCCCCTGCCAGGTGATGGAGTGGATACGTGGTGATCCCACCCCATCCCAGCCCTCAATACGTGCACTTGGAGCTGGAAAAGAGGCACAGCATGGAAGGAGTTTGAGCCAAGCGGGAAGTGCCCATCCTATTCCTAAAACAAAGACCAATCCAAGCCCCCCAGGTCTCATTGGTACTGGGGTTTTCTGCTACTCTTCTTCCTCTGTGAGCCAAGGCTCGTCTAAGACCCTCATATTCCCTGCTGCTCTTGGGCACATGGGAATCCTTCTACTACTTCCACCCTGCGCCTAGATGCAGGGAACTCTGTGGAGCAGCTGGGCTCTTCTTCCTGGAGGCCACACATTGTCTTCTCCAGGCTCTCCTGGGGAGGAGGACACTGCTTTCTTCTGCTCTCAGGTCTCTCAAACCTCTCTGTTGCACCCTCCCTGAGGTCTTGAGCCTGCAAAGAGGCAGAGTGCAAGGACCGTTTGGGGGACCCTGCTTCCTCCCTTGCCCTCCATTTCCCCAGCTCAAGTGATTGTCAGCTACTGAGAGGTCAGGGGGACAGAGGACATGAGCTCCTACTTGCTCCTCCAGCCTTCTTTTCAGTCTTCTGCAATGGCCATGGCTGCGCTTTTGATTCAAAGCTTGGAATGATTGCGTTGTTATCTGAATTCTTTTGTGAGTTTCTTTCTTTTTTTTTTAAAGATTTTATTTATTTATTTGACAGAGAGAGACAGCCAGTGAGAGAGGGAACACAAGCAGGGGGAGTGGGAGAGGAAGAAGCAGACTCCCAGAGGATGAGCCTGATGTGAGGCTCGATCCCAGAATGCCGGGATCATGCCCTGAGCCGAAGGCAGACACTTAACGACTGCGCCAGCCAGGCGCCCCTCTTTTGTGAGTTTCTAATAGACTAGCTTCTGCCTTGATTGGGGTAGGGTGTGTGTATGACAGGACTACTATTTTAAAATATTATCTCACTATCAATTTATGATATTTGGGCAATCTTAGTTCTATCCCATCACAATCAAATCAAAATGTTTAACTTATCAAATGTTTAATATTTTAGAAAATCAGAGAGGCTTTAGAAATGAAAGATTCAGTGAATGGTGCTTTCTTTGGCCAAAATGTTGTAGTGACACTCTTTTATAACCCCCCAAAATATATAAAATCAACTCCCTGTGCTTCTTCTGATTGTCTCATTAAGACTGGGTCAGTAGAATGGGTTACGTTGACCCTATGTGTTAGAAACAGTGTATTATCTTTGTTTTGCTTTAGAGATTTATGTATTTATCTAAGAGAAAGAGAGCAAGCATGAGCTGTGGGAGGAGCAGAGGGAGAGAGAGAGAGAGGGAGAGGGAGAGAGAGAGAGAGAGAGAGAGAGAGAAGCTCAAGCAGACTCCTCGCTGAGCTTGGATTCCCTACATGGGGTTGATGCCAGGACCCTGAGATCATGACCTGAAGCAAAATAAAGAGTGACCACTTAATCGACTGAGCCACCCATGAGCCCCTAAACAGTGCATTATCTTTATTTTGAGACCATTTTATATCCCTTAGGAATCCCAAAAGCCTTTGTTCACCTACATTACGCCATTTTTTTTAAGTTAATTCAACTGACAAGATATAATAATATTTCTAACTGAAACATGGTGCTTTGTTTTGGTCTGAAAATTTAGTGGAGTTGCCAAATTTGACAGCATTCAATCCAGCTAGTTTCTTTTAATAAGAGAATGAATAAATAAAAATATGAAAAACATAAGTATCCCCCTCCCCCAGATTTAAAGTTGCTTTGTTCTGAGCCTCTCACTTGGCACTGAACCTGTTTCTTTGGGGAGAGAGTAGGATACAGAATTTTAAAGGGCGCATCATAGGAACAAACTTTGCCTTCATTATTAAATATCTGAATATTCTTCAGATTCGACAAAGCACCACAGTTCGAAGACGCCTGTCTTTAACAAGTTCAGGGAGGAAGGTCTGAATTCTGGCTTTTCCAGATACCCAAAGAACATACAGTTAGACGTTCCTTTTCACAGATATATACTGGCAATCATTCAAGTTGACCCTCAACTTGCTAATATGTTTTTCCCAGATATTACTCGGCTTTTTGAGTCAAAAGAAAATAAATCTGGTACTTCAACTTTTGAATTTCCCCCCCCCACAGGTTCAGAGCCCAAACACATGTGTTTTCTGGATTATCGTTAAAAGTTAATGTAATTAATTATAAGGTAATAAGTGATAATGCCCTTCATTTGCATATCTTTCTTTCCAAGCCCTCAGTGCTTGATACCTGTTACCTTATTTCTCTTTACAACATCCTTACCAAGTAGAAAAGGAAGAGTATTAGTGTCCCAATCTAAAGATAATAGCGTCTTACCTGTGCATAATATGTTAGTTTATAAACACTTCCCCAGACATCATTTCATTTTGATTCTGACCCTCACAGCACTCTGTGACATACGTGAGTCCTCAGGTGTCCTTTTCTTCCATTTCCATATGTGAGGACCAGAATCCAGAAAAGTGGACGGTCTGCCTATGTTCCACACTGAACAAATGGAAGGAACCCACATTGCTAGCTTGTCAGTGACTTTGCACAGAGGAGACATAGAAAGATTGGGTGAATAATTCTATATCATATAAGAAAATACTCCAACAATCTTTATATTTTACTTTAGAGCTTTGCTTTCTTTTTCTTGTGTTACATTTTTCCAATGCCATCATTTTGTTAAGTACACTGTGAAGTACCTCCCAGACGGCATGTATTAGAAACAGGCCTGTTTGTTCCATTCTCCACTGAACTCCAGGGGGCTGGTTGGATTGAGGGATTATTTTTTCTTTGGTTTTACATTTTGAAAGCCGTGCTCCCACTCTCAAAGGATGCTGTTAAACACAGAATAAATATTGAATTGTCTCTCTATCCTCACGGTCTCTGTGGTGGCAAATAAATGTTTCTGTGAAGGAGTTTGCTCCCTGAAGACCCACAAGTGGCAGTTAGAAAGTGTCCACAAATTAAAGGCAATGAAAGATCACTAACCACAAGTAATAGATGTTATTTAAAAAAAAGTAAAATACATAAAATAGTTTTTATATGCATATATACTCTGGACTCTAACCAGGTGGCTACCGTGTAAGTGTTTTCCCAATTATGAGCATTTTTATATATACAAAGATGCTTTCATAACAGCGATCTGTGTCGGATAAATATTTCCATAATTACATGACTTATTTTAACTTCTAACAGTAGAACAGTGTTAATCTGAGAGAAAACACTTAACATTTTTTAATGCCTTCAAGATTCTGAATCAGTAGTCATTCTGAAAGACTCTTCTGATTTTAATATACAAAAAAGAAAGAAAATGTAAAGTCAAATCATTGATTCAGCTTTGGAAACCATTCCCCATGAGGCAGGAGAAATGCGTGCATAATTTCCAATAGTTCCCACTTCTTCTCTTCATTTGGAAAGTCATCAAGGATTCCATGATCATTCACTCTCTGGTTATCTTTGGGAAAGGTCAAGACTGACATGGCAGAAATGACATCAGTTCCCACTAAGAATGTTTCCTGTCTCTTTTCTGCCTCATAAATGCTCGGAGAACATTCAAGAACTTCAAGAACAGCTGTCTCCCTCCTCGGAGATCTACTCCTTGGCTCAGTCCTGTTGATTCTGACTCTACCTTTCCTCAAACCCTTTTCTCCTCTCTCCCCTGAAAATGTCCCACCTGAGCCTTTATTGCTTTGTAGGGAGACAATGGGATGCAGTAGAGACCATTAGCAATAGTGTCCTGACTTGTCCTTGCCTTCACTGTGTTCCCACCCATCCCATCTGCACCCATCTACAGCTTCATGTCCTAAAGGTTGACTAAGAATATGTCCTTTCCTGTTTAAAACTTTTCATTGGCTGCTAATTGCCTACCAAATAAAAGAACAATAATTTAATCTTGTATCGACTCGCCTCTTGCCACCAACAAGCTCACATTCAGAACAGAGCAACTCCAACTCTCACTGTGGACCCTGATCACCAGCCTTTCTCTGTTCCCCCAAATTCCTCTGCTCACATCCAAATTTTATCCAGTTTTCAGACTCTGTATGAATATTAGCCTTCCTGGTCCTTTTCCTGAATCCCCATTTCACGACATCTGCCCATGTCCTATGATAGCCATCATCTTTCAGTCAATGCTTGTGTGTGTGTGTGTGTGTGTGTGTGTGTGTGTGTGTGTAAATCACTATGTTCTCAGGGGTCAAACCTTCTGAGGTTTAATTTCTGGCTATTGACGTGATGCTGAGTAAGGACTAATCTTTGGTATCCTGATACTACCGTGGAGGATGAGGGGAATGAGTAGTACCAACCTCACGAGATTGCCGTGCAGGTGACGAGTCAATATATCTAAGTGCTCAGAGTAAATATAAGCCATCATTGTACACCTTCTCTTTCCTAAGGCAGCAGGACCTTGGGAAGGGATTTCAGGCTATTCACCATTGTCTCACCACAGTGACAGAACACACTCCAGGGTTCAACACATCTCTACGGAATAAATACTGAAGGAAAATCCCCTTCCGTGCTTTCCAGAATGCTGGGAAAGACCATTGTTTACTAATGATCTCAGAAGCCTCCCCTGCCCTGCTTTATGATATGGATGGAATGATGCATGGGACATGAAGTGTGTAACACAATGACTACAAGAATACTTTCCATTCTTTTTTTTTTTAAGATTTTATTTATTTATTTGACAGAGACAGCCAGTGAGAGAGGGAACACAAGCAGGGGGAGTGGGAGAGGAAGAGGCAGGCTCCCAACAGAGGAGCCTGATGTGGGGCTTGATCCCAGAACGCTGGGATCACGCCCTGAGCCGAAGGCAGACGCTTAACGACTGTGCCACCCAGGCGCCCCAAGAATACTTCCCATTCTTGATGAAAGAGAGAGCAGTGGTCATTCTCTCTCATTCTATGTCTCTGCAGGGATAGAAACATTGGTGGAAAGGAAGCCCAGGAGCAGAGTGGACAGTGGGTCCAAGGAACTCATCTCACAGCTGCACGTACACTACTCCTTAAACCACTCTTGGAGTGATATGCTTTCCTGAGCAGGAGAGATTAGGAATTAACAGAGGAAATAATAGGAAATAATTAATAGGGTGTGTATATGCCCAGCTGTGACACTCAGCACTCTGAGGAACTTCTATGTCCACCTCTTGACTATGTGTCTTTAAGGGAGTAGGATGCTGACTGTAGGTTGCGCATTGAAATTTATTAAAAGGATTGGCAACAGAATCAGAAAGTCAACATTCAGAGCCATATGGTATTTATTTAGGGGATTCTTAGACTCTGATGTGTAACATTAATCCAGGCACAGACAGAATGAAACCTACGATTTCTCCAAATGGCACTCATGTCTAAACACCAGCTTTATAAATACTGAATTACTCATCAACCTGGAATATGTGTATTTTTTTCAGGAGTACCTATGTTTAGCATCTAAAGTTTCTTAAGAAAGGACATCCACAGTGGATACATTTTGCCAAATATGTGGGTTCCACATTCATGTGTATGTGAAGCTAGAAAGACTTCGATTTTTACTAAAATACCAAATTTCTTTCACGATGATAATATTTGTGTCCCCACATGAAAAATAATAGTTTCCTTGGCCTGACCTCTAGCCTTTATCCTTAACAATCATAAAAGTCATGGCAGGAAAGGATCTACCATTTGCTGAGTGAACTCCATGATTGGTATCACAACGCTCAAAATAAGCCTGCCAAGCAGGTATGATTTTTCCTGTTTTTAAGGTGAGGACATGGAGGTTCAGAGCAGTTCAGTGGTTTGTCAAAAGTTGTGTGATTAGTTAGCAGCGGAGCCAAGACTCAAAATTCCGCAAAGCTCCTTCACCTAGCATTAGTTCTTCTTAAATTTAGGCTTACCAAGCTTTTTTTTTTTTTTTTTAAAGATTTCATTAATTTATTTGAGAGAAAGAGAGAGCGAGCACAAGCAGGGGGAGGGGCAGAGGCAGAGGGAGAAGTGGGCTCCCCACTGAGTGGGGAGCCTGACAGGGGACTCGATCCCAGGACCCTGGGATCATGACCTGAGCTGAAGGCAGATGCTTCACCGACTAAGCCACCCAGGCGCCCCAGGTTGACCAAGTTTTATAAAGTTTTGCTTATAAAGTGTATTACACTTATAGATGTTTAGAGTTTTGTTGTTCTCTGTACTTTAATTCAACTTTTGATTCTCCTGCCACAGGCTCAGAACTAGAACTGTGCCCTGTGTCTCGCTAACTACCCTATGCAGGGAATATCTATCAGAGGGGTCCTCAGTGGTCCCCTGCTGGGAGGCTGGATGAAGTCTGCCCAATCAGCTTAAACACTGGTTTCCTAACCCTGGACCCTTTGTCTTACCCCATTTTCTTCAATAATATTGCATGCTCAAGATGCTTGGTCTGGGGGTGGACACCCCATTCTGAGTCAAAAAGGGGAGGGGAGACATTTTCTGGGAGATTTTCCTAGACTTGGTCAGGAAGATGCATCTTCTCATCACCTGTTTCAAGATCCCTGTCAGGTGTCATCCATCTCATGAAAAATAGTCCCTGCATAAGGAAAAAAGCAGTTAGAGGTGTGGACATGTGACTCAGGTCATAAAAGCCATGGTTGGACATCCGGGATCATAACAGGATTATTCACCATAGCAAAGGGGTGGAAGGAACCCAAGCGTCCTTCGATGGAGGAACAGATAAACAAAACATGGACTCCACAGACAATGGAAAGGAAGGGAATCCTGACACATGCTACGTCATAGGTAAACCCTGAGGACAGTGTGCTCCTGAAATAAGCCAGTCACAGAAAGACAAATACTGGCTGCACTTCCATGAGATAACTAAAATAGTCACATTCACAGAAATAGAAAGTAGAATGGTTGTTGCCCAGGGTTTCAGGGACAGGGAAGTGGGAAGTTGTTAGTTAAAGGGTATAGAGCTTGAGTTTTTTACAAGATTAAAAATTCTGGAGATCAGTTGCATGACAATGTGAATATACGTAACATTATCGAACCATGCATTTAGAAATGGTTAAGATGGTACATTTTATATTATGTGTATTTTACCACAAATTTTTAAAAAGCAATGATAAATGTATGAGAAGTGTGGTCATGCTGAATTTCCAAGATGTCGGTGTGTGAGAAGTGGAGATGTTTGCAGAATATAGAGTGATAGAAAACAGTGGTACCACCCCAAGCCCCAAACGAGGATAAAGAGAAGCTCCTTATCCTAGTCTCCATTCTTACCTCTCTCTCTGGGAAATATGCAAGAAAAAATACATACACAAACATTTGGCATTTCATACCATTATTTGACATGAATTATTTGATTAATTGCCATAATCCTTCACATTATTTTAAAGAATGGAAAAATCAGTCAGATAGATGGCTTTGTCTCACTGAAGTTTAAAGAGGTGGAATGATTTCCTTTAAATTAACATAATAAAGTCCTTCTAGTTGAATGTATTCAGCTACTGGTAATTTGTTGCATTGAATTCATTTTTTAATTGACAAAACATTTCCATGACATGATCAAGTTTCTTTCCTACTCTGTGATGTATTTGCTAGACTCTTCCATACACAGCAGAGGAATAGCACGGGACCTTGGGATAGGAATGCAACCAGAACTTCAGGCACGGATGTGAGTCCGGCTCTTCCTCAGGGTAACCCTGAAAAATAACCTGAAATAACTAGGCCCCAGCTTATCTTTCCTCACTATGAAAGAATTAATCTAAAGTAGGGCACACTTGGGGAGGCTGGGTGGATCAGTTGGTTAAGTGTCTGCCTTCTGTTTAGGTCATGATCTCGGGGTCCTGGGATCGAGTCCGCATCATGCTCCCTGCTCAGCGGGGAGTCTGCTTCTTTCTCTCCCTGTCCCTCTGTGCTCGTCCTCTCTCTCTCTCTCAAATAAATAAATAAAATCTTTTAAAAAAATAAAGTAGGGCACACTTTTCTATAAGGACCAAATACTAAATATTTTAGGCTCTTAACTTTTGTAGAACAAGAGGTAAAATCAAGAATAACAAGAGAGAAAACAAATTTCTACAAATGCTTTTAACTGATGAAATATGAAATATGATAAAAATGATTGTTTACCTATAAATATATATAAACTGGGATTTCAGGCTTACTACTGAGAAGAATGGAATCCCCTTTTTGGAAAAAAAATTTGCTATATTGGAGTTCAAAGTTAGTGTTCCTTATCATTGATTCAATTGCAAATATCATTTGTGAAAAGCATTTTTAGCTCATGGGCAATACAAAAACCAACCTGAAGCCACATTTGCTCCATCGACTGCAGATTGCCAGTCTCTTCTAGGATCTAGGTAATCTCAAAAGTCTTCTTTACCCACCCTAAGTATCATGCTTCTGGAATTGTCCTTCTCAATCTCTTTTGCTTGATTTAATTCCTCTGCTCAGGTTAAGCATGAGGTTATCTAGATGAATGGTTTTGAAAACCATCCACACAGAATAACTTCCAAATTTTTCTCTATTGTTAACCTCTCCACTGTAGGATATATTTTTATGTATGTCTCAGCTTTGTCCTTGTCATTTACCCTTTGACATCTAAGAGGTATCTCCAATAAAACAATTCCTAAAACTGTTGCCCACTCTGACCTTCTTCTCAGTAAATGACACCTTCACTCACCCACGTATTCAAGCCAGAAATCTGGGAGCCACCTGAGATCATTCCCTTAAACCTCCTCCACACCACCAAGCCATCAGCATTGATTTGAATACCTCTTGTACAAGCTAGAGGTCAATCCAGGAGGTTGAGAATCTATACAGCTGTGCTCAACACAGAAATGGCCAGAAGGGTTCTGGTTGTAAAAGGAATTGTAAATGCTACAAAGCAGCCCCCCAAAGAGATCTTCAGCACATCCACTTCCTTCCATTACTGCCGCCTGGGTCCCAACCAACCCTGTCTCTTACCTGAACTAACTCTTACCTTCCTAGCTGGTATCTCAGACCCAGCTCCACCCCTCCACTCCGTTCTCTCCAGAGGAGGCAAAATGATCATCTTAAACACAAGCCAGATTCTGCTATTCCTTGCTGAAGCTTTTCCATAGCTTCCCATCTGTTAGTCTGAGATCTATTATCATCTGCTCATCGTGTTCCTGGTACTATTCACATTGTTGGGAATTTGGTAGTAACCCAGATGGACAAAAAGCCCTACCAAATGTAACCTACATTCTAAAGAGGGGAACAGATAAACAAAGGAGGGGAGGAAATGGAAGTTATGTAGCATGTTACAATAAATGATAAATGCTCTGGAAAAATCAATCGGGGATGTGGGCAAGGAGTTTGAGAGAAGGAGGAATTGCAACGTTCAGTAGGGTGATCAGGAAAAGGCTCCCACTGTGAAGGTGCTTTTTGAGTGAAGACCTAAAGGAGATGAGGCAGCAAGCAGGTGGAGTCTGCAGGGAACAGCATTCCAGGAGGAGGGAAGAGCAGGTGCAGAGGAGGAGCAGCGAGGAAACAGTGAGGGTTGGAGAGAGAAGTCTCAGGCATCAGAGAGATGACAGAGGTAGAGTTCTGGAGCCCTTGCAGACCCTGAGTGAGGTGTCTCAAAGAGCATGCTCTGACTCAGGCATAGGAGGACAGGGGCTACTGGAGGTGATAGGAATCTCTGCAGCGGAGCAAGGGCCTGGGTGGGACCAGTTAGAACTCTCTGCAGTGCCTCCGGGGAGATGTTAGAATTGGGTGAGCCATAAGATGCTCAGCCTCCAGAAGGTGGGACAGACAGGAGTCAAGAGTGACTGCTCAGTTTTCAGTCGGATCCTCTGAAGATCGGAGTTGCCGTCTCCTAAGGTGGGAGGTCTGAGGGGGAAGGGGATTTGGGGGTACTTGTTAGGAGCTTGGTGTCGTTGCTTGGGATGCCTTTGAGATATACAGTAGACATCCCAGCAGAGATGTCAAGCAGGTGGTTGGGAATCGAAGCTTGGAATGCAGAGGAGAGGTACAGGCTAGAGATGTAGGTTTGGTGACCGTGCTTGTACCGGTGTTATTGGAAGCCACGAGTCGGGGTGAGATCATCAAAGAAGTGAAGGTAAATAGACAAGAGAAGAGGATGAGGAGGGGCCAGCAGAGGAGGCTGGGAAGGGGCAGCCAGGGAGTGGAGAAAGGAGAAATGAACTCGCTCAAATGCTGCGTGGGGGCGGACTAGAGTATTTTCTAGAATTCTCACCCAGCCTGGAAAGCACCCACATAGCGTGATCTTCGTCACCTCTGACTTCGTCTGGGACTGTCTCTCCTGCAGCATGATGGAACCCTGTCCACCTGTTTGGCTCTGCTGTCCATTGGGCCGACACCACTTTCCTCGGCTCCAGCCGTCCTGCTCTCCCCTCAGTGGCTTCAGCGTTTCCATGCCATGTTCCCTGCACAGGAAGCTCTTTCTCCTCATTATTACTTCTTCTCATCACAATTTCTTTTCATGACTACCCGCTCTAAAATACCAACATCCCCCACGTGTCCCCCATATCTATCCTACCACTTCCTCTTAATCCCACTGCTTGATTCTACTCACTTTATATGATTTTTGGACACTCCACAATTAGCAGCCTTTTGTTTACTTCCTCACACGAGGGCAGAGATCTAGTCTGTCTTGTTCTGTGTTTTATCCCAGACCAGAGCATGGACTGCTGTAGGAAGTATTCAGTAAAAATTTGCCAAATAAACGAATGAATCTGTATTTCAATAAATTAACTAAATTGTATCTAAAATATGCTGATACCTAATTCCCAACTTAAAACATGCAGAGGAAGAAAGCCGGGATATGTTTTCATTGGGTGGTGCTAGAAAGTTATTTGTTCCAGTTATTTTCTGCTTAGATGGTGCTAAAAATAGAAATGGCACTTCTGGATCCCTTCAAGGTATAGTTGGTCACGTGGGAGACCACCTCTGTGCAGCCCCTCAAATACCCCTCCCATCCACCTATGAGCTGTGCTGTGCAGGAGCCTCGCTGTTTTTCTAAGTGTCCGGTGTCTGGAATAGCAGCGTTAGTATCTCCCCGCGGGTCCTAGCACAGGATAGGCGCTTGGCTTGTTTACTGCAGAGATGGTGAAAGAATGAATAACAATATTGCAATCTTGAACGAGGAGTAGCCGGTGAAGAGTCAAGTAGACTTTCTCATCCACGCTTTCCCTGCCATCCTTCTCAAGAAGAGGTCCACAGGAACACCACGGAGGGTGGAAACCTGGCTCCCGAAGCAGAGGGAGCTGCCAGGAGTGGGGTGTGGGCGGGTCTGTGTTTGATGACTGGACGCATTCTTTCATCTTCCTCCGCTGTCTTACGCTCGCTGGGGGCTGCCGCTAAGGCAGTAAATGTTGTTTGTCTTAGCTGCAGAAGCGAGGCTAGGAGACTTTGAAGTGTTTTCTGTTGCTTACCGTCCCCTACTGTTCCTGTCAGCAAACCGAGATAAAGCTGATGGACAGAGGTGTCTGGTCTAATTCCTTTATTGACACATGGTCCCGTCTTCAAACACCAGTGTAAATGAATAAGGACGGAGATAGTAATGTGTCCGTAATCGGCTGCCAGATACATGCTATTGTTTACGGACTGATCCCTGCTTCCTAAGGCCCAAACAGCTCCCAAATCTTACAAATTAGCACCTCACTGAGATCAAAGAATTGTCTTTTCTCTCTGCAATTACCTGCTTGGGGAGCTGAGCAAGCAGATGAGACTGTTCAAGCTGTCTCTCTCCAGCGCAAACCTTTCTTTTGAGAACAAATGGTGGAATCATCCACTTTTTCAGAAGGGGGTGTTTAAGAGCAAGAGACTGGTACTTCGTCGCGCCGTATGAGAGCAAGGGGAGTCTGTAGTTCATTTTTTTATGTGACTTACGAGTCTTCTATCCCCATGACAGCTCTCATTTCAAAGATCAGTGGAAACGTTCATCCTTCACGACCAGTCTTTTGAGATCGTTTTAAACTGCAGATGACAGAGGTAAAAATGGTTTTAAATACAGCGGCACTGTTATACCTACAGCCTCGAACAAAAGACACGGGGAAATTAGCATTTTCTGAAGGAGTGAAAGTTTAGACAACAGATTCCTTGCCCTGAAGTACGTTCTATTAACCTACGTCCAAAATGATATTTTTCGACTTGCAGATATTGAGCAATGAGAGAATGGAACTTACGTACAGGACGTCATTGACTTTACATGTTCAGGAATCATGTCTTTCATGGGACTCATACAACCCGGAAACAAGAAATCCAATGGACAAACCATATGGTTTAGGAAAATATTGGCTTATTTATAAAAAAGATGAGATTCTTGGTGGCAGGCTTTGTCTTTCATGTAAATGAAGAAAAATATACTTTCAAATTCTAATGGTACAACGACCAATCTTAGTCAAGGGTCTTGACTCCTACGGAAGAGCAGTTTAAAGAAATAAAATCGGGCTGTTCTCTCCAGCATAGTGAACTTGGGCACCCTTTTTCTCACATGTGCATTCTCCTTCAGTTATTCATAACCACCAAAGAATTCGTGAACATGAATGTGAACTAATGGCAAATTTAAAGATGATTTCTCTCATTTTCTCAGAACCACTTTCCTCAGAAAAAATTCCAGTGTTCTTGGGAGCAGCCAAGGTTAGAATAAGACCCCTCCCTACCTCCCAGGATGCTCTCATCACCACATTTCAGGAATGCAGACAACTTCAACCCACAACAACAAGCTATGGGACCAGCACCAAGCCAAAACAAGAAGGATTCTTCAGTAGCTCTTGAAATATGCTTCAATATTTGATTATATATATATATATTTAAGATTTATTTATTAATTTTAGAGAGACACAGAGAAAGAGAGTAGGAGGAGAGGCAGAGGGAGAGGGAGAGCGAGAATCTCAAGCTGGCTCCATGCTCAGCATGGAGCCCGATGTGGGGCTCAATCTCATGACCCTGAGATCATGACCGGAGCCAACACCAAGAGTCAGATGCTCAATTGGGGTGACTGAGCCACCCAGGGACCCCAATATTTTATTGTATTTGCCCTCTTAAAATCCCTGTGAGCTCCTGACATTTAAGCACAACACGAGGAAAAGGTAGAAAAGTTAAAGTAACTCAGCGTAACCAAACAGCACAGTAACCTCTCGGAGGGTATATATTAGCGTGGACACTTTTCAACAGATACCACTAAAACCTCCGTTACTCTAGAAATGCTAACTCGTGTCCAAAATGCAAAACTGGCAAAACAGCAGCAAGTAGCTGTTGCCTATTTTGCCTGCTCTGTCTTTGCAGGCTGACCGGGTTGCCTGGTGAAGGTGCAGGCGTCTTGTATTTGAAGGTGGAGCCCCCAGCAAGCCTTGTGGCCAAGACAAGTCATGGAAATTAATGGAGACTCACTTCCGTCCCATGTAATGTAACATAACGATTTAGGCCAGTCTGTTACAGGGTGGTCATGGAGATCTGCCACAACGAAATATACCTATAGCTCTCTCTCTGCTGACAGACCGATTCTGCCTTAGAAGATGGTCTCTTTTATGTCAGCAGAGCCCAAACCTCTCCTGCTAGTCACTCTGAGTTACACTAAGGAGTCTGAACAATCAAAAAGGAAGCAGCTTCTATTGACCTATATAAAGAAGACAATTTTGGCGCCCGCAGGGGAGCTCTTTCTCTCACGTGGGTTCTCACTCTTACTTGCCCTGAAATAGGGATTGAGATCTGCCACCAGCAATTCTCAAGCCCCAGTTTTGGCTTGGAAACTGGAGGAAGAGGTCCAAGGGCATGTGATCGGAAAGCACCAGTAAGCGGCCCAGTGCAGAGTGTGGCATCACGGATGTTAATCTGCAAAATTCCCTTGCTATTCAGACTTCAGGCAGTTCGGTGACACTTTCAGGACCTTAATCTTCAGCCTCGACCTAGTAACAATGACTCGATGTCCACGAGCCAGGAGGTGGAATTTCCACTTTCCTATTTTTCTTAAGACTGCTAGGAAAACACAGGAAGCTCCTCTGCTTTCATATTACAACTCTGGTCTCTGCAACAAAAACCACAGTAGCATCTGAATTCTGGCAAGGCACACAGCAATGCCCATGTCTGTTTTCTAAGTAGTAGGAGGAGAGGCTGTAAGGTAGAACATCTTATGCCACTGGGTCAGTGAGCAGGCTGGCACACTCCAGCATGAATGGAGCGCTTCCACCAGCCCCTGAGTGGCCAGCCCGGGTCTGGGTGTCAGCCTCTGCCCATTCCCTGAAAGCACCTGTTGTGAAAAGCTGGAACCAGGTCCTGGCTACGAAGCTCATATTAGTTTTTGTCTCCCTGTTGAGCAAATACCCTTCACAGATCAGTAGTCTACTGACTTATTTGTAAGAATGTTTTCTTGTGAATTTCCTCTTTTCTCAATGTAGTTTCAAAAACGAATCCATTAAGAATAAATGATCCTTTTCATGAGTAAAATAATGCCATGCTGAGTGGTTCCAAGCTCAGGTTCAAGATGCCAATTTCTTTCCTTTTTTCTGCCAGTCTTATTTGCAGTTAATTGCCCTGAGACTAACGATGAGCCATTGCCTCCTCTATTGCAGATTTAGATATTGTCAACATAATATGAAATAGCACTAAAATTCATGTTGTTCTTTAACTGTGTTGAAAAAATAATTAACTCTGAAATGCACTTTTTTTTAATTCTTTAAAGCTTAAAATTTATTTTGCAGTGAAAGTAGCAGGAGGGGCGCCTGGGTGATTAAGTGTCTGCCTTGGGCTCAGGTCATGGTCCCAGGGTCCTGGGATCCATCAAGCCCCACATTGGGCTCCCTGCTCAGCGGGGACCCTGCTTCTCCTTCTCCCTCTGCCTGCAGCTCCCCCTGCTTGTGCTCTCTCTCTCTCTCTGACAAATAAATAAATAAAATATTTTTTTAAAGAAAATAGCAGGAAATTTGGGTTTTGATAAATTTTGGTAAATATCAAGAGGGCCATTATTAAATAAAATCTGTAGCAATTGTGTTTTTTAAGTGTTCTTCTGTAAGAGATATCCAGAGTTATTGAGGCAGGGAGGGGGAAACGTGCATATGAATGCAAAGGATCCATGTTTTTCCAACAGGGTACTGAAAACTCCTTCTTTTTGGTGAGGCAAAGGCAAACAACTTTCTCTCCAGTCTCTTCTTTACTGTGATTCATTTCTTGGTCTAAGTTATTTCCCAAACCAAGAGTGGGCTCTCTCTTGAGTTTCTGTTGAAGTATGTGGCTGCCAACAAAGGAAGGCTACTCATCTCCCAGAATCCATATAATTATATTCCTGTGGCCACTTACAAGGAGCCATCGGCTCTGTCCCTGCACACCCCACTTCTAGGCTGGCCTCCGCCTGCGGATGGTGAAAACTGAAAAGAAAACATTGTCTTTACCTACTCCATACCTCATAAATCAAAATTTATCCCTTCAAATAACATTCAAATTCCATCTTGTTCCTAAGCGCCAAACTGAATCAAGCCTAATTTTACTTTCTTGCTTACATGTATAGAGTTGCAAACGGTATTCTTCCCATATTCAAGTTTGGGCAAATAATAGGTCACTTAACCATTTGCAACCCCACAGACTACGAGGGAATAAAAATATTAAGAAAGTCAGGTCATTAACGCTCTTGATTCAAATAGGTCCTGACCAAAGGTTTAACCAGAATGTTCCCTCAGTGCTAAATGTTTATTTATTTATGCATTATGTAACAATTTCACAGCATGCCTGTCTTTAGGAAAAGGGACTTACTCTTATCCAATGCCTACTCTGTGCAAGCTGCTAGAAAAACACAAATATTTCTCCAAGGGAGGGTGGACATGCAGAGAGCCCCACAGCTTATATAACTGGGGGCGGGGGGGGGGGAAGTTTTAAGAAAATTATGAATATAAAATTAGGCACGGGAATGTGCATATGCAACCAGTACCAGTAAGGTGGAGCATAAATCACAGAAAAATCTCTCTCTGATGTTTTATTCCCCATAATCCTCAGAGCAACCAATGATGTAGGTAACTCTCTTCATTTGACATATGGGAAAACTAATATCCTGACAGAGATTTACCTAGCCAATGATTGGGGTTGCTAGCTTTTGTAAATAAAAATAACCGTCAGTTAAATTTGAATTCCAGATGTACAACAACTAATTTCTAATATAAGTGTGTTCTGTAAAATATTTGGAACATATTTATATTAAAAAAAACACATTAGGATCTGAAATTCAAATTTAACTTGATAAGCTATATTTTATCTGGCTTTTAAGCTTAGGTTTGTTAGATAAAAAACTCAAGTGTACTTTATTCCTTCCTTATTGTAATTAACACATGGTTAACAAATATTAAGCACAATAATTTTCTTCTTAAATGAAAATAATCTTCTTAAAATTTTTATTTTTAAATGACTAAAATTGTGTATAATACTCTGTTTCTAAAAACTTACTTTTAATTAAGCAAATAATAATAGTTATTGCAGAAAAAACATAAATACAAACCAAAAAAAGGGAAAAAACCCCATAATCTTGCCTTTCATAAACAACTTTCTTCCATCATGTGGTTTACATACCCTTCTGACTTTTCATATAAATGGCTATCCAGGGGCACCTGGGTGGCTCAGCCGTTAAGCGTCTGCCTTTGGCTCAGGTCATGATCCCAGGGTCCTGGGATTGAGCCCTGCATCATCGGGTTCCCTGCTCAGCAGGAAGCCTGCTTCTTCCTCTCCCACTCCCCTTGCTTGTGTTCCCTCTCTCTCTCTCTCTCTGTCAAATAAATAAATAAAATCTTAAAAAAAATAAATGGATATACATTTTTTTAAAGAAATATAATCAGTACTATATATCCTATGACAAAGTGCCACCCCCTCCCCCCCAAAATTCTTTATTTTCCTTGTGCTGGGTCTAATTTATGATGATAGAGAGTTAGCAATCAACTATCAGGATTTGGATTGCAAAAATCAGCAAGCAGAATACCAGAGGTGAAAACTTCCCACTGAAATTCTCGCTTCCTTTGAACTGTGGGATTAATCATCTGTATGGGATGACTGACCTACTGCAGTCCGACTTCAAGGGAAGTATTTCAGATGCGGTGACCGGGTCACATACATTGGCTTGGTCTCATCCTTATGATTCACTGACTCATAGAGAAAAACAAAAAAAATTCCTTGACGGATGATTTCAGTTCTTACTGCAGATTAAAAATAAAGCAAAATCAGTGACCCTTTCAATGGGAACATATGTCAAATTCCTGTACCAGAATTGTCACCAGTTACATATAACATACATAGAGACACAGATAGAGTAGCCTAGGTTTTGAAAATGATCTCAACGGACATAAAGCAAACTCTTTGTAATCCAGTGTTTTTCAGTCTATCTGTGGTGAAGAACCAGACCTTTAAAACTTGTAATTTTTTTTCTAATCCTTTGGGAAACGGAAGTTTTATAGAGTACAGTTAAAATGTCAAATCGCTGTTAAAGTCTTTAACTGTTTATTTTCCTTGCGTCTTGGCAGACTCATAGCAAAGAGTTTGAAGTAGACCATTTTAGACCTAGGGACCACATTTTTGAGTAGAATGGCATGAGATTACATGAAACTTTCATTTTCTTAATATTTCACATGGTTTGATTTTTTAACATAGATTTTGTTTCTATAATAACGAGAAGATAGAAAAATAATGTTAATTTCAATAAAATAAATTTAGCAAATTTACATATATATATATATAAACTAGGATATATTCTCAATGGTTAATCAGTTATTAATCTAAGTCATCTCTGGTTGAAAATAAATAGAAAGGACTTCTTTTCCCATTTTTGGGAGAAGAGTATTTGTATTTATCAGTATTTCATGATCGATGGATATGTATTACATGTATAATAGGAAAAAAGTTAAAGTGATCCATTACAACATAAAGAGCAATGGAAAGGCCACCCCCAAGTTGGATTGACACAACCACTCACTTCCGTTTACTTGAACCATTCTTTTGATGGAATTTCTGGAAGGAGAAATTTTTTGTATGTTTATTCCAATTCTGGTTCTAGCTGTGTATAAATCCTAATTTAAAATGGATGTCATGTGGTACTGCAAAATAGTATGTATTAGTTTTCATTCATCGGTCAGCAATCATGGAAACAAGCCACAAAGGTTCACCAATGCGTTCTTCAGGGAGTAGTTGTGTGGCTCTCTGGCAATAGCAGACCCACCCTTCCAAGTCAGCTGATGTTGGGATTCAACATGCTCTGTTTTCCCAGCCAACATGTGGATTTTCATATATTAGCTTACTAAATATTTACTAAGTATAGTACTATGAATCAGGCACCACACTGGTCTCTGAGGATAAAATGTGGAGGGAAGAGAGACAATGTCTGGCCTCCTGGAACTGATCATTGGCAGGGAGGGCTGGTGCTGAGCAAGTAACTGCTCGCTCTGGCAGCGTTGTAGAGAAGAGAGGGAAGAGGAGCAAGAAGGGTGTGGGAGAGCACTTGAAAGTCGGTATTTTATTGGATCGTTCCTAGCATGAGCCAGCTAACCAGATATTAGCATGATTCATTTCCCCAGAGGCTCTGTTTTACACTACACAAGAGTCACAAGGACATTCCTAACTGACCTCAGACTTTTTTAATTTAAAAAAAAAAAAGTTTCACTTGTTTATATGAAAAGCAACAGAGAAAGTTTCAGAGAAAATAAAATAGCCCTCTGAGTGGGTCCCCGAGGTCATCTAACAGCACACAGAGGGTCCTACTGGTGCTGCGTCTTCAAAGGGCTGCAGTGAGGATGTGGGCATCTCTGAAACTTCAATTATTACTCCACGGTAGACAGGGATACGCCAACCCACCAGTCCAAGACTTAATGATGCGGGTTTGCTGGTGATTTTCATCTTGAGAGGGGATGTAAGAGTCCTAGGTCGGCTGATAGGTGAGATGAAATTTAATATCATCACAGAGAGTCTTCCACCCTTAAATAGGAGCTGTGATTGATCCTTGTTTCTGTCCTTTTACAGATTCAATGTGCTGAACATAAAGTTTCACCTAACGTGTTCTGGGCACTTCCTACATGACAGTTAAGTCCGGTGCTTCCTACATCCCAAACACATGTCTTAATCTGTTTGACTTGATGAAGGAGGTGCTATTTTTAATCCCATTTTTCAGGTAAGCAGTTAAGACATGGAGAAAGAGGGTAACTTGCCCAAGCTCACAGAACCACCGAGTGGGGAGCCAGTGGCTCAAGGGCATGGGCTCCCCCCGCAGTCTACTCTCTGGCACATCATCCATGGCCCCGGGACCATGGCCACAATCTGTTCTAGGAGGTGGTGCTCACCTTCTTAGGGGATTAGCTCCCCTCGTTAGAGTAGATTCAGCAACCGAACCCACTAGTTGGATGGTATTAAATAAATATTAGATAACGACCACAATACAAAATAGCAAGAAAAGAACCAGGGGTTCTGGGATCGAAGAGAAGCCCAATTCTGATACAGTGAAAAGCTGTGGCTCAGAGGCCGGTCCAACCCTTGTGCTTGGGGCAGTCACATCGGTGGCCTTATCGCAGCTATGATCAAGGCCTCTCACTTTAGTTTTTTTTTTTTTTTAAAGGATTCTATTTATTTATTTGACAGAGAGAGAGAGCACAAGCAGGGGAGAGGGAGAAGCAGGCTTCCCACGGAGCAGGGAGCCCAACACGGGACTCGATCCCAGGATCCTGAGATTGTGACCTGAGCCAAAGGCAGACGCTTCACCGACTGAGCTCCCCAGGCGCCCCCGAGGGCCTCTCACTGTAAAGGAGAAACACTCGGCCTCCACGTAACACCAGCCTGCACTGCCGTGTCCAGCTGTTGCTCTTTTCTCTTCGCCACGGGCACCCTAGGCAGAGGCACGAAGAGGTTCTTGGGCTGTGGCTCCCCTCCACACATGCCCTCCAGATAAAGAAGTCACCACCACTCCCTGTGCCACACGAGGTATCGTTTGGCCCAAACCCACAATTGACCACCTATAAAGCGGCACAAGAGCGTATCCGCTCCGGCCTGATAACGATCACATGAAATCTTTCTACAAATGGTTGCTTGTTACAGCAGCGCTTCCCTGGGTTCTCCCACAGATCACCAATCATTCTCATGGAAAAATAAACTGGAGTCAACAAAAAAGTGGAGGACCAGATGAATTCACCAGATAGTGAATTCAGATGGCCCCGAACTCACTATTCCCGTCACTTCGATACCTCTTCCTGCTCTTCCATGGCTGCCGGTCCTTTCCAGCAAACCCACCATGTGGGGGCACCTGGTGTCTGTACGACTGACATGAGGCCCCTGCCCCCTGGCACTGGGACCTTCGTCACACAGTATTTCCTTAGGAAGAAAAAATGCTTTCCCGTCTCCAGTGAGTCCACACAATTTTCTGTTACCCAGGATCAGAGCAAGAGTTCAGCACCTTTTATCTTTGCTTTACCTGTCTTTTTTGTAATGGGAATAAATCAGTTAAATAATAGCTAACTCATTAGTCTCTGGGAATTTAAAAAGTACATTGCAAATAAGATCACCTTGCCAAGCCTGAGCAGTATTTCAAGCTGTGTGTGCATGTGAAAATGCTGCCATGGTCCAGGATCATCCTTCCTACCTGACCCCACCCCTGCGCCTCGTGCGAGATGCCGACACGTGGACATAAGTACCTACAAATTCAAGGCACAGGGTATGCTCTGCAATAAAAGATGAAGATGTTATGAAAATAAAAGGTGGGTGAATCAGGAGATATTAAGTTGCAAATGGAAAGTGACTCAAACTAGTCAAAGAAGGAGATGGAGGGGAGAAGGAGGAGGAGGAAGAGGAGGAAGAAAAGCAGTATTTACTGACTCTTTAACCATCAAGTTTAAATGCAGGGTTAGTTGCAAGCCAGGCTGCTTCCAGAAATTTAAACGTCTTCCCTGGTGGCTACTCTGAACACCATGACCTTGCCTTACGGTAGCAACATGGCTGTAAACGTTTCTCAGCTCACGTATTCTTACCCCACAATCTAGAAAAGAAGAAGACTCTGTTTCACAGACCCCCAGCAGGATCTCCTTCCATCCCCTGGACTGTCTTCCGTGCCCCATCCCAAACCAATCACGTGCACCGGGAGTTTGGGGATTCCCATTGCTTTAAGCTGACTCGGGTCCATCCAAAACAACATGGCTGAGAATAGAGGGGTGGCTTCCCAAAGAAAATCAGGACTGTGTTATCCAGAAGAGAGAAAATGGCTGCTGGACAGGCATCACAGGAAACCATCCTGAGAGTGGGTGGGGGGAAGGGGAGGGTAAGATGATGGCTCCCTGGAAACCCTGCTCAACACTGGTCTTGACTGGAAGATAAGAAGCATCTATTATTGAAAAAGCCAGTACCTCAATTGCTGCCACAGTGCCACTCACCCTCCGCTCACATCTGCTGTACTCGAAACGGCCACAAGCACTGCCCTGAGGAGTTCCAGAGCCTTCCCAGTGAACAGAGCATGGCCATAGCTTTCTTGGGGTCTGCACAATGGTTGGATTATGGCCACAACTAAAGGGACTCTTGAGGGACTCTTAGTAAGGTAACCATAGCTACTAGCGTAACCCATCTCTGGAAATACGACTGGACGTACTTATCTCCTCATGAAAAAATCACTGGACCCAAGAACACAGGCACATGACTGTATATACAACCCCATTTAAGGAGAATTTACTGTGAAGGAGAAGGTGGTCTTTGCTTTACATACATTATACCTACCTGATCACCTAATATGCAGAAAAAACTTATGAGTAGCATTTTTGTTCCTTTTTATAGATTAAAAAAAAAAAAAGCTGAGGCTTAAAGTTACAGAGAGTATGTAGTGAAACAGAATTTGAACTCAAGGATTTCTGACACCCAAATGTATGTTCTTAATCACACGGCTTACGACCTTCCTAAATGTGACGGGCTGGGAACTGTATCTAACTGTTAAAATGAGATGCACTTGCTTTATGTTACGGGAGAGCGTCACAAAACGCTTAACGAGATTCTGTAGCTGTTGTGTCAAGATTTACATCATCGATCTGCTCAGTTTTCCACAGCAATGAGGAGAATTATGACATAAAAATATCTCCAGCAGTGGTCATTAAAGAGATTGTTTGTATTTGTCTTTGGAATGCTTTATGCTATTTTCCCCCTCATATACACACTTGGTATCCCATATTAACTGATCTAAAGATGTTTGGATTCATTAGCAATAGAATAAGTATCTATTTACTGAAAACACATTGATGAAATTTAGGGGTCACTGAACATCTTAAAATGTCTGGGTTATAAACATTTTCAATGAATAATGCAACAATTTAAAGTAAGCCAAAATAATCCAGCATGTTGCTATGCCAGGAGCTGAGTCTGTCGGTCTAATCTAGTTACAGTTCTTTCTGGAAGTGAAACAGGGGGCATCATATAATCTCACCCGATGAAAACATCAGTTTCCTCTTTTGTGTGATGAGAAAAATAGTTGCTCCTTCTAATGGATGAAGTCACATATGCTAAGTGCTCAGTACTGTGTCTGGCCCGTGATAGCCACCTCATAAACGTGAGCCGTGTTTATCAGTGAATGACAGAGACAGCTTTCTCTCTCCCTCCCTCCCTCCTTCCCTCCCGCTCTTCCCTACGTAAGTTCAACAAATAGAAGCAACAATTCTATGGATGTTTAGTATTTCTTACGGAATACTGACATCATTCTTTGACTATACACCTCCAAACCACGGTAATGTTTTACTTGCTGGGGCAAGACTCTTACCAACTTAATAATTTTACCCCAGTTGAATGTGTCAAACATTCTCTCTCTCTCTCTCTCTCTCTCTCTCTCTCCATGTGTATATATATATTTACCCTACTTTATGGTGTTTTGATAGCATTATATCCTTCTGATTTCATAAGGGAAAAAAGTCTTACGACTTCTCTCTACCAAAAGTATTTAAATAAATAAATAAACAAACAAACAAATATATATATATTAGGAATAGGTGAATGTACTCATCAGCAAACTGTCTTTGTACTTGGAAAACAAGCAAAGACACAGGCTAGGACATTTTGCATCCCAGGGGACATCTGACAAGGATGGCACAACAGCGTGCATATGCGTGTGGGGTGGATGGTGCTATATTGGCTCTAGAGGGTAGAGGCCAGGGATGTGTGAACCATCCTACAATGCACCGACAGCCCCCACGGCAAAGAATTACCAGGTCCAAATGTTAGTAGTATTGACATTGAGAAACTCTGGTCTGGACTTACTGCCATTGAGGTTAAAGACATACGTAGGTGGAGTACATTAAAAATTAATTAAAATACAGAGAGAAGGGCAGTCATTAGAGCATCTGACTCTTGATCTCAGGGTCATGAGTTCAAGCCCCACATTGGGTGTGGAGTCTACTTAAAAAAATAAGAGAGAGAGAGAGCAAGAGATTGGCCAACCATTCCCTCCCTCCCCTTTCATAGCATGACCTCTGTTGTATTTAGTTGGAAATATGTAATTATATTAACCAGATTTTAAATTATTTTTTTTCTACTCCCTTCCTGCTTCTGAGGGATAGACAATTCTATTTAAACACGTTTAGCGGCTGGGGGAACACCAGACTGAGATCACTTAGGAAGTGCCACCTTTTGACGTGTTATTTTCACTTGGTAAGGGATGGCTTAACAGCCTTCGGTCACCTGCACGAAGGGTCTACCCTTTGCACTTGTGAAAAATCCATGTCTGGGAGCCTTGTGAGGTCACACAGTGGGAAACCACGACCCCCTGGGACTTCATGCTGCACAGTGAGGCCTTTGGAGAACTTCTTTGCACTTCCCCTGGGACCTGCTGTTTTAGACCCAGAACGGGCCTTTGACAGTAGAAGTGGTTTTTATAAGCAACAGGATTTTTTATAAAACATACATTAAACACAGTGAAGTCACTCAAGTTCTCAAACTGTTGTACAAGTGCTTTTTTTTTGTCTTGTTTTTTTGTATGGAGTGAAAGCACACAAAGTCAAACACATGTGACGGTTCTAGAATATGAAAACGCCTCGGCGGAATCTCACTTTCACTGGGTTTCAGTTGCTATTTTGACTTGTCTAAAACGTGTGACATCCTGCATCTTGGTGGTGTGAAACCGAAACAAATTTACCCAGCACGTTCCAGTTGTAAAAATGTGCACTTTTGAATTCATCACAAAGATGACTGAATTGCAAAAATGTTACAAAAAGTACATTAAAAATACAAAGAGCATTAAATGAAATACATATTGCTACATCAGCTTAGAATTGTATTTATCCTCATGTAATTTTCTCATGTATTTAGCTTTTACAGAAATGTGAGAAATATCTTTAAAACTGTAAATTGCATGTGTTGAATGGGAGAGAGCCGTAGATTTTACAGTTTGTGATTTAGTCTGCATCAATGCCGGCGACCTTTTTTTTTCCCCCTCTCATTTTGGTTTAGGTTTCAAATAGCCCAGACATGTGCTTGCCTACACTTTTCTACCTGCCAAGTTTTCTCTTAGGTTCATAGTAAACAGGAAAGAATTTAGAGAAAAAGCACCTCCCTTGAATACGAATTATTAAAAAGAAATAATCTTTTCTTTCTCTTACTTTAGATTTTCATTTAGAAAAAAGCTGCCTTTCGCAGCTTTTTCTTAGAATTGCAGAAGTTTTCCTCAAAATGTTTCAAGCTTAGAAGGTGTTACTAGGGAAATAGCCTGAAGGCTTGAAAGCTTTTTTTCATTGCTTTCCCCCCTTAATTTGAAATGAATAAATATGTAACACAAGCTGATTTTCATAAACATTTAATCCCACTTACATTTCTAGAGGTTTTTAAATAGAATTGTCATTTTTACATTAAGGCTGAGCTGAAGGCAACCACCATAGGAAAAGATGATTGAAATACGCACTTTCCCTTATTTCAGAAAGGAATTCCTTAAACATAGATTTAATTGTGTTAAAGAATTTTGGAGTTAAATGATTTTGGAGAAGAATCAGTACAGAAACATAATAAATCAAAATTCTAGTGTTAGCGATCATTGCCAGGAGGCCATTTATCCTTAAAATACATTATTTAAAAGGTAACAGCAGGGTCTGATCTTCCTCATTCAATAAAGATTTTACAATTGCCTAAACTATGCAAGTATATTACTAGGCAATGCCTTGTTACTTCTCAGTGAAATCAGTCTGTTATATCTGGCAAATCCGCCCAGTGAAGATCGTACTTTGAATTCTGACAAATTCAAGGGAAGTACATCCAAACGCCCCTGAAAAGATGATATTTCAGGTGGGCCTGGCCTGGGAGTCTTAGCTGAAGAAGTTATTGGTTCTAAAGTTCATATGAAAGAGGGAATGTTCAGGAATAACAAAGACATTAAATGAATGAATGATTAAATAAATAAGCAGACTTGTCCTAGCAAGTATTAAAACATACCATGATGCTTGGTAACTAAGAAAATATTTAGGCAGGCATAGAAAAACTGATCATTGAAAAAAAAAACATAAGAAATAGTTCCTTTGTATTGGAAATGTAGTTTGAGATAAAGGTGGCATTTCAAATGGGAGGGGTATTTGAAAGGCAGATTGGAAATACCTACCCAAATATAAAACATGCATATACTTGGATGAAGTGAATATACCTTTAGAAAATTGTTCAAAAGAAATACTATACAAATGCAAAAAGAAAAGATACGCAAAATGAGAGTCATTGTTTCATTGTTTGTAATAACGAAATATTGAAAACAAACTACATACACAGAGAGAGATATTTTTAAAATATGTATACTGTAAGCATAACAGAATACTGTGGAACAATTAAAATAACTGGTGTAGGCATATATGTATCAATACAGAAATCCCTCGGGAAACATACCGTGAATAAAAGCAAATTACTAAATACGGAAAGAGCGATGCCATTCATATAAACAACCAGAAAGCAATATGCATGAATATTCATATGTACAAAGTATACAGTCAGGCACTGGAAGGATGTATATCCCATTGCCTCCAGGGTTTCCCTGCAGCAAGTAGAGGGGAGACTGAGCCAGGGCTGTTAAGTGGAGACTGTCCGTGGAAGAAAAACAATGTATCTCCCTTTTGTTTGAATGTTCAAAGAGAACAGGAAGAACTCTGTACTTGTGCTCTCCCATCGGCAGGCACCAGCCACTGGGGCTAGGGAGCCCATGAAAAGTGTCTAGTGTGATTGAAGAAATCCATTTTTAATTTCATTTAATTTTAATTCACTTTAATTAGAATTCAAGCAGTCTCCTATATCGGATAGTGCATCTCTAGACCATCAGCCATCTGACAAAAGAGTTATAAATATACTTCCATGTACCATAATAGTCATTACCATTTATAAAGAGACAAGACCTGCCACTGACCCTTCCAAGCTTGACCTTGAGCAATAACCTCTCTGACCTGAGTTTCTCACGACGGTTCAGGCTATGCTGTATAATACAGTATCCACTAACCACACAGTGAGCTACATATTTTGGGTGTAATATTTTGGATATGTTGGCTTAAAGTAAGATCTACTTTTAATTTCAGTACACTTGTTTCTTTTTTACTTTTTTAATGTGGCTACTAGAAATTTAAAATTACGTATTTGGCTTGCATTTTATATATATATATATAGAGAGAGAGAGAGAGAGAGAGAGACTTGTACTGTTTAACAAGGTCAAGAAAACTGGGTATTCTTTCTGCCTTAGTAGTTCACACACTGTGTGGTTTAGAGGAATATTACTTAACATCTCTGATCTTCAGTTTCCTTATACAGGTCCTATGAACTGGGTGTCAGTGCAATCTAACAAGAAATAATATCAATGAAAGAATTTTGGAGACAGTTCAAAACAAAACTATCAAAAGAGGGTTTTTTTGTTTTGTGTTGTGTTTTTTTTTTTTTTTTTTCAGGAAATTCAGTAACAAATGGTTAAGTCACAGTTGAGGTCAACTCAAATTTTTCACAGTGGTTTATCTTCCCTAGACAGTTCATCTAGGAACCTGACATTACAGATGTTTGTCTAGCCAACCCAAAGAGATACTCCAAGACCTAAAAAATTCCCCTTTTCTTCTAAATTCTGGTTGAATTGTATACGTAGCTTTTTTCTATTTCCACGGTCTTACATGCAAAATGGGGCTAGAAATACTTCCCTTATGTAAAGAAAGAAGATTGAACTAGATCCATAGTTCTTGAAGTGGGGTCCCAGAACCACCACCAGCAGCCCTGGGAATATACTAGAAACGCAAATTCTCAATGACCAGCTCAGACCTACAGAACAAAAAGTTCTGAGGTGTGATCTAGCAATATGTGTTTTTGTAAACCTCTGACGTGACTCACACCAAAGTTTGAGAACCAATGAACTGGACGATTTTACCAGATTTCCTGGAAGTTCTGACATTCCAACTAACTTCCGTAATTCTAATCTATCATATGGTGATGAGTGTTTCTTGGGAGTCATAGTTTATGAGATGAATTCTTGAGCTCTTTAGACCGAACCGGCAGGATCACTGAAACTCCTATAGAAACATAGCATCAAGGATGGAGCAGGTTATGCAAATTACAAAGAGGTCATTTGATTTGAACGCTTAATAACGTGAAAAGAAAAGCTTATTATCATGGTTCTTTTATTGAGGGGGAGGGGCTACTTCTGTCAGACTGAGTAGCTAGAAACAATAGAAGACACTGTGCTTAGTTCACTCAAGTTTAAGGTTTTTAGCCAAAACTGGCATGAGCAGCAGGCCACAGGAATGCTGCGAAGAGAGGAGTGCATTATTCCATAGTTTTCCTCAGGGAGCTTTAGGGCAGCTGAAGCTTTGCAGCTAGGTGGGGCAATTGAACATCTTTAGTGAAAGACAGAAAGAGGAAGAAAAGTAGAGGAAGGGAAATGGTGTTTTTTTGGTATTTTTTTTTTGTTTTTTGTTTTTGTTTTAGCTGAGACATATCTCCTGTCCTTACAGAAGGTGATATGTGGGAAGAGGAGGAATTTCATCTCCCCCCGCCCCTCCCCAGATCCTCAAATGCTAGCTCATAGTACGCGACTTCCAGAGGGCATGGGAGGGGGGTAGAAGAAAGAGACAAAGCCTTGGCTCTTCAGGTGAGGCTGACACAGCCCAACCCCTATGGCCTGTGATTTCTTGCAAGCCCCAGAGCTTCACCCGTGAATCCAGGGTCCTGAGTGCTTAGTCAGGGGGAGGTGTGCTGTTGGGTCGAGAGGCAAGTGGAGAGTGGCAGTCCCCAGACCAGCTGTCCTGCAGTGTTTTGTCCCATCCTAGGAACTCGCAGTAGAGCCCACAGAGAACACATGCACGGGCTGTGTGGTTGGCTTCACTCTCTTCTGGAGCGAAGTGGTTTCCAGGTCATAGCAATGGGTGACAAATTCTGTGGCAGGCCTGGGATCTCCCAGGGCCACCATCATAATTACAAACCCTTCTCTCTGAAGGCAATTTTGGGGCAGTTGTCCTCTTGCCTCAGGGAAGCATCGGGCTCTCATAGAAATATTTATGGTCAGTTATGTCCTACTCTTACCTCTACCACGACCACTAATATTTTCTAGTCTGGTGGGAGCTTTTCATGGCTTTTCTCATTTAATGCATACAATAACCTGGAATTACTATTGTCCTCATCCTCATTCCACAAGAGAAACCTGAGATAATTAATGTACCCAAGGGCACCATTTTTTAGCAGTGGTGCTGGGATCTGAACCAGGTACCTCTGGGCTCCAAAGCCCACCCTTGTAGCTCCTAACTCTGTGCTTACTATGCTTGAGAATCTGTAAGAAACATCTGGACGGCCAATGGGGCGCCTGGGTGGCACAGCGGTTGAGCGTCTGCCTTCAGCTCAGGGCGTGATCCCGGCATTATGGGATCGAGCCCCACATCAGGCTCCTCTGCTGTGAGGCTGCTTCTTCCTCTCCCACTCCCCCTGCTTGTGTTCCCTCTCTCATTGGCTGTCTCTATCTCTGTCGAATAAATAAATAAAATCTTTAAAAAAAAAAAAAAAAGAAACATCGGGACGGCCGGGTATAACATCCTGCCGGGCACTAGCCTCAGCGGATCTGATCCCTGAGGTCTGCAATGGGGCCTAAGAATGTGCATTTCTTACAAGTACCCAGGAACTGCTGACGCTGAACGTGCAGAGCCACGCTCTAAGAGCCACTGCCCTACGGTGACCTCGTGCCCTGTGGCTGATGCCATATCCAGCCTCTCCACCGATGGTTCCTACAGGAAGTACAAAATGTCTTTATCCACGGGGTTAGGAATTAAAGAAATCCCCAGCACCGGACAGCTGAGCCTCTCAAATGCCAGTGGGCATTCCGATCACCAGGAAGATATGGTTAAAATACAGATTCTACTGGAATAGGTCCAGGGTGGGTCTCCAGATTTTGTGCCTCCGAAGACTTCCCAGGAAATGCCCAGGCTGCGGTACCAAGGTCCTACACCAGGGGCTCTCTGAGCGGCCCCAGAGCAGCAGCAGAGGTATCATCCGGGCATTGCTGAGAAATGCGAACTATCTGGCTCTGTCCTGAACCCACTGAAAGGGCCAGGAGGCAGGAATCCTTGTTTCAACAAGCCCTTCAGCTAATTCATCTCCCACAACTGCTTCCCAAACTTGGCTGCACATTGGGACTCCCCAAATGAGTCCTCAAGAGTACAGACGCCTGGGTCCCTTGCACGGAGATGGATTTAACGCATCTCAGATGCTGCCTGACCATCAGAATTTGAAGCTTCAGGCGATTTTCAGGCACAGCAGTGTAAGAACTCGCTCGCTACCTTGGGGCGCCGGGGCAGCTCTCGACTTCAGTTCAGGTCATGATCTCAGGGTTGTGGGATGTAACCCTGTGGTGGCTCCGTGCCATGGGGAGTCTGCTGGAGATTCTCTCTCTCTCCTCCTCCCCTGCTCACTCACTCTCTCTCTCTCTAAAATAAACAAATAAATCTTAAAAAAAAAAAAAAAGAATAGCTACCGTGTAGTGTAAAAGCTTGCTGCTCAAATTGTGATCAGAGTCAAAAGCATGAGAACATGGGGAACTTGTCAGAAAAAGAAATCGGCAACCATACTCCAGACCTATTGAATCAGGATCTTCCTTTTCACAAGATCCCCAGGTGATTTTTATGCATATTAAAAGCTGAGAAGGGCGCCTGGGTGGCTCTGTCTGTCTGCTCAGGTCAGGATCCCAGAGTCCTGGGATCGAATCCCATGTTGGGCTCCCTGCTCAGTGGGGAGTCGGCTTCTTTCTCTGCCTACCACTCCCCCTGCTTGTGCTCTTTCACTATCTCACTCTCTCTCTCTCTCAAATAAATAAATAAAATCTTAAAAAAAAAAAAAGCTGGGAAGCACTGTGTAGAGAAACACTAGCAGCATTGTATAATAGAAAAAATTGAGATGCTGGAAAAGTCCTTTGTGTGTGCTGTCCAATAGCATAGCCACCAGTCACATGTGGCTATTGAGCACCTGAAATGTGGCTAATGCAACAGAGGGGATGAACTTTTTATTCTGACTAATTTAAATGTAAATAGCCACATATTGGACAGGGTAGCTCTAGAGAAGGAACAGTGATGTCCAGGCAAAATTAGGGTTTGCCAAACGATACAGCATTTGACGTCACCTCATTTGTATGGTCAAAGGCCAGGACTGGACAGTAAGCAATATCGTAAGGGAGGGGAACCTTGTGTTTCTCATTTTCTTTTTTGGGTGCTTGGTATTAGAGGCACAGATGTTCCGTAATCCCGGACACTCTATTCATTCTCTTTCCCATTCTCTCCACAACGTATCTACTTTTACTTGAGAAAGCTATTGATCCTTTATTAACGAGAAAGGACTAAAGCCAGGATTTAGGACAGCAAAGAACAATGCAGGTAATTTGGGGCAGAATTGAAAGAAGGCCAGTCCTAACTAACCAGCAGAGAGGGAGATGTTTGAGAGTAAATAGACCTTAGGAGCATACGTACTTGGGGGACTCACTGCGGCCGTGGTCTGAGCACATGGATGATGAGCCAGGGACCCTGGGAACAAACTGCCCCTAAGATTTGCAGTTTCAGGGGTCTCTGTGCACTAAGGAAGAGCTGATGACCTAGTAACAGTGTTGCCCCTCTTTACCTAATAGTCATGGAGTATTTTTAATACTCAAATGTCGGGTTGTTTCATGCAAAAGAACCAGTCGTGGTCATTTGCAGAGTGCTCAGTGCAAATGTCGGGTTGTTTCATGCAAAAGAACCAGTCGTGGTCATTTGCAGAGTGCTCAGTGAATGGCATTGAACTGCTGATCATTAATGTATTTTTGAACTTCAAAATTCTATCACTTTGCAATAATTCTTTTAAAGCGACGGCCAGTAAGTTGGTAACTATTGCAACCACTTACGTGACCCATAGTAAGTAGGGAGAAAAGAGCTTTAAAGATGTGTCAGGAGGTGTTCGTGGCCCTGTCTGCCCGTCTTTAAAGGCTGATCATCGAGCTCCCTTAGTGGCCACACGGAAGTAGAGACCAGAAGCATTAGAACAGGACAGTTGATTTCGTCCCTCCTCAGCATGTCCTTCTCCCGGAGGCTCCCAGGAAGGCAGAGTTCTCTGATCGAAAGGGCAGAGTTCCCTGTGGGAAATAGTGCTTTCCGCAGGGTGGCAGAGTCAAGAATAAGGAGCACGTGCAGCCTTTCCTGGGGAGGCCCACAGCCCACAGGGGCGAGCTCAGAAGCAGGGCGACCGAGCGGCACAGAGTCAGTGCGGGGCTTGGAGCCGAGGGCAGCTCGGAACTGCGAAGCCACATGTGTGTAATGGAGACAAAAGTCCACAAGCTGGCATCCACGGGGAGGGGGTTGTAGACTTGTGAAGTACATGGATGGATTGATCTGGATTCAAGACTCCGTTTTTCTGCTTCCTAATGAACAGACCCAGGATGGGTTCCTCTACCTCTGAGGCTCCGTTTCCCCCCATGTTGAGTGGGGGCAATACCAGCACTTTCCCCGCAGGGCTTTGTGAGGATGAAATGAGAGGGCCCTACAACACAAGTAGCAAGTGCTCAATACACGTGAGCCCCTGTTTTACAGGTGATCCAAGCAGTGTGGGTGCAGGAAGACGGAAATCACAGGACCTCGTCAATGTGAAGGGCTGTGACGTTGAGGGTATGAGCAGAGAGGCAAGTACAGGACAGCTGTCGTGTTCTTGGAGGTATGTGGACGTTGAGTAAATTATAGAAACAGTTTACAACAGAGAAATAAATGAAAATACAGAGGAAAGAACAATACTCAGAGACGCCATGAAGGGCATGAGAAGTTTTTAGAACCCTTGAAAACTTTCAGAAGAATTTGACAGCATTGGTGTTTAAATATTTGACAGCTACAGTGGGCACCTGGGTGGCTCAGTCGGGGAAGCGTCTGCCTTCGGCTCAGGTCATGATCCTGGGGTCCTGGGATTGTGTCCCACCCAGGTCGGGCTCCCAGCTCAGCTGGGAATCTGTCCCTCCCCTTGCCCTTCCCCCTGCTCATGCTCCCTCTGTCAAATAAATTTTAAAAATCTGAAAATATATAGAAATAAATATTTGGCAGCTATAGCTTTGATCAGATAATCAAATTAAAAATATTAAAAATTAGTATTAAAAAGATAAAAAATAAAAATATTAAAATGTATTCAATATTAAACCCCACTGCTGTCTACTCATATGGCTCTGCCACTTGCCTTTTTCATCTGAAATAGTGTCCCTTCAGGTTTTCATTTGAATTTCGTTAGCTAAGCTTTTTTAAACTGTTTTGAACATATATTTTACATGAATTCTGTCTCTATGATATATTCATAATCTATTGACAAATACCAACAAGCCCAAAATAAAAGTAGCTTGCAATTTAAAACAAAATAAACAAAAACTATTGGAAAGTGCCATCATCTTCGACCCTGGAGTGTCCCTGACTCCTTCTAGCAAAATTACCTGGCAGAGATTCTAAAGCTTGTCCTCCTGACCTTTCCTTCTTCAGGTGAGGCCAGTCCATGCCCAGCCCAGCTGGGAGCCAAGGACTGATCATTCGGGTCTGCTTGAGCGTTTTCACACATGAGCCGAAGGAGCAGCAGTTCCAGGGACACAGCACCCCATCGTTATTGGCAGGTGGCTAACCAGCACGTTTTCAGCTGCAGGGACTTAGTTAACCACAGAGAAGGATTGATTAGCTCGCCGCCCTGAAGATCCAGGTGTGAGGCTAGTTTTTTACGTCCAAGGGCATGAGAGATGACAACAGACATTGGGACATTAGGCATCCAATCCTCAGTCTCTCTCTCTCCCTTGTACCTCCTGTCTGGGCCCTTTCTTAGGTTCTGACAGCTCCCGACTTAAGAGACTCACAGTTCCAAGTAGGGGAGAATGAGAGGCTGCCTCTCATCCCAGAGAAATGCCTTACGTACTACAGAAAATGTTTCTCACTAGGATGTAAGCCCCGCAAGGGCAGAGACCTTGTCTGTCTGTTTGCACCACTGCATCCCCAGAGCCTAAGTGACTGTCACATCGTTGCTCAAGGTTGAGCAAATGATGGCTGAGGTCAGACTGAGCTAAATCAGGCCCCTTGTCTTCCCTCAACCAGTCCCAGAGGCCAGTTCATCGGACCACCCAGACTGGATTACCCTTAAGCACAGGCTGAGAGAGGGGCTGGCAGGTTTCTCCAGGGACCGCAGACTATCACCAGAACAGGGGGATATGGATGCTGGGAGGCCGAGAGGAACAGATGTCCATCTGCATAAGCTTTCCGTTTGTAAGATCATACCGGAAGCTCAGAACTATTCCTTGTTCTCTGAATGACAAAAATGCAAACACCTCTTTGACAAAATGAAAGAAAATTAATAGATGGGAAATTAAGTCTTTATCCCAATGCAGTAACATAGGGGATTTAAGTAGATTAAATGTAATTATCTGAGTAGGAATTTGGCAGGGTGCCTGATTTTTAGAGATCTGTTCACGATGATTCGGATTCCTGGCTGACTTGGAGAAAGGGGGCTCACCTGAAGGATTAGCAGTGCTTTCTATACAAGGCTCTTTCATTTATCAGAACTGAAGTCACCACAAAGTGAGAATCGCCAGAACACTCTTTGCACACAGTGCAAGAGAGTCATCTTCGTAAATACAAGTCTGAATCATCAGAAGGTCCTGATGCTGTTCTGAATGATCAAAACAGAGATTAAATTACATCCAGATTCTCTTAAAATTGGTTTGGTGAATGAATGCTCTAGTAGAAACTTAAATTAACCAAATGCTTGTCCATCAACACCTGTTTGTGGTGAATGGTTTTATTTAATATCATAGTTTAGAGATGCATTTTATTACATATGTAACTTACATATTTATTTATGACCTCCATGTGTTTTATATATAGGTTAATGCAACATAAGAAACAAGTAAAAAATATGATGTGGTATTTGTATTTATCATATGTTATCATGACATATCTTCTATTATTCTAAGTAGATTGTAAACCATTTGAAATCTAGAACCGTTAATGAATCATTACTTCATGGTGCTTTAATGTTGTATGGGGAACATGTTAGATGCTTGTGATGTCAATTCTGGATTGAACAGATAAAATGAGAGTTCTCAGATTTTTGCCACTAAAAACCCTTTTAATATGTTTACCGTGGACAAATGTTTGAAAGATGTGGTTTTAATTCAAATACACTGCATCTGTTTCACAATTTGTTTTCCCATTTTTAATCAAAGGAATTTATGTCTGACCAAACCTTTCCTGCAACACCCTGTCCCACACTCATACTGATCGGTAGGGCAAGGGGGAGGACTTGCAATGGTTTACAAACAAATTTCTTTCAGGTTTTTGAAATACCAGGATGAGTTCACTCTCTTGCTCACCCCTGAGAACCTGAGGTTGAAAACTACTGTTGGAATAGGGGCTTTTCTTATGGAAGGAAGGCAAGTTCCCTCAATTGTCATAATAGCTGGTCTAGTGCTTTTAAGTCAAGGGTGCCTTTTGGTGCTGATAGACAGCTAAAAATTTCCAGAAGCATTCATTTACGTAACAAGTATTTATTGAATGCTTACTATACACCAGGCTCTGTTCTGGACCCTGAAGAACCAGAAATGAACCAAATACAAATGGTTGTTGGCCTTGTGGAGCCTACAGTCAAGTAGGGAAGACAGAAAAGAAATAGGATTAATCAATAGAAGTCCATGTGGGATAGTGGTAAGAGATGATTAGGAGCAAACACAATTTTAAACCCATTGTTCAAGGAAAGGCAATACTAAAACTAGGACTTTTTGTTGAAGACAGAAAAATGTGAGGAAATGAGATATGAGGAAGAGAAGAAAGTGCAAAGGCCCTGAGGCAGAAGTATTCCACACGCATTTCAGAAACAAGCAAGGAGGCCAACACTGTCCGCTGGTTGCTCAGGTTTAAAGTTGAAATTTAAGGGGCACCTGGGTGGCTCAGTAAATCAAGGGTCTGACTCTTGGTTTTGGCTCAGGTCATGATCTTAGGGGTGATAGGATTAGGGTCCTGCTTGTGATTCTCTCTCCCACTCCCTTTCCCCCTCCCCCCGCCCCAGCTTCCATGCTCTTACTCTGTCTCTAAAATAAATAAATAAATCCTTAAAGTTGAAATTTAAGGTGACTCCACTTAAAATAACATTTTGTGATTTCTTGTCTTTTCCCACTATACATCATGGAGCTATACAGTGATCGTGGGGCCACACAGGCTCAGGGAAGTGGTGAAAGCCAGTGGAAGTCTTTTCAGAGCTTGTGCATTATTTCAATCACAATTTAAAGAACTCTCTTAAAACCTCAATACTAGCACAAGCCAAAGGACAAAATAGGTGCTTAATCAATTCTTTCTGGGAAAGGAGCTACGGAATATGATTGTCATGGTGCTTATGAATTAAAACTACAAAGCAGCATGATTTTTAATCATTCACAGCAGCTATAAAAGTGTTTACTTTAATCAGAGCCCATGAAACAAACTTGCAACAAAGAATTAGTTTGGTGATGTCAGTAAATTTACACCTGCAAGAATGTTGATTCCAGAATTGTAATAGCACAAAAAAGATAAAAACCAAAAGAACAGGTGATCTCCAAAAGGGCATGTAAGATGACTATATGTATATATACTTGTATACACACACATATATGTGCTAGATAGACTGGATGGATGCTTAGATGGATGGATGGATGAACATGTGGATGGACGGATAGATGGGTGGATGGATGGATGGATGGACGGATAGATTTTATATACACACATATTTATTTCTATAATATATATTTTCTACCTGCTTGTGAGATAAGGAAACTAGACCTCTCTTTCTAGTATATTAACATGATTTGGTTACCAGTTAGTTTCTTTTATTTTTAAGGATTTGCAAAACAAAGGACAGAAGGATAGTCGGCAGACAGGATTCCACAGCACAAACAGCCTGTCTAAGCTACAGAATACAATGACCGATCTTAGCAAGAGCAAAGGTGAGGGAGCTATGTCTAGTTGACACTATCGAAGGTCCAGAGTGGAAGAATCTGACTCTGAAGAGCTAACATGTAGAAGTGGTCAGTTGTGGTGTGTACGGGGGTGGAGTCATGAAGCAGAGCTGCCCTCCTGGAGAGAGGGAACCCGGAGGGCTTGCAGCCTAACAAAACAGACCCTGGAGTATGAAATTCTGGTAACAGGCTCAAATACAGTCGGCCCTTGAAGGAGATTGTAAATAAAAGGAATGTTTCAAGGAAAGGAAGCCTCCGAACTAGAAAGTTGCCCAGGTAATTTCAGCTGGTGGACTGTCCTGGTCAAATGCCATAGTGCATTTATATAGACTTTATAGAGATTTTAATAGAGATTTTAAAAATCACTGCACGCCTCTATTCATGAAAAAGCTCTCAAATTTGCCATCTTAATGTCAATGCCTTTATTGTGAAATGACTCCACCCTCTAACAAAGAACCTTTTATTACAAATGTGTTATTCATTCAGGGAACAGGCAAGACCCTTACAGACATGCCCTTTGGGTTTGGAATGAGAAGAAACCAACAGATAGAGAAACACAATGAACAGACAATATCATTTTATCGTAAGACAAAGCCCAAAGGGGATTTAAATATTTAAACAAATATGTAGGCATTCCCCACTTGCAGGAGCCAAGTATATTTTGGCAGAAGGGAATTTCCATATTGTTTCAACTTTGTCAGAGTTGGTTAGTTCTTTTTTAATTAGAATTTCTAATAAGCAAATGCAGTTTTTCTTTTTTCCTTCATTGGCATTATCCCTGCCCAAATAATAAGAAATCACTCACAGATCAACACTTAAAAAAAAAACAATCTTTTTTAGTTCAGATAAAACCTCGTGAAGTAAAACTAAGTGAAACACCAAATTTCACAATTGAAATGTCTCTATCTCCACATGTATTGTTGTCATTGAAAAGTCACATTTTTAGTAAAAGTTGGAAAGGATACTGATTAAGTCAACATTCCTTTCGGAATATCCCTTGAAAGAGAAAGCAAAGGGACAGATCGGGAAAAATGCAGATATTACTTGGTTAATGGAAGCGCTATCACAGAAATCATGTGCTTCACTGGAAAACTACGCATTCTCCATGGGAGCTATTCACAACTGCATATAGTGCAGAAAACTGCAAGCAATACAAAATCAACTCTCATCTGTAGACATGTGAATAAATTCTGTCCAGTGGAGGCTTACGTACCAATTCCCTTATGCTTGGAAAAAGTTGGATAATGTAGATGAGAACTATATATTCAGTTTTTCCAGGTAGGATCTTTAATAGTTTGTATCATTATTTCGTTTTAAGTGAATTTCCAGACTATCTTGCTCATTCATACATAAATGCAGGTAACAAAGTATCTGAGACGTGCACCATTAATTTAAGGTTATCCGAGAGATCGTCTGAAAGCTATTCTTTAAATAGCTATTAACTTGAATGTCTGGAAAACAAACAACTAACTTTTGAGAGGAAGCCATGACACCATTAACAGAAAAATAAATTCAATGATGGACTGAATGCTAACAAGTACATCAAAGCTTCTTAGAGATAAAGACCATTTTGGGGTGTAGTGAAGCACTCTAACTAGGTCTGTTTGAGCACAGAATCTCATTTGGTGTGCAAAATATTATAATATGAAGGGAAATCCAATGGCCCGTAGAAAATATGACTGAGAGCGGGATGGAATCAAAATGCACTGAGTCTTGTACAGTTTGGGTGGCAAAACCAAATCATATGAAAACATGAGAGAAAAGCATGCCTTGCACCTAGATGAGTCAAAACAGGGAATTCCCAGGGACCAAAGCTCTGCCTTGCTACTAAAAACTTAATTTATTGTTCCAAGTATGGCCATCCAGTTTTTGCCATCACTGTATAGACTGTAACAGAAGTTTCACATTTAAAAAATTGTTACACGTTAGTTCGCAGATTTCTTTTTTTTTTTTTTAAGATTTTATTTACTTATTTGACAGAGATAGAGACAGCCAGCGAGAGAGGGAACACAAGCAGGGGGAGTGGGAGAGGAAGAAGCAGGCTCATAGCGGAGGAGCCCGATGTGGGGCTCCATCCCACAATGCCAGGATCACGCCCTGAGCCGAAGGCAGACGCTTAACCGCTGTGCCACCCAGGTGCCCCAGTTCGCAGATTTCTTACAAGCAGTGGGGCACATAAAAGTTAGCAGTCTGCTCAGTAGCCAACTTTGTATACTGTGATTTAAGACTATAAGGCAGAAGTTGCAAACTGATGCCCAAAAAAACCTGGGCAAGGAGAACCAGATTAGTAAAGCAGACTGGGTACAATGGGGTAGATAGTGGTAGAGTCTGCAATTACATGGGGACTTTGTAACCTATCTGAAAGTGATCAATAGTTATTGATTCTAGCTGGTTGTGATCATGCAAGGTTGTGGGACCAGTGTTGCTTGATCTGGCTGTCCAAGAGTTCACATTCTGAATTTTATGTAAAATCTATGGATTTGGCAACTGATTAAAAACACAGTTTGGATTCTTTCTTTCTCTCTCTTTCATATATATATATATATATATATATATATATATATATATATTTTTTTTTAATGGGGGTGCCTGGGTGACTCAGTCAGTTAAGCATCTGACTCTTGGTCGTGATCTTAGGGTTGTGAGATCGAACCCCTAGTCAGGCTTTGTGCTCAGCGTGGAGTCTCTCTCTCTCTCTCTCTCAAATAAATAAATAAACCTTTAAACACACACACACACACACACACACACACACACACTTTTGAGCATGTGTGGACCAAACAAAACAAGTCTTCTGCCCTAACCTGGCTACAGGTGACTTGCTTATGACCTATGGTTAAGAAACCAGAGACAATCCGAGAAAAGCATAAAACAGTGGATAGATGGAGAATTAAGTGATTGGGAAAATCCAGGAACCATTTGACACTACCTTTTATGAGACGTGGGCTCAAACTTTCACACCCTCAGAATCCTTTTCTGTTTTGCTCCTCACCACATTTCCAGTAACTATGGAGTGTCTGGGGTTGGTAGTTTATATATAGTCCTTTAATTAATCAATTAAAGTTTGGACCAAATGATTCCTAGGTTTTCTTCAAGGTTTTACACTCTTTAAAATGACACAAGTGATATAAATACCTTCAATGAGGAAACAGAGTAGAAATTAGGATTCATTTGATGCAAAGAATGAAAGTGAAAGACTGACTTGTATCCTTAAGTATTTCTGAAGAACTGGTAGAAGAAGCTAATTAAGCACAGTTCTGTCATCTATCTATCTATCATCTATCTATCTATCTATCTATCTATCTATCATCTATCTATCTATCATCTCATGAGAGCCCAAAACAAAAGAATGGGGCTTAAATTACAGTTAGACTCTCTGGTTAGTGATATATAAGACTGTCTGACTCATGAGAGTAAATCTGTTAGGGAGATTATGAAAGTCGATGTTTAAGATAATATCATCAAATCCTTTTTTGGTATGTAGCCAGTCGCCCGGCCAAGATGGCTTTATCATTCTTTGGAAATCTACTGTGATTTTCCAAACACTATCTTTAAATTGTATACATTAAATGATAGCAATTAAAAAGTTATAGAGCCATGGTGGCTGCAGAGGTGGTGATGCCATCAAGGGCAAACCATGAGGGCACAGAGATGACAGAGAAGGACTAGGAAGTAGTCAGTGGGGGATTAGGGAAGTTGGTTACTGTCAAAGCAATTGAGCAAATTAACAACTATGTGGAGCCATCACCTTTCTCACTGTTGGAAAAAGGGTTTATAAGTATGGAACAGGAGAAGACTAGAAAGAGCCCTGAGGTTCTCAAATGAAATTTAAAGTACCCATGTGAACTTATGGTTTTTCTAATATATAATATAAGTATATGTGTGTGTGTGTGTATACATATACATACACATATATATCTTTGCTTTATCCACTGTGAAGGTTAAAGCAAGAGCAGCTCAGTAGCAATGAGCACACCTTTTGCCCAGAACTTTATTTCTAAATACTTTGGAGAAATGGCTAATTCCAAAGCTGCAGGAGAAAATACATAAGCCTGGAATATTTTAGGCCAGATTTTTTTCTTTTTTTAATGCTCAAAAAAATGATGGGGATATGTCAAGAGAATCCAAAAGTCAGCTTGCAGAGATTCCACTCACCAGATCTGAGATTATCTGAGCATCAAATAAGTAATGGTGGTAATAGATTACCACTGAATCAAAGAATTCAGAAGTCTGTATTCGTATAAGTAAATGAGAAAAAATAAATGGGAAAGAAAGGAACGCTCTTCCTTACAGTAGAATACCGAGTAATTAATGTAGGGGAATAATAGAGATAGAAAGTTACCATTTGGAGCCCACCGTAAGTGTGGCTGATTCAGGTAGGTCTCATCGATGGAGGCTAAGGCTGGTGGGCACGTTTTAATGCAGCACATAGGTGATAATGGATATTGTTGTAATTTTGGAGTACGTCCATACAAAAGTACTTATTAGTCACAAAGTAATTGAATGGGGACTTTTGGTGGAAAAACATAGCTGACACCAACTTGACCAGTGAATCAAGGTTAACAATCACTAGTGGGTGAAGGGTTGGCATCGTATGCCCTCCTGGTACAATCCACTAAGAACAGAGATAACTTACTCAGTTTTACTACCAAAGGACAGCTCAAGTCCAGCAATAAAGAAACGTTGGATGGGGGCGCCTGGGTGGCACAGCGGGTAAGCGTCTGCCTTCGGCTCAGGGCGTGATCCCGGCGTTGTGGGATCGAGCCCCACATCAGGCTCCTCCGCTATGAGCCTGCTTCTTCCTTTCCCACTCCCCCTGCTTGTGTTCCCTCTCTCGCTGGCTGTCTCTATCTCTGTCGAATAAATAAATAAAAATCTTTAAAAAAAAAAAAAGAAAGAAACGTTGGATGGGCCATTCTGAAGGCATCCTCCTGAATGAAAGACCTGTCAGGGTCACGAAAAACAGGGAACAAGAGAGAAATTGTTCCAAACCGAAGGCTACAAAAGAGATGTGACAATTAAACGCACGATGAGTGCCTGGACTGGCTTGTATACCAAAACAGAAAAGAAATATCATTGGAACAATTGGCAACATTTGAATGAGGCCTGTGGACTGGATAGCGGTGCTATGTCTGTGCTGCTCTCTTTATTTGGATAGTTACAAGGGCTACGTTGAAGGCTGTCCATGATTTAGTGAAATGCACACTGAAGTTTTCAGACGTGATGGGGTATCATATCTACAACTTGCTCCCCAAATTCTCCTATGCTGATGAGCTCTGAGAAATGCATAGAATTGTGGAATCACTGTGTTGTCCGTGGAAACTAATATAACACTGTGTGTCAATTATACTTCAATTTAAATTTTTTAAAATTCTTGGAACTTTTCAGTAAATTGAAATTATGCCAATTAAACAAAAATTATAGAAGAAGTTACTTCTCATATACATGGTAAGATAATAATTAATAGGGGTGGGAAGGTGGCATGAAAAGAGAAAATCTGAATTGCTGTCAGTTTAAATCTTTTCAAAGAAAAAGAAGACGAAGTTTTATTAATTTTACTTTCCATTTCTAGTTATAATTATATGATATGTCATTTATTATAGTAGAAGATGTTCTGACTACTCATTCCCCAAAATAACTCAGTTACATGTAAGGCAGAAATGCCACGATTGGGTTAACTTCAATGTTTTTGAGCATTTTCCTCAGTGCGTTAGAATTTCCCATAGATATGGAATGCTCTGTCTGGACCACCTAAATACTGCTCACGAAGACAGAACTGTAGGCACAAACATCCTTAAAGTAAATGATAAACACATGAATCTACCAAGGGATATTTTCATAATGCTGTAACTTTAAACTTCTTCATGTGTTGGGAAAATATCTTTTTAAAATAACTCTGGAACTGTTTAGCATGAAAAATGAATGTGTTTCTGTGCAGCCTTTATGGAATGCTGGCCACCAAAGAGACATTTACAGAAATTGTAAATTTGCTTCTGAATTGATCCCCCATGACCCTAATGTATTTTTATTCCTTGCTAATTAGCTTTTTTCTCTCACAAATAATCCTGCCTTCTCTATAACATTTTACTCTTATTGCATATTATTTTTCTTTCAAATGCATGGTTAATTTTAAGTCTGCTGTAAAAGGGAAAGAGAACTGCAAGTAACTCTTTCTTTGAACCTATATACCATTAACTGTAGAGAACACACTGCTGGTCTCCAGGGGGGAGAGGGGTGGAGAAACAGGTGTTGGGGATGAAGGAGGGCACTTGTCGAGATGAACACGGGGTGAAGTATTGAATCACTGTATTGTACTAACTGGAATTTAAATAAAAAACCAAAAGCCAAAAACAAAACTCTAGTAAGGGTGATAATAAAGCCAAAGGTTTATTTCAGAAAGTTTAAGACAAAAATAATTTTTGAAATTTCATTTATACAATATGTTTTTTTCCTTCTGTTGGCATCTATATACGAAAATTAAATTAAAAAAATAAAATGTTCCACCTTTAAGCAGAATTTCAAGCAGTTCAAATGGATTTTATTTCTAAATTTTACTCACGGTCATTTATTCCTGTATTATTTACTTACATAGTTCAGACTCTAACTCATTATGAACATCAGTGTGAAGATACTGCAACTATATCCCCAGTGATTTATGCCCCTGTCTGGTGGTAAAGACTCCAGGTTTGGGAGACTGTATCTCCTACTCCCACCACTTCCAGGAAACCCGAGGGAAACTATAAGGTAAGGAAATGTTGAGGATATAATCTGTATCAGTTATCAATCAATACGTAGCAAAGGATCCCAAAGTTTAACCCCTAAAACAGCACACACTTATTATCGCACAGTTCCTATGAGTCCGGAGTAGTTCTCCAGCTTGGCATCTTTCCCAAGGCGCCGTCAGGTGCCTGGCGTCAGCTCACAGTCATCTCGAGGGTCAACTGGGATAGGATTGGCTTCCAAGCCCATCTATTGGTTGTTGGTACGATTCAGTTCCTCGGAGGCTGTTGGACAGAGGTTGCCCTCCGATGGGCCTCTTGAACATGCCAGCGTGCTTCCTACAAGCAAGGAAGAAAGAGAACGTACCAGTGAAACAGAAGCCACTGTTATTTATGACCAAAGACATGGAAGGAACGTCTCACTTTTGTCACATTCTTTTCATTAGGGGCAAGTCACTAGGTTGAGTCCACGCTCATTTGGAAGCGGTTACTCAAGAGCAAACTCACCTCTTGGGAGCTGTTGTACTACATAGGTCCTTCTATGGTTGAAAAAGTGTATATATGATATATAATATATATGACATATGTAATACAATTTATATTTATATAATTATTAGTATTTTTTATTTTTAAGGAAAGAACTATAAAAGTATAAAATATCAGTATATATGTATGTATTGATATAGGTATACTCATCTATATACTTTTATAAATTCTTATTATTAAAGCCCTTTACATCCAAGAAAAGTGTCTCAAATCACAAACTGTAACAGTAAAAAGGTTACATTCAAGTAAAATGTGTGTATATGGTAACATAGTTGATTTTTTTTAACTGTGGGATATGAAATTAAATATTATGTTCCTGTCACTCAACTGTGCCTTCTAAAGGGTATTTAAATAAATAATCATTAAAGACAAGGAATATAATTCAGACACTAGGTAAAGAGTAAGGAAATGCAAACTGATAGGAAATTACAATAATCTCTAACAAAATGGTGAATATAATAAGACTAACTTTCAGACCTAAAAGCCCAAGAGCAAATTTCCAGTAAACTTTTGGAGGGAAAACCCCCCCCACCCAGCTTTCAGCAAGGAAAGGTGACAGTCTCCCCAGTCAGAGCCTGTGTGTAATTTCCTGAAGATAAGGCTGAAGTAAGAAGGGCCCATGAGGACTTCTGGGGATATTGCAGGACCTTTGTGAGTAAATATCGAATTGAATATTCAAAACATGCCCAACTTTCTTTTCAAAAGACTCTAGTCCCTTTTACAAATACCAGGTGTGAGTTTGTTTACTTGCCGTTTTACTTGGCCTGAGGTCTGACACAGGCAGGACGACAAATGTCGTATTAGAGTCAGGGAGAGCCAACAGAGCACCACACTAAAGGCCAGCTCTGAGCCTCAGTTAAAATCTGCTTTGCTCCCTCACCATATGCTCCAGGTCACTGGGCAGTGGAAAAGGGCGTCAGGAGGTGCCTGGAAGCTACCCAGTGGTCAACCAATAATGCTTCTGTTGCCTCTCCCTCCCTCTGGTTGTGTGCAGAGAGGAAAGCAGGTGATGGGGAACCATCCACATCCTTCCTGACACAGACACCTAGAAGCCATCACTATATCCCAGGTGTGGTCTATTTGATACAAATAGCTCAGGGCAGTTGTATCCATTAAACTCTCTAATTACCATTCCCCCCCCATCTCTGGGGGGAGATGGCAATTTCTCAGGGGGCAAGGTGGGGCCATGCCTTGAGGGAAGCCAGACCTGAATTTCTAGGACGTCCAGCCAGGGCAAAAACTCCTATGCCCTACTTCGACCACAAACAAACCTTCAACGGATCAGCCAACTTGGACAATGAACACTGCATCACTGACTGCTGTGGACACAGACAGAGGCTGCTCCTCAGTAATCTTATGGATTACATAAGAACGCCAGGCTTTGGTACAACCTTGGAGGATGGGAAGGTGAGGAAATCCCCCGGTAATGGTGGTGGTTTAATCTCCTGCCTGTCTTGTCGGAAGGGGTCTTGGAACACATTCCATTTTATTTAGTGAAACAAAAGAATGTGACATTCCTTAGACCCAAACTGTATATTGAAATTTAAACCTGATGCATACTCTTACAGGCAGGAATGAAGAAACGGCGGTTTTAGGAAGTTAAGTCACTTACCCTCAGTTAGCAAGCTAGGAGCTAGGACCCAGAGCCTCATTCCTGATCAAATACTTCCCATGCTCTCTAATTATATTTGTTCTTAATTTTACCATTAGATATTTCGAATCATTTTTAGTGAATTAATATCTAAGTGATTCAGTATTCATTGGATTAAATGTACACTTGACAGAAAATTATAACAGATTATATTCATAAAGACACTAAATAGGTATTAATTTCTAAAACAGTATTTCTGCACAGGAATTTTTACTAGGTCCTTTTGCTAGGAACTGCTTGGAAGAAAAAGATGAAAGAGATGGGTTTCTGTCCTTAAAGTATGCTTAAAATATGGAGTGCCTGAGGGTGGGAGGGATAAACATCTTTTAAAAACCGGAGAGAATAATTCAGGGAAACTCTCAGATGGATATTTTTTAAACTTAGTTCTGAGATTGATATGCTAAATTCAACCATGTGTATCTCCAAAATAAAGATGCATATACTTCCAAACTTATCTGTCCACATAACATTTTTTCACAAAGTACCCAACAGGACTAGCATAGATGAATAACCAGTGTCGCAAGTCTCTCGTATCGATCACGTAAAATAACTTAGAACCACTCTCACTCCCCAAAAGTAAAAACAAATACCTTACTAACATAAAATAATTATTAAGGAAAGACTATCATAGGTGAAATTCCTTTGTTTTAACTTTGAGATAACCCGTAATCATTTCGACATTATGAACTTAAATGAAAAATGTCTTTAACATTGGCATCTAGATCGATGTTAATAAAGCAGTAAACAAGAAAGAATAATTAGTATCATAATTAAGATCTTATTATTTCTGTTATTGTCAGTAATAATTAGTGCTTGGGCAGAATACCTACTTTCATTAATTATCCGTGCCTCTTGCTGATTCTGTTGCATCTGAATTTCTAAAAAATACATTTAAATCTAGTATGTTTTGACAAAATCTCTCAAAAATATTACATGTTGAGTGTTCATCTAAAAAACACCTTCAACGAGTTGTTATTCGGTTCTTACTAAATGCAAAATGTTTCTGTAAAGCGTGTCATGTATCCATACGTGTAGGGCGAAAAAAAAAGATTCTCCAGATAAAATTTCAAAAGGTTGACAACAAAGTCGTAAGATGTCAGCCATTTTCCTTATTTTCCTGAAACTCCATCGGGATCGATGGAGATCTACCCCTATTTCTGAGATCACCTGATCTCAACCATCCAGAGACTCCAATGAATTCCCATCCTTCCACAGGGGCTGCTGTTTTAAAGGCGTGAACCTAGTCATGAACCAAGGCAGACTGGCCTCGCAGCAGAAGCTACAAGGTTGGAAAATGTGAGCAATTGTCTTGCAACCTGGTGGCTGCTCGGAGGAGCTAGAAGTTTGGTGGCAATCGGTGTCATTTGCTGGCAGTTGCCAACCAGCTGTGCATTGCCTTGTGGAGGAAAACAGTTCAAGGTAGTGGGAGAAGGGAGTGGTTTATATAGAAAGCAAACTCTTATAACTCCAGAAGATCAAAGCCTGAACCAAATAGCTGAGAATTGTTCACTTAGAGGGTCATCTAAGGGAGAGCTATCAAGGGGAGTTGCAAAGCTTGCTAATTCCATTGGAGATTCAACACTAACCAAGAAAAAAAATATAGAAACCGAGGGGCCTATTTCCAAACAGTTTAAGGGCATGTGTTACATTTGTCTTCCTTCTGTGGCAAGTACCAGCTATGTAACCACATTGCTTGACTAGACCGGCCTCTTGACATTCTGGTTTATCAGGGAGGCTGAGCTCCTCAGTAACGTGGAGGTAGGAAGAATTCAGAAAGGAAAGCAGGAATCCATGACTCTGATCACACAGTCGAGACATAGATCCATTACAAAGAACACTCAGTAGGAGAACAGAGTATAAAATACGAAGAGAAAGAAAAATCCGGTTTTCCTGTAAGCACCTAAGTGTGCAGACAAGAGGAAGAGAGAATAAGGAAGTGGCCCCACTCAAGAGTCACCAGAATATAGAGCACGTCCATCGAACATAAATCTGGTGTTTAAGAGAAGGGCTCTCTCCCACAGAATCTACATACTAAAGTCCCATACTAAAGTCCCATTTGTATATACATGTCCCTGACATGTATTCACTATGTCAGGTTAATAAGGAGGAACCACGCCTAAGTTCTGGAAAATCTGATATGATCTGGGAAGAATAACCCTATGGAGGGTGAGAAACAGTGTCATGGACTGATGGACCAATACTGAAGCACATAGCAGCTCACAGAGACCACGGTCCACTCCTTATCATTGCACTGAGAATCAGCCATACCACCAGAAGAAGCCAGGGAGAACATCTAAGGGATATTTAAAAGTATCCAGTAATATGCCTAAGAAATAATGAATTCAGAAGGGGATCAAAAAGAATACAAATAATCGTGATCTCAGATCTTCACATATCAATGCACAGAGCACGGAAAAAGAAAGAGTATTTAGGTTTATAATAGCGGGTAAGAAATACTGGCTCCTAAGTCTTTAGGGTAAAACTTAAAATTTGTATGAGATAATAATGTGTGCATTATTGAATAGGAGCAGATATTTTAGGAAAAAAAGAAAGAAAAAGAGATAGATTGGTCCTATATGTTTAAATATATCTTATTCCTGATAAAATGTATAGCGATAAATAATCTGACACATTGTAGGTGATTAATACATATTTACTAAATAGATAAATGAGAAAAGAAAAAAATCAATAAGACAAATGAGATTTTAAGATAAATATAAAAAGCCAGCTAGAGAAAAATAGACAAAGATGAATGAAAATTTCAAAATGTTAATTTGAAAAGTTCAAAACTAAACTCTTAATTTCAGCTCAGGTCATGATCTCAGGATCCTGGGAATCAGGCCGAACCTCGGTCTCCCCACTCAGCAGGGAGTCTGCTTCTCTCCCTCTCCCTCTACCCCTCCCCCCTGACATAAATAAATAAATCTTTTAAAAAATCAATGAGAAAAAATTTGACAAAAAAGTGACCAAGTATTGAAAGTCAATGTCATTGGAGATTAGCAAGAAAACAGTGGCAATAAGAGAGAGGATATTAAGATGTACGAAATCATCCAAATGAAAATAAGTGTAAAAATAATAGAATAACTGGAATGAAGAATTTTTAAAAGGAAAGGGGAAAACATAACCACAGAAAAGCCAGAGGGGTCCACAGGGGATTTCTAGGGATAGTCAAACTTCCTGGATTAATAGTTTCCAGCTGAGGCGGCTGGTGTGCATTGGTCCAAGGTAGGGAACCAAGAGGGGATGATCCATGTGTTATCCTCATGCTCTTCATCTTCATATTTGAGCACGGAGACTCCCATCTCATCCATTGTATCTCCCGTGATTTCATCACTCTGCAGGATGGAGGGGTATTCCTAATGCCTGTGCTTACACTAGTGCACATCAGGACTGCTATCACATGGCTGAAATAGCGCGTCCTCAGAAAACTTCTCCAGTCTCTTGGATCCCTAAGAAAATTAATATGCACTACATAGAAATTCATAATCAGGGAAGTGGAAGCATACTGGAGATCACTGACAAAAAAAGAGAACAACGGGAGTGATACAGTCTGACCACATGAAGGAAATGAATCTCTTATTTCTCTACTACGTAAAAATTGACATGGAGGAAAGATCTAGCAGCAACAGAGGGTTCTAACGCGAGGCAGTAAGCTAAAACCAGTGTTTCAGACAGGTTCTTACTGGTTTCCCTTCCTTCATGAGAAAAGTGCAAGATGTAGGAAGGATACATAATGCTGCTGCGCATGTCAGAGTCCACGATAAACTGAGCGAGGAAGAGCAGCCATGATAGCGTGGGCTCATGCCACAAGCGGGGTGCGTGGACAGACAGCTGACTGCTCAAACACTTCGTATTAAAAATAAACATGATTCTATGTCGCGAGGTTCTCAAATGAAAGCTAACTCAAGTAGAGTTTAGACTCTTTGTAATGCAATCTTAAAGTATCTGCAAGAGAAAGAGATCAGGGAGGTACTGAAGGAAAACAGAATCTTAAAAAACATATGTTAGAACGAAAATACAGGAAAAACAAAGATTGATTTTAGAAAATTCTCATGACTTTAATAACAAAGTCATGAAAACATGGACCATGGAGTGATGGCAAGATGTTCTCCAAACCTGAAATGAAGAATAAAACTGAGGAGGCGGCGGGGGCTCAGTCGGTTGAGCCTCTGGCTTTTGATTTCCGCTCAGGTCATGATCTCAGGGTCATGGGTTGGAGCCCCGAGTCAGGCTCCATGCTTAGCGGGGATTCTGTTGGAGATTCTCCCCCTCTCCCTCTGCCCCTCTCCCATTCACGTGCACACTCTCTCTCTAAATAAATAAATAAATATTTAAAAATAAAAGAATAAGATTAAGAGAAGGTAGAATAATGAATGAGATAAGCCATTTTCAGGAAGAGCTCACTCTAAAGGATAATCTGTAAATGAACTTGCTGACTGGAGTGCCCTTCAGAAAGGTATGTGTGGAATGCAATTATAAGTAGGGGGAGCTTAAACCTCACCAACTGTCTGCATCTGGGGAACTGAGAGCTGAGTGCCTTATTAGAAGGTGATGGTTGGTCAGCAAGAAGCCTGAGATCTATGACCTTAGATACGAAGTGGTTTTGATACACCCCTATCACTCTACCTTGTTGGGGTTCCAACCATTCTACCTCCTCCACTCATGTATCATTCTTTTCCAAGTTACTTACTGTTTGTGTTCAAAAACACTGCAAATTCCTTTCTGGAATGTTCTGTGTTCTGACCTAATATATGTAGATGTATCATTGCACTCAGCAGACCAGGATGGAAGTCCTGACTCTGCGTAATTACCAGCTTCATGGGCTGATGGCAGCAGTCCTTCACCTAGAGTAAGTGAGGTCATCATGAGCAAACGACAGAGCACATATGAAAATATTTTGAAAACTATAAAGTGCAATCCAGATGCCAAGCATTTTTACTTAAATCTTTGTGACTTTCTGAATTGCATATCTATTGTATTAAGGGATTTTTTTTTAACCTTTCACAGATGAAGCAGCTAAGAAACCTGCTTCTGGGGTGTGAACAAGCCCCACACACAATGCTTCCCACCAGAGTTTTGCAGACTTGGGTCAGCTAGGTGTGGTTGCATGGCTGCTACAGCAACGTACTTTTATGCCCATTTCTGAAAGGAGCCTACCTGCAACCCAGCTTGGCCTTCTCCAGAAATATGTCTCCACTGAGAGCTGGCACAGCTGCTGAGATGACTCTATGTCTTGAGAGGCACGTGGAGCATTGGCTTACCTAATTAATAATCTTCAGGGTTGTTTTTTTTTCCTTCTTTGCAGCTGTTGAACAGAGTGGTTCTGATTAAGTCATACCATATCGTGAGAAACGTCGCTTCACAAGGGTGCTACCTTCTTATTTCCCCCCACTTTGATCCCTGCTCTTTGGCCCCTTTGATCTCTGAACAGGATGTACAAGGTTGACTAATCAATGCTTTCCCTCATTTCTACTTCTTTGTCTGTTAACTATTTATATTTAAATCATTGACTAGAATAGGTGAATATGTATGACCTGGGTTTTCTCCCATTTGGTATTTATGTCTTCAAAAGACAAAAGGAAGAAAAAGGCCTTCCAATTTTCCACCAAGTACTCAGTGAAGTCAGAGTTTACCAGGATCGCAGATATGGTGCTCATTTCTTGGTCTTTGAAAATGTGGATCACTTTCCAAGAAGTACGAGAAGATGGCAGAATGGGAGACACAGACAGACACACTGTTAGCCCATCCCACACCTGTACAGACTAGAACACAAGTCCCTGTCATCTCAGGTGACGATGGAGAGGGATGTACCCACAGTGTCCTTTCTTTCTTCCTTTCTCTCTCTCCCTTCCTTGCTTGTATGAACTTGATGATATCAGTAACAATGGCCCAAACAATTGTCAAAGAAATATCTCTAATACAAGCGGGGATTTTTAGAGCACTCCTACTCTTTATAAAGATGCGGAGAAGCAATCCTTGCTTGAAGGGGATATTCTGTTCTATCATCACCCCCCACCCTCCAATTTTTAGAAAAATGAGCACAGATAACAACGGTACTGAATTACTCGTGGATATCCCGTTTTCCATATAACCAGTACCAATAGCTCTTCAAATCAAACATGACGGAGGGCTGATTATTGGACTCTTCCTCTAGACTCAGCATACCCACTTCCAAGGTAGACCAAGTCCCTTTACCAAAGAAAAAAAGAAGACTTTCCAAATTCCACAATTCCAGATGAAGAATTATAGCAAAAACTACTTAGATTGTCCAGTTTCATAGAATCACAAAATCCTCTGTTGTTGGATCTTGGAAGATGAAGTCGAAATGACACTTGGAACTTATCACAGCCAAATACATCAATTTGCAGATGAGGCGATGTGATTTGTCCAGAACTCCATAGCTACTTGATTCCCAGGTTTCCATTCTGTGTTCTTTCCTCTGAGTCAAGTCTTCACATTTATTAAACAAAGGAGTTATATCTCTGATGGTTTATCCAGCCTTACATCCCAGGATCTCCTTCTTGGTAGACCTCAGAAAAACCAAAGTCTAAAAAGCAGATGGCAGCACGCTAACTTCATTTCATAAAGGACCATACTAGACTGGTCCACCGTGGTTCACACGTTAAGTGCTGAATGGCAGAGCAAGTTAATACCATGGTTGTTTGCCTTTGGAGGTAAAAATATATCTGTAGGTCTCAGCCAAGTTCCTGTGGAGATTTGTCCACATCCCCAAAATACCACACACATTTGGCAAGAATGGCAGATTATGTCCAAGCAAGTCCCAGATCTTGAATAGCAAGAGTATTTCGAGTAAAGAACAACACACAATGGCAAAGCTCTCGTTCCTCAGTATGCCATTTATCTCCCTGAATTTCTGTAATATTCTCTCCCTCTTACCTTTTTCTTCATCTCCCTGCTCTGAATTCCAAACTCCACAAGAACAACTTTCATCTTAAGTTATACTTGTGATAGGATAATCATCGCAACAAAATAATTCATCAATTCATTGCTTTGTCTTCTTTCTCACTTTCTTTATTTTGCAAGTTCTCTCTAAAACGACCAATACATTAATCACGCTGTTTGTCCTCCTCCCTTCCTTCCACCATTTCTTCCCTCTCCCTCTCTCTCCCCACTCTCCGTGTATGTGGGTGAGCATGTACATGCATGCGTGTGTGCCTGCGGACATCTGTTTGGGCTTATGGAATTGTCTAGATAGGTGTTTGTGGTTAGCACATGCGCAAATCCAGAGAGGTAATTTGTAAAGAAGGAAACACGTGTGTCCGGCACCACCATTTCATCCTGTAGTGCTTATTTTTAGTTCCTGATGCTGTGCCTGCCTGATAGGCAAGGCCTTGCACGTGGTGTCTCCTTGGCTGTTCTGGCTCCACCCCTCCCACCTCCCCATGACGTGTCATTCAGTCCACACTTTCTGCCAGTCTTGTGCTGCATCAGTCTTCTTCAGGAACTTTTCTGTGCTTCACATCCTTGATTCCCCAGGTGTCCCCAAGAACTCCCCGCAAGAAGTGGTTTTGGGAGGAGGACAGGGTTTGGTGGGCAAATATGTTTGAAAACAAATGTACTGGCTGAACCCAGTGTGACTCGAGAGTCGAAACAAGACAAACATAAACAGCTGTCGGAGACATTCTTTCCACATTTGGGGAGATTTTCGTATGAACTGGGTGTTAGACCCTATTAGGAATTATCGTTATGCTTTTCAGGTGTGACTGCTGTAATATAGTTCTATAGAAAATTGCCTTTATTCTTAAGAGCTGTCTGCCATGTTTAAAGGTGAGGACCTCAAGTGTCAGGGTGCCTGAAAATTGCTCTTGACGGGTTTTGACATCAATAACTAAATTTATCTTTTAATCTAAAACTAATATATTTACATAAACCATACACAGTTCAGGAAAAATGCTTATTATATATTTGTAGATAATATATAAACATGTCTTATAGATATTATAGATACATTTGTTTATATATTATCTATAAGTATATATGCTTCTATATCAATATACATATAAATATGTGTACATGTGTTTATTATATGCAAATCAATATGCATATGATACATGTCATATATAAATATGTACTTGTGTATAATACACAGTTTTATTAGCTATAGATATTATATATAACAGATTATGAATATAACATCTAAATACAGAGTTTTTTTTTTTTTTTTTTAAAGATTTTATTTATTTATTCGACAGAGATACAGACAGCCAGCGAGAGAGGGAACACAAGCAGGGGGAGTGGGAGAGGAAGAAGCAGGCTCATTGCAGAGGAGCCTGATGTGGGGCTCGATCCCAGAACGCCAGGATCACGCCCTGAGCCGAAGGCAGACGCTTAACCGCTGTGCCACCCAGGCGCCCCTAAATACAGAGTTTTTAAGCAGACCATATATGTTTATAAAAATATATCAGTAAATACATAATACAAACACACACAGAACATTGCCTTGAAGATTAAGTAAATGTGTTTTTATTTTCCGAAATGTATTTACCTATTTTTTGCTAAACCATTTGAAAGTAGTTTGGTGCTGGATTCTGGCCTGCTCCGGGCGCGAGGCACTTTTAGGTAACGTGTTTGGACAGCATGAGGAAGGGAATGGGGCTAGTTCACAGGAGAGATAATGAGTTTCATTTCAAGGAGAGAAAATGCCCTTGCCCATTAGACTTTCTGATGCAGGAAAGAAAGACTAATTTGTGAGAGGTGGGGGAGGGGTGTGCTGCTTGTAGACCAATGTGGGGACTTGCAGCCCTTCCCCAGGAAGTACCTCGCTTCTTACCGCACCCCTTAAACTACTGCTTACAGGGAATGCACTCATAATTGCAGAGTGGTAAGGGCTGGGATGCATGATGAAAAGGTTTGTTTTTGGAAAGAAACTTCCTTATTTCACTTAGGTTCTCGGGAAAAATGTTTCTGACGCAGACCAATGAGCCAGACAAAGGCTTCAAGCATCCAGTATAAAAAGCAGAATTCAAACATTCGATGGTCCCCTGAAACATACACGCCAACAGAAGTGACCCCGGGATGTGACTCTGATAAGTATGGTGATGCTGTTCTATTTGACCTCTGTTTTATCCTCAGGAGAAAGAGATTGAGACCAGTATTTGCTTTTGGAAGAGCGAGGGCTCTGGCTTGTTCATTTTTGAAGCCTTGGGCAAATTCTAGGACTTAGGTAACTACCTTGATTTCCCCGTTTGAGATGCAGATAACAATACCAGTTAAGCTCAGAGAGTCTTTGTGAGTTATAAATTATTTATAAAACTAATTATAAACTACTTTGTAAATACAAAGTGCTATGTAAATGCTTAGTAATAGTCCTTTGAGCCACACGGCACCCCCTAATGGGGGCTTATTAAGGAGTTCCTGTTTAGCTTGGATTAATTCTTTTTAATATTTTCCCCCCTTAAATGAAGCAAGGTACTACGCCTGAGAAAACAGCAAGCTCAGTCATAGAATATTTTCATGATTCAGGAAACATGAAATCCAGGGATTGGGCTCCATCCTTCCTTGCGATATCTGCTTTTTCTAAAACAAAACTGAAATTAACTTCAAAAGCTGTCCTTCGGTCTCAAGAGAAAGCAGAGGCATGAGAGCCGAGCATCGATCTCCTTGACATTTCTCAGAGCCAGAGAAAGGAGGGCCATCCAGTGGACAGAACAGAAGTTCCCTACTGAGCTGGCCAGAGAAAGGGGCTGACACACTGCTGTAAACACGCAAGTCGAGTCTCCCTTTGCGCTGTGGTATCGGGAAACATGGGAGATTGCCTGTAAGCTCAGTGATTCAAGCCTCTCATCTACTTTTGAGAGAGACGGTATGTTTCCCAAATTATAGATGGGAAAACCGAGGCTCAAGTTCACACGGCTGCTACACGGCGGAGCGGGCTCTGATTACAGGTAGTCTCTCTGCACATAATTCCCTGGATGAAAGCGTAAATTAAAAACCAGACCACGGAAGCTGCAAACTCAAGACTCTTCCTCTGGGTATGTTCATCATGAAATCTTCACATCCTTGCCATTCCAAATAAATCTCCGTGGGTACGCAATAAATATTTCTTGCTGAGTGTGATACTGTGACTAAGCATATTTGCCGATTTAGTGGAAACTCCGTTGTCAGGAATTTAAATGTTTACATTTCTCTCTTCAAAGTAAAATTCCATAGGATTATGACACATTAATTGAGCTTTACATTGACCAGATGCATACCATTTTGCATTTCATCATAATGGTCATCTTATGAGAAATGAAAGAGTGGAGAGAAGATAGAGTATTTACTCTCTAGAAAGGCCCACAGTTCAGAATAAAAGGGAACTTTCATGCAGTGTTGGTGGGAATGTCCACTGGTACAGCCACGGTGGAAAACAGTGGAGGGTTCCACAGAAAATTAAAAATAGACCTGCCATATGATCCAGCAATGCTACTTGTAGGTATTTATCCAAAGACAACAAAAACACTACTTCGAAAAGACATAGGGCCCCCATGTTCACTGCAGCATTGTTTACAATAGCTAAGATACGGAAGGAACCTAAGTGTCCATAAAGAAGATATGGTGCGTATATATAAATATAAATAAATATATAATATTACTTAGCCATAAAAGAGAATGAGATGTTATTATTCGTGACAACATGGATGGACCAAGGAGGTATTATGTTACATAAAATACATCAGACAGGGAGCCTGGGTGGCTCAGATGGTTAAGCATCTGCCTTCCGCTCAGGTCATGATCTCAGGGTCCTGGGATCCAGCCTGGTGTTGGGCTCCCTGGGTGGCTCAGTGGGGAGTCTGCTTCTTCCTCCCCCTCCACCGCTCCCTTTGCTTGTGTGCTCTGTCTCTCTCAAATGAATAAATAAAATCTTTAAAAATAAATAAATAAAATACATCAGACAGAGAAAGACAAATACCATATGATTTCACTTACACGTAGAACCTAAAAAAGCAAATGAACAAACAGAACAAAACAAAATCAGGCTCATAATTACAAAGAACAAACTGAATGGTGGCCAGAGGGGCGGGGGGTGGGGAGATGAACAAAATAGGTGAAGGGGATTAAGAGGTACCCTCTTACTCGGGAATGTAATGTACAGCATAGGGAACGTGGTCAATAATATTGTTAGCAACTTTGGAGAAAGATGGTAACTAGACTTCTTGTGGTGTGCATTTTGCAACAAATATAAATACGGAATCACTATGTTATAGACCGGAGACTAATACAATATTGTATGTCAATTATTTTTCAATTTAAAAAAGTATAGTAGAGACGTCCGTGGTCTGATGATATGTCAGGCAAGCTGCAAATGGCAGACTCTGCACCTCAAAGATAATGACAGTGAAGTATCCAAGTAAACATATTCTACCCACGGTCTAACTACACCACCAGCCAAAAAATGCTCCCATTCGCTTGCAGGGATTACATTTGTGTATATAATATAATGGCAGAAAAGACATAATTTCTTTCTTTTCGTTTTCTTCTTTCGTTCCTATTCAGAAGATGACTCATCAAAGTGGAAATGAGATGCAAAGAAAGCATAAAGCCCCGTAAAGGGAGCTTAATTGTAGGGACCCAGACAGGTGACACTGAAGATACTGGGAGATTTTAGAAATAAGGTAACATTGGAGAAGTGCACAAGACAAGTGATGGGTGGATGTCGCATTTTTAAGAAGCGGTATGTTCCTGAAACTGCACAATGATGGATTTACACAATTCTCAGGGGAAAAAAAAATCTGAAAGAGCTAATTAAATTGATGGTTCACAGGGGCTCACTAGGAGCAAGCATGGATTTATTAAACACATGTCATGAGAGGCCGTGGTTTTGTATTAGTAGTATTAATTACTATCACTAGATCAATAAATTAAGGAAATGGTGTCACTCAAGTGAACCTTGTTTCAACAATACAATAGTCAAAGTCTAACATAATGTCTGTGGAATGCTGAAGACCTAACATGACCGAGAACCCAGAGTATATGGTTTCATGCCCCCATGTCCATAATCTCTGGGCAGGTGCACAGATGCAGGAGGGGGCAGCATCCATGCGCCACGTGCGGGAGCCAAGGCTGCCCACCCACCCAGAGAAGAGAGGTCTTTCCTCAAGGAGCTTCACTGCCATCTGCCGGAAAACAGAGTAACTGTGGTGATCCATAAGGACCGTGACAGAAAGGGTGCCCCCTAGAGTTGTGTAGAATCCATTGTACAGAGCCGAAAGCAGTAACCATTGCGTGAACCCTGGGTCTGAAAACCCTGGAGACTGAAGGCCAGACATCGTCTCTTTATCCCGGTCCTTCAACCTACATTCATTTCTTTAGCTCAGTGGACTCTAATATTCAATTCCAACTCTTTATAATATGTGTATATTTATTTATGAGTAGGAATGTACTACTGTGTTGATGTATTATGCACTGTATACAACATTGAAATTGAAAATGATGAGAAAAGAAATAGAAACAGAAGTTCTGGTATTTTCTTCCCATACTCCACTTTGAAGACTACTGACTTAGATCCTAAGGGCAGGATGAGGGTAATCCTTGTTCCTTGTCAGAAAAAGGATTCTTTTTTACTGTGACCCTTGCCACGTGTGTGTCTATGTGTGTGTGTGCACGTATGCGCATGTACTCACCCAGGCGAGCGTGTGTGGGTGAGGTGAGCATTCAGGAGCTGTCACAGATGTTTTTCTTAGAATGTACGTGTACTTCCCAGATGGGAAGTCATACTGGTAAACTATGGGGCTGACTGTTCAGTTTTTCATGCTCGATGTTTCAAGGATGACCTGCTCTCAAAGCCACGCTCTTCCCCCTGGATGTAGTTAACAGCCTACCCCAGGCACCAAGGGAGTTACTTCGTTAGTCTCAGAGACGATTTCCTATCCTGGAGGCCACATAAACCGGGACCTGCTAGTTCTGAGCTGGTGAATGCTTGCGCAGTGCCCTGCGGGTAATGAAGGCTCTGGGTCTCCTCTGCCCTGTTCTCCCTTGCTTCCAAGCAGCGCAGAGCAAAGAGCCCTCTGGTTCATGCCACTCTCTCAAGGGCAGTACAAAAAGCAAATATTTACTACTGCTCTCTAAACCCCTGGGTATACAGGAGAGCAAACAGTTCTCTCTCTTTTTTTTTTTTTTTTTTTTGAATAATGGCATGGTTAACGTGTTCTATGGAGTCAGAGAGCCTAGGATTGAATCCTTCCTCTGTCATTTCACAAGAAGCATGAACTTTAACATTTAGGTTAAATTCCCGAAGCTTCACTTGCCTTTATCTGTGAAATGAGGAATGTTTATACTGCAAAACCGGCCCCTGGGGGTGTTATGAAGACTAACTGTGACAACAGATATCCAACACTTTCTTCCATGACCAGTGCCATAGTCAAATTCAACAAACACTAGCTGTTCCTCTTAGCATAGTTACGGGAGCAGAGTTATTTGGATCTCTTATCCGAAAACCTTGGGGCCAGATGTTTTTACGAATTCAGGATTCTTCAGATGCGCTTTGTGAACTCTGGAAACGTAGAGAAGAGAGAGTGAAACTATATTGCTCTCTATTTAAAATTTTACTCAAAATCGAAACATGATTTTAAAAAATACCTACTCTCTTCTCTTTTTAATTTGCTCATAGCACCCTTAAACCTTTTTAAAGCATTCTGGCACCTCTGCTTTCAGCTGAGTTTTATTACTTGCCTGGTAAGAGTCATCTGGGTTACTTATTAAAAACACAGAATTCAAGGCTTAAGAGAGTTTGCAATTCAGTAGATGTGAAAGTGCCCCCCCCCCCATTTTTTTTTTTAAACCAATGCTCGGGGACAATGCTTATCACAGATTACATTTAGAAAACCCTGCGTGACTAGACATCCAAGCTGCGGCCCACCTGCGGACCCACCTGTGGGTGCCTTTACGCCGAGCCTGAAATCTCGCGATATGTGGCTCCACCAACACCCCACTGCGGGTACAAGACAGGCTCTCCCTCTGTCCCCAGCTCTTTACCGCCACGGAATCTGGCAGGCCTGAGTGGAGGACGTCCCCTCCTGTTGTATCTGAAATCTACTTCGCCAGAAATTCTAGTTTGCTCTGCCAACCCTAGTAGACCTGACTCCCTTCATCGCTGATTTGTTACTGGCTGGTTCCCCCACATCCTCCACCCTCGGACCTCTGGCCAATCCCACCCCATCCTTCTCAGGTTTAAACTACAGAAACAACGTGACTCTCAATCCACAGTGGTTTCAAAGCCCTCTGAAGAGGTGCACGTAGAGAGTGTGGGTGACTATCAACCTGTAAGAAAATCTATAGCAGCTTTCCAGTGGGGGCTCTAACATTGAACCTGCCCCTTCCTGCTGAACTTAGATGAAGATAAGAAAATAATGCCTTTTCGACAGGTGGGTGACACAGATCTTAGGGACGGAATGAGAAATTAGTTCAAAATGCTCTCTCAGGCTGAAACACTGCAAAATGTCCACAAGATAAAACTTGTCGGGGTGAATAGAAGTCTCTGTAATCATGAGGGGAAAATTAAACAAGAAACAGATTGGGAATACCCAGCCCGATATGAATTCATTTATGCATGCAAATAAATATTTAAGGGGCATCTACTGTAAGCCAGAAAGATACATCACAAATACCTTACCAATGAAAGGAGAGACGCTTCTCCAGACTATGATTCAAACAGAAATATTCCGTGGAAAAATATAGATACATGCACGCATATGTAGTTTTTATATATTACATATTAAAATAACTGTCAAAACTATCACATTTTAAAAACAATTATTTTAAAATAATTTCAGGCTCATGGAAGAGTTTCAAGAGTATAGAGAATTCCCAAATGCACTTTACTCAGATTCACAAATCTTTAACATTTTTAAAAAAGATTTACTTATTTTAGAGAGAGAGTGAAAAAGAGAGTGCATGAGTGGGAGGAGGGGCAGAGGGAGAGAACCCCAAGTAGATTTTCTGCCAAGCGTGGAGGAGCTAGACCGGGGGCTCGACCTCACAACCCTGAGATAATGATCTCAAGAACATGACCTGAGCGGAAACCAAGAGTTTGACGCTTTGACCAACTGAGCCACCCCAGCACCCTCAAATTTTTAACATTGTTAATATTTTTGCTGTATGTATTCTTTCTCTCCATACATATATATAATATAATATATACATGGCATATAATGTATAATACATATATTCTAATACATATCCTATACATGCTATTATATATGTTACGTATTATTTTATATACTTATATATCTATTTAAATAATACAGAAATAGCTATATCTCTAAATAGTATATAGAGATATATAATGCATGTGTATAATGTGATTTTTTTCTGATTCATATGATAATACGTTGTATATATCATGCTTTTTCACTTCGTAAGACTTCAGGGTGTATTCTCGAAGAATATGATCCTCTCTTCTGTAACCAGAGCACAGTTATTAACTCCAAAATTTAGCATTAATACAATAATTTTAAAACTCTAATCTTTCATACATTTTCCAATTTTGTCAGTTGTTCCAATAATGTACACTAGCCCTCTTTTATCTGGCGAGGGATGGGTGCCAAGACCCCAGGGGATGCCTGAAACCATGGATGGTACTGAATCCCGTATATACAGTTTTCTCCCATACATACACACCAAGGAGAAAGTTTGATTTATAAATCAGGCACAGTAAGAGAGTAACGCCAATAGCTAATAATAAAATAGAACAATTATAACAAGCTGCAATGAAAGTGTGTGAATGTGGTCTCTGTCAAAATACCTTATTGCACGGTACTCGCCCTCCTCGCGATGGCAGGACGTGATAAAATGCCTACGTGCTGAGCGGAGGTGAGGTGAATGGCGCAGGCGCGCTGACCTAGCGAGGCTGCTAACAACCTTCCACCAGCCGACAGAGGAGGGTCGTCTGCTTCCGGACCGTGGTTAACCAGGGCACCTGCCAGGCGGAGAGCCAGACCACAGACCCAGGGGGCTACTACATACAGGAGCCTCTCCCTGCCCTCCAGGGTTATGTGTGACATTTACTTACTTGTCCCGTCCTTCCGTTTCCCTTAATCCGGAGGGTTCCTCAGCTTTATTTCTTCTCCCACCCCCTTCTTTTTATTTATTTATTTATTTATTTATTTATTTATTTTTAATTTATTTTTTACTTTCATGATATTTGACATTTTTGAAGAACACACACCAGTCATTTTATAGTTCCTTCCCTTGCGTTTGTCTGGTGATTTCTCATGTTAAGATTCAGTTTAGGTATCCCTGCAGGGATACATAGGCGACCATTTCCCAGGTACCAGAGATGGTGGAGGCATACTAGGGCCATAGGCCCCTGGATGATGGTATTTATTTTGGCCACCTGGTCACAGTGTTGTTCTGTTTCCCCACTGTATAGTTAGTAATTTCCGCTTTGCTAGTAATAAGTAGTCTGCGGGGAGAAATGTTATGACCATGTATATGTTCTGCTTCTCATCGATCCTTTCTCTGTAGATTTACTATCCATTGATGATTCATGCCTAAGAGAATCTTCACTTTAAAGAGTAGGAAAATGGCAATTTTTCTCCACTACACCTTCAACAAATTGGTTAATGTTTTACAAAAAAAAAAAAGGAAAGTTTTTCTTCTCCCCATTTTTCTATTTATCTAGCTAGCTACCTATTTATTATCAGTATACATCCAGAAATTTCCATTATTTTCCAATGAGCTACAATTTCTTATTGTCTTTAATAATCTCTACACCCAACCTGGGGCTCGAACTCACAACCCTGAGATCAAGAGTTGCTTGCTCTGCCAACTGAGCCAGTGAAGTGCACCCTGTCTTTGTTTATTTTAATGGCAAGTGTTTCTTTTCTTTTTTTTTTACCTTAAATAAATAATGGTAGTCACATCATACATTTGTGGATCTTTCCATACATTCACAACATTTTATATAACTTTTTTGGGGGGGTTCTCTTAGAGAGAGAATGAGCAGAGGTGGGAAGAGCAGAGGGAGAACGAGAGAGAATCCTAAGAAAGCTCTATGCCCAGTGTGGAGCCCAAGGTGGGGCTTGAACTCATGACCCTGAGATCATGATCTGAGCTGAAACCAAGAGTTGGACACTTAACTGACTGAACCACCCAGGTGACCTCCATATAACCATCTAATTTGATCCTCTAAAAAGATGTAAAATTCGGTGGGACAAGGAATTAAATTCAGATAAGTGCCTCAGAGCAAACAATTCTTAAGTTCTAAATTAGAAACAAATTTAAGAATGGAGATTGATTTCCTTTTGACTGGTCACAAAACAGAGAAGCAAGCAAATGCCTTTTAGGCTCACAAGTGCGTAGGGGCATTCAAAAGCGTCTTTCTGAAAATGGGCATTTCTATTTGCTTTAATAATTTTTGTAAAGCTCTCCGTGGTTGCAAGTAAAAATAAATGCTTACATGTGTTCTGAGTCAAAAATTATCTTTGTATTGTGTTGTTCCAACATTTTAATTATTTGAATGAAAAAATACGTGATAATGTATTGTACATTTGAAAGTTGCTTAGAATGAATCTTAGAAGTTCTCTTCACAAGAAGAAAAGTTCATAACTGTGTGGTGGTGGTGGGTGTTACCTAGACATTATGGTGAATATTTCATAAAATATACATATATGAAATCACTATGTTGTACTTCTGAAAACAGTTTCATGTTAATTGTATCTCAGAAAATTAAAATATATGAGCTTTTAATATATAAACAGGAATATAGAAGTTTTCTTTATTTCTTCATAAGAATCAACAAAGTAGTTCTAAGGGATAGAGCAAGCCATATTATTTACCTTGAATACTTTGTGCAATTCATCATTCCAATTACATAATGATTAACAAACTCTGGGCCCTCTTTGTTTGGAAAAACATTTAAGATTATTTGGGCAAAAACATAAAATATCTTCCATTCAATTAATGTACTTATGGTGTCTTCTCAAAATTTGAACATTTTAGATTTAAATGTTACCAATACCAATGTGCTGATTCCAGGCTTTAGATAAATAATTTGCAGGCAACTTTCTGAAAACTTACTTGCTGGGATAACATCCAAGCCTGCAGCCTGTTGATAAATAGTTACAACACCTCGAATCAGGCCATGAACCAGACATTGCCAGGCATCTACCGCACAAAAGAAAAGAAAAAGAATTTCTCATTGGAAGTTTCCCCTACAGAAAAAAAAAAAAAAAGATAGTAAATAGCAACTGGCAGACAACTGGATGTGAACCACTACAATGAATTTTAAATGAAACCTGCCAATTGTCATAAAATTATAAAAGTTACCCAAAAGTAATAAAAGTAATAAAAGTGCATATGTTCAAAAATGATAGCAGCGTGGACATAAATAAATAGAGAATAATTGATTGATACCTGCGTGTCTGCAAGACAGGTAAAGTTTCCACGATGATCAAGCTCCAAAGAACATGGCTCTCTCGGTTATCATTAATACAGATCGTGTGATTTAGAGACAGGAAGCGGGTAATAGAGAAACGCCTGCTTTGGGAGAGTTTGCAGGATATGGCGTAGCGTTGCACCTTGCTTTTCAGTGAGCGGCAGAGGCCCTCCATTCCGTTGGAAAGGCCGGTCCTTCGTGCGCTGAGAAAAGAATCCAGCCCAGTTCATTCGCCCACGGAAGAAAACCTACTTTAACTGTTTTTTTTCCCCCCATGATCTCCACTTCCTACTTGCTCACAAAGATTCTTACTGCAATCATTGCACACTAAACATTCCCGGTGTCATAGACGATAATGTTGCAAACAAAAGGATTATGACCTCTTTCAGCAGGCTTCCTGCTGGATCGAAGCAGGAAGGGGAGATGGATTACATGGAGAAAGGCCTTGTTTGAAAACATTAATCTTCGGTAATTAGTAATTGAGGAAGGAAATGCAACCAATACCTGAAAGTTAAATTAGCTTCTGCAAAAACAACCAATTGTTAAAGATGGTGTAATCTGACGATTTATCTTCTAAAATAAAACAACTAAACATGTAAAAATGACAATTTGAACAATTGTTCAGTCAAACCTCCTAGGAAACAACGTGCATTGGGAGACTCTGGGCTACCCTTTAGACGACAAATGTGAGTGTTGTGTGTACCGGTGTTTATATTTCAGCCAAAACACTTGATAAAATTAATAAGGAGAACAGAAAAGTAATGGTATCTGGGCCCAGGTTATTGCTTATTTTGAATATTTTGGATAAACTTCCTTTCCTTGTTCTCAATGCTCTTTTCAAAATACATCTCCATAGGGGCGCCTGGGTGGCACAGCGGTTGGGCGTCTGCCTTCGGCTCAGGGCGTGATCCCAGCGTTATGGGATCGAGCCCCACATCAGGCTCCTCTGCTATGAGCCTGCTTCTTCCTCTCCCACTCCCCCTGCTTGTGTTCCCTCTCTCGCTGGCTGTCTCTATCTCTGTCGAATAAATAAATAAAATCTTTAAAAAAAAAAATACATCTCCATATATCACAAATGGCCCACATATTTCTCTCATATTATATTTCTGTCAGTTTCCTAAGTACATATTCTGGCATTTAGGGGAAGATGTCCAATTGAACCTGTTAAAAAAAAACAAAACAAAACAGAACTGAATACCACTTTTTTTTTTTTAAGTATTAAACATACACTCTTTTAAAATAGTCCCTTCGAAATGTGGAAATGTATGTGCCAGAAAAGATAAAACCACTAGCTGCTAAATTTGCAATTTAAAAAGGCAAATTCAAAATGTGTCAGATTTAACAAAGTCACTGCTGGGGGACCAATTTCAGAGATAAAAGATAAAAGGCCAGCAATCCACTTTACCCCCAGCAGGTCAATGAAAGTTGTGTGATTCTCGTTGTTTCATCAGGTAACTACAAAGTAGTCTCCTCCCAGTGAATTCTTTTTTTTCCCCCTGTGGATTCTAGAAATATCTGACTGTGGAATGGGATGAGAAAGGCCTGTTTGAGAAAAATAAATGTTATCTAAATCTCCTTAATGCTCCGTTCTACTACATCGAATACCACCCAAACTCAAACATTCATAATGCCAGCGTCCAGGAGAGCACTGGGCAATTTGCTTTACTCCTATGAATTTACCTCTTCTGCCTCCATGTTCTTCGGCAAATTCCCCTTTCTCATGACCTGCTTCAGTTTACAATGTGATTATTGGAGTGTTCCAATTTTATTTCTGTCTGGGTGTACTGAAGATGCCAAGCCACGTTAAAATATGTAAAACTAAATGATGCTTCTTTCTAATGATGCTTCTGGCCACCAGGAGTCATCTTTGCAGATCACTTTGAGTATTCCACTGTCAGAGTCTGAGGCATCTACGCGTTGCTTAGTGGACTTTTTATCTTGCAGGGAAGTTTCTGAGATCTTGCTGAGGTCTTGACTGAAACTGTGGGCCAGAGTGCACTCTTGTTGCTTTTGACAAGATGAGCTCCACGTTCAAACAGCAGCTGTGATGTCCAACGTTTGCATCGTGGAGCCAGTCTAGGAGACAGATGGGAAAGTTGTAAACAGGCCTGCAAATTGCTTTGGCGAACACAGATTTACTTTGAAGATTTCACTGAATCTTTTTGACTTGTAAGCCACTCATGGCACAAGAAAGCAAGTTGACCGTGCAAACCTTAGCCAGATTCTAGCTCCAACTGAAGGAACCTCCACACATTTTGATGTGCCCTTCAGATAATTCCCTTGAAAGTTCAGATAATTGCCTAAAGCTTATTCAAATCTGTGGAAAGACTTTACCCTCTTCTTCACCTCATCTCATCTTTTCTTCTTTCTTCCATAATCCTCCCCACCCCACTCTGATCTTTTTGTCATTCTCCAGATCACCCTACTTTAAATCTCCTGGTTTTATCCTGAATTTCCACCTCAGTTTTGAAAAGACCCTCCTGAGCTGACACATTCCTTAAGTAAGAAAGTGATGGGTTTCCTTGTCCTGCATTGCTTTTGCACGTGGGGTTTTCATGAGTCAGATCTTTGGAAAGTTTGTTAGTAGGTTTCTAGGGGAAAAAATTAGCTTTTTAAACAAGATTCTAATGAAAAGGTGTGAGTCAGAGTGCCTACCTTCCAAATGTTGCTATGAAAAGAAAAATATATTGACTGGCGGGTGGAAACATTCACAACTATCTGTAAATCTAAGACATTTGTCTTGGCCCTGTTTCAAAATGTCAAATGAGTAACTGTGAATACTGTTCAGGATTCACATTCAAATAATTCACATTAGAATACAATATTCCTCACATTTAGCTTTCTGAAATATCTTACAATGGGGGGGGCACAACTCTTTGATCTTTATGTTCAAAAACAGTCACCAAGCCCTTGGAAAACAGCAGATAAGAGTCTTACCCTTCTGATAAAAGGAAACACATTTTAATCAGACTCAGTAACTCTCTCTCTTGATAAAAGGTGGTTGAAATGTCCTGAAGAATTAGCAAAGTCCCTGGGATTTGGATTCAGATAGCGCAGTCTGTTTGGAAATCAGCAAACTGCTTACCGCTAAGCCTGTTAAGGGCATTTATATGTGATATTATTCAATCACTCATTCATTCAAAAAATAATGATTGAGGATCAATTAAAAGTAAATCAAACCCTCTCCTCAAGGGACTTTTAACGCCATAATGAATGGGGATAAAGCATATTCTGAAACCATTATAATGCAAAGTAGAAAGTAGCACATATCCCACCAGAGGGACAGAATGAGAGTGTGTGGACATACAAAGAAGTTCTAGAGAAGGCTTCTAGGAGGAGGTGCCCTGAAGCTGGATTTTGAATGAGTGGGCAGGATATAGGAATACCTTAGAGAATAATACTGTAGATTAAGTAACCAGATGGAACGGGACAGCACAACACATGCTAAAAATGAAGTAGGCGAATGGACACATAGAATAATGGAAAGAAGATAGTGATGGATGACAATAGGTTTGGGTAAGTAGTGAGGAACCCTGGAGGTGAGGATGGGAGAGCTGTAATGGCGGGCTGGAGAGTGTGGGCTGATGTAGAGGAGGCAGATGGAACCATCAAAAGCTTACTATGAGAGTACAATAATTTTCAATCAATTTTCAACAAATGAGGAAAGGACAGTCTTTGCAACAAACAATACTTGGGACAATTGAATATACACATGCAAAAAGATGAATTTTAACCTTGACCTCACAAAAACCAGCACAAGATGGATCACAGACCTTTATTTAAGGGCTAAAACTATGAAGCTTCTAGAAGAAAACAAGAAAATTTTCATAACCTCAGGTCAGGCAAAGTGTTCTCAGGTAGGATGCAGAATGTATGGTACCTAAATGAAAAATGTCAACAAGTGAAACACAATCAGAATTAAAACTTTGTCATTTAAAGTTTAAAAAATACCAGTAGGAAAATGTAAAGACGAGACACAGATTGGGAGAAAAGATTTGCAAATCATCAACCTAATAAAGGATTTATATCTGGAATAAATCATGTGTTTTTACAACTTATTAATAAGAAGTTAACTCAACTAAAAAAAAAAAAAAAGGCAGGGGGTTTGAGTAGACAGGTCACCAAAGAAGATACACAAATGGCTGACAATCATAAGAAAAGATGCTCAACCTCATTAGCCATTACAGAAAAGGAAATTAAAACCACATCGAGACACGACTTCACACCCACTAGAATGACTATCATCAAAAGATGATCACAAGCATTGGTAATGATGAAGAGAAACTAGAATGCTTATGCATGGCTATAGGGGATGCAAATTGGTGCAGCCACTCTGGGAGACAGTCTGGCAGTTCCTCGAATGGTTAAGCATAGTGTTACCATGTGATTCGGCGATTCCGCCTCTAAATAAATTCCAAGAGAAATGAAAACATATGCCTACACAAAAACTTGTAAATGTGTTTTCACAGCAGCATTGTTCATAAGAGCCCCCAATGGAAAACAATGCAAATGTCTATCTACTTCTGGATAGATAAACAAAATGTGATATATCCATGCAATGAAATACTTCTAACGATTGATAAATTCTACCACATGACTAGATCTTGAAAATATTATGCTACGTGAAAGACAGCAGACTGAAATGACCACATATTGTATGATTCCGTGTATATGAAATGTCCAGAAAAGGCGAATCTGTAGAAACAGAATATAAATTAGCATTTGCAGGAGGCCCGTCAGAGTGAATAGGGGTTGAATACAAACGTGCACAAGGGATCTTTTAGGAGTGCAAGGATATCCTAAAATGGAATTTGATGATTTTTGCACAACCTCATAAATGACTAAAAATCATCAAATTGTACATTTATAACTTTTAGTGTTGTGGTCTATAAATTACAGTTCCATAAGCCCATTCTAAAAAGTTTCTGAGAGAAGTAGGTAACAGAGGAAGAGCTGTTCTCTGGGAGGGGCTCTGTCGGTGAAGATGCAGGAATGGTGGTCGTGGGGGAAAGCTGAGGCTACAGAGATTAGTAGGAAATCTCTCACAACTGCCCAAGAGATCTGAACCAGGAAAGGGCGAGTGAGAACAAAGGGAAGAGATGGGAGAGGAGATTGTCCAAGAGATAGAGCTGGGAAGACATCACAAACAATTGGATGAGAAGGATAGGGACCCAAAGATGTCTCTACAATTTTAAGACTAGATAATTCAGAACAACCCATTGCTTGGACAAGGTGGAAGCAGAAAAAACTAGATGTGTTCAATGTTAATGTTTTATAAACACCCCTTGCTCCATGAAAGAACTGCTAGTTTAATAATAACCCCATCATTTCTATCTAGCCTGCTTCCTATTTTCCTTACAATACCTACTCTTCCTTTTGTCTTGAGTATGATATACACCAAATTATTCCTCTCTGGAAGATAGAAGATATTACAATAGGGGGTTGGGGATGGGCTTCCTCTATCATGTTTTATCTAATTTATTTTCAACAAATGTGGATTACTTTCGTGGCTAAACATGATTTGTAATTATTTTATATTAACCCATTATTACGTAGCAAGAAAAGGATACTAACAAAAGCCTTAAGTAGCTTTGCAATCTTTATTGAGCAACTTTTACCTTTTTCTCATCATCAGGGCAGAAATATTTTCTTCTATGGAAGAGTTCTGTTCATGGAACTATTTGGAAGGAAGGTTTTGTCATCCTTAGTGGAAAGGCACAGACCCTCCTCTGTAGGTGAGAATCCAATGTGTTGCCCTAGTTACTTCTGAAGACTTCAAATGCTCTGGCTCTTTATTTCCCCCCCATGATCCTGGAGGCTGGGTTCTGGAGTCATGCGTGCTTGTGTTGGAGTCTTGGATCTATCACTTCTGGAAAATTCATTCATTCTCAGAGCCTCTGATTTACTTTTTGTTAAATAGGGGGGTGAAAACACCCATCCTGTTGAACCGTAAAGACTGGAAATGATCAAAATGCCAGGCTTGTAGGAAATGCTTAATAACTATCAGCTGTTAGCGCAGTTCTCTTCTGGATGAAAGAACTGAATCGGGGGCGCTTGACTAGCTCAGTTGTAGGGCATACGACTCTATTCTGGGGCCCTGAGTTCAAGCCCCACGTTGGGCATAGAGCTTACTTAATTAAAAGGAAAAATGGAATCAGACCTGAGGTATATTCTTTAATTACTAATATTGAGGTCATGTGATTTGCTGAGATAAAACCAAAACCCGAATTCCTGACCAGATCAGGAATCCAATGCGAGCTATTTCTCCCTCTCTCATCTGTTTTTTTTTCTGTACTCTGTACACCATTTTTCAGGCATAAAAATAAAAGTCCCAGTTCAAGTGGTGACATGAACACCAGTTTCAGCCAGCGTGGTTCCCACTCTGAAGGGAAGGAATATAGATTGTGGGTACACACCTCCTTCAGGAAAAATACATGTTTACGTATTTTCCCAAAAACTTTCTAATTTCAATGTTTTAATTTAACCAATGCCTATGGTAAAGCTCCAGCTATTTTTGGGCAAAGAAAAAACATGAACTTTGATGTTCCAAAGGCCTAAAACTGACTCCTGACTGACACTAATTGCGTGACTCTGGGCAAGATCCAGGCATCTGTACGCCTCTGTTTTCTTACCTGTAAAATGGAAATAGGAATTCCTACCTGTTAGGGGTATGGGTTGTATTGAATACATAAGATCATTTTATGAAGTTCTGAACACAGGGCCTGACACCTAGCCAGGTATACCCAATAAACATGATTTCTTCTCTTTTCCTGTTACTCCTTTCCTTTTCAGGGAATTAAAGAAGGAGGAGAAGAAGAAAGAGAAAGAGAGACAGACAGGGCCATATAAGGGTAAACATTTCCTGAATTTTCCAAAACAATTTTAATTATATTTCGAATCGTGCCTTGGGCCACCTGGGTGGCTCAGTCAGTTAAGCCTCTGCCTTTGGCTCAGGTCATGATCCCAGGGTCCTGGGATCGAGTCCCGAGTTGGGCTGTCTGCTCAGTGGGGAGTCTGCTTCTCCCTCTCCCTCTGCCCCTCCCCTTGCTTGTGCTCTCTCTCTCTCTCAAATAAATAAGCAAAATCTTTTTTAAAAATTGTGCTTGTAAACAAACATGTAAACATTTATTTTGTAAATAAAATATGTGTCTTTTCTTATGGCTTTGTCTTTGATTCCTAAACCATGTTCTTACAACCTGATGTCATAGGGTTTTTTTTGACTTTTTAAAATAATTCCCATTTTGATGTCTTTTAGAAGGCAGAGGACCCCACGCCTAATGCAGTGAGGGGGACGATATGATGTAGAGATGCACACACAGAAACCCACATACATGGCTTAGGGAGAGGGTTTTTATTTTTAAGATTAGGTTTTTAATTACTCTCTACATCCAGTGCGGGGCTCGAACCCACAACCCAAGAATAAGCGTTGCACCCTCCACTGACTAAGCCAGCCAGGCGCCCCAGGGGTGAGGTTTTACTTGCTTGTTTTTTCTGGCAGGAGAATAGTTCAGAACACATTATTCTATATCCCACTCTTTTCAGCTTACTATACTGTGATTTATTTCCAATCTTCATTTAACATATTTCTTAAGATACAGGACTATGAAACATAATCCCCTCTTTCCATTCCCCTCCCAGCATCGCCCTCTGTTCCCAACTCCTGCTTAGGTTTTCATAGGACTTATTTCTAGATATTCTTCTTGAGAAGAAAGCTTTGGCCGAAGCTTTCGGGGAATGGACTTGGGGGCAGAGCACAGGAAAATAAAATGTTTCCCACCGCCAGATAGAGTAGGCTCATTTCTCTACAATAACTCTCCACCACATAACATAATTTTATTTCTCTTCTCAACCTCCTTTCTTGGGCTATAGATTTTTTTTGAAGTCAAGGATAACCTCTAATTCATGTCTTAACCTCAATGGCACAAAGTAGACATATAGCAACCGTTAAGGAAGGCAGCTTAGGGTAAAGATTAAGAACCCTAGGAGTGCCTGGGTGGCTCAGTGTTTAAGCGTCTGCCTTCGGCTCGGGTCATGATCTCAGGGTCCTGACGTCAGGCTCCCTGCTCAGCGGGGTATCTGTTTCTCTCTCTCCCCTGCCCCTGCTCATGCTCTCTCTTGCTACCTCTCTCTCTCTCAAATAAATAAATGAAATCTTTAAAAAAAAATTAACTTTTTTTTTAAGATTTTATTTTTAAGTACTCTCCCTACCCAACGGTGTTGCTTGAACCCACAATCCCAAGATCGAGAGTCGCAGCCCCACCAACTGAGCCAGCTGCGTGTCCCAAGAACCCTAGCTTTTGGGGTCACAGTGATTTGAGTTCAAATTCTCCCTTTTGTACCAATTACTAACAAGTGATTTTAGGCAAATCACGTAACCTCTGTATGACTTCCTTATTACACATAGTAAAAAATGGAAATAGCACCAAATTCACGTACTTACTATAAAGATTAAATGGAAAGTGAATGTCTGTTACTGGGCCCAATAAGTGTTCAAATTAATAAATGGGAATGAAAAGGGATACATTTTAGATGAGAGATCTTTTGAAGTGAGAAGACCTTGCAGCCCTTTCTAAGCCATTAGAAGTGACGACTTTGCTGGGGTTGAACTCCTGCCATTTACGGAGCCCCAGTCAATTCCCTTCTTGTCTTGGACGCTCTCTTAACCTACGTTTTCAGATATGTCCAAATTCTTCTCTGCTTTCTTTCAAAAACTTCCTTATCTTAAGCCCCACCCCCTGCCTCTAAATTAAAGGGAACGATTAATCCGTACTAATGGCAAATAGACAAAACGCCACCTTTCATGTCTCACTGAGTAGTAAGACAATGCTCATTTCCCCGGAGTTCAAGCCCGGAGCTTTGCCGCAGGGGGTCTAAGAGATCACCAGGTCGGAACCCTATTGCCAGTCCCCTCAGTTCCCTAGGACATCTTGGGGAGAGATTGGAGCAGCTACAAAGAAGTTTATTCCACTACTAACAGGAGAAAGAAGTAAGCAATGTTGAGATAAAAGATGAGGGTCTGTTAATTTGAGGCAGTGTGATGTGGAGCAAAGTGCATGTCACCTCAATGATTTGTATTCGGTCCCTTCTTTGGAAAAAGGGGGGAAGTGCTTATTACCCAACCAGTCGTTAGAACTACACATCATTACTTATATAAAGCAACTGGTATATAGTAGGCAATCAATAAATATAAGTTATATAAATGCCGTGTAGTTTTAGATACTAACACTCATTTTTTTAAGTACGCGACAGCCTTCCTGGGAAGTTAATAAGAAGATAAACACATGTTAAGTCAAACGTATTATTTCTATTCCTACCTCCTGGGAACAGCAGGGTGCTTGTCAGACAGATATTTTTAACTTCATTCGGAAAGGAAAAATTTTGTAATGCTTAATGGAAATCCCAGAAACCAGAGATGATTCTTGCAGTGACTAGCACGCAGGGAAAGAGGGTTGAAGACATTTAAAACAAGCAAAAGAAAGCACTAAAAGAAGACCTAATCAGGGTGTGGGCTTTGGTGAAAGAGACCAAAGGAGAGATAGGGTTTAAGAGACTGGGGGGGGGGGGGTGGCAAGAAGTAAAAGGGTTTGGTGACAGTCCGGATAAGGACGAAAAAAAGGGATGCTGTGTGTTTAAAAGATAACGAGGATAACAGAGTCCCCAGTTGTGACAGAGAAGCCCAGAGAGTAAAGCCTTCTTTAGAATGAAAATAAGTTTCATCCCCAGCAAGCTACCTGTGCTGGTCCGTGCATCTCAGGACTGCTCCGAGAGGGGAGCACACATTTTAGGGAATGTTGGGCACAGGAGAAAAATCTATTAATTGCATGTCATCCGTGGGAAAAAAATTACAGCAAAGTATTCAGATTTCACCCTATTAATAGTCATTATGTAAAGTTTGATTTGAAAAATGGATTAGTTGATAGCAGAGCACACTGTGCTAACTGTAACTTATTTTTTTTTTTGACAGATAATACTTCTTTTAGCTCTTCGACGATCCTTACTGCTGTCTTGGAGAAACCAGGGATGTGGGAGGGACTGGTGGCAAATGAAGACAAGGACTGTTCCAGAGTTCCGTGATTGGTCCTTAATTTGCGTCATTTTATGTTTTAAAATCCTATGTCATCTCCATGCAGTGAAGGGTTAAGTCAATTTACAACAGTGCCGAAGGACAAAAGAAAATATGCTCAGTATCCATTTATTTGTTCTAAATAGCCAAGAAAACCCTAAAACTTTTTTGATCCGTTTCTATAAAATCATAGTGAATTGACAGATGGTTAAGATATCCTGTCTGCTTACTGAATTCTTTCTCATACTTAACTAGCAAGAGCACCCCAAAAGGACATGCACTGATGAGAGAATTGCCCAGGACCCAATCCTGGGGTGGATTCCATGTTTGTGCAGTCTCCAATCTTTATGAAAGGTAATATAAAAAAACAATGAAATCTCATGATTTACCACCCTGTAAACATTAAAAAATTCGGTCAACTGTTCCGTTCATACAGTTGCAAGTGTTTGATTTTGCTACCACCCCCGCCCCCCCCCCCCCCCCCCCCGCCCAACACGTACACATTTAATGATTAATTGTTCTGAATTTCAAGGCCTGCTGGCCGGCAGTCTGAGCCTTGGTATGCAATTCAAAAGAACACAGTACTGTACCTATTGATTGGCGAGTTATTTGACTTATCTTTATTTGTGTTTTCTCATCTTGATTAGACCTGTCCTTACCTCTCTACGGCGCTGATTAGAAGAAAGAAAAAGCATTAGATAAAATGTGTAAACTTTGAAGAATTGCTTGCAAGTCCAGGGTGATGTCATTATTCCTGGCCTTGGTGGGATGAAAATATTATCTTAATCCACTAACAACTAATTATAGGTAAATAAATGCCCCGTATATTGCTAGGCTCCTTTGTTGAGGAAGAGAAAAAGAAGACAGACTACATCAGCAAGACAAGGATCACAAACCAGAAATGTCGGGCACTAAATACATTATCTAACCTGCTGGGAAAGGTTATCAAGAACATACCAAAGATTCAAAGCGAAAAGTTTAACTCCACCAGGCAGAGTGCAGCATGCCTGGAAAATATATTGAATAGAAAGCAGCAAGAAATAGTGTTAACGGCCTTGGCTTTAGAAGCCCAAGATAAATCCTGGTCTTATATGGACTTTATTACTGTTCTTTTTATGTTTTGATCAAACTGTCTTCCTTATCTTTATTGACCCATTTTTTTCTTGGTGTGGTCTGCTGCTAGAATCTAGTTTCAGCTTTCTCCTGAGGTTAAAACCCAGTATCAAAGGATTCGTGGGCCCCATTCCCTGTATTCTGAGGTAATTCCATTCATTTTTCTTAGAAGGGGAATTCAGGGATAGAAGACCTTGAAGACGATGCCCATAAGTGATTGAGGGAAAGTGTTCCTGAAAGTCTGAGAAAGTTTGTACCCTACTTGTAAGGAATAAACTCCACCGCCCTTACCTCTCAGCTTTATCTAAAAGATTTTTCAGCTTTGCCAACATGAAGGGTAAGTGTGTGTGTGTGTGTGTGTGTGTGTGTGTGCAACAAGTTTCTAGGGTTTAGAGATATTCCTCATAATGTCCCTAGAGCAGGAAGTTAATTTCCACTCCCACCTTTTCCTGAAGAAATCAAGCTACTCCTTTCCACAAGGCAAATGCCCAAATTCCTACTAATGTGATCTTCTTTATCTTGAAACACTCTTGAGACACTGCAGACACGGTGGCCCAGCTCCGCCTCTCATCGGGTGGGTGGCCTTGGGCAAATTTTAGACCTTTCTCAGGGGCATAATCTGGTAGGCAAAAATGAAGCTTGCTACCTGCCTGTTTAGGACTTGTTCCTGAGTCATTTACTGATTTTCTTTTTTTCTCCCAGCTCGATGGAAGCACAACCTACAAAGTATAATGTCATGATTTGATACATGTATATATTGTGAAATGATCACCACGATCAAGTTAGTTACCACACCCACCACCTCACATAGTTGCCATCTGTGTGTGGCGGGGTATGTGGGGGGGGGGGGGCGTGAGAACATTGAAGACCTACTCTCTTGGCAAATTTCAAGTATACAGTACGGTGGTGTGAACTATGGTCACCATGCTCTACTTTATTACATCCCTAGAACTTATTCATCTTATCATTGAATGTTTGTACTCTTTGAGAAACATCTCCCCATTTTTTCCACCCCTCAGCCTCTGGCAAGCACCATTCTAATCTCTGTGTCTCTCTCTGAGCTCATCGTTTTTAGATTCCACAGACGAGCGAGGTGATGCAGTATGTGTCTTCTGCTGACTTACTTCACTTAGCATAATGCCCTCGAGGCTCGTGTCATGTTGTGTCAAATGACTGGACTACGTTCTGTTTTATGGCTGAATGACATCCCACAGTACATACACCCCATCATCTTCATCCACTCATCTGTGGACAGATGGGTTGTTTCCATGGCTTAGCTCTTGTGAATAATGCTGCAGTGAAAGTATTCTCCTTCAGGTTTATACCCAGCTGTAGAATTGCTGGATCATGTGGTAATTCTATTTTTTTTTAATATCGTGAGGAATCTCCATACTGTTCTCCACAATGGCCGCACCAGTTTACATTCCCACCAACAGTGCACAAGGGCTCCTTTTTCTCCACATCCTCACTGACATGTGTTATTTCTTGTCTTTTTGATGATAGCCATCCTAACAGGCGTGAGGTGACATCTCCTTGTGGTTTGGATTTGCATTTTTCTGACGATTACAGATGTGGAGCACCTTTTCGTGTATAGACTATTTGTATGTCTTCTTTGCAAAAATGTCCTTTAGGTCCTTTGCCCTTTTTAAATTCTGCTTTTTTTTTTTTGCTATTAAATTGTATGAGTTATTTATATATTTTGAATAGTAACCTCATTCAGATATTTGGCTTGTGAACATCCTCTCCCATTCCATGGGCTGCCTTTTCATTTTGTTGATTGTTCCCTTGGCTGTGCAGAAGCTTTTTAGTTTGATGCAGTTTGCTTGTGTGTTTTGCCCTTGTTGCTTGTAAGGCATTTACACTGCTGGGCAGTATGAACGGAACAAAGCATGCGGAACATAGAGGGTAGCCATCTGCCCTGATCCTGTTTGCTTTTAAACCCAACTGCTTGAACAGCTCTTCAGGCCATTCACATGATTTTGCAGGTTCTCACACCCAGAAGACAAAGTGTGAAGTCCTACATAAAAGAACACATTTTAGAAACGTGTAATCTCATTGAACAACATTTTAAAAATTCTAAATACGGAAAAATCAAACCTACATAAGATCATTTTGATGGAGTGAAAAACAAAGGATTAACACAAAACACTGGTTCTGAACCTTCCTTTTCCCTCTCCCACCCAGCTTACCTTGCTCACGGTGGCCACTGCGGGGACTCCCTCACTGGTCCCCTTTCTTTTGTATAATCTCCTCTAATTCGTCCTGGCTTCTGCCAGTAATCTCTTAAAAATGTGGACTTAATCCTGTCATTCTCCAGCCCTCCCTTAAAATTTTCTGCACCTACCCATTTCCTTCAGGATGGAATTCAACCTCGTGACCCTGGCATGTGGAGCTCTTGGCCCTGGTACTTGGCCAGCTTCCCTCCTCTCTTGCAGCCTCGTGTCCACACATTCTAAACAGCTTTGCAGCCCCTTTCAATTTCTCAGACACACTAGTCTTTCTCCAATCTCTGGGCCTTTTCAATGTTTTCCTTCTACCTTCTTGACTAATTGCCAAATCCTTCAAGACTGGTTGCTTCCTCCGCACAGCCTTCCCTGACACCCTTTTCCTCAGTCCCGGATTGAATGAGGTCATCCCTTCAAAGCTCTCACTGCATCTACTGCTTTTGGTCTTGCTTTATAAGAAATCATGTTATGCTTCCCGGCATGAGAGCACCTTGGGGGCAATAATGACGGTCTTCTCATCTCTAGGCATTGTGCAAAATAGAGGTTCAATAAATATTTGCCGAATGGCATAACGTAGGAGACAATATTTAAAAAATGATTAGTACACTCTACAGAATGCTTATTAAGTACCAGAAACTGTATGTGAATTTTCCTATTTAATCCTCTCAAACGTTCTCCAAGGAGTTTTTCCCGTTGTCGTCCCCATTCTATAAATGAGAAAGTTTAATAAACAAGGTGGAAGGCGGAAGAGTAGAACTTCATTCTGTGGTGCCTGGATATATTTTCCATAAGAGATTGCTAATGAGAATACATCAAATATGCTGTGATGAATTATTTCCTGAAACATATCACAACCCAAACCCGCTTCAGCTGTTGAGAACGACCAATGCCGAAAGCTTGACGTAGGAAGGGCGTAGTCTTCATCCTGAACTTGGAGGCTGGGAAGATAGAGAGGTGGGCATCTAGATGGTTACAGAGTTAACAGTTCCATTCAGAAATTAAAGAGGAAAGTGTGTAGGACCCCACGGAAGGCAGGGATTACTAAGTGAATACCTGGTGGAATTTTTCTAGGTCTTTTTACATTCAACACCATTGTGAACTCAAAGGGACTCCTCTTCCCATTTGCTCCTATTTCATCCCCAAATTGTCTTTCCTATTTATCGACTGTAGGGTTTGAATTCTTAACGGTAAGCCCCAGGGAAATATGACCTTAGAATGAGTGTTGCTGGTGATGCACTCAAGTTAAGGACTACGGTCTCCCCTGAGCTCCACGCTATTTGCCTTGCTACCATCAATTTCAGAACCACAACCCACACGCAGCTCAGACTTTCCTAACGAGAGCAGCCCTTTGTACTTTGCTATCATAAATTCCTATTACGGGATGTGTCGAAAATCAAGCTGCCATGGAAATCACTGTCCATTTCCCCAAGTTTCATCAACCAAAGTGGGATGGGTTACACAACCAAAACATTGACACTGTTATTTGTGTCTTACTCTGTTTAATTTTTGGATCACAAATTTTAGTACATCAGCCCTCATGTTTTTAAAACAGGAACCAAGAAAATATTCACGCAGGTTAGCATTTTGCTGACTGTTGGTAAGCTTAGAGTACTTATTTCCTGCTCTGATTTTTCAGCTACTTTTAAACGTGTTTGTTACTGTGGTAAGTAAGCAGTGACAGACATCTCCTTGGTTATTGGTGCAGAAAAACCTCTAAGACTGCACAACGTAGAGTCACTCGTAACACAGTAACAGGTGGCCTACCTCTTGGTAGAAGAACATTTCTCAAGTGATGATTTTTCTAGTCTTTAAAACCAAGTCAACAGTTATCGAGGCATGCCTTTAATTACTGTATATATTTTAATTCATATCTCACTCAAGAGGAGTAGTAATAATAGTTACCATCCATCCTTGTGCTGGCTCTGGATTGGTCTCTTTATAACTTTGTTGCATTTTATCCTCACAATCATTCCACAAGGTGAGTCTAGATCCTACCTCCCTCCCCATTTTACAGGCGAGTCTGTGATTCTGTGAAGTTAGGGTACTTACCTGCGGTCACATAGTAAGTAGAGGTTTATCTGGTCCTAAAACCCGTGTTCTTCACATCAAAGAAACTCTAGAGGGAGAGCAGGAACATGAACAAAGTGTTCTGTTGGTTCAAGAGAGAAGAGATCCTGTTGATGAAATCAGTCAGGCTTCATGGAAGACAGACATTTGTTGTATCTAAGGAATATGGCAATGAGGCGAGGCATGCGTTAGACACCCAAGCAAAGAGCTTGAGCAAAGGTCATGGATGAGAAATACTCCAAGTATTTTTGGAGAGGTGTGAGTGGTCAGACGAGTTGAGCTAAAATGGTGAGGTATATGCTGGGGGAAATTAGGGATATGAGTGTAAGCCAGGTGGAATCCAGTTAGCCCTGCCTCGTGGAGACTGAGTCCCTAGCAGGTATGGGGTGTAGCAGGATGGGAAGACACTAGAAATAGTTCCAGTGGTAATGAGGCTCTTCTGCCATAAAACCCCATTCCAGAGGGAAATAAAAACAGTCTTGTTTTCCTTTACTCACTATGCACAGAATAGTCTGTACTCCAAATATGTTTTTTGGTGGTGTGTTTTTCCCACATGAAGCAATCCTGCAACACCAGCTGAGACTCTTACAATCATTCAGGTCTGACAACATCTAGCTGGAATGAGTATCAGGTCCCGCAGAACTCCCCCTGACGTGCCACTTAAGACACGAATAAAAGAATCCAGGTTGTTCCCTGTGCCTCTGACTCACTGGCTGTAAATCAAAGGTTCCCACAACCACTTCCTTGGGTTGGATCAATTGACTTGAGCAGCTCACAGAACTCAGGAGAATAGTTTACTGACCAGATTACCGGTTTATTGCAAAGGATATTAAAGGATACAAATTTATAATCAGAGGAAGAGACACATAGGCTGAGGTCTGGAGAGCTTCTGTCCTGGTAGAGCTTGTGGGGCACTACTCTCCAGCCCAAAGCTCTTTGAACCCTACGGAGATAATGGGGACTCGATGAGATTCAACATGAAATGAACAGTAGAGATGTGTGGGAGGGATTTTTTTTTTAAATGAAAATAGCATCATTTGGCATTTAATAAGGTATAGACTTGAGTGTGAGGGAATTATAGCCCTAATACCAGAATTAGGGTAGTTCAAACTGGTGTGCTCTTGGACATCCTGAATTCAGAGAATGGATGACTGGCTTAACCACAGTCACGTAGGGGATTGGGTCTCCTGACATGCACTCTTGTGCTCAACTTTGTTCTGCTTTTCTGCCAGTCCCTGACACCATCCTTTAAAAAAGAATCTTAAAAAGGTTATATAACATCAATGCCTAAACTGGCAGGTGGGCATCGTATAGAGAAAGACAACAGGACACTTTAGTGAATCACAGATAGGGTCAATCACGAAGAAATTTTCAGGAATTCTCCATTTGTGTTCTGTGTGAACCCAGCATTTTATGTTAGAACCAAATACATTGACAGTGTTTTTGAAAATGGCATCTCAAAGTTCAAATGAATCTTTATGGTAGAAAAAGCTAAAATTGCGATGTGGATGCATTGGTTTGGGCTGTACCTCCTCTTCCAATAACTGTAACCATTAACAGCTCTTGGACACTTATTACATGCCAGATGTCATTCCAAAGGTGTATGTGTAATAACTCATTTAGTCCTCCCAGGAAAGTCATGAGACGGATTCAGGTTTTATCAGGCCCCTTTTATAGGCATGACAGCTGAGACACAGGGAGGCAAAGTAACTGCCTAGGTTCTCAAGTAGGTGAATTGGAGCAGGCTTCGCACCCGGGTGTCTCTGAGCCCAAAATCTTTTCCATAATGCATAGCACGTAAGCTACATAATGTCCATAACTCCTCGGGATTCTTTTTTTACTGACATTTTATTGTTGGCCACCTCACCCTATAACCACATTTTTCAGGCTACAGCGCCGATTTTATTTTCTAGCAGAAAATTATTTGCATTTAGTGACTTCTGTTGTAATGGGAAAAGTGAAATGAGCAGCCTTCTTTTATTTTTCCGAAAGGATTCTATCGTGGACTATACAAAGATGCTTTTTATCGGATACAAAAGAAGAGTTTTTAAAAACTGCTATGGTTAACTCTTTGCTTGGACGCATTATTAAAATAAATGGGCACTGAAAGGGTGATCTGTACAGATGTTGTAATTAGATATGCACTGAAAGTGCTCAGTAATAAATCAAATTCTCTTAGTTAACGGAAAAACACACACAGCTTTAAAAAATACATTTAATTGAATTAGGTACATTCAATCATCTTCTAAAGTCCAACCTCAGGAACAAAACCAACCCTAGGAGTCCTCCTCACTGTGATCAGCACAATTATTCTCCCAGATTCTCAGTGTGTCTTAACGTAGGCTGAGTCTGATTTCTAGAAGGATTGAGACCCACACAAATTCAGCAAGTAGCAATTGTATAAGTAGATACAAGACATGTACGCAGAGTCTAGAAGGATGTGAGGGGCTCCTGATGATTCCCCTTATAGTGAGTCTTTTTAAGGAATCTCAACTAAAAACAACGAAAACAAAAAATGGGGCCTGAGCTGGTTGATCTGTGCAATGGGGGGAGAGGGGGTAGAGAGGACTCCTTCAGCTCCTGTCTATATGTTTTGAATCCTCATCAGAAAAATATGCACTTGATGAATTCAACTAAGGACAATTCTTTATCTAAAAATTTAGAAATTCTTTCTTAGATTAACTCAGGGGTTATGGGTATATGAAGTATTTCCCAAATTTGTCTGGTTATAAGAGTCACCCTAGGGTAATTCATAGGTCCCTCTCTCTGGAGAATTCCTTGTGGATTTACATTTTAACAAAAGGTAAAGCTTATGATCAATCAAGTCTGGGAAACAAGAAACCAGACCCCCTGGTAGGAAAAGCTCTCCAGTTTTCAGGATGAAAATGGATTTTTGTGCCACAATGAAAGAGATGGGGGTATCACTTGATCCATAACTAAAAGCATCCTTGACTATCTTAGAAGTGTCTTCTAAGACTTGAGCGTATGCCTCTATGACAGTCCATCAAAATGTAAAAGCTACTGTCACCTCTTGGAATAGAATATATTTAACCTCCTTGTTTCATGGATGAGGAAACAGTGATTTGAGCGAGGAGAGAAGTAAACACATAAAGGAAAGGGATATCCATCCAAGCCATACTTATACCATCCAGCAATTCCTGAATGGTGAGTCATCCATCAGCCAGTGTGTCCTCCAAAAGTATTTTAGTTATAACATTTGTTTTCTTTTAAAGCTAGGGACTCACTCACGGCTCTGCTTTAGAAACTCCTCTCTCTGCTGATTCTAGATGTCATTTTGCTCGTCAGTGACAAAAGGCAGAGAACCTCTAAATCTCTGATCTTGTTTTTTCAACATCTCACTCTGGACTCACTGAGTAGAAGCAAATGGGGAAAATATCATGGGTTAAGGTCCTAACAGAAACATGGAGAGGGAAAACATTCCACAAAAGAAGGGAGGAAGCGTTCTCTTAGGTGTGCAGATTTGGAGAAGACCCCCCGGGGTGGGGGGTGGGGGGGGTGGGGTCTTAGAAATCCCACCCGGCCCTACCACCATCCTGGAATCTCTTGAGGGGCTCAATTGAGAACAGAGCCACAACACAGTTAATGCAACAAGACTGTGCACACGTTTTGATGCTGGGAACACAAAGAGGAGTGAGGCAGAGCTCTGGCCTTAAAAGGGCTCCCAGCCTGACCTGGAAACCAAGAGATTTCTATGCAGTAGTCACAGACATAGGTGCACAGTATCTATGTAAAATTCAGAACATGATTTTTAAATGGCCGTAAATTCTTTGACACTCCTCCCATTGAATTGACCCCCTTCTCTTAAATCTGGGCTGGACTGTGACCACTTTGACTGCAAAGGAAGTCTCGTTCTTTAGTTCTGAGCCTACTTTGAAGAGGACTGACAGCTTTCGGCCTGGGTCTCTGGGAGCTCTGTGCTGCCATGTAAGCTTTCTTGCCCTGCTGGTAGCTTCACATGGAGACGAGACAGAGAAAGAGGGGTCCGTCTGAGCCCTGCCTCTCAGCCATCCCTGACATGGTGTGATCATGTTAGACCCTGAACCTTCCCAGCCACCAGCTGAAGATCACCAAGTAATCATGCGTCCCGTAAAGAACCAGCCAGTTGCGCACTGCCGAAATTCCCGACCCACGAAATCATGAGATGTAATAAAATGGCTGTCATTTTAAGGTGCGGAGTTTTGGGGTTGTTTGTTACACAGCCATATGTAACCAGAACTAAGAAAGTGGTTAATTCTGTCAGACTCAGAGAAGACTCCACAAATGGTGTGAAATCTGAGTATGGCTTTCAAGGGTTAAAGGGGAAAAGGCACTCCAGGTTGACAAAACTCTATGGAAGAACGCAGAGTAACTTCAAAAAGATTGGTGTGTGAGAACTTCTCAGAATTTTGGAGAATAAGATGGAATAGAGGCATGAATGGGGTTTGGAGATGAGGCTAGAGAAAGATGGACCAACGAAGACCTTCAACGTTAATCTCCTTGTACTAGAGATGTGTCTACATTTCTATAGGAAATGGTTAGGAGGTTATTTTAAGAATCCAAGAAAAGATGACAAAGGCCAGAAACACAGCAGTGGAAATAAAGATGATACTTTCAAGTCTTGAATCGTGTAAGGAATGGATTGGATGAATGTAGAAGAAAGGATTAAAAGAGAATATTGATGAAATCTCAATGTTTTGCTTTGGTGATGGAATGGATGCCACCAAATGAAAAAGGAAATAGGAAGAGGATCTGTTTGGACAATTACATTTCAAGTTCAGTTTGGGTAGGTCTTCAAGGGGGAGAGAGACACCCAGTCAGCAACCAGAGGAAAAGATTCAGTGGGTTAGGGTAACATCTGGGTTGTCTCTCTGTTTACACACACAGATATTAAAAATGTCAGTGTGTTGGTGGTGGTTAAAACAAAGCACAAAGATGAAACTGTTCAAAGGAAGCAGATAAATACGGGGTGGGAGAGGGGGAAATCCATATAAACTGAGAAGATCCAGTCTTTAAATGTCATGGAAGCCATGTTAAGAAGTAGACTGTTCCTTTACTTGTTTCAAACCCACTTCACCCTATCCACCCAATAATCTAGATTTTATTTCGGTGTACTTGGGGTTGGGCTGGTAATAATATCTAAATGTTATATAAGTTGACATAAGCATGGATTTAGGGCTGGGGGTAGCAAGACTATAAATATATATTGAATTTTTCTTGCATGTGTATATTTATTCTATACTGTTCACATGAATGCCTTTAAAATAGCCTTCCACCAACATCATGTGAAAAATGATCTACTTGCCTTCACACTAAATTATCAAATGACTCATTGCTTCTTTTCAATTCAATATCACAGGCCAAAAGAAACACAAATAGTCAGAATTTGTTTTACTTTATAAAGTAACAGCATGCTTCTGAAGCTATAAAAAGAAGTTAGAAAATTATCAGCTTAATGCATATGGCATTGAGAATTTTTCACAAATGCAGTGGAAACTGAGAAAAGAACTTGAAGTGAACTTTATTTTACCAACTATTTGTTTCCGTCATGCTCAATGAGAAGTGAATGTTTGGTTGAAACACCATTACTAAGAAGCAGCTCGTCTGCTTTAATCGCCACGACTGGCAGAGGACAAAGCCATTTTGCAAGGAGAAAATTCTAAGATGTGACTTAAGATTGCATTTTTCTAGAGATCAGGATTTGGGAAGAAAAAAAAATCCCACTTCATTTCTTATTTTTTCCTGAGACCTTCAATCTCCTTTAAACGGAATATGGTCAATTCCTAGTGTGGAACAACCACAAGACAATTGGAAGTTAAATTGTCGAGCAGCCCGCATCTAATTGAAGTCTCTCCATTTTAACTATTTTATTTTTAGCATCTGAAGCAGCCTGTTGCTCTTGCAGCCTATAATCATGTTTATTTAAGAGTAGTGCCGTCCTCAGTGAGAAAATAAAGACCCACCAGAGCTGCTATACTGAACAGAAGGAAACATGGAGTTGGGTGGTGTGTTTAGTATACTTTTCAGGTTACGATTTCCTTCCATTTCCTGTGCAAATACTCCAGCCGGAGTTCGAGGACTCCACGTCTGAATGGGACTCCTTTGGGTAGTGTCACGAGCACGTGTATCTGTGTTGACCTAAGAAGTTATCTGAGCTAATTTTTACTTTCAGAAAGTCAGAGCCCATGACATTCTGAAGGTGCTGAGTAAGTTTTAGTTTGCAAGTCGTTCTAGGAATTTCCACAACTAAAACTCTCAGTTTCCCCCATCATACAGGTAGAACCAATATGAATGAAGATTGTTTGCCTTATTACTTTCCAGAGAATAAAGACCATAACTTAGGAGAAGTTCTGTCTTTTCGGAAGGAAGACCTCTGGAGAATGCCACCCCACCACCACCATCATCATTATCATCATCACCACCATATTAGCAAACATTCCTTACTTGCCTGCTGGGTTCCAGGCCCCAACTCAAACTCCTCATGTGGATTTTCCTTTTCAGAACAACACTATGTGGTAGGTAATATTACAACAATTTTTTAAATTCATAAATAAATTGGGTTTTAAAAGTAACTCAAAGAAGGTAGTTATTAATTGGCAGAGAGATGTTTTGAATCGAGCAATCATAACTATAATTTTACACTCTTAACCACTTCTCATGTTATTTTTAATGTAAAGAAAATCAAAATAAAATTTTGTGAAGAGAAATATTTGGGAAAAAAAAGACAGTCCTCATTGCAGAGAAGGGAGTTAAACACGGTTTCCTTGGACAAGTCTCATTCTTCACTGTTTTGTCATCTGTCAAATGGGTAACTAGGATTACTTCCTTCGTTTGAGCATCAAATGAAACATAAAGTGTACTTAAATCTTTAGCACCCTTCCAGAGCATGACCCATTTTCAATTAACTTTCACATGGCTCTGTTTTATGTGGGGATTATTATTGCTGTCATTACATATTTTGGAAGGGACGCTCATGCCACGGCTCAACGTGGTTCATAAGGAGTACCGTGGCTCTAGTGGTAGCTACCGAATCAGGGTAAAGGTGCTTTTCCAGTTTGGAAAGACAAGCAAGTGGATATTTAAAGAAATAATTAAAGAGCATTCTGAAGATGGTATTTGGGAAACTGCCACATCGAATGTAAGCTAAATATAGCACAGGTGGTGAGTGGTCAGGAAGGAGACATTATCATGAAAGGTGTCACTGATGGGCTCAAACTCGGGACGAGATGGGAAAGGCCACCAGCTCCTGGAATAACAGCAGCCAGGTGAGGAACTGAGCCCTGCATGTGTTGTGTCAATGAGAAACCCTTTAGAATGTAAGTAATATTGGGTATCATGCCAAGGAGTTGGTAAACCCAGTTCTAGACCTTGGGGCACAGGAGTGATAGGAAATCGGTGTCAGCAAGGCAGCAGGCATAGGAAGGTGAGAGCTGGAGGGAGAAAATCAGGGTTAGGAGGATTTTGGAAAATCAGGTCTAATTTGAGGAGAGCCTGGAACCACAATGGTCACCAAAGGAATGGGGACGTGCCAGGTTACTGCCTGACCCGAAACAAGGCCCTCGCTGGTGGGATCTCGGGCAGCAGAAGGCTAAGGCGGCTGAGTGGTGGGGCTGACTGCTATGTTCCGTGTCCTGTCTTCAGATCTTCCTGGATACCTGGCCAGTTCGCCTGTTCTAGAGATGATGTACAGACGTTTTCTCATATGCAAGTGTTTGTGCTTTTGTGCTATCAGCTTTCGCTCATCCCTGTGAGCTTTTGCAGACAAGACTCTTTCTTCATCACTAATACCCTACGACACAGTGTAAGCCTGGGCTCACCTGCATCGGAATAGTTTCGGTTGCTGCCAAAACAAAGGCAGATTTCTGGGCCCTACCCCAAGCCTACCACATCAGAATCTCTGGGAACAGTCTCTGAGAATCCAAAATCCTAACGTGCTCTCTGAGTTATTCCTACGCATGCTAACGTTTGAGAACCATGGCTTTTTATTTATTTATTTATTTATTTTTAAAGATTTTATTTATTTGACAGAGATAGAGACAGCCAGCGAGAGAGGGAACACAAGCAGGGGGAGTGGGAGAGGAAGAAGCAGGCTCATAGCGGAGGAGCCTGATGTGGGGCTCGATCCCATAACGCCGGGATCACGCCCTGAGCCGAAGGCAGACGCTCAACCGCTGTGCCACCCAGGCGCCCCGATAACCATGGCTTTTTAGAGATGAATGTAGGAGAGAAGAGAATCATGCCTCAGCACCAGCAGTAGCCTGTCTGCTCCTCAAAGATAAGTTACCGATTTGCTCTAACCACAATTATGTTGTGTGGCTTTAAATAACACATCACTTATTTTCATCTTCAATGTTCTGTACATGAATTAGGGTTTGACAGATCTCGGCAGGGCTGGGCTGGGCTGGGCTTCTGGCCCCTGGTCCTGTCCCGTGGGCTCCATGTCTTATTCTGAAATGCTTATGGCCATGGCAGGAAGGCAAGCACGTTCCCAGGATCTGCCTTACTCAAGCCCACTAACATCCTATCAGCCGGAGCAAGTCTCACGGGCAAGCCCAAAGCCGAGCAGTACAGAGCTATTCTCCACCTGCCATGATGTCATGGCAAGAATATGAATTTATGATACTGCCAAGGAGAATGATAACAAGGGGCCCATAAATCAATCTCCCTGTTAGGACTGTATTTTTTTCTTAAGATTTATTTATTTATTTGAGAAGGAGAGGGAGGGGGGAGTACACGTGCAGAGAGAGAGAATCTCAAGCAGACTCTCTGCTGAGTGCTGAGCCAATGTGGGGCTCGATCTCACAACTCTGAGATCATGACCTGAACAGAAATCAAGAGTCAGGCACTCAACCCACTGAGCCACCCAGGCATCCCTGTTAGGACTGTATTTTAACCCTGCTAGTATTTATACTTTCCAAGTGGTGTCTTGGCACATAGAGGTTTTTAATTTTATTTAATTTTTGAAAGCACTTTTGAACTGAATGTGTGGCTATTATTTCCTTCAGCGGTGTGGCTAACAGGAAATCGTGAGAGGTAGCAAAGAGATGGTATGCGAGCTGGGGATCTTTACTGTAGTCTGTGCAAACTGATAGCCGGTTTGGGTCTTAGGATCTATGTGTAAAATCTTTAGCTGCCTTGTTTTTTATTTTATTTTTAATTGTGGCAAAACACAAGTAACATAAAGTTCACCATCCTGACCATTTTTTCAAGTTCGGTACTATTATGTTCACATTGTGCAATCCCTCTCCAGAGCTCTTCTCATCCTACAGATGGAAAATTTGTCCCGTCCAACAGCTGCTCCCCACCCCTTCCCCCTGCCCCTGACAACCACTGTCTCTGTGAGCAAACTACCCTAGGTAACGTGTGTGAGTAGAATAGACAGCATTTGTCCTAGGGTGAATGGCTTTGGTCACTTAGCATAACGGCCTCCAGGTTCATCCGTGTTGTGGCCTGTGTCAGAACGCCCTTCCTTTTTCAGGCTGAGCAATATTCTGTGGTGTGTATAAACCTCGTTTTGCTTATCCGTTCCCCCGCTGATGGGCACTGGGGCTGCTTCTATTTTTTGTCGGTTATGAATAATGCCACTATAGACACGGAGTACAGGCTGCCTCGCTTCCTAAAATCACATTATACACTGTGGCCAGAGGCCCCATGTAGGCAGTTTCCCCTTCCTGTTATTAAAAACCAAAATAGCAAAAACACTAATGAATTTTAAAAGAGGAGTTGGTGGACTATGATCTTTGGGCCAAATCCAACCCCTTGCCTGTTTTCGTACCGCCTCCAAGCTAAGAATTCCTTTTACATTTTAAAATGGTGGAAAAAGAAAGAGTTCAGGACAGGAGGATGACATGAACTTCGCATTTCCGTGTCCACAAATAAAGTTTTATTGGAACACAGCCACACTCACTCACTACTAGCTACCTCAGCAGAGCGGGCATTTGCCTGAGACGGGATGCCCCGAGCCTACATGCTTACTCTCTGTTCCTTTACAGAAAACGTTTGCCAACCCGTTACGACGGGCAGCAAAGAACCGCTGAGAAGCCACACCCATTCTTACAGATCACCGATGTCACGCTGTAGCAAAATCCGATTTTGACAGACTTGTAGCCATTCTGAGAAAAAGTGTTTCTAATCCTCTGCTTCACTGTGACCATTGTCTGTGACATTTCATGGGAGCCATTCACACAAACTAGGTCCGTTGTATAAATGCTTATTTCAGTCAACACAGTGGGCTTGTGGCATCCTGCCCTCTTGGAAATAATCATGGTGGCTCTAGAATATTCGCCTGGCTGGAGCTGCTGGAACGGGTATGATCCTGTGGCACAGCCCAGGGGGAGGGGAGCATGAAGCCCAGAGGGGAGTCTCTGGCTTCCAAGGAGGAAGGCCTGGGGCCTGGGAGTCCTGGGCATTGTCTGGGGCTGTGGAAGGAGCATCACAGAAGCAGTCCTCAACTCGTTTCCCAGCAGCCACACTGAGAATTTTAAATTTCAAAATATGCCTCTCACAACGTCCTTGGCACTTTGGGAATTATAATAATTAGTGATCCTTCACTATGTGCCAGGCTTTGTGCTACACCTTTACCTGTGGGTGTTGTCTCCTCTCAGCCTATCCCTAAACCCTGTGAAGACAGGTACTATCTACCATTACTCTTGTTTGTTGTTCAGGAAATCAAGGCCTGGCAGGTCACACAGGCAGCCCAAGGGGGAGCTGGGGTTTCATTTGGTGCAGGCCGACCACAGGCAGGTGTGTGAATGACAAGCGCCAGGGGTCTAGGCTTTAGGTGATGCCTTGGTGACCCCCACAGGCCCCATGTCCGGTGGTCCACCCAGACAGGCAGCTGCGCCAACCCTGAGGGGACCCCCAGAAGCGCCAAGCTGACTGCTCTCACCTGGAGAGTGCTTCAGACAATAGTGACATGAATCTGTGTTTGTGGATTGACTGTCAGAAAGCAAAGCAGGAAGAGAACATACCAGAGACTGGAGGGGGGGGGCTTTAAGACCCCAGAGATGGGTGTTGGGTCTCCATGACCTCTGCTACCCTCATCTGAGGGGACAACCCTCCAGGAGCTGAGTGTCCCCCCTCTGCTCTGAGTCCTCCCCTTTTCCTTGTCCGCTCTGTCCCTGTTTTCTCCCTGCACTGAAGCCCCCTCCCCAGGGATTCGCTCCCCAGGATTCCCAGTGACCCGCCATTGTTCGCCAGCCATTTCCCATGTTCCAGGGTCTCTCCATTAAGCTTCTTCAATAAAACAGTAAGCCCCATGAAGGATGGAACTCTGGTTTCCAAGCTTTTGGAGTGTCTCTTTCCCTTTCCATGCCTCGCACACCTCGAGGGAAAACGACTTCCTCACTACATGTCTAACATTCCAGTGAGGAGAGGTTCTTTTCTCAGGTGAGGATGGAAACCAGTGAGATGCTTCATGAAACAAGGGTTTTAGGCAATACTAACTCCATGATAGGAGAGATCCTGAAAGGAGTGACAGGTGTCACACGGATGACAGCCACACGCCCCTCTCTGGAACGACGCAAGTGCTTTAGGTTAGTGTGAGCTGGGCACTAGCAGCTAGTTTGCTAAAATCTTTGTGAGCCGCTGAGGTGCAGGACGCCCCGATCCGCTGCCCCTGCCACAGCATCATACCACACTCCAGGGCACCTGCCGCCCGGGCCCCCGGGGAGCGTCTCAGCAGCTGAGGCGGGCTCAGCGGAGGGCCCCACGGACTCTGGGGCAAAGCCGAGGCAGGAGCAGAGGAGCAGGCCCGGAAGCCACAGGCGGCAAAGGCTCTGGGCCCTCAGGCAGCTGAGGGATCTGGAAAACAGCCAGCGGAGCCCAGGTGGGGGTCCCATGTTGTCTATTCCTTTGGGAGCAGACGTGACCCTGGAACCCTTGCATTGCCAAAATTGCTTACAGGAGACTTTGAAGATAAAATAAACTGAATCTGTGACTTATCTATACCCACAGAGTGAAGCCTGGGGGAAGCCGTATTATGATTTCATGCATTCATTCTACGCGATGGAAATATCTGCATTATATAGAAAGTAAGGGTGTAACGGGAGCTCCGGATGCCACCTATGTAGGGGTAGGAGCCATCTAGATTCTAGAGGACTGATCAATTGTAGAGGACTGACATGCCACAATGTCATTAACGGTATCCATTACCATCTCTCATATTGTCCCAAGACAATTGTGGTTGAATTTGCTGGAATCAACAGGTGAATACATAACACGTGGTTTACTGATGATGCATTCCGATAGCTGATTAAATAGACGATGCTTGCAGACCTTACGGCCACCTGTATCTTGCTATTCCTTTATCCTCAGGGCGGTATGAAACCATCTAGACCACCCTCTCCATACGCTTCTCTTCTAGAGTTTATCACATAGAATTGTCCCTGCTTACCAGCTCTTCACCTCCGACCAAATAGCAAATTCTTTGAAAGCAAGCTGTTTCCTTCTTTACATTGTTTTCCAACACACACTCACATACACACCCCAAAGTAGTGTCTCCCAAACTTTTATTTCTTGTGGATATTTCTACCTCACCACCCCACCCTGGCTCCTGGTCTCGATCTTCTCTGAGCCAGGAGTCACCACGGCTTCCTGCCATTCCTTCCTACTGGACGGTACTTGTCAACATTCCTCAGTGATCCCTCAACCCTGCCCACACCTCTGTGATGAGCCTCTTCTTTAAATTCTTTTCAATAAAACCCCACTGAGTGGAATTCTGTTTCCAGCTGGCACCTTCCCCGAAGCAGACTAGCTTTGCCTTCTTCCTATTCTTCTGAATATGTGACTGATTTTCCTCCCCACTTGTAAGATATTTTAATATCCCATGTCCTCAAAATTTCTACTATCAGCCCAGAATATTGGTTCCAAGTAAAAAAGAGATTTTTCAACTAGCTTCCTTTAGAATTTGAAACACATTTCTGCCTGGTAAATCAGTTTGGAAGTGTTAAGACCAAATGCTAACAATGAAACGGACTTATTTTTTTTTTCCTCTCAGAGTAAAGGTAAAAATAAGACAAACTAGAGTTGATGGGTAATCTCTGACCTAAGGTCACTATTAAATCATTGGGTCAGATTAAAAAGACAGTGACTCACAAAGCTTCCTAAAGCACTAAATTCACTGGCCCCTTCTCTCTACACATTGGGCTGTCATTGAATAATATGGTAATTTTTCTTTTGATGCTTAAATTTGTCCAGTGAGAGCCCCTGGAGCCGACCGCTGTGTCCTTCTGACATTTCCCCTCAGGCTTTCAGCACCTTCTTGTTCTTGTCACAGCAAAACATTCTGGGCTTACCTTGTCCTTTGCCCGCCCCAGGCCTGGAATCAGAAATTTCTTGAGCATCTTCCCCCTATCAATGATGTTAACAAATCAAGATCTATCTGTACACTAGCTATGCTTCTTGCTACTAATGCCTCACAGCTTCTAGATTCTTTCAATAGAGAGATCTAGAAAGAATGCATGAACTCCTACTGATAACCCCTGGTGAAGATCATCAGTGGACATTAAAACCCACTGCCTGAGAAGTTGTAGGGAACAGGATACGCGCACAGTCTCAAGTTATCACCACTCAGACAACCCAGCTGATCACGAAGGGAAATGGTGCCTTCACCCTGGAAGGGTCTAGTGGACACTGCCGTACCCAGGTACTCAAACCTCATCACATCAGCAAGGGGACAGATTCATCTTAGGGACCTTCCTGACATGGCACGATTGGAAGTCACACCGCCTACATAGTAAACTTGCTGAAACCATTGAATCATAAATCATTGCAAGTAAATGATCACATTGATTCATACAAATATTCAACTGGCCTGGCCGATTCTTAAATGTCCTTAAAGTGTCAAGGGGAAAAATAAAGGTAGAGCAGTTTCTTCATCATAGAGATGATAGAGACATGATAACAAAGTGAAACACATTTTTTAAATTAGATTTAGGATTAAAAATAAAGGTGATAAAGGGTATTGGGGGGGCAGCTGAGAAAATCTGACTGTAGACTGCATATTAGATAATATTTTTTACGCACGTTAAACGCGTTGATGTGACTACCCTGGTTATGTGGGAGCGTGCTCTGACTCCGAGAGATACCTGCTGGCATATTTAGGGGACAAAATGGCATGATGTCTGCGATTGACTTTAAAACACTTCAGCAAAATATCCACAGGAAGGCGAGAAGTGAACTGGTGGGATGTTTACAGTTATGGATCTAGGTGAGAGCTACCCATTGTGCTACTCTTCCAACTTCTCCAGTGAAAAAGTTGGAAGGAAAGTAGAGAGAGTCAAGGTGAATATTTTCAAATAGGGGAAATTCACCAACTTGGAGCATTAGCAGCATTCTGAACTTGATTCCAGAAAAAGAGATTACAATCTCACGGAACGATAAGCAAAGGGATTGATGCTTCTTTTTAGGTTAACATTCTGTAAGAAATCCCATATGTCATCCAGCTAACACTTATTGAGTACTTACTGTGTTCCAGAACTGTAATGGGGGCTTCATAAGCAGCATCAGGGTCCAGGTTAGCTCAACGTTGTGACTTCTCGTGACTTCTCGACTTATTCCTGAGGTGAGGATGGGGAAACTGATAGGGAGCTCAAGTAACTCGCTTACAGTCCAGAGCCAGTCTGTGATTTAGAGTCCAGCCCAGAGCCTGAAGTGCTCACCATCAAACACTCGCTCAGCTGAGAAAAGTCTCGACTCCAGCTGCTTCTGTCTACCATTGACTAGTTAGCTGTCTGATCTTGGAGAAGTTGCCCAAAATGAGCATAATCATTATAATACACACATTGTAGCTTCGTACAGAAGAGCTGATTCCGTTGAAAACCCTTAGCGTAACACCTAGCATTAAGGCTGGATAAACATTAGCCATTAGCAAGGATCATGCTGGCTGTTTTCATATATGTTACCTCATTTTTACACATTCCATACAAAGTTGCAAGGTGGGTTTCTCCCCTCCTACTAAGAGGAGGCAAAAGGAATCATGTGCGGAGCTAGGATTTGCACCTAGGTCTGTAACAACAAAGCCCGTGCTCTTTCTGCTGTACCACCGAGCATTTGCCAAATACGTTAGCACTCTAGCGCATTTCACTGAGCCCCGATTTTTATTCTTCTTTCATTTAATGAAATAGAATAGACCCCAAAGAGTTCATTATGGTTACAGTTCATATCTCCTTTCCTTTATTATAGAACAAAGAGTTATCCATAAACCCTCTCTTTGGTTTTAGATCAAGAGAATTATCTTTCACAACAATATAGGAGTTAGCAGGAGATTTTATAAAGTAAAAATTATAGTGGGAATTAACAATTTTTAGAAGAGCTAGTGCTGGTTTAGCCTTTAAGTCCAAGAATATGCAACACCCATTAAAATGCTTTTAACTTAGAAGCACTTGAAGGCAATTTGGCAGCTTTTATTTCATAAACTTAATAATGAAGGCCAAGTAACAATCAAGATTCGAGTCTATAATTAGAAGTTCAAGGTTATCACTAAACATACTTAGATCATGGAGATTCAAACAAGGGCAACAGGATCAATAAAGGTTTGGGAGATACTCTTTTAACTGTGAAACAGTAAATGCATGAAGTTAGAATCTGAGATATGGCTTTAGTTTACATGCATATGTGGGGCCCGACCCACGAGACCTCTTCAGGGAAAAATATTGAGTGTTTCATTGTGGTTTTCCTCAAACAAGCTGGAGAAATGATAAACTGTTTTTTGTTTTTTTCTCCTTTAGTTTTCATGGCAACGTTGTAGCCCCTGTTATCTCCTGTCCAGGAGCCGTTGCTTCCTATTATGGAATGAGATCAGAAAGGCTTAAAGATGACAATAGATACCAAGTATCAGCACATTTGTATTAAAATATTAGTGTCAGTTTTTTTTTTTTTAAAGGCCTGGTTATAGCAATGACAGCCTCCTTACAGTTCATACAAAGCTTTAAGGTTGTGACATGACACTTCATTCAATATAGTCAGTTACCATACATTTTTTAAAGATTTTATTTATTTATTTGAGAGAGAGAAACAGAGAGAGCAGGAGCAGAGGGAGGGGCAGAGGGAGAGGGAGAGAGAGAATCTCCAGCAGACTCTCTGCTGAGCGAGGAGCCTGACCCAGAGCTCAATCTCAGGACCCTGAGATCACAACCTGAGCTGAAATCAAGAGTTGGACACTCAGTGGACTGAGCACCCTGGCATACATTTTCTATATAACACATATAGGGCTTTTATCATCTTATATCTGGGTCACTGGAAAATCCATATTAAGGTAATAAGGGCTAAGAAATGAAGATGACACAAGATTACGATAGCATTGACAATAAATCACTGATCAGAGGCCAGTCTTGTTTCAAAACTTGCTCCTACTTTTTTGGATTCCTGAGTTTAATTTATAGGATAATTAATCAAGTGAAAATATCTGTAATAATGACAATTGGCAATGGTTTGTACAAAACTGTCAGGCAAGAAATGGAACAGTAATGCAAATTAATGTCAGAAGTTACTAAGATGTTAGTTAAAAATCACAGAAATCAATCACAATGAAAGGCTCAAACTAGACAGTTATTCACATGGAAACTATCCATGTACTGTTAATTAAAAGAAATGTCCAATGTGTTTTCCTTACTACTTCTTTCCCCACTCCCGCTTTTGCTTGGTTTTGTTTAGTTTTGAATGATGTGTTTTGGTCTCTCCTGCTTCACCCCTCCCCTGTCTTCTCCCTGCGGCTTTTGTTCTTTGCTGACGCCCCTGCTGGGCAGATGTCCCCTAGCCCCCCCTCTCGTCTGGGCCAGAACAAGCCCACCCATCACAGGCTTGGATTCGGGTCTCAGTGCCTCTTCCTACATTCCCAGGACCTCTTGCCATAGATGGAAATTCTGCTAGCAATTACCATGCCACACAGACAATTTTTTTTTCTTTTTAGATTGTCTGTGAGATTAGAATGTTTCTATTAATTATGGGAACAAATAGCAAATAGTTGATCAGCTCTCACAGGAAGCAAAGTATTATAACATTTTAAGTAAATGTTTGTGTCCAACTCATTTGCCACTTGGAGAGATCTTATAAATGTGATTAAATTTAATATCGCTGCCTTCTTTTTCCCATGGAAATTTAAGAATTTATGTCTTCTTTAATCCCACGTTTTCTCCACTTTGCTTTTTTTTAATGGAAAAATCCAAAGCATATCTAATTAATTCTTCATGAATTTACTGTTCATAAGGATTTTCTAGGAGATTTATTTAAAATGCAGATTTCATGTCCTCTGAGTTTACATTTTATGTAAGGACCAAGGTAATTCAGATGCAGGGAACCCCCTTGGAGGAATACTTACATCCTTAGTAGGATTGTGAGGTCAAGATAAATATTATCAGGGGCGCCTGGGTGGCTCAGTCGTTAAGCGTTTGCCTTCAGCTCAGGGAGTGATCCCAGTGTCCTGGGATTGAGCCCCGCATCGGGCTCCCTGCTCCGCTGGGAGCCTGCTTCTTCCTTTCCCACTCCCCCTGCTTGTGTTCCCTCTCTCGCTGGCTGTCTCTCTCTGTCAAATAAATAAATAAATAAAATATTAAAAAAAAAGATAAATATTATCAGATAATTTGATGCTCTAGTCAAACGACTATGCATTGGCTCCTGGTAGAAGTTTGAAACTTCTGCCAAGGAAATTGGTCTTAATTAAAATGTTGGTATGGTGACCCTCAGCCATAAAAGAGATTAGAGAGCTGAGTTCTGTAACAAAGACAGAAAAGGAATATGAGCGGGTAATAAATATTCCAAATAAAATTAACAGCATTAATAAACAGTGAGCAAATTAAAACAATACGTGAGCTGTTTTCACCCATTTGTTTGTTAAAAATTAGAACTCGGTAGTGTCTAAGCCTAGGAAGGATGCAAGAAATTGGGTCCCCATGCAGACACTGATATAGGAATAGAATATGGCGGAGACTGTGGGAAGGCAATTAGCAATATCTACCAAAGCCTAAAGACTCACTGAAGCAAAACTGGTGTGACTATACAAAGGAATATACAAGAATGAGCATCATTTCACTTCTTGGAAGAACGCAACACTGGAAGCCTATCGTCAACCAAGAGGAAAATAACTAATAACCTAGGAACATGTGTGCTGTAGGATAGCATGGAAACTTCCTAGAAGGACGTGGCAAACATCCATACATTTTATTTCAGATATGTTCCAGGACATATTTAGTGGATAAAAAAGAATTCAAAGCCAGTTAACATAGGACTGTCCCATTTATACAAGGATAGAAACACTTTCTAGTTCCCACTAGGCAAGAGAAGGAGTTTGGGAGAGGGGGAGGAAATCATGAAGGAAGATTTTTAATGTATTTGTTTTTCAGAGTTTTGTTTTGTTTTACAATAAAAACATATCCCTGTATCATCTCTGAATGAAAAGAAAGGGAGGTGGAAGAAAATAAGTAACAAATTCCAAAAATAAACAGATTTTAAAATGTAGCAAATCCTCACTAAATTTTAGGAATTGGGAGGAGTTTGCTTATGGGACATTGTTTTAAAAAATGTCTTTTCCTCCTGATCTTTCAAGAGCAGTCTTTTCTAAACTAAGACATAAGTATTAATAAATAAAATGAAGCATATCAATAAAAAGTTTGAGCCATAGAGCCAGTTCTATATAAAAACATGTCATTATCAGAAAGAGAATTTTTTTTTTTAAAGATTTTATTTATTTATTTGACAGAGATAGAGACAGCCAGCGAGAGAGGGAACACAAGCAGGGGGAGTGGGAGAGGAAGAAGCAGGCTCATAGCAGAGGAGCCTGATGTGGGGCTCGATCCCATAACGCCGGGATCACGCCCTGAGCCGAAGGCAGACGCTTAACCGCTGTGCCACCCAGGCGCCCCAGAAAGAGAATTTTTATCTACAGGAATGATTGGTAAAATGTTTGGTTATAGATCCGAGGAGAGCAAGGGAAACTACAACTTTGAAAATCTTATGTTCTGTTGGGATATTAGGGTTGCCTGTTCAATTTTCTTTCTCTCATTTTGGTTTTTATTGCTAAATGCTGTTTATCCAATAACTATTCTAAAAAAGTAACTCAGCCCAGGTTTCTCATTTCCTTAAGACCATTTGAAAACAGTGATTTTCGTCTGAATTTTTCTTGCTTGAAGAAATCCCACAAACCAGGGGTGCCTGGCTGGCTCAGTCAGCTGGCTTGATCTCAGGGCTGTAGGTTAGAGCCCCACGTTGCATGGGGAGATCACTTAAAATCTTTAAAAATAAATAAATAAATAAAATAGTTAAAGAAAGAAAGAAAAAAAGAAAAAAGAAATCCCAGAAACTGAAAAGTCACCTCAAATGCAATAAGAAATATCTAGATCATTCAGAATTACAAAGTCCAAATCAGTAAAACCTGGATTAATATAGCTTCGCTATACTTTGCAGCATTATTCCGAATTAAAGAGTTGATTTTAGGTCAATGCTTCTTCTCACAGGCAGCTGTTTGCTCATTATATATTCATCGGTGGTTTTCACATTCTAATATTTAGAGTCAGCATCAGAAGCAGGTACTTTTTTCCCTGGGTACACTTAACATTCAGTTTGGAAAATTTGTTTGCATAACTGGAGAAGCAGCTGCCAGATAATGTTCTGGCAGCTTCTGCACTCTAGCGTGAATACATATCCTGCAGTATTTCCATTACATAAGCTCCGGGCCCAGTCTATAATAAAAGTAAATGCAATAAATTGAAATAACACGTTCAACTGGTTGACTAAATTGATAATTCCCCCCGACTGTGTACTCTCCCTGAAAAGCAGAACCAACCACATATTCATGAATGCTAGGTCAGGAATAGGAAAGGTCAGCACTGGAGAGAGAAACTGGTATCAAATTCCACTTCCTAGACTAGTTGTGAACTTTGCAGCATATTAGAATCACCTGGAGAGGTTTAAAATCTCCCAGTGCCGAGGAGTCACCCCATCCCAATCACATCAAACTCCCCGTGCATGGGACATGCCCATTGGTGGTGTTTGGAACAGGCCAAGTGATCCAATCAGCAGCGAAGACTGAGAACCAGTGTCCTCAGGAACATTAAAGGCTTTCAAATTGGAAATTGGAACAGCCAGAGAAGATAGCACAGACATCACTTGGGATTAACAAGGCAGTTGGTGTTTTGTTTAAAAGGAAACACACACACACACACACACACACACACACACACCAAGATTTAGTGTACTAAATGAAGGACCACACTCAAGATTTTGACACCTGTGCCTTTCGCTGGGAATGAAATAATTAGAAGTTAGGACACCTGTGTGTGTTTTCCTTGCCTCAAATGAGATCAAGGTTCAATTACTGAGAGGCCAGAGTCCAACGACTCAGAAGACGCTAGGGAGCAGCTTAAGCAGGTAGTTTAGTGTTTCTCTTCCTTCCAACAGGCACTCCGTGCCCTCTAGGGTACCTGTGTGTCCCCTGGTAGCACTGAATGAAGCTTTCACCTAATGGAATCTCTATCTGCTGCTTCTTTTTTAAAGAAATAGACATAGAAAGCCTTATGGCCACAGGAGATGTTTAAATATGTGCCATTAGAACAGATTTCAGCCATTATTTTTAGACCATGAGGTTTTCAGAAGTTCGATGGCTTATAAGTGTCCCTTTAGGCATAGAAACCACTGGTTTTGGTGTTTTGTTTTGTTTCTGTTTGTTTTTTTTTTTGTGAAGGAGCTGCAGAGGGGAGTGAGAGGGCTGAGGATCAGCCTAGAAATGCGTGCTCACACCTGAATCTCTGGGAGGGAGCTTCTTTTTGTCAAGATAGGGGGTACACCTGCCTTTCCCAGAAGGCAGTGGGCGGGCAGCTCCCTTCAGCAGAGGCCAGGAGAGCGACTCCCAGAACCCTTCTGTTCTCACTTTTTAAAAAAAAAATTTTTTTATTATATTATGTTAGTCACCATGCAGTACATCCCTGGTTTTTGATGTAAAGTTCGATGATTCATTAGTCACTTTCCACTCTGATTGGCTACAGCCTGATTTGGCTTGAGGCGTGATCAGGAACAGTTTAAATGGGGTGGGGATAAAATCCTAGAAGGGAAAACTCCAGGCTTGGGAATGGTGGGGTGAGGTCAGGCCTAGCAGGCCAGGTTTGTCGACCCCTTTCCCTCCTCTTCTCCCCTGGTGGTCTTAGACCTGGAATCCGGAGAACAGCCTCTGGTCTCCTAGATGTCTCCCCATCTCCCTGCCCGACTTCGGTAAGTCGTCAGCCCCCATGGGCTGTTCTCTGCTGTTCTTCCCATCTGTGAACTTGGGTCGGGCCACATGAACTCAGCTTTTTAACCAACTGGCTGGGGTTTGGTCTGGAGGAGTGGTAAGTGAGCAGGGCACTCTTTGTTAGCTGTTATGAAATTACTTCGGCGTGTGGGCAGTTTTTGCAAATGAGCTATTTGCAATAATGAGTGGTGGCATTAGACACTGAGAGGAGTTAGGTCCTAGCTTTTTACTTTTGCGTCTGATGGAGCCTGAGTGAAAGTGTCAACTTGCTTCTCATTCTCTCCAGCTCATCCTGGGCTTGGCGCCTTGTAAGTGGGATAACTTGTCAGCATATAGATTTTACTATGAGCTCTGAGTCAGTATAAAAACTTGGGCCTTAGGAAGACCTTGTGTGGTTTAAGGACTCTTTGTTGGGGGTTGGGCTTCTGGCCTGAAGGTGAGTTTGGACTTCCTGTTTTAAGGCTGAAAATGATGAAGGTCTAATTCTGTGGCTTGTTTAAAAAAAATGTTTTAAAACTACATTTGGTGTCCTTGCTATTAGGGGACACCTACAGAGTGTAGTTGCTTTCGTTTGGTCTAAGAAACACTCAGTGATATGAGGTTAATCCAGATTAATGTAGTTGAAAAAAGCAGCCTGTCATCACCCAAGACACATTTTAATAGAATCAGTCAGTGGCCACCATAATTATAAATTCTGAAGCCTCAAGTTAAGCTGACACAAGTCTTTCCTTCCCACTTGTTCCTTCCCCATTTCATTTTTCTAATTGAGGTGTAATTGGCATAACACTAGTTTCAGGTGCCCAACATCACGACTCTATATAGATGGCAAAATGGTCACGATAGGTCTGGTTCATATCCATCACCATATATAGTTACCCTATATCGTTTTTATTCTCATGATGAGAACTTTAAAGAACGACTCTCTTAGCAACTTTCAAATACACAATACAGTATCAACTATAGTCACACACACCCTCCTCCCAGAACCACTAATCTGTTCCCAGGATCCCTGAGGTCTTTTGTTGTTGTTGTTGCTTTTAAGATTCCACATATAAGCGAGATCATCTGGTAGTTGTCTTTTGCTGAGTTATTTCACTTAGCATGGTGCCCTCAAGGTTCATTCAAATTTCCACAAATAGAAAGGTTTCATCCTTTTTATGGCTGAATAATATTCCATAGTGTGTATGTGTATTTTCTTTATCCACTCAACCACTGATGGACACTTAGCTTGCTTCCATAGCTTGGCTTATTATAAATCTGTTATGAACATGGAGTACATATATATTTTTGAGTCCGTGTTTTCATTTTCTTTGGATAAATCCCTATTAGTGGAATTGCTGGATCAAATGGTAATTTTATTTTTAATTTTTTGAGGATCCTCCATACCGTTTCCCAGAGTGGCTACGCCAGGTTGCGTTCCCACCAACAGTGCATGACGGTTCCTTTTTCTCCACATCCTTATCAACACTTGTTGTTTCTTGTCTTCTGATAATAGCCATTCTGACAGGTGTGAGATGGTATCTCATTATGGTTTTGAACTGCATTTCTCTGATGATGAGTGATGTTGAGCACCTTTTCCCATTAGTAGTCTCTCGTGATCCTTTGTATTTCTCTGGTATCAGTTGTAATGTCACCTCTTTAATTTCTGATTTTGAACCCTCTTGTTTTTTTGTTTCTTAGTGAGTCCAGCTAAAGGTTTGCTAATTTTGTTTATCTCAAAAAAAAAAAAAAGGCTCTTGATGTCATTAATTTTTTTTCCTATTGTCTTTTTTAAGTCTCTGTGGTTTAGAAACCACTAATTTATGAATTCTATGCTCTGGGAAGAAAATTTTGAGAAGTCAGCATACAGCACTATTAACAACAGTCTTAGTGTGTGCATTCCCTCTCAGACCATAAATTTCTCCATTACAAAGTCCTTTAACTGGTACTTCACTAGAGCTTTCTATGATGGTTCTCTTCGGCTAATAAATCATGATCATGTTAAATTCATTTTTAAACCCTGCCTTTCAACTAAGAGTTATAATTCATTGTGCTCAATTCAGCTATGTTTTGGGGGATTAGAGATGGGCGGGATTAAGAATATCCGTATATTATTCGTCCTCTTTTTTAACTTTCCCATTCGGTGGTCAACTTACTATCAATACTTCTGTTGGAATCTGTCTCTGTCTCGGGTCTTGACACACAGGTCGTGAAAGACTCCCAACTTAAATGCCCTAAGCATTCCTGTCGCTGCAGTGCTTTGTGGGCAAGCCCAGGAAAGTCAAGGTCTAAATTCCAGTTTCAGAGTCAACATGGTATTCCACAAATGCATTTCAAGATGAAGGTATGAACATCAATACTTCTACTTTGCCTGAAGTAGACAGAAGCTAATGGTGGTGGTTCCCAAACTTGTTCCTGTTGGAACTTTGACCGGTGGTTCTAAAGCTGATACCACACCCTAGGCTGATCAGTTATAATCCCTGGGGTGGGTCACAGGCATTTCTAGTTCTTGAAGCCCCTCAGGGGATCCCACTGTGAAGACAAAATTTGGGAACCACTCGTTAGTGGCACCCACAGAACTGAAGTTAGTTGGGGCTATTGCCTGAGTTTCAATCCAGGTGTGGAAAATCAGTCCACCTCCCTTCTGGAAAGGGATATTCTCTCATAATGAAAATCCCTGGAAAAGTCAGGTCGTTCATCAAGGTCTTAAAGCCATCCAGTCATTATACAGGACAAATAGCAAAATGCATGAGGTTATTGTCCAACAGAAATTATTTTTAATATATATTTTAAAGCTTTATGATTATTTCTTTTTGATTTAAATTTGTATTTGTGTAATTACCTAAATAACAGTAACAATTGTAAATCAGGAAGCAATTTTTGTCTAAATTTAATTATGAGTTAATTTTGTTACCTAATTCTTTCTAATTAGGTAATAAATAAAACTTTAATGCATTTAAATAGTCCTGTTACAGGAAAAAAATCATGTAATTACTGAACCTTTTGGTTTATTAATGTATATTTTGAATAATGGCATATTCATTCTAGGGAAATATAGCAGGGGGACTTTACTGATTAATTCAGGAAGTCCTTAGTGAACTCATAGTATACTGCAAGTTCAGAATTGAATGCTGTGGGTAGGAAGATGAACAAGATTTTGTACTCAGTTGACTGGGGAAGACCTCTATTTAATAAACATTAAATAGTTTATTAGCATTGGAATAAGAGCTATGAGAAAGAACTTAGGAGAGCACATGTACTGTCAGACTTGGTGGCACTAAGTGACGGGTCTGGGAAGACTTCCTTTGAGAAGCTGAGACTTCGAGACAGAAATCAGTCTTAGGAGAGAATGGGGGTATCTCCTGTGAAGTGTTTTGTCTCTTTTAGTTTCTCTCATCTGAGTGTGAAATTCAACAAAATGAGTTTTCTCAAAGGAGTATCTGCAAATGTATAAAACTTAACACCCGAACAATTTAAAGTTAACCTTTTTATCACCACTGACATAAAGTGGGCTTTGGGGCCATGAGCATTCAGATCCCCTTCATCGGCCTGGCCCTTGCCCCTGTAGGATGATGAGGACATCCGTTTACCTCTCACCTCTCGGCATCTCCTTGTACCCTTTCTTGTTGGTATCTGAGCACTTACATATAGTGCTAGGGTCATTGAGAGCATCACCTGGAATGATAGATTTACCCATGCTCAGGTACTGGTGTCTGAGTATTCAACCAGCATTTTCTTCCCACACACCCACCGTAGGCTCTTCTGTTGGGAGTGAGACATTTTGATTAAAGGACATGTAGCAACAGGTTCCAAAATTAGATGTGCAGGATCCATCAGTGGAAGAGCTTGGAAAAATCCAGGTGGATAGGCCCAGTCCGAGAAGATTTTGCTTCAGTGCATCTCGAAAGGCCCAGTTATCTGAATTTTTAAAGTTGCCCAGGTGTTTCAGATGGTGAGCTGAGTGTAGGAACTACTTATCTAAGCTATAAAATTACCATCCCTGGGGCTCCTGGGTGGTTCAGTCGGTTGGGCGTCTGTCTTCAGCTCAGGTCATGATCCCAGGGTTCTGGGATCGAGTCCCACTTTGGGCTCCCTGCTCACTGGGGGAGTCTGCTTCTCCCTCTCCCTCTGCCACTCCCCCTGCTTGTACTTGCGTGCATGCGCGGGAGCTCCCTCTCTCAAAAAAAAAATCTTAAAAAAAAAAATTAGCATCCCTTTTGAAATGTACTCAGGAGTATATACAGGACTAAAATTTAATACCATGACTTCTCAAACCTACACCGACATGGAAAATCCCTTCCTGATGGCACGAGACGTGTCACCATTGCAATGTGACCAGAGCATCCTGAATTGACAAGTGGACCGCAAGAGTTTCCACACAAGGACACAGGGAGAACTCCGCCACCTTGGAGTCTCTGCCCGGTTGTATCAGAATGACCACCTAGTGAGCCCTTACTTTGTGCCAGGTGCTACCGGAAGACCTAAAACCAGGTACAAATTCAACCCTAACCCCAGGTTCCACCTCCAGGTTGTGAGCCCAGCATCAACTTTGTGCTCTAAGAGAAACATTGCCTTAAACCCTGAATTTTGGTATCTTTCTTGGGTGTGTGTCTCTGCTATTTTTAGCTCTTTCTGATGAATCCATTATACCAGAGTTTTTTTTTTTTCTTCTAGAAGTTGAAACAATTCAGCCTTCATTTATTAACAAATAGCAAATGGTAACCATTAATGTCGTTGTCTCTACCCAAGGGCAGCCTGTAAGGTTTGGAAGGCTGGCCTTAAAGGTGACTATAATCGGAATGCAAAAACATTTCTAATGCACGGTACACCTTGTACACGGGTGACTTGGTAACTGCCCTTAAATACAAGGATTTTGTTGTAATGTGGTTTGCAGTACACTGTGCAGAGAGCGTCTTCTTGTATGAAGGAAATAGCATAAAAATCTAACCATGACTTAAAAGTAGACTTTTCTGGTAACTCACTCATTAAACTCTCTAATCAAGAAAGGGAGGAGACTATTTTTCCACTTTAAAATGCTTTAACAGTTTTATTAATCTAATCTTCTCCTTTTTGGTCCACACCAGCACATTATACCTCAAATACATTTCTAATGGAATTTCATAAAAAGACATTTCTCAATTCAGAAACTTGAGGTGCTGCATTTTCCCAAGTCCCCAGATAAATCTTTAGCCTGTTTTTAATGTAACTGTTAAGTAACTAAGGGCTGCGGAGGCTTTAGATGGTTGACTAACCAGCCCTGTTAGTTAGTGGTGGTTAGGAGCCAACTTCGAGCAGACTTCCTGGTTTCCAGTACTGGCTCTGTCACTTAGTAGCTCCAGGACCTCAGGCAAACACCTCCAGCTTTCTGTGCCTTGGTTTCCTCAACCATAACATGGGAGCAATAAACACACCTACCTCGGGGGGATGTGGGAATGGAATGAAGAAATATATACATGGAACAGCTAAATTAGTCCCTGCTACCTGACAGCGCTCTGAAAAACTGTTGCTGTCCTAGTCCCTTCCTGCCAGTTGTATTGTTTGGGTGGGAGGTGGTTTTATTTGCCAAGACCCTAATCATGAAAGGGAAAGTAAAATCATTTCTGAACTCCTACTGCCTGTCCAGCACAGTGGGGCACACTTTCATGTTTTATACAAATGCTAACAAGGTGGATTCATGTGCACCCCACAATTCCAATTCCGTACCCTTACTGTGTTTCAGACCAGTGGTTGGTTTCTGACATGGCATGCAAAGGGAGAGGATCTGGAAGGAGAACAAAGGGAAGAAAGGAGAAAGGTAAAGCTTGAGGTGTGCGTTTAAGTAAAACAAGAAACCTTGAATCTCAAAGGCTTATCACAATGAAAGCTTATTTCTTGTTCCTAGAAGGGGTGGGGCGGGGTGGGGGTGGGGTGGGGTGATGCCACTATTTAGAAACCCAGGCTGGGAGAGGCTCAGCCACTTAATTGCAAGGCTGTCATTATTCTCCTGGAGATCTGCAGGTGGGGGAGAAGCCAGGGCAGGGTCTCCAGGCACACCGTTTCCCTCCCACACCTTGGCCAAAACCTGTCATGTGACTGCACCTAACCGCAAGGGAGTCTGGGAGTGTGCCTAGGAGGAAGGGGAAACTGGTTTGGCAAATAGTTAACCGCTTCATCTACGGGGTCTAAATGGGCAGGTGTGGGAGGATGCAGCTGCAAAAGATTAGAGAATGAAAATTAAAAAAACATAAAACAGTGAGAGCCTGATGGAAAGAGTAAGGGAAAGAGAGGGGATGCAGGAAACCAGGCATAGGGTTTCTTAATTCGAGAGTGCTGGTATGAGCAGCAAGGAGAAAGTTGTTGAATGAAATGTTTAATATAAGAAAATAATTGCCCCGTTTCCGAATTTTGCCAAAAAGGGAACTCGGTCTTAGGAAAGTGGAAGTTCTAGCTTTCTGTTTTCAAATATTTTCTGTAGTGGCCACCTGCATGTCAGGACGTAGCAGCACCTGCTGCCCCTTGATCAAGAAGGGAAGACGGGGGGGGGGGGGGGGGGGGGGGGGGGGCGCCTGGGTGGCACAGCCGTTAAGCGTCTGCCTTCGGCTCAGGGCGTGATCCCGGAGTTGTGGGATCCAGCCCCACATCAGGCTCCTCTGCTATGAGCCTGCTTCTTCCTCTCACACTCCCCCTGCTTGTGTTCCCTCCTCACTGGCTGTCTCTCTCTTTGTCAAATAAATAAATAAATAAATAAATAAAATCTTAAAAAAAAAAAAAAGAAGGGAAGATGGGCAATCAAACTGGGAAATGCGCCGAGCTCCCTGAATTAAGAATGTCCATCATCTTCCTTGTCTCTAGCTGTTTAAATTAGCTATACAATTCAGCCCCCTTGCCTGTGAGACTAGAAGCCCCGCTGTCTTAGAGTGTCAACTATGTTGTTACAAGGAGGAAAGAAAGATTTTTCTTGGCAACAAAGTTGTGGAAAGACGGTGTCCTGCTATTGCCATTTGTATGTCATTGGTGTGGTGTATCCAACGTTTCATCACAAGATAGAACAAGGGGAAAACGTTTATCAGCTATACTAGGTAGAGATGTTTTCTTCTGCCTACTCTGTTCCTTCTTCTGGATATTTAAAAGTACTTTTCAAGTATGCTTTGTAATTTTAGTAAAATTTGCACAGATATTCCTATTTTCCCTTCATCTGTTCCTTCTTTCAACAAATACTTGTTGAGGGTCTTCCCTGTACCAGATTTGGTTCTCCCAGTCTGTCTTCCTTGAATGGAAAAGAATTTGGTCAGCAAAGGAAGGGTATTTTTCTTTTCTAGAGTTTTGGGAAATAGAGGAAGAAGTAACTCTGTCCTATGGGTAACTTTTCTAGTCTGAATGAGTTATATCAACATACCTGCGTAATGTGTAGACCAGTTCACAAGGAAAACCCAAGTGTCTGTCCTACGTTTAGAACTACTCCTGATGGTAATACCTTGCCCGATGGCTTAGAAAAATGGGAAATAATGAAGAGATTAAATAGTTCTTCAAATCCTACCTTCCAGAGATGGTCCTCTGCACTCAGCTCTTTGGTGGTATCACAAGGAACTCAGATCGTACTGTGTGTGCTCTGTAAGATGCTTCCCCCCCTCAAATGTTCTAACACGGGAAAATTAGGATTATCTCTCCAGTGACTGTAATGATTGTAGAATATTTTAAGGGCTTATTACAAATCACCTAAACCGTTCTCTTATGTGACATCGATTTCATTTAAGTTTCGCCAATGTAATGTCACTGAGGAGAGATTGTTATGTGCATCTATGATTCTGTTCTTTTTTTTTTTTTAAGATTGTATTTATTTATTCGACAGAGATAGAGACAGCCAGCGAGAGAGAGAACACAAGCAGGGGGAGTGGCAGAGGAAGAAGCAGGCTCCTAGCTGAAGAGCCTGATGTGGGGCTCGATCCCAGAACGCCGGGATCACGCCCTGAGCCGAAGGCAGACGCTTAACCGCTGTGCCACCCAGGCGCACCTATGATTCTGTTCTTAAAGGAAATTTCTATAAGTTGATGCATCAGGGTTTTCATAGTTTTGGAACTCCTGCCAAATTTCCTTGGTAATTCCAACTGCAGTTCCTACTAGCAGTGTGTGAAAGTGCCCCCTTTCTGCACCTGTACTGACTCTCGTTTTTATTATTGGATTAGAGTTGACACAGTGTTCTGTTTAGATGTACAACGTTTATCCTATTTCTATTAATTACTCAATGCCCACCATGATAGAATTAGTGTTTCCATTTTCTTGGGGCAAATACTCAGCAGTGGAATTCCTGGGTTTGGATGGTATCCTATTTTGAACTTTTTGAGGAACTTCCATACTGTTTTACACCGTGGCTGCACCAGTTTGCATTCCCACACACAGTGCACGGGGACTCCTGTTTTTCCACATTCTCACCAACACTAGTTATTTATTGTCTTTTTGATACTAGCCACTCTGACAGGTGTGAGGTGGTATCTCATTGTGGTTTGATTGGCATTTCCCCGATGCTGAGTGATGTTGAGCAGCTTTCCGATGGTCTGTTGGCCATCTGGATGTCTTCTTTGGAGAAATATCTATTTCAGATCTTCTGTCCATTTTTAATTAGATTATTTTTTTATGTGACTTGTATAGGTTCTTTATATATTTTGGATACTAACCCCTTGTTGGATATGGCATTTGCAAATCTCCTCCCCCATTCAGTAGGTTGCCTTTTAGTTTTGTGGGTTTCCTTTGTTGTGGAAAAGCCTTTTATTTGGTGTAGTCAAAACTAAGTATCATTGCCTGCATTTAATTTAAACTTGAGTGCCACAGATTATGAAATATTTAATAGAAGTCTTTCTAAAAGTAATTTCTGCTCATGAGGATAACGTTAGTGTGCGATATTGTGAAATGTATTATTGTGAGCGTGGCCAGCCGTGTTTCATGTCCTCAGCTGATTTTACTTCTTACTACAGAATTTGTTTAATAGTTGGCAATTGCAGCGGTTGCTTGCCACTGGCCTTCCAATGTAATTTTACATTCACTAGTATTTAGAGACCGTGTCACATTATTTTAATTATAACTTTTGGGCGAAAAAAAATCCATGATTTGTGAAAGCTGTTTATTAGTTACATCAGTCAAAAAGAGAATTGTATGAAACATACTTTCTTGAACTCCAACTCCACCTAATATGACCAAGTCTTGCTGGAAATGATGTAATGTTCTTCTTATTTTATAACTTTTTTTTTTTTTGGCAAAAAAACACCCCAAACTCAAAAACAAAACAAAACAAAAAAACCCCTCTGTCTTTTGAGAACAGACTAGTAATCTTTTCAGACAAATTCAGTCGCAAACATCGTGTCTGCAACTCTCATCGCCACCTAACATGGTAACTGTTGCTGAAAATGGAGAGGTTTTATTTATTTCCTGGGTAATAAAATACAAAATCAGAAAAGCCTTCGTCTCCGATACCAACACTCTAACCCAGTGAATTATTGCCCATGTTTCATAGCTTCACAATTTGGCTCATGTTGCTTCTTCTGTCTCCAGTATCCACTTTTTTCTACTTTGTGAGCTCCTTCTCATCCTTCAAAACTAGACATGGCGTGTGGCACCTGTGTCTACACACTCGTGTTCCTATCCAAGGTGGACTAGATGTAGTTGGCAGTGTTAGGTTTTAAGATCACCATAGCCAAGGGGCACCTGGTTGGCTCAAGCGTCTGCCTTCGGCTCAGGTCATGATCCCAGGGTCCTGGGATCGAGTCCCACATCATGCACACTAGAAATAAATCTTAAAAAAAAAAAAAAATCAGGGTAGCCGAGCTAGCCAACTGGACCAGAGGCAGACCCCTGATCGAAGCTAAGCCAGTCAGAACCTAGTGCAGGAATAAGTCTCAGAGTCTCTGAGAGACGAAGCAGTGTGCTGTGCTCACGTGAGCTGAAAGGTCATTTATAACGGGGATGGAAGTCCTGACACCATGACCAGCCATAGGCATGGGCAATTACAGTGGAATAGAAATCATTACCAAGCTAATAAAGCCAGTCTACAGAATGGTTTCCATACTGACTTTTTAATGAGTGGTATCATTCCAACCCATGTCTCCTTTTTACCTTCTCTGGTTGAAATGATTTCTCTTCTTTGAAATGAAAGGACCTTGAGAAGATGGTTGATATACCACTGTGTTCCTAAAGCTCTTTATGAGCACCTATAGGCTAACTTAGTTACTTTTAAATCTGTTTCAGGTACGAATAGATCTAGTATATACATTTCAGGTATTAGTATACATAATATATATAATACAGTATCCTATAATATATAGGTCTTATTGTCTAATAGTAAAGACCTAAAATTGAGTGCTTTCTATGAGCCAGACGTAATGCTAAACATTGTTATAATGCATGCATTATCCTCACACCTACACTCTAAAGTTGGAATTCTCTCCACATTATCAAGGAGGTGATAGATCTCCTCTTCCAACACCATGCAGCTGGAAACCAAGGAAGCCATGATGCTATTCAGGTCTATCTGGCTCCAGAGACTGTGTTTCTAACCACTGTACTGAACCACTTCTCAGCCCTCATTGTTTGCCATCTCCCTTGCTAAGCAGTTAGCTCCTAGAGGCTAGAGAGTGTTGTGTAGCTTTTGTAAAATGCCAGCATTGGGGCGCCTGGGTGGCTCAGTCGTTAAGCATCTGCCTTTGGCTCAGGGTGTGATCCCGGCGTTCTGGGATCAAGCCCCACATCAGGCTCCTCTGCTGGGAGCCTGCTTCTTCCTCTCCCACTCCCCCTGCCTGTGTTCCCTCTCTGGCTGGCTGTCTCTCTCTGTCAAATAAATAAATAAAATCTTAAAAAAAAAAATGCCAGCATAGTGCCCACCAAACAAAGCAGGCTCAATGCATGTTTATTGAGTTAAAATTCTCTATCATTACCTGTATTGTAATCTCAGATTTTTGATATAATCGACTACTTCTAAGTTTGCCATTAGGACAAACATAAAGGCCAAACTTATTTTTTTGCAGAAACCTCAGATGCCTATATTATATACATTTATTTTCTGCTTTTGCAGTGTAGAGATAAATAATGCATTTATTTTATATTTTGGTACTCAGATTAGTATTTTCAAAGTAATCTGGAACTCAGTGGAACACATTTTATAAGCCAAATAGTTATGCTGTCCATTTCTCTTTAAAATTATTTTAAGGGGTACCTGGGTGGCTCAGTTGGTTAAGCGTCTGCCTTTGGCTCAGGTCATGATCCCGGGGTCCTGAGATTGAGCCCCACATGGGACTCCCTGCTTGGCAGAGAGTCTGCTTCTTTTTCTCCCTCTGCCTGCTGCTCCCCTTGCTGTGTTCTCTCTCTTTCTCTCTTTTTCTTTCTCTCTCAAATAAATAAAATGTTAAAAAAAAACTATTTTAAAAAGTTAGTAGCATGATAAAGTTTGATAATATAGCTAGTTTAAAAATGAAGGAAAAGTAAATGATTTCAACTGAAATTCTCATAAGTGGCACTGACTGCTGATTCGATGATGCAGTTAGAAATACTGAAACCTGGGGACTCTGGCCAGCTCAGTTAGTGGAGCATGCGACTCTTGACCTTGGGGTCATGAGTTTGCGCTCCATGTTGGGTGTAGAGATTACTTAAATAAATAAACCTTAAAATACTGAAACTAATAAAATTTATAACTGCATAATTATATTCCTAATCCCATGATTTAATTAGTACAGTTTGATTTAATATGAGAAAAACCCATAAAGGGGTTTGATCTGCTGAATTATGAATAATCCCATTGAGACTTCATATTTGTGGTTTCTCTTTTAAACAATACATCCCCATTGTCCTATCAATGGAGTTCGGGTTAAACAAAATGTGAAAATTAAACTCTTCGAGTAAAACAAGGGGGGGGGGAAAGGGTTGAGGAAAAGACTTGCTTGGGATTTTATTTAATAATTATTTTAAATTCAAAGGAATTAGAACAAGTTTACCTTTTACTGAATGCCAGAGATTACTGTCAAATCATTAGGATAAGCCTGTATTTCCCTCTTCCTCCTTTGATACAACTTAGTCAGCATTTAATCATGAATAGATCAGTGATAAGCAGGCATCCTGACATTTTGCCCAAGCCACCCTTTACGAGTAGCTGCAGAAAGCATGTTTTATTTCAAGATTTCACTTCAAAAATTAATCATTCCTTTTTTGAAAGATTTTATTTATTCGAGAGACAGAGCGCACACAAGTGGGAAGGAGAGGGAGAACTAGAAGATTCCCCTGCTGAGCAGGGAGCCCGACGCAGGACTTGATCCCAGGGCCCTGAGATCATGACCTGAGGTGAAGTCAGATCCTTTTATCCTACCAACTATACCAGCACAAGTACACAAAATTCTATGCTTGCAGCATAATATCTGTTCAAGTAAAAACACCAGAAGCAATTAAAATGTGTCCCTGATGACTCCAAATAAATCATGGTATAGCCATCCCAACATACTACACACTTGATACAACCATTAAGGGAACAAGACCCTCTCCGTGTGTACATGGAATTATGTGCAAGACGCATTAAGTAAAAAGAGCAAGATGCAGGGGTACGTGCAGAGTATGTGCTCCTTTTGTAAAATAGCCTGTGAATGCAATCCAAGTTCACGTATTTTCCATTCAAATTGTTTGAAAGTCAAATCATAAGCACATTTAAGCGCCACTATCTAAAAGGTTCCAGTTTCCTTAAATCATCTTCTTTTGAATTCGTATTGTATTTGCCTTATGAGCTAATGAAGTATCTACAGTTTTCTTGATATTCTTTACACCTTTATAAATGTGCAGAACTTTGATGGAAACCCCTACCTAACTTCTCCCTCAATAGGAAGAGGTGTCCCTGCTTGGTTGGTTTCTCCTTCTCCCACCCCCGTCGCAAGATGGGGAGCATCCAGGAAGGAACATGGCGGAGGTGGGCAGAGATGGAGGGTCCCTGGCCACGGTTGGCTCCTGGAGAGAGGAAGGGATCTCCTAACCAAGGCCCTTTAAATGATTGCTCCTTTCCCCTCTTAAAACAGAGGCCCTTCTTTCTTCTTGAAGAAAGGGTTTCCTGTTTCCCCTCCTCTATTGTGTTTTATTGGAGACAGCAGGCCTTAGAATTGGCACATCAGCAAACAGGCACATGTAGAAAAAGAAAGTTTCTCCAGGGTGAGGAGGCTGAAACTTGCAGACAAAAGGGAACTGAACAACAGACATCCTGTCAGTCGCCTTGTCAGGGAAGAACCAACCAAACCTTGTGTCTCCTTGGCTGAGCCCCTTGAAATTGAGCCACTTCCGGGAAGACAAAAACAACAAACACTCTCAGACATCTGTGTTACTGAAGGAAACTTTGTGGACAGTTGATGAGTCATTGTCCTTCAGAGTGCGTTAAACGCAGTGTTTTGTGATTTTTTTTTTTTTTTTTTTTGATACAGACTTTAAGACTATTACAGAGTAAGTGGAAATTGGGACCGCTTGCTTCCCCCTTCCCTGGTCTCGGATTTGCCAATGCCAAAGCTGGCAAGTGAAAACTCAAAGCCACTTTAAATCTCATTTCTGTGTTTTTTTTTTTTTTAAACAATTTATCTCTACCCTCCTTCTAATCAACAGATTTAAGGAAAACAAAAAGGGAAATATTTACCTCACTAATAAGGGAAAGAAATAAAGTATGAGAGAGGATTTGCAATTTTTACTTAATTATCTTAAAGTAATTAAAACAAGTCTTCATGGCATTAAATAGTAGTTAAGATCCTTCAAACTGAGTAATTTGGAACAAAATCTGCATGTATTTGTCAACTGTATTTACAACACACACACACACACACACACACACACACACACACACACACCCTTTCTGATAACCATCCATTACTTTGCTCTGGTATTTTGTGGGAAATTTCCTTTATTGCTCAAGAATTATTAACCATTTGGGTAGATACTAATTTATTTGAAGCTGTTTTTGAAAGTAGTAATGTAAGTCAATCTCATGATCACACCATGATTATGTGAGTTTGACGGTGGGGAACACATTTCTTTAAAATTACTCTAGAATTGACCAACACTGTCTTACGTTTAGACAGTGTCTTCCTCTGATCATCTTGAAACAGGTCACGTTTCTGTCCCTTTAGAACACATACACACACAAACACACCCCCTCTAAGAGCACAATGCCAAAATTTATCTATACTTTTAACATTTCATGGTATTAAATGTTAAATTTTATTTCAAGGACTATCACAGCCTAGAGATAAATATAATCTAACCACTGAGATAGTACATTTCAGAAAATAAGCTAGTATTTCCATGATCAAGTTTAGATACCTATTATTTGTCATTCCAAAAGCTCCTTGCATTCTAGAGTCTAGAATTAAAAGGGAAAAGGTTTAAGCATTTAGAAAGTATAAGCTGAAATTATTTATTTCAATTCAATATAGAATATTAGAGTCAAGATAATAATCAATGTGTACAAAAATTTACATAACAAAAGAAACAACAGACCATGCAGCACCTTTAGAAAAATAATTAAGCTTTGTTGCATTTACAGGTAAGTGCCACACTGAGAATTTACAACACAGTAATTTACTGCAATCAATGACAGGGGAGTTCCATAAAGAAACAAAGCTCTTACACTCCAGATTTTCAGAAGGTATTATTGGAATGCTTAATCATAACCACAGAATTTGTACATCCTTTAGGATTGAGCTGACAAAAGTCACACAAAGTTTTCATAGCATCTATTATAGAAGAGTCCATGGTGTTTGGACGGCTGGCTTAGTGTCTCTGACAGGTGTGGAGTCTGGAAGAGTTACTGGCTTGATGGTGATCATTCTGTATCCGGCAAGACAGACCCTCTCCACAGTAACAACGCTGGAATATCTCCAGCCCGTGGGAGCCTTTTCTCCTGTGCTTGGTGCACACTTGACCTTCTTTGAGGACAGGTTTACAGATCTTGGACCAGAAATGTCTAGCACAACACAGCCCTGTGGCACAGTCTGATGATCGGAGACAGACCGAACCTTCTTGTCCTGGAAAGGAGGAGACAGTAGGGAGAGTACATGGTTACTGCCGGGTCTGCATTATTTCATGAAGAAAATCCCACAGACACTCCTGACATGCTAACAAAGGATTAATGGTAAGGTCCTTTACCTTTGGTATGATACAGTTTTGAAGACAGCGTCGTTCTTCTGGAATACCCATCCACAGTGCTGTGATCGTTACCAACGCTTTCAAGAATGGTTTCTTCGATTTCCTCTCGGTGGAAATGATTGTGATCAGAAGGCATACATATTCCTAAGGAAGCAGGAGACAGCAGTAACACATTACAGCCAGTAGTTAACCAGCAACAGCCTTGACCGTGGCAGTCTGTTATGCCTGCACCAACTTGAGATGTCCTGTTGTGGTAACACTATTTTAAACACAAGCCAAACTTCCTCCCTAGTGTTAATGCAAAGCTCCCCAGATGGACAGAAGCATCAATGCGTGCACTGTGCAGTCATATGCAACATCCCCAATATAGCCATTTAAAATACTTTCCTACCGACTGCGGTAGTGGCAGTGAGATTTCTGCCCATGTTAATATCACCCTTGGGGTAAGAAATAAAAGTAGTCACTTAAAAATCGTTTTTAAAAATAACTTCTCTGCCCTCGGTGCTATATGGGTACTGGCAGGCCGAGTTAAGCAAAGGCAACACCAGCTGCCTGGAAGATTACAATCTCACCCACCAGCTACTTCACTGTATAATTTCTATATTACAGAGATTGAGTTTGGCTCCGAGTATTACTGGGTCCTAAGGAGGGTCGCCACCCTCAGGCTTATTTCTGGAGACTTCTTTGGCTGTCTGAGCCTACCTCTTTGAGACATTAAATTTTAGTGGATCTGTGGTTCCCGACGGAGGACTTATTTTAAGGTAGCAGGAGGTGGAGACAGGGAGATGGATTCAGAGGCCAGGATGCAAATCCAGATCCCCCTTAAGGGTGGCCAGCACAGATAAATCAGTGTCTTCTGGCAGACACCAGTTTTAACAGGGATCAGGAGGGGGGGCCAGGGTGGTAGCGCCATGGGAGACACTGTAAGAAAAACAGAGGGCCGCTAAAACCAGTGCTGGTTTCCTTGGGCTCTCTGTATAGTTTTCACCTTCTTCCCCATCTTTCTCAATTGATGTCAATTGATGTTCAGGGAAGGGTTCACTCTGTGTTACGCCCTCCTGTTAGGCAGGCCAGGGGCACGGAGGAAGACAAGGCGCCCCACGACCTCCCAGATTAAACACTCTCAAGATTTCTGGGGAACCTTGCAGGATGAGCACCCATTCGCAGGTGGCGCCGCAGGGTTAGCAAAGCCACAGGCCTTTTCCTCCCATCCGTAGGAGGCCAAATGCGGGACGCTTTGAATCAGAAAGGGAGCTACAGGACTCACCGTTTTTGCAGTAATTCCCGGGGCAGCACATAGCGTGACGCATGCAGCGTTTTCGGCGCTTCCTGCAGGCCAGACAGATTTGCGCGCCCGCGCCCGCGCCCCCTCCGCGGCTGGGGCTGGCGCAGTACTCCTCCGTGCTGCACTCCTCATCCTCAGCGCACGGGTACGGCTGCGGGGAAGGGCCAGGCAGAGGGTGAGGCACCTGCGCCTCCAGGTCCGCAAGCTCCCGGACCCGGACGCTCATCACCGGCCCTCTGCGTGCACCTCTCCGAAGCTGCTGTGCCCAGGACTCCCAGAGGCAGACTTCCCGACTGAGCCCCAAACTCCACACACTCAACAAGTTCTCCGTGCTCCCCCCCACCTGAGACCCCCTTCGGGGTCCCAGCGTCCCAGGCTCCCCGAGACCCTGCTCACCGGGTCGTTGTCAAAGGTCTGGTACTTGTTCCCGCCCTCGTAAGGAATCCCTGGAGAGGCGCTCACGGCGGAGCCCAGGTGCCCGGCAGCGCCGCCCAGCGCCGGGGGCAGGTTCTTGATGGCGTTTGAGTTGACGAGAACTGAGTTCAAGGTGGCGCTCACTCCGAGCTGAAGGTGACCACAGAGGGCCACCGCTATCAGGGCGGCCAAGACCCGGGCGGCTCCCACTGCGCCCAGGGCCGTCATCGCAGAAGTTGTCCGGGGAAGGTACCGAGACAAGGCAGGAATGTCCCTGTGCAAGGGTGGCCGCTGGAAGCCGCGCCGGCACGGCAGCAGTCCGGCCTCCGAGCGCCTCCCGCGGTCCCCGAGTCCCGACTGCAGGCGCAGCTCTGCGCCGCCACCGCCGCGGCCGCCGTCTTTATACCGCCGGCTCCGAGCATCCCGGCCCCTCGGGGGAGACAACAAAGCGAGGATGGGATTTCAAAGCGCTGGGAGGGGCTGGAGGGTGTGTGTGTGTGTGTGTACACGAGGGGGGGCTTGGCCCTCCCTACCCCGCCCTCCCCGGCGCAACCAGTCCCCTGGCCCAGCTCCCTTCGGGGCGCGGGTGCCGGAGAGCGCGAGCGCGGACCGCATCCACAGAGGCGCGCAGAGGGAGGAATCTGGGACCCCGGCGCCCGCCCCGCTGCAGCAGGGGTTGCACTCGCGGGCTCCGAACTACTTTTCAGAGCGGGATTGTAATGCTGTGCAAAACCACTTTCCTCCTGTCTCCCTTATGCCAGTCCGTACTCATTTATTGTGCACCGTTAAATAGCGTTCGGGGTGAAATAACAGCCCAACCGGTAATTCAAAGTCTCTCTCAAAACGTCCCAGCGAGAGGGCCGGGTGGCCGGTGCAAGTTGCTGATTAACTGAACTTTCAGACCCACGGTTTGCAGATTTAGAGAGAGGTCCTCCGTTTAAGTTGGTTCAGCTTTGCCCCCCCCCCTTCCTTCCTCCACACCCCACCCCCATCCCGCCGCCACCGCGAGAAAAATGTGCAAAGAGAAGGAAATTTGCACATCAAACGAGGGTAAGAAGGAAGAAGAGCTAATTCTCTTTTGATGGGAAGTTTAGAGAGGGAGGCGAGAGACTGGCGTTTGGAAATTAGATCAGGGGTGGAGGGGAGAGGGAAGTGACTATCGATAATCAAACTATTTAATGCCGCTCTTTGAATCCGAGCAGTCGCGCTCAGTAGATGAACTTGATTAGGCAGACTTGCGAGATCAAAGTGGCCAGAGCGGAATCGGTCAGAGTCCACGGGCTGGGTCCGTGGTCCTTCCCTGCTGGCCTTGCTCGGGGCGGGGGGGTGGCCCGGTCAGCGCAGCGAGGGGAGCGAGCCTTAGGGCTCAGCGCCTGACTTGCCCTGAGTATCCCAAGTCAGAGCGTCCCGGGACCAGGGAATAATACCCCTCCAGGGAGCTAAGACTAGCTGCACGAAAACGAAAACTGAAAGTGAGCCAGAACGTGAGTGACTTCGACATGATTTAGGTTCCTGTAGAAAAATAATAAAGTCCCGCTGGCGTGTAAGAATGCTGTCCTGCTTATACAGTGGAAATTATTTAACAAACGAACGCCTCTGGGAAGCCCTCTACGTTGTGGCTCTTTGGGGGGGGTGTGGAGGCGCAGTGAGTATAAATACTTACGAGACTGTCCTAATTATAGTAATAATAAAAGATAAAGTACCGCAATTACATAGTATCAGGAAATGGACAACTGCCATGAAACTTTGGAAAAGGAAGAGATGGTTGAATAATCACTGTTGAATAAGACTAGGATATATTAATTTTGTGCTCCTTCACCTCTGTGGTACTTAATACTCTACACGTAGACCTGTGTTCATGACCGGGGCCACCACCAAGTACAGCCCACGAGAGTCTTGAAGTCCTATAATCCTAAAGTTAGGAGGGGGAAGGGTTAAAAAAAAAGTTTGTAATGGTCTGAATTTTAGTTCCTTGGGTGTCAGAGGTCCTATTAAGAACATCTTCCAAACAATTCTTTAGTAATGCCTCTAATTACACCGGTATTTCACTCGTCCCAAATCCCATCTGTCCTATGAAATTTCCTCTGGTTTATTGGTAATTCCTTCTTGAAATTCTAATATGGATTAAAGCCCACCTATTTTTTTAGGTTTATTATGAACACGTACAATGATCTAGACTTGGCTACAACTCTAGAAATTTTTGTCATAAATTGAAACTTGGAAACAAAGGGGAAGCTGCTTCTATATATTTTTTCTTTTTTAAATGAGACTAAGAAACAAGTCGAGGAACATTTTATTGAGAAGAAGCAATAAACCAGGTCTCTCTTGGGCAGATATGGCCCCACTGAAGTTGGTATAGATGGAGAGGTATTATAGGATAACAGGGTAAAGCTATAGGGGATTTTAGGTGTCATACTATCACTTGCAGCATATGATAATAATGTCAATAACTGATGTGTTGAGCGCCTTCAATGTAATAGAAAATCTGCAGTGTGTCTTAAATTGTTATGAATTTGAAATTCAGGGGAAGAATCCCCTGACCTCGGGGAGGGTAAAAATGTTTCTTCTTAGTCCTATTATCCTATTCAAATATTTCTAAAAATATGCTGTGCCATACTTACAGCGAATCTCTTTTCCTCTTTTTGAAAGAGATGGTAATGTTGTTAACATATTTAACAAATTTACTTCATTAAGAGCTTGGATTCACAAATGAAACTATTGTCTGGGGCAAAAAAGGAAAAAATCTCATTAGCAAAAAAACAAACAAAACTTTAACAAAAAGACATGTTGCCTAAATTCAATCTCAAATCCTGAATATATATATCTGTCATGGTTTAATATTCATTGAGAATGTTGTGTTGAGTTAGGGGAGCTAAGACAAGACTAGGGCTTCAAGAGCAGACTGGTTTCTATCTCCTTCCCTACTTTCCATGCTGCTCCTGACTTTGTGATCTAAAAGCAAATAACGAATCGGCGAATATCTGAGTTTCTACTATGTGCTAAGCAGGGAACTTGGTGCCCTGGGATCAGATGTGAGTGCTCATGTCATCTTCAAATAACTGAGTGGGGGGAGGGGTGGCAAGTTATACAGAAGAGCACCCCCCAGGAAGGCCTTAGAGAGGGCCAAGTATGTAGGAAGCCAACTCTTGGTTCCAAGTGGGAAAAAGGATTTGTTTCAGTGGAGTTTCCATTTGAAAATCCTTACCTTGATTGAGTTTCCTCACTGGGAACAAAAGAGCAGGATTGGTAAGGAGGTAAACTGGGGTTCATTGTGTTACCAGCAGCCGATTAAAATTTAGTGAACGCCCATTATATGCAAAATGCTACTTTAGTACCTCGGAGAGTATACCGTGCAGCCTTGAAGGCATTCCTGTCCTCAGAAAGCTTTCTGTCTATAAGCAGTTGGGAGAAGCAAATATTACATGGGCGTGGGGGTAAACATTTTTCCCAAACAGGTCATATTTTGGCACACATGAGGTCATGGGGAAGACAGAAAAAGGTCCAGAAATGGTGACAACAAGCCTCAGGGCAGGGAGGGCTCTGATGACTCTGAGCTAAGTGGCAGAGGTGGGGGGAGTCAGGGCCGCTGTATTTCATTTATTAAAAGTAGTGTATTTAGCTCTGGAGGGACCCCTAACTCCTATTTCATCTGTTGAAATATTCTCATAATGCATACAATAGGTTTGCTATATTCGATTTTTTAACAGATGGAGTATGTGAACCGATGTGGAATCAAACCTCCTAGCTCATCAGTGGCGTGGGAGCATGGGCATTCCTCACATTACAAGCACTGAGCACTCTCTTCATCTGCCAGGAAGCCCACAGAAACACCGTGCCTAGTTGCAAATGATCTCTCCATCTCTGTCATTTCAGATTCTTCTGTGACTGCTGCATGTTTAATTCCCTCCCTTCTTTCCTCCTCCCCTCCCTCCCTTCCCTCTTTCTTTCATTCTTTCTCTTTGTTAAATGAAAGGAAGCAGATCTTTTATCATTTAATTGTACTTTACTAGGAAAACATTAAATAAATGTCATTCCTTATGGTGACTGTTGTCAACATTTATGCTGGTACCGATCTTAAATTTATAGTAGGAATTCCTCTTTCCTGAGTTTAGTAAAAAAAAAAAAAAAAAAGTTAAGACTTCCTCATTGGCCTTTAAAAGATTTTGGTCTTAATGCTTTTCATGATGTTTAAAAGGGCTTTTAGGCCAGGCCCATGTTAAGACTCCCCAGAGGCTGGCTTAGGCTTTTCTGCCCTCCTCAGTACAAAGAGAAGGCAAGATTTGACAATGCTTATGTTTATTTGGTCAGTGGAGATGGCCAGCCCAGATAAATCAGGCTCCGTGGTAGCTTTCCACCCTAGCTCAGAAGATGGCTTTCACAGGAGCAAGACATTAAAAACTAATCTGAGGGTAGAGCCCAGGACCCAGAAACTTTTGATGAAAAACCACAGAGGATCTTTTCTGATGTCCTGACACAGAGAGAGGGCTGCGGTATATAGTTACAGAGACTGCAAAACGGTCCCCTTAGCATCCCTTCTAAAGGATTTGACATTTCCAACCATAAATATTGGCCAATGGCAGCAGAAAGCAGGATACAAGATCCTTTTAAAACAGACTCCAGACCTAGAGAAATGTCATTTTCCCTCATGTCTCTCAATTCCTATTATTGCCTCCTTTACAATGCAGGTGCCCTCCGAGGATGGTGGCCAGGAAAGGTATTTTGCCATGGGATCAGGAGACTGGGGCTGGGATTCTGTGTACTGGGGACTTCTGTGACAACCTAAAACATGGCAGCTTGGTCAAGCCATTTAATTCTAGTGTTGGTGTTGGTCTTTCATTTATAAAATGGAAGTGGGAGGTGGAGAGGCCCCTTCTGACTAGGCAAGCCTCTCTCTCTCTCTCTCTCTCTCAAAGAAAAAAAAAATCACTGCCAGGACAAGGACTTTCATATTCTGATTAATATCCTGTAAGAGGCCCATTTTTCAGGCAGCCTAAAGTAATACTAGAGACATCAATGCTGTATTTTGATTTCGAATAAGTGTTTTCAAAGAAAACAAGAGCTTAAATCTCTTAAAATAAGTGAATACTTGAATCAGGTGTTTTTTTTTTTTTTTAAGATGGAGATATACACATATATTTTTTTCAAATCTTTTTAAATTTTTAAAAAAGATTTTATTTATTCATTTGAAAGAAAGAGAGCACAGAGGGAGAGTAAGAGGGAGAAGCAGACTCCCCACTGATCAGGGAGCTGGAGGCAGGGACCCTGGGACCATGACCTCAGCCTAATGCAAACACTTAATCCACTGAGCCACCCAGTTGCTCCCGTGTGTATTTCTAAATTAAGTCAGATATTCTAGGAGAAAATGTAGTAAATACAGAAAAATCCAAAACCAAAAATAAGTGACAGGTGCAATTCCATCACTGTTAATTTGCAGTTCTACCCTCAAGCTCACATCCACGGAGAGCAAGCACACGCTGGAGAGTAGGAAATTATTTGCCTTCACAAAACTGACCCTAATGCTTTAGAGCTGAATTTTTCCAACCATCCTTTAAATTTCAAACTAGGGAGTTGGAATGGGACCCAGAGGTGGGAAACAAAGCAGGACCTGGAAAGCTCTTTAGGGTTCCAAGACCCTGTTTTAGACCCCAAGGGACCATGGAGGTAGCCCAGAAGCAGAACTGTGGCGGGAGAGAAGGATGTGTAATCCAGGCCAGGTTCACCACCACCCTCAAGGCGAGCTGGGGGCCACCTGTGTGCGCACCCACTCCCTGCATCCCAGCTGCGTGTGCATCCCTCCCTGCACCCCAGTGAGCGTGCACCCATTCCTGCACCCCCACTCTGTACACACCAATCCCTGCACCCCCCGCTGCGCATGTACCCGCTCCCGGCACACCCCCTCACCCTGCGCAGCCCGGCGACACCCCAGCCGGAGGCCTGCGGTGGTGCACGTGTGCCCGCAGGCTGCTGACTGCCCTTTGCGCCGCGCAGTCACGACCCGCTGCCCGCGCACAAGAGTGGAAAACCGAGCTTGTTTAGGGATTCGCTTTGATGAGTAAAGATCAAACAGCCCGGGGACCCCTGTCCTAATCAGCCTTGAGCCGGGATGGCATTTTCACAAACAGTCCGTTTGCTGGGCTTTGAGCAGACTTCGTGCTCAGCACATTCATGCGGCTGCGGCGGCTCGCAAAGCCGTTCACACTACAATGGCGCAGTTGGTTTGTTGTGTCAGTTCATGGGCAAATAAATAAAGGGCCTTTCCGACTTAATTAAAGAGGGGTAGGAGGAAAGGCGACGGAGGGGAAGATTAAAGCTCCTAGGGACGTCAGGCTCCGCTGTGTCCCCAATTTCTGGCCTTCAGTGGGAGAAACCCCGCTCTTCTGGTGCCCCCTGGTGGAATTTCCATAGAAGTTCTTCGTAGGGAAGCTAAAATGATTTACGAACCCTTCAACTTAACTCTCCAGAAATATTATTTTCCAGGTTCAGTTACTTATATACTGTACAGCCTTTTCACTTCGCTGTGCTCCAGCCTCTTCGAGGTTGAGTGTTCTCTTGTTCTTAATGTTCTACACAATGCTTTGTTCATGGAATAAGTTACTTCTTCATAAGTTGCAATTAAAAAGAGAACTGGGATCCAACATGTAGGTTCTCAAGTTTATGTCTATGCAGTTCCACTGAAGTTGAAAGGCTCTCTGTGGCATTCCCAGATAAAAATGTCAAGGTCTCAGGATTATTAGAAATATATTATGGGGAAATTCTAGCCCAAACAAATCGTAGACAAGACCATCCATGTGTAATTATCCATGGAGAATAAAAATATAAGAGAATATTACTCACCTATTTGAGAAACTATTAATCATTCCAGGTTTAAGATACAAAGCTATAATCGCAGGTGAAATAATAGTTATAATACGCTATTTAATACTTCCATTTCTTTAGAGCCAACATGCACAAGTAGAAAAAGCAGAAAAATTAGTAAAACAACATACTGGAAGTTTAATATATGTATCCGTTAAAATTATTAGTTATAGTTCTGCATTGTTATTATTTTGCAGTTAATAATTCTAAACTACTCCCAAGGTTTTTCTTACAGCTCATTTTTCTTAAAGAGAAGTCCTCACAGAAAACAAAACCAAACGAAAAATGTTTCTCTGCAATTAGGATATCTTCTAAAGAATAAAGGATTCTGAAAGATGTGTGAGAATGTTATTTCTAAACATTCAATTCAATAAATATTTTTATGTACTAAATTCATTGCTATAGGTTAGATGCTAAGTATAAAATTGCATACTATCGTTTTAGTACTATAGTGTACAATATATAAGAATGACTTTACAACCAGAGAAAGACAATTATATTATCTCACTGATATGTGGAATTTAAGAAACAAAACAGAGGATCATAGAGGAGGAGAGGAAAAAATAAAACAACACAAAACCAAAGAGGGAGACAAACCATAAGAGATTCCTAATCATAGGAAACAAACTGAGGGTTGCTGGAGGGGGTGAGGATGGAGAGATGGGGTAACTGGGTGATGGACATTAAGGAAGGCACATGATGTAGTAAGAACTGGGTGTTACATAAGACTGATGAATCACAGACCTGTACCTCTGAAACCAATACTACACTATATGTTAATTAATTTAATTAAAATTTAAAATTTTTTTTTAAAAAAGAACGACTTTAAAGAAGCAAATTAACCTCAAGCTTTTTCATAATGCCATTGTTTTGATTAGACCCTGCCCACCTTTTTTGATTGAGCTGTATTCTCTACCATTTTCTTTTCACATTATTACTTCTATCCAGCTGGTGCTATTTATAAGAAAAGCAGTCTTCAGGCAAGCTCTATGTTTAACAGTGCACTTTGCAAATATCAGTAGCTTTGTAGATTCCACTTAGCCACAAACTTAGAAGGTCTGAAAGTGTCAAAGAGTCTAATGGCTAATGAGCTTTCTACCACAAGTTGGTCCCCTACCCCTTTCTGTTAATATCATTTACTATGATCATTAGCATTTGCCGATAATTTTAGGAGAGGACTGTTGGCTAGAGCTGTGACATCTAAGGGTCTAAAGCATGCAGCTTGCTCTGTTTTTATAGATCTTGATTTCTAGGCAAAGTCCTAAATTTATTTGGAAAATTACGTTGCTATGGTTTTATTAATAGATGAGGTTAGAAAAACAAATAAGAAAGTAGATAAGTGGAGCTTTTACTTGTAAATGTGTAAGAGACAAGAGAGAAAATAATAGACTCCTTCCCTGTTTTTGTAGGCAATAAAAAGCAAGTATCAGTCAATAGGTGTTTATTTTCCTGAAAAAGAGCACTAAGAACTCTGCAGTTCTCGGATTCTTGAACTGTTGTGCAGGTAACAAACAAAACAACCCTGAGGATACATGTTAAAATGCAGGTTCCCAGACCTCTCTCCTCGCTCTTTTGATTGATTGCAGAGGTGTGGGGTCAGTTTAGTGACTCAGGGTTTTTTGTCTGTCTGTTTTGTTTTGTTTTGTTTTGTTTTGTTTTGTTTTGTTTTGTTTTGTAAAGGTTTTGTTCATTTATTTTAGACAGAGGGAGAGGGAGAAGCATACTTCCCGGTGAGCAGGGAGCCTGATGCAGGGCCGGATCCCAGGACCCCAGGATCATGACCTGAGCTGAAGGCAGACGCTTCCCGGACTGAGCCACCCAGGCGCCCTAGTGACTCCTGTTTTAACACTCTCTCCAGGCCAAGTGTAACACAGGTCGTCTTTAGGCTACGCTTTGCAAAATTTCACCAGCAATCCTCAGTTCCCACCAACCTGGTCTGTCACCTTTCAAACTCCAAATTCCTCATTTTCTGCCTCTGGTTAGAAGTGAATTCCAGGGGTGCCTGGGTGGCGCAGTCAGTTAAGCCTCTGACTCTTGGTTTCGCTCAGGTACTGAGCTCAGGGTCCTGGCACCGAGCCCCACACTGGGCTCCGCACTTCGCGCAGCCTGCTTGAGATTCTCTCTCCGCCTCTGCCTCTCCTGCTTGTGCTATCTCTCTCTCTCTCTCTCTCTAAAATAAATAAATAAAATCTTCCAAAAAAAAAAGTTAATTCCAAATTCAGTGTTTCCCCAAGCTTTGGAAAGCTAGGTTAACATCTCCTCACCCCAGACACGACATTACACATACACCCATCTTCTCAGAGCTTTGCTCCTCGTTCCCATTCTGTATGTCTGTTGCAGAGCCCAGGAATATTTATTATTATATTTTAATGTCCCAGATGATTCTGATACAGAGCTAGGTTTGGGACAGATCGCCCTTGCTCGGACTTCCTGATCGAAAGAATTAGCAGGAGGGCTTGTGAAATTGGTGCCAAGCATTAACGGCGTGCTGGTAACCTGTGAAGAAGCAGCACTTTAAAAAAATGCATAAATATATATGCACAGACATATGCATGTTGTAAATTTTACTGATATACAGGATATGCAGCACACAATTTGCAATTAATAAAATATATTCATTATTGCAATATCCTTTAGCCAGTTGATTCTTACAGACGTTTTTACTGGTTTTTGCTGAACTCTTGTATCCATAGCAAACATACGGTGTGATTCAGCCAGGATTTGACAAAGGAGAATGCATCATGGTCTATGTGCTTTTTACTAATCAATCTGTTATTAAATCTGATGCATAACCCACTGTTAAACTATTCTTACCCTCGTACAAATTATATTTGTTAAACTAAAACGACCTTCTGCTTCAGTTTTAACCCAGCCTTGAGTTTTCATGTCTGCCGATTTCCATGACTCCCACTGTGGTTAAATTCAAGGGGAAAATGTGATTCCACTAACCACACAGGCGCGAAACAGGCTCAGCCTGACGAAATATTCCCACCGTCCAGATACAAGCCACACAAACGACCCCAAGAGCTTAGATAAAGAGCAGGACGTGATGGGTTGTGCATATTTACCACCTATGTTTCAAACATCATTTATTTAGTTGGAAGCTGATGTGCCTTCACTAGTTCCCTTGTCCCGGGTGGTCCTTAAACCAAAGTTGAGCTTCACCAGACTGTTTTCTCCAGACAATCATAGCTTCAGTGACCCATTTGCTTCTCATGGTTCCTATTTCCCTTGGATTTGGGCTTAGTTTTTTCTTAGTCTCTTGTCAACTCTTGGAGACATTTAAGAAGAAAATTATATATATCATATATCATATCACATATATATCATTTTTATATGTCATATATATATACCATATATCACATATAAATATATATCATGTATCATATATAGTATATATAATATATATATTATATATAATATATATATTATATATATATTTATTCAACAGAAAAAACATTTTAAGAGGGTTGGTCCAAATAACCTAACCTGTTTATTTCCTCAGAAATGAAAATTATTTAACTTTAAGAAAAAAATATGTAAATATTTTCAAACTGTGTTCGTAGGAAGTTTCAGTAATCCTTGTTTGTGAGACTCATCCATATTAAGTTTAGTTAATATGTTTCTTTTCACATCAGTATAATATTCCATTGTTCAAGTATGTCAGATTTAATGGCCCATTGTCCATGTGATGAATATTTGAATTTCTAATTTTTTTGCTATTTCAAAATGCTTATGTGGGCATCCTTACATGTATCTCCTAGTGAACATGTGTAGAATTTTTTCTGAAAATATATGCCAATGTGGAGTTGTTGAGTTGTAGACTATGAACATTTTCAACTTTATTAAATAATTCAAGATTGTTCTACGAAGTTGTAATAATTCACATTGTACCAGCAGGATATAAGAACTTTACATTGCTATATATTTTAACCAACATTTTTTTAATTTTATCATTTTAATCTGTAAATCTGATGGGTGGAAATGGCTTCTTTTAATTTTTAAATTTACATGAGATAGACTATATAGGCATCTATTTCTATATTTCTATTCTCTGGAAGAGAAGACTTGACCACACTTCTTAGGCTGTATAAGAAACGCAAAAATAGTACAGAAAATTACAGGCTACTTTCTTGAGGCTATAGACACAAATATCTGAAATATAACCATGGTAAATCAAAAATACCAATGTATTAAAAATGCATTTCGTGACAAAGTAGTGTTCATACAAAGGAAGCACTGGTGTGTGTTTTTTTTTTCCTTTCCTTATGAGAAATGCACTCTTTAATCCCCATCACCTATTTCACCCATCCCCCATGCCCCTGCCCCTCCCTTCTGACAACCATCAGTTTGTTTTCTAGAGGTAAGAGTCTGTTTCTTGGTTTCTCTTTCTCTCTCTCACTCACTTGCTCATTTGTTTTGTTTCTTAAATTCCACATATGAGTGAAATCATCTGGTATTTGTCTTTCTCTGACTGGCCTATTTCGCCTAGCATTATATTCGGCTAGCTCCACTCATGCAGTTGCAAATGGCAAGATTTCATTCTTTTTGATGGCTGAGTAATATTCCATCATGTATATACACCACGTCTTCTTTATCCATTCATCAGTCAATGGACACTTGGGCTTTTCCATAATTTGGTTATTATAGTTAAGGCTGCTATTAACATAGACATGCATGTATTGTTTCAAATCAGTGTTTTTATATTTTTCGGTTGAATACCCAGCAGTATGATTACTGTGTCATATGGTATTTCTATTTTTAATTTTTTGAGGTACCTCCATACTGTTTTCCACCATGGTTTTCACCAGTTTGCATTCCCACCAACAGTGCACGAGGGTTCCTTTTTCTCCACATACTTGCCAATGCTTGTTTCTTGTGTTTTTGTATTTTAGCCTTTCTGAAAAATATGAGGTGATATTTCATTGCGGTTTTGATTTGCATTTCCCTGATGAGTGATGTTGAGCAGCTTTTCATGTGTCTGTTGGCCATTTGGATGTCTTCTCTGGAGAAATGTCTATTCATGTCTTCTGCCCATTTTTTAATTGGATTGTTTATTTTTTGGGTGTTGTACACATTCTTTGTGTATTCTTTGTGTGTTTCCTTTGCTGTGCAGAAACTTTTTATGCAGTCCCCATAGTTTATTCTCGCTTTTGTATCCCTTGCCCCAGGAGACAAATCTAGAAAAATGTTGCTACAGCCAATGTCAGATTACTACCTGTGCTTTCTTCTAGGATTTTTATGGTTTCGGGTCTCACATTTAGGTGTTTAATCCATTTGTGGTTTATATTTGTGTCCGGTGTAAGAAAGTGGTCTCGTTTCCTTCTTTTGCATGTAGCCTTCCAGTTTTCCCAATGCCATTTTTTGAAGAGACTGTCTTTTTCTCATTGTGTATTCATTGTATATTCATACTTCCTTCGTTGGAGATTAATTGACTTATAATTGTGGGTTCATTTCTGGGTTTTCTATTCCACTGAGCTATGTGTCTATTTTTATGCCACTACTGTGCTATTTTACTTAGTACCACTTTGTAATATAATCTGAAATCAGGAAATGTGATACCTCTAGTTCTTTTTTTTTTTCCTTTTCAAAATTGCTTTGGCTATTCAGGGTCTTTGTGATCTCATACAATCTTAGGATTATTGTAGTTATGTAAAAATGCTGTGTTTTGATAGGGATTGCATTGTATCTGCAGATTGCTTTGGGCAATATAGACATTTTAACAGTATTCTTCCAATCCCTGAGCATGGAATGTCTTTCCTTTTTTTTTTTTTTTTTTTTGCATTGTCTTGAATTTCTTTCATCAGTGTTTTATAGTTTTCAGAGGTTAAATCTTTCATCTCTTTGGTTAGCTTTATTCCTAGATATTTTCTTGTTTTTGGTGCAACTGCATATGGGATTCTTTTCTTAATTTCCCTTTCTGTTGCTTCATTATTAGAGTATAAGGATGCAACAGATTTCTGTATATTGATTTTGTATCCTGCAACTTTACTGAATTCACTTATTCTAACAGTTTTTTTGGTGAAGTACTTAGGGTTTTCTATATATAGTATCATGTCATCTACAAATAGTGAGAGTTTTATTACTTATCCATTTGGATGCCTTTTATTTCTTTATGCTGTCTAATTGCTGCAGCTAAGACTTGTAGTCCTATGTTGAATAAAAGTGGTGAGAGTGGACATCCCTGTCTTTTTCCTGACCTTAGGGGAAAAGGTCTCAGTTTTCGATGCTGTACTTTGTCAAATCCTTTTTTGATCTATTGAAATGATCACATATTCTTATCCTTTCTCTAATAATGTGATGTATTATGTTGATATTTTGTGAATATTGAACCACCCTTACATCCTGGGAATAAATTCCACTTGATCATGGTGTATGATTTTTTATATGTATTGTTAGGTTCAGTTTGCTAACGTTGAGGATTTTTACATCTATATTCACGAGAGATATTAGCCTAGAGTTCTTTATTTTAGTGGGGTCTTCATCTGGTTTCAGTATCAGGGTAATGTTGGCCTCATAGAAGGAATTTGGAAGTTTTCCTTCCTCTTCTATTTTTTGGAAATAGGTTGAGAGAATAGGTACTATTCTTTAAATACTCGGTACGATTCACCTGTGAAGTCATCTGGTCCTGGACTTTGGTTTGTTGGGAGTTTTTTGATTATGGATTCAATTATATTGCTTGTAATTGGTCTGTTCGAATTTTCTATTTCTTCCTGCTTTGCTTTTGGGAAGTTACATGCTTCTAAGAATTTATCTACTTCTTCCAGGTTGTCCAATTTGTTGGCATGTAGATTTTCATAATATTCTGTTAAAATTGTTTGTATTTCTGTGGTGTTCATTGTTATTTCTCCTCTTTCATTAGTGATTTTGTGTATTTGGGTTCTCTCTCTTTCTTTATGAGTCTGGCTAGAGGTTTATCGATTTTGTTGATCTTTTGAAAGAACCATCTCATGGTTTCATTGAACTGCTCTATTGTCTTTTCTTTTTTTTCCCTATGTCATTTTTTTCCTGCTCTAATCTTTATTATTTCTTTTCTTTTGCTAGGTTTGGGTTTTTATTTTATTTATTTATTTACATATTTTTATTCATCTTTTCCTAGCTCCATTAGGTATAACCTTAGGCTGTTTGAGACTTTTCTTGCTTCTTGAGGTAGGCCTGTATTGCTATAAACTTCCCTCTTATAACCACTTTTGCTGCACCCCACAGATTTTGAACTGCTGTGTTTTCATTTGCATTTGTCTCCATGCAATTTTTTATTTCTTTTTTGATTTCTTAGTTGACTCATTCATTGTTTAGTAGCATGTTACTTAATCTCCATGTGTTTGTGCTCTTTCCAGATTTTTTTCTTGTGGCTGATTTCTAGTTTCATAGTGCTGTGGTCAGAAGAGATGCCTGGTATGACTTTGATCTTTTTGAATTTGTGAGACTTGTTTTATAGCCTAACGTGTGATGTGATCTGGAGAATGTTCTGTGTGCACTTGAAAAAAATATGTATTCTGCTGTTTTAGGATGGAATGTTCTGAATGTCTGTTAAATCCATCTGGTCCAGTGTGTCATTCAAACTGACTGTTTCCTTGTTGATTTTCTGTTTGAATGATTTGTCCATTGATATAAGTGAGGTGTTAAAGTCTCCTGCTATTATTGTATTACTACCAATTATTACCTTTATACTTGTTATTAACTGCTTTATGTATTTGGGTGCCCCCATCTTGGGTGCATAAGTGTTTGCAATTGTTATATCCTCTTGTTGGATTGTCCCGTTTATTATAATATAGTGCCCTTCTTTGTCTCTTGTCCAACATGAGTATTGCTACCCTGGCTTTCTTTTGGTACCCATCTGCATGGTAAATGGTTCTCCATCTCCTCACTTTCAATCTTCAGGTGTCTTTAGGTCTGAAATGAGTCTCTTGTAGGCAGCATATAGATGGGTTTTGGTTTTTTATCCACTCTGTCATTATATGTCTTCTGATTGGAATGTTTAGTTCATTTACACTCAAAGTGATTGTTGATAGATATGTACTTATTGTCATTTTGTTATTTGTTGTTTTTGTAGTTCTCTGTTCCTTTCTTCACTTGCTGTCTTCTCTCACAGTTTGTTGGCTTTCTTTAATGATGTCCTTGGATTCCTTTCTCTTTATTTTTTGCATATCTATTACTGGTTTTTGATTTGTGGTTACCATTAGGTTTGTATATAACATCCACTGCAAATAGCAGTCTATATTAAGTTGATGGTCACTTAAGTTTAAACCCATCCTTTACTCCTTTCCTATAAAATATGACACCACATACCCCCACATCTTAGGTATGTTGTGTCATATTTTATATCCTTTTATTTTATGAATCCCTTGACTGATTTTTACAGAAATACTTATTTGTACTACTTTTGTGTTTTTTATTTTTCATAATCTCCCTTATGGTCTTTCCTTTCCACGCAAAGAGTCTCCTCTAATATTTCTTACAGTGTGGTTTAGTGGTCATGAACTCCTTTAGTTTTTTGTGTATCTGGGAAACTCTATCTCTCCTTCTATTCTGAACGATAGCCTTGCTAGATAGAATATTCTTGGCTGCAGATTTTTCCCCTTCAGCACTTCAACTATATCGTGCCACTCTCTTCTGGCCTGAAAAGTTTCTGCTGAAAAATTTGCTGAGAGTCTTATGGGGTTTCCCTGGTATGTAACTGTTTTCTCTTGCTGCTTTAAAAATTTATTTCCTGGGGTGCCTTGGTGGCTCAGTCATTAAGTGTCTGCCTTTGGCTCAGGGCATGACCCCCGCTTTCTGGGATCGAGCCCCACATCAGGCTCCTCTGCTGGGAGCCTGCTTCTTCCTCTCCCGCTCCCCCTGCTTGTGTTCCCTCTCTCGCTGGCTGTCTCTCTCTCTGTCAAATAAATAAATGAAATCTTAAAAAAAATAAAAATAAAAATGTTTTCCTTATCAGTACTTTTTGCCATTTTAATTACTATGTATCTTGGTATGGACCTCCTTTGGTTGAATTTTTGGGGTGATCTCTGTGCCTCCTACATCTGGATTTCTGTTTCCTTCCCCAGATTCCAGAAATTTTCAGCTATTACTTTTTCAAGTAAATTTTTGCTGCCTTTTCTTGCTCTTCTTCCTCTGACATCCCTGTAATGTGAAAGTTATTATGCTTGATGGAATCACTGAGATCCCTAAGACTGTTCTCAATTTGCATAATTTCCTTTCCTTTGTTTAGGTTGGTTACTTTCCATTACTCTGAGAGGTCATTAATTCGTTCCTCTGCTTCATCTTGTCTATATTCCATCTAGTGTATTTTTAATTTCATCTATTGTGTTCTTGATCTTTGATTGGTTCCTTCTTATCTCTCTGTTAAAGGTCTCACTGATGTCCTCCACTCTTTTCTCATATCCAGTGAGTGTCTTTATGATCATTGCTTTAAATTCTCCATCAGGCATATTACTTATATCCATTTCTCTTAGGCCTCTTACAATGGTTTGTCCTGTTTTGTCATCTGGGAGATATTTCTCTGCCACCTCATTTTGTCTAATTCTCTGTGACTGTTTCTCTGCATTAGGAAAGTCAGCTGCTTCTCTAGCTTTTCTTTTTAAGATTTTATTTATTTATTTGAGAGAGTGAATGAGAGAGAGCACAAGCTGGGGGAGGGGCAGAGGGAGAAGAAGAAGCAGACTCCCTGCTGAGCAGGGAACCTGATGTGGGACTCGAACCCAGGACCCTGAGATAATGACCTGAGCTGAAAGCAGATGCTTAACCAACTGAACCATGCAGACACTCCTGCTTCTCTTGATCTTAACGATAATACTCTTATGAGAAATGTCCTGTAGTGCCCTTGAGTGCCATGCCCTCTGTTCCTTAGGATATGGCACTTCAGGGAGTGTCTCCTGTGTGTGTGTGGTGTGTGCTCAGCTGCTGAGTCTTGTCCTTTCCTTCAGTTGTCCATGCAGAGGCTCTTTTTTCCTGTTGTGGACAGTGTTTGGTCCCTGGCTGAATGGGGCATGTTTTAACAAGGTGTGCAGTGGTTGGCTTGTTAAATGAGACCTGCCTCTGCCATCACTGAGGTCCCTTAAAATGCACAGGTCAGGAGATGTGTTGTTGCCAGGATTTTCACTCATCTTTGTCTTTTGGTGACAAGGGAGTTTGATGCAAGCAATTTAGGTAATAAGTGTTGGCACCACACTGGTTTGCACAGGTGGCCATTGTTTATGCTGGAGGTGGGGGAGGGAAATGCTGCCTTCCAGTTCCTTCATTCCTGGAGGGGAATCCCCATGATCCCCATGTGTGTGTGTGTGTGTGTGTGTGTGTGTGTGTGTGTATGTCTGTGTCTCGGGGCCTCACTCTGAGATGAGCAAATCACTTTCACTCCCATCTGTCCCCAGTGTTTTTCAAACTGCTGCTTCCAAGCTGTATCTACAGGAACGTTTACTGTGTTGTCTCTTTAAGGGCAGGGACTCTGCTTCCTAATGCCCTCAGGGCTCTCCTAGAGCCCAGCCCACTGGTTTTTAAAATTCCAGGCTTTAAGTCCTGCTGGTTGGAGGAGCTTAAGAAGATGTGGTCTATATATACAATGGAATATTACCCAGCCATCAGAAAGAACGATTTCTCAACATTTGCTGCAACAAGGACGGGACTGGAGGAGATAATGCTAAGTGAAATAAGCAGAGAAAGACAATTATCACATGGTTTAACTCATTTATGGAATATAAGAAGTAGGAAGATTGGTAGGAGAAGAAAGGGAAGAAGAAAGGACGGGGGGTAAACAGAAGGGGGAATGAACCATGAGAGACTATGGACTCTGGGAAACAAACTGAGGGCTTCAGAGGGGAGGGGGGTGGGGGAATGGGATAGGCTGGTGATGGGTATTAAGGAGGGCATGTATTGCATGGTGCACTGGGTGTTATACGCAAGTAATGAATCATGGAACTTTACATCAAAAACTAGGGATATACTGTATGGTGACTAATATAATATAATAAAAAATTATTATTAAAAAAAAAAAAGAAATTCAGCCCCTCTCCCTTTCAAAGGCAATTGTCATGGGGATTTGTCCTCCCCATTCATCCCATTCATGAGCTCCTTGGTGCAAGTCTGTTCTGCAAACTTTTCCAAGCCACTGACTTCCTCCCCACCACTGACAGCCAGTCTGTTTTGCGCCCATACCGCATCTTCACCCTTCCTACCTTTTCCAGTGTGGCCCTGCTCTACCTTTAGTTGTGGAGTTTGTTCTGCCAGTCTTCTGGCATTTTCTGCATTATTTGCCCTGTTATGAGTTGTATCTAATTGTTTCATGGGATGAGGCAAGTTTAGGGTCCTCTTACTCTACCATTTTCCCAGCTAACTCCACAGTTGGTTTAATATTAGAAATCCATTAATGTCATCTACCAGGTATACAACAAAAACAGATTAAGAAGAAAATCATGTGACCATCTCAGTATACGCTGAAAAATAATTTGATGTCAATAGCTAGTCATGATTTTGTAAAAGATTAACCAACTAAGAACTGTCTTAATATGATAATGCGTATATAAATAGCTAATGGTAAAATTTTGCCTAGAAAAGGCAAGGATGCCAACAGGGATTCATGGTTTTATATTTACCTGGGATTCTTGCCAGCCTATCACTTTAAGAAATTAGTGATTGGAACTAGGAAGAATGAAATAAAACATTTTATTATTCAGAGATGATATTATCTTTAGAAGTACCCCAAAAGATGACAAATGAATTAGTAAAATTTCAGCAAGGATGCTGGACATAAAAGTGATATTCCAAAAAATCAATTTAGTTTTCCTGTGCCGATTAAAGGGTTTACGGGTTTATGAATATATTATTTTAAAAGATGTCCTTTAAATAGCAACAAAAGATATGCATGAATTCTATTGTAAAATACTTTTGAACATTTTGGAAAACACAAATAATAAAGAGATATATATGTCCACAGGTAGGATAAGTTAGTATCATAAATTCATAATTTCTCTCCCAAATTAATCTATAAATTCAAAGAAATTCTAATCAAAATCCTAAAAGGGTTTTCATGAACCTTGACTATCTGATTCTAATATTTACATGGAAGAAAGAACTGTAGCTAAGACAATTTTAAAAACAGTCATAAAAGTGGGGGAATGCCTATAAGATATAAAGAATTTTTATAGGGCCACCTAGGTGGCTCAGTTGATTAAGCGTCTGCGTTTGGCTCAGGTCATGATACCAGGGTCCTAGGATTGAGTCCTGCATGGGGCTTCCTCCTCAGCAGGGAGTCTTCTTCTCCCTTTCCGTCTGCTCCTCCCCCTGGCTTGTCCTTTTTTGTATGCACGCTCTCTCTCTCTTTCACTCTCTCTCTCTCTCACTCAAATGAATAAAGTCCTTTTAAAAAGGAATTTTTATAAAGCTCTATTAGGACAGTAATACTGCTGGGAGAGACAAATATACCAATGGAATAAAATTGAGAATGTGTGTTGAATGAATTGGAAAAGTTGGATATCTATATGAAAAATAAAAGTAAAACACAGTCCTACACATTAAAAAAATATTCCAGTGATATTAAAAGCCTAATGTAAATGGCGAATTTAAGAATTTTCATAAGTAAATACAAGCTTATCTCTATATCCTTTTGACTTCACAGGGAATTCCTATTAGGTAAGGCACAAATTATAAAATCTATAGAAACATATTACTAATTTGACAACAAAAAGTGAAAACTTCCTTAGGAAGAAATTACAAAGAAGGCGAAGAGAAGCTATTTGCAACATACATAACTGATCATAGCAATAAAATATTAATTGATTTTTAATTGTCTTAAATACTTTTCAATATACTTATTTTCTGGGAAATGATTTATTTTTATTGAAGTATTAACACAAAATGCTACAATAGTTTTAAGTGTACAACATAATGATTTCACAATTCTATAAATTACTCAGTGCTTACCATGAACGTGTTTTTACCATCTGTCACCATACAACATTATTACAATGTTATTGACTATATTCCCTATGCTATAATTTTCATCTCATGACTTAATTATTTTATAACTGAAAACTTGTACTTCCTAATCCGCATTACCTGTCACACCCATTTCTCCCACCCACCTACACTCTGGCAACCACTGTTCTTTATATTTGAACGTTTAGTTTTTTTGTGTGTTTCCTTCTTTCCTTGTTCATTTGGTTTGTCTTAGATTCCACATATAAGTAAAATCATATGGTATTTGTCTTTCTTTGTCTGACTTAATTCTCTTAGCATAATACCCTCTGGGTCCATCCATGTGGTCACAAATGGCAAGATCTCACTCTATTTTGTGGCTATGTAATATTCCATTGAATATATGCCACATCTTTATCCACTCATGATGCTACAATAAACATAAGGGTGCATATATCTTTTTGAAACAGTGTTTTTGTTTTCCTTCAGTAAATAGCAGTGGAATTACTAGGTCATATGTTCTTTTTTTTTTAATTTAAATTCTAGTTAGCATACAGTGCAATATTGGTTTCTAGGTAGAATTCAGTGATTCATCACTTACATGCAACACCCAGTGCTCACCACAAGTGCCCTCCTAATACCCATCACCCATCTGGCCCATCCCCCACCCACTTCTCTCCATCAACCCTCAGTTTGTTCTTGATCATTAAGAGTCTCTTATGGTTTGTTTGCCTCTCTTTTTCTCCCCCTTCCCATACATTCATCTGTTTTCTTTCTTAAGTTCCACATATGAGTGAGGTCATATGGTAATTGTCTTCTTCTCACTGACTTATCTCACTTAGCACAATACACTCTAGCTCCATCCATGTTGTGCAAATGGCAAGATTTCATTCTTTTTGATGGCTGAGTAATATTCTATTGTGTATGTATACCACATCTTCTTTATCCATTCATCAGTCGATGGACATTTGGGCTCTCTCCATAGTTTGGCTATTGTTGATAATGCTGCTATACATATCAGGGTACATGTACCCCTTTGAATCTGTAGTTTTGTATCCTTTGGGTAAATACCTATTAGTGCAATTGCTGGATTGTAGAGTGGTTCTATTTTTAACTTTTTGAAGAACCTCCATACTGTTCTCCAGAGTGGCTGCTCCGGTTTGCTTTTCCACCAACAGTGCAAGAGGGTCCCCCTTTCTCTGCATCCTTGCCCACACCTGTCATGTCTTGTGATGTTAATTTTAGCCATTCTGATAGCATGAGGTGGTATCTTATCATGGTTTTGATTTGTATTTCCCTGATGATGAGTGATGTTGAGCATCTTTTCATGTGTCTGTTAGCCATCTGAATGTCTTCTTTGGAAAAATGTCTATTCATGTCCTCTGCTCATTTCTTAACTGAATAGGGTGCTGAGTTTGATACATTCTTTATAGATTTTGGATACTAACCCTTTATTGGATATGTCATTTGTAAACATTTTCTCCCATTCCATAGGCTGCCTTTTTGTTTTGTTGATTGTTTCCTTCACTGTGCAGAAGCTTTTTATCTTGATGAAGTCCCAACAGTTCATTTTTGCTTTTGTTTCTCTTGCCTCTGGCAACGTGTCTAGTAAGAAGTTGCCATAACCGAGGACAAAGAGATTTCTCCCTGTGTTCTCTTCTCAGATTTTTTTTGATGGATTCCTGTTTCATTTATAGGTCTTTCATCCATTCTGAATTTATTTTTGTGTATGCTGTAAGAAAGTGGTCCAGTTTCATTCTTCTGCATGTTGCTGTCAAGTTTCCCCAACACCATTTGTTTAAGAGACTGTTTTTTTTCCATTTTATATTCTTTCTTGCTTTGTCAAAGATTAGTTGACCATATTATTTGGGTCCTTTTTTGGGTTTTCTATTCTGTTCCATTGATCTGTGTGTCTGTTTTTGTGCCAGTTCTGTACTGTCTTGATGACTCCAGTTTTGTAATATAGCTTCAAATCCAGAATCATAATGCCTCCAGTTTTGTTCTTCTTTAAGATTCCTTTGGCTCGGGGCGCCTGGGTGGTGCAGTTGTTAAGCATCTGCCTTCAGCTCAGGGCATGATCCCAGCATTCTGGGATCAAGCCCCACATCAGGCTCCTCTGCTAGGAGCCTGCTTCTTCCTCTCCCACTCCCCCTGCTTGTGTTCCCTCTCTCGCTGGCTGTCTCTGTCAAATAAATAAATAAATAAATAAATAAATAAATAAATAAATAAAATCTTAAAAAAAAAAAAAGATTCCTTTGGCTCTTTGGGGTCTTTTGTGGTTCCATACAAATTTTAGGATTGTTTGTTCTAGTTCTGAGAAAAATGCTGGTGGTATTTTGATAGGGATTGCTTTAAATGTGTAGACTGCTTTTCGTAGTATAGACATTTTAACAATGTTTGTTCTTCCAATCCCTGAGTATCAAATCCTTTCCATTTCTTTGTGTCCTTTCAATTTCCTTCCTATGTGTTCTATAGTTTATAGAGTACAAATCTTTTACCCCTTGGGTTAGATTTATTCCTAGGTTATCTTACTGTTTTTGCTGCAATTGCAAATGGGATTATTTGATTTCTTTTCCTGCTGCTTCATTATTGGTGTGTAGAACTGCAACAGATTTCTGTACATTCTGTACATCCTGAAACTTTGATGAATTCATGTATTAGTTCTAGCAATTTTTTGTGGAGCCTTTCAGGTTCTGCACATAGAGTATCATGTCACCTGCAAATAGTGAAAGTTTGACTTTCTTCTTGATGTTTTGGATACCTTTTATTTCTTTTTGTTGTCTGACTGCTTAGACTAAGACTTCCAGTACTATCTTAAATAGTAATGGTAAGAGTAGACATCCCTGTATTGTTCCTGACTGTAGGGGAAAGGCTCTCAGTTTTCCCCATTGAGGATGATATTGGCTGTGGGTCTTCCATATATGGACTTTACAATGTTAGAGAATGTTCCTTCTATCCCTACTTTCTTTAGGGTTTTTATCAAGAATGGATGCTGTATTTTGTCAGGGTTTTTTTTTTTTTTTCTTTTTCTTTTCATCTATTGAGAGGATCATGTGGTTCTTATCCTTTCTTTTATTAATGTGGTGTATCACACTGATTGATTTGTGGATGTTGAACCACCCCTGCAGCCCAGGAATAAATCCCACTTGATTGTGGTGAGTGATTCTTTTACTGTACTGTTGGATTCGATTTGCTAGTATCTTGTTGAGAATTTTTGTACTAATGTTTCATCAGGGGTATTGGCCTGTAATTCTCCTTTCTAGTGGGGTCTTTGGTTTTGGAATCACAGTAATGCTGGCTTCATAGAATGAGTTTGGAAGTTTTCCTTCCATTTCTTTTTCTTTTTTTTTTTTTTTTTTTTTTTTTTTTTTTGAGGGAGAGGGTGTTTGAGAAAAGGTATTAACTCTTCTTTGGATGTTTTGTAGAATTCTGCTGGGAAGCCATCTGGTCCAGGACTTTTGTTTGTTGGGAGATTTTTGATTCCTGATTCAATTTCTTTGCTGGTTATGGGTCTGTTCAGATTTTCTATTTCTTCCTGTTCCAGTTTTGGTAGTTTGTAAGTTTCTAGGAATTTGTCCATTTCTTCCAGATTGACCATTTTTTTGGCATATAATTTTTCATAGTACTCTCTTATAATTGTTTGTATTTCTGTGGTGTTGGTTGTGATCTCTCATCTTTCATTCATGGTTTTATCTATGTGGGTCCTTTCTCTTTTTGATAAGTCTGGCTAGAGTTTTATCAATTTTATTAATTCTTTCAAAGAACCAACTCTTAGTTTCTTTGATCTGTTCTACTGGTTTTTTGCTTCTATATCCTTTATTTCTGCTCTAATCTTTATTATTTCCCTTCTTCTGGCTTTAGGCTTTATTTGTTGTTCCTTTTCTAGCTCCTTTAGGTGTAAGGTTAGGTTGTGTATTCGAGACTTTTCTTCCTCTTGAAGTAGGCCTGTGTTGCAATGTACTTCCCTCTTGGGACTGCCTTTGCTGCATTGAAAATTTTTTTGACTGCCATGTTTTCATTTTCATTTGTTTCCATGTACTTTTTAAAACGTTTTCTTTAATTTCCTGGTAAACCCATTCATTCTTCAGTAGGACGTTCTTTAACCTCCATGTATTTGTGGTCTTTCCAAATTTTTTCTTGTGGTTGACTTCAAGTTTCATAGCACTGTGGTCTGGAAATAGAATGGTATGATCTCATTCTTTTTTGTACTTGTTGAGGGCTGATCTGTGACCCAGTATGTGATCTATTCTGGAGAATGTTCCATGTGCACTCGAAAATAATGTTTATTCTGCTGCTTTAGGATGAAATATTCTGACTATATCTGTTAAGTCCATCTAGTTCTGGGTGTCATACAAAGCCATAGTTTCCTTGTTGATTTTATGCTTAGATGATCTGCCCATTGCTATAAGTGGGGTGTTAAAGTCCCCAACTATTCCTGTATTATTATCTATGAGGTTTTTTTTATGTTTATTATTCCTTGATTTATATATTTGAGTCCTCCCACACTTGTGGGATAAATATGTACAATTGTCAGATCTTCTTGATGCATAGACCCCTTAATTATAATATGATGCCTTTCTTCATCTCTTGTTACAGTCTTTGGTTTAAAATCTAGTTTGTCTGATATAAGAATGGCTACTCCAGCTTTCTTTTGGTGTCCATTAATATGATGGTTCTCCATCTACTCACTTTCAATCTGCAAGTGTCTTTAGGTCTAAAATGGGTCTCTTGTAGGCAGCATATAGATGGGTCTTGTTTTTTCATCCATTCTGATATCCTATGTCTTTTGATTGCAGCATTCAGTCCATTTACATTCAGAGTGATTATTGAAAGATATAAATTTAGTGCCATTATGTTTCCTACAGAGTAGGTATTTCTGGTAATGTTCTCTGGTCCTTTCTAGTCTTTGTTGCTTTTGGTCTTTTTTTCTTTCTTTTTTTTTTTTTTCTTTTTCTCCACTCAAAGAGTCTCCCTTAATATTTCTTACAGAGCTGATTTAGTGGTCATGAACTCCTCTAGTTTTTGTTTGGAAACCTCTTTATCTCTCCTTCTGAATGACACCTTGCTGGATAAAGTAGTCTTAGTTGCATATTTTTCCCATTCAGTATGTTGAATATATCCTGTTACTCTCTTCTGGCCTGCCAGGTTTCTGTGGACAGATCTGTTAGGAATCTGATCTGTCTTCCCTTACAGGTTAAGGACTTTTTCCCCCTTGCTGGTTTCAGGATTCTTTCCTTGTCTGTGTATTTCATGAATTTGACTATGATATGCCTTGACAATGGCTGGCTTTTGTTGAATTTAATGGGAGTTCTCTGTGCTTCTTGGATTTTGATGTTTGTGTCCTTCCCTGGATTAGGGAAGTTTTTAAGCTATAATTTGCTCAAATAAACCTTCTGTCCCTTTTCTTTCTCTTCATCTTCTGGAACTCCTATGATATGAATGTTTTTCCATTTTAATAAGCTGCTGAGATCCCTAAATCTACCTACATGATCCATTACCTTTGTTTCCATCTTCTTTTCAGCTTCATTATTTTCCATAATTTTATCTTCTTTTTTTTAAAAGATTTTATTTATTTTATTTATTTGACAGAGATAGAGACAGCCAGCGACAGAGGGAACATAAGCAGGGGGAGTGGGAGAGGAAGAAGCAGGCTCACAGCAGAGGAGCCTGATGTGGGGCTTGATCCCATAATGCCGGGATCACGCCCTGAGCTGAAGGCAGATGCTTAACCGCTGTGCCACCCAGGCGCCCCTCATAATTTTATCTTCTGTGTCATTGATTTGTTCCTCTATTTTGTCCATCCTCGTTCTTATAGCATCCATTCAGGTTTCCGTTTTGGTTATAGCATTATTAATTTCAGCCTGACTAGATTTTAGTTCTTTTATCTCTGTAGTAAGGGACTCTCTAATGTCTTCTATGCTTTTTTCAAGCCCAGCTAGTACCCTTCTTATTGTTTTAAATTCTATTTCAGACATCTTACTTATATCTGTATTGATTAAATCTCTGGCCATCATTTTTTCCTTTCCTTCAGGGTGAATTCCTCTATCTTGTCATTTTGGAAGGGGGAAAAAAGCAACATAAAAGAAAAAAATTTCAAAAAAATTTGCATACATATATACAGGAAGCTAGATCCTAGGTGTGCGTTGGTCTGCTTGTTACAAGAAGCTTGATAGAAAAAAGGAAGAAAAGAAAAAGAAATGAAAAAAATTAAAAATCAAAGAATGTATAAAATATAATAATTTAAAAATTGCTCTATCTATATCCAAAACAAAAATAAAAAAACAAAAATAAACAGAAAAAACCCAAAGATGCTAGAACCTGTTTCCCTGGAGACCTGGAGCTTTTCAGCATTCTATGATTAGTAGACTTGGTGTGGGTGAGGAGTTTGTGCTAGTCTTCTGGGTGGAGATTCTCAGGAGGAATTGCCTTAGTGGAGATGCACCTGCAGGGCTCAAGGGGGCGGGGCTTGGTGTAGCAGCGCCATTCTCCACTTGGTGGTGCTGTTTAGCTCAGAGAGGTGGATTAAGCTGGTGGTCATGGGGGAGAAAATGGCTTCACTCAGTTCTCTCCTCCCTGGAGTGGAAAATTCATGCCAACCTCTTCAGGAAGCCCTCACAGCCTTGGAGACAATGACCCCTCCCGTGTCCCTGGTTTCTGTCAGATCTCTGAGGTCACCCTGTTTGTGTTGGAGCTGTCCACCTGCCAACCTGTAGTGCACTCCTGCGCTTTATCCCAGGTGCTGCTGTGTTTTAAAACACATTTCAGAAGCCCAGGGCAGAGATTGCACTGATCCTCTGGGGGAGGGTCTCCCTGCGCTGTGGCTGGTGCTGGCTTGTCCCAGGAGACAGTCCCATGAACTGCACAGCAGTTCCGAGTTTATGGTAAATTGCAACATATAGTCAGTGCCAGGGACTGCTGCCCTCAGCCAGTGTATTTTTTCCTATACCGGTGAGTTAGGCAGCTTGATGGTGCCTGCAGATGAGGCCTATCACCCAATGCATTCTAAGCAGGTGAACCACTTCTCAAGGTGTGATCCTGGAGATCCTCAGGCTGCCTGCGGCTGGGAATCTGCCCTGCTCTCCGACTGGAGCGCTGCTCAGATCTCTGCAATGTCTCAGACCTCTGCAACTTCAGACTCTGCTCCACTGTTTATAGAAAACTGACCCAATCGTAACCCTCTTCTTTTCCCCCATCAATGGTTTTGGGGGACAGTTTTCTTGTGCAGGCCTCTGCATGTGTTTTCACTCTCTCTCTTTCTTTTAACCTGTGCTTTCTCTCTCTCCTCCTTCTCTCTCGCTACTCCCTCCATGATCAGGGCTCTCTCCCCTGGGCAGCAACCGTGGCTTTTTCTTGGGTGTTCAGAGTAATTTGATATTTATCTAGCTGTGTTCTAGGGAGGAGGCAAGCTTAGTGTCACCGTACTCTCCCACCATCTTACTTACTAGATCATATGGTATTTCTAATTTTGATTTCTTGAGTAACCGCTATACTGTTTTCCACAATGGTTGCACCAATTGACATTCCCATCAACCGTGTATGAAAGTTCCCTTTTCTCCACATCTTTGCCAAAACGTATTTCTTGTCTTTGTGATAATAGCCATTCTGACAGATGTAAGGTAGTATTGTAGTTTTGATTTGTATTTCCCTGACGACTAGTGATGTCAAGCATCCTTATGTGTGTTTCCACCACCTGTATGTCTCCTTTGAGGAAAAATGTTTATTCAGGTCCTCATTTTTAATTGGATTGTTTGTTTCTGGTGTTGAATTGTATAAGTTCTTTATATATTCTGTATATAAACCTTCCAGAAATATAGCATTTGCAAATATCTTCTCTCTTTAGTAGGTTGCCTTTTTTTGTTTTGTTGATGGCTTCCTTTGCTGTGCAAAATCTTTTTTGTTTTGGTGTAGTGCCAATAGTTTATTTTTGCTTTTGTTTACTTTGTCTGAGGAAATATATCTAAAAAAGTGTTGCTAAGGCCAATGTCCAAGAGATTACTGCCTATGTTTTCTTTTAGGAGTTTTATAGTTTCAGGTCTCACATTTAGATTTTTAATCCATTCTGAGATTACTTTTGTGTATGGTGTAAGAAAGTGGTCCAGTTTCATTCTTTAGCATGTGGCTGTCCAGTTTTCCCTGCACCACTTATTGAAAAGACTCACTTTTTGTATATTCTTGCCTCCTTTGTTACAGATTAACTGACCATATAAGTGCTGGTTTATTTCTAGGCTTTCTATTCTGCTTCATCAATCTTTGTGTCTATTTTTGTGCCAGTACTATGCTGTTTTGATTACTACAGCTTTGTAGTATAGTTTGAAATCTAGGATTGTGATACCTCCAGCTTTGTTCCTCTCTCTCCAGATAGCTTTTGTTATTCAGAGTATTTTTGTGATTTCATACAAATTTTAGGATTTTGGTCTAGGTCTGGGAAAAATGCTGTTGGTAATTTGATAAGGATTGCATTGAATCCATAGATGTAGATTACCTTGCATAGTATGGATATTTTAACAATACTGGTTCTCCCAATCCATGAGAATAGAATGTCTTTCCATTTGTTTGTGTCGTCTTCAATTTCTTTCATCAATGCCTATGTTTGTCAGAGTAGCTCTTTCACCTCCTTAGTCAAATTTATTCCTAAGTACTTTATTCTTTTGGGTGCAGTTGTAAATGGGATTGTTGTCTTAATTTCTGTTTCTGCTACTTTGTTATTAGCGTGTAGCAGTGCAACAGTGTTCTCTATATTAATTTTGTCTCCTGCAACTTTACTGAATTCATTTATCAATTCCAGTAGTTTTCCGGTAGTCTTTAGGGTTTTCTATGTATAATATCATGTCATTCTGCAAATAATGACAGCTTTATCTCTTCTTTACCAATTTGGATGTCTTTTGTTTCTTCTCAGGTCACTATAGCTGGGACTTCCAGTGCTATATTGAATAAAAGTGAGAGTGGACATCCTTGTCTAATTCTTTTTTTTTTTTTTTAAGATTTTATTTATTTATTCGACAGAGAGAGAGACAGCCAGCGAGAGAGGGAACACAAGCAGGGGGAGTGGGAGAGAAAGAAGCAGGCTCATAGCGGAAGAGCCTGATGTGGGGCTCGATCCCATAACACGGGGATCACGCTCTGAGCCGAAGGCAGACGCTTAACCGCTGTGCCACCCAGGCGCCCCCCTTGTCTTGTTCTTGATCTAGGGGAAAAGGCTCTTAGTGTTTCACCATTGAGTGTAATGTTCGCTGTGGGATTTTCATATATGGCTGGTATTATGTTGAGGTATATTCCCTCTAAACGCACTTTGTTAAGTGTTTTTATGAATGAATGTTGTATTTTGTCAAATGCTTTTTCTATTGAGATGTTCATATGGTTTTCATCATTTATTAATGTGGTATATCACATTGATTTACAAATATTGAACCATTTTTGCATATCTGGAATAAATTCTACTTCCTTGTGGAGAATGATTTTTTAGATGTATTGTTTAATGTGGTTTGTTAATGTTTTGTTGAGCATTTTTGCATCTATGTTCATCAGAGATATTGGTCTATAGTTCTCGTTTCTGGTTTTGGTATCAGGGTAATGCTGGCTTCATAGAATAAATTTGAAGTTTTCCTTCTATTTTTTGTAAAGCGTGAAAGGAATAGGATTAACTCTTCTTTAAATGTTTGGTAGAATTTACCTGTGAAGCCATGTATTCTTGGACTTCTGTTTGTTGGGAATTTTTTGATTACCGATTCAATTTTATTGCTGGAAATCTGCCTGTTCAAATTTTCTGTTTCTTCCTGATTCAGTTTTGGGAGGTTATACATTTCTAGAAATGTATCCATTGCTTCTAGTTTGTTCTGTATGTTGGCATATAATTTTTAATATTTTCTTGTAATCCTTTGTATTGCTTTGGTTTTTATTTCTACTCTGTCATTTCTGATTTTATTTATTGAGTCCTCTCTTTTTGATGATGAATCTGGCTAGAGGTTTATCAATTTTGTTAATCTTTTCAAAGAACCAGCTCTTATTTTCATTGATCTTTATATTTTGTTTTGTTTTTTGTTTCCTTACATGTTAGGTCGTGTGTGTGTGTGTGTGTGTGTGTGTGTGTGTGTGTGTGTGTGAGATGTTTGAGATTTTTCTTGTCTTCTGAGGTAGACCTGTATCACTATAAATGCCATTCTTAGAACAGCTTTTTCAACACCTCAAAGAATTTGTACAATTGTGACAAGAAAAAACTTCCTCTTCGATTTCTTGGTTGACCCACTCATTGTTTAGTAGTTTGTTTAGACCTCATGCATTTGTGTTATTTCTGTATTTTTCTTGTACTTGATTTCTAGTTTCATACTGTTGTGGTAGAAAAGAAATGCTTACTATGATTTCAGTCTTCTTAAATTTATCAAGAACTTGTTTTTTGGCCTAACATGTAATCTATCTTGGAGAATGTTCCAGGTACACTTGAAAAGAATGTTTATTCTGCTGTTTGGGGATAGAATGTTTTTTGTATATATATTAAGTCCATCTTATTTATGTGTCATTCAAAGCCATTGTTTCCTTTTTGATTTTCTGTCTGGATGATCTGTCCATTGATATAAGTGGGATGTTAAAGTTTCCTACTATTACTGTATTATTGCCAGTTTTTCTCTTTATATCTGTCAATATTTGCTTTATATACTTAGATGCTCCTATGTTGGGTGTGTGTGTAACTGTTTTATCCTCTTGTTGGCCCGATCCTTTCATCCTTATGTAATGCCCTTCTTTATCTTCATATAGTCTGTGTTTTAAAGCCCATTTTTGTATGATATAAGTACCACTGTCTCAGGTGGTTTTTTTTTTTTTTTTCTCCTTTCTCCCATTAGCATGGAATATCTTTTTCCATCCCTTCACTTTCTATGTGTATGTGTCTTTAGGTCTGAAGTAAGTCTCTTGTAGGCAGAATATAGATGAGTCTTATGTTTTTATCCATTCTGTCACCTTATGCCTTTGATTAGAACTCATAGTTTGTTTACATTTAAAGTAATTATTGGTAAGTATATACTGATGGCCATTTTGGTCATTGTTTTCTTGTTGTTTTTATAGATCTCTGTTCCTTCTCTTGCTCTCTTCCTTGTGACTGATGGCTTTCTTTAGTGTTATGCTTGCATTTCTTCCTCTTTATTTTTTTGTGGATGTTCTATAGACTTTTGATTTGTGGTTGCCACAAGGTTCATATATAACATCCTATGTATCAAGCAGTCTAATTTAAGTTGGTAGTTGCTGAAGTTAGAACACATTCTAAAAGCACTACTTTTTTACACCTGTCACATTTTATGCATATAATAGTTTATATCTTTTTATTTTGTGTATCCCTTAACTAATTATTTTAGACACAATTGATACTTTTGTCTCGTAATGTTCACATTTAGTAGTAATTGATCTGTTACCTTTACTATATATTCGCTTTTACTAATGAAATGTTTTTCTTTCGTTATATTCTTATTTCAGATATGGCCTTTTCTTTTTTGCTGAAAGAATTACCTTATATATTTCTTATAAGGCTGATTTATTGCTGATGAATTTCTTTAACTTTTGTTTATCTGGGAAAGTATCTTTCCTCAATTCTGAATGGTAACCTTGATGGCTAGAATAGTCTTGCTTGCAGTGTTTTTCCTTTCAGAACTTTGAATATATTATGCCAGCTCCTTTGGGATTGCAAAGTTTCTGTTAAAAAAAATCAGCTGATAGCTTTATGGAGTTTTTCTTGTGTGTAACTAAATTCTTTTGCTGCTTTAAGACTCCTTTAAGTTTTTCCACTTTAGTTATCATGTGCCTTGGTGTGGTTATCCTTGGATTCGATCTTTTTAGGTTTTTGTGCTTCGTGGAGCTGGAGGTCTATTCCCTCCCCCAGATGAGGGGAGTTTTCAGCTATTGTTTCTTCAAAGAAATTTTCTGACCATTTCTTCTCCTTTGGGGACCCTTATAATATGAATATTACTATATTTGATGTTGTCCTAGAGACTTCTTAACCTACCCCCATTTTTTAAAAATCTTTTTTGTTTTTGCAGCTCAGCTTAGATGATTTCCAGCACACCACCTGCCAGATGGCTAATCTATTCTGCATCCTCTAATCTGCTTGATTTCCTCTCATGTGTTTTTCATTTCAGCTATTGTATTCTCCAGCTTTGATTGGTTCTTCTAATATTATCTCCTTGTTCAAGTTCTTGCTGCATTCATCCACTCTGCTCAAGTCCAGTGAGCATCTTTTGAGCACTACTTTGAAATCTTTTTCAGATAGATTGCTTATCTCCATTTTACTTAGTTCTTTTTTTGGGGGGAGTTGTCTTATTTTTTTGTTTGGAACATATTCCCCTGTTTCCTTGTTTTGTCTGTCTGTGTTTATATGTATTACGTAGGTCAGCAATGCCTCCTGGTCCATAACATAGTAACCTTATGTAGAAAGTGTCCTTTGGGGTGCAGTAGCTGAGTCCCCTCTGGTCACCAGCAACAGGTGCTCCAGGGGTGTTTCCTGTGTATGCTGCATACATTCTCCTATTGTGACTGGGCAGTGCTGGTGGGCAGGGTTGGCTCTCAGCCCAGCTGCCATCAATGGTCTGCTGCAACTACTGTGTGCACATTGGTGCAGGACTGGCCCCAGGCATGGCTGGCTGAGAGGTCTGGCTACACTTACTGTGGACATGCTAGTGGGCGGAGTTAGACCCTGGTGCAGATGGTTGAGAGGCCTGCCTGCATCCACTTGGGGTATGCTGGTCAGGGGAGTGCCCTCCCCTCCCTGGGGCAGGAATCACTTTGGAGAAGCAACAGTCTCATCTGGGGCTGCCTGCTGAGTGGCAGGAAGGTAGTTGCTTTGATAAAAGGTGAAAGATTTATATGCTCTGGAGAGAAACCAGAGTATTGGAAGGTAGTTGCTTTGGGAAGATGCTGGTCCTAACTGAGGCTGCTTGCTGCTAGGTGTGGTAGGCTGGAAGCTGCTTTGGTGGGGAAGCTGCCAGGGTGGGTGGGTGGGTTGGGTAGGGTGGCCCACAAGGGAATGTCAAGGTGGGGCAAGCAGAGCTAACAAAGTAGATGGAGAGCTACAGAACTGGTTCCCATCAGTGTCAGTCTAGGTAGGCTGAGCAAAAGCAAGAAAAATGGCACCCCAGAGCACTTCAGTTCCTAAGGAAACGTCCTACAAATTGTTGTCTCTCTGCAAACACCTAAAATTAGTTAATCTCCTTCATGTATAACCCTGGTGTTTTCACCTGCTGCTTCTGTGCCGGGTCTCAGAGTAATACAGTGTGCTGGACCTTTTACGAGGGGAAACTCCATGCTCTAAAGTTCTGCAGTTCTCCTGGGGTTAAGCCTCACTGATTTTCAAAGCTAGACATAATGGGGGCTCATCTTCCTGGTGCAGATCTCTAGGGCTGGGATGTTTGATGTGGGGCTTGATACCTCACTTTTCAGGAAGAACCTCTGTGCCTGTAATATCTTTCAGAAGGGGATTTGGGTCCCAACTGTGACTCTGCCCTCCTATCCTCCTCAGTGTAGATTTTTCTTTACATTTTTAGATGGGGAAGATCTATTCTGCTAGTCTTCAGGGTGTTTTCAAAGTGAGTTGCACTCTATTTAGTTGCAGCCTTGGTGTGTCTGTGGGAGGAGGTGATTTCCCGGTCCTCCTACTCTGCCATCTTTCCAAGCTCCCAGCGGGGCTTTCAGAAGGTCGTTATGCCAGTGCTGAGATCTGAACAACTTGAGCGAGTCATGGAAAAGTGGGGAGATAGAACAAAGCCCTGCGTACAACTGAAAGTGATTGTGAATTGTTGGAAGCCAGGCAAGTGGTTGAAGACCTAGCACTGATTTTTAAAGAACCCGGAAGCTAGCTTTATTAAGGGGTTTGGTCAAATCCTTAGGTCATCCAGGAGCCATTGAAAGGAGCTAGGAATTCCAAGATAAAATTGTCAGTTTTTTGAAAGCCCAATTGGACCTCAATAAGGAGAATAGATTGGAGGGGGATGTGGTTTGGAGGAATGAAGATTTTTTAAAAATGCTTGAAATGAAATTTTTACACGTGAAAAAATTAATTTTACACGTGAGGAAAAAGGGCAAACATTAGTAATGCTCCCTTGAACTCAGAGGCACAGACCAAGAAGCAGCATGAAGTTCATAACTTTTGGTATATTATATATTTTTATTTGTTATATGCTTCAACTTTTTAAAGTAAATTTATGTAAACTCTGCAAACATACAATTTGATGTGTTCATAAAGTGAACATACCTATGAAATTAAACTGGCACCCAGGAAAGAGCCCCTTTTATTCCTTTCTGGTCACTGTTCGGTCCAAATTTAACCACTATCTCAACTTCTATCTTTATGGATATTTTCAGTTAATTTTTCTCCAAAAAAATGAGCTACCACATACCAAGAATGTTGCACATCCAAAGAACTTAAAAAAAAAACCTTCAAATATAATCTGGTTTGATGATTTTTAAAAACATTAAAAATTAACCGTAGGATAGTTTCTTGCAATGAAATGTCACACACATCTCCCATACATAGAAGAGATATCAGCAATTCTCTGATTGAATCAGAATCAGAAATTTGGAGCCTATGGAGCTTATCCACTGCCTTTCCTCTTTAACATACATATTGCCCCCCTATTTTTCTCCCTGTTTCATCCTGGTGGCCTCTGAGACATCCTTTCTACATGCTGAGATTCTGTGGAAAACTCAGCTTGAAACCATTGATTCATTGTAAGCCCTTCCTTTCGAACAGGTGTTGGCAAACTTTTCTGGAAAGGGCTACACAGTAAATGTTTTAGGTTTTAACTGCCATACTGTCTCTTTCCCTACTCAGCTGTTGTGCTGCTGTAGACAATAGATGGTGGTGGTGGTCTAGTAAAACTATTTACAGAAACAGGCTGTGGGCTGAATATGTCCCGTGGATGGTAGTTTGCCAACCCCTGCTTTTGAAAAATCAGGAAAGGGAAGCTCAAAAAGGTAAAATAACTTAGAATTGCAGCGTTTTATTATTAAAAGGAACTTAATAGCTGTCTCGTAGAAACAGAAATCAAAGCCATGGCAATTCCTGTTAATTTACAAAGCAATTTGTGGCACGCGTAACCTAGCAAAAAGTTACGCATATGATATCATAATTATAGTGAAGATCCTATTTTGTTTCCATTTCAACGTGTTTTTATTAATAAAACTCTCAGCTTCTCATCCCTTTCCAAGAATCTTGAAGAATCACACTCTCCCTAGGAATTGTTAAGCCCCTCAATCCTATGACAAACATAATTTTCACTTGGGTTCTTTTGCTTCTCACACCACTAACCCTAGTGCTTCTAAATTTGAGTCTTCACTCAAGTGGCCCAAGTAACTACTGCACCAATTTTAGATGGTTTGGGTTCTGAGCACTTTCCCTCCCCATTACCCTGTTAAAATGGATCTTTAATATGTTAGGCTTAAGGTAGCTTCTGTGAAAGAACTAGACATTTGAGAGAACTCCTCAGAGTTTCATTGCAGTTCCTTTGTTCTTCATTCAACCTAAAGACATTCTGTTACCTTCTACCTGAGTGTGGGTTATTTATATTGTCTAATTTCCACACAGAAGCGAGGGCAGGCCTTGGCTTTCTTTCATGCATGCTGGTTGATTCAGTCAGAATGGGCAAGGCTATGCTGCTGAAAAAGGTAATCAAAACCTTCGTGGTTCCCCACAGCAATATACTCCACTCTAGAGCCCTTGTGGGTTGGCTGGGGGCACTGCTCCTCCTCACCGCAGCCCCTCATTCTGCTTCTGAAGCTGACAGGGAAGCCACTGGTGAGAATTGCCCATCACAGCAGTCTAGGGAAAAGATGTGTTAAAGCAAGAACAGGCTCTTAATGCCTTGAAGTGGCAGGGTCGCCTTTTAATGGCCCAAGCAAGTTAAAAGGCTAAACCTGGCTTTGATGGCTCAGGGAATTCCTAGGGATGGAAATAGGACCTTGGCAAACTGCAGTCAAAACCCCCTATATGCAACTGATGAATCACTAAATTCTGCTCCTGAAACTAATAATATAAAAACAAAATTAAATAAAAAATAAAATAAAAAATAAAAAAACTAAAAGATGCTAAGCAAGGCTGTGGTCTCATCCGGAATCAGCTTCTGCTGATCCCACAGAGAGCTCTGGAGCATGAAGTGTATCACAAAGTGGAGCTCATCTGGACTTTTGCACCCCCAAGTCAGCCAGTCAATGTCTGTGGGCATCCCAAGTTGGGAGAGGAAGGTATAATCTTTCACGTGGGCTCCCTTTTGTCTGAGGGCAACTTTCCAGAGAGGGGGCAGCTGTGAGCCGTTAGCAGCCATCATTCACACAAGCTGGGGGCAGGTGTGCTGGTACAATACAAGGGACCAATGGAGTCCCTTACAGGTGAAGCCTTCATTTGAAGTCAGCTATGTTCTTCTTCATGCTGCTGAATTTATTTGGAACAGAGAGGTTACAAGAGGATGTTCTCTAAGAGGATGCTCACTATTTCTCAAGCTCAACCCGTATACAGATGCTCTTCTAGGAGGGGAGTTTTCTTAGTTTCTACCATTGGCTTAAATTGTTTTTATTATAACTTTACTTAAATATATATAAACTTGAAAGTTTCATTAAACTTATGTTCGCATTGATTAAACAGGCATGAAATCAAAACAAATTACAAATTAAAGTTTAAAAAGCATAAAACCATTAAGAATCTAATTGACAACATAAAAAAGAAAACCGCACTGAGCAGAAGCGTAAGCCACTGGATTCATTTCTCCAAATGACTAAGAGCCCTCATGCAAATTAAATGCCTGGTGTCCTGCACTGACATACCACATGCTAGAGTGGGCATAAACATTTGTTTGTTTTTTTAAATCCAGACATGGATGTATTCCTTAACAAAATAGTTTATTATTAATATACTATTTTAATATGGAAGATGAAAAGGGCATCTACGTAGTTGGACTATAAATGTCATTTGACATTTTTGAGACTATTTAGTAGGCTTTGGATATCCAGGACTTTTAAAAAAATTATTTTTTTGAGTATAGTTGATAATGTTACATTAGTTTCAGGTGTACAGTCCAGTGATTCAACATCCCTATACATTTTGCTGTGCTCACCAAAAGTGTGGCTACCCTCTGTCACCATACGGTGCTATTACAATACCATTCACTATGGTCCCTATGCTATGCCTTTCATCTCTGTGACTTAGTCATTTCATAATTGGAAACTTTTACCCCTCCTCCCCTTTACTCTTTTGTTCATCACCTGACATACCTTCCCATAGAAACCATCAGTTTGTTCTCTGTATTTATAGGTATGATTCTGCTTTTTTTATTATTCTTTTTTTTTATTCCACATATGAGAAGAAATTATATAGTATTTGTCTTTCTCAGTCTGATTAATTTCATTTAGCATTATACCCTCTAGGTCCATCCATGTTTTTGCAAATGGCACAAACATCATTTTTTTTTTTATGGCCGAATAATATCACATACACACACTACATCTTTCTTACCATTTTTTTTTTAAAGATTTTATTTATTTATTTGACAGAGAGAGAGACAGCCAGCGAGAGAGGGAACACAAGCAGGGGGAGTGGGAGAGGAAGAAGCAGGCTCATAGCAGAGGAGCCTGATGTGGGGCTCGATCCCGTAAGGCCGGGATCACGCCCTGAGCCGAAGGCAGACGCTTAACCGCTGTGCCACCCAGGCGCCCCTCTTACCATTTGTCTGTTGATGGACACATAGGTTGCTTCTGTATCTTGGTTATTGTAAAGCTGCAGTAAAAATAGGGGTGCCCATATCTTTTTGAATTAGTGTTTCTGTTTTCTTTGGGTAAATACCCAATAGTGGAATTATTGGATCATCTGGTAATTCTATTTTTAATTTCTTGAGGACCCTCCATGTTGTTACCCACTGTGGATCTACCAATTTACATTCCCACCAACAGTGCACAAGGGTTACTTTTTCTCCACATTCTTGCCAACACTTGCTATTTCTTATCATTTTGATTTTAGCCATTCTGACAGGTATGAGGTGATAGCTCATTGCAGTTTTGATTTATATTTCCCTGATGATGAGTAATGTTGAGTATCTTTTCATGTGCCTGTTGGCCATCTGGATGTCTTCTTTGGAGAAATGTTTGTTCATGTCTTCTGCCCATCCTTTAGTTGGATTAATTGTTTTTCTGGTGTTGAGTTATATCTTTATATATTCTTATATCTTTATATATTCTGAATATTAACACTTTATCAGCTATATCATTTGAATATATCTTCTCTCTTCAGTAGATCTCCTTTTGGTTTTGTTAGATGGTTTCTCTTGCTATGCAAGAGCTGTTTATTTTGATGTCGTCCCTATAATTTTATTTTTGCTTTCGTGTCCCTTACTTAGGCATATCTAGAAATATGCTATGGTCTATGTCAGACAAATTACTGCTGTGTTTCTTTTTAGGATTTTTATGGTTTCAGGCTTCACATTTAGGTCCTTAATCCATTTTTGGTTTATTTTTGTGTATGGTGAAAGAAAGCGGTCCAGTTTCATTCTTTTGCATGTTGCTGTCCAGTTTCCCCAAAACCATTTATTGAAGAGATTGTCTTTTACCCATTGGATATTCTTGCATCTTTTGATGAAGATTAATTAATTGGTTTATTTCTGGGCTCTCTATTCTGTTTCATTAATCTAAGTGTCTAATTTTGTGCCAGTGCCACAATGTTTTGATTACTACAGACTTATAGTTTGAAACCTGGTATTGTGATATTTCCAGTTGTCTTCTTTTTCAAGATTGCTTTGGCTATTTGGTGTCTTTTGTGGTTTCATACAAGTCTTAGGATTTTTTTTTTTGTTCTAGCTCTGTGAAAAATGTTGTTGGCAATTTGATAGGGATTGCATTGAATTGCAATTTTCTTTGAGTAATATGGACATTTTTACAGTATTCTTGTAATCCATGATCATAGAATGTCTTTCCGTTTTTTTTCCGGTGTCTTCAATTTCCTTCATAATGTTTTGTAGTTTTCAGTATATGGGTCTTTTACCTCTTTGCTTAATTTCCTCCTCAGTATTTTATTCTTTTTGGTGCAATTATAATTGGTGTTGTTTTCTTAGTTTTTTTCCAGTTATTTTATTCGTGTACAGAAATGCAATGGATTTCTGTATATTTATTTTTGTTTCCTGCAACTCATTTATCCTAGTAGTTTTGGGTGGCGTCTTTAGGGTTTTCTATATGTGGTGTCATATCATCTGCAAGTAGTGAGGGTTTTACTTCTTCCTTGCCAATTTGGATGTTATTTATTTCTTGTCTGGTTGCTACAGATAAGACTTCCAGTACTGTGTGAAATAAAAGTGATAAGAGAGTCTTGTTCCTGATCTTAGGGAAAAACTGTGCTTTTTATCATTGAGTATATTAGCTGTTAGCTTTTGATGTATTATGGCCTTTTTTATATTGAGCTATGTTTCCTCTAACCCTACTTTGTTGAACATTTTTATCACGAATGGATGTTGTACTTTGTCAAATGCTTTTTTCGCACCTATTGAAATGATCATATGGTTTTTATCCTTTCTCTTTTTGTTGTGCTGTATCATGTTGATTGATTGGCAAATATTGAACCACCTTGTATTCCAGGAAGAAGTCCCATCGTGGTGAATGATTTTTTTTTTAATGTATTGTTATATGTGGTTTGCTCATATTTTGTTGAGGAGTTTGCATCTTTTTTTGTGGTGTCTTTATCTGGTTTTGGTATCTGGGAAATGCTGGCCCCATAGAATGAATTTGGAAGCTTTCCTTCCTTTTCTATTTTTTGGTATAGTTTGACAAGAATAGGTATTAACTCTTCTTTGAATGTTTGGTAGAATTCACCTATGTAGTTCTCTGGTCCTGGACTTCTGTTTGTTGGGAGTTTTTTGATTACTGATTCAATTTCATTGCTGGTAATTGGTATGTTCAAATTTTCTATTTCTTCCTCATTCAGTTTTGGAAAGTTATAGGCTTCTAGGAATTTATCCATTTCTTTTTTTTTTTTAGGATGTCCAACTTGTGAGTGTGTAATTTTTCATAATATTCTCTTATGATTGTATTTCTTTGTTGTCAGTTATTTTTCCTCTTTCATTTCTGATTTTGTTTGAGTCTTTTTTTAAAAAAATTGATGAGTCTGGCTGAAGGTTTATTGATTTTGTTGATCTTTTCAAAGAACTAGCTTCTGGTTTCATTGATCTATTGGTTTTTTAAAAAAAATTTTTGGTCTCTATTTCATTTATTTCTGCTCTAATTTTTATTCTTTCTTTCCTTATACTGGTTTTGGATTTTTATCCTTCTTTTTCAGTTCCTTTAAGGTAAAGTTGTTTATTTGAGATTTTTCTTGAGGTAGGCCTGTATTGCTATAAAATTCCCTCTTAGAACAGCTTTTGCTGCATTCCAAAGGTTTTGGACCATTGTGTTTTCATTTTTATTTGTGTCAATGTATTTTTTTATTTCCTCTTTGATTTTCTGGTTGACTCATTCATCATTTACTAGCATGTTTCTGAACTTCTCTGTATTTGTGTTTTTTCTAGATTTTTTTCTTGTGGTTGATTTCTAGTTTCATAGTGTTGTGGTCCGAAACGATGCATAGTATGAATCAATTTTTTAAAAAATTTGTTGGGACTTCCTTTGTGACCTAGTATGTGATCTATTCTGGAGAATGTTCCATGTGAACTTGAAAAGAATGAATATTTTGTTGTTTTAGGATGGAGTGTTCTTAATATATCTATTTGATCCTTCTGGCCCAATGTGTCATTCAAAGCTGCCGTTTCCTTGTTGATTTTTTGTTTGGATGATCTGTCCATTGATGTAAGTGGGGTGTTACAATCCCCTACTATTATTGCTATCATTACTTCCTCTATGTTTGTTAATAGGTTCTTTATGTGTTTGGGTCCTTCCATGTTGGGTGCATCAATATTTACAATTGTTATATCTTCTTGTTGGATTGTTCTCTTTATGATGATACAGTGTCCTTCTTCATCTCTTGTTACAATCTTTGTTTTAAAGTCTATTTTGTCTGATATAAGTATTGAGAACTTTGCTTTCTGTTCACTTCCATTTGCATGGCAAATACTTTTCCATCCTTTCACTTTCAATATATGTGTCTTTATGTCTGAAATGAGTCTCTTATAGGCAGAATATAGGTGGGTCTTTAAATTCATTCTGTCACCCTATTCTTTCAGTTGGAGTGTTCAGTTCATTTATATTATAAGTAATGACAGATAGTTATATACTTATTACCATTTTGTTAATTGTTTTATGTTTGTTTTTGTAGTTCTTTTCTGTTCCTTTCTTTGCTTGCTCTCTTCTCTGACAGTTTGCTTTGCTTTCTAGAGTGATATATTTGGATTCCTTTCTCTTTATTTTTTTGCATAACTATTACTGGCTTTTAATTTGTGGTTATCATTCTGTTTGTATATAATGTCCATTGCAAATAGCAGTCTATTCTAAGTTTATAGTTGCTTAAGTTTGAACCTATTCTTTTTTTTTTTTTTTTTAAATTTTATTTATTTGACAGAGATAGAGACAGCCAGCGAGAGGGAACACAAGCAGGGGGAGTGGGAGAGGAAGAAGCAGGCTCATAGCGGAGGAGCCCGATGTGGGACTCGATCCCAGAACGCCGGGATCACGCCCTGAGCCGAAGGCGGACGCTTAACGACTGCGCCACCCAGGCGCCCGAAGTTTGAACCCATTCTTTACTCCTTTCCTCAACATTTTTTAGGCATATACTGTCATCCTTTTCATCTTTTTATTTTGTGAATTCTTCAAATTATTTTTATAGATATACTCTACTGCTTTTGTGTTTCCTGCTTGTCTTACTCCTACGTATGGTCTTTCCTTTCCAAAGAGTCCCCTTTAATATTTCTTGTGGGGCTGGATTAGTGGACATGAATTCCTTCAGCTTTTGTTTGTCTGGGAAAGTCTTTATGTCTCCTTCTATTCTGAATGATAGTCTTGCTGGATAAAGTATTCTTGGCTGCAGATTTTTTTCCTTCAGCCCTTTGAATATATCATGCCACTCCATTCTGGCCAAGTTTCTGTTAAAAATCTGCTGAGAGCCTTATAGGGTTTCCCTTGTATGTGACTATTTTCCTTTCTCTTGCTGCTTTAAAAATTCTCTCTTTATCACTACATTTTGCCATCTTAAATGCTATGTGTCTTGGTGTGGACCACTTTGGGTTGATTTTGTTGAGGTATTTCTATGCCTCCTGGATCTGGATTTCTGTTTCTTTCCTCAGATTTGGGACGTTTTCAGCTATTATTTCTTCAAATAAATTTTCTGCCCCCTTTCCTCTCTTTTCTCCTTCTGGGATCCATATAATGCAAATGTTGTTATGCTTGAAGCTGTCTCTGAGTTCCCTGAATCCATTTTCCTTTTAATTTTCTTTCTTTCTTTTTCTTTCTTTTCCTTTCCTTTCCTTTTCCCCTTTCCTGTTCACCTTGATTGCTTTCTATTACTCTGTCATCCTGGTCACTGATCTGTCTTTCTGCTTCCTCTAGTTTACCATTCAATCCATCTAGCGTATTTCCAATTTCAGATACTGAGGTCTTGATCGCTGATTGGTTCTTTTTTATGTGTTCTATCTCTTTATTGCCAGTCTCACAGATGACCTCTACTCTTTTCTCAAGTCCAGTGATTATCTTTATGACCATTACTTTAAATTTTTAATCAGGCATATTACTTTTCACCATTTTGTTTAGATCTTTGCTGTGATTTGGTCTTGTTCTTTCATGTGGGACATATTCCCCTGTCTCCTCATTTTGTTTAACTCTCTGGAGCTATTTCTCTGTATTAGGAAAGTTAGTTACATCTCCCACTCCTGAAAGTATCAGCCTAGTGGTTCTGCAGTGCAGCATCCCCTCTTCGCCAGACCCTGGTCTTTCCAAGGTGTCTCCTATGTGTGTTGTGTGTGCCCTGCTGTTGTGGCTGAGCCCCTTTTTCCTTCAGTCTTGTTGTCTGCAATGGCTGCCTATTGTTGGCAGGGTTTGGTCTCTGTGTTGATGGTCAGTTTGGGGCCACCTTGGTCTTATGTTGAGTCAGACCAGGTGTTGCCAGAGATGCAGTAGCACTGAACTGCAGAAGTGCCCAGGGATTGGGTGTCCAGTGTTAACAAGGTTTGTGTGGGTCTGCAGCAGGAGGGGATCTGGAGCAGAGGCCTGGCTGGGGGGGGGGGGGGTTGTGTGCATAGGAGAATAAAGTGGTAGGGCATGCTGTTAGCAAGTTGGGTAGTGAGTAGCAGTGTTATCCTGCTTCCTGCAGGTATCTGTGTGTTTATGCTGGGAGGTGGGTGTTGGAGAGAAATGGTGCCTGCCAGCTCCTTTTTTCCTGGAAAAGTCTCCTGATGATCCTTGCCCCTCCCAGCAGATCTAGTAAATTTTAACCCTTCTGGTTTTCAAAGCCAAAAGTTATGGGAATTTGTGTTCCCCATTCAGGCTCCTTGGTGTGAAAGTCTTTTTCTCTCCCCTCTCAGTGCTTTGTGTTGTCCCTTTCTCCCCTGGGCAACCCTGTGTCTGTTCAGCTCCTGATCATGTCTCTGCCCTTCCTACCCTCTTTGATGTGGCCTTTTCCCTACATTTACCTGAGGAGAGTTTGTTCTGCCATCTTCAGGTTGTTTTCTGGGGTATTTACACTGAAGTGGCTGTTATCTGGTTGTATCTTTGGAATGAGGTTGAGCTATGTGATCTCCTACTCTGCCATCTTTCCTGGAATCTCTGCTCTGATCTTTATCATTTCCTTCCTTCTGCTCATCTTGGACTTTGTTCTTATTTTTCTAGTTTCTTTAGCTATACATTTTGATTGCTTATTTGAACTTTTTCTTGTTTTTTGAGGTGGGTCTGTATTGCTATATGCTTCCCTCTTAGAACTACTTTGGCTGTGTCCCAAAGATTTTGCCTTTGTGTTTTCATTTCCATTTCTCCCCATGAATTTTTTTGTTTCTTCTTTGATTGCTTCATTGGTTCATTGGTTGTTTAGTATCCTGTTGTTAACCTCCATGTGTTTGTGTTTTTTCCATTTTTTTTCCTTGAGATTTATTTCTAGTTTCATACTGTTGTGGTTGGAAAAGATGCATGGCATGATTTCAATCTTCTTTAATTTATTGAGGCTTGTTTTGCAGCCTAAACTGTGACCTTTTCTGGAGAATGTTCCGTGTGCATTTGAAAAGAATGTGTATTCTGCTATTTTGGGATGGAATGTTTTGTGTATATCTATTATGTCCCTCCCATCCAATGTGTCAATCAAAGACACTGTTTCCTTTTGATTTTCTGCCTGGATGATCTATTGATGTAAATGGAGCTTACAGTTCTGTACTATTATTGTATTACTGTCAGTTTCTCTCTTTTTGTCCATTAATATTCGTTTTATGTATTGAGGTGTTTATTCTCTTGTTGAATTGATCCTTTTATTATTATGTACAGTCATTCTTTGTCTCTTATTACAGTCTTTGTTTAAAAGTCTATTTTGTCTGATATAATATTGCTATACTGTTTTTTTGTTTGTTTGTTTTCATTTGTATGGTTCAATTTTTTCCATCCTTTCACTTTCAGTCTGTAGGTGTTTTTAGGTCTGAAGTGAGTCTCTTGTAGGCACCATACAGATGGGTCTTATTTTATCCATTCCACCACCTTATGTCTTTTGATTAGAGCATTTAGGCCATTTATAATTAAAGTAATTATTGATATGTATGTACTTAGTGTCACGTTGTTGTTTTCTGGTTGTTTCTGTAGTTCTACTCTGTTTCTTTCTTCCTCTCCTTCTTTCTTTGTGATTGATGAGTTTTTATAATGTTATGTTTGCCTTTCTTTCTCTTTACTTTTTGTGTATCTTTTATAGGTTTTGTGATTTCGGTTACCACCAGGTTCATATATAGTATTCTATGTAAATAGCATTCTATATTAATTTGGTCATTTAAGTTCAAACACATTCTAAAAAGAAAGGGGGGACTTTTTTCTTTCTTTTTTACTCCCTCTTCCACATTTTATGTATCCTCTCATATTTTATATTTTTTTCATAATTTTCTTATATCTTATGGCCATTTCTTTTCTACTTAAAGTCCCTTTAACTTTATGTCTTATAATGCTTGTTTAATCACCATTAAACCCCTTTATCTTTCATTTGTGTGGGAAGCTCTTTATCTCTTCAAATATGAATGATAATCTTGGTGGGCAGAGTATTCTTAGTTGTAGGTTATTTTTTTCTTTCAGCGCTTTGAATATATCATGCCACTCCCTTCTGGCTCGCAAGGTTCTTACTGAAAAAAGCAGCGATAGCTTTATTTGTTTTCACTTGTAGATGATGTTTTGCTTCTGTCCTACTGCTTTTAAAATTCTCTCTTTATCTTTAGCCTTTGACATTTTAATTATTATGTGCTGTCGTGTGGGCCTCCTTGGGTTCATCTTGTTTGGAACTCTTGGTGCTTCTTGGACCTGGATGTTTATTTCCTTTGCTAGGTTAGGGAAGTTTTTAGTAATTATTTCTTTAAGTTGTCCACCCTTTTCTCTCATCTTCTTTTGAGATCCCTATACTGTGAGCGTATGATTGTTTGATGTTGTCCAGGAGACCCATTAAGTTATCCTCATTTTAAAAATTCTGATCACTTTTTGCTGTTTTACTTGGGTGCTTTTTATTGTCTTTGCTTACAGATTGCTGATAGATTCTTCTGCAACTGCAAATCTGTTGATTCCCTCTAGTGTGTGCTTTACAAAATTTATTTCACTTCTTAAATTCTTCAACTCAGATTGGTTCTTTTTTGTATTTTCTATGTCTTTATTGAAGGTCTCACTGAGTTCTCCCACTCTTCTCCAGCCCAGTGAGTGTCTCTGTTTCACTTAGTTCCTTTTCAGAACTTTTTTTCTTGTTCTTTCTTTTGGAGCATATTTCTCTGCCTCCCCATTTTGCTTGACTTCCTATGTTTGTTTCTATGGATAAGGCAGAACAGCTACTTCTAAACTTGAAGCAATGGTCTTGTGTATGGCTATCTTCTATGTAGACTGTGTGTGCTTGTTGACTATTTCTGGCTGGCTGGAGCTGTGGCTGGCATGGGCTGGGAATCTTGGGGCTTTCCAGTAGTGGGAACCCTGTCAGGGTCGCTAAAGCAAAGAGGATGCAGGTTGTGGTGTTCCAGTGTTCTATGCACTGAGCTGAAGCTGAGATGGGTACAAGCCAGTTGTCCCCGGGGTGCTCTGTGCATGAGGTGCCTTGGCGGTGTGGCTGGATCTGGGGCAGTGTATAGACTGGGAGCCTCTGAGCTCTGTGCAGAGAATATACCTGGCAGGTACCAACTAAAGTGGGGACAAGCTGCAGGCACCCAGGGCTCTACACACAGAGGTTCACCTTGGCAGAGGACAGCTGAAGCTAAAGTAGCTGTAAACTGGGGTTTTTCGGGACTCTCCACACAGGGGGTGCCCCAACGGGGCTGCTAGAACTGAGGCAGGGCACAGGTTGGGAGGTCCTGGGGTGCTCCATGCAGGGGCGGGGGGAGCTGGCAAGACAGCTAAAGCTAAAACAGGCACTGGAGCTCTCTGAGCAAAATACGCACCAGCGGAACAGTTGAAGCTGAAGGGTTTGTAAGCAAGGGTGTCTCAGTGCTCTCCATACAGAAGGCAACCTGGTGGGACAGTTGAAGCTGAATCAGGTACACGCCAGGTAGTCCTAACGTGTTCAGGGCAACGAGTGCCCCAGCCAGGCTACTGGAGCCAAGACTGGTGCAGGTGGGAATGTTCTGGCGTGTTGCATGCAGGGGAGCCCTGGTGGGGTGGCTGAAACCATGTCCATGACTTTTTCTTTTCCCCCTTTACCTGATCATTTCTGAAATGTTTTCCCATGAATCCTTTTTTCCTATTTCTCTCCCATGGATGTATATAAATATTTTCACTAAAATATACTAAGGTGCTGGTTAAAAATACAGATTCTCGGGCTACCTCAAAAGAACTGTGGGTGATGCTGGAAATATTTTTTCACCATATTTCCCACATACATATTATGACATTGATGTTTGAAAAACACTGGTCTAGAACATGTGCCTTGAGAGCCTGTCCATTATTTTTTATGAAATTAGTGCCAGCCTTTAAGGTTATTAGGGATGCCTTGTTTTCTTTCTCTTTTTTCCCTTTCCTTTTCCTTTTGTCCGTCCTTCCTTCCTTCCTTCCCTCTTTTCTTCCTTCTTTCTTTCTTTCTTTCTTTCTTCTCTTTCTTTCTTTCTCTTTCTTTCTTTCCTTTCTTTCTTCTTTCTTTCTTTCTTCTTTCTTTCTTCTCTTTCTTTCTTCTTTCTTTCTTTCTTTTTCTTTCTTTCTTCTTTCTTTCTTTCTTTCTTTCTTTCTTTCTTTCTTCTCTTTCTTTCTTTCTTCTTTCTCTTTCTTTCTTTCTTTCTTTCTTTCTTTCTTCTTTCTTTCTTTCTTCTTGTTTGACTGATTGATTTCATTATTTTTGCATGAGGTTGAGATGAATGGGCATGTAGATGGATTTGGGTTTTGGCCATAGACCCCCATCTGGGTGAAAAACACAGCTGTAATAGGTAAACGTTACTGTTTTATCAGTTTATGGGCCTTGTGAGTTGGAAAGAAGTGTGGAACGCAGAGAGAAACTCTCAGGGCTCTCAGAAAAAATAAACATTAGTGTGGCTGTTGTTCTGTGTTACATGCATTACACATTTAGGGCTATTACTGAGAATTGAAGGGTTGATCTGCAAGCATAACATGTGAACAAGTTGGATGATAAATAATACATTCAGGTCAAATTTATAATTTATTGCTGTTGTCATAGTCAAGTAGTTGTGTAGTGATTTATTTCAATTGCAATTAGCGTGCACAAGATGGGACAGTGGTGTGGATGTAACATTCTCCCCATTCCCCATGCTAATGATCGTGTCTACATGCCTCTCTAAAAACTGTAATTATTACACAAAAATCACTTTCCAGGATCAAAGAACCCTTGGTTCAAGGGTATGAAAATCACAGAACTTAAAAAATGGATACTGAAAATCGATGGTTCAGTTCCGGAGAAATGAAATTATTGGATGTGCTATACTCACACAATATTTTTTAAAGTTGTTTTATCTGTTCTAGCTGGTACAGTTAACTGGATTATTTCTAGTTTTTATTTCAAAGTGGTTCTCAACTCACCATCACTGGCAATAGGATGTCAACAAGACAGAGACAATCAGATTAAGGAAATCTTTATGTTGCAGCCAATTTTAATTTGTGTTCCGTTCACCGCAGTGAGGAGCAAAGGGACAGAGGAATATGTTCACCAGGGTTTTGGAGAATTGAACTTATTGCCATTGTATTGTTTTCTAAATTTATATTCTTTATGAATATAAAACATAACAGAGGGATCAGGTAAATAAACCTTAGAGATTCACCATGTTGCTTTCCATATGAAATAATTCCCTCATAGCACACAGCCTTATAAAAGAACTGTCTTTTTGATTGTTTGCCTGGTTCAAAGTTTGACTAAGGGTGGCCCAAACAAGGAGTGTGTGGTGGTGGGTAGCGATTGTGAGGCACAGAACACTGCTAAGGTTGGGGTTTGTGTGGGTATCTACGTTAGTTTTTCTTGTTCACCCTGGATGGCCTAACATTATCCCTCCTGAATTCTTTAAACTGATTTGCTAGATTAGTTTTACATCAGGCCATAATACATGATGTTGTGAAGGACACTCAGGTTATAAATAATTTTTACTTTGTTTTAGTGACGTTCTCCAATAGCACTCCTGCGTATTTCCATTCCAGTATGATACATCAACTATATTCTTGGAATCTTGTCTGGAATTAAACATCCACTAAATTCAAAAGTAATTATTTTTTTTATTTCAACTCTATAAAGTATACAACAGGCACTCGGCAATTACAGCTGCAGGAAAAATACAGAGCAAATCAAAGCAGGGTAATTTTATGAAAAAGTTTTTAATCTACATCAAAAGAGTGCAAGTGGTCAATGACCATTTGATGACAGTTGTTGCATTCTGACTAACAAAGGACTCTTTCATGTAGAACAAATTGTAAGAGGACAATCAACCATAGCTGTAAGAATACAAAAGAACTGACCAGTTGTAAAAACATCATACAATGAAATAAATTGGATAGATGATGCTTGAAGAAATGTCCCTTTCCTCAGAAAGCCCAAACCTCTGAGTCATGGTCAAGGTCCCAGAGCTCTGTTAATTCAGGGGCAGATAAAGAGGAGGGCTAACAACACACTTCCAATGTTTATCTTGCCAGGTCTGTTGAAAACTTGCCTCATAAATGATTTGCATATACAAGAACTCAGAAAGCATCCTGTTTTGTTGAGGAGTGCACCAAGGTACGTGTTCATCATTGGTTTCATAACGAGGTGTGGTTAGCAGTCACTCTCCAATTTTTCTTTTGAGTTGCATCGTTGGTAATGGAGTCTATAAAAGGAGACGTTAGAACTTGACTGCACTGTTTTTTTTTTTTAAACTGAATCTGCACAGCTTAGCAAAACAGGAATACCTGTATACAGACTGATAGTATGTCATATATTAATTTGACCTGCACATACATTTATACATTTCACAGAAATGACGCTGTATCTCAGTAACAGATACACAGCTCTGGTACGTGTAACAGAAATAAGAGCACAACTTCATCATTTCTGTAATTCATCAATATTATATAATAAAGGCTTATAAATTGTTAGCAGAAAGAACTGTAAAACGCAGCAAGCTAAGAAAGGACAACATTTTGAGGTGTATTTGTCTTTGTCATGCAGCATAACACCAAATTTGTTTTTTAATAGGATGCCATGAATTTAAGGCACTTGCAACAATGCCAGATAGCCAGGTCATGTTCTAAACTATGGAACAGATGAAACCGTACAGCTGACGTAATTTTCAATAATACTGACAATTATGACATTAATTCAAGTCTACTTGGACCTAAAAACATTATCCAATACAAAGAAAATGAAATAATAATGCTGTGAAACACTAAAAAAAGTTATATGTACCACAAAATATCACACAAAAATACCTATTTACATAAATATTTGTTTGTGGTCCTATTGTGAAAGAAAACGTCATTATGGATAATAAACAGATCACCTCTACCGTATGAAATCAGTTCTAATATCCTTATTTTCTGTATGGTAGCTGACTTCTTTACAATTTCAGTTCACCATCAGTTCAGTCATGTAGAAATGAAATGAGAAAAATTCCATAGCTGAATTTATATATTACACATGTGTGAGTCACATGCATAGCCCATAATTTTAAGTAAAAAAAAAAATGTGACTTGTAAAGAATATAATCAAAAGAAATTTGTTTTCAATGCCACATGGACCTGATTCATATATGAACAAAGAAGATACGAACATAAAGATCATTTATAGCAAATTTCCAGAAATCGCTTTCTCTAAAGTGTTCAATTTATCTCAGATATCATGATGTTCCTTTCCTTGGCAGTTTTCAGTTTCCCTGTGCATCAAGACACACAGAAAGCCCTTATTTCCCATACTTGAAGTATTAACAAAGTCAGTTAACAAATCAAACAAGTTGGCACTATTCTAACTTATCCAGATGTTCTTTAGTGTAAGAAAAGAGAGGGGCATGAACAATTCAGAAATAAAGCGAGATGCACTTTACAAAGCTGACCATGACTTTTAGCCCTAGTGTCTTCATTAAGACAGGATTTAAATCCTTAAATTTCAATGCTGAAGATTAGAGGACTGTTTTCTCTTAGCAATTTTTGGAAGATGTAGTTCACCTTTGTTAGTGATTGCTTTAGACATCCTAATGCAATGCCACGGGTGAAATGTAACAAAGATGTGCGAACAAGTGGGAAAAATGGCCGACAGTTCGATTGAGCTGGAAGCTACTCCTTCATTCCTCAGAGAACTTATACATTGTCTTAGACTTGAACCACAGTAAGCACTAAGCTCTTGGGCTATTGGGGCATTTGAAAAATTGCAGGAGCAGATTCTCTTAATGACTAGATAAACTTAATACTCTGGCAAACCTTTAGCATGTCTAAACCACTCTATCTTTGAACAAAAATCACTGTTAACAGTGACTGTGATATTGAAACTATATACTTTTTAAAAGCCCGGTTAAAAGCAATATGAAAATTCTGAAATAGCATTCATAGCTGGATTTTAGGTTGATAGGTTTACTTTTATATTCTGAAATCTGTAGAAGAAAGTGGGTATCTTGGGGAGTAAATTGATCTTAAGCAATTATTTGTAAGGGAGGGAAAACTCTAACACAAGAAGAATAGTCACATCTTGGGTTCAAACTTTTAATGTAACTTTATCCTGATTATATATAGTAAGCCTTTAGTATTTTTATTCCCCAAATGTTTCTTAGATTATGTTTTGATACCATATTCTAAAGTAGTCTTGGTATGAAAAATTCAAACAGAAATCATAATATATGCCTTCTTGGATATGGTATGATGACCTGTGTGGACATATTTTTTGCAGAAATGTTTATGTTTCATTGACTTAAAAAAAACAACTTTATACTGGAAAAAAAGCAACCTTCAACTTAATATACCAAATTCACACACTGTTCCAAATCAGGATGACAGCTCAGAAGATTATACATTTGCTTACGCAGGTAGAACAGTTCCAAACGGTCTGCTACTGACGACAGCTAATTGTAGTCAACTCTCCTGCCAACAAAGGACTCTGTTTAGACTGCTGATTCTTTACCCCTCATGAAAAAAGCAAATAAGTTTGGTATTTTCAGATACAGTTCAGGATTGTAATATGTCTGTCCTACTTAGCTAAAATTTATGTTTGAGAAACCAGGGTCCTGTTTTCTTCTCTACTCCCTTCCTCTCACATGTGCATGAACTCACCCTGGTTCATTCACCGAAAGGTAAACAACACCTGGCTAGGTCTGGTCCTGTTCCCTGACCGCACATAAGCAAGCCTCCTCATCTGGTGAATCTCAGTGATTTTGTGCTTTCCTCTTCTTTTTTGGTTCAGGCCTAAGACAAGAAGCCAGTTGAATGGGTTTTAATCACCTTTCCCCCTGCAACCCTAGGCTATGTTGAGTACGTGAAATCTAATGGGAGTCTGGTTGGTAAATGTAGTGAAGAATGCTCGAGTCTCTGGCTACACAGGTGATGGTTAGAATTTGCATTGTCTGCTCAGACACGGACATTTACAGATGAAAGATATACATAGCACCTATATAGTTTTTTATTTTTATTTTTGGATGGATCTTAGTCCCTCTCCACCCCACCCTGCCCCCACCCCCCCAAGGGTTTCTTTTTATAAAAGGGAATATTTTAAGCCTCAGTCTGAGGGCATGTGAAGTAATAAATAAAAATCAGTTGGCTGCTAGTCATTTATTTCCAGGACCATCTTGAAGCACAAGATTTTAAAAGATATGAAATGGTTTGTGAGTTGCTTTTTTTTTCCACTCTGTCATGCCAATTTATCAAAAAAAGAAACAAATATCATGCATGTTGGTTTTTTTTTCAATCCTCTGTGAAAACGCATATACGCCTGCTATGAGAGTTCTCAGCGGAATCTATAGCAGTTGTGCTTTTATCGTATCAATTTTTAAAATCTGTCGGAAAGGAAAGGTAACATTCAGTCTCGTCATCAGCACTGCTGGGAAATTAAATCATGAAACCTCTAGCACTGGTTTGACATAACCTCTGTGACCAACAGATGCGTGGCCCTCTTCTGGGTGGTGTAGACACCGGCTTGCGTGAACGTATCCTACGACCTCACCGGAAGGAAGGGACGAGCCCAGTTTTTGTACCACGGTCATCTATCGTACCCAATATGTTGGTTTTGATCTTCTTGATAATTCTAGCAAGGTACAGACTCTTTTACTAGGTTGAAGTGTTTCTGACTGTCTTTCAAATTATAGTCAGAGCAAAGCAAGATCATCGCAACAATAGAAGACATCTCTTTACTGGTGTGAAAGGCTTTGCTTCAGGACCACCATGGCAACTGCTATTTTTAGGATCAAACAGAAAACATGTAAAGAGCACTACTGTCATCTAAGCAAGAAGTCCTAATGCCACTGGAGTTACCGGAGCAGCATCGATCAAAGGCATCGTGGTGACCCCGAGCACTAATCTTCTCTCCATCCCTCAGGTTTGCTGGCAGCTGTGTCTCAGAAAAAGCTGACTTCAGCAAGGCAGAAGCAGGTAAGAGAAATACATTAGAAGTCTATGTCCCATCCTGAGTTGTCATCAGGTGGTGGTTCGTCATTGTCCTCAGGGAAACTGTCAAAATTGCTTGTGTCTGTGGGTGATGCAACCTGCAAACCAGAGAGAATGAGCAGTGAAAGGATTTCTTGATTTGTGAGTCCAATTCCAAAGTAGAGTTTTACAAAGCATTCTTTATTCATTACCGAATCGATGACTTTTTTTTTTTTTTTTGAGCATCTACCAGGTTTTGTGGTTTGTATTGGGGGGAACAGCAGTGAATAAAAACAGACATGACTCTGACCCTCATGAAGTTTCTACTCCAGTAGAGGGCATACTGTATGATTAAAACAAATAATCTAGAGATGATGATAAAGTTTGGTTACTGCAATGAAGAAAAAAGAGTATAAGAGTGATGATGGAAAGTCTCTTTTAAAAATATTATTTCAAAACTAAGAATTGATGAGTTCAATTTTTGCACATGCAAAGGTCCTGAGGTGAGAGAGTCCTTCAGGCTGTGATGTAACCAAAGAAGGCCTGGGTGGCTGCCGTGTAAGAGAGGAGAGTAGTGGAAGGAGAAATAGGCAGAAATCAGGTCATGCAGAGTCTTATTGGCCATCTTAAGGCTTCTGTGTATTTCAAGTATAATAAAAAGCCATTCCTAAACTCAAGCAAAACTCTTGCAAATTTACTGGGTAAAGTCCAGTCTGTAGAGCATCAGTAAAAGTGAAAATCCACACTTCAGTTTCCCTCATATTCTAGAATATTAACAACCGCTTATATACTAATATTTAATGGAATATATATGGGTATTTCCATCAGTACATCCCATTCAGTATTACTATTGCATAAACAGAAACCCCTGAGCGATTTAGGTGAGTATCATTTAGACTTACTATTTACCCCTCCAAGTTTCTTATTCTACTTTTGTTCTCAAAACAAAACCTCAGGAATGCCATTAGCATCTCTAATGGGAGGTATGGTAATGTTGCGTTTGCGAATAAACATAAACTTTGACACAGAAATAGAAGTAGGGAAAATGTTTCTTTTTTTTAATTTTTAAAAATTTTTTATTATGTTAGTCACCATCCTTAGTTTTTGATGTAGTGTTCCGTGATTCATTGTTTGCATATAACCCCCAGTGCCCCATGCAATACATGTCCTCCTTAATACCCATCACTGGGCTAGCCCATCCCCCCACCCCCTCCCCTCTGAAATCCTTAGTTTGTTTCCCAGAGTCCACAGTCTCTCTCTCATGGTTCATTTCCCCTTCTGTATAAAGAGCAGTCTTGAGTTAGTCCCAGAAAAAGGAAGTATATGCCCGAATGGCTCAGGACAGCAAAGCAGCCCTTTGCCTCTTTGTAAAGTTGCAGCACATTTCATCGGACAGATGCGGTATTAAATAAAATACATAAACATGCAAACATTCAATCACCGTTAGTGGGCTGCTAGTTAACAAAACACCTGATGTGTTCAGAAAAGACAGTTAAAGAAAGAGAATCCTTTTCTTCGGGAGTCGCATGACAGGATAAATGAACACAGTACCGCCTTCCCACTTCGAAGGGACACGGGGACATAAAGGGAACAATACTGTCCAGGAATTGGTACCTGCCGAAAATGGTGCTGGACTGTTGACCAAACCCACCCAGAAACCAGAGGGCCCAGGAATGCTGGGAGTGGCTTTATGGGTTAGGCTCCTGGGGACAGAACAAGGTGGGTTGTAAACTGGGATCATAAAGACAAGATAATAGCCCATTGCCCTAACTCACCCAGGTACACTCTTGTACACACTAAACTGGTCATAATTCATGACTAGGCCTAATTCATTAACGTTGGTCATGTATTCTTGGGCAATGATGTATGAAGTTTATATATTCTGGAAGAAAAAGAAACTTGTTGCTGGACACTCGTTATGCTCTTTTGTCTACATCAGGGTATATTTAACACTATACTAAAAGTCCATTTTTATTCACTAATTTCTTTTATTTGTTTCAAAAGGTAATGGTAAAATACACATAAAACAACCATCCCCTAATTGACCTGTGTATAAGCTTGGGTTTTAGGTATCATTATTCTAATGTAGTTTATTTAATCTGAACATATGATAAAAAGTTAACAACTGACATAAACACCGTACGTGTCACAGAAATATAAGGTGGATGGTTTACTTACACTTGGTATTATAGGAGGTGTCAAGGTGCCTTTTCTCAAGCCTTCCCAGTTAAAGCCCTCAAACCATCTAGGAAAGGAAAAAAAAAAAAAAAAGGTAGCTAGTTAAAGGCATGTTATTTCAGCTAAAACCTTCTCATTGCAACATATGTGATAGAAAGCAGCTAGGCAACCAATTTCAGTGTGACAAGAATGTATTCTATTTAATTGCAAACTTTTATGGTCAGGTTTTTTAAAAATATGCATTCCATAAAATAATTGTTGAAATATTTAACACCAATTAGAAAATAACTCCTTTTCTAGCCATTTCAGGCAGAATGTCTGGATGACCTTGTTCCTACACTATCATTATAACTTAATAAATGTCATGATATGCTTGGCCCTGAGCCTTACAGGACATTTTATTTTAACGCTGTAGAACCAGGGCATGAAAAGTCAGGATAGATAATTATCCTTTCAGCTTTGCAATGACAATGTGGGCAGCCTCAATTAATTAACCTTTCCACATCGCTGTATTAGGTCTAACTCTGAGTTGGCACTTTTGTGTGTGTGTTCATAGAAAAAAAACATTAAATATGCAATACCAGGGTCATCATAATTCCTAACAGAATGTCAACACATTTGACTAAAATAGATTGAAGGTATTTTCTGTAGTTTTTCCTGTGCAAATGAGGACCAGATAATACTAAGGTTTTTGGTTCTGTTTTGTCTTTAAAGTAGCAAATGCTTACACCAAATTCTTAGCAGACGTTTTAGATATTTTGATAAATAAGTTCTTCCGGTAGGGATGCGAATTTGTGAGTGTCACAAAAACAGACCAAAAAAAAACCCAGTTTGGTCTTAGTTTAGCATTCGAATATCCAATTAACTAGGTAAGGTTTATTAACTAGGTAAGGTTTAATATTAAGATGTTGCTATGGTTAAAAAAAAAAACCACTGTACTCTGTACTTTTTTTTTTTCCTTTGTTTTATCTAATTAGGAAGTGGTGGGAAAAGTATATTCCGGTTTCTGTCTGGGAAATGAGGCATGACATGGTGGAGGACTTTTATTTTTGATACAATGGTAGAGAATAGAATCCCAGAGTTAAAAGCACACATTTCCTCTTCGTACCAGAGAGGAAAAATGCCCATTAGAGAAAATTCGGTGAATCGGTCACTTAGTATGGCTTGGGGTCATGTGGAACTGTGTGATGTTCCGGAACCCCAAGCAGAAGGGCCTTAGATCAGAAGGCTAACTGGTCTGATGTGCCCTTGGATGTTCCCATAGGCCGACTACTCATCACACAGCCTGGGGAGGTGCCTGTCCTGCTTTCTGGACCCTCCACAGAAAGGGACGAGGGAAGAACACTTACTTGTGCTTCTGAATGTCTTTCACGCCGTTTTTCAAATTCCCTAATCTTTCAGATGGGTTATCCCTGGAAAAAAATAAGGGCTTTAAGGAATCGAATCACTTTTGCATTATGATCCTTTCAAAAGCCATGGGGCTGAAATGCTTACCTGCATAGTTTTTTAATTAAATTAGCAGCATTTTTGGCAATCTTCTTTGGAAATTCTATCATGTCAATCCCCCTCAGTATGATGTTATAGGTTTTCATAGGATCTGGGCCTGAGAAAGGTGGGCTGCGAGAGTAAGATGTGAAAAGAGAATCACTTTCGTTTTCTAAATAAGAAAACTTAAATTGTCATAACTCTACAAATGACATTGATTCTTATCTGGGGACATATATGAGTAGTGATAACGGAATGATGCGGGATTAATAGCAAAACATCATGGAAACCCTTTCAAGGAAATCACTTAGCAAAACCATACATGGTCAAGTGTGTTTGCTGTTCCCTTCCTATCTTTTTAGTACAGGTGCCGAACCCCTCTTACTGTCGTTGGCCATTCAAGGTGCTTCTTCCACTTTCTAGCCCTTTCCCTGCCCTTGATTACACCTGAAATGAAGTCCCAAATCACTAGAACGTTACAAGGACATCAGTGGTAGGACACCATCTCCTGCTAACACCGCCCTCGCTCACTGGGATCAGCATGCCATGATCCCATGACCTCTATCAACCAACATAAAGTTTAAATTCTGTCAAAAGCTTTTTATGCATCTATTGAGATAATCATATGGGTTTTCACCTCTCTCTCGTTCATGTGATTTATAATGTTGATTGATTTGAGAATATTGAACTACTCTTGCAGCCCTGGAGTAGATCCCACCCAATTGTGGTGAATGATCCTTTTAATGGATTGTTGAATGTGGTTTGCTAATATTTGGTTGAGAATTTTTTTGCACCAATGTTCTTCACAGATATTGGCCTGTAGTTCTCTTTCTCTCTCTGTCTCTCTCTCATAGTGTCTTTGGTTTTGGTATCAGTGCAATGCTGGTCTCATAGAATGCACTTGGAAGCTTTCTTTCTTCTATTTTTTGGTAATAGTTTGGTGAGACTAGGTCTTAACTCCTCTTTACCTGTTGGGTAGAATTTACCTGTGAAGATTCTGGTCCCCTCCTTTTGTTTGTTGGAATTTTTGGAATACTGATTTAATTTTGTTATAGGTTTGTTCAGATTTTCTATTTCTTCCTGATTTTGTTTTGGAAGGTTGTATATTTCTAGAAATTTACCCATTTCTTTATATGGCAATGAAGTGGACAATCTAAATTTTTGTAGCATTCATTCTTTACAACCTTTGTATTTCATTGGTGTTGGTTATTACTTCCCTTTTATTTCTGATTTTAATTATTTGGATTTTGGATGCTTTTTTCTTCACAAGTTTTGTTAGAAGTTTATTTTTTCAAAAAACCAATTTTTTCATTGATCTTTTGTATTTTTTTTTTGGTCTCTCATTTATTTCCTCTCTGATTTTTATTATTTCCTTCCTTTCAACTCTGGGCTTTGCTTGTCCTTTTCTAGTTTCTTTAGGTATAAGGTCAGATTGAGATTTTTCTTGTTTCTTGAGGTAGGCCTGTGCCACTATAAATTTCCTTCATACAACTGCTTTTGCTGCCTCCCAGAGATTTTGGATTGTTGCATTTTCATTTGTCTCCATGATTTTTTTTTTTTTTTTGCCTCCATGTATTTTTAAAAATTTCCTCTTTGATTTCTTCATTGACAAATTGGTTGTTTTGTAGCATGTTGTTTAGCCTCTGCACATTTTTTTTTCCTATAATTAATTTGTAGTTTCATACCATTGTGGTTGGAAAACATGCTTGATTGGATTTCTATCTTAAATGTATTGAGACTTGTTTTGTGATCTAAATTGTGCTCTATCCTGGGGAATATTTCATGTGCGCATGAGAAGAATGTATTCTGCTGCTTTGGGATGGAATGGTCTGTATGTATCTGTTATGTCCATCTAGTCTAACGTGTCTTTCAAAGACATGGTTTCCTTATGATTTTCTGCCTGAATGATCTGTCCATTGCTGTAAGTGGGGTGTTAATGTCCCGTATTATTGTATTACTGTCCATTTCTCCCTTTATGTCTGTTCATACTTGCTTGATATATTTAGATGCTCTTGTGTTGGGTGGATCAATATTTACAACTGTTATATCCTCCTGTTGGATTGATCCCTTTATCATTAGGTATGGCTTGTCTTTGTTACAGTCTTTTTTAGTCTATTTTATCTGATATAAGTATTCCTACTGCAGCATTTATTTAATTTGCCTTCCTTTTGCTTAGAATATCTTTTTCCATTTTTTTCACTTTCAGTCTGTATGTTTGCCTCTTGTAAGCAGCAGGCAGATGGGTCTTTTTTTCTTTTTTAACCATTCCATCATTCTGTGTCTTTGATTGGAGCATTTAGACAATTTATATTTAAAGTAACTATTGATAGGTATGTACTTATTACCATTTTGCTATTGTTTTCTGGTTATTTCTGTAGTTATCGGTTTCTTTCTTTTTCTCTTGTTCTCTTTCCTTGTGATTGATGAGTTTCTGTAGTGTTATGTTTGGCCTTTTTATCTTTAATTTGGTGTATCTTTTATAGTTTTCAGGTTTGTGGTTACCATGAGGTTCATATATAATATCCTACTTAGAGTCTATACTAAGTTGATGGTGACTTAAGTTCAAACACATTCTATAAAAGCTTGATTTTTACCCCCTTCCTGCCACTTTGTGTATATGTTGTCATATTTTACATTTTTTAGATACAGCTGATTTTACTACTTTTGTCTTTTAACCTTTAAACTAGCCTTATAACCTTATAAGCCATTGCTCTATTACCTTTACTGTATGTTTGCTTTTACTAACGAAATTTTTTTCTTTCATAATTTTCTTCTAATTATGGCCTTTTCAACTTAAAGGATTCTCTTTAACTTTTTTTTTTTTTTTTAAGTAAGGCCAATGTAATGATGAACTTCATTACTTCGATGGTCTGGGAAACTCTCTCTCTCCTTCAAATCTGAATGATAAACTTGATGGGTAGTGTATTCTTGGTTGTAGCTCTTTCCTTTTGGCACTTTGAATGTATCGTGCCACTCCCGTGTGATTGCAAAGTTTCTTATGAAAAATTAGCTTATAGCCTTATGGGGTTTCCCTCGTACATAACTAGGAGCTTTTCTCTGCCTTCTGAAATTTTCTCTTTCTCTTAATCTTTGACATTTTAAATGTTACGAGTCATGGGCTTTTTCTTGTTTGGAACTTTTTGGGCTTTCTGGATCTGGATGTCTACTTCCTTTTCCAGGTTAGGGATGTTTTAAGTTATTATTTCCTCAAATATGTTGTTTGCCTTTTTTTTTTTTCTCTCCTTACCCCTTCTGGGACCTAGATAATGGGAAGATTATTTGATATTTTCCAAGAGATACATCTCTCTCTCTTTTTCCCTGTTCAACTGGGGTACTTTCCACTACCTGATCTTCTAGATCTCTGATCCATTCTTCTGTCTCTTCTAATTTCCTATTGATTCCCTTTAGTGTATTTTTCATTTCCATTACTGTATTCTTCAACTCTGACTCATTCTTTTTTTTTTGTATTTTTTCTATCTCTTTGTTAAAGTTCTCACAAAGTTCACCCATGCTTATCTCCATTTCATTTCTTTCTTTCTTTGTTTTTTTTTTTTTTTTTTTTTTAAGTTTTGTGTTGTTCTTTCATTTGGAGCATATTCCTCTCTCTCGTTTTGCTTGACTTGCTTTGTTCTATGAATTAGGCAGAACAGCTACTTCTCAACTTGAAGGAATGATCTCGTGTATGGTCATCCCTGGGTAAACTGTGTGGCCTGGTGACTTTGGCTGGCTGTGCAGAGCTGGAGCTATCCTGGGCTTGGGGGCATGGACCACTTGGTGTGGGGCCATCCTGATAGGATGGCCAGAGCAAAGTGGGCATGGGTGGGGGCAGTCCCAGGGCTCTCCACAAAGAAGATGCCTGGCAGGACAGCTGAAGTGGGCATGAGTTGGGGTGGTACTGGGGCTCTCCAGGAAAGGGGCACCTTGGCAGGACAGCCGGAGCCAAGGTGGGCATGCCTGGAATGTTCTGAGGGTGCTCTGCACCTGTTTTACTTTGGTGAAATGGCTGGAGCCATAATGTCCTCATGTGTGCCATGCTGGGGACACACTGGTGGGGACACCTGGGGAGCCAGGGGCTTGGGCTCACTGAGGTGGCAAGCCAGCTGTGGTGTCCAGGCTCTGCTCTCCTCTGCACCCTGAAGGTGGAGGGGAAACATAAGCAGGGGTGCTTGCCAGTCCTTCAGACCTGTAGAGAGTTCCAGCAGCTCTCCTGCCATGCAGCAGGGTTCTAGGGCTGGTTCCTTTATTTAAAGTTGCCACGATTTTTTTCTTCAGTGCCCAGGGCAGATGCATCTGGTCACAGTCCCCCAGTACTATGCCTCCCTACTGCAGTTCATGTACTGGAGGTGGGGCTCCCGTGTCCCCAACCCTCTCACCTCCATCTCCCCTGTCATTTTTTTATGTGGCCCCTTTCTATCTTTTGCTGTGCAGAAGCCATTCAGTCAGCCCTCAGTTTCCCATTATTATTATTTTTCTTCCACATGAAGCTAGTGCCCTTCTAGTGAAGCCACATCTCTGCCTGGAATGTTCTGTCTTGCTCTGTACGTCTAACACCCCTTCTTCCTTTAGGGCCCGGCTGCAGTCTTGCCTTATTCAAAAGCCTCCCTGGAAAAACTGAGCCCTCTTCAAAACTCTTTGATTTATAATGACTCTACTACTCCTTGTCTCCTGGGCCTGGCAGGATGGTGTATTTGTTTTTCTTTTCCTTGAGGAGTGTACAGTCTGTCTTAGACCTGGAAGTATCCACAGTACCCTTTTTAGTTGTTGATGACTATAATATTATTACACAGAAGACCTGCAAAACATTCACATTTCATTCAGATATCACAATTGTTAATATGTCCTCTTACTTCTATAGATAGTTGACCCTAGATATTTTTATAACAATAGTATCTCTCTTGCTTCATCGCTGGCTAAGGGACTAGGCTTGAAGACCTCACAAAAAGACACAAGATTGTTCCACATTGTCATATATGTATAAAGATTTAGCAATGATGAGGTCAAAAGTTGATGTTGAGTTTTTCATTTGACCCATTTTAGAGTTTGTTTTATGAACTCCTGGTCCCTAGCATAATTAAGGGAAGCGTTGGAACAAGAAATGGTGAGATGTGCTTTAAGACGGCCTAAGTGGAGGGACAAAGGCTCGAGTGTGCAGCTGTCTGCTGGTCTATTTTTATCAGAGGTTCTATGTCAATGTCCATACCTGCCAGTCAGAAGTTCATACATCAGGATTCCCAGTGACCAGTAGTCGGCGGAGATGTCATGGCCTTTGTTCAGGATGATCTCTGGGGCTACGTACTCTGGAGTCCCACAGAAAGTCCATGTTTTCTTTCCAAATCCTATTTTCTTTGCAAAGCCAAAATCAACCTTACGAAGAGAGAAAAACAAGTTATTTCAAGACAGTTCTATTAAGCTTAGAAGCAGTACGTTACTGAGCTGAAGTGCACTGATAATACAATAAAAACATATGTCCACTACCGTAGTCCTATGATCTGCAAGGAGTCGCTTCTACTTCAAACAACACAGCCTCCCTGATTAAACTCAGGTTCAACAGAAAAGTTGAAACCGGAGTAGAGGATAAAACTGACATCATTAAAAAGAAAGGCAAATCTTTCTTTCCAGAAATAGTTTTCCATCTTTTCCTCCTTTCATGCCAATGAAGGTTGGGCCATAACTCCTTTACGGAAAATGTTTAGAAAACCAGTCGTACCGCCTTGACAAACTCCAGAATATGCATGATTTCTGCCGGATAGAGGTTGACAATCTATTTAGTATTGAGAACCCACTTCACTGCTGAAGGAGCTAAGTCACAAAGTTCATCCCTGCCCTTGGTAAACACAAGCAGGGATACAATGCAAATGTGTTCTTTGTTTTTCTAGAGACCTTTTAATGGAGGAGCATCAAATGCAGAAAATCTATTTTTTTCTAAAACAATTTGGTTGAGAATATAAATCATTAACTGCCATTGATTTGATTTCTTTGAAAACTGTATGCTGAATAGAAATTCCAAAAGTTTAAAAAATAGAGTCAGATGTAAAGGCCATAAAAACTATACATTTTATAATAAGAGGACTTCCCTCCTACAGTAAGTGTTTAGAGTGCTTGACCCATTTTATTATGTCACTACCATTATAATTAAAATGGTCTGGATAACATTGTCTACCAAGCCCATTTTTTTTTTTTCCCATTAAGATTATACATAAACCAGGGTGCCTGGGTGGCTCAGTCATTTAAGAGGCTGCGTTAGGCTAAGGTCATGATCCCGGGGGGGCTGGGATCGAGTCCTGCTGTGGCTCCTTGCTCAGTGGGGAGACTGCTTCTCTCTCTATCTCTCCTCCCTCCCCCCGGCTCATGTTCTCTCTCTCGCTTTCTCTCTCTCAAATAAAATCTTAAAAAAAAGATTATACATAAATCTAAAATATAAAATGATCTGTGGTTTTCTAGAATGTAAATATCCATTTCCTGTGAATGGCAGAAAGCAGATTTGGAAAAGGTCTACAGAGGTCTTCTCTTTAAACACAGTCTGCCAAGGGAGTATTAATTTAGATTTAGCCAATTTAATTTCTTATAAAAATTTGCATCATTTGAAAGAATAGTTGGTTGAAAATAGTAATACTAAAATCTGCTTTTTAAAAAAGTGACAGCATTTAGAAGGGGAAATGGAGATGTTAATGAACACAGCTTGACAAAGGAGTATTTTAAACGCTGCAGGGCAGACGCCACAGGAAGAGTGCACTGACCAGCTTGGTGTAGCCTCTGTGATCCAGGATGAGATTTTCTGGCTTGAGGTCCCTGTAAATGATTCCTTTGGAATGCAGATAGGCAAACGCTTCCACCACGCATGCTGTGTAAAATCTGGTCGTAGAATCTTCAAATGAACCTCTGAGATACAGAAAAAGAAAGCACATGAGACCTTAGTTGCTCGGATATGATTTTATTTATGTTTTCTCCCTCATATTCCTCTGCCACAGTTTGACCCCAGAACCAAATGTCCTATGGCCAAACGTCATAGGATTGGTACTTGCCTTGGGTTTTCAAGAGCACATGAGGATCAAGTCAAGGAATTCTTTCGCCCTGAGGAAGGGATGGTTAAACCTGCACGCCTGAGGAAGCGCTCAACCACTTCTGTGACCTTGGCCCTGCCCTCTAACGAGGCACAGCTTGTGGTCAGGGGGAGACGAGTCCTAGTTTAGAGGTTTGTTTTGTAAAGGGAGTGTATAGGTTCAGTCATATTTATTTTAGAGGGCTTGTTTCTGAATCTCCCTAAACAATTCAGATACAGTTCATGAGAGGATGAATAAAAAAGTTAATGTTGTGAAAGAACCACTTAGGAAATGAGGTGTGATGCTATGATGTAATCATATATCACAAGCTAAATACTCTGTTTTTGAAACTTTTGCCAACAAGAGAACTAATACCTACGTCTCACACTATTGCCTTATTAAGAAAAGACGGGGTGAAGGGGTAAGTAGAAGGAAAAAGGTACTTGGAAGGGAATATAGATTAGGAAACTTGATTCTGATGTTTAGCAAGAAAGCTCATGTTCTCGGTCTCTCCCTCTATTTATTTAACGAAATAACAATAGGGGGGGGAACCCTAAAACAAAAACACCGGCATCCATAGCAGAACTGTTATACTTTAACTGTTTTCTTTTCCTTTCCATGAAATTCTTTAAAAAGATAAACTGTATTGCCCTTTTTCCAAGTAGTAAACATAATGTAATGATTTCATGATATTTCCAGAACATTCCTGTGAACAGCTGCTGCAGAGGCGGCTGTGACGTAACATGGAAGATGAGGACACTGGCCATTACAGAGAGCCCGCAACCCAGCGTGGCCCCGGACTTGCTCCCGCTACGGTCCCTGATGCCGCTTTGCATTCTGGTGACTTTTGCTGCCTTTCTCAGTATTGAGGAGTAGAGGCTAACACACTGGGAAGCCGAACATGACTGGTATTTTTTACAAAATGGAGCAGTGAATCCAAGGTGAAAGCAACACCTTCCAGGTTATTTTAACAAAGATCTAGTTTCTTCTAGAAAGTTCCTCAACTACTAATGTCCCCTGAGTTGTCACTGAAACAATTAGCTCTCCCCAAAGAAACATCTTCCTTTTGAAATATAATTCAAGGCATGGGGCTATCTACTCTTACAGATACTAGAATCTTCACTATAATTATGAAGGTTCTAGTCTCCAACAATGGCTGAGTGAAACAATTGTGAATTTATAAGGACAAGAAAAAGAAGTTCCTTTGAGCAGAAATGATACATTGTATGTTGCAACTGTCTGCTGACTTGGAACTCTGGGAACTCTGTGCAATTCTGTGCATTGAGAAGGGGGCTGGAGTAGTGCCTTAAAGGTCTTTTCTTCTTTGCCCTGAAACAAATATGCTCGCCCATCAAGAGCAGCCGATGTCCTTCAATTGGAGATCACTGGTAGAGAATAGTAAGCATCCACGTGCAGATAATGAACACAGCTTGAACGCCGAATGCCCTACGGGACTCCAGTCCTTTGTCACTGGAGAGCTTTGCAAATCATGGCGGAGCGAAAACAAAAAAAGACCGTATGTGGAATACAGCTTTGTCTTATTTCACATTACATGTTTTGTTTTAATGAGAAAACTAATGACTTGTATCAGGCCCGTCTAGCTGTGATTTGGATGGGCCTTTTTGAAAACCTACAAATTCTTGATTACTCTTGGAGATTATTTCTGCAGTTGTGACTTTGGGCAACATCTCTCTGTTTTCCTTAATTTTCACTTGTTAATGGAACCAAATGAACAAATATGTCAGGAGAGTGAACACTTATGAGAGATCAACTTCTCAGGAAATCTCTGCAGAAGGGTACTCATTTATTTTATAAGTCTGTCACTAGCAGGAAGATGAAAAACATCCTAATACAAACTCAGAGTCGTTGGAGGAGCCTCTAAGTTAGGAATATGGACACTGAAGCAAGAATCCTGGGCTCAAATTTGGGTTTCTCTTGTTTAATATTGAGCATCTAACCGAACCTCCCTCAGACTCTATGATTCTCTTGTGCAAAACGGGGCTAGTAATAGAAACTATCTCAATGGATTGTCATAAGGATACAAATAATTGATGAGTATATTTAGAATTAGTGCCTGGCATACAACTGGGTACCTGATAAATACGAGCCATTCTAGTTGAGCACCAGAAAAGATCGTCTTTAGCTGCTGTGTCTTAATCTAGGAAAACTGAATGACATGGACAGGTCTGAAGTCTTCTGGGGATGGGAGTGAGGGGTCTTCGATACCTAATTGACACTGTCTTTGGGGTATTTGCTGCCTTTCACGGCCAAGGCTAACTGCCGTGGGTCAGCTCTGAAGGGTCTTCTGCTAATCTCTGTTCTTTTCATTTTCTCTACGCTTCTCACAAATGCACAGGGCAAAGAGGACTCTTTTATTGCCTGCCAACTGTCATCATAAAGTGGACTGACCATCAACATTCACTTTTGGGTCTTCAGTTCCGGACAGCTCTGTTTCAAGGTTTCTCTGATTCTGAACCATTTTGGAATTTGGAACGTTCTAGAAAGCTGGTTACCATTCCTTCAAAAATCTATTTTGAGTCTCTCCCCTATAGAAGCATATTTGTAACTGATTTTTTAAAAATTAAATGAAAATGCTATCTCAAATCTGTTTCCATGTTATGTGACAAATCGACATAATATATGCATATGCAAAGTATTTATCAGCAATAAAGCTTCATCACCGAACCTTTGATGTGGGTAAATTGCGGATTTTATTTTATTTTTTTTTTATTTTTTATTTTTTAAAGATTTTATTTATTTATTTGACAGAGAGAGAGACAGCCAGCGAGAGAGGGAACACAAGCAGGGGGAGTGGGAGAGGAAGAAGCAGGCTCATAGCGGAGGAGCCTGATGTGGGACTCGATCCCGGAACGCTGGGATCACGCCCTGAGCCGAAGGCAGGCGCTTAACCGCTGTGCCATCCAGGCGCCCCAATTTGCGGATTTTAAAATACACTTCTGGAAAACCGTCACAAAGCACAGCATTAGGGTAACTCAAAATGAAAAATTACTATGAGAATTGAAAATGACAACATATATTTGATCTAAAACAAAAATGAAAGCTTGTTTTATCAACAAAAAGTTGCTTAAAGAAATAAATCACTGCCCTAAATAGCTCTTGAAAATAATAAATTATGCCTTGACAGTTGTGTCATTTCAATTAAAACAAGTACGGAATAGGCCCTCATACCTTCTTTGGGAAGGGGTGGTAGTTTTATTTTAGCTAGATGGCAGTAGATAACAATTTGAGAGAACTAGAGGAGGATGGATAGTTATGAATAGACCCAGCTTTCGATTTAATCAGTGTTTAATCAACTTCTCATAAACGGAGTCCCGAAATGACAAAAATCAACAAAGGCCAAGCATGTTCCCTCTTTTGTCTACGAACACCGATCATGAGTGAATATACACCTGACGTGTGTTGCAACCCGTGAAGGTTAACTGCCGATTGTAAAGTTAGGGAGGCCAAATTAGGATGAAAGTAGACTCATTTCCTTGAAATACGTTGTTTTTTGTTGTTGTCAAAGTGTAATTAAAACACAATGTTCATTTTAGATGTACAATGTAACGATTCAGTGACTACACATCACTGTCATCACCGTCTGTCACCAAACGTTATCACAATATTGCTGACTGTATTCCCCATGCTGTACTTTCATCTCTGTGACTGATTTATAACTGGAAGTTTGTCTTTCTCAGTCCCCTTTATCTATTTTGCCCATTCCCCTCCCCTCCACCAGCCTCCCTTCTGGAGGAGACCGACTAGCTTGTTCTCTATATTTAAGAGTCTGTTTTGATTCCACAGCTGAGTGAAATCGTATGGTATTTGTCTTTCTCTGACTTATTTCACTTAGTATAATACTCCGAGTCCAACTGCGTGGCTGCAAATAGCATTCCACTCCTTTTTACGGCTGAGTAATGTTCCGTTGTATATGCACACTGTGTCTCCCCTATCCGTTCATCTGTTGTTGGACACGTGGGTCGTTTCCGTACTTGGCTGCTGTAAATCATGCCACAGTCAACACAGGGTGCACGGATACTCTCACATTAGTGCGTTTGTTTTCTGTGGGGAAATACCCCGGAGTGCAATTACTGGGTCATAGGGTCGTTCTATTTTTAATTTTTTGAGAACCTGCCTTGCTCCTTCCAGAGTGGCTGCACCAGCTTGCACTCGCACCAATGCCGCAGGAGGGTTTCTGTCTTTTTGATTCCAGCCATTCTGACAGGGGTGAGGTGAGATCTCAGGGTGGTTTTAATGTGCATTTCCCTGATGATGAGTCTTGCTGAGTGTCTTTTCATGGGTCTGCTGGCCACTGGCTGTCTTCTTTGGAAAAATGAATATTCAGGTCCTCTGCTCGTTTGTAAGTGGGATTGTTTTTTCAGTACTGAGCTGTAGGAGTTCTTTATATATTTTGGAATATTAACCCTTTATTGATTACAGCATTTGCAAATATCTTCACTTACCCACTAGGTTGCCTTCTCACTTTGCTGATGGTTACCCAGCAGTAGTTTTTTATTTTGGTATAGTCCCAACAGATTTTTTTTTTTTTTTTTTGCTTTTGTTTCCCTTGTCTGAGGAGATGGATCTAAGAAAATGTTGCTAAGGGTGAGATCAAAGAGATTACTATCTATGTTTTCTTTTAGGAGTTTTATGGTTTCACGTCTCACATTTAGGTCTTCGATCCATTTTCAGTTTATTTTTGTGTGTGGTGTAAGAAAGTGCTCCAGTTTTCCCAGCACTATTTGAAGAGACTGCCTTTTCCCCATTGTATATTCTTGCCCTGGCTGTAGATTAATTAACCATATAATAGTGTCAGTTCATTTCTGGGCCCCCTATTCTGTTCTATTGATCTGTGTGTCTCTTATTTTTAAAAAAGATTTTATTTGTTTATTTATTTGAAAGAGAGTGAGAGGGAACACAAGCAAGGCGAGTGTAAGAGGGAGAAGCAGCCTTTCTGCCAAGCAGGGAGCCGGATGCAGGGCTCAATCCCAGGACCCTGGGATCATGACCTGAGCTGAAGGCAGACGCTTAATGGCCGAGCCACCCAGGCACCCCGTGTGTGTCTATTTTTGTGCCAGGGCCATATTGGTTTGCTTACCATAGCTTTGTAGCATATCTGGAGATCCAGGATGGTGATACCTTCAGCTTGGTTCTTCTTTTTTAGGATTGCTTTGGCTATTTGCGGTCCACACAGATTTTAGGATTACTCCAGTTCTGAGAAAAATGTTATTAGTATTTTGATGGAGATTGCAATGGTGCTTTGGTGGTATGGACATTTTAACAATATTCTTCCAATCCAGAGGCATGGAATAGTTTTCCATTTGTATCATCTTCAATTTCTTTCATCGATGTTTTATAGTTTTCAAAGTACAGGTCTTTTACCTCCTTGGTTAAGTTTATTCCTAGGCATTTTATTCTTTTTGGTGCAATTATAAATGGGATTGTTGTCCTAATTTCCTGTAGGTGGGCAGGGAAAAAATAGTGGTAGGGTCACTAGGTGAGCGGTCCACACTTGGTCTTTCTGCCCCAGCTGTGGGTGCACCAAAAGGCAGGGCTTCTTCCCCTGTGGTGGCAGCTGAAAGGCTTAGCTATTGGAATGGTACTGTGGTGGTGTGCGTGGCTGTCTTCCCCTCTCCCCCGAGCAGGAGTTCCTTTGGAAGGATGGCTGCGGAGGGAAGCAGCTTGAATGAGACAGGTCCACAGGGAACGTGGGAGTGGGGCACGCAGTGCTAGCAAGCTAGGTGGAGAGGACTAGCACTGGCTCCCACAAGTGTCTGGCCATCGAGCCTGGAAAAGGGAAGAGAAGAGAAATGGTGCCTGCCAGCACTTTTTTCCTGGAGAAGTCTCCTGAAGCTTCCTGTTGATCCAGTGCATACTCTGTCAGTAAACGTCCTTCAGGCGCACCCCAGGCACTTTGCTGTTTCTGTGTCATTTTGGCAGCTTACTTTTTTTTTTAATAATAATATTTTATATTAGTCACCATACAGTACATCCCTGGTTTTTGATACAAACTTCGATGATTCATTAGTTGCGTGTAACACCCAGTGCACCATGCAATATGTGCCCTCTTACTACCCATCACTGGCCTATCCCATTCCCCCATCCCCTTCCCCTCTGAAGCCCTCAGTTTGTTTCTCAGAGTCCATAGTCTCTCATGGTTCATTCCCCCTTCTGATTACCCCCCCCTTTGTCCCTTTCTTCTCCTACTGATCTTCCTAGTTCTTATGTTCCATAGATGAGAGAAACCATATGATAATTGTCTTTCTCTGCTTGACTTATTTCACTTAGCATTATCTCCTCCAGTGCCGTCCATGTTGCAGCAAATGTTGAGAAATCGTTCTTTTTGATAGCTGAGTAATATTCCATTGTATATATCGACCACAGCTTCTTAATACAGTCATCTGTTGAAGGGCATCTTGGCTCCTTCCACGATTTAGCTATTGTGGACAATGTTGCTATGAACATTGGGGTGCATATGGCCCTTCTCTTCACTACGTCTGTATCTTTGGGGTAGATACCCAGTAGTGCAATGGCTGGATCATAGGGTAGCTCAATTTTTAACTTTTTAAGGGACTTCCACACTGTTTTCCAGAGTGGCTGTACCAACTTGCATTCCCACCAACAATGTAGGAGGGATCCCCTTTCTCCACATCCTCTCCAGCAATTGTTGTTTCTTGCCTTGTCAATTTTTGCCATTCTAACTGGCGTAAGGTGGTATCTCAATGTGGTTTTGATTTGAATTTCCCTGATGGCTAATGATTTTGAACATTTTTTCATGTGTCTGTTAGCCATTTGTATGTCATCATTGGAAAAGTGTCTGTTCATATCTTCTGCCCATTTTATGATTTATTTGTTTCTTGTGTATTGAGTTTGAGAAGTTCTTTGTAGATCTTGGATACCAGTCTTTTATCTGTAGTGTCATTTGCAAATATATTCTCCCATTCCGTGGGCTGCCTCTTAGTTTTTTTGACTGTTTCCTTGGCTGTGCAGAAGCTTTTTATCTTGATGAGTTATCTTGGAATTATCTTAACCAGAGACGTAAAGGATCTATATTCTAGAAACTACAAATCACTCTTGAAAGACATTGAAGAAGACATGAAAAGATGGAAAAATATTCCATGCTCATGGATCGGAAAAATTCACATAGTTAAAATGTCCATGCTACCCAGAGCAATCTACACTTTCAATGCTATCCCGATCAAAATACCAATGACATTTTTCAAAGAACTGGAACAAACAGCCCTTAAATTTGTGTGGAACCAGAAAAGGCCACGAATCGCCAAGGAAGTGTTGAAAAGGAAAAACAAAGCTGGGAGCATCACAATGCCGGATTTTGAGCTGTACTACAAAGCTGTGATCACAAAGACAGCATGGTACTGGGACAAAAACAGACACATAGACCAATGGAACAGAATAGAGAACCCAGAAATGGACCCTCGGCTCTTTGGGCAACTAATCTTCGATAAAGCAGGAAAAAAACATCCAGTGGAAAAAAGTCTCTTCAATAAATGGTGCTGGGAAAATTGGACAGCTACATGCAAAAGAATGAAACTTGACCACTCTCTCACACCATACACAGAGATAAACTCCAAATGGATGAAAGACCTCGATGTGAGACAAGAATCCATCAAAATCCTAGAGGAGAGCATAGGCAGCAACCTCTACGACATCTGCCACAGCAGCTTTTTTCATGACACATCTCCAAAGGCAAGAGAAACAAAAGATAAAATGAACTTGGCAGCTTACTTCTTATGCTGGCTCTTCAAGGGCGGGGACTCTGGTTTCTGTTGCCCTCAGGCTTTCTGGAGTTAAGCCCACAGATGTCTAAAGTACCTGGACCCAAGCCCAGCTGATTTTAAACCCTTGCCGAGTTCGGTGTCATTGACTTTCCAAGCCAAATGGTAGGGTTCTCATTTTCCCCGTGCTGGGGGTGCCTGGTGTGGGGTCTGGTCCTCCCGCTTCTCCATGCTTCCACGTCCCTCCTGGTTGTGATTCATCTCACAGCAGATCTGGTTCCCAACCACGTCTCGGTTCCTCCTACCCTTTCCAATGTGGGCTCTTCTCTACGATGAACTGGGGAAGGCTTGCTCTGACAGTCTCCAGGTTGTTTTCAGAGTTCGGTGTATAAATGTCGCTGTTACCTTGGCGTGTCCCTGGGAGGAGGGGAGTTCAGGATCCTCTGATGCTGCTCTGCTCCTGACCCCCTGAAATACTTTTGACGAGAACTATGCATTTTGTCATCTTAGATGGAATTTAAACAATTACCCTCCACAATATAGTTAGAATCAAAGAGAATGGAGTTTGAAGTTACTCGCCAGCTTACAAAACACATCCAGGGGGACACATGACCAGAAGTGAGATGTGCATGATTTGAAAATTATAGTTTCTGAAATAAGATATTCAGTAGGAAATATTAACATATATTAAAAAATTTTAAGTAAACAGTTGAAATGTTAAATTTCATTATATTACTATATGTTAAATACCAATATTAATATACATATTAATACACACATAAATATATGTGTTTATATTAGTATATATTATGGCATATTAGCATTTATGTATTATATTAACCACTTACATTTTTTAAAAAGTTGTAGGGATTGCCAGTTCTTAATGTGTTACGGAGGAAAGGTGATTAAAATATAACGTGTATCAGCCTATTCCAAATAATGGTACGGAATGTGTGGAAAACAAAGAGTCATAAACGAGAAGATAAAACATGATAGCTACTAAAGAATAAACTAGAGAAATAATTGCAACAATGAACATTTCAGGGGTGTTAATTATATCTCAAAGATACTTAGCAGTCCTCCAGTCCTGTTTGGTATCATTTTATTTTTTATAGTATTTTAATTCTTAGTTTTTGACAACAACAAAACTGCTCTGTGTGCCTTTTCTAGGCAGGAGCTGGTCATCTCACTTACTAGGTGAGAGGAGGAGGAGGGCTGTGGCTATCAGAGACTTCCTACGCTAAATCCCTGGGGCTTAGAGGTATTACCACGTCAGTAAAAAATAGTCACACAAGCTTTTCTTAAAATCAACCCAAATACATTTCCTTTATCCTTTCAGAATAGCTTCTCCTGACTGACTGCTGCTTTCCTGGGATACAAAAAGAAAACTGAATGAATTGAATATGATTTGACTACGGATATTTTCATATACACTGTAACTAATAGCATAGTTGTTTTCCTTTTTCTCTTGGCATTTGTTGTTGTTTTTTCTTTCTAACAATTAACCTTTAGGACTTTCAGCCTCAAACAAATAGAAAGCTAGTCAGTGGCAGGATTAACTGGAACCTAGATTTCCATAACTATGGCCCCCCAACCAATTTTTTGAGTAGGGGGGAAAAAGTCAGAATAAAAGCAATACGGTGTTACATGCGTATATAATAGTTCTGTTGTTTTTAATGCTGAGGCTTCAGCCCTCCTGAATCTTTAGGAAGGAGCAGGCAGCTTTTATATCTCCAGATCACGCTGCTGCTTGTAGTAGTAAGGGCATGGTGGGGACTCGCCAACCTTGTATCCCAAACCCAAGGATGATAAAAGGGAAGGAAATGGAACCGACCAAAAAGCATCCCAGTAGCGTTAGAAAAAGGACCACCCACTGATATTTTGCGTCCATCCACTCCTCTAAAGGTAAACTACTTATTAATACCAACCTTAGGTGCCCCGACAGACCAAAATACGTCTCCCTCAGAAGGCTTGGCTGGCATTTATGAGCCAACAAAATGCAAATCAAATTAAATAGGGAGAAATATGAAATGGTATTTTCTTTCAAAAACTAGATTGAAATTTGATTCCTATGCATGTTTGATGGCCCATAAGTGGACTTCAGAGTGACTTGTGTTGTTGTTGCCTGCTTAAGGAAGCTAATAAAAGCTTCAAATAGTTCCTCTCCCTCTGTGGCTTATTATTGCTTTCATGTTTACTTCTACCTGTAAATCTTCTATTCTAATTAGAACAAATCAGGGAAGATATCTCAAATAAATTAGTAGATTGAAAGGTCAGGTCAAAAAATAATATAGTAGAGCCACATTAGGATGAAGGAGACATTAACTCACAAATCAGAATGTTAACTTTATGCAGCAGCCTGTAAATTATGAGAAGGGGACCACGTCTTCATTAGTGTATCCCCAGCTTCTAGCACAAGGCCTGGCATATAACCTGTGCTCAATTATTACTAGAAATAGTGTAAAAATGCACTGTAAACATCTTAGAAAAGATGTTTATCCCGGCCCCTAATGCCAACATGATACATTGCCCTATATACTTGTTTACCTTAAATTTAAGAAGTGAAACATAACATCAATGTAATTAGGACAAGATAAAGTAAAAAGAAATCCATCTGATATATACAAGGAAGGCAAAGGGGAAAAGACCTGAAAGGTCCATGTTTCCAAAGACATGAAGCTCCCATAAGAATGCTATTAGGGATAAGACTTCATAAGCTATTCTGGGTTCTATTAATTACTATTCTGGGATATCTACAGAGTAACAAGTTGTCAAAAAATAACCTGGCTTTCTGGGAACAACAGGGCAGTCTATAACAGAGTTACAGTAAGATGTTACCCAATGAAGGAGACATGGGTAAGACTGTAACAAATATGAAAAAAAAAAAGTTGTCAAAAGGTGAACATTCACAGGAACAAGGATGACTTCTGAATATTTGATCATTCATAGGAAATGATCAAAAGATCATTTATAGGAAAAGACAATTGTGTTTTAAGTAAAAATTTAGGATTGGTAATGATCTCCTAGGACATTTTATAGACTAGATTTTTAGTTTGCTAGTTCTATAAGAGATAGAAATAAGCATTAACTAGACCAACTTTACTTGCCCTGAAAGGGCAAATATAAGTAAATTGGAGTTAGATTGTTTATGTGAAATACTGCTTATAAGTGGATTCATTTTTTCATAAGATCAGCTGAAGCTTGAAGAAGATGGCCATAACTTGTTAATTTTGAAACCAAAGGGCAACGTCAAGCCAGAAGGAAAAGTCGCATGGAATACTATTCAGCCAGCAGAAAGGATGATTACCTAACATTTGCATCAACATGGATGGAACTAAGTGCAATAAGTCAAGCAGAGAAAGACGATTATATGGTTTCACTTAAATGTGGAACATAGGAATAGCATGGAGGACATTAGGAGAAGGAAGGGAAAAATGAAGGGGGGGAGAGGACCCATGAGAGACTATGGACTCTGGGAAACAGAGGGTTTTAGAAGGGAGGGGGGTGGGGGGATGGGTTAGCCCGGTGATGGGTATTAAGGAGGGCATGTATTGCATGGAACACTGGGTGTTATACACAAACAATGAATCATGGAACACTACATCAAAAACTAAGGATGTACTGTATGGTGACTAACATAATAAAAAAAAAAAGAAAAAGTAACTTGGGGAAAAAATTCTCAATGTCAGGAAAGGCAGACTGCCCATCTGGCCAACGAGTAAAGCAATTAAGCTGGTAATTAATCCAGATAGCAACTATAACATAACACTATTTCCTTCCTGTCACAGCACCTAACGGAATTCTAGGCATACAGTTAACTGATCCTGATATTCAAGGTACAGAAAAGGCCTGGGTATGTATCTTGCTGGGTTACTATTTCCATGCTGGACGAAGCCTTTATCTTTAGTTACAAATCTGAAACAGAGTGAGCATCATATTTACTAAAGCATGTCTGTACATATTTACTTATTTTCTGATATGCAAGCATATATAATATGTAAATATGATTTTTATACTCTATAATGGACTCTTCTTACGGACCATCAGACTCAACTACGTTTTTAGAGAAATGATAGAAATTTCTTAAAACTCCTACCTATCCCTGAGAATGGTCCAGAGCTCTCCACCCAGGCACACTTCCATCAACATATACAAATATTTGCTGTCCTTAAACGTTCTGTACAATCTGTGAATTGCAAACAAGAAAACAAGGATTATAAACATTGTTGTCTTTGAAGAGAATGTGAATGTTTTAAGTGCTCAGATTACAGTCTTACACGTGATTTACCAAGCTTGAAATGCCATTAAAGGAAAGAGAGGGGATCTGCTTGTAAAATAGGGAAAAGGAGGCAGCAGGCTCCTGACTAAGATGTGTGTGGTGTAGGGGCTGGTCTGTCCTGGGCAATGAATGGATGAATCCAGATGATTATGGACCACGGTGGCTTCTTGGGGTCCCAGTTTGGCTGATGTTTTAAGCATGGACTCCTGAGCCATACTGAGTGGTGATAAATGTGCAATCTACATGCATATAAAATAGATTCACCTTACAAACATAAAGATGTATGAAATCCCATGCTGTTCCTTAAATTCACCTTATGCCCTGCTTTTAAGTGCCCCTGACAAATTAACCAGGTTTTATTTATTTAGTTTTTGTATATAAGAACTCTCCATTATCCTCTTACTAATGCTCTGAAAATATGGAGATGGAATAGTCATTTCAATTTTTTTAATCTTCACAAAATTAAAGAAAATTTCCATATTAGCATTCAAATAATTAAAGGGAGGATAGTTTGCTTTTTGCATTTTGTCTTTCAAGCTCCAGAAGTCTATGCGGGGTTTTAGAGTCACAGAAAGCATAAAAATGGAATGTCAGAAACGGAGCTATCTCCTTTGGGAAAAGCATGTTCTTTTCATAGAATCTGATTCTTTAACAACAACAACAAAAAAGGATAGAATCAAACTTAAGGGTTTTTTTGTTTTGTTTTGTTTTGTTTTAAGCCTAACAAAACTTTCTTAAAATCAGATTTAAAACCACGTTTCCTGGGTGAATGAAATGTGTGATGGTGAGCAGGGGTGGTGGTGGGTTTGGTGGCTGACTTTCCATGGGGAGTGGGCACACCAGGACGGGGGTGCAGGGACTTACCTCACTATGAAGTCGGAATGTGCCCCCTGCATGATCTGCTTCTCCGAGCGGATGTGCTCCTGCTGTCTCGTATCCACAATGTGGCGTTTCTTGAGAATCTTCATGGCAAAGGTTTTGGATTCTTCACTTTTCAACTGGACCTTAAAGAAAAACACAGAAAATAAGTGAGAAAAAGGCCACAGCGTTAATATAACCGAGTGCCTTCTCATCCCCAAATTACCCAGTGCGTGGAGCACGGCGGGGACCCCCCAGATGCCGCCTGAATCACACAGTATGTGCTTGCCGGAGCCGGGCAGAAATCCAGGTCCACGACCCTTGTCCACTGTCCTTCCACTGGACCAGAGAGAGTGTAACTAGATTTTCAATTAGTGCTGTGCTCGCTGGGATTAGAAGAGGGAAAGCGTATTGGATTTTCACTGTGTTATTTCATTTCATATCACATAATGTGTTTGAGTATACTTTATGGTTGTTCTCCTGCAATCAGAAAAACATAAAAATGACATTCTCCAAGTTCCCTTCCAGTGAGTGTGGTAGAGGTAGGACCTGATGGGCCTTTACACTCTTCCTCCTTGGTCCTGGCCAGCAGACGTTTCCACGGGTGTGAAGTTCAGTGACTACCCCCTCTCTGCTGAGACTGCAGAAGTACGTACTGTTCCTTCTTCTCTTCCTGCTCCCTAGTCTTGCCCTTCCTCCCACAAGTATGCATGATGGCTTTAATCCTGTCTGACCTCAAACCCGACCGCTTAGTTGTACTAACTGGGAAGGCCTAAGTTGGGCTGTGAGGTCTCCATGGCCCCCACGCCACTGGTGCAGCCCTACACGGCTCCCGGGGGCTTGGGTTCTCTGAATACCATTCCTCAGACAGACTGTGGGTCTGTGGGTTACTGTTTTACAGAAAATTTCAATAAGGTGACTTTTTTTTTTAAGATTTTTATTTTTATTAGAGTGAGAGGGAGACGGGGAGACAGGGAACGGGAGAGAGAATCTTTAGTAGACTCCTGCTGAGCATAGAGCCCAACACGGGGCTCGATCTCACGGTCCTGAGATCATGACCTGAGCCAAAAGCAACAGCTGGAGGCTTAAGCAACTGAGCCACCCAGGCACCCTTCAACAAGGTGACTTGGCCAGGAAATGAAGAGATCTTGGTGATGGGGCTAATCACTTCCTAGCAGTATCAAAGAGTTTTCTAGTGCTGTTGAGCAACAAACAGAATCCTCGAGCCTGCATTATTTGGAACTAACGAAAGCCCTGGGGAAATGACAGGACAAGCTGTTTCTGCTTCGCAGCTGAAGGATCGCCGTCCCCTGGAGCTGTGAACTGTTTCCTGGTGCATCTGCCGGCAGTGCGATCAAGTGTCTTGTTCATACACATGTGTACAGACTGACTGCGGTCCGAGAGCGCGTTCACACGGCAAGGGCCTTGGACGCGAACACAAGGACACTTCACATCAATGGGCCTCAGTCTGTGGCCAGCATCTGTGGATGTCTAGGACCGGCTTGAGAAAGAAATGGATATTCGAATTTGCCTTAGCAGTCGAGGGCCCTCTACGCGGCTGTGAAACTCTTAAGATGACGGATGAGTGTGATTCAAATGAATCCAGTTGTAGCTCATAATAAAGCACAAAACTTGAACACGTACTTCCGAAAGAAATCTGGACACAGAGCATGAACAACGAGCCCTGTCAGAGTACTAAACACCGGAGAAGAAATGGAATCGTGTTCTCTTGGAGCCTTAGTCTAATGACCTCAGGCTCTCGTGTGGTTTACACACCTGATGGAAAACTTGTCCATTATGCTTCACGGTGATGGTGACGTACGTTTGTACTTGTACACAGGGTGGGAGGAAAGAACTCTGGCTTTGGGGTCACAGGTCTAGACCTCGACCCTGCCTTCGCTTAGTTGTGTTGCTGCTTTGAGCCCCAGTTCTTGCTGAAGAGAACACCGTATGGAGTTATTGTGACCTTAAGTGAGAAAGTGCCATGAGTGGAAATTACCCATGGTCTCTCTGCTGGACCCCTGCCCCAGCCAGCGGACTCTGCCCTATAGCGTATGTCTGCAAAACAAAGCCAGATCACCTCACTCCTCTGCTCAGAACACTCCAGTGCCTTCCCATCTCGCTCCTAGTACAGACAAAGCTGTCATGGAGGCTACACGGTCCTACACCATCTGGACCCCAGCTACCCCCTAACTCACTCTGCTGGGGTCACGCCAGCCCCCTTGCTATTCCCGGAGCACACCAAGCAAGCATGTGCCTCACTCTATCTGCTTTGTGCTTTTCTGCCCAAATATCTTCCCACAGATATTCCCAGCAGTCCCCCTCTCAGTTCCTGGAGCTCTTGGCTCAAATGTTTCCTCATCGGTGTGTCCTCACACCAGCCTCTGTAGAAGAGAAACCACCCTCCTCTCCCTGCTCTCTTGCTCTCTCTGGCTCTATCGCAAGCTCATACACGGAGTACTTTTCATTACTCGTTCAGCTCTTGTCTCCTCTCACTGGTCTATAAACAACCTGTGTTGGGGGATCTTTTTACTCACTATCCCCGACACAGAGTAAACGCCTATGAAATACTTGTTGACTGCATGAATCAAAGAAAGCAAGCAAGGAACCAGGACGATTTATCACCGGCCAAGCCACGAGAGATCTGGAGTCTCGGCTCCACACCGTGTATCTCTTAGCTTCATGGGAGAAAAACGAGGGAAGCTAAAAGGACAAGGAGGGGATATTTGTTCTTTTACTTTTGTCCCAAAGTGCCCTTAATTAGGCCTAGGCAGGAAAAACGATTTCTACATGTCAACACTGCACAGGCAATATACATGGCCAAAGACCCATGCGATTCAGCCTCCGGTTTTCAGTTTGTATTTTTACAAGATGCTTTCTTAACCCAGCCTTTTTCTTTTCTTTCTTTTTTTTTTTAAAGATTTTATTTATTTATTCGACAGAGATAGAGACAGCCAGCAAGAGAGGGAACACAAGCAGGGGGAGTGGGAGAGGAAGAAGCAGGCTCCTAGCTGAAGAGCCTGATGTGGGGCTCAATCCCGTAATGCTGGGATCACATCCTGAGCCGAAGGCAGACGCTTAACCGCTGTGCCACCCAGGCGCCCCAACCCAGCCTTTTTCTTGAACAACATTCCCAACCATGGAGACCACTAGGCTAATAAAATCATCTCTCGGACAATGTCCAGTTGTCTGCCAACGAGCTCTTGGTGTCCATCCCCTTTTGAGACCATGGCCATTTGTTTGCAACCCATCTCCTAGTCTACACTACTCTTGAGTTCCCTTCCAATGAACACATTCCATGATTCCACGTATATTGCCCATTTTTGTTATAACCAGCTCATCACCGTTATACTCACACCCAGATGTTTATTTTACTGTAGCCAAGATATGAGGTAAAAACATGTACCTATTTTGCTATTTCTTCAGTAGTTTTGAACTGTACATTAGGGAGAGTCTATGGAGGGAAATAAATGAAGCTCTCGGGGTGTCAGAAATGGGAATTAGCCCTTGTGGAATACTTTCGTGCTGGACACATTCATACACATTGTTTTTAGTCCCGACATCAACTCTTAAGGGTGGGAGGAAGAGGTTTTTGTTGTGTTTTTAAAAAGACATCATTATCACTTACCAATAATAGCTCGTATTAAGGGTCAGGAACAGTGTAATAAGTGAGTTTTCTCCCTTAATCTTCTAGGCACCCCTTCGAGGGACTATGTCATCCCCATTTTTCAGAGGAGCTAACCGAGGATTAGCAGAGAGGGTCATATCTTGCCCAAGGCCACAGAGCTGTCAAGTGGCAGAACTGGGTTCACGCTCGTCTTTTTGGCCCGAGCTATTTGTAGTGTATGGTGCTTCCCTTCAGCTAAACAGACAAGAAACTGACAGCGCAGGGAGTTTAACGCAACTGGCTCTCTTGGACTCCATGAGAAAAGCTGAACTGTGTGTTATTACTGTGAAGCTTCACCCATGCTGGACATACCAGAGCCTCACTGTCCTTTTCCTAGGGACCTCGGGGGGGTCCTCAAGGATCTGGGGTACCTGAGTGATGGCTTCTCCTTGCAGAATTTAAAGGGTGGCAGTTGGGGGAGGGATATGGTGCTAAGAGCTGGTGGGTGGCAGGTGGCTGCTGCCAGTTTGTATGTAAAAGCTACAGAGGTGACTGGAAGTCAGCCTTACTAGTTGCCAATTTAATAAGTATTAATTATAAGAAGCTTACAGAGCCAAATAGCTCATCTATGGAGGCTTTCTGTTTTGTCTTTGCTTGAGTGGAGACAGTCCCACCATTTGGAACCATCATCCTTTGCATTCTGTAAAGACCTGCCTAGTTGCTTGGAGGACAGCCCTTAGAATCTCCACTTCCATCTTAAACTGGGAGGACACAAGACTCCCAGGATCCCAGCTCGTAACTGAGAAGTCAGACCACCTGAGGACTACTGATGGCAGTAACTCAACAGCCACGGTCTTGTGCGCTGGAGTTAATGCTTTGAAAAATTTTCTTCTGATTAACCAATATGTCGAATTCTTAGATTGTTTCTAGTGGCAACATTTGGAAACAATCTGTCTATGCAGAGAAGTGTGGAAAAATAAATTATGGTACATCCATGCAATGCAGCTGTAAAAACTAGGACTTAAAACAAGGACTTAGCAAAGGGAAAAAAAGAGAGAGAGGGAAACAAAGCAAGAGACAGACTCTTAACTATAGAGAACTGATGGTCACCAGAGGGCTGGTGGGTGTGGGGATGGGGGAAACAGGTGATGGGGATGAAGGAGTGCACTTGTCCTGATAAGCACCGGGTGATGCAAGTGTTGAATCACTATATTGTACACATGACACTAATATTACACTGCATGTTAACTAACTGGAGTTAAGTGTCATTCTAAGTCTTCATTTTTTATTATGGAAAAATAGGCTCCCCTGTTTATGTTTATATTTTATATTTATATACACACAGATAACTTATATGTCACATATAAAAATACAGGATACAAACCAGCATACATTTTATGATCCCGTAAATAATATTTGTATGTACGTGTATATATCTAAATAAATCTAGGAAGAGACAATCAGAAATGTGTTTCCCAATATGTCAATAATGGTTTTCCCTTAGGGAAATTTTCAGTTCTACTTCTTTTTGCTTTTTTGAATTGCTTAACTTTTGTATAATTAGCATATATCCATTTTATGATGAGTAAACACAGTGACTCTCATGGAAAATAAATGTTAAAGTCTCTCTGAAATCGCACTATCTATGTATTAGTGTCTGACTCTCTCAAAGGGTTCCGGTTCAAGGGGAGCCACTCTGCTAGAATGCCATGAATGCAAAGACCTTGAAAGGTTGTATATTGCATAACAACCTATTCAAGTTTGGGCTGAACGACACGATTCATCTCTTTGAAGGACCTGCCATATTCTTATGTTCAATATGAACTCTAAGGGTAGGTTACAGCAACTTGTATTCACTGGGTCTAAGCTATTAGGCTTTATTAGGGAAGTACTTTCACAAAACGAATCCATGAAAATTTTTAAGGTGAAATGTAGTTTGCTTTTTATTTTTCCAGTGGCCAAATGAATTACCCTAAGTCCGCTTCTGTCAACTTGAGATAATGATGATGATTTTGTAGTCGGGTCAGCTAGACATAGGAAATCCGTGTCGTGTGGATTCAGGCAAGCAAGAGAGGAGGAAATGGATGTGTGGTTTTCTTCCCCTCCTTCCCCAGGACTCCTCCCCAGCCTAGCTGGGTCGGCGTGCTCCCTGGCTCTGACCTCCTGTGCGGACTGTCCCCCCCACCTCCCAGCATGCAGGCTAGGGCTGTGGTTGAGAGCGTGAGCCTTGAAATGTGACTGCTTTTGTTTAAATCGCAACCATTTTTTGGCTTGTGATCTTGGACACATTTCTGACACCCTGTCCCTCTGTCCTTATCTGTGATGTGAGGGTAATCCTCAGTTTACTTGGGAAGATGGAATAAAAGGGCCCACATATCAAACCCGGTGTCTGGAACAGAGAGCCCATTTAGTGGCTTTTATTCTTAGGTGCCTCCAACTGTCATGGTCCCCTCAGGCCAAAGCAATTTCCTCAAAATACGACCCACCACAAGCTGCTGTCATTTTATGCCCATTCCTATCGCCACTCATTCGTCTCAGTCCTACCAAGGGAATAGGTAAAGAGCTGAGAAGCTACTTTAAAAAGACTGCTGAGCCTTGCACCACACTGGTTTTACTCTCAAAATTCCACGAAGGGGAAAAAGAACAAGAAAATGCTAATACTCCATATCTTCCTCTTATTTTTCAGAAACAATGCTTTGGTTACATCAGAAACTAGAATTAGTTTCTAGAAGTGAAACGTTACTTCCGTGTGGAGCCTGGCGTTGCCATTTGAATGAACGCATCCGTGGACAGAGCGGATCTTAAGGTGGGAATTTCTGATGTCGGTTTTGACAAGTTCTTCACTGCCGGGCTCCAGGTGGTGCCCAAGCAACAGTGACCTGAAGCTGAGAGGAAACGCCACCAGCATTTCAAAGAGCTTTGAAGACACACTCGCTGGCTGGAACATATGCCCCCTTTCTGTCTGTGGCAGGCACTTGTCTTAAAAAGGCTTGTTTCCTGTTGGACCCAATTCCTTGCTCTGAGAAGGGGAGTTACGATGAGAACAAACTTAAAACTGGCTCACTACCTCGGGCTGAGAGTTGGTCCTTAGACTCTGTTCCTCCGTTTGCCTATTAAACCTTTTTATTAATAATTCATAGTTTATTTTGCAATATAGCTATATCTTCATTATTTAGGGGAGAAAGTGGCTTTCTGGACAATACTGTCATTAAAATGATTTCCTACATGAAGGCTTAAACGGATGGCATCAGTTGCTGTGCATTAAACACCTGGATATTTGGGTCCATATTGAACTAGATCTTCAATTGCACATGTAGAAATAAAACCAGTGAGTGTAAAACAAAGTTGTAACTTAAAACATGCAGCAGGACAGGCTCAGGCTTAGAGCTAGAAGGTGGGTGAGTAGTCAGTCTCTGGAGCTGGGGTGAGAATGGATGTGACCTGTCAAAGGGATGTGACCTTGTGGGACACAAATCATACCTCAACAAAGCTTTTTAAAGGCTTTTTTTTTTTTAAAGAGGAAAAAACCAGGAAATATGTCTATCTTCTAATAAGTCTTGTCTTCATTTATGAGGTATATTTTTAATTTATATTTTAAGGAACGAAATGTTAGAAATGGATTTCTCTCTATGCTTATCATTCCCCCTTCAATAAAAGTTCCCCAGTTAGCCAAAACTGTATTTCATTTTTATTGCAGTATCTGTTGATGAACATTTTCATAAAGAATTTGATCCTTTTTTAGGACTTAATTATTGTGATTATAAGTCCTAAATTTTAAAAAGGCCTCACTCCCCTTCCCCCCCATAAAAAGTAGGATCATGAGTTATTTTTGGCAAAATGGACATATTATCACAAAATTATTTCATCAAAATAATAGGTAATTGCTGGGCCATGCCTTTAGTATTTTAATAATGTACAACTGAGATCGGATGCGACCTCCTGTAATCTTCTAGAGCCTTCTAAAGGTTCCCAGGCTCCTAGAGCCTTTTCCTCACTTATAAAAGGGGAATAAAACCACCTCAAAAGCAGATATTATAAGATCAAATCAGATAGCGTATGTGAAAATACTTCGAGGTTTCCAAGTGCTACCTCAGAACAATTATGAAGATACGTGGGAACGCTAATTAAAGTGGATACTTGTCAATAGCATTTTACTCTTACAATTCATCATTAAATCTATGTTTTAATTAGTTGCCCCAACCAACTGAAGGAAAACGAAGGAACGGGAAAAATCTGTCTGGATTTAAGGATGTCTTACTTGCACAGAAAAGGAAAGACCAGTGTTATCACTTTGACTCAACTAACGTCTCGGACACGACAAACTCTCGTGCTCACATATTCAGAAGTTACTACCTTCATGAAAGAAAGCAAACATTTTTAAGTGCATAGAAAATTCCTATTCTACACAGTAGTATTGGATTGTACTCCTCAACGTTTCCCAACCAAAACCATGCTAGTCCTTCCATGAGAATTTCTGTTCTCTGTACTAGTACCGTAGTTGCAGGCGAACACCACTACAGTCACAACAGAACAGCCTGCTGGTTCAAAGTTCTCTCCTCTTTAGGTGCTCAGAGTCCTTTCCCTCGCCTCTCTCTTACTGCACTGCACGAGATCATCAGACGTTTTCCTTTCCTGAGTCAGCGTCCAAAACTTCAGAATGAATCACAGCATCTGGTTTGTTCCAAAGGATGCACAAGGGACTTGTCTCAGCCTGTGTGACACAGAGCCAGCTGACGCAGAGAATCCAAAGGGTGGATTATAACTTTAAAGAGATGCCAGAGTTGAAAAGACAGGAGGACGAGAGGCATGGCACCATGATACAATTTTATGGGGAGGATTTGACATGTAAAACTTATTTCATCGATGACCACTAAGTGGTTTACAGATACATAAATGGTCGTGTATACCATTCACAACAAAGGAGCATAGAAAAAATAGCTTATTTTATCTCTGCGTTTTCCTCTCCCATTTGCACAAGCGATAATCAAAGAGAGGGTCTGGTCTCTTTTCTTTCTCTCTTTGTTCTCCTTCCCATGTTCACCTCAACCCCTCACCAAATATGTCAACTTCATTTGCTTTGTAACTTGCCTTCAGACTCGAAATTCAGTTCTGTAGCAGGAAATGTCTCTATTATTAAATTCAAATTGATCAAAAGCCAAGTAAGACTGTTTTCATAGAGGAGATAGTTTTCAAAAAAGACATTTAACTTTCAGTTTGGAGGAAGATCAGGAAAAGAACATCATACTTTTCTATTTTTAATTACAACATGAACAAATGGTTGGACTATTTTATAGAAATCACTTGGAAATCAAAGAATTCTTGTGATTTCTGTTATTAAGGAATTAGCACAGATTCATTTGGACTCAAAAGGCTACCTATATTGAATCAAAAGGCTACCTATACCGAAATGTGCAATTTAGACATATCATTTCTCTTCTGTATAGTAGCTGCATAAAATAAACCTTATTTCACTTCGTAGTGATTATTAAAATTGATATGATAAAGTTTAAATTATTTTCTTTCATCACCGGCACAAAAACAGACACATAGATCAATGGAACAGAATAGAGAGCCCAGAAGTACACCAATCCTATTATATGGTAAATTAATGTATCATGAAGGAGGCAAGAATATACAGTGGGGAAAAGACCATCTCCTTCAGTAAATGGTGCTGGGAAAACTGGACAGCCACATGCAAAAGAATGAAACTGGCCCACTTTCTTATACCATACACAGAAATAAACTCAAAATAGATTAAAGACCTAAATGTGGGACCTGAAACCATAAAACTCCTAAAAGAAAACACAGGCAGTAATCTCTTTGACATCATCCTTAGCAATATTTTTCTAGATATGTCTCCCGAGGCAAGAGAAACGAATGCAAAAATAAACGATTGGGACTGCACCGAAATGAACAGCTTCTGCACGGCAGAGGAGACCATCAACAAAACAAAAGACAACCTATGGAATGGGAGAAGATATTTGCAAATGAGGTATCTGATAAAAGGTCAGTATCCCAAATACATAAAGAACCTATACAGCTCAACATCAAAGACCAAACAATCCAATTAAAAAAAAGGGCAGAGGACTCAAACAAGTTTCAAAAGAAGACAAACAATGACCAGTAGGCACATGACAAGATGCTCGAAATCACTAATCAAAATACAAATACAAAACCACAGTGTGATATCATCTCACACCTGTCAGAATGGCTAAAATCAACAACGCAAGAAACAGCAAGTGTTGGTGAGGATGTGGAGAAAAAGGAACCCTCTTGCAAACTGGTGCAGCCACTGTGGAAAACAGTATAGTGGTTCCTCATAATATGAGAAATACCATGGGATCCAGGAGTTCTACTACTGGGTATTAACCCAAAGTAAATAAAAACGCTAACCCCAAAAGATATATGCACCCCTGTGTTTGCTGCAGCACTATTAATAGCCAAGATCCGAAAGCAGCCCAAGTGTTCATCAATAGATGAATGGATAAAGAAGATGTGGTGTGTGTATATGGGTACGTACACACACACACACACACACACACACACACACACACACCGGATTATTGGTAATAAAAATAGATGAGATCTCGCCATTTATGACAACATGGATGGACCTAAAGGACATTATGCCAAGCAAAATAAGTCTTACAGAGAAAGACAAATACCATATAATTCACTCATATTTGGAATCTTAAAAAACAGAACCAGCAAACGACAACAAAACAAATAGGATGAACCAGTGGTTGTCAGAGGGGAGGTGGGTGGGGGGATGGGCAAAAAAATTTACTTTCCTTGGGCCCAGTGATAATTTGACTTCTATGCACAATCTCATTCATCTGTATAAAGAAATACTACATGTAGCAGTTTTCCAACTTGCTTATACATTTCTAAATTGATCACTAAAATATTTCACCTAATTCTACTTATTCTAATACTTTAAGCACATTTATAACCTGAAATTTCACATAGATAGGAGTTGAGACTCCTAGGTTGACACTTCAATTTCTTTCCTTTATTGACTCTGAGAAGGCTTAAAGTCAGTGGAAATGAAACAGAATACCATACTGCAAAATTCAGCTCTCTGAGCGGTGCTCAGTTTCACTCGTGAAAGTGTTTGTATTCTCATCATACTTTTGAGACATCAGGCATAAATAACTTGATGCTTCTGTTACATACTGGGGGGATTTTAATCAAATGGCTCATAATCAGGTTTTAATGTCTTGATATAGGTGAGATTCAAACTTCACCCTGATATTAAATAAAATAGGGTAATTCCTTCCTCCCTGTTTTTGTACTTTCCATTTTTTACAAGTTTTTGTACAAATATAAATGTACTTCAAATGTAGTTAAGCCCATTCCACAGGTATTTCATATTCTTTGCCCATGCTGACTTCATCTATGGAAAACAGTCACATGAAACATTTAAGCCACTCTGTCCATGTGGGTGTGGAATCAGAGACTGGAGCCATGACCACTCAGTGGCTCCCTTGGGTTGAACTTACGGGATTCCTTTTGGGTGCTGATGGTCTCTCTGCTCTTACCGTGAACTTGCAAGGCAGCTGGCTGGCATCAGGGCCTCAGACCTGAGCCTTCCGGCCCCCAGAACCCGATCTCAGAGCTCATTGTTCAAGCTAACATGCTGTTATGTGTCAAGGGCAATGGGGGATATTAACACGGGTGGGCAGAGTATGAATCAGCAATAAATTAAACGTATGTAGTTGATGAGCTACACTGAAACATACGGAACGGCTCTTGCATATTTTTCCCCCACAAAACAAGAGAAACCATTTCATTTTAAGGACATGGCTATTTTCAGCACGCCTGACATATACAAGGGGCCTGTTTTCCCTTCTCATGAATGAGATCTCTCTTTGCAAGTGTTTACATGAAATTTTCAGGGACACGGGCTACCTCCTGGCACAAAGCAGACCACCTTGCTCAGAAGAGAAATTATGTTTATTTTTGGGAGCAGCCCCACCTAAAAATAGCCTGTCCAGTCACCTTCTAGTGTATTCTTTGATTTCACAGGTGAAGCTGAGAGCTGAGTCTGTGTTCTATGTTTTCATCACCTGACCTCATGCCTTCACGTCTGACCTCTCTAAGAACAGATCACAGTGGCCCCAGGCCGATGGCTGCCTAAGGGCCTTTCTCACCGCTCCTCCACACGACACCTGGGCAGGCCTGCTGCTTGCTTCAGTGGCCTGTGAAGACATGGAGCCCTCTGTGTTGTAACCTTTGCCTGGAATGGCCTTTCCCAGCTGTTCACTTAAATCCCAATCTATTCCCTAAGCCCTGGCTGGAGTCCTGTGTCTTCTCGGTGACTCTTTGAACCAATCAGCTCCAAATGGTCTCCCTCTTTCTGAAATAGAAAGAACCTTTCTGCATAATCTAGAAGCTAATACAGTCCACTTAAAGGATCTCATTTGCTCTTCCTCAGATGTGTTAGTCTTACCTTCTTATTTATAAGAAGGCAGAAATTCCTTAAGGGCAGGAATCACCTCTGCTATTTCTGATCCCACAAAAAATATGGAGGGATTTTATAAAAGATACATTTTTGCTGAATGTTATGTGCCCATAAATTGTCACAGAAAACATAAGAGTGACCGAAACGTTAACCTTAGGATATACTCTTTTATCATCCACATTTTAACCCTTGAAAAGACAGGTCTAGTGCCTTCCAGATTTTCACTGCTCTTTCTAGAACAACACATGGTTTTGGAGGAGAAATGAACATTTTACTGGACTCTAGGACACGGATTTGAAATATTTTTAATGACATTCATTTCTGTAGATAGCTAGTATATAAAACTGATACTTCCAAAGATGTGTCAGCAAGTAATTCTTTGTAGTCTCTGCAGACTGTGTTCCAACTACTATATAAAATATATTCTACAGTAACAAGATGAATAAATGCATGTCTTTCTTAGAATAACGTCAAAGTAGAGAGAGACCTGACTCCTGGTGATGCGTACTGAGAAACTATCTTAGATTGTGACTGCACCTGTTAGGCTCAGCTAGAATCCATGAGCTACTGGAATAACTCCCTTTGAAATCAATACTATTTATCACCATCAATAATTGGCATCAACTTAGATTCTTTTGAAGGATGCACCTAAAATGAGGATGACCTTTGATAACAAGCCCACTAGAGGAACGGCGAGAGAAAAGGCTGTGTTAGACCGAGGCGAGCTTTGAGTTTCCACAGAGCGCGGAGACCTCGCTCACCTGGGTGACAGAGGACACGAGGGCTCAGGGCAGAGGGTTTCCCCAGGCATCCTGTGCAGGCAGTCACCGGGGCCACACGTGGCAGTGCTGCCCGCCGTCCCCCAGCTATTCCATTTCACTGCCGCGTGGCCTGCCAGGGAAGAAGCTCTCGAAATGTTTCCATCTTACGTGGGGTTTCCCTTTGCAGTTAAGCTGTTCGCCTTTCAGAACGATGAAACAAAACTCTGCTGACCGAGCAATGGATTTATCACCTAATTGCTTCCTTAACCACCCCTCGGTCTCCTTTTGCTTTCCGTGGGTGGATGCAGCCCTCCAGGCCTGCCTGCGTGTGACGCCCAGTGCCAAGCAGCTGGCAAAAATGCCACGACAGTGCTCCCGACCCCGTCTGGCCCTGTGACCTGGGGCGGCAGGTGCTTGGCACTTGCTGCCACCCTGCCCCCTCCTGCGCTGTCCTCTCGTGGGGGCTGGGGTGCAGAAGAAAGGAGAGGGGACCTGTCTGGTCCATTTGGCGAGAGCCAGACCCTCGCTATGCCCCATCGGGGTTCCATAGTTTAAGGGGGCTGTGGAGGAACCTGATAGGATTGAACAGACGGCACTGAAACCTGTTTGCTATTGAGAGGTGAAGAGCGGGGGCTTGACCATTGGGAGGAGAAATGGATAAATCAGAGCAGGTGACTTCAGGTGTAGAAGGCTCCGCGTGGGGAAGATCCGAAATGGCTTCCACTCACGCCAGATCCGGAGGGAAGGAGCTTTAGTGCTTCGCGGGGAGTTAATAGAAGCTGTCACTGAGGTCATCATGAAGACCTCAGGCTCTGTCTTACAGGGGAGAAATGTCTGTACTGTGGGGACTCGGCAGAGCAAGGGAGGAAAATAGAGTAAAATTATTCCATCCCCTTCCTTTTCTGTGGGTAGAGCTGGGAGTGACAGTTATCATGAACATATTTTAATAATAATAGCATCGCACCACTTAGGGACCTATGGTGTGAGGCACTATATAGGGGCTTTCACTCATTTAATCTTTGTAATCTGGTGAGGCGCATATCCTCCTGTTATCCTCCTGCTCCAGAATGGGAAACTGAGGCTCAGAAGTAAGTGACCTCTGAGGAAATGACCGAGCATGCCCAGTGGGGAAAATCTGAATCCAGGAAATCTGAGTTTTCCTCCACAGACTTTTTACCATGGAAATAAGAAGAGCAAGAGATTCAGAGAAGGGAGAGCCTCTGGAGGTTTGACAGAAGCAGATGTGAATAACGGATCATCGCAGCATCGATTCTAGATTTAGGTCTATTACAGGTTCTTGAATTCTAGAATAATTTTTTTTTTTAACTAAGGTTGTCAATGTGACGATATTTGTTCGATGTCCTCGTGGTGGCTGTTGTTGGTGTGATGAGAATCTAAATATTTTTAGAAGCAGAATAATAGAAAAAGCTTCTAGTTAAAAACAAATCAGTAGGGATGCCTGGGTGGCTAAGTTAAGCGTCTGCCTTCAGCTCAGGTCATGATCTCAGGGTGCTGGGATTGAGTCCCGCACGGGGCTCCCTGCTCAGCGGGGAATCTGCTTCTCCCTCTGCACCCCCGACCCCCCACCGGCTTGTTCTCTCTCTCTGACAAATAGATAAATAAAATCTTAAAAAAAACCACAAATCAGTACTTGTGGGTAATAACAACAGGCCTTTTACTGATTGCGTGGTCTTAGGCTTCTGATATGCATGAATCCCAACTTCCTTCCAGCAAAAGCAGATCACGCATTATGTCCCACTCCCAGACTAACTAGAAAGGTAAAATGAAATACTGGATGTGGAGCAACGTGAAGGTCACGGAGCAGGGTCCAAACGCAAGGCTTGATTATTTTAGTAAGAAAGTGGCACCACTAATTTAAAAACACGATTAATATCAGTTTGTCAATAAACTAGCCCGTGGTAGTTGCACTGTACAGGAGTGTACTGTCATGCTTCGGGTTATATCGGTAGCTGCCCTAACTCCCCGTCTGTCTTAGGTGCCACCTTCTGCATGACCCTGGACATGCTGCTCGTACTTTGGTTATTGGAGTATTACTTTACATGACTGTCCTGCCCAGTAAACTGAGTCCCTAGAGGCAGTGGCCTGTTTCACTTTGGACTGTGTGTCCCAGCAGACAGCTTGCTACATAAATATGTAACAAATGATACAGAGAGGATATAATCCAAGAAGACAGATTATGGCTTCCATATCTTGGTCCCTACATTTAATCCAAGTACGGTACTCTGGTGTAGGGGGCACTGGATTGCTGAATAAAACTTTTATATATTTAATATGTAAAGCAACCACATCAGCATTGCCGGATTACAAAGGCTGATTTGTGCAAATCTCTTCTGGAAAGCAGAGCACCTCTCTGACGAGAGCAAGAGTAAATCAGGAATGTGACCACAGAGCAATGGGACTAATTTTCATTTGTGATTGTAAAATCAATCTCCTTATTTTGCAGTCATACCTTGTAAATTAAGAGGATTACCGTCGTGTTTTAGAGCGGTGCTTACTGCTTTAATGAGTAAATCATCTATAAAAAAAACCTGAGTTCTTTTGCTGAAAGTGCTATTATAAACGAAATGTGGTCTTCTGGAAGATAAACAGGAAGCACTGAACAAATTAAAAAGCTCATTCTTCAAAATAAAAAAAAATGGTCAGAAAATATGGTTTCTGCCAGATAACAGAAAAAAAGCAGTACGGATGACTTCCCAGAGGTAATAGTTGTGAATAGGACATGTCTGATATTCAACTCATTAAAATCAGTTCTGCTAAAAGTATTTATGAAATAGAATTAATAGCTTCAGAGCCAAATTCCCATTCATATACGACCAGTTCTTCAAGCTTCTGGTCTCATCATTGAACAATTATTCAAGTTTCTTGTTATGCGCCAAAATTATGTTCTCCTCTCAAAAAGTTGGCAGTGAACTATTTAGTAATTGTCCCGCCTGAAAAATCCTCTGGCATCTAAATTCATCCAAATTGAGATAAATAGTAAAAAATTAAGACATGCTAAGAAGCCTTTGCATATCACGGTGCAAAAAAACACAAACCCAATCTGTATACCAAATAATGGATAAAGCTCCTATTTTAGTCCTCCCAGGAAATGGGGTTCAACAATTCAAATTTAATTCTTCATACCCATTTGAAGAGTTTATAATCTTATAATCTATACTTGGTGAAAAAATTTTAATGCCATGATAAAATTCAAGTGCCATGTGGTTTTTATCATGTTATTTACCTGCTCAACATCATTGCTGAACCAAGGATTGGTAAGTTCAAGGTATCTGTTTTATATACTTGGTACAGTACTGTGCACATGCATATGTGAAATTCGTTCATGTGAAGGTAGTAATTTTAAATATATCACTCTATAATATTGATAATATGATCTTGCATGTGTCATTTTCAAAGTGAAGAGAAGTTCTATAATCCCAACAGAACCAGGCTCGGCTTGGTCCCCCTCCCACTCTGAAGGGTGTGGGTACTGCTCTGAAGGTGCATTCTACCGCCCCCCATGCCAAGTTCGTGACGATTCACTATATGCGAGGAGGACAGATCACAGTCCAAGCGCTGAAGCCAGATTTCCAATTCTGGCATCACTGAATACCTGGGACAAACGAACAATCACAGAGGAAAATATTTTTCATACCCAAGAAGTAATATCCTCAGGCAGTGAGTAAGTGGTAAGAACTGGGGATGATGAATCGTAGGGCAAGAGCGCTCACCTAAATGGCCAGTCCGCACTGAACAGTGAAGACAATCTGGATATCCTGATTTTCGCGAGGTGTTTCTGGGGAAGTGTAAAATCTCACGACATGAAGATGTCACTTCAGAGGTTAAAACCATGTGCCTCTTTGCTAAGGTACTGGTTGTGCCTAGGGGCCCATTATGGATTTATCACTCATGAGCATACCTAACGTTTTTGCAAACTGGACTCCAATTAAAGTTAATTCCTGAGGTTATGGTTTTCATTAGTCTATAAATATCCACGTGGAAGAGTAAAATATAATATCCGTGAGAAGAAAATGAGGCTGAACTACCCTTGACTCTCTCCTGGGAGGGAGATTATGCATGTGTGTGTACACACACATACACACACAGAGGTATTTTGTCTTTTTAAACCACATTTTATATGGGCACCTTATATATACCCACATTGAGCCTTCCCTCATTTTCTGGTCAGTGGTTTGTGCCTCCTCAGACATTTCTGAGGGAAGTGTCTAGAAGTTTTCCACTGCCAGCTTGGCATTTAATTGTTCAGCTTGAAGTCGTTTCAGTGTCTATGAGCAATTTTCAGTATTTCAAACATCCCGAGTAAACTCCTCTATTTCATAAAATACCTTACTGGTAACCTAAAGGTCCCCAACTGAGATCCTCAGACCTTTAGGAATCCACAAATTTGTAAATTTTTTTTGGTTAACCAAAACAAAAATTTTATTGTCCAAAGTCTTTAAAAAATTATGTTTAAGAAACTACAAGTCATGAAATTAACCTCTAGGGTGTTCTGTCCATATAGTGCTTCCTTCGGAAAGGGGTGGAGACACATTCAAGTATGTAAATAAGCACAGCAGACACTACGCTCTTCCTGGCAAGGACGGCTGCCCCCCGACCTGTTTATATGCCCCGACACCCCAGGACAGAGATAACACCGGTAATAAATCTTCACTAGCTCTATGAACAGTTTCGTTTCGTCACAAAATGAAAGTTCTTGAAAACAAAACCTAAGACTGTTGACTGGCAGAATTCAGAAAAACACGTTTTCCTAAGCCCCAGATTCGTATTCTTACAGCTGAAAATCCTCGCTATGACGTCAGAAGTCAAGCCAGAAATAGCCTGGCTATAGCCTCTCCAAGCAGTGTTACCGGAAGCATGGTGCCAATTCAACGAAACACAGTACGGCTTGAAATTTTCTTGTCTGGTTATTTTCCTGTCTAATGTTTAAGTAAATGGCATTTTTCTCGCTTGTCAAAAGCCAGGAATCACAACTGTAGCACAAATGGTCAAATATCAAACACAGCACTGGGTCAGTCTGCTTTTAGGGAAGGGGATTTCTCTTGTCCCTGATGGCAACAGTAACTGTTTACTGCACTGTCCGGGGAGTTCCTAACATACTGTACCGGTATCTGGTGTCAGGGGCTCCTCCGTGTTCGGCACAGAGGTGGAAATTAATCTGCCTTCTCAAAGAGCAGTTATAGCCACACCGTCTCTGAATGCAGCAACTCAGGTACCAGAATACATTTTTTTTTCCTGGTCTATGTTGTAATAGACCAGTTCTTAAATTTATATTTCAAAGGCACACCACGCTATGCTTTCATTTGGTTTGTACCACATTCATGCAATATGTTGAATGAATAAACTTGCACCAGAATGTCCCCATCATCCTAACACTTACCTGTATGTGTTTGTGTACACAAATGTGAGTGAAATATTCATACCATATTATCTAATATGGTTTTATATATATGTGTATATATATATGTATATATATATATATGGTCACTATAACTAGGTGCTTACTATGGAATCACAGAATTAATACTACAACATTATTTACGTTTTCTTAAAGTTTTAAAGCAGTATTAAACATCTTGAATTAAATATAGATTTTACTCCTTTATTTACTTCCCTAGCTTTGAGCCATATTCTCTAACTTATTCATGTCCCTGATCAACAATTACAGTAATTAAAATGTAAATTTATATATGTATATATATGAAATGAAATATATATACGCATTACATATGTATGTATTATATTATATATGTCTACATATAACATATATATATCCCATTTCCCTCTCTATATTTAGGGCGCATGACTAAGTTGGTGAGCACTGCTCAGAACTAAGGAAGTAGAGATCACAGAATGTCAGCTGGGTAAAAGGCGCTTTATGGTTCCTCATTAAGTTAGTGTGTTTACCTTTCATTTACTATGAGGAGGTTTTCCTAAAAAAGTAATTTTTTTTTTTTTATTGTCAGTTTACGGGCTACATAATATATAGCTCACTGTACCTGTTTCACACTCGGATGTGCTGACATGAAAGCATTTGGTACCGATTCAAGAACAGTAATAAGTAATGATGAGAGAGTAGAGAGCAATCTTAATCTAGAGGGAAAAATGCGAGAGGAAGAGGGGCTCCCCAGAGCACGTAAAGAAGAATCACCTACCAGCTCCACTCGTCCGAAGCCTCCGACTCCGAGGGTGTCGATGATGTTGAAGTCAGACAGCTTCAGGTTGGCGAAGAAAGCAGCTTCGGCTTCATATCTGGATTTTTTGATGCGAAAAAACGGAAATTTCTTAGAGGTGCAAACACGAGAACCACGCACGACCGACCCGGAATGACAGGACTGTGGCTCGGGGTTTACCTGCTCAAATTCCATCTTGCTTCTAGAGTCTGTGTCTCCTCCCAAGCATAACTGTTTGGTCCCCGTTGTGCAGAATAACCAAGATTTGCACTTGTTTTCAAAGGAGAATAAGACAAAGCACCTGGTGCCTGCCAGTCACGTGACTGGTGCGTCCAGTCACCAAATCAGTTACAACGCAGCGCTTTCCTGCGCATCTTCTTGCGAGCGCGGATTGGTGGGGTGGTTCTTTTTTGGTTTTGTTTTGGGATTTTTGGTTTTGCCGTTCAGATTTGGGATGGCAGTTTCTCATGAGTGTCCCTTATCCACAGGCTGGCAGTGGGTCCTACCAGTATTTATTAAAAGCGGCAAGATCCCTGAGGTCTCTGGAGCGACATCACAGCCAGGTTTTAGGAAAACAGATCCGAAAAGCTGAGGACTGATGTGCCAATGTCTGAAATGGAGGATTTCGGAAGCATATTCACATTGCTAAAAAGTATCTCCCCTTCGTTTATGTGTACCCACTGCCTCTCAGCTGGTAATCCCAGTGCCTTTTTGTTTGCCAGTGTCTTATATGAGCGGTGCGGAGGGGCAAGGACCGCGCTCCGAAGTCTAGCTATGCCCCACGCACATCTGACACACGCGGGTGGTGAAAATAAGCTTCTCCTGATGAGACAAGTGAATACGAGAGGCTTAAAATATCTTCTTATTAAAGGCCCTACTATTTTTAGAAAGGGCAGGAAGGCGTCACAGTGAAGATGACCCACCCTCTCACTCATGTCAGGTCAGGGAGTAATTCAGCTGTCTCCAAAATAAAGTATTTGCATAGCTCTGTGTAACCCGTGACCTTCAGCCAGGCTGTACCTGATGCGGTCTATGCTATAGATAGATATGATGAATGTGCTCCAGAGGGAGATCCTCGCACCGCTGGTTTATGTCCGTTTCTGGATGGAGTCACCCATAGGCACGCTTGGCGTTAAGCCGTGTAACATTTTAGCTATTCCTTTATAATCAGACACAAATTTAGACTCTCCACTTGGAAGAAATGTGAAAAAGCTTTCTAGGTGAGGTTTTAACACTCTCCAAGTTACAACCACAGTTCCAGTTTTTAACAATTCTTGACAGACTCATGAGAGGGTACGAACACTAAGTTTTCATTAGTGGCTGGTTATGTGACATCAACTCCCTCTAACAAACCTCCATAAATGAGGCTGCGGGCCGATCCTGATGGCATTTGCAGACCTCTCTCATGAACTGCACAATCAAAAGATCAGCATAGCGATTCTGGGGATGGTTTACTAGAATGGAACAGAAGCAGCAAATGTGCATTTCTAGCATTCCAGCTGGCCCACTACTTTTGGAAAATTAAAACTCCATCCCATTTAAAGGGCCAGTGGCAGAATTCACTTCAACAGGTGCTTTACAAGGACATCTGTTGGGATTAGACCCTGTCATGGTTTGTATGCGGTCAAGCATTTCCTGGCAGGCTAGATAATCAAATGCTTAATGAGACTGTTTTTGAATAATATCCTATGCACTTGCTGGATTTAGAAATCTCCGACACAAAGAGGGTAAACTCTTTCAGGCTATTTTGATACCATTTTATATATTTAAAGCAGAAATCTTTGGAAGCAGTACCCAAGTATCTGTATTTTTTAAAGCTCCCTCAGTGATTTGGATGAACAGCAAGCATTGAGCACTATGACTCCAGACTCTCTGAAGGCCTCGGGAATTCCAGAATCTATGGGAGCATTTTGGGGAGGATTCAAATGGTCCTGGGAAATCAGCCCAGGGAGGCCGGGGGTGATGCATTCATGCCAAGAGTGCTGGGGGCTCTTACACACTTGGTCTGGGCTCCTGTCCTCTGATCCTAGACCCGTTGAAATGACCAGCAATGGCTAACTGAGCTTAAAACAAACAAACCAAAAGGAACATTGCTAAAAGGAAAAAAAAAAAAAAGATACAGAATGCAAAAATCATAACGTAGCTGTTTGTGTTTGCATTTCTACAGCAAAATCCTCCTGACTTTGTTTATACTTAACTCTCTGATTAACTACTGATGGTACTTTCATTAATGGGATGAACATATTAAATCTCATGTAAATAGCAGGCATTTTCTCTGAAGCCATTAAAATCCACCTAAACATAGCCTGCTCCATCCACTGAAAACACAATTACCATTAAAGAAAATATTTCATGTTTTAATGAAGAGGTTGGCAACACTGTAATCATACTTTGTTAATCTCGATAATTACTTTGCTAATATGGCTTGGTGACTTTTAAAAATACTACCTAGTGGGGTGATTTTAATCTAGCAGTTGGTGAGATCCATTCTGAGGGGCCTTCATATAACGTGCTCTTGATGTTCCATGCTATTCTGTTTGTGCTGGGGCCTGATTCTCAGAGAAGGCAAACAATGTAGGAATGCTAGCATAGCAGGCTTTATCTTTTTTTTTTCCCACCCAGGACACGTTAGTTGCTTAATATTTTGCATGCATTTATTTCTCATTTAGATTAGTCTTTATGGACAAAAGTTATATCACAGAGACCCTCTACACTTTTCCCTTTTGAATTAATAACTTCTTTTTTTAATGTGAAAATCACCCTGGAAAGAACATCTGTAAAAAAGTTAAACTGTGGATGATTTAGCCTCTTCAGGTATCTATACTTGTTCATAACTTGGAGACACATTTTCATTCTTCCTTTTTACTCAGGGATGATTTGAAGATAATTTGAATCCGTCATTTATGTTCTACTTATTTTAGAGTTGGTAAAAGTCTGAGTGGGAAAGGAGACTAAATAAATTGGTTAAGTAAATGGATGTTGTTCTATTAAATAAATTTCTTTTGCCTGAAGGAGGTCAGCGTGGAACCCAAGTTTCTAATGGGGTACCCTAACGGGGTCAAGGAATTAGGCCCAGCTTCATTCAATTCTAAAATTCAGCCATGAAATAGCATTTATGAAAGGGACAATGGCCACGGGCTAGGGGAGATTCATATCAGTAAGAAACAAAGTTCTTGATGTTTGGTTGCTTAAAATCTAGAAAGGCGTAGAAAGTATATTTTCTAATGGTCCTCAACTTAGTTTGAGATACTGATTTCTGAAAAGAATATTGTTGTTATTATTTTAGTATTATTAATAATTATTTTCTAAATTTAAAATAACTTAATTTTAAATTTAGAAAATAATTATTATTATTTCAGTATGGGGTGAAAGCTATGAATCCTCTTCTCAGAAAAGTGCAAATATCAACAAGCCTTTTTTGCATATGACCCTAAAATAGGTCAACAACACAAAAATGACTATATAATAAGAAATTAATTGTGTTAGGTGAAGGAGACAGAGATAATTTATCATTTCTCCAACAGTCCTGACTGTACCATTCAGCTGGGGCCCTGGATGATTAGAATCTACAGACAACTGCTAATCTGTATAGGGCACTCTTTAAATGGTGAAATACTAAACTTTTTTTTTTTTAAAGAACTGAGGAAAAGGAAAAGTTGTCTAAATGTTCCCTCTTTTTTATTTCTACCTATTCAACAAGGAAGCTCCAAAAGCGATGACAATGTAAAGCTGCAGGTATAAAGATGAGAAGAGCAAGGCATATATGCAGAAGCCTGGAAACAATGTCCTGCAACAATCTCAGCCTCTCTATATACAACTGCATATCTTCACAGTATTATATTCACTGTTTTTAGGAAATAGACGATCACCATTTTTGTTTTCCCATCTCTTCCAATATGACCAGCTTCCACAAAGCCTTGGAGTAAGAATCAGGCGTCCTTCATTATTCACAATTGTTTTCCCACTGTTGCCATATGTCCATGAATCAATGGTGTCATCATCTCACAACAACAGAGTTGGGCTCTATACCTTATGAGTGACCACTATTATTAAGAAGTAAATGTCTCATGCTGTCTGTTGGAAACCACATATGATGATTCTACCCAGAACAAAAAATGTGTGGAATTTAAAATGTTATCTTTATCTTGATGTTAGAACAGCAGTCATAGCTCAGCATTATTTTACAATGCAGATTGTATCATGTGCATTTTTAAAGTAAGTGCCAAGGACTCAAAGGAACATCACAATAGTTCTAGATGGGTTACAAAAGCCAGTAATTAGGAGTCAATGGGTATTAAGGAGGGCACATATTGCATGGAGCGCTGGGTGTTACACTCAAATAATGAATCATGGAACACTACATCAAAAACTAAGGATGTACTGTATGGTGACTAACATAACATAATAAAAAATATTATTAAAAAAAAAAAGAACCAAAGGCTACTGTGGCCCTAATCTGCTTTAGCCCTGCGCGTCTATAATCCACATTGGTTCAGAAGCCTACTCTAAGAGTCTCCAAGAAAAATCACACAAAGTCTCAGCATGTCCTAATCCACCTGGAAATTAGTTACCACGGCTTTGTCTGAGCTCCTGTGCTATTGGGTATATTTTTGTTTCTTACTGAGTTTAGCTTTATCAGTTTTGAGGCAATCTATAAAAATGAAATGCTTCAGTAAACACATGGACTCTTCGTCTACGACTAAGTTTCTTATTCCATAACTTCAATAAGATGAGATTCAATCAGACAATGTCTACTCTGGACTTAAAAATACAAAAACATACAGACAAAAGTTAATGACTTGTGGTCCTAGCTCTGCCAATGACTTGGTACTTCCAAGTTCTGATTTCCTCAACATTTAGGCCTTTCTAGGAGTATCAACAAATTCACACTAAATGGGATGAATTTTATAATTTGTCAGAATCCTTACTTAAATGTCCAGATAAATGCCTAGAAATCTTTTTTTTTAATTTTATGTGATCAAAGAGCACTGAAATCTATAAATATATACAGAAATAGTTAAAAAGGGGATAAGAACTTTCAGAAAGTGAGACTTACAGCTCAAATATGCATACGTGGTCTGATATAACCAAGATAGAATGCTGCCTGCCCAGTGAATAAACACTTAATTTGGTATGCAGAACTTCATGTAGTAATAGTTCTGATTCATAAAGCTTGGTTCATTCAGTAATTTGTAGGTCTGTAGAAATTCAGCCAGAAAACTAACTTTATGAGAGAAAGTGGAATCGGAAACCAGACCAATAACATTTGCACGTTTAATATAAATGTGGTTTGGGCTTAAACTGCAGAGCTCCTTCAACTCCACGTATGTAAAAACAGTTAGTAGGTACACGTCCTTATTCCCCTGATTCTCAAATGTCTGGAGTTAGATGAACTCAGCCACCAAAATAAAAATTAGTAGTGTTTCTTAACTCTATAACCAAGCTATTGGTCGTCTTTAGTTCTTTGTTAAAAGTTTCACTGATAACTACTAAAAGTGGAATCTTTTGACTTCATTGGAAAACAGAGTGAACCATTTTATAGCTTAAGGTTTGAACAGGAAGTTTTCCTGGGATCAAGCCCCATGTCTGGCTCCCTACTTCGTGGGGAGTGTGCTTCTCCCTCTGCCCCAACCCTGCTTGTGTTCTCTCTCTCTCTCTTTCCCTCTCTCTCAAATAAATCTTAAAAAAAAAAAAGGAAATGCTATTCCTAAAATTCTAAACAAAAAGGGATGATTTCTCATTTATTTGGTCATAAGACACATAGGGATAGTTGTTCGTATAGTCACTCTTCTTTCAGCAGTAGTGGTAAAAACTTGTAGAAATAAAAAGTTTAGAAGTAATTTATTGAATATGAAGTATTCCGTTATGTCAATTTTCTCCAGAAAGTGTAATCTCGTCTTCAGGGAATCTGAGATAACATTACTTTGCTCTCTCTATTTCAAAAATTGTGGTTTTCAGGAACACAGACTTTTTTTTTTTTTTTTTTGAGTACTCTAGTCATGAAATAGTTCTACTTCTTTTTCAAATACATTCCCTTGAGGAGATACTGCCAACAGGAATACACAGGAAAATTGCATTTCTCATATCTGCTGCATAATAAGAATGATAGTAATTCAAATATTATGCATTTAGAAAGCACCTTTCTTCCAAGGACTTTAAATTTCTCTCATTTAATTTATTCTCCCTGATTCTCTGTGAAGATGGGATAATGAATACTTTTACTTCTCTTTTGCAGTGGGGTGGACCAGTCATTGATAAGTGGTTGGTTTCAGTAATGAAATAGCAGAAGTAGGGCTAGAACATTTGCTCAAGTTTCAAATCACAGCATCGTTACACTTGCTCCAAAAAACTTAATTTACTTTTAAGCAAGATAGGAGAGAATCACACAACCTTAGAGATGCTTTGATCTCGAAGTCTGGAGATACTAACATGGTTCAAAATCTGGACTGACACCATTGGGAGCTCACCTAACCCAACCACTGCATTTTTTAAAGATAAAAAATGAAGTCCGGAGTTGGCGAGTGACTTAGCCAAGGTCCCCAAGACTCAGGGACACAGGCCAGGTGTTTTCATGTGTGATCTTTTTACTACCTGATTCTATCTTTGCAGTTTTTATAATATTCTGATATTTGAAAAACAAAAGCAAACGTAAAATTTAAAGTATATTGAAGTAATATGGTACAATTTATTACAATTGAGACTAATTTTAAAGTTAAGATTAAACGTTCCCTTATTTCTTTCAATATTATAACCCATATGTTGAACATGACCTACAAAGAAAAGTCTTTGGGTAGAAAAGAGATTTTTATATTTCAGGGGAAAACTTGGGTTGTCTTTACCCACCTTTTCTTTAGAGATGTAGGCTATGGCAAACAGAGTCCTCAGGGAAATTGAACGAGAATTTTGCTACAATGGGTATTTCTCCAATGTGGCAGGAGCCAAGAAGATGAGGGTGAGGGGTACTTTCCTGAGGCCTGACTTACTGGAAGAGTAAAGGCAGAAGGCATGGTCATTTCCACCTATTTTATTTGCCCTGCACCTCACCTCCCTGGCCTTGAGAAGTTTAATCTTCACCTTAAAATTAGTTTCAACTGTAATCTTATAGGAATCAGAACACTGAACTGGGAACAAGAGGAGTATTAGGGCTCAAATAAACACTAGGGGTCAGCTTTTATTTCTGGACTCAGAACCTTTGCTGTGTACTCCCATCGTCTGTTTCCCCTTTATCCCTGAAGGATTCTGTAGGAACTTACGGGACAGGGGATATGTGGTCATGATCACAGTGCGCCAAAGGATGAAAAGACAGTAAAATGCAGTGTGTGGCAAGAAGAACATGAGAAGACAAACACCACCCTCCCAAGCCTCTAGGGATATAATAAAGGAAGTGACCAGGGACTGGCCCAGCACAGACCTGAGCAAGACACTCTCTTTTCTGTAAAATGAAGGGTTTGCACTAGACAGGTCTACAAAGCTCACTTGCAGCTTGGTGGTTCTGGGATGCTAAGTGTCCTGAGATACACATTTTGCAGAGAGCCCTAGTACCCACAGCTTCCCCTTGTCGTCCTTTGGGGTCCTCTTCCCCAGCCCTTCCTCTAATCCCTGTCTCCTGGAACTCCTATTTCAGGAAATACTACCAGAGGCCTTCATGTAAGGGAGCCCTGCTCTCAACTCCAGAGAAGGAGGCAAGCAGGAGAGCCCTCTTCCACAGCCAAGGCTGCAGTCAGGAAAGATGAGTGTTGATGTCCAGAAGAGAACTAAAAATGCTGCTCCTTCTCCACCCGCATTCATATCAGAATTATGGTTATCAACAGAGTTGATAAAATCTTGGGATTTGGTGCCAGACAGCAATATTTTACGGTAAGATGTACAGGGACGTCTATGCAGATGTTACTTACAAGGCTAATGATCAAATTGAGACAGGTAGGGACCACGGAGACAAGCCCCAAGTGAAAAAAGTTTTGGAATCGGGGCGCTTTCTCTGGGCGGGTATTGCTAAACCGCTTCTCTTAGAGCCGACAAATGACGGGCCAGGATTTGGCCCCACCTAGGCCCCATATATTGCAGGACCAAGCTCCAAAGAGCACCAGTGAACTGCGGGAGTAATCGGCCTGCATTGACCAATCAGGGCAAGGCTCTTCCAGCCAATCAGGATGAGGCGGGTTTTTTTTTCTTTCCCTCATTAGCATACTGGACACCTGAGTGGGCACCTGAGTGGTATCCCCAGCGGGAACTTTCTCTGCATAAGCAGAGTCTCCTCTCTGTTTGGCGAGGCCAGGTTAACTCTCCTCTGTCGGCACTGTGCCTCCCTTCAACTTGATCTGTGACCCCAATAAAACCTGGCCTGTGCCTCATTTCTCTGTGGTGGGGCTCAAGAACCCGACCCTGGAAACAACATGTGAGTTTTAAAGAACTACTAGTGTTAATTTGTACGTGTATGTGCACACACCTATTACATAGTATAAACATCACAGGGGGGCTGTGTCCCAGGTTCTAAATAATTATTCTCTAATGGTCTTTGAGACTACCACCATACCTGAAAGGGGGAAAACCTGTAAATCCTTTCCTTAGTAGAGAAAATATTAAGTAGAAAAAAAGAAAATGAAGCAAAAATTTTGTTATATCAGGCTGTTTAATAATAGTAACAGTGCATTTATCAAATGAACTAAATCTCAGGAAAGAGCCCATGTTTGTCATCAAGTAACTGCCATCTGGATGCAAAATCTGGCATAGTTCTATGTTGCAACTGAACGATAAAGCAACCTGCAGGGTTTGGGACCCTCCCCTCCTTCTTCCCTTCCCTTCCCCTCCCCTTCCTTCCCTTCCTTCCTTTTCTTCCCTTCCTTTCCTTTCTTTTCCTGATGTCCGTATTTTAATTCAGATTTTCTTAGTTTTTACCAAATGTCCTTCTTCTGTTCCAGCCTTCCTTCCAGGCTGCCATATTACATTGAGTTGTCCTGTCTCTTGGGAGTCCCTTTGGCTGACATAGCTTCTCAGACTTCCCCTGTTTGTGACAACCTTGATGGTATTGAGGAATACTGGTCATTGTTTAATAGAATGTCCCTCAATTAGGGTTTATCTGATATTTTCTCATGGTTTTGCTTGGGTTATGAGTTTTTTTGGGGGAAGACTACAGAAGTAAAGCGCTATTCTCATCACATGATAACAAGGATACATACGGTTGATAGGACTTATCATTGATGATGCAAACCTTGATCATCTGGCTGAGACAGGAATTCTGTAGTTTCTAATACATTACATCATTATAGGATCAAAAAAAAATAAAGGATCCAATAAATGCAAAATGAACTGTATTAAAATGTAATCCCTTCCATAATTTTTACCTTAGAAATGTGTCCCCCTCAAGATGGGGTAAGTTCATAAAGGCATCATACATAATCACACTACTAAACTTTCTGTACCATATTGCAAAGGGTCACGATAAAAATTACTGCTTAGGATTTGCGTGTTGATGGCTACAATATTAAAAACTGGTGTCTTCCCACACATTTTTGTAGTGCTGAGGGAAGAACTCCATACCCTCAAATTACTGCTTTTCTTACCTACAAGTATACCAAATTATTACCGCAATCATTTGTCTGAGTACACGTCTCACTAGTCATAGACGTTTAGAACTAATTTGTAATCACATTTCACGTCAGTTGTACCACTGATTTCAATAAATAACACTTAAAGTGACCTTCACTTCTGGATTAGAATGTCTTGGTAATTTCTCCGTGCTTGTAACAACGGTTGTTAAAGCGAACTGTGCACTGAAAGACTGCATTGTGGGGGCGCCTGCGTGGCTCAGTCGTTAAGCGGCTGCCTTTGGCTCAGGTCCTGATCCCAGGGTCCTGGGATCAAGCCCCGCATCAGACTCCCTGCTCCGCAGGAAGCCTGCTTCTCCCTCTCCCACTCCCCCTGCTTGTGATCCCTCTCTCGCTGTCTCTCTCTGTCAAATAAATAAATAAATCTTGAAGAAAAAAAAAAGACTGCATTGTTGAGCAGTCCATTAGAATGTTAAGTAAATTCTTCTAACATTAGGTTATGAGTACTTTCTTTTCTATGTACATATAATACAAATGATGCATTTATTTTACCACTTCATACACCTCCTGGCTCTACCTTGGATATAGCCTCTTGAATAGACTAGGTCACTTCTTCCCTTTTTAAATAATCAGTAAATAATAGAGAGTAAAATGAAGAAAATGAGGAGGGGCGTTCAGACCTATTATGGTTATTCTTTGTATTACCTAACAGCTAGAGAATGTTTTTTCCACGTGTGGCTTCCTTTTCCTCACAGATTTTCCCCAGACAGAGTTGACCTTTTGGCTTTACATCCTATTCTCAATTCTCCTTTTGTGACCTCCTTTTTCCTCATCCAAGTTATTAGCTTTCTCTCAGAAGTTAATAACTACCAGATTTACATAGCCTCAATGGATTGATTTGGTTTTGCAAGAGCCTGTGACAACAGGAGAAGCTCTATGTGTGATGAGAACATCGCCTGGACTTGCTGCTGCTTGTTACCAGCGGTGCAGTGTGGACGCCGGAGGTCCGCTTGAGAACACACACTATCTGATTGGGTTCTCAGTCTGATTTACGCTCCGCTGGCTTCGCGGACTTCACATAACTGCAGACAGAGAGGACAGAAAACCCTTCTTCTAGCTCTTAAGAATAGAAAATTCCTGGGCTGGGGAGGGGAGGACCCTCAGAATCTTATGCTGTGCCCTGGCATCTGTGAGCCGTCAGGGTACCCCAAGGGTGGGGCTGCAGAGATAGGGCGGGGAAGGGGGGCTCTCTTTCTGGGTGGCAAGCTGAAGGAGTTACATGCTTTCTTCATTTCTACAGCACTGGCATTATGTGGCCAGGCACAGGAAAAACCAAACAAGACCGCAATGCACATATATAAAATATGAAGGAAACAAATTAAAGTTGAGGAAATGAGATGATTTTCAGCAATGATGACTCTATTTTTTATGGAACTACGAAGGATATTTCAATGGTAATGGAATTATAATATGGTACTATTTGCACAAGGGTATCACTTAAGTAACAGAATAGGAAAGAGATTATAGATTGTCTTTTAAAAAGCAGATACATTGATGTTCTGGTGCCAAAACATCCACTGCTATATCAATAACTGTTTCAGAAACAAGATTCCCACAGGCCTTTGTTGCTGAAGTTTGGAGAACTTAGTTGCTGAGCTATGTGGAGAACTCCACATAGACCACAAGATGACCCTGACTGCAACTGAATTATTCAGCTTGCACAGAGTTAACTTTTTTTTTATTTCTAAATTGTATTCCAGCCTACGCATGAAGCTGAGAAAAGTCTAAAAATCAATGTTTCTTGTAAGATACACAATTGGAAATAGTTTCATAACCATGATTGTTCATTTCTAGAGTGTTACTTGCTAGTTGGAAAGTAACCATGTAAAAAGGAAAAAAAGGAACAGAAATAAGAAATATCGGTTTCAGGTTTCAGGCTGATCACATTAGCGCTGCAGGCCTCACCATGTCTGTCTAGAAGATGTTTATATACAGCGAGTGGGATTCCTTCTGTTCTTCAATGCACCATTTAGAGTATTGCTAGACAATTTGTTTAGAGAAGACCTTTCTTAGGTGACGTAACACATGAGATGTGTTACCTAACACAATGGTGGGTGAAGAATCTTCTGAAAGCAAAAGATTCTTCAACCATTAGTGGAAGTTTAAGGGAAAGTAAGCTGAGCAGGTAATTCTCGACACCCAGGACCTCTTTGGAACATACTGATAAGGATGACTGTGTCTTTAATAGCGGTGCCCCAATTGTCTAACGCCATCTAGGGATGGGGGTGTTCCGTGAAGAAGGGCATTGTCTAGATGATCAAAATTTATCTCTTCGGATTACCCCATGGATCTCTCACCCATTTAAAAACAACAATGACAACAACAAAAACTAGGGAATCAATATTTCCAGAATGGATTATCTTCTTCCCAATCATTTAAAGCATAATTTATTGAACATAGTACAGCGTTCAGAGGATGACCCCGGGCCATCATCCCAAATAATCAATCATGTGCAGCTACCCTTCTACCGTGTGATACTTGTTATTAGTTGCTCAGTTTTCAAGTATTATCTCTTGCTAGAGTCAGGGAGTCTGTCTTCCCTCCCATTTTTGACCTAGATACACTTATCTTCTGTCCGCTAAAAGACAGAGAGCTGAATTTGCTACAGTTGTGCCTATAATATATCCATGTAATCAGTGATTACCTAAGGAGGCGATAATACAAAATGATTAAAATACCGTCCCTGGAGCCAGTGTGCTATGGACAAATCCCAGCTCTATTATGGGCTGGCCGCCTGAGTTCGACCGAGCTGCAGGATCCCTGTGTACCTCAGCTTTCTTTGACTGTTTCATGGGCACACTAACCAAACCTACTCCACTGGGTTATGGTGATTAATAAATAAATGCATGTGAAACAGAACTGTAAGCAATCAATAATAATAAGACAATCATTACCTTTCGTGGGGTTTGTACTGTGTGCCTGATACTTTTCATTATTACTAACTGCCTGATTTTCCTGACTGTGGACGTTTGCTTCTCTAAGTTGCTGTTCTTGCCCTCAGCGGGGATCTAGGTAGTTCTGTTGTGCGTCCAGCAAACTAGAGATAAATGGGATATTACTACACAGAGATTACATTAATTTAGAAACATATGAATATGCAAATATGCCACAGAGTTGACGTTTTGTTCTTTTCCATAATTCTCAATTTCTTCATTGGAAATATTCTAATTGGTGGTTTATGGTGCTCCCACTAGACCCTGGTAGCTCTTCATATTGCTGCTATATGCAACGTATGTTATGTTTTTACCTTTGAACTTCTGAACCATCTTAGATAGAATCAGGTGCTGTCAAACGATGGGATATGTGATGAAGGAAGCATGAGACTTCTACAGTCCATTCTAAAACCCCTATTAAAAAGGAGGATATGTGAGGGTCTCCTTTTGACATTTAAACTTCATAAACTTTTCACAATTCTACCAGGCGTTACTCTTAGAGGATGTGGAATTTATGAGCCAGCACTTGGACGAAGGAAAAGCACAACATCCCCATGTGGCTTCAGCACTAGGTCCTTCCGTTCGCGTCTTCCCTGAGCTCGTGGGAGACAGACAACACGTCAGCACGCTCTCAGCCCCGGGCAGGCAATAGTCAGACCACAGGACATGCACAGAAAGTCTGAGAGTGCCCTCTCTGAAGGCGATTTCGTGCCAAAATCCGAATTGTCAAGCAGCCACTCAGTGACCCAATCCTGCAAACAGATCCCTCTCACATTTTCGGGGGCTTCCTCCCTATGAGTCACTTCCTTAAAGCCACCTTGAGGGCAGATCACTGGGAAACAGGACAAAGACCTGGCCGGGTTCCAGAGGCACAAAGGACCTTGCTGGTTCCTTCTGTAACAAGCAGGCAACACTGCAGACGCCTTGTTCCGGACCAGAGACTTCCAAGTGTGCCTTTAGCAGGGACAGCTCAATTTTGAATCTTCCACTTTCTTGCCTTTGGCAAATCATTATAAATATTCCTTGGGTAAAGACCTGACAAGATTTATAATGTCTTTATCCCACTGAGTAACGTTTATGAGGGGATCATTCCCTGAGGTGAGTTGTGAAGATAAAATAAAACAGAAGAGACAGTTTCATCTTTATCGTTTTCCTGACAAATAACAACGGAAGAAGAAATAGTATGCAGAAGATGTGTGTTCTTTTTAGGCTCCAACAAAGTGTATTTGCAACATTCCATCATGTCCCACAAATCTGTTAGCTACGCTGTTAATATACAGTTAACATCACATGGGGACGTTTTATGTCGGTGAAAAAAAGACTCGTTAGAGGGTTAATGTTTCGGAGATGAAACTGACACGATATGGCTTTGGAACCCACATACTTGCCCTGTCTCGTGGCTACACCTTCTAGCAAACATGATCCACGGTCCACTTCCGCCCGTGCTGCTGACCTCAAGAGCCTGTCTGTACTGCACAAACGCTGCCTAGGGTCCACAGTCTTCTCTACACAACACAGCAGAGCAAGCTAAGACGTGGTAAGAAAGGCATTGTCACTGTTTGTATGATCCTATCATTGCAAGTCCACCTGCTCTGCTAAATTGAGGAGCCCCTCCTTATGCACCTGGCGCTGGGACAGGCCCTGTCAGTTGGGCTCACGTAGTAAAGAGAACACTCTTCAGAGTGTTCAGGAGCCTTGCCCAGCAGGAGTCATGCAGAACAGCCTCAGAGTTGGTAGAGGAACTACAAGACGGGCCCCTCCTTCTCAGGCTCGATGTGATCATTTTTCTGAATAGTGTTTGGCTGGCTGGGCCAAATGGAGAAAAGCAGATCTTTCCCATCAAAGAGAGCCCCTGATTGCTTACGTACAAGAGTGCCCTTCTCTTTAGCTCAGTCCCCTCCTTCCAGACACATTTCTTCAGAGATCAGCAGTGCAAGGGCTTAAATTGCTGGTTTGGCTGCTATCTGCATGTCCCATCTTTTACCTTCCATCGAAAATCCAAATCAGAATCCAAACAAAGATCATGTTTGGATTTTAACCTAAGGTAATGAAAATGAGGCTGCCATGACTGCGGCCCTGAGGCGATGGACAGCCAGAGGCTCTGACAGTCGCATTACAAAAGAAAGGTTTTCTTTTTATTTAGAAAAATGTCACCAGGATTGTGACTTCAGCCTTACCTACCCGCACTTGAACTTCATGTTTACTTGCCTTGAAAGAATTCCAAATCATGGGAAATGATAAACACCTGCTTTAGATTTTCTAACACTAAGTGAACATTTGAGTTTTGTAGCTGAAACAGACCTTAAAAGCTATGGCATCGCTAACCTCCTCCAGAACGGGAGGGAGATCCGAAAGTAGAAACATAAAGTTAAGAAGTGAGATGGAAATCATCCCTGTTTTCATTGCTTGCAGAACAATTTCTCACTCATTACGCACAGAACAACAGTAATAACGTAAGTGGGCATGTGTGCAGCGCTCCTTCCCCAAGAGGTGACAAGGGGACACAGAAGTGTCAACTGTCATTCCAGCACTGCAGGTGTTGTGAGAGCTACAGAAGATATTTCTATTATTTATGTCTATGGATATTGCTAAAAATACCGAGTCCTTTCTTGTGAGAAAACTTCCCTCCATTTGTACCATCTACATACAATTTCTGAACTGAATATATTGTATTCTTCGTAACACAATAGCATGTTACAAGATGCATTACTTCTAGGGGGAAAAAAGGCTCTTAAGTGTCCCTGTGACTATTCAATATTGGTTAGATACCCAGTATTATCGTATCACTATTCCTTGTGAGATAGCAGATACTGAACAACTTCTGCATACTTTCAAAAGAATTCCAAATGAGCCTCAAGTTCAATCAGTGATTACGCCTGCCTCGTAGAAGTTTTCAATTCCCCCCCATAGATTGTGACCTCTACTTATATGATGTATACAAGATATCTAAGAGTCCTGAGAGACAGCAAAGCCTTTTTTTTTTTTTTTTTAACCTTGCTGTGGAGTCTCTGTGAAATGAAAATGTGGTTCACTGGGATATCCTATGATCAGGGACTCAGCCATCTCTGTGAATGACTCAAACCCCCGAGGGACGCCTGCGGGCTGGACCCTTTCCACGTCTGGGGAGGACGGACATCCTTCAGTCATTACTTTTCAGCATGAAAATTAGATTTCAATTGACCCAAAACCACAAAGTCCATTTTCAAGGTTGGTAAGACATCACCTTTGCTCGGCAGGTTTTATAATGGAAACCAAGTGGCTGAGAGCGACAGCAATTATCCCCAGGTTAATAACAGACCAATCTTGCTGAGAGGGACAGGCCGATTCCGGAAAATGCTGCAGTCCTTTTCTTAGCACTTAGTAATCTGTCTAGGTCTCCCGAGACTGATAAATGATGCAGGCCAGATACGCTAAAAGGCATTTGATCGACTAAGGTAAATAACTGGACCAACTAGACCAGGCGAAATAACAACACTGAGGTTATTTAAGACAGCTCAGGGGATCTGAGTATGATAATCAAAACGCAACTCCAATTTCCTATTTTGAGCAGAATCAACCAGTTCTTTGATATCATAAACTACTTTTAGCAAATTACTAATAAAAACAAGCATACGCCAGGGCACTGTTACAGACATTGAAGATCCCGCTGTGGACCAAATATACCCAAAAACCCCACAAAAAAAATGAAACAAGCCCAGCCCTTCTGCGCCTTCCACAAAGAAACAAGTTTGTGCATACAACATGTCCATTTGTGGTAGGGGCATGGAGAACATTTAGGCAAGGAAGGGGACCAGGGAGTGCCCGGACACAGGTGAGTAGGGAGGGCAACACCTCAGCAAAGGTCTCGGGTGAGGGCGAGGGGCAGGCTGAAGGGGAGCAGACTGCCTACAGCCTGTAGACATGCCAGATCCGCCTCGTACTCTGAGTGAATGCGAGGCTGCCGCGAGGCTGTGAGCAGGGAGCTTTTGCAAAGCGGACAACAGGACGGTGGAGGGGAAATGTGGAAGCCAGTCAAAGTCATTGCCATCATCCAGGCAAGAGCGATGTGGCTTGGACAGAGGGGGTAACGCCCAATAGGTGGTTCCAGAACATGTACCGAAGGGAGAGTCAGTGTGATTTGCCATCAGATGAATGTGAAGTGTGAGTAGAAGAAGAAGGGAGAGGACGAGCCTCAGTGCTTGAATCTCAAGACCAAGGATCGAGTTCTGTTTTTTGAAACAGGGGAAACCATTAGAAAAACAGGTTTGGAGGAAGAGTGGGGGTTCAGTTTTGATATTTTGAGTTTGTGTGGTGTATGATTTATCCAAGGGGATTTGTCAAGTAGGCTGCTGGATGTCCGAAGTTCCATAAAGGACACCTGGGCTGGAAAGTGTATGTGGCAGGCACCTGCACAGAGTGGTACTGAAAGCTGTGGAGTGATCCCAGGTCACCAGATGCAGAAGAGGACAGACCCAGCGGCCCAGCCCTGCAGCACGGCGATGCCAACGTCAGAGACTAGGAGCACACAAGGGACACAGAACACAGCGAACACGGGCTCCTGGGAGCCAAGTAAGAACACACTTCAAGGAAAGGAAATGGCCAGCTGTGTCGGATAAGATAAGAAGTGAGACTCAACCAGGGAGTTTCGCTTGTTGGAGGTCACTAGTGACCTTGGTGGTGGTGAGAAAAGCCTCAGGAGTTGAGGGATTAGAGATACTATTATTTTTCTAAAGATTTTATTTATTTATTTGAGAGACAGAGCATGTGTCGGGGGGAGGGGCAGAGGGAGAGGGAGAAGCAGAGAGCCCGACGCAGGGCTTGATCCCAGGACCCTGAGATCATGACCTGAGCGGAAGGCAGACGCTTCACTGACTGAGCCACCCATGTGCCCTGGAGATACTCTCTTTATATACGCTTTATATTCACTTATAAATGGGAATCAAAGGTGTTGGGTTGTTCGGTTTTCAATGATTGAAAAGAGGCAAAGATGGATATAGCAGAGGACGGAAGAGTTTCTGGGGTGACGCCTCTCGCACCGTAAGGAAGATGTGATGGGTGCACAGGGCAGGGCTGGAGTGGGTCCAGACCAGGGACCGCCAGGAAAAGCGGACAGTTTCACAGCAGGGGTGCCTGCAAGGTCAGACTCCAGGACAGGTGGGACTTCTTATAGGCTTCAGAACGGAACAGGAAGAGGAGGCAAAACTGGGGTACATGCAACATTATTACAAGGCAACATGTTTTTCTATCAACCACCCCAAACACAAACTGCCATTTTATTTAATGAATGTTTAACATGATAAGTCATTATTCTAAACGCTTTACTTATGATCATTTACTTCTCACAAGGAACGACCCCTCCCTCAGGAAACTAAAGCAGCATTTGCTAACTTTCCTCGGTCCGGTGGAGGAAGGAGTACACCTGGGTTTTACCTGTAGGCAGCTGGAGTCTAGAATCTGTGCTATAAATCACTCTCTGAATCTTAAGCACCCATGTCTTTATATATCCATCCACTTACCTACCTAGAAAGTCCCAGAGTCCCACTTCTGTTTCATGTGTTCAATGGTGAATAATTATATGAAGAAATATAAGAAAACGGAAGGTTCTGGAACACAAACACCATGAACCTAGGTAGCAACTCATGTCATTCTGGTGGGGTGGAGCTGATGGATGGGTTCCAGATGGACTTTTGACAGATGGCATTATTGGGAGAAGAAACTCTAGCTCTTCATAGCCCCATTTTTCCCAGGAGAGGGCAGGAGCTTGCTGTTTACACAGCAATGATTGCTGCTCCCAGGGGTAAACTGCGCTGACTCCTAAAAAGGGGTCACCCTGCTGGCGCACCGGCTGTGGTCATCAAAGGCACGGCTCTACGGGAACCTCAGGGACTGTCTACTGGGGGACAAGGCTTCCTCACCCACTCGCACAACTCCCTGGACTCTGGGAGTCAGGCAGCAGCCGGTGACGGGATACACTCCTCTATCTGCGCCCTCACCAGACTCCCAAATCCTACACGAAGTGACTTTTAGCTAACCATCCAAACCTCCTCGTGAACACAGAACAGACTCTGTCCCAGTTTCCTTTCTAGTGTTTGGAACGTATTTACCCCGAGAGCACAGCAGTCTACCGTAATTATTCCATTTTTAGTATTTGCTACCTTTTTGCTTGCTAATGAGAAAAAAGACAACTCTTTTAAGGAAGAAAGTCTGTCTTACTTTGTGTTTACTACAATATTTAGAAGCAGAAAGCCTATTGTAGAATTCAGTAACCCTTTTTTGATTTTTAAAAGGCTTCATTTTAGACCATTATCCTGTCTCTTTGTGTGTGAATCAAATGAAACATATTTGATATTACAGCTCCTTGTTTATTAATTTCTTCACTGACTTAGCAAAAACCTATGTGAACACTTGTATTACTTACAAATTAACACAACACATAGAACTCACATTTAGACTTTCCTTTTTAAGTTATACTTAATGAAATTTCTATTTTTAGGGTTCGTGTGCATAAAATGGTGTACAATGAAATATGTTGATATGCAAATAATCTTAACTTTAATATTAAGTAGGAAGAAAAGAAAATAAGAAAGTTGTGCTGATTTATTTTTAAAATGAAATTTATTGTAACATATTTATGCAGCATGCTTTTTACATGAGATTTTAATAAGGCTTCTATATTAGGGATTTAATGCTACATAACAAATTATCCCCAAACTTACTGGCTTGAAGCAACAATAAATGTACATTATTTTACAGTTTCTGTGAGTGAGGAATTTGGGAGCAGCTTAGCTGGGCAGCTGGGTCTCCGGGTCTCTCGTCGAGATGTTATCTGAAACCTGAGTAGAATCGATCTGGTTCCAAGGCGGCTGAATCACATGGTTGGCAAGCTGGTGTTAGTTATTGGCAGGAGGTCCCAGTCAGTCTTCGTGTGGGCTTTTCCATAAGTTGCCTAGAGTCCTTAGGGCATGGTGACTGGCTTCCCCCAAAGCAAGAAATGGCAGAGGATAAGGCAGAGGCCACAATGTCATGTACAGCTTGCATTCACCGTATCCTACTGGTCACGTGGGCAGCAAGAATTCACAGGAAGAGGGGATTACACAGGGCACAGATGCATTACAGAGACAACTTGCCTACCCCTGTCCCCTCACATCCAACACCTACGCTCTGGTCCATTGCAGGATGCAGGATGCAGGATGCAGGATGCGATGCAGGATGCAGGATGCTAGCGCCTCAGTGAGCACTGGCAGCCTGGAATCAATTCTCTGTAGCTTGTCTCTACCTTCTGGAAGGCTCCTGTGGGCCGTACTTCCTATCCTGTGGAAGGCTGCCCATTTTTGAAGTAGAAGAGTTTTCTCAGCGAGCTTCCTGCTTGAAGAAGTTCGAGGTTCCAGAGGACTCTTCTCATTTGGTGCTGGCTCTGTTGTTTCCTGTCCAAACTGGTGATCTTTGTCCAGTACTATCCCCTTGGAAACTCTGTGGGTCTCTGATGTAGACTGGAGTTTATTCCGTAACAAAAAGCCACACCCGCACATCTCTTTGGTGTGAGCTCTTCTCAACCATAGGCATCTGGGAAGGCTGCGGAGGGACAACACCCTTCAGCTTTTTAGGAAACCCCATGTCCGACTGAATACTTCTCTGATGCAATACTTCAAGTGTTTCTGAGGTCATAACAAAGGATGCCACAGCCATGGTTTTAACTCTGTATTTGTATCCTGTTCTCCTTGGATTTACTTTGTGTCTGGAAGACGCTTCTGAAATGTAGCCTCCTAGAGAGGTTACAAATTATTCAAACCAGCAAGTACTGGTTCGTTTGACATTCCTTCATTTAACTTATTTCTTTCATATCACATTTTCCATAAGCAGTGAGAAGGAACCAAGCGGCCTCCCCAACATTTAGTAGGGAATGACTCCTTAGCCAGATTGCCAGTTCACTAGAGGCATCTTCTGCTTTCCACGTCACCACAGGTGATGGCGTTGCTCAACTTTCTGACATGGTGGTTTCCAACATTTCCCTCACTTTTCTCTAAGTCCTCCTGGGCAGCCTCCTCAGAGGCCGTCGGACTCCTGCTGAGTGTCTCTTCAAAGTCTCCAGGTCCTTCCAGATGCCACCCACTTCCCTTTCCAATCCCCTCCCCCGGCCCCCATTTTAGGTTTTGTTATGGAAGCACCAAAATTCCAGGAACCAAAATATGCATTAGTTATCTGATGTCGTATAACAAACTAGCCTCAAAACTTAAAGGCTCGAAACAAGTTATTGTTTTAAACATTTATTAGCTCAGAGTGACCAAGTGTGGAGTGGCTTATCTGGGAAGTTGCCTTGAGTTACTCACGAGGTTGAAGTTAAGATGTCGGCCGGGGCTAGAGTCATCAGAAGGCATGACTGGGGTGAGGGGATCCCAAGCCAAGGTAGCTCACCCAATGGTTAGCAAGTTGGTGCTAGTTGTTGGCACTTCCTCTCCATGTGGGTCTCTTTGGAGGCTGCGTGAGGGCGATCTCACCTCACAGTGAGCGATCCCAGAGAGAGCAAAGCAGGAGCCACACTGTCTTCTGTAGCCTAGCATCCAGTGCCACACAATGTCATCTCCACCATATTTTCTCCATCTCATGGTTGAGTGTGGGAGGCGACGAGGAACTGATGTGATTATCGAGGGAAAGGATCACTGGGTGCCCATCCTGAGCATCTGGCTACCAGTGTATCCAGCTGAACAGTGCCCCCCAAATTTACTTCTGCCTAGACCTTCCAAGTGTGACCCTATTTAGAAATAGTGGCCTTTTGGATGGCAATTTATTAAAATGAGGAAATTCTGGATTTGGTAGGCTCTAAATGCAACAACTAGTCTTACCAGAAGGCTGTGTGGAAACAGAGACACTCACAGAGGAAAGACAATCATCTTCGGACAGAAGCAGAAGTCTGACTGACATGGCTACAAGCCAGAGAGCAGCGAGGATCTCTGGCAGACATCGGACGTCAGAAAGAGGTGAGGCATCTTCCCCAGAGTCTTCAGAGGGACCAGGTCCTGCTGACACCTTGATGTCAAAATTCTGGCCTCCAGCTTGGTGACAAAATAAGTTTCTGTTGTTTTGAGCTGCCTCGTTTTTAGTAATTTGTTATGGCAGCCCTAGGAAACTGATACATACTTGCTCTTCAAATTTTAGGTCATTAATCCATTCGGTTTTCAACTGTAGTAATAATCTGTTAGTTCACAGAGAAATAAGTAATTCCTATCTTGCTCCATTAAGTGAACCACCAAAACAAAACATGAAAGCTCAGGGTGAGAACCCAGGTTATTTCGGTCCTGCATGCGACGATTTCAACGTGAATTTGTTAATTATGTTTATTAAGCATCTGCTAGTTTCCAGATTCTATGCTGTATATCCTGGTCAAATACATGCCATCACTATTTTTAAATTGATTTAAACCTTGTAGAGAAAAATATCTCTATATATACAAATCACTTGAGAATATTAAAAAAAAATCCCTATTATTATGACTCAAACTGAGTGCACAGGTCCAGTTATTGAAATAAAGTCAAGATTTCACTAGTTTTGCAAAAGAGAAAATCTGTGTAACAGTGAAATAAAGTTGGATGGATGGGATTTGGGAAAAAAAGATCAAGTCCAATCTTTTGCTGCCTTGCGTCACACACATTCCCGGGCACACCCCTCCAGTCCCACCATTTCCACAATCTTGAATGCTCTCTTTCTACCTGTCTTACATCTTACTCTCTGGACCCACTTCTTGTCCCCAAGTCCTCCCTCCTAGCTATCCCCTCTTTCCTCTGAATTCCTGTTATTCTTAGTGTCCTCATCAGTGGCCACGCATTAGCCTGGAGCTACGTACCTTTCACACTGCATTTCAGACTTTGAGGACTGTAGAGCCCTGTTTACTCTGCCACCTTGCCCACAGTGGGTGCCCAGGGTAGAGGGGTGACTACTTCTGCTGATTCCTAGTGGTGATGACATTTTATTTTTAGTTCTTAAGTTTGGTTAATTAATATTATTTGAATGTGATTTTGTCTGTATATTCTTAACTGTTAAATAAGACATGGAACTTGCTAAATAACTTTCTGTGTAACTCTTAAAGTGGACTGTCTTCCTGTGACATATCCCCCAGCCTCGATCCTCTGTCCCTGTTCCTCAGTACTCTCCTATGAACCAAAGTAGCAAACAATAGCGAGACATAATTACAAATCGACAGCCTGAGAGAGACACGATTTCTCCTTCTTCCCGAGACATTGTGAGTGATAAGTGGGAAGGATGGAAGAAAGACAAGTTTATTAGCTTGAAACAGCACACAGTTTGAGGAGATTCGCTTTCAGAGATAGATCTCCTTTCCTCCCTTATGCACAACAGTGCATACGACAACTACTTGAAATATCTGTCTTCAAGTGTAGCAGGGCCCCCTCATCACGTTCTGCTTGTGATCCCACCCATTCAAGAAACACTGGACGCCTACACATGTGAGGGCCTGGAAATAACCCCCAAACTTCAGTTAATGGTGAAGGTGGGTAAAGAGTCTTCTTCAGAGTGAAGAGGAAAGAATTATTAAAATCTCTAAAGTGGTATTTAATTTAGAGGGGATTTTACAAGCTTAGCGTGGTCCCAGTTTAGAACTTGGTTCCAATAACTGTGCTAATAATCAATTTACAAAGGAAGATCATCAAACATTTTGTGGGAAGTAATAGAGAGAGATGCCACATGTGTCTCCCCAGCTCGTGGAGAATGTAACAGCTATCCAAACCCAACTTTTTTTTTTTTTCCTAAGATTTTATTTATTTATTCGACAGAGATAGAGACAGCCAGCGAGAGAGGGAACACAAGCAGGGGGAGTGGGAGAGGAAGAAGCAGGCTCCCAGTGGAGGAGCCTGATGTGGGGCTTGATCCCGTAACGCCGGGATCACGCCCTGAGCCGAAGGCAGACGCTTAACTGCTGTGCCACCCAGGCGCCCCGCAAACCCAACTTTTGATTTCTGACTGAGCCCATTACCACCGCACCCCTGCCCACCCACAACGGCTCCATCTCAGCAAACAACATCAGTACTCACCAAATCAGACCAAACCACAAAGTCTTCCTTGATTCTCCTCTTTCCCTCAATCCATACTCATTTATCAGTAAATACAGTCAACTGTCCTTCAAACAATGGCCCAAACCAATCACTTCTGTGTCCTCCACTGCCTCCACCATCTCGCAAGCCACATTCATCTCTGACCTGGATGACTACGTTAACCTCTTCACTGGCCTGTCAGCCCCCATTCTAGAACCATTATTTTGTCCTATACAAAGAGTCAAACTTACTCTTATAAATCACAAAATGGACCAGGTCATTTTCCTACTCTTAACTCTTCAATGGATTCAGCATTTAGAATAAAATTAAAAATCCCCACCATGGTCTACCAGGTTTTATACGTCCTGACCCCAGCCCCCTTTCCCACCTCATTTTGCTGCCAGCTCCCTATACTCCAGCCCTGTTCACCCCCTTGGTGGTCCGGAAATATGCCAAGAACATTCTCATCCTCAGGCTTCTGTATATACTGGTCTTCTGCCCTCAGAGGATGGCCCTGATTCCTGGACACATGTTGGTCCCTGCTCAAGGGTCACTTCCTTCATGAGGCCATCTCTAAACATCTGATCTACCATGGCACTTTGGTTTCTCTGTCTGCTTTTCCCTCAACAGCATTCATCTCCCCTTGGCACGACACGGTGGAACAGATACCTGAGTAGGAATGGTTGGGAATTTGGCAACTGGACAAAGGAAGAAGAGCATTCTTCAGTTGGGGAAGTATTTAATGCAGAAGAGTGAAAGGACCTGATGCCCACAGAACTAGGAAAGCAGTTGGTTAAAGTTACGTGTGAGGGTGACGATGAAAGTAAGTGGGTGGCTAGCGGCTCACAGGGGGCCTTATATGGCAGGCAGAAAGGCTGGATCTGCTCCTGATAAGGGAAACCAATTATGCTTGACAAAGGATCTCAGCAAACAGCTAACGAATGGAAATGTGTTCATATTTCTTATAACCCTGAAACTAGCCTCGGCTCTATCTCCCCTTCTCATTTCACGAAGCGTTCGTCTTCAAGGAGAGAGATGTAGTTCAAGTCAATGCCTGCAGAGAAGAGGCGGTCTCCCTGAGTCATGTGTGGCACCTCTACAATCACGAAGCCTGTGCCCACGTTTGCTTTAGGAGGCAGTTACAGGGAAATAAGTTGCAAATAACTGATGTGCCCGATTTTAATACCATAGAATTAGTATCCTAGATTCTGGCCGTGTTCGGTGATCATTATACCCAAGGCATACATGAAACGAGTCTAGCTCTACGCAATCAACATTTGATGCCCTACTCTCGGGTGGACAGACACAGGCAAAGTTTGGGAGAAAGGAGAGTGTCCAAATGGATACAATGTGGTTTGTGCAGTGACAGGAAGCAGTGTAAAGGGCTAGCTATAAAACTGAATCACAAAAAAGCTAAAAAAAAGAAAAAGAAAAGAAAAAGATGTAAGTAAAATGCAGACAGCTCTCAGAGTGCGGTCTATGACAGCTTGAGGATGGCATGTGCCGCTCAGGAAACAATGGCCCAGCAATGGAGCAGGACGGGCTGGGGACCACACCTGAGGAGACCCTGAACAGAAGACTCAGGCTTCTGGACTGCATTGTCCAGTTTGGAGGAACCAATGTCACTTTTTTTTTTATCTGGTTTCTGGAAGGAATCCCAGGAAAATGGAGTTTGTTCTGCTTATTTGTTTATAAAAAACATGTGGTTTGGGGACATAGGACTTAAAGATGACCTTCCAACTTTTAACCTTCCTTTCTCTCCAAGGGAATATATAAAGTCATTTCAGAAAAGGGAATGGGAAATACATGTTTATCTTGATGTTTTTTTTCTCCTCCCCCTCTTTTCATTTGTAAGATTTTAAAACACATGGCATCGTTACTCTTGGAGGGTCATAAATACGCCCAGTGCTTCACAGTAAGGAGGGTCAGAAGCAGCAAGTTCCATGGGCCTTGAGTATTCATGAATAAATTGACTTGGGTGACCAAAAAAAAAAAAAAAAAAAAAAAAAAGAAGAAAAAAAGAGGGTGAGTGTTTTTCAGGCAATTCTTGGTTATTCAATGCCCCGCTAGCCAGTGAGGGGGTCATCTGGGTTCTTCCCGGCTCTAACTCCTTTCCTCTAGGTCCTTGGAGGCTCTATGTGGCTCACTGGTAGGCAGTGGGGAACATAGGTCCATGTTTAGTTGGTTAGCAACCCTGGAAAGAAGCTACCTGGGGGAGAATACAAGTGGATATGTAAAGTAAGATGTCGGGATTAATTGTTACTAATATTTATCTCCTACCTCATCGGTCATGCCTGGAACTTCTAGATGATCAGTGAGGGCATTTTAAACTCAAAGGATTGTTGGCAGCTCATGCAGGCAGTTTGTAATCTGAAGGAAAATACGGTCTAATTACATTTTCTAATTGTCCAAATCATTCTCATTCTTTTCAGTTAATTTCTTTATTTTATTTTCCCATGACTTTTCCAATTCTCATAAGCTTGTAAATGGGTTGCACGTGACTAATTACAGCCTCCGCGCTTAAAATCTATTCATACAAACATGGCAGCATTTGATGAGCCGCTTACCTCCAGTGTGAACACGGGAAGCATCCCTTACAGAAAAGCTCACCATGGAAACAAAGTCCCTCTTTTTCCTTTTTGGTTTCATTTTTAAATAGACATGCTATCATTCGCCTTTTAGGCATAGCTTCCCTGACTTCTGCTGAATTTTTATTGTGGTTGAACACAGACAGGTAATATTATCTCATACTTTGTCCAAGAGGCTCGTGGGAAATGGAATTATTAACATTAAAATTAAACTGTATTTTGGTGAAAAAGCTTCGTTTAAAATGTTAATTAATGATGGTAAGATTCTTGAAGACCAACTGCATTTTGTGCAAAGACCTGAAAATGAGAATGGCCTCTTTACTGTTCAAATACTTAGAAAGTGCCAAAGGGAAATAAACACACCTTGAAAAGGCATCCCAATCTCTTCAGTTTTAAAATTCAAGAGTCTAGAGTAATCATCTATTGTTGCAATACAAACTTTTTCAAGAGTCACGCAGGTAGAATTATAAGATACAGATGAAGCAGGTTCCTTGGAAGCTAAGATTTGCATTTAGGTGAAGACCCAAGATTCTGAATTGCAACTATTCACACATTCGAGTACCCTGTGCTTGGTCAAAAAGGAATTAGGTCAGACTGGAGCACACTTAAAAAAAAAACAACAAAAAAACAAAAAACTAACCCCAAGCCCCCAAACCAAACCAAACCATACCAAACCAAAAACAACCAGAAAATTGGAAGTCTAAAAGACATCTAATAATTCTTGCCTGATTTTTCTGTTGTCTTGTTATTATTATTATTTTTTTAATGAGAACTACTTGGGTTTGGTATTTCTCTGCAGCCCGTGCTTGTGATCTCCATGCCACGGGAAAGAGCGGGCTGTCTGATGGGGACCAGCTGTTAAGTATCCCTAGTTCATCCTGTTCTTATGAAAAACGACAGCTTCTTTTTCTACACCATGGATTTCATAAGGGAAACCATTGAAACAAGAGGCAGAATTGCATTTCATTGATGCAAATTACAACTACAGAGGAGGAAGAGAAAAGCCAGCAGCGTGGTCATTCCGAAAACACTCCTTGTGGTGGGTTCGGTGCTGTCCATGAGGCTGACAGGCCCGTGCATGGGTTCCCTCAAGCTGAGGGGAAGAGATGGCATCGGAAGGGGGAACGTGTTTCCACCTTCTTCTAGCTGGTATCACAAGTAGCGTGTTTGTTCACCCCTGGCATTTCAGTCATTGTACACCTAGGTAAAGGCCTGCTTGTTTCTATCAATCCATACTGAGCAACTAAATCTGTCTGTACCATTTGGGGGTAGGGCTGAAATAAAGTGAATTAAAAAATGAAAGTCAGAATGATGTGATTTGCTGTAGGCCCTGGACTATGAGATTCAATGGATGCTAACCTCCCAGCCCAGAGAACTCAGTGTGTATGTATATATATGTGCTCATATATATCTGAGTGTGTATATATATTTTTAAAATTATAAAGATTATAAAATTTCATGTAAAATTTATTTACATAGATTGCACATTTATATAAATGTGAACACCATAAATATAAATATTTATATTTACATAAATATATTTTTGAAAATATATAATTTTACCTAGCAGGTCCCTCGAGAGAATTCTAGCCTCTCCCAGGACTCATATTTATCCCTCCCCAATTAAAAATAAATATGACAAAAGGAAGTGGGATAAACTTACTCCCTAGTACGCTTACGATTCAGAGGTGGAAGGACGCAAGGTCAGAAGAGTCTTGGGTACTATTTTGGAAGAAAGAGAAACAGAGCCTACATAACCACCCTTCCATGACCTGTGGTTTGAGAAACCAGGCTCTGAGCAGTTCCCACACACCAGCTGTTTTTCTGCATCCCCATCGCCGAGGACAGGAAGTGGAATGGCACACAGAATGCAATTTATAGGATCTGTTCCCTCAGAAAGTGAAACAGGATCTCCAGGCTATTAAATTCACTTGGGCGCAGCATCTGAACTCACTTATTAAAAGGAATTGTCTGTCTAGAAAAAAAAACAAAAAGCTTCCATTTGTGAAAAGCTGAAGGGTTTGCAGAAGCATTACATAATTGGTTATAGAGTCACTGGGTTTAAATAAAACTATATTGAAAATGCAGAAACCTCTCAATCATTAATTCTCTACAGGACTGCAAAATGATCTGAAAATAAACTAATATCTACAATCACATAAAGGCCAAAGGCTCAATTCTCTCTAAGGGCCATGGAGGAAGTGGCCTCAGAACTGTGAATCCAATTGCGGCCACATTTAGAGTATGAATAAAAACCCATCTGAGGTGCTCTGCAGACTTGGCTTTACGAACTTCATCTAATTCTGGGACTAAGCTAATGCAGAAAGGTAAAGAGGAGAAAATAGACAATTCCTATCTCAATAAACAGATGTTTTTCTAATTTGGATGTTTTATTCACCTAGGACTGCTGAATTAAAATTTTATAGCAAAGCTCCTTGCTCTGCCAGTGCAGTTTGATTTTAAGGATCTTGCAAAATCCACGTGAAATGGTAGCATCATTTTCCCGACGTTTTGATAGCTGGTTCCCAAATGACCCCAAGACCCAAGGAGCCTGTTTGCTGAGGGTCTAGCTCTCACAGCTTCTGAGGCTCGGCGTCATCTGTGTCTTGCGCGTGAGTCCTTCCAGCGAGACGTAAATTCAGGCGTCCATTCTGAGCCTGATAAACCCATGTTAGAAAAGGGTCTAAAAACAGATATTCAAGAATGATCAACAGAAGAGTCTACGCTTCCAAGCCAGTGTGGGTTTTTTTTGTGTTTTTGGAAGCAGTTTGCTGAATCTACAAAGTCAGCGAGCTCTTTTCTGCCTTTAACTGGATGAGGTAAGAGCAGGAAAGACCTTCCAGGTCTAAGAGGTACAGTTTATTTCCTTCCTAAGCCATGGATGGGCTTGGCTTGCTCGCTCTCCTTAGCCAGTTGGCATTCCTTAATTCTAGGACAGGTCAATTCTCCAGATGGCCACCAGAGAGCGCAAACGCACAAGGTTTGCCTCAAAGCAGAGCCTTCAGTACTTTTTCGATTCTTTTTGCACATAATCCATCCTTAAGATATTCAATTACACATTGCATGGTAGCTTTCAGACCCGCAGCTATTCAATATGGGCCTTTTCATCTGCTTTTTTTGTTGCTGTTGCTGATATTCTCAATAAGATCAAAACTAAGTTGTTTCTGTCCCTGTTCTAAAAACGTATTGTAATGTATTCTTTACTTCCTATTAACCAAACTTTTGTATTTTAAGGTTATCCATCTAAATTCATGATTTAAAATTTTCAAAAGGAGCTTGTTTTCCTCTCAAAAGTGCACGGATTTGTGGCCAACACCAGGGCATACGTTGCCATTTTCCCACGGCACAGAGAGACTACGTGGAGGCAATGTGGGCAGGCACCATGGCTGAGGCGTGAGATAGGAAACGGTCTTTGTTTCTTGCCTCTTTTCCTGCAGAGATGCCCGTGGACCCTGCTTTACAGGATAGGATGCTCTCAGCAAGTCAGCTTCAAAACAAAACTTTGTATTTAGAACAATATGTTTCTTGAAAGTGGTCTCATCGGACTGGCAAGTTTTTAGGATCAATATTAATATTTTAATGTAAAAATCATACCCAATAAAGCAGAAACTCCTAAAACACACATGAGAAGTATATGACTAATAAACATAACGGTATTCAAAATGACCCACAAAACGTACAAATTATTCTCCTTTCCCAGCAGAAACCGTTCCCTCTGCAAAAGGCCCCCTAGTCACCTGTTCCACATCTTCTGCTGACCTCTGAATGAACTTTCCAAAACACATGATCATGTCGGCTGGCTGCCCAAACATAGGGTGCTTCCCCTGAGGGTTTGGGCCAAGCTGGAACTCTTTTCTGAGCATTAAAGGAACTTTTACTCTCTCGGCCCGTAGTTGCTGTTCTGTAGCCAATGAAAATAATTTCTAACATTTCCTGTCCTTACTGCATGGATGGCCACCGTACAGAGTGCTTTCTGTACATATTCTCATTTAATCTTCCCCCAGATCCTGAGGGTGTGTGTGTATGTATGTGAGCTCCATCTTGTGGGTGAAGAAACCGAGGGTTAGAGAAAGCCAGTGACTCCACAGACATCACTCTGCATTTAATTTCAAAGTTCACGCGTCTAAATTACTCTGGTATGGTGTTTCGCATGACGCGGCTGCTACGGATTTTGCTCTGAAGGAGAACAGTGAGAGATGTTCCGACGACTTTCTTCCCTTTCCTTTCTTCCAAGCAGAATGGTTCCCTCCTCTATATAGGAGTCCTCTAGGACTTTGGGGTTCTAGGGTGTCGGCTGTGCATGCGTTCATGCTTCCTTGCAGAGTGGGGCTCCAGGACGCCAGAAAAGAGGTGCTAGTCACCTCCGTGTAGGAACCCCAGCAGGACGGCGGGTACATTGAAGGGGGTCTATACACAGGACGGTGCCACCTGCCCACCGGGCTTTGAGCAAAGGGGGCTCATTCTATGTAGCTCTTAGGTGCCCATCAAACTCAATTCATGACTTTATCTATGTCCTACGGTATTCTCTTTTTGAAACGTGCAAATTGACTTTCTATAAAGCTATTTCTTCTGAGTACATTAAATACATTATTTTTCCTTTTCAAAACACCTGGAGAGTGTTATTGGTAAACACTGAGAGTTTGAATGTCTTTCATATTCCTTGTAACTTTTTTTTTTTTTTTTAAATAACTGAGCCATTTAACATGTGCACAAGGAGGAACACACAGTGAGCTTCGGGAGACAACTGCCGAGAGCATCTGTCCCTGCTCTGCGGGTGGCACGGTGGCCACTGCCCCCCGGCAGCCTCTCCCACAGATGAGTCCAGTCTCTGCGCCAGCCCTGCAGGGAGGGCTCCATGTCTGCAAACAAGATGGCGCTCCACGGCCTCCACGAGCCCGGCCGCCACCCGCCCCGCAGCGCCCACCCTCCGAGGAGGAAGGCTCCTCACCAGCCCGCGGCATGTGCTGCGCCCATCTCTGAGCTGGCTCCCGCTGGGATCTTATAAATGCACTGCTGCTGTATTAAAATGGACTTTCCTTATGCAGACCTTCCAGACTTTCCCCTTGAGCTGCACTAAAAAGCAGCTAAGATTTGTGTTGATTCTCTGTGTTGAGAAGTGTTACAAATAAGGGATGGAGTCTGGGTGGCGATAGCCAAAGACCAGAGCAAACTGCTTACTAAACAACAGAATCAGACGACAGCTCTAATTTTGTTTGCTGTCAACTCTGCTCTTAAAGCCATGAAACGCCCCTACGTTTTGCTCCCTTCTCAAAAACAAAAATAAGAACACAACAAAAACAGAAAGAAAAAGCGACAATGAAGAGTGACCAGAAGAGAACTGATTGAGGGCCAGGACCATCCTTGCATTTCATCGTGACTTACATAATGTCCAAATCACAAGAGATGTTGAATTAATATTTGGCTACTTGAAACCTTGAAAACTTATTCGCTTTCAGTGCAAAAGTCTATTTCTTGTCTGCAAAATACAGAAGCAGTTTCGGAGTGGGTAAACTTTCTCAGCTCCTGCAAACAAAGCCTATCTCTGGGCAGTTGGTGGTCACGCCTATGGAAACCATAGTTCTCTGAATTACTGGCAGGTACCTGAGGGTGGTTGGTCTGTGGATGATGGTGATTGAACCTCGTTATGCACAGAAATGCTTTCCTTTAGAGAAACTGTACTGAAGGTCTTCCTTAAGATAGGTCTGCATGCTTCCTGGTTAGTGAGCACACTGGGTAGATGAGAATCCTCTTTGGTCAAAGACCATACAGTTTCTCGATGTCCACGTCAATTCCTATGGGGGCTGGTGTCCAGACAGAATAGGATACGTGCATACCAACCCTAACCCACGATCCGCAAACTTCAGAACACAGTATCTCCAATAACTGATTTTGGGGACATTTGCTTCTTTCTCTTAAAAGTCAAGTGTAGCAGGGAAAGTCAGGCCAATTAGAGTTCCAGTTCTCAGTACAGCAACTAGCACCCATTCCGTAAATGTTTATCGAGCACCCGACCGTGCTGGTGGGACCTGCCATCCTGGGTGGTGAATGACTCGATGAAAGAGGAGATTACCACCTACGCCTGGAGGACAGGACTATGCTGACTTGTTGCAAGATATTTTCCGACGTACACTTTTAAATGATAATTTAGGCGATTGTTATCAGCTCCTTAAAAAGCACTCGCCAAGGTTCACAATGCTCTATTTCCTGCACACGCCTGACTCAGAAGGAACTTCACGCATGTCATTTGCTAAATCAACGGACAGAAGAATGAGTAAGTCCGCTGAGTTCACATGAATGTGCCAGAATTCGGATGAAGTTGACAGATGGCTCTGAGCACAGGGATGAAGGCTCCTACTTGCACAGAGCCATGGGGGCAGGTCTGTCTCTCTCCCTCCTGGGGGCTAGCATTGAATGGGGATAAAGAAAATAAATGTATTCATGGACAAATAATCCATTGTGGAGATGAAACTCGAGACAAGCAGACGGCTGTGGCCGAGGGGGGGTGTGAGTTTGTGGGGAACAGTTTTAAAAGGAGCAGTCAGGGAAGGCTTCTCTGAGGAAATGACATTTAAACTGAGAGGCCAACTCTAGGAAGAGCAGTGGGGAGGCCATGTGAGGGTCCTGGGGAGCCCGGCGTGCACGAGGAACCGGACCAAGGTAGACTGGCTGAGGCGTAATGCGCTCCAGACGTGAGGCAAGCCAGGGGAGGCAGGGAGACCGCTCAAGGCCGAAGACATGAGGCACTTGGGTTTTATTCTAACTGCAGTCCGTTGTGAGTAGGGGAGGGGCAATGACACTGACAAGTGCAGCTCCCATGGAATGCGCACCGGCTCCTTACACAGGGACCGCGTCACACTAGTCACTTACTGTTGACATCAAACCAGAGAGACATAGATAACTACCCTGTTTACAGAAGAGGAGACAGGGTCTTCAGGTGTTCAGCTAACTTGCTCAAGACTGCAGCAGGTGTATGTGACATCACCGGAGGTCTGATTTGTATGTGGTTAGCAAGACGCTTGGCTGAAACTGGGTTGCTGGGGAGAAGCGAGGGCCGGGGAGACCACTGGAGACTCACGCAGGTGACAGAGCGCTGGGTGAACAGGTGTAGTGGGAGGAAGAGGTTCCAGCAGACAGACGTGTATCTGCTGATGGACTAGAGGTGGGGGACCGGGAAGAGGAGAATGGACGCCCGCTAAGGACGCAGGAAATACTATTTTGTGACTCATGAACCTGACGCGAAATACACGTTTCAGGCTCCATTAATAAAGTTTTGCTGGAATACAGGTGTTCTCATTGGCTTAGAGGCTCTCTGTGCCTGCTTATGTGTGGGACAGCAGCAGAGCTGATACACCTGTAGGGCCAAATATACTGAACCTCAATTCCTTGATGGAAAAAGTCTGTGGACTTCTGCTCCAGTGCAAGAACACACTTGATAAAGAAGACTAATGGCATCTTATCAATAAAGTTTTTCTTTAATTAGTAATTTCCCCCCAATATAGTGGCAGTTAGAAGACTTCTGAATTCTCTCTCTCTTAAGCTATTTTCTTTCTTTTTTTTTTTTTTTAAGATTTTATTTATTTATGTGACAGAGGGACAGCCAGCGAGAGAGGGAACACAGCAGGGGGAGTGGGAGAGGAAGAAGTAGGCTCCCAGCGGAGAAGCCCGATGTAGGACTGGATCCCGGAATGCCGGGATCACGCCCTGAGCCGAAGGCAGACTGAGCCACCCAGGTGCCCCTCTCTTAAGCTATTTTCTACATTGCTAAAAAATTTTAAATGAAAACAAAGCCACAAACTCATTTATGCGCACTTGTAAAGATCTCTAAATAATGAAAAAGTCACATCAGGCAGTATTTGAGGGGAGGCCAGCGATTTTAGCCGTAGCTGGGTTTCATTATGACATAGCTATACATAAACTGAATTACGTAGGAGTTATACATTATACATTAAAGACTTGAAAAGCCAGCTGCTAAGGGAGCAAAAATAGTTAATAATTCTTGACCACTGACTGTAGTGCAGGACTTCTTTGCCTGTTCACCTGGCATTGCCTTAAAGATTATCTTTCTACAATTTCCTTTGCCTCAATGGAGACAGTGTCCCAGGAGACAGAAGGCCCCGGTAGAAGGTTCATGGTGCCCTGAGGTCCCAGGGCTGGTTCCGATGGTGGCGAATTGCCTTGGTGGCCCATGGGGGGATGTGGCAACGCCGACAGAAGGATGAAATCAGCTGGCTAGATATGCAGATGTGTGGGGCTGTAGGTTTTACAGGAAAACCTGACCCTAACACACCCTTGAGATGTACCAGAGATGATTGAGAGGAGCCGTTCATGCTCTTCAGGGTTGGACTGCAGAGGTTTCATTATTACAAGTTACGATGGGACCTAAAACACCCCCATTGACATGTTTCATGAACTATGGTGAAAAGCTGTACATGAGGATTCAGATGCAGTTGTAAAAGGGAATGTTTTCTTTCTCCAGGGACCTTCACTTGTTACACCAACAAGGGATACTTTCACAGTCCAAGCTACTTATACCTGTTTCCAGAAAAGACAAGGCCGTGCCAAGATCACACACTGGCCAGGAGACAGCACACTGGGTTAAAGGGATGGGTTTCAGGGGGAACCCTCATGACTCCCTGCTGCCTTAGCACACAGCTCCCTGGGAGGCACACCATCCCCGAACCTCAAATTCCTCATCTTGAAAGTCAGGATGATAGCAACAAAAGATACTAATTTAAAGAAATGAAAGAGAGCCAGGCAAATGCTCACCTCAGTGCCTGGCACAAAGCCAATGTGTACTCTCAACTATTCTGGAAAACTGAACTCACCAATCCAGAGACACTTTGGTGGTCTTACAGGTTTAACACAGCTCCTCTGTAAGAGCAAGACTTGGTTACAGGTCCACAGGTAATCTTTCCGATGACAGAGTTCACCTATTTGTACCAGTAAAATGCAGTGAACCACAAGACCAGGTTTGCAGACATAAGAGGTGTGAACAAGGAACAAGACGACAGACGGACAGGGCCTGCGTCCTCCAAAGTGACTGGGGGATCTGTAATCCCTGTGCGGGTGAGGTGTACACACGTGGAGAGAGGTGTGGCTGTACTGGGGACCTGGGATAATTCCAGGGTGGAGGCTCTCATCTGGGGACTCCAAGTGCAGATGGGCATCCTAATCTCCCTCTGTGGCCATCCAGCCAATCTGAACCACCCACATATGGGAGAACGAGCTCTCACCATGCACATCTCTGCAGCAAATTTCCAGGAGAAGATGGTCAATTCAGTCCTTGGGAATCTTCTCCAAAGCAAAAACTAACAGTCATTCCACAGGGCGTGTTGAGCCTGCTCAGTGGCCTTTTGGAATATTCTACCCCAGGGAACCCATGCTTAGAATATGTTCCAGGCATGAGTTTTGAGTGAGAGATGGATGGATTTTTTTGAGTCTATCAATTTCTAGTGTTTTCTCTCTAAGAGAACAAGCAGCGTCTTTACTCTATGAGTGCAAGGTACACTTAAGGAGCCTACAAAAGGAATGCCTGGTCGACATGGTAGGTTTGCGGGTGGGAGAGGGCTCATGCCAACTTTACAGAATATGGTTGCTACTCTCTGCATTGAGGCAAGGAAGAAAAATATCAGCAGGGGACTGGTGAGAGTTGGAAGAAAAGGAGAGAGTGAGGATGGGCAGAACCCAGCTCCCTACTCCCCAGATGCCATTGAGGGCATGTTCAGAGTCGCATGCTCTGCCATCTGGAAGGGAAATGAACGAGGCTGTCATATGCTAACTCCACCAGCTGGCATCTCTGTGGCAGGCTCTGAAACGATCCCCCAAAGATACTCGGTCCTAATCCCGGGAACCTGGAAATGTAAGTTCACTCGGAAACAGAGTCTTCAGAGTTGTAGTTTATAGGAAGGACCTTGTGATGGGCAGATTATCCTGGACTAGGTGGGGAGACCCTAAATGCTGTCACTGGTAACCCCCTAAGAGGGATGTCTAGTGAGCTCTCACGCAGACACCAGAAGGTGAGGTGGTGATGCAGGCCAACGCTGGAGGGATGTGGCCACAGAGCAAGGAATGCCGGCAGGCGCAGAATCCGGAAGAGGCAAGGGATGGATCCCCCCGACAAGCCTCCAGCCGGAGGGCGGCCCTGCCCACCCTTTAACGGGACCTAGTCAAGCCGATTTGGGACTGCTAGGCTCCTGAACTGTGAGAAAACACATTTCTCTGCTTTAAGCCACCCAGTCTGTCGTACTTTGTTACATTCACCACAGGAAACAAATACAACATCATTACTACTTTTATTATAGCTCTAATCATTATAGATTTTCTTGCTTCTGTTTGCTCATTGTTTCTTCCTTCCTGAACTCATTCTCAGACATTCTAAAATTATTATTTTCCTTTCTGTTCGGTTACATTGCACTGTGTGCCAATGTAAACACAATTCCTTTGGCTCGTGTTCAGGACGCCAAGTCATAAAAACAATGTATATCAGTTACCAATGAAGTTCTCGAACAAATGATTCCTTTTCACAGAACAAATATTTATCAAACTGCATACCAATTTAGTCAAGTAATTATACCCTTAAGAGATGCAATTTTCAAATTTATTATCTCAAAACTGTATACTACAGATGTTCAAGTTTTAATGTGTATCTATCTGGAAAATGATAAAGTAGCTGAGTCATCCAAAGACAGAAAAAATATAATAAACTGTTTGAATATTTATAACATTGTGTTTGCTTTTTCCTGTCAGAGTTATGTGAATAGAATCAATCTCCGAGATTAACTGAAATGAGTGACAAAATAATGTTGTGTTCTCGCAGGGAGACAGTCATGTGTGCACCAGACTGTAAATCAGCCCCTTCACTGCTCTGAATGGTACCCTGGTGACCAGGAAAGGCACATGAAGCATCCCAGAGCACCTGTCACCAGCAGGGACAAGCTTCTGTACCAGATCGATACTTCATCTGTGGGTAGAGGAATATTCAAAAGCCGTATTTCATGAGTCTCCGTGAAGTCTAGTTCTAAACGTGACTTACGTTTCCATCTATACAAAACGAAGGGTGTCCTCCTCTGGAAAATGAAGTTGGCCTGGGAGATCTCGCTCCCACCTCTCAAGTTCGGTGAGGATCAGAGACTGAGGCAGCATGACTGCCCTGGTATTTGGGGACTTAGTCAAAGTTTTCAAACAGACTGACCAAATGATGCTGTGACTTAGCAAGGGAAGGAGCCAGAGCAAACATCTGAATGTGGGGAGTTCAAGTGCAGGGCTCTGACTAGTCTCCAGGTGTTTCTGCCACTGAATGAAGCTTCTTCTCAGAGCCTTTATGAAGGCACAGTATTTGTCCTATGTAAATAGTTCTCTTCTGTTAATTCCATTCAGGCTCTATCAAAACATGCCTGAAACAATCAGCAGCAGAGTCATGCGGTATAATCTTGTCCTCGACTGACATGTTTACTTATTTTTATCCAGCCTACAGAAGCCCAGCAGGGGCTCATCTCTCCTGCCAGGTGGAATGTATGCCTCCCAAGTGCGAAAGAAGAGATCCAATTCTTCTGCATCCTTAGAGATTATCTGACAAACCAGGCTTCTGTTTAGAACCCCGAAAGCTGCTGAGCACTGACTACTTCCTCCCCTTAGAAATGCACAAGAAAATCTGAATTTCCAGACAACGAGTGGGGGAAAAAAAACCCTTATGTTTAGAAAATTATGGAGTTTCAAAAGTTATGTGTAATTTGAGATTTTGGAATTTTATTAAAAATACTATTTGAAAAAGTTATTGATTTTAAAACTTTGGGGATTAATAGCTAATAGGTTTAAGGTCTGTAGCTTGTTTATATACTGCAGCGTATTTCTATACTTCTGAAAGAATTTCTAAAAATGTTTCAAATGAAAAATCATTTGGCCAATAGCAGGTCATTTAAATTCCCATGCACTGAGGACAGGCAGCACAGTTTGGCTCTTTAAGTTAACAAAATAACCTATTTCTGCTTTGGGGAGTGTCAACGTTTTCAGAAGAGGACCAAGAAGGATTCTAGACCCTCTCTGCTTGTGGGCTTCGCCTGCCAGCCTTCAGTCCCAGGGTTGGAGAATCTGCCTGCTTGATCATGCAAGAATTCAGATGAGCCTCAGGGCTGCGATGGACACATTTCTTCTATATCCAAGTATTTCTCTTGCACCTCAAGAAATTCTGCCCACCCCCACCCCACCCCCAACAAAAACAAAAATTAGATCTTTCCAACTTGCCATTCCATTAGTATAGCGAAGTTATTATTTTTATTTCATTATTTATCAAATTTATTAAAATTTTAAATTTGAGTATAATTCCGGTGTACAACATAGTGATTCAACAGCTCCAAACGTTATGCTGAGCTCCCCGTAAGCGCAGCTCCCATCCGTCACCATGCAACGCTGCTGCAATATTACTGACTATACTCCCTATGCTGTTCCAGCAAAATGACACATTAATGCAACTGCTAAATTTATTGTTATTGTCTGGGTAAACTCTCCTTTTAAAAATTTCAGCATATCAAAAAGCAAACTTGCATATATCATGTTTACAGGCATATCATCTCCAATGTATGAAACTGATGGCATGAATACCTGGGGAGGGAATTATTTTAGGAGCTGGTAAGGTTTTTAGTCTTTTCTCCAGCACCTGATTCAAACAAAAACAAAAACAAAAACAATAACCAATGAGCAGAATAAAACAAAAGCCAACTGAAGGAAACCCTTCCAAACTGTCCTCCAATATTCTAATTTACACCCCTAAGAGAAGACTCAGAGATTCGGGATTCAATTTACTGGAGCTGTTTCCTTGTAGTTGGTAAAGGGTAAGCAACATTCCTGAGCTCTAAAGGGAAGAATTACTTTTTGGTGAGGAACTACCTCTGACTCTCAGACAGCAGTATACTGTGGATTAGGTCTGCTTGTTTGCTGTGTGACTCGGGGAGGTTACCTAACTTCTTTGTCCTTCAGTTTCCTCATTTCTAAAATGGGAATTATATTAAGTGTCTTCCTAACAGGTTTTTAGGGAACGTGGCACAAGTAAGCACCTCCTTTTGCTACTAGTGTTGCTGACGTAATTAGTAGTAGCATCTCCGTTGAATGCGGACTTTGAGATGCAGTTTTGCTAATGCTACAAAAGGAAATTCAGTGGACTCTTTATACTATTGAATGACTGTCTATACCACAATTAGCATATAACTGTAGAGGACTCAGTCAACATGACACTGTCATAATAACAATGTATTTCAGAGAGGTTTCGATATGTTGACTCAAAGTCATAAAATATTTTCAAAATCCTTTACCAGGAAGCCTCTATTCCTCTTATAATCTCCGGCTTCTCACAGAGCCCTTCTGCTCTCAAACGCCCAATGTCCCCAGCTCTGTTTCTGCGTCAGGACAGCGCCTGCTGCCTTAGCAAGCTCACAGCCCATTCGCTGGCTAACGCTCCAGAGTCTCTCTGGAGAACTCCCAAGCCTCCTGCTTTCATCAAACCAAAGTGAGTATCTTCCCATGTTGGTACACGTATGGGTTTTGGTGACAACTGTGCAAGCTAGGGAGCCTCGCTTTTCTAATTTCTGTTTTAATTAATTTTCTCCCCACCTCGCTCCATTTCGTGTGTTCTTTTCCTCTCAAATGTTTGTAAGGCCCCCTCGGGAATAACACCTATGCTTTGAATTACAGATTTGTTGAACGCATTCTTTAGGTAATTAAGATGTTAACAGAGACAAGACTTAACTACGATCCTTGTAGCATTTCGCTGCATGTTTAATCAACCACTACACATATCACTAATTGAGATAAATTTTCATTTTCTCTGCAGTTTTCACTTGAACCATGAAAATAATGGGGGTATATTTTTCCCTGGAGATGCCCAATGCCTGGGTATGAACACATCATACTGTTAACAAATATTTGAGTAACTGTCCCTTTTTACTTTAGATGATTCCATTGTGGTTATGTAATTAATCCAAAAACATAATTAAAATAAAAAATGGACAGTCATTCAGTTCTTCGGCAGTTAAAATCAAAAAGAGGTATTCCTTCTCAGTGATCACTAAGATCAAGTAAAATCTAAAAACGAAAACACTGTAGCTCAATTTGCAAGGGTTATAAGTAAAAAGGCTACGAGTGTTTTTAAAGACACACTTGTGTTGGAGAACCTTCCAGTAACAGAATTGAACCCAGCACAGACTGACTAAATCTTGCTGCATTTATAGAGTGAAAATTAGCAGAAGAATGGGAAGTTCGGAGAGACTTAGATCCTCAACCAATTCCAATTCTGTGACTTTGGGAAAAAAAAAAATCCCATTCCCTGGCCAAATAATCAAGGCCAGGATCACTAAGATATGGTATTTTACGACTCTCCTTTGTGGCACACAGTTTTGATTAATAAATACATAAAAAGAGATGGCTATGCTAAAAAGCAGTGCCTTCGTTCTGGTGCTAGGTGCCTTCCAAACAAAAGAAATATAAAATCCCATGAACAGAGTTCAGCCGATGAGGAAACAACCAACCATGCTCCACACGGAGCCTGCCGGATACCAGACATTCCACGGTGCGCTCACTTCTCCCATCATCCATACAGGCGTCATGTCAAAGGTGTCAGCTCACCAAATGATGCAATCTATTTCTCTGTCATTGCAAAACCATCCACACATTCATTTCGGTAAAACATCTCTGACAGGTTTCCCTTCAGTGTTACACTGGAGCTTATCCTAAGTTCAACTTGAAGCCGAAGAGACCCACAGTGATTCACCACAAGTGTCACTGGAAGGAAGGCCCCTAATTACTTCACACTAATTAGCTCAGAGAGCAAGGGGTCCTGTTTCAGCCACCTCGATGCATGCGGCTGATGGTTCGGGATCGGAAAGTCCATCATATTTTACTTTAAAATGGAAAATATCATTACCTATCATTTTCCTTTTTTTCTTTAAACAGTGCTTTAATATTGTCAATTGGTAAACCATTACAGAAAAAAAAAGATTTTTTTCAAATTTCTCAACGCTGATGGCTCAATTGTGATTTTTAATTTTTTTCTATATTGAACAGCATTAATTAAATGCTGTTTCAATATTTAGCTTCTCATTGTTAAAGGCAGAGATACAAACCACAAGAATGGAAAGTTGACAGAGCCAACATTAGTCTTGTTATTTTATTTTATTTTTTTACCTTATGCCATGTATTTAATTTTTTCTTTACTACTTAAATGGCTCAAATATTAATTCCTTGGTGTTTGTTAAGTATAACCTTAAGTATTTAATGCTGTGATCATTTTATCTTTGGTTAACAGTCATCATTTCCTTCTATTGTCATAACTGTCATGTTTCCATGGAAACTGTGGATCAGGAATGAATGGTAAAACACCTCCATTTTCCATCGACTTTGACAGTGTTATTTTTCATTAGGAGCCTTGATTATTCAGACGGGTAAGAATGTAGAGAGTGTTTCATAAATGACACAGAATAATGGCTGATCTTTAATAAACAAGAAACTATGTTTCTAGCTAAAAGAACTGAACCTTTTCTCTTGGGAGCTAGTTTGGTGGAGAGACTTGGGGGAGTTTTTGTTTCCTTCTCCCTATTTCATCGTCCTGTTTGCATTTTCTGTTACTATGTAAGGTAAAATAAAAATAAAAAAAATTACCTTGAAAAAAAACCTAGTTATTTGTTATGCTCTTGATAAATACATGTTAATCTACTAAATATTGCTGAACTATACAGCTAAGTTTTAGATAAACATAAACAATAGAAAAATAATTCTTCAATTCACATAAGAGGATTTGAGAAGTCTTATAATTATAAAATCTCTTTGGAGCTGTGTCCAAAGTATTGATTACTTCCTACATTTTGCTCAAAAACATGATAAATTAAAAAGAAGTAATCAATTTTCCTTAAATGCAAGCTAACTGTATTTGAAACTCTGAAGGGACTGAGGAAACTGGTTATAATGCGTACTTCTGGCAAGGAAGATTTACCTTTTGCTCTATGTTTTAAACTACATGATTAAAAAAAATCTCAGTCTTAGTTATTTGAAGAGAAAGGCACATGGGTCCCTGAAAGTAAGATCCTAGTTAATAAAATGTTGGGGGATTAAAAGAGGCTTTAGGTAGTTGACTTATTGTACGTGGCTTTTCACAGAGAAAATGGACACAACTTCTTTTTGCCTTTCCCACAGTAGAAATCATGGACAGCTTTAAAGGGGCATATTTTCCTTTAGTATTTCCTCTGTGAAGGTGGAGAATTGGGGAAACAACTAAGAACACAGCAATACTTGCTCCTGGAGAAGTTGGTAGCCATCACTGATAACGGCTGGAGCTTCCTGTCCATGAAGGAATTACAGGCCAAAGGGAGGAGATCCTGAAGTTCATTACAATGGCAACAGAATAAAGCTCTTGGCAAAGACTGAAGTCAGTGGAAACACCAGTAACACGGATACGGCAAAGCCCTCGCCTCAACTATCTCTCTGCTGGGAAGGTTGCTTGGGTTGAAAGAAATAAATACAATGCTATGGCATACCATGTTTTCTAAAACTCAGAGAAGAGGTCTCAGATTCCTTTAAACCTAAGACAAGAAATGAATTTCTCTTCAAGATCTGAGCTGAGATCAAGCGTCAGATGCTTAAGAGGCTGAGCCACCCAGGCGCCCCAGAAATGAATTTCTAATGCAAACTAAGCCCGCCATCTAAATGCGTACATGATCTTTCCCCTTTTTATTTATGTAAATAGATGAAGACCTTGGAAACAACCAACTCTATGGACGCTATGGCATTTACTGGTATCTAGAAAATGTTTTGGTTTAATCAGTGTGATAAGCTAAGTTCTCATCCTTGACTGCCACGTAAAATAAGAAAAAGTCCCTTCTAAGTATGAATAGAGGTGGGGAATCAGAAGACCTAAAAAGTCTGATGTGAAAGTCATTCTTGAGGAATCCTATATCTTGTTCCTAACATCCTGCTCCCTTAGGAGAAGGTGTGGATGATACGAGATCACACAGAGCATATTGTGGGTTAAATAGTGTATTTATTTTTAAAAATCATTCCCTGGGGCGCCTGGGTGGCTCAGTCAGTAAGCGTCTGCCTTCAGCCCAGGGCGTGATCCCAGGGTCCTGGGATAGAGCTCCGTGAGCCCGCTTCTCCCTCTCCCACTCCCCCTGCTTGTGTTCCCTCTCTTGCTGGCTGTCTCTCTCTCTGTCAAATAGATAAACATTTAAAAAAATAAAATGAAAAAAACAAAAGTTATTCCCTTCCTTTTTCTACTACAAAAAAGCCTAGAAGCAGGCCGACCCAGCGACAGTGACCACCCTTACGCTTACTACCACTTCTGACTAAAAGGAACGAGGGTTCCTTGAGAAATGGTGGATATCAGGTTGAGGGGAGGAAATGAACACAAAGAACCTGGGACATCTTGTTGTTCAGGAAACGAGAGCCATTGGCCACTAACAGATTGTGTTGAGAGAGAACAAAGAGCCAACCTAATACACTGAATGTATAAACACCCATGAATTCATAATGATACAAAAAAAAAAAAAACCAAAACAAGCAAAAACTAAAATTAAAAAAAAAAAAAAAAGCAACTCATTTGCCTCTAAGAGGTAACTAAGGCATCAATTATTCTGGAAACTGGTAATTAATGGGGAAGAACAAAAAGCATTCATCCTGCCTGTCTTAAATGAACAGTATGGGGGTCAGCAGTCAATTAGACTGTTAGCCGATGATGGGGAGTGTCTTTAGAGAATCCCAGTTAACAGATATTGAAAGAATGATGGAATTGGATAATGATCGTGTTAAAGCCTAATGAGCTAGTTGATTCAGGCAGTGACCAGCATTGCTATTAAAACATTTAACAGAAGGTCGATGGGAAACTTCACAATAGAAGAACCACCTCCCAGTCCACCGATCCAACTTCAAGTAGCAGAAAATGGAACAACCAGGCACTGTTTGCCTTCTGTTACAATGCAATGCAGAAGTACACTGGCGTCCTGGGAAGTTTTCTTGCCACGAGAAACTGAACGTGAATTTAATTAATCCTTTAGGCTTGAGGATCCTTTATAAAAAGTGTAGCGGCTAGAGAGAGATGAGGAGGATGACACCACTCAGAAACAGTAAGACAAACTGGAAATGGGGATCCATTCCAGGACAAAGGGCTGGTTTGCTCCACACCCTAACGGAGCTGTTGGGGCGCTCTTCGAGATGAAAGGAGACATGGAGAGAACCAACACACAATGTATGAGATTTGTTTCAATCTCAAGTCAAATCAACCATACAAAGAGAGAGACTGGAGAAAATGGCGGGTTGAATGACAACATACTCATTTCGTCAGGCGCAACAATGGCACTCTAGTTATACAGAAACCTGTCACTATTCTTAACAGATACATACGAATGGTTGTCCCTACAGGGAATGATAGGATGTTAGTCATTTGTTCAAAAGATCTCAGTGATAAAAATTTGTAACACGAATTAGATGAAATGATTGTGGAGCAAAGTTGGTAACTTGAATCCTGGTGATGTTTCTAAGGGGACGAGTTCACTGTATGACTGCCTCTGATTGAAATAACGGTAATAACAAGTTCCAAATATTTATCTCATGCACATATGCATGTGACATGGTTAGGGCTCTGGAAATTCACACCTGGGCTTTGGCTGCAGGTAGCTGGTGGCCAGGGTGAATCCCTGTTCTCAAGTTGTGAGACCTTGGGATTAATCCTTCCAGGTCTCAGTTTCCCTATCTGTAAAATCAAGGAAAATAAGAATATTCGCCTCATAGAATTATTGTTAGGATTAAATGAGGTAATTCATAAAAAGCCTGGCACAGAATAAATGCCCAACAAATGTTACCCATTTTTGTCATTAATTATCAGTGTAATCATAATTCCTAAAAATATAAGTAGAACAGGATTATCTTATATTTACATCATTTTAACATTAGTGAATTGCTTTCAGATGTATTTATCTCAATAATAATATATTCTGTTTTAATAGAGTGCACTTAAATTTTTCAGATTCCCTGGGATTTGTGTTGTTTTGATCACTTGAGTATTTTAATTAACTGGTATTTACTTTGTAAAAGTTAGATGGATAAATTATTAATATTCAAAGAAGCAGAATGAAGTACTGAATATAAATAAGGCTTTGTTTTATGGTTTGGAGACCTCAGAGTTCCTGCTGGCCCTCACTGTCATTAGTATCTAGCATCGAAAAACTAATTTGACTATTTGGACTTTCTTGTTGTTGAGATTTTTCACAAGTAGGGGCTTATACTATATTTCATAGCAAATATTTACTGTTTTTAATAGATCCAGAGATAAACCCACATTGATAAACATCTGCGGTGATTACAGGGTTATTAAAGCTTTCAAGTTCTGAAGAGCGAGCTTAAGAATATCAATGAGAGCACTCATTATGAAGGAGGAGCTCTAGAAAGCTGACAGCAGCCCCAGTGCAAGCTAAGTTTATCTTTGGCTTTTCTTGCACCTGGCAACATAGAATCCAAATATTACGACATGATCAGGGTCACTCTGGAAAGACAAGAGGGTGAAGGTTTGCATTCAACTAACTGGATAACTGACAACGGGAAATAGGTCCCGAAGGACTCGAGGTTTCTGGGGTGAGCGAGTGAAACACTTGTCTCATCCAGCCTCCGGGTCACAAATACATACCTGCAGGGGGCGGGAGATTGGGTGTGTGGGGCTACTAAGTACAGAGGAAGTTTTCAACTACATTTTATCAAAACTTTGTCAGCAAGCACATCTTCTAACGCTGCAGATGACAAACTCCATAGATACTTGCAAACAAATCTACGTGAGCTAAATCCCCCCTTGGCTCACAACATCCCTATAATTGGCCTTTACCTAGGAGAGTGTTTTGATAAAAATAGATACAATCCTCAGATGGAAAGAGATGCTCTTTCTAAATGCTTGTATCACATTCCATATCTCCCCTCTTATGAACACCACAAGCGACAACATCATTGTTGCATTTGTTAGATTTTTAATTTCTCAACAGGAGAGCAAACATATCCTTTCTTTTGTATTCTCCTGGTCTAGTATATCTTGGTATATTTGAACTGAAAAAATGTTGACTTGATTAATTCTTCACAATAATAATGTACTGTCCTTTGAATATGGAAATGACATTACCAGCCCATCACTAACTGACACGTGCTTTGCATATGGAAAGGTGTGTACCTTGCCCCTCTCACTGTCTTGTCTTTTCCTTGGAGTCAAATGCAAACATTTTCAAGGGACCCAACTGACAGAGGGGGCAGTATCATCTGTAGCCATAAGGTAAGTCTAAGTATTCAATGACCATAATAGAAATCATCTATTTTTAAAAAGTAAATTGAAATTACATTTAATAGTACAACTGAATTGAGGGGGAGAGGGATTTATATTGATTTATGTTTCCAAACTTCTTTGACTATAGTCACATTAAGAAATCCATTTTTTGTCAAACCCATCCTTTACACCCATTATATATATGGGAAGATATATATGAGAAAATATACATATATAGGTAAATATAATGGAAAAAATCAATACAACTATATACATGGAGTAAAAATGCTGGTCATGATTAGCTCATGAATTTCAAGACCCCTGAGGGGTTTGTTAACCCATAATCTGAAAAACACTTTAAAGGTTTATTCTTTTATAATAATCTCAGAAGACTACTATTTTAATTACTATTTACCTCTGGGTGTTGTTTGTTTTGTTTTGTTTTTTATTTTTTAAGATTTTTTATTTATTTATTTGACAAAGACAGCCAGCGAGAGAGGGAACACAAGCAGGGGGAGTGGGAGAGGAAGAAGCAGGCTCCCAGCCCAGGAGCCTGACGTGGGGCTCGATCCCAGAATGCCGGGATCACGCCCTGAGCCAAAGGCAGACGCTTAACCACTAAGCCACCCAGGTGCCCCTGTTTTGTTTTTTTAAATAATCCCAGATCATCCGTATTCCTAGTCCTTGCTGACTTTCTTCTCCGGCACAGCAATCCCAACATTCCCTGTATTTCAAACGTCCACTTGCTGCATAAGGATACACAGATAACACCCGGAGGACTGACATGGCCGGCTCTCTCTAATTGCTTTAGTTCTTTCCTCAATCATCAGGGAGCCAGACTCCGAGCTGTTTGGCTCTTTGGAGCACTTGGGGACTAGTCGTCATGTCATTGGGCAGCAGGTGGACCACACGGCCCTGTGTTGGCAGGCTCTATTGCTCCTGATTACCCCAAAAGTGGAATTTAAAGAACGTCACGCCCTTTATTTCTAAAAGTTAATGAAACCATGTTGACAGGACTTGTCATATAAAAATGCTGCAACTTGGAGAGACTCTCAGATTTGTGATTTCTGGTCCTCCAGAGTACCCCTTCCTTGCCCATGGCACATTCCTCCTCCTTGGTAGTCGACAGTTTAACGATATACGCTTGTGTCACATTACCCATGTAATACCGGTCTTCTATTATAGATGTGTATTGTACCTAAAGCCTGTTTTTGTGTTTTCTATCTTAATGCAATGCCATGTTTTATTATTATAACCCAAGGGATTATATGAATAGAAATTCATTGTATCATACACAACGTAATTACATTTGAGACTATTATAGTGGCTTAGACTCTAATGTGAAAAATGTCAGTCAACAAGGTACAGAACAAACTGGAACAGTATTTTCCAGCTTCAAAAAACCCAGTTACTCTAACATCTCAAGATTTAAAAAAAGAAAAGAAAAGAAAAAAAAATCTAACATCGTAACAACAATAAAGCATCTAATAACAAAAGTTTTAACAACCCGGTGAGCCAGATTTTCTCAGTGAATTAATTGTCCTATAGCCTTAAAATTCTGCTTCGTTGAAGGAATATATTTTTTAAAATCTTCAGTATTAGGGAAAAGCCTAGGAATCTTAATTGAATGTGGATAAATTATTGTGTATAATTTGGTTGTATTCTAGCATTTGAATTAATCACAGTTTTGCAAGCCCTGCTCTTCTGAAGCAAACATGGAGTCTGATGGTAATTGTGACACTTCTGTTGTACCTAAATTTTTCTCTTGGAAGTAAAACTATAGGGAAGTCAGGCTCATTTTCAACATGTGATAGAAGTCTGTACTGCTATGAATATAATTCCAGTGTCCCTCCCAATAATTTTGCATTTATTTGTCTTCTATTTATATCAATGGTTCTCAACCAGGGGCAGTTTTGTCCTTTCCCCTTTCCCCCCAGCAAATATTTGGCAATTTCTAAAGACATTCTTGATTGTCATGACTTGAGGGGTGGATGGAGGATATGCTATTGGCTTCTAGTGGCGTGACGAAATGGGAATGTTTATTTGGTGTTCGTCCTTGGTTCTTGGAACAGAGCCACTAAGACCCTAGGACTCTCTCTGGGGCGCCCGGGTGGCGCAGTCTTTAAGCGTCTGCCTTTGGCTCAGGGCGTGATCCCAGCGTTCTGGGATCGAGCCCCACATCAGGCTCCCCCGCTGGGAGCCTGCTTCTTCCTCTCCCATTCCCCCTGCTTGTGTTCCCTCTCTAGCTGGCTGTCTCTCTCTGTGTCAAATAAATAAATAAAATCTTAAAAAAAAAAAAAAGACCCTAGGACTCTCTAGAGTGACAACTGTGTCTTTGGCATGCTAATGAGATGACTGCTGGCTGGGGTCCCTGGATGGCTTGGGGGGGGGGGCGGGGGGAGGCTGGCCATTAGAAAGAGCAGGCAGGATGAGAGGGTTAGAACCTTTAGCCTTACCTTCCACCCCCAACTGAAGAGGGCTGAGGGGCTGGAGGTTGACTTCAATCACCAATGGGCAATGATTTGATCAATCCTGCCTACATAATGAAGTCTCCATTAAAACCCCTAAACAATGGGGTGAGGAGAACTCTGGGATTGGTGAGTACATCAAGGTGCTGGGAAGGTGATGTGCTCGGAGAGGATGTGGAAGTTCTGTGCCTGCCCACCCATACCAGCCTTCTATTCGGCTGTACCTGAGTTGTAGCCATTATCATGAACTTGTAATGGTAGGTAAACTGTTTTCCCGAGTTCTGTGAACAATTCTAGCAAATTATAGAAGCTGAAGAAGAGGTCATGAGAACCCTTGAATTACAACCAGTTGGTCAGAGGCATAGGTGACAACCTCAGGGACCGGCAGGTGTGTGAAGTGGGGGCAGTCTGGTGGGACCAGGCACTTAAACTGTGGGGTCCGTGCTGACTCCGTAGTGAGTGTCAGAATGGACTGGAACTGTGGGATGTTCAGTCAGAATCCAGAGAGTGGGAGGACTGGTCATCTGTGTGGAAAAACCATACTCGTCTGGCATGGGAAGGGTTGTGAGTAAAGAGCTTAGAAGGGGGTAGAGACCAGGGTGCCAGAGCATCTTTTGATGTGCAAGGCAGCGACCGTGACCAAGAATGACCCAGCCCCAAATGTCAGGAATGACGAGGTAGAAAAATCGCTTATATGCATAGTTGTCTAATATTTCCAAGATTACAAAGATAGCAAAAGGCTAAGCCTCACACAAGCAGCATAGGAATAAAGGGATTTAGGTAGAATATTTATGAAACTATTAAAATTTCAAGGTGGCTACTACAGTTAAACGCCGACACATGTAGAAGGAAAATCCGAATGCATCAATTAAATAATGTAGCATGACAGTGGACAATAACGGCTACTTCTTCAGTACTCTGTACTAAGCACGGCGTCAGATACTGTTTCTGAAATCACACGTTGAACCATATGAGATTGCTATTTTAATAGGCTAAAAAGAGTCAACTCTTGGCAATTTCATATGGTTCAATCTAATAAAATTAAATTTCTTAACTATCTCATTTTTATTTACTTGAAGAACATCATGAAAAAGGAAAACACGGACAAAATATAGTATTACAGAGGCCTTTAAATAATAATGTAGATAAAGGAAATTGGGTCAAGCAGATAGTGTGCCTTGTTTTTAGTCATACTAAAGAATCAGATGTTTCTGTTTTTGACCAATATCTATTTAGTTGTTGGGAACGTGTTGAGCTTTTTGGAGGAAGAAGTATTCTTACCTGACTTTTATGGTTTCTTAGCGTAGCTCAGGAATGCAAACAACAGTCGGAAATACGAGCTAGGAAAAACATACCCTGTAGAATGCAATTATTGTATCTTTGCTTTTTTAAAAAACTTGTGAGCTCGGGAAATCACATTTTGGTAAGTGACGAACCATTGTTCTTACACTTCTGATTCCTTGAACCCCTACTCGCTCCCCTATAGACACTGGCACGTGAAGCTGGTGTTCTGATCATCTGTTTCAGTGCAGAAGGGAATATGAATCAATGTGCATGCCAACATCTCTCCAAAGGTAGGGGCTCATCTACTCTCCTAGTTCGTGTCCTCACTCAAGAAAGCACCATCTATATTTTGTCTGTTGATAAAGTTGTTATCTCCTCAATGGCCTTTTCTGTCTTAAGACACCTCTTTGGAGCCCATTTGAAATGGAGAATTGTTAATATCAATTAGAGAATATTCTTCATCATTAATTTAATTGTTCAACTAATACAATAAAGAGGCTCGAGAAGAAAAACCAGGAGTCCCATCTGGAGGACTGTGCAAAATTAATCTGAATAGCATGGTGAGCAAGGGATCTTGATTTGGGAGGACAGATCTTTGACAAAATCGTTTTCAGTAAAATGGATGTAATACTAAATTGTGACATTTGGATAAGCCAATTTTACTGCCTTAATATAAGCACACGGTGCTTAAAAAATCAGCATCAGTTAACAAAAAAAAAAAAAAAAGCCTGGGAAACTAATGAGGGATTACTTATACACCCACTGAGTCCTACGTTCCAAGTCTTGAAACTTAAAGTGCTCTTCGATTCATCATTTAGGAACCTGCTTTATCCCCTTTTCAAGGATATTAGGATCATTATTACTCACTACGCTCAACAGGAATCTGAGTTGTCTAAAAGGTCTAAACAGTTTCTAAATATTAGAGTGACAGCTTTTGTTTTCTATCCCCACATATCTGATTGAGTAGGGCATAAGCTGGGTGCCTGAAGTAATTAATACAGTGTATAGAGTTGACTAATGTTTGCAATTTGTTCACTGGAGGAAAATAGTGTGATACACACAAATGGCTGTGAACAGCAGCCATACTTCACTTCGATGATACCTCATCTTCCTCATGTAACAATTTAGAGACATAAATTAACACGGTGTGTTGTGCTCATTGTATTAAAACAATTTACGCTGCCATTTTCATTCATTATTTAAAAATCATTTCTTTCTACAGGGATTCATGGGAAAAGTATTGGTATAACATTTCCAGTTTCCAAGGTACTCTGTAATTTTCAAATGGCATTTTACTGAAAGATAGCCTGGCTTATTATCATATCTAAATGTCATATTGGCAAGAGAAAATTGTATGTATAATGATGAAAATGGAAACTGCTCTGTTTCTAAAAGCTAATTTATTTAACTACTATGAGTTATCAAAACGTACTTCAAGCAAAACTGCATAAATTTTCATTTAAATATTTTGAATAAAGTAAGCACTGACAGCAATACTCTCAGATTCGACGGGGAAAGAAACGCAGCTTAGTGACTTTTGTTAAAATACAGACCCACAAATGGTTCTGTGATCTTAGGAGGCTGTTTTCTGTTGACAACCACAAAGATGTCTTCATTAGAAACGTAGAGCCCAGTGCACGTGAAAACATTGGTTATGTAAAAGGGAGTTATGCTTCTAGAACTATGGCTTGCTAACTTCCACATTCTAAGCAGCTACACTAGAAAGGATTTGAGAGGATTATTTTTACAGATTAGGAAAAAACGGGTCCAGAGAGGCTATGGCCAGGTGCCAGACCTTTTGCTCAAGGTCACAGGGAGAAATTTGCGTCATGTTGTGACTAAGGCTCATGTCTCCTGGCTCCATGGCCTCTTGCTCTATGCACATGGCCTCACTGAGGGACCTCTTTCAGTCTCAGCCTTGATCTCCCCAGGTTCAAAGGTTTGCTCCTGAGAATGGCTCAACTTCCTATGTAAAGCAGAGTTAGAATTACGCTCTATGCTGTCTCCACAACAGGGAGAGAGAGTGCCCGCATTGAAAAAGGTATTTCAGTCAAAGATGACTATTTTGCAGCTGAAACTGCTGAGAACACAAGGGATATACTAGGTATGACTATATTTTCCTATTTAAAAAGGACTGTATCACAAACAGGCTCTGGGACGTCAACATCTCGAAGGGACTCATGCATTGGGTGGCTCTCTTTTTCTGTCTCGGGCTCTGGAAATGCTGACCTCATTGCCACATGGGACCAAATTATCCTTACGATTTACAGAGCTCTTGAAATTTTGGAAGTAATTTCTTTTTTTTTTTTTTTCAAGATTTTATTTATCTGGCAGAGAGAGGGAGAGAGCGAGCACAAGCAGGGGGAGTGGCAGGCAGAGGGAGAGGGAGAAGCAGGCTCCCTGCAGAGCAGGGAGCCCAACCAGAGGCTCCATCCCAGGACCCTGGGTTCATGACCCAAGCCAAAGGCAAATACTTAACCAACTGAGCCATCCAGGCACCCCAGTTTTGGAAGTAATTTCCAACTGCTGTTGTCTAATATGGCAATGGTAGAAAGGAAACATCCTTCCTTTTCAGAACAAGAAAACAGCCTTGAATCAAACGGCATGCACCAAGCAAGTCAGCAGTGCTAGAATTTTCAATTATCTTTAGTCCTCTGCTTTGTCAATTACAAAGGTTGCGTGCAAGGACATTCTGGGATTCACCTTTATAAAGTCTTGCTATATAGGAAGTCTTAAAGAGAAACGCTACAGAGGAGAAATTCACAAATGGCCTTTGAGAGATTTAAAATTTTTAATGGGACAGAAAAAAAATTCTCCTACCCAAGGCCAAGTAGTTTTACCCTGAAAACCATTTTTTTTTTTTAAGAGCCACTTGATCAGTATCACTGCAACTGCAGGAGACACTGACTTTGAAGCTCCATAGTTACAACTCACATGAAGTTTCCATCTTTGAGCAACGGTGGCCCTAGCAATGGTCCCATACCTCCTCCCAGCCTGACTGCATGTGCTGGGATTGGAAAACTAACTAGCTCTCGCACAGCGGAAAGCTAGCTTAATTAGGTTCAGGGGCCAACCGCTGAAAATTTCAGCTTTCGCCCTGCAATAAAATGGAAAACAATTTTTATAGCCCGGAGAACAGGACTGTCTTCCGTCTACTCAACCCTGGCAGTGGTCAGCAAGTTCTAATTCTGGTTTGAGGGCTATTTCAGAAAGCCATTCACTGTTTCTTCCATTTAATTGGCGTAATGCTCACTTGCATTCTTTCCACAGGGGGAAAAACAATTTTCCAGGCTCATTTCCCTGAGAAGTACTTAGATCAAGCCCACGTTCGTTCAAGTAAATTGTTGATAAGATTGTGGGAATACTAAGATCTTTACCCTAAAATGCCTGGCAGAGAAACCCTCCTAAGAAAGGCCAAATTTTCAAAGTCTGGGTGTTCCAGAGAGCAAACCCATGTGTATTTGATTGCGCGTTTAAAATCTCATGTTTACTAGATGCTAGGCAACCCTGGGGCATTTGGGAAGACGTGAAGAAGAATGCAGACCTCGTTTCGGATTTGCATAGCTTCATCGCTTTGAGATGCCTCTGATGAGTCAATTTCCAAAGGCCTGAGTAAACTGCCAAAGAGCACACAGCAACCATCCGCCCCGTGACAAGCAGAATGAGCAGCTCAGGGTTGTCTCTGCTAATGAAATGTAACGAGAGAACATTTTTACTGCTGTCACATGTGTCAAACAACAAGGCTTGGCACCAAAACCTGTTCTGAAAACACCAGACAGACTAACATGTTCCTTTGCTAATGAACTTGTAAACGAAAGGGGAGCTTCAAATCAAGGAGGGTTAATTACAGAAAGAGGAGTAAAATTGTTATTTGGACTAAGCCGCAAGGCCAAGCGAGTGGTCTGTATGCGGGCAATATTCTCTCCTTCTTGCAGAGTCAGAGGAAGAGAATGCAGTGCTGCATGGTTTCGTAGCCCTAAGTCGGGGTCAATCCTGACGCCTGTTTTGGGGCATCACCTTTTTCTCGTGCCCTGATAATAGGATCCTACTTTACATACTCCTTATTCCCGGCTCCCCACGACAGTTTCAGCTTTCTTGTTTACTTTTTTCTTTCTGAACTATGTGAACCTGTTCTGAGAGTCCATTTTTCAGGACAAGGTGGAGAGTAAGTGGAAATACGTGGAAATAAGAGAGAGGCGCACAAGGAGGGGAGTAGGGCAGGACAAGACGGCGGTCCCAATGGTGTCTTTATGTCTTTGGTCATTTTGTGGTTCCTTGCTCAGAGAGAGGCTCAGCTTTTCTCTGCAGGAGAAGGAGCTTATACATATTTATGCTAAGATGGTAGGAAAAAAATATTAATTCCTCTTGGGAGAATTTTAGATTTTTACAGGTTCTTTAGAGAAAGCACAGCATTTAAGCCTAAAGGAATATTGCTTAATTAAAACAGAAAAGCAAAACCTTCTTAAGAAATCACATCACAAAATCTGCTTTTGTCTATGATGGTTAAAAGGACCTGAGACCCCCTTGCCTAGAATTTTATACTCTCTCCATCGCTCCTGGACTAAACATGCTCCTTCCTCTCTCAGCACTGAAGATCCATAACTGTCCCCTACACGTTTCTGACTATTTTACTTGACATTTCCTAGAATTTCATGTAAGCACACTGACCCTTGTTTCTTCACACCAGATTCGTTTCCAGCCCATGTTAGGGGACTCGATCCCTACCCATCCCAAAGTGAACGTGAACCAGTGGTTTGAGAAATCTGATGGGCATTTGTCAACCAACGCACAAGAACTCTCGACAGCATGCAACGTCATCGTTTCCTCCCTCATTCTTGAAAGGCACTCTGTTCCTGGCTTCTGTGATGCATCGGGCTTTGCTTCTACTTCTCCTCTCTCATTTTGAGTCTGTGTGTGTGTGTGTGTGTGTGTGTGTGTGTGTGTGTGTGTGTGTGGTTGGTCCTTCTCCTTTCATGGAGTTTTAAATGCTAGTTTCTCAAGAACAAACCCTCAGTGCCAGGATACTCTACTCTAATTCTCTACTTTCTATTTCAACCACATTGTTAATTCCACCTACCATGTAAATACTCATAATTCTCAGATGAATCCCAACCTCTTCTCTGAGCTCCAGACCTGCCCAGCTATTCTCAAGGGTTCCCCGTATATAACCTGAGCAAAAATCAATTCGTGATCACCCTGCTTTTCAAACCTGGCAACCATATTCTATTTTAGTGAATGCCATTGCCTCCCTCTGATTTTCAGACCCCAAATCATTGCACCATCCTCAACCGTGCTCCCCTTCATCACCAACATCTATTTCCTTCAGGAGACCTACTGGCTTTGCCACCTAACTATCTCTCAACTGCCTTTCTTTATTCTTACTGCTCTCATTTTAGTCCTGTCTACCACCAGCTTTCCCCTGGAAAATACTCTGTTCGGTCTTTCTGCTTTCACTCTATACCCCGCCAAATGCAGAGGAAAGGACGCTCAATTACAATGTAAACCAACTGATCTCTTGGTAACTGACAATCCTGAAGTGGTTTTCCTAAATCTTTAACATCTGATCTCTGACTTTTGCATTCTAGGTCCCAGCCTTGTTGGTACTTTGGTTCCTTGAAGAGGCGGTCTTGTTTCCTACCCAGGGGGCTTTGCAAATGCTATTTCCGTGGCTACCATGCTCTCTGCACTTCCTTGCCCAGCTAATACTAATTCTTGCCTAGCCAGTACCAGCTAATTCTTCAAAATTCAGCTCAAATCTAGATAAAATGTCACTTCCTCAGGGAATCAGTAATGCGTGTCTCTCTCTCCAGATGTACCATGAAGGTGAGGTACATGTCTATTTTATTCACTGCAGTATATGTAGCCTTTTGTAGGAACACAGAGAATATCTTTGGCTTCATCAGCGCATGAGTCAAAGTGAATGAACGTGGTTAATGCTCGCATGGGAGGGGCTAGAGTCAGCGCACAGTCTTCAAATCTATATTCAGATCAAGTGATGTCGTAGATTAAAACATATGACTGGACTCATTTGCAAGTTTATGTAAATTTTGCCATGAGAAAGAGCTCCTTGTGAACAATGTTGAGAATCATCAATTTAGATCATAAATAAATGCACGTATGAATCTATATTCATAGAACTGTCAGAACAGCAAAATGCTTAGTATTAGAAAACAGGCTTTGTACTTGGTATGCACGTCGTGAAGCGCAAGTCCTGACTCATCATTAAGTAAATTTCTAAATGTTTATTAACTGAATGAGTACATATTCTCAAAGGAAAATACTGCGTACCTTTCATCGCACACGCTACTTTCTGCTCTGAATAAGGCTAATGATGCTTAACTTTGATCTGCTGTTGTCTCTTCTAATGTCGTTGTGATGATAACTTCATATTGTAGAAAGAGAAGCCCTTAGTGGATAATTAGCAGCAATCAAGGGGAGCTTAAACATGCCATAAAGGTAAAGTTTCTGTCAAGAATAATTTTCTTCGTAGGAAACAGGTGTCGTGAGACAGGCTGAAGGCACACACCCAGCTCAGAGGAGTTCTGAGGACCATCTGCCCGGGACATTTCTCTCCAGCCAACTCCTGGACCAGTCCCCACACCGAATGCAAGTGATGCTCAGTACTTTTTCGGACCGTCCTGCCCCTGAGGCCTGATTATGCTACCAGCTAATGAGTTTTTCACAGCTGAACTTCTAGCCGTCTCACCTGAATCCATGTTTTCAGTCAGGCCTACTTGTTTTCTCTTTTCACCCAAATAGGCATCGTCGGTGAGACAACAGCAATGATAATTTCGCATGGAGAAATAATGTGATCCTTTTAGTCGGGCTTTAAGAATACTAATCTCATCTTCAGTGGAGTCCTCAAAATCAAGGAGATCTTAAAAAATAAGGCTTACACGATGGAGCCAATCAACACCTCAGCTCTAAATGGTACAGATTTTGTGATCTATATAGAAATGTAGAGGCCTTACAAGAATTATCCAGGGAATTTAGACCAATTAGAGCATGTCCATAGGCCCTGAAATGGCAAACGTTAGACGCTCCTTAAATACGAAGATGAAGGCACAGTGTATTTAAGGGGAAGAAATCTAATAAAGAGACAACAGTGTTAACACAAATAGACATTTAAAACTTGTTAGTTCAACTAAAATGCTTTGCCTGGGGAATAATTCAGAGTTTACCTCTGAGGGAGAGGACACCTAGTTAAAATGATACTTTCAACTTCATAAACCTTTGGATATTAAGTATGTACTAGAAAGCTATAAAATACACACAGTGTAAAAGGCGTAACAAAGACCTTTGCCAGGATGTATGTACATAGTTGGCTATTTTGAGGAATGAAGGTTACATTTATCAATTTCTCTAGAATTTGGATCAGTGGTTTTAGACATTTTTTTCACCAAGGTAGTTCCATTTTCTAAGTAATAATATTAAAGAAAGTGGGTTATGCATTCACCTGGATTTAGTAACTGAACTAGAAAAGTTCAAACTAATCTTTCCTAATTAACTTATATTCATGTGTAAGTATAATAACTAAGCTCTAGTCTATCAAATTTATGGCTCAACTAATAATATTCTAAGCCATCTCCATGGAAATAGCCATTTTATTGTCCTTCTTTGCTCTTTAATCATAATCGGACTTTTTTTTTTTTCTTTCTTTTTTAAGTAGGCTCCATGCTGACCAAGGCAGGCTTGAACTCACGATGCTGAGACCGAGACCTGAGCTGACTTTTACAGAGACTCAGTGCAGGGTCTTTAAGGACTTATTCAGATCAAGTCTTTGTAGAGTAGAACAAATGACTGGGCTCATTTGAGTCACCCAAGAACCCCTGAACTTTCTTTTAACTAAATGTCACCATTTTTACAAAAATGATATATATGGATACTTTCCAGACTAGGTTAAATTTTAGGATATGCTGCCAAAGTGAGCATAGTTTGTACACATCAGAGTAAAGACTTTCTGCCCAGGAAGTTTTACATGATCGATATGCAATAATTATCTAGGAATCAAGCAATTTATCAAATGCACTAGGATACACTTCCAGAGATTACTTCTACTAACAATATCATTCATTTTTGCAGCCCTTTATAATTTACAAAGTATTTCTACAGAGTGCCATCAATTACATCACAGAAGTACCATTTTAAAGGTAAGATAAGGACAGTGAGAGGCAGTGTTAACTCCTGACCCAGATCACTTGGCTGGAAAGGGCAGAGGCAGAAACAAAACCTGAGGCTTCTACCCACGTCCAGGATCATATTTTTCATATTGATTCTCTTCCAGTGAGAAGTATCCTCACCCTTCCTATCTCGTAATTGCCTGATCTGAACTTCAGTGTATTTATTTTCCTTGTTACCTTTGGTTGGAACATGTGCATGTGAGCCCACAAATGCCCGGAACTCATGGGATACACACACAGCTCTTTTTTTCTTTTTCTTAAGATTTAGTTTATTTTTTTGACAGAGAGAGAGACAGCCAGCGAGAGAGGGAACACAAGCAGGGGGAGTGGGAGAGGAAGAAGCAGGCTCCCAGCTGAGCAGGGAGCCTGATGCAGGGCTTGATCCCAGGACCCTAGGATCACTGCCTGAACCGAAGGCAGATGCTTAATGACTGAGCCACCCAGGTGCCCCTACACTCAGCTATCTTTATAAAGCCAGTAGGACACCGAGAAGAATATAGTGAATTCAAGTCACTTTACCATCACCGCCCAGTTTTAAGCCTGCAACTAAACTCAACTTTGGGCAAACAGGAGTTATACAAAGACTTTCATTCTAAAAATCTAAAATTTAGCAGGAAGCAGAAATAGACCAAAGAATGCTTTACCTTAAAAGACCTCTGACTTTTTCTAGTAACTATAAAAGTATTTAGACAGTTGCTCATGTAGGTTTTAGATGAATTTTGAATATTACCACCAGTTATATATATAAAATGTATATAATGTGATATATATATATGTATCTATATATATATGAAATGACCCAAGGCAATCGTAATATTAATTGAATATATATACCTAAGAAAAAATGCTAACATAAATTATAAATATGAGTTTTCATATAGCACACGTTCCTCTAGGGATAAAGTCCAATAGTAATAAGGGAGTTTTATAATTTTTAAAACTGGTAAGGATCTTAAATGGTCCCCTCTTCCATCTCAGTATGATTAGTGCCAATACCAGAAACTAAAGTCTAAGCTTAGCATTAATGTGTATTTTAATCTATTGTAGAAAACCAGAAAATTAATATCTATCATCCACAGTACAAGCAATCCCGATGACTGAGTGGAGTTTGGTGTTAAAACTGGCTCGTGCAATTGCCCGAGCAAATCCCTGCAAAGGCACTGCTACCGTCTGACCTCAGGATGTACGTCTGTGTCCCTCCAAAGAGCAGAGGAAATGAAAGCAAATATATAGAAACTGTGAATATATTTAGACAGCTTTAAAATAGTAGAATTTTATCAGCTGAAACGAACTATAGTACTTCTTTAGTTGTAGATCAAATTTTTAATCTTCCTAGATTATCAAGACAAAAGCTATTATTATATTATTATTATTATTATTATTATTATTATTATTGTTATCTTTTGAGGTTACAACAAAACCAACCAAATTCTGTCCCTGAGCTATCTATGTACTGATAAATTTTTGTCAGTTTAATCCTTCAGGTGTCCTGTGTGTTATCAATACTGAATTGCTTTTCCTTAAATTAGTTCATTGGAAAAAAGAGGGCAGGATTCCAAAGATTACCATTTTTTAAAAGTAACCTAAATTTTTTTCAGCAAAAGCAAATCTCAACTAATTTCAAACCTTTGTCAAAAAGATGAAAATTTTGTTTTAAAGCACTATTAGATCATATTGAATTCTGTTATACAACAATGATAATTCATTCATAGGATACGTTCTATCTCATATCATTCTGATAACTTTGTAATACTCCAGCTCAATGCCAAACAACAACGTATTTGCACCAGGAAATATTTCCAGCCTTACTATTTTCCGTACAATTTCACAAACAACTACTGAACACAACAATCACCATTCATCCAGAAAGTATTTTTAATGGGAGAAATAATGTGTTTGGATTCAATTATTTATATTGGATTTTCAACTTACCGTTTTCCCTGGTTGAGATGAGCTTCCTCCCCAAATTATGATTTCATGTTTAAGAAGAGACATATGAAGCATACTGTGTAATCATTACCTTGAAATTTGTTTTTTTTCTTCTCAAGCAATTAGTTTCTTAGAGTGTTGAGCTTTTTAAGTTCAACAAAATATTTAATCTTATTTTTATTCAAAATCGTTTTTTTTTTAAATCAAGACTAAGGCCAAAGAAAAAGTCACTTACTTTGCCTTAGCTTCTGCGTCCTCATAGGCTTTATTGGAAACATCATCCAGTCCTCCAATCAAATGCTTGAAAGAACTGTCGGGAAAAACACAGTCATCAGGGTAAGTCCTCTATCAAGTCATTGCAATGACAGCCTAGACAATGGTATATTGAAACAATCTAGAAGGAACTAAATAAAAATGAATTCGAACATTCAATCTAGATACATTATTAAGAAACATATCAGATAATGCTATAAACTCTGAGGGCAGTGACCTCTCCCATCTTGTTCACCTCTATAGTTCCCAGCACCTAGAACTGTATCTGACAAAAGCAGATATTCCAAGAACGGGTGGAACCAAGTCTGCGACACACAAAATGATACATCACAAAGTTAATGGGTCAATTCTACTAGGGAAATAACAACAAGACCCACCAATTACGGAATGCCTACTGTATGCACTCTCCTTTTAATGATGATGAACATATATGGCTACTACGGAAATAACAACAAGACCCACCAATTACGGAATGCCTACTGTATGCACTCTCCTTTTAATGATGATGAACATATATGGCTACTACGGAAATAACAATAAGACCCACCAATTACGGAATGCCTACTGTATGCACTCTCCTCTTAATGATCATGAACATATATGGCTACTAGGAAAATAACAACAAGACCCACCAATTACAGAATGCCTACTGTATGCACTCTCTTTTTTAATGATCATGAACATACATTAATTCCAATTCTCCAACACACTGTAAAAGACAAGCATCACTATTGGCACTTAACAAAATTGTAAACTAATCTTCAAAGGCAAAATATGTATGCAGAAGATAAGAAAAGAACAGAAGACAATTATAGGAAAGTCAACTCATTTTGGAGGGATCAAGAAACTGACTTCAGCATCAACCAGGAAGAGTAAAGCAACTGTTTAAACCACTCTATTCAATATGCCGGTATGGACCTAGGACTGTGTTCAGAACTACTTTATGTAATGAAGTCTCATCTATCGGATACCTATAACATAAAGTATTATACGGTCAGCACAAAATGACTACACACAAACATGATAATCACCCTAGAAAATGACTGAACGCAACCAGATACAGTAACTCTTGTGTGCACGACATTTTGGCAACCACCGAACTAGACTGAACAGAGGAACGAAAGGAAAGTCTACATTCAAAGTGTTCACGTAATAATCAGGGCCGTTACTTACACGGTGCTTATGTGCTGTGCTTTATGTAAAAACAAAGACTTCAATAGGGACAGCAATCCTGTGAGTCAGTATTACCTCCACTGCACAGATGATGGTACTAAGGCACCAGAGGGTAAGAAACTGACCTCAAGTCATACAGCCAGGCGGTGTGAAGGCTGATAGGGAAGGAGGCCATCAATTCTCCCTCATACCCTTAAAACCTACACCACGGCTCCTATCCAAATCACTGTGCCTTGATGCTAACCATCAAATCCCTAGCTATGTCCAGCATGTGGATGGAGAATGGTCGAGTGCTGTAAGAAATTCGTTTTAATTTTAGATCTCTATAATCTTAATGCATGAAAATGGCTTTGTGTGCCGTGTTAAACAAAATATGCCTGGTCAGGTCCTGAAAGATAGGGCATTTGTTGATGTAAAGTTAAATGTTGCTTAACCACATTAACGTGCACTATTTTTTTGGTTTTTTGTTTTGTTTTAAATGTATGAAGAGGAACTTGACACTTGCTCGGGGGTCCAGCTGAAAGGAGGTGGGGAGCCATTATCTCAGGCCCTTGGGTAATGATCTCATCTGGGGGACAGGGTAATTGGAATGCTGAGCAAGAACACGAAGTGTTTCTCATACAAAAAGGACCAGAAGGAAGTGACGAGCAGCTAAGGAGTCAAGCACTGCAGAGGATCAAGTTTTCTAGGACACATTGTGTTAATGAACGTCGAATGAATGAAGCCTGTAGTTGGCGGATGGTCCTTCTACAACTTTCAAAAACATATAATGATAAAATAAATGATAAATAATCCCCACCGTTGAGATTCATGTTCAAATAGGATTCTTGCCATTGTTCTTTAAATGGCAAAATTCCCCACTTTCCCAGAGAACGCCTCTATCATGACTTAGAGATGGGTTTACATTGTAAAGTAAAATACAGATTTATTTTGTGGAAAAAATAATATCTGGTTGATTCTCTGTTTTCACAGATAATATCAAATTTAAGCACAGAGAGTTTAAGTTACTTGTCCAGGGTGACTCCCAATTCTGCAGTATATCCACAACCATAATCCGTATTCCCTTATGCCCATTCCCGTCCCCCACAATACTTAACCTATTTTAATCTAACCAAATCCAAAATCTTATGAAAAGGCCTTGACAGGAACCAAAGAGCATAAGTAGTGAAACCGAAGAGCAACACCCACTATAACAGCTTTTCAAGTACATTCAGATTGTGTTCTTAAATGTTTAACACTCATAGTAACTTTAGGTTCAAATAGTTAAAAAAAAAATCTTCTTCCAAGTATGTATTTGACCTAAATATGTCTTAAGCAGGATAGGATATTATTTAGATTTAGAAGGTGAGTGGATGACAAATGTGATAAGGATGAAGGCTTGTTAACTTAAGAAAATCTGTCCATCCCACTAGACTTGGTTGCAGATTACTTTTTGGAAAGACAGTTCGAAATTCCTTTTTTTTTTTTTTTTTTTTAATTTAAGTTCAGGGGCGCCTGGGTGGCTCAGTCATTAAGCGTCTGCCTTCAGCTCAGGCAGTGATCCCGGGGTCCTGGGATCAAGCCTGGCATCGGGCTCCCTGCTCAGCTGGGAGCCTGCTTCTTCCTCTCCCACTCCCCCTGCTTGTGTTCTCTCTCTTGCTGGCTGTCTGTGTCAAATAAATAAATAAATAAATAATTTTTTTAAAAAATTAATTTAAATTCAATTAGCCAACATAGTACATCATTAGTTTCAGATGATTCATTGGTTGCACATAACACCCAGTGCTCATCACATCACGTGCCCTCCTTAATACTCATGACCCAATTACCCCATCCCGCCCCATCCACCCCACCCTAAACAATCCTCAGCTTGTTTCCTAAGTTAAGAGTATCTCCTGGTTTTTCTCCCTCTCTGATGACTTCCCATTCAGTTTTGCCTCCCTTCCCCTATGATCCTCTGTGCTATTTCTTATATTCCACGTATGAGTGAAATCATATGATAATTGTCTTTCTCTGATTGACTTATTTTGCTCAGCATCATACCCTCCAGTTCCATCCATGTCAATGTAAATGGTAAGTATTCATCCCTTCTGAAGGCTGAGTAATATTCCATTGTAAATATGAACCACATCTTCTTTATCCATTCGTCTGTTGAAGGGCATCTCGGCTCCTTCCACAGTTTGGCTATTGTGGACATTGCTGCTATGAACCTGGGGAACAGGTGCTCCTTGGGGTCACTGCATCTGTATCTTTGGGATAAATACCTAGTGGTGCAATTGCTGGGTCACAGAGTAGTTCTATTTTTCATGTCTCGAGGAACCTCCATACTGTTTTCCAGAGTGGCTGCACCAGTTTGCATTCCCACCAACAGTGTAAGAGGGTTCCCCTTTCTCCACATCCTTGCCAACATTTGTTGTTTCCTGTCTTGTTCATTTTAGCCATTCTCACTGTGAGAGGTGGTATCTCATTGTGGTTTTGATTTGTATTTCACTGATGCCAAATGATGTGGAGCATTTTTTATGTGTCTGTTGGCCATTTGTAGGTCCTCTTTGGAGAAATGTCTGCTCGTGTCTTCTGCCCGTTTCTTGACTAGATTATGTTTTTTTGGGTGTTGAGTTTGATAAGTTCTTCATAGATCTTGGATAGTAGCCCTTTATCTGATATGTCATTTGCAAATTAATTCTCCCATTCCAAAGGTTGCCTTTTAGTTTCCTTGACTATTTCCTTTGCTGTACAGACGCTTTTTATCTTGATGAAGTCCCAACAGTTCATTTTTGCTTTTGTTTCCCTTGCCTCTTTAGAGACATGTCTTGCAAGAAGTTGCTGCTACCGAGGTTGAAAAGGTTGCTGCCTGTGTTCTCCTCTAGAATTTTGATGTATTCCTCTCTCATATTTGGGTCTTACATCCATTTTGAGTTTATCTTTGTGTATGGTATAAGAAAATGGTCCAGTTTCATTCTTCTACATGTGGCTGTCCAATTTTCCCAGCACCATTCATTGGAGAGACTGTCTTTTTTTCATTGGATATTCTTTCCTGCTTTGTCAAAGGTCAGTTGACCATAGAGTTGAGAGTCCATTTCTGGGTTCTCTATTCTGTTCCATTGATCTATGTGTGTATTTTTGTGCCAGTACCATATTATCTTGATGATTACAGCACTGTAATAGAGCTTGCAGTCTGGCATTGTGATGCCACCAGCTTTGGTTTTCTTTTTCAACATTTATTTGGTGTCTTTTTTGGTTTCATACAAATTTTAGGATTGCTTGTTCTAGCTCTGTGAAAAATGTCGATAGTAATTTGATAGGGATTGCACTGAATATGTAGGTTGCTCTGGGTAGCATAGATATTTTAACAATACTTATTCTTCCAATCCATGAGCATGGAATATTTTTCCATTTCTTTGTGTATTCCTCAATTTCTTTCATAAGTGTTCTGTAGTTTTGAGGGTACAGATCCTTTATCTGTTTGGTTAGGCTTATTCCTACGTATCTTAAGGTTTTGGGTGCACTTGTAAATAGGATCAATTCCTTAATTCCTCTTTCTTCTGTCTCATTGTTAGTGTATAGAAATGCAACTGATTTCTGTGCATTGATCTTTATATCCTGCCACCTTGCTGGATTCCTGTATGAGTTGTAGTAATTTTGGGTGGGATCTTTTGGATTTTCCACATAAAGTATCACATCATCTGTGAAGAGTAAGAGTTTCACTTCTTCCTTGCCAATCGAATGCCTTCCAAACTTGTTCTATGAGGTCAGCATTACCTTGATCCTAAAACCAAAGACCCCACCAGAAAGGAGAACTACAGACCAATATCCCCAATGAATGTGGATGCCAAAATTCTCATCACGATGCTGGTTAATAGGATCCAACAGTACAGTAAAAGGATTATTCACCACGACCAAGTGGGATTTATTCCTGGGCTGTAAGAATGGTTCGACATTCGCAAATCAATCAACATGGTACAACACATTAATAAAAGAAAGGACAAGAACTATATGATCCTCTCAATTGATGCAGAAAAAGCATTTGACAAAATACAGCATCTTTCTTGATTAAAACTCTTCACAGTGTAGGGATAGAGGGACCAGACCTCAGTATCATAAAAGCCATATATAAAAATCCCACAGCCAACATCATTCTCAATGGGGAAAAACTGAGAGCTTTTCCCCCAAGGTCAGGAACAAGAGAGGGAGGTCTACTCTCACCACTGTTGTTCAACAGAGAACTAGAAGTCCTAGCCTCAGCAATCAGACAACAAAAAGAAATAAAAGTTTGATTTTCCTATTCGCAAAGTATGCAAATGTAAAATCCTACATCTGGTGAAAATCTACAGAGTTTTAAAAGCAGAAACCATCTAATCATAGAAATGAGTTTAAAAGTAAGTTGAGCCTGATTGGAAAAAAAATAAAACACATTTAGACTGATTATGACCACTTTATATCCATTTTTGTTAAAGCTTGGCCATATCCAATGATAAGTATCACATTTAAAAGAATGAACAAAAGAAGTATTTCAAGTGTGACTTTTTCATATAAATTTTCATAAGTGTCCTTGATTTAAAATATGAGTTTTCGATGTGGTGCTAATGATTCAATATTTCTTAAATTTTTTTTTACTACTTGATTTAAAAAATGAAGGGAATAATATGAATTTACAAAAGGCCCCTATCTTGATATGTATGATAAGAACTTATTTTTGAAATAAATTCTAATTAAGGAAAATGCTTCTCATTTAAAATGCAATCAATTTATTATTATGGAAAAGTTATTTTTTTTAATTTTATTTGTTTAAAAAGAGAGAGTGTGTGTATGCTCATGAGCAGGGGGAGGGGCAGAGAGAGAGGGAGAGAGAGAGAGAGAGAGAGAGAGAATCCTAAGCAGACCTACATGGGGCTGGATCTCACAACCCTGAGATCATGACCTGAGTGGTAATCAAGAGTCAGATGCTTAACTGACTGAACCACCCAGGTGCCCCTCTTATGGAAAGTTTTTGAAAACTGAGAGGAGAAATTAAGAAATCACTCATAGTTCTCTAACCACAAAAAACGAATGGGAATATCTTTATGCATCTCTTTTCACTTTTTTTTTCTACAGAGCTTTACTGTTGTCGTTTATAGAGTTGTAATCCTCAAGCAGCTATGATTTAATATCTTTGATTTTTAACATAATACTATAGCATAAGTATATAGTTTTATTTTTAAAAACTTCCTAAGCAATGTTTTCATGGGCAAATAATAGTTCATTACACAGACACACATGATAGAATACCTACCTACCCATCTATACACGCAGAGACCAACACACGTACACAAGCACACATACAGATGAAGGAGGGGTGGGCACCCATGTACAAAAACATTCGTATTTATACTCTCTATTACAGATTAGACATATGGAATTTCTTTTCAAATAAAATACCCAGGACTATAATCCTGGCTTTGAAATTGGAACCATATGTCCTTTGCAAATCATCTTTATTTAGAAAGCAATCCTGGTCAAGCAACATTTTTTGAAACACAGAACAAAGGCAACCTGCTAATATTCTCCATGTCCTCAAATAGTAAAGCCAACCATTATGCTTAACTAAAAGTTGAAGAAAATGTAGCGTTTTCGAGCCGTGTTCCAAGTGGCTGTCTCTGTCTGTGCATCCCTGCACTAATCAATGAATAATTTAAGACTTTTGGTAGGTTTAATTGATGGTATTACAGAATTTATCATTCCTGGTGCAAGCATGAACTAATTAGTGCTGCATTTTTCCCTTTCGCAGATATTTTGCAGGAACATTGGCCATCTGTGTGGACCCTCATCAAAGAGGCCTTTGGAAAAGTATTAGTACGGGGTATCAGATGCCTTTTAAAATATTTACTCAGGTCCCACAACATTTCTTGACTACTAAAGGGAAGATTTCCTCTGTTCTATTCAGAAAGGGATTATAATGCAATGTTTTGAAAACTTTAACAACTGATGAGCAGAAATCATAAAATACTATTTATCAGTTATAACAAGTATGGGAGACCAGAGGCCAAACATTGACTTCTGTTTATAAACAAACTCACGATTCATGCGTGAGTTATAGTTCAGCACTATAAAATAAAAAAGCCAATTTTACATATATGCTAGACATAATTCTGGAATAAATGAAGACGACTTTAATGAGCAAATGACGGTCATTCAATGTATTTCAACAGCAAAACTTACTGCAGGCTGAGGCAGTTATTAGGCAGCTTTCCTGTTTCTTGGGATGTGAAATCCAGTTTTAACAGGTCTTGAGAGTGTTTAGAGGGGGTGGACGAAATGTTATTAGCTGAGCACACAGGGATAGAGAGGGAGCAAAGGGAAAATCCCGTTTATGCTTAATGCTGGTAGTTCGTACATGCTTGCAAGGGAGAAGTGAAAAGAAAGAGGACAGGAAACAGGGATGAAGGAAGAAGAAAAGTCTGGATCTAGGAAAGGAGGAAGAAATGGAGACAGGAAAGAAGAGAGGGAGGGAGGGAGAAATGCTACTTTCACATCAAGAGCTGTATTCACAGAAATTTTCCTTCAAAGTATCAGTTAAAAGGGTATGTTTCCTATTCCAGGAAATTTGTCTGTTTTAGAACATTACGGTGACAGTAACTCAGTGGGTAATAATTTCAGTTATTAAGATGCTTTCATTATTAAGCCAAAACATCCTTTTGAAGGGAGCTGATTACTCAGTGGTATGTCTAAAAAGTGTGTAATTTTGTTCTTCGGTTGTGATATGATGAGACTTCATTGAGAGAGAGACGGGCTATTATATTATTAGAAAAGCAGTCCAAATGCCAGAGATGAGCTTTATCATGTTGCTACAAAGGGACAGCATTTACATTTCACTTTACAGTTTACAAAGCACTTTCTATATTAATAAATTCTGTATGTATCAAATAATACATATTAATTGATTTAGTCCTCATGATCTTTTCTCCTTTATTCCATTAAATTGTTTAGGGATCTTATATAAAAGCACTTAGAACAGATTTTTTTTTTTCCAAATTGAAAATAGGGTGGAAGGAAATCTCAAAACTTTTTTTGACAGTTTTTTTTCCATTATATCTTTAAATAAGATGGTATTCTGTTTTGAAGGGTTAAAGATTGTAAGTCAAAATGGGCCAAAAGTAGTATCTTAAACCAGAAACTACTGCAAATACTTCAACAGAGGTAAGCAAAATGTTTGCCAAACATTATCTAAACTCTTGACAAAGCTCTCCAAATTTGACACGCATACATGATTATACCCATTAGACTCTCTTAACCTGAATCTTGGCTAAATCCTTAAAAATATATTTATTAAAAGAAAATACAAAATTAGTGTTTCAAATTAGTTGGGACATTTGTTACTTAGCTAAGTCCCAGATATTAGAGGCATCCTTCAGTACTTTGGTACATTTATTGAGAAAAATCTGTTAATTCACTCTGTGGCTTCAAATAAAGGCTCTTTGTTACTTTTGTTTGTTTTATTTATAATGACTACAGTCAGAATTATAGTGGTTTATCTTATCAAGTACCATATGAATATATGTTTCATTACAGGGAAAAGGAACCCCAAGTACAATAAAACCAACCAACACTCATATCCTTCCAAATATCCACCCACCCACCCACCCTTCATCTATTCAGACACATGTGTTTGTGGAATGTCTATTATCTATAAGGAATGACTCAAACTACTGTGGATTATGCAAAAAAGAGTAAGATACACCCTTAAGAAATTTACAGCTTTATATTAGAGGTAAGAAACAATTGTAATGCAAGGTGGCAGGGGAAAAGTGGTTGAATACTCTCAGAAGGAAGGCTCCGGGCGCCTGAAGGCAAAGTCAGTTGAGCGCCAGACTCTTGGTTTCAGCTCAGGTCCTGATCTCAGGGTTGTGAGATGGAGCCCGGCTTTGGGCTCCATGCTTAGCACAGAGTCTTCTTGAGTTTCTCTCTTCCTCTCCCTCTGCTCCCAAACCCCTGCTCGTACCCTCTCTCTCCCTCAAATAAATAAGTCTTTAAAAAAAAAAGCAGGCTATAATACCTATTTAAAAATTGCATAGGATAGTAATTTCAGAGAAAGCAGTTCCACTTTTATGAGCAGTTTCCTTATCAGTATTTTTTTTATTCCACATATGTTTATATTTGCAGGAGAAAATTATTCACACCAAAGTGTTACACATTTGTCTCTGTCTTTCCTTTGTAACAATAATCCCTTATCTATCATGGGGATTATTAAGGAAACTGATTACAAATAATACACATTGAATTTAAGGCATTTTCTGATCATAATTATATGCTTTAAAAGAATCAAAGGTGAAAATAATGATCCAGGTGCCAAAAGAAATCAAAAGTTACCAAATAAATCTAAAGGTAAGAAGTCATTTCAGGAACTCCCCCAATTCATTTACTATGATTTTTGAGAAATAAAAATCCGGATAGTATTAACCACATTTTCGGGTCTCGTATGTCTGTACCGTTAGTCTTCTCTGGGGCAGAGTCTGGTTGAGCTCACTAGGCTCTTCTCTATTAGTCAACGGACACAGACTAACTTGGAATTTTAAGATTTACCTTTTTCTTTTTTTCTTTTCTGATCCCAACAGTAAGATGTTGAAATTTTGAAAGGCACTAAAATTCTCCAAGGAATATAAGATTACTTGTAATCTACAGCCCTGAGCTAAGCATTCATATTTTGGCACATATTCTTCCAGACACTTTAAATTCTATTTCAGAGATGGAACTGTATTGTTTTAGCACTTACTTGACCTTGGGGTGTGTCTTGTTTATACAATAACCAACTTAGTGGTTAAATGAAAACAAACAAACAGCAACACAACAGTGTAGGACACCCTTGATTATGCAGAAACTGTATGAAATAATTTTTCAATCTCATTTATTTGCTTATTTAATAATTTTACCATTGAAACATTTACAGTAATTTCTGGCTTAAAGTTTTATTTTTTACTCTTTTGGACTTTTAATCTTTAACTGTTAAGAATATGTTCCACCTTAACAAAGAATGTAATAAAAGAAAAACTGTGTTTTAAAAGATGCATTTTGAGATATGTCTCCCTAAACCATTGTGAGTTTGTAAACATTCTATCTTCACTAGTTGTATATATACAAGATTCCTCTATGTATTTTATCCTTATCTAAAGGATAAAATTCCTGACTGAATTCAGGAATCTTTTGTAGACCAGCACTACTCAAAGTGTGATTGCTAAACGCTTACTGTGAAGAGATTAGTAGAGAAGTTCGGAAAATTTTTCTAAATTTAGAAAATTTTATAGCAATTTGACATTACTGAGACATCCAAGGGAAAGATCAGTGGACTCACATTTTTTGAGCTGGGCAGAGACCTGTTTAATTGATGCCAAATTTATGAGGTGAGAAATATTTGGTATGAATGACATACAAGTGATACAGAGAAGGGTAATGTTAAATGTGTAATATTTAAAGAGTAGTTTGCTAATTGTAGCCCCAAATATACAAATTCCACAATTTATTTCATTCATTGAAAGATAATTTAAATTTAACCCTAACTGGTTTAGGATAAATGGACAGAACTGAGTATTAATGAGGGATTAGTGAAAACAGAACATCACCTATTCCGTTTTAGGGAAAAAATAAAAACGAATATCCTGAGTACGTTGTAATTGTCTCAAAAACAACTTCGTCCATTTCCAGCAAGATATCTCTTTGAGACTGGTTTCTCTACTCTGAGTGTATTAAACAAAACACAAAACAGTTTGGATACACATCACTGCCTGCAAATGGTGTTTCCATCAATCCAATCTAGATTAGAAAAGTTAACAAGGAGGAAACAGGAACACGTGGCACATTAAAGATAAATACTGACACACACTCTGTTCCTTAAAAGTATCCCCGTTGCAGTCAGAGCAGAGAACTGCTATGTCACTCACCAATTTTGGTTTTGTTACAACTGCACATAACTATAATAACCATTCTCCACCTTATTTCTTACACGCATACTTTCAGTGACAATGGGATCAACTTTTGTAATTCTCTTCCTTTTACCCAGTGTTATGTTTGCCCTGATATTTTTATTGAAACATAATTTTATGTATGTTCGATCTAATTGTTTTTAAAAGTGGGCATTTGTCTTTTTCCATTTTATTTTTCTAGTCATCCACTGATATATGATCTTAGGAAAGCATCTGTCTGGGATAGATGGGAAATTCAAATGAAACTGATCCTGAACATAGATCCTTGGAGAAGCACTGTCTTAGATCCCTAGCACCCTCTCTTATATACCCCTTTCTGATACCCTGCGTGTGTTTTTTTTTAGAGGACTTAGTAGATTTTTGGTCAGTCTTCTTCACTAGGTACTGAGCTCTTTGATGTTCAGGTTTTTTGTTTGTTTTTTTTTTAAACCATGTATACCTTGTACTAGTGAAGCACCTATACAGAATATCCTCAATAAATGTATATTGAAGAAATCAATGAACTAGTTGTTTTATCAATTTCTGTAACAGTTAAAGGGATCCCTAGTCCTGGAATTTAATCATCTTATAAGTAATGAATTTTTTTCCCTGAAATAGAGAAATACATTAAATCCTATATATTTTCAGAGGGAAGTTAGAATGAACGTATTATTAAAGAATTTATAGCCACAAATAATAAATATTAATATCCTAACACAACTGCAATGTATAATATTTATAAAAAGCACAGGTGCATAAATAATAGAATGCATGGCAGCATACCAGGGAGAAAACACTGACTATGCCAGTTCCATCATCCTATAATTGATTAAGAACTCTATCCTACACGGGAGTGAAGAAAGTCAAACAAACACATACTCTGGGCACCTGCTGGGTTACTCCAGCAAGTGTGGAAAGCGGTCTGGGAAATGAAAATGTACTTCCCTGGCTAATGAAGCCTTCTCTCCCACAGGCCCAGGGACCCTACTTGACTGTCACATCTCAGATGGTGTCACTAATGTGGGAGAGCATCTGTTAGCCTCTGCATGGTAAGGTTTTCCAGAAGAGAAAACCTTACTCTTTCCAGGACTTACTCTAGAGATCAGGGGTCAGCAAACTTATGCCTGTAGACCAGATCTGGCCCACTGCCTGTCTTGTAAATAAAGTTTTATTGAAACACAGACACACTCATTCCTTCATATATGGTCCTCTGTGGCTGCTTTTACCTATAACAGCAGGGTTGACTAGCTGTAATGGACAGAGTATGGCCTGTGTAGCTGAAAACATTTGCTAGTGCCCCTTTACAGCAAAAGTCTGCGTACCCCTGTTCTAGATCACCCTTTTCCCTCCCCCAACCACCCCATATAAAATCCAGTGCTAAATCCTATAATTCTGCCTTCAATAGTCTGATTCTCTATTTCCCTTTGGTTCCGGCCACCATTCTCTCTCTTGAGAATTACTATAATTGCCCTTTTCCTTACATACTAGGCAGGGTCATCTTTTAAACACATAATTTAATCATCTTATATGTAATGATCAGGTCTCTCCTCTCTGACCTCTCTGCCTGATCTCTCCTACCATACTCCCTTTGACCTCAGAATATGTTGAGCTTGCCTCTACCCCAGGGCCTTTGTCTTCTGCCTGGATCATCCTTTCTCTAGATTTTGTGTGGCTTTTTCTTTTCTTCTTTTCTTTCCTTTAAAGATTTTACTTATTTATTTTAGAGAGAGAGAGGGAGAGAGAGAGTGTGTGAGAAGGGGGAGGAGCAAAGGGAGAGAGAGATAATCTCCAGCAGACTCTGCAGTGAGTGCAGAGCCTGTCCCAGGACTCGATCTCACAACCCTGAGGTCATGACCTGAGCAGAAATCAAGAGTTGGGACGCTTAACTGATTGAGTCACCCAGCTGCTCGTTGCGTGGATTTTTCTTAATGCTATTCAGATCTCAGCTCAAGTGTGTTCTCTTCAAACGGGTTTTCTCTGACCAACCAACAGAATATAAATACTCTAAACCCTCACTGCCATTACTGAGTCACTTTAACCCACTTTATTTTAGTCTCAGAGTTTATCACTTGCTAAAAATTTTGTTTCAATATCTGCTGTCTTTCTCACGCTAGGATTAAGTCTCATGAGATTGAGGACCTAGTCTATCTTATTTATCAATAACTCTTGAGGAACTAGGATATTGCCTGGTATATAAGAGAAATTTGAAATAAATTAGTGAATAGATGGATGGACTCATTCATTCACTCATCCGTCCATCCATCGATCCATCCATCCATCCATCAATTCACTGTGTGTGACCAGAAGACAGGTAAAAAGTTAAGCCTTTTGAAGCAAAGTTTCATTTAAAATTCACGGTTTATTTGTTGAGAGCCTTGTATCTGTATGCCTCTTTGCATATCCACCTATATGAATAATGCGTTTTTAGGACAAAGGTTTAGTTAAAATGAACTCCTTATTTCAATTTTGGTTCCTGATGAAGATATATATTAGTATAAATATGAGTGAGGAGGTCTGAAACATTTAGCAATTTATCATTGAATTACATCTAGGACATTAAATGAGGGTAATTATTTTAGACTTTAATGGAATTTATGTCGATGAATCCCTATCGCAATTAATGTGAGAAAAAAAAAGACTGAAAATGTAGCACAAATTTCATTGTCAATTAAAAACAGGAGAAATTAGAATCAAATCTCATGTGATAGTTTAGCCTTTTAGGTTAGAGAGGAAAAAATGCTTCTAAGCATAGATTGCCCTAAAATGCCAAATTCACAGGTTTCATTTTCCTTAAAACAATCTCCCAACTATACTTAAATCAGACAGTTCATGCAATGGACAGATTTCTTGTGGCTAAGTATGTGTTAGATACTTTCCTTTCCTGACTATATCAAATACATACCAACAAAAGTGGACATCATACATTATTCTTTCTGACATTGATACTCTGGGCCAAAATATCACTGCTTTGACATGAGAGCCAATGATGATTTCTCGTACATATTTGATAATTTCACTAAAATAATCCATTTTCCCCAGTGAAAATGAAATATGAATAACCAAGTAATTTAACTTTAATGCTGTAGATTCTCAAATCTAAGACCATTTTGATCTCCATTTTCTCAATAAGGATATACAAACAAATGTTCATTTCTTTTCTAGATTTGCCTATTCTCAAAGTAGAATCTATGGCAATAGTAGGTATTTTATCTATTAAATATTTTCAAACTTATCCCCTTAGAAATTATTTACAATTTATAAATTCACATAATTGACAAAAATTATCAAAATTGTCTAAAACTAAATAAGCCATATTAAAAACAGTAAAAATCCATAGCTGATATATTTTAGTTTACGTAGATATATCAATTATGGCAGAATACCAGTTAAAACAATTTGCTCTTTTGTAATGGACTATTTAAAAACTTCCTCTAAAAAACTTAAGAAAATGACCTGGGAACATAAAATACTATGAAAGTCATTAAGCTGTTTTTAAGCAAATCGAAAATGAAATGCTAATATGGCACAATAAATCTATCTCAAAATATCTTTACAGTATGGTAATGTCATTTTGCCTTGAAAGTTTTTAAAACAAAGACAGCATTAGCCCCTAGCTCCACATTTTTACAAAAATGAGTGTGTCAGTAGACTTTTTATTTCTGCTCTCATTACAGGACTGGGAAGAGAATGAACACTTAACAAGAAAATCTTCATTTAGGAGCTAAGAGTTAAATATATCCTTTAATGTCACTAATTAATGCTTGTAGAATCTAGTAATAACAAAATCATTAAGCAAAACATGAAAACAATAACTAGTATGTGTTATGAGGTGTACAAACTAATTCATAGGAGCTTCCCTCTTTAACAGATAGAGCAACTGAGGCTAAGACAAGTAAGTAATTTACCCAAGGTCGCAGGGCCAGTAAGTGTCAATGTTGGGGTTTGTATGGAGGCAACGTGACTCTAACACTCATAATCCCAACCATTACTCACACCGTTTTTCTCTCTCAACACAGAAAGCTGAAGCCAGCTGGTTGTTTGCTGGGGCTGGGATTTGGTAACACATATCTGCTATTTCTCACATCCTTCCTTCATGGTTAATCCAATTTTTTAAAAGAAATATTTATTTTTTAAATACTTATTTTACTTATTTGAGTGAGCGAGTGAGAGAACAAGCAGAAGGGACAGAGTTAGAGGGAGAAACTCAAGCAGACTCCATGCTGAGCGTGGAGCCTGATGGGGGGCTCCTTCTCACAACTCTGAGATCATGACCTGAGCCAAAAGCAGGAGTTGGAAGCTTAACTGACTATGCCACCCAGGAGCCCCAGAAAATTTTTTTATTTTAACAGATCATCTTATTTCTCCTACTGCGTGTTATCTATAGCAGTTCCAATCATGAAGGAGAGGAGTCTGCTAGGGCTGCCATAACACACTACTACAGACGGGTGGCTTAAGCAACAGGAGTCCACTGTTTCACAATTTTGTGGGATGGGGGTCCAAGATCGAGGTGCCAGCAGGGGTGGTTTCTGGTGAATTCTTTCTTCCTGACCTACAGATGGGCACTTCTCACCATGTCCTCAGGGGCCTTCCCTGTGTGTGTGTACCCTGCTGACCCTCTGCCTCTTACCATGGGGACACCAGTCCTCTGAGATGAGGGTCCCACCCTCTGACCTCATTCAACCTCCAGTATCTAGTAAAGGCCCCCTTTCCAAATGCAGTCACACTGGGGGTGAAGATCTGGGGAAGACAATTCAGTTCATGAACTATTAAGGGCAATTTAGAACATACATCTTCTTATGTGTCTGGGCTATTTAAGAATAGTTCTAGGGACGTCTGGGTAGCGCAGTTGTTAAGCGTCTGCCTTCGGCTCAGGGTGTGATCCCGGCGTTCCGGGATTGAGTCCCACATCGGGCTCCTCCGCTGGGAGCCTGCTTCTTCCTCTCCCACTCCCCTGCTGTGTTCCCTCTCTCACTGGCTGTCTCTCTGTCACATAAATAAATAAAAAATCTTAAAAAAAAAAAGAATAGTTCTATTTGTAATTTTTCAGAGGTTCATAAAAAGGTATTTTCTTGGTTTCCATTTCTTTCCCTGGACCTGAAGTATGGTGACATTATCTTCATATTTCTCTCCCAGTATCTTCCTAAAGCAACCCTACCTTTGATTACCCCTGACTACAAACTCTCATCTCTCTCCTCCAGACTCTGGCTCCACCAATCACAACATTTCTTACCACTTCACTGTCCCCCTTGAGACTTTTCTTCCCTTCAGCCTATAAACAGGACGGCCTCCCCAATCCTAACACACAACACTAACCTTTGTGACCAATTGGCTAGTTCGAACGAACTGCTTTTCCTGTCTCTCAGTGCCATTTTTCATGGAGTTCTCAACCTATGTCCATCTGGCATTCTGGTCCCATTCTTCTTTCACTCTTATTACAGCTCTCTCCTCAAGGCCATCACTAATTTTCTAATTAGAATCCAGTGGTCTCCCTCCAGTCCCAAGCTCGGTCACCTACCTGAGATCCATGACCCTGCTGACCAGCTGCTTTGGGCATAGCCATGAAGTAGGAACCATGACAACATACTAAACTGCTCTGTGCCTTTCTCTGATGTTTCATTCTGGACCCTTCTCCTCCTCCATGCCACATCTCAGCACGCACCACACACACTTCTCCCTCCGCCATCCCTTACAGGCAAGCAGTCACCTGACCTATGTCCTCTGCCCTCTCTTCCTGTGCAATGGATTGGCTTATTTTTCTGAAATAGTTACTGCTTACAGGTTCAGTCTTGTTTTCCTGCTGTATTATCTCACAGAAACCTCACCACGACTCTATGAGGGAAGCACCATGATCCCTACTTTATAGAAGGTTTATAGCAGGTTTCCTCAGGCTCAGGACTTCTGACATGTGGGATTAGATCATTCTCCACTGTAGGGCATGTCCCGTGCACCACAGGACACTTAGCAGCACCCCTCACCTCTGTCCACTGGATCCCCCCTGAAAGTCCACCCGTGACAATTAACAGATGTCTCCAGACATCATCAGGGTCTCCTGGTTGGGAGTGAGAGACAAAGGGTAAAGCTTAAGGGGTTAGGTAGCCTGCCTGAGACCACAGAGCTAGAAGCAGTCCATCTGGCATATGATAGTGTGATTGGCGCTGGACCCTAGCTCTTACACAATACTCTCATTACACTCTCCCTAAGCCCTCCTGGAAAATATCCTTTACTCTGAAGACTTCAGCTGGCTTCTCCATGCCAGTTAGGATCCCAGGCTGATGGCTGCCAAATCTGCACCTCTATCCTTAAATGCTCCAGATCCACACTGAGACACATCCCTGTGCTCCGTGTCACCTGCCTCTCTCACCAGCACCTCAAGCTCGACTCAGTTATCACTGCACGAGCCCCCTTCCGTCAAGACTTGCTGCTATCTAAACTGCTTCCCTTAATGCAGTTATCTTTCCACCAGCAATGCAAGCCACACATCCTGGTGTTGTGTGTGACTCTTCACTTTTACCCAAGCTCATCGAGTCTATCCTTGTGACCTCTCCTAACTTTGTTCCTCCTTGTCATCTCTACTGTCGCTGCCTCATTTGGGTGATCGACACTCTGCCTTATCTAGGAAGCACCAGTTGGTTTCTCTGCCTCAGTTTCTCCCACTCTACTCTTTCAAAAAGATTCCATTGATGGAATCTAGCTTGCCAATGGACCCTTGACTTGTCGGCATAAAAGCAGCAGCATAAAAAGGGTGTAACAGACAGATCTGCTGTGTGGCTCTGAGAAAGTCACTGAACCCACTGTGATCCTCAGTTTCCTTTTCTGGACTTTATGTCCTCTTTCCCCATAGGGATGTTGTGAGGTTGGATTGAGATGAAATAGTAAAACAAAGGCATCATATTGAGATGGTCAGAAATTCGTGTATTAACTTCTCTGGATTCCTGTCCTTCTTCCCCACCGATGACCACAACCTGCATCATCTCTGAATGGGGGCGTTCTCATGTCATAATTTTTGGCTTCTATTTTAACTGGTCAGTTGGATGATTTCTAATTTTCCCTGTCTACTCTTCCTTTCCAGGTAGCTTGTTAGCCTTTACTATTTACTCCTGACCTTTCAGAAAAAGGTTATTTGAGTCCTCCTCTGCTCTCACGATCTTCCAAAGCCTTTTAAATGTGTTTATTCTTCTCCAGGATGAAAAAGTAGTTGCAAAAATGAAAAAAAAAATAACTAGGCTCCATGTATCAATTACAGGAGAAGAATAAATATCAAACCGACTCTTGGATGCTGACATATTTCATGCCCCGGGCTGATTTGCCCCATCATGTCATTTAAGACTATTTAACCAAAATGTCAAGCTGGTCAGAGTCATTGCAACAGATGTTCTCATGCATTGCCACTGGGGAGTGAGCTGGAGAACGGTTCTACACAGCAATGTCCAAACATGCATACCCTCTGAGCCAGCAATTCCACCACTGAGGAGCTCAAGGAAATACATCCTAAGAGGGACAGAGGTGTATGCAATGAATTCTTCACAAAAATTACAAACTGAAATGAGCTTACATGGTCAAGCACATTTTAGAAACTAAGGAGAGAGAGAAACTCGAATCGTGCTCACGAGATGTTTTAATTAACCTGGTAAATTGCGAACGGTCTATGCGGTAAGCGCTTTGAAAGCAGAACCAGGTTCATACACTATTTCTTGACTTAAAAGCTGTGTGCTTTGCAACATGACACTCCGGCTGTCTGGAGCCAAGTTTACCTTTATAACAGAGAAGGAAAGGCATCCTTTGTATGTTTGCTCTGAGAGAAATTATGTGCATATGTATCTATCATCAACCTCTCAGTCTCAACTAGCTTTGTGATTGGCCCCTATGTAAATAATGGACAACGTAAGTTTGTCTATCTACATACCTATCTCTAGGTGTGTATTTATGTATCCCGTCCCTGTATGTGGACAAAGTGGAAAACAGACTAAGGCAGTGTGATCTCACTCAGGAAATAAACTAAAATATTAACAGTAGTGACCTTTGAATGGCAGGGTTATAGCTACAGTTTCCCGTGCTTTCCAATTTTCTCAACGTGCAGTTATGATGCTTATCACCCGACACTGACTCTCTAAAAATGCACAAACAAAACAAAACAAACAAGAGGAGAGAAAATAATGCAACATAAATAAATAAAAGCTCTCCCTCAGTGAGAGTTCAGGTCTCCCACCTAGATGACAATATACTACACGTCCAGTTTGCCAGGGAGGATGACAACAGGCTTGTCAATAACCAAATCATGATTTGCCTTCGCGAGCCTGGTTTCTGTTTTAATACTAGTTCCATTACATGACTGTGGCATGTATATGTGTATAATGTGACCATTAAAACCCCCTCCAAACTGGTGTATTCTGAAAGGCCCCTCTTTAAGCAAAGCCGAGTCGGGAATAAGAGTTCACTGTTATTGTGGCTGATGCTAATCCAATTCATGTGTCTACACTGAGCTTCAAAATGCGTACCAACTGCTAGACATATTGGGGGAAAAAAAGGGAAGTCTTAGATCTTTATGACCCAGCTGGGCCTGTAATAACCGTCTTACCAGGGAAGTGTGCCTCCCGAAGTAATAAGCAAAACCACCTAACTCTACCAAACACAAACAAAAAAAGGCAACATGATTATTTAATGCAGAATTCCACTTCCAAACTTAATGATGACACTGTTGATTTTTAAACTGCTTGTTAAGCTTCTGTCAGATGCGGATCCTGGCATCACTCCCCTTCCTGCTTTATCTCTAGGACCCAAGCAGCATTACGATCCCCTCCTCAAATAAACACCGCACAGAAGACTTTAAAGAGAATTCCAAATATTGCCTTTTTAATTGAAGACATTAAGACTGATTTTTCAGATGTGGGAACAAAGTGTTCACAGATTTTCTTCTTCATTCATGCAAACTGGTTCCTGCAACATTGCTGAATCTCTAAATAATTAGTTTTTGAGACCTCCGAGCGGGGAGGGGAGCGCAAGCTGCAGCAGTACAGGAAGATTTTAAGCATTTATGGGGGAAAATGAATTATTTATTCATCAAGGTAAGGCGAAACAATCATTGTAATTAACAACGCCAAAGCTGTGATTATAATATTTTAAAACTGATTAACTGTGAACTCCAACATCAATTTCCATTCATCATCTGATTGTCAGGAAACGATCTCACTTCTAACCTCTGATGCACTTCTCCGTCTGAACACCACCACTTGGGCAGGTGGAACCCATCACACCCACAACTGCGTTGACCAATTGCTTCACCTCAGCCCGCTGTAGCTCCCATACTCGCCATCTGTGAGAGACATCCCCCACGCCTCCCAAGATCGAGGCACTTCTCTATCTCTGCATTGAATTATTCCCCCAAATCTGTCTTGGGGTGGCGTGGAGACTCTCAGACTCCGGTGAACAATCCCTGGGGTGGGTACAGCAATCTCCTAGCAGCCTCCCTGCCTGAGTTCCATCCCACTGGAATCAACCTTCCATTCCCCTCCTTCAAAACCAAACACAGGGAGCAGCAGCACCAGCCTCCCATGGGTTCCTCACTGCCCAGGGGACAGAATCCCTGTTCTTTTTGTTTGAGATAGCAGATTTCTTCATCATCTGTCCTCATGTCTTCTCTGCCCACACTCCACCCGTCCAACTGACCGTTCAGGTCTTTAACTCCGAGATCCTCTGCTCCTGCCATGTTCCACTTACTGCTGTACAACTGTCTTTCCGAATCTCTTGTCTTTGTGCAAACCACTGCCGTGTCCTTCCACCTGGGGTGATGCTGCCCCCACAGGGAACACTGGGCGATGTCTAGAGACACTTCTGCTTGTCCTGCTGATGGGTGTTGGGGAGTGTTACTACCACCTGGTGGGTAGGAGTCAGGAGGCTGATAAACATCCTATAACGCACAGGACCACACCCCATAAAAACCATCTCTCTGACCCCAAATCTCTGTAGTGCCAAGTTTCAGGACCCCTGTTCCGTAGCAAGGTCTGGTTCCCAGTCCCAGCAGGGCAGGGGGCTGCAGAGGGGAAAGGGAGGGTCCGCAGTGTTGAGGGGTGTCTTCCTTGAGTGCTCTCTGTCAGGCCCAGGGCTAGTGACTACTTACATCTACTATCTCTGTACTCTCTATAGCTCTTTTCCTTTCTTGCTAGCTTGTTACTTCAATCCCCTGTTATAGTTACTAATTCCTCATAACAAACTTCTCTTGTTTAGACTCCTGTGTGCTGCTTCTCTCCTGCTTGGACCCTGATCCATACAGCTTTGAGCATCCCTTCATTCCAACAGATACCGCGTGAGGACTCAGTACACTTCCGGGCACGTGCGGGGAACGGAGGCGACAGCATGAACATCATCAGCCTGGCTTCTGTCCTCCTCAAGCTTGTGGTTCACAAGTCAACACAGACAGACAAGCGTCGTCAACATCTCACACAGCAAGGGGAGGATGGTATCGTGAAAAATGACAGGAGAGCCCAACTTATTATGGAAGGTCGGAGAAATAGTTGAGTGTAGGCTCATATACTCTTAATGAAATCAATTGACTGAAATGATCAAATTGTCATTTTAATTCAGTGATTCAACTCTCTAGCCATGATGGGGTTTAGAGGCAGGGAGGTTGGCAGACTATTTGGAACTCAAAGATTTGACACACAAATAAATCATTTTTCTTAAAAGTAGTAGAACTCGTTTCAGATTTAATTCAATGAGATTTTTTAGAAGATTTTATTTATTTGAGAGAGAGCAAGTGCACATGCACAGGAAGGGGCGAGAGGCAGAGACAGAGGGAGGAGCAGGCTCCCCCGCTGAGCAGGGAGCCCGATGTGGGACTCCATCCCAGGACCCTGAGACCATGACCTGAGCCGAAAGCAGACACTTAATTTGCTCACCCTCCATTTCTTCTTTTTCAGGTGGACTCTTATAATATCATTATACTGTTCGTTCATTTTCATGATTATGAGCTTCTTGAACCAACTATCTCTTTTTATGCATTTCTATTTTTCACAGCACTGACCCCAAGGCTTCACACAGACTGGATACTATGTGTTTATTGAATTAATAAACACATGAGTTTTCTATCTCGGTAATTTAAATCATAACATGATTCAGGTGAAAAAGCACTGAACCAGTTATGAGATATTATCATTGTAATCCCATCCCTGTCACTAAAGAACTGGACAGTCGGGGCATCTGGGTGGTTCAGTTGGTTCAGCATCTGACTCTTGATTTTGGCTCAGGGCATGATCTCAGGGTCCTGGGATTGAGCCCCACATCAGGCCCCATGCTCAGTGTGGAGCCTGCTTCTCCCTCTCCTTCCCCCTGCTTGTTCTCTCTCCCTCTCTCCTTCTCGCTCTCTCAAATAAAAACTTAAAAAGTCCATATTCCCTCTGGAACTCACCATTCTCGTCTCTAAAGAATTTGGAAGAGAGGTTTTTCAAAGTTTCATTAAGTTCTAAAATTCTAAGATACAATGTTAGAAGACAAAAATGTAAATATATTAACCATCTTGATTCATTCTTCGTATTAAACAATGTGATTTGAGTGCACCTGACACTCGCGGACCCAATTTCATCACTTGTAAAAGCAAGCTGACCTGTAACAGGGGTTAGCAAACTGTGACTCTTGGGCCAAATGGTGGAGTTAAGCTTTTGGGACAGACAATAGGCCACAAAGTTGAAAATATTTATGATCTCATCCTTTATGGAAAATGTTTGTCAAGCCCCAGTCTGCGAGGTACCTCCTACTTTTCCTTCTTAAATCTCTGCTATGACTTTCCAACTAATCCACTGACTATAAGTTTTTAACAATGGTTTTCAAACAAAAAATTTAGTGCATTTTGAATAATGGCCTACCCACATGTTAATGACATTGGACTGCTTTTATTTTGAACATAGTCAAAAGGCTTCAAAGGAGTACTGTTAGAGCCTCCATGGGTTTGTGACTTCACAGATGAGAGGTGGAGGTGATCCATACAATAGGTGCGAAAATAAGCAATATAATATTTACATATTTGCCTTTAGACCTCCAGCCACTAGATGTCTGAATGGCTGACATATAGCAGAGAGCCAGTCATTTCTAGTTGGGTGGATAGAGCAAGAGACTGTGTCTTCTCAGACTTCTCCAGTGATGCTTGTGTACTGTGTCTGTGAGGACAGGAGGAAGGTCTACCATTTTAAAGCACTGGGACAGGCACACATGACAAATTGCTGTCCCCATCCCCTTCTTTCCATTACTAAAACCACAAATGGTCTCTCTATATACTTCTTTTCTAGTGGAAACGTGCTTATTTTGTAGTCAGATCGTGCTTGCTCAGGGCGTGCTATAATTCAAGTCACATCATTGAACTGAACAAATATAATGTCTGTCTTCTAAACTTCTGGATTTTATCTTTCCTGTTTAATATTTTTTTTATAAAGCATACCAATCAATAACAGCTCCATAAAAAGACAAGCCCAAAAGATCACAGCTGATACAATTCTAGTAAGGCATACTTGGTTTTGTGATCAGCCTGCAAATATCCTCACTTCACCCCTAGATTTCATTCTGGAAAAGAAACCAAGATAAATCCATTTAGGCTGTAGGAAAGCCTGAGGCTGTGAAATATTTTAAGTTTATCACCCTATCAGTTAACCAATGTGACACAAGCAACATGGCATGTGGTCCCTATAGTCCTATCGTGTGGACACAGAATGTCAAGTTACATAAGGAGGACACAGGAGACCTAAGGGGGACAAATACCATGGGTGCATAGGCCTTCGTGAGACTGACCTGGCTGGTGGGGTCAAAAGGATGCCTGAAAGATTCTGCTGTCTCCAAATCCTTCCCCTGTTGTCCTCTCTCACGGCACTGGAAATACTAACATCTTTTGGACTTTTAGGATTTCTCCACCTTTGGGGTATGTCATCAAAATGCAAGTAACTCTTGCACAGAACCATCTTAATTTCTAATGCGCTACTACCCAACTTAATGCAAAGCTAAAGCGAAGTCCTAGAGAATGCAAGAGTGGACATAAGAAGGGACACCTGGGTGGTTCGTTTGGTTAAGCAACTGCCTTTGGCTCAGGTCATGATCCCAGGCTCCTGGGATTGGATCCTGAGTCGGGCTCCCTGCTCAGTGGGGAGTCAGCTTCTCCCTCTCCTTCTGCCACTCTCCCTCTCTTTCAAATAAATAAATAAAATCTTAAAAAAAAAAAAAAGAGTAGAAGAAGAACAAGGATCAAAATCAGAAAGCTGTGTGTGTGTGTGTGTGTGTGTGTGTGTGTGTGTGTGAAGGTATCAACCCACCGGAGTCGAGAAGGCTGGGGAGAAATATGGGCAGAGGCCAGGATCAGAAGCAGGATCTCTGGAAACTGATGTCGGTGTTAGCTAAAGAACTGAAAACTAGTACTAGAAGATCTATGGGTGGAAGGTTGGGTGATCAGAAGGTAGGAGGTTTTGCTACCAGCACTGGTAAAGAAACAAACAAAAATTTAATATAGACACAGAGGTGTCGCTGAGCTCGCCCTACATACTCAGTTTTCAGACCTGTATTGAATTTGTGTCTTGTTTATTTCAGGAGTCTGGGTATTTGAGACAGGATGCAGACATTCACTATTAATTTTCTTAATGAATACATGTAAAATTTCCTATAGTCTAGTTCTAACCCCAATTTTGATACCTAGGACCTCATTTGGGTACTGAGAATGTACCAGTGTATCAGTTCCAGTGACTTTTTCTCATTGTCCAATCTGTCTTGGTAACCTATTTGCTTTCCTATGTTTGATGGGTCTTGGGGGCCATCCTTAGACTTATGAGTTGCTTCCCAAGCACTAGTCCCATAGCTAGAGGCTTGATGTTCTTTTAAACACATGGCATGAATATGCCTATTACAAATGAGGCAGCGAGAGCTCTAGGAGGTTAAAAATTTGAACCATCATCCCCTCCAGCTTCCCTGATCTACAGGGATAGCTCGGTTTCTAAAAGTGCCATGTGCAATGTCCTATAATTTGATATTTGAGACTCCCTCCTAATCTCATAATTTTTATGCCTCAGCACACTGCACTTCCTCTAGGCTAGTTCTTGGTCTCCGTCCCCAGCTGTGTCTCAGGGACAACTGTCTCAAGCCACAGCTGACTCCAAAGTTTGACGAAATATCCCAAATCCAGTGATGTAAAGGTTAGCCAAATGTGGTTTGTAAATTATTTTAGTGACTCCTGGAGTCCCATTGAGGACCTTAGGCATCACCTGGAATGATTTAGAGGGACAGAGGGAAGACTTTTGGGTACTCCAGAGATTTTGCCCCCATGGAATCAGAAAAGTTCCTGCTTTCTTTCTATTTTATTTAAACGATGGATTTGGTAAAACAGAAGCTTGAAAACCAATGGTGATGAGATGTTATTTTAGCTTGAGATTACCAGGAGTGATAGTCAAAACAATTAACAGTATGACACAGGAATTGGCCAATCAGAATTGATACTAGTACTGGGGTCTACCAGAAGTCACCTTTTAGTTGTTGCATCAAGGAGAGATTGGGAGAGTCATGGGGGGGGGGGCATCAGATGACCAGGGCAGTAGGGGAGTACAAGGCACCCACAGGGAGCTCAGACCACTGCTATTTACCAAGCAGTAAGAAAATATTTTAATTTTCATAACCAGTATGGCTACATCTGGGAAGTTAGTTACATAGTAAATCAGGGATTGAGTTAGGACTCTAACTTAGATCTTCATTTCCTGGGGAGAAATATAAAACTCTTTTAATACTTACTAGTGGTTATGCTACTGTTTTCAACAATGATCTCAACATGTCAAAAGATAAATGGTTTTCCTTGAAGATCTAGCTTCATCAACAAGTCACTCCAAAGAAGAAGTAGACATCGCATAACCGATTATAGAACACAGTGATGTCCTTACTTTTACATTTATTTATTTTCATGGATTCCAAAATGAGAGGTGCTAAAGACACCTAGTTATTTTTTTAAATATTCAAAAATTTTAATAATGGAAATAGACCATTCTGTTAGACAGATATCCTTCTTTTTTAGACAATTTTCACAAAATCTAGAATCACTGCAGATAGTTACTAAGATCATGATGAGGCTGCAAGAATCTAATCATTGGAGAATACTTCTGGGAAAACCATGTATCTGTTAATCATTTTCTAGTTTGTCAATGAGCATTTTCTAAAAGAAATTCTGACATGATTAGTTACAATAATGTTCTTTTGCTCTCCCTCTGGAATGATAAAGCATAATTACTGGCTTATGTAACATGGTACCTCGCTTGTAAATTTGAGAAAGAAGCTCCTTTTGTTGACAGTTCTAATGTCTGCCATCTGTTTGCACGGGATGAAGCCCTGGTGCTCCCCTAATTGGCCATAAATTAGGTTCCAGCAGCAGGCTTTTGACAGCAGGCTTCAGTTACAGTGTTTTTTGTTGTTGGTGGTGATGGTTTTTTATTTGTTTGTTTGTTTGGTTTGTTTTTTAAGCTGTGAATTCAACATTTAGTGGGAAGACCCTCTTCTCCTCTAAGATACGCACATTCTGACTTCTACAGTCAGGCCATCTTCTCTATAATTCTCCTCTCTCAAGGGGTACCCTCTGTATATATTCCTAAGGATAAACTTCTGCCGGATAGAAAAACTGCTAAATCAGAGGGGCTTCTGTGCCTTCCTTAAGAAGAGGAGAGCACATTTGTTGAATGCTTACTATACATCCTGTGATATGCATGGACCTTCACATATGATAAACTGATTTTCAAAGCAAGCTTAAGTTTAGATAATATTAACCCATTTTGCAGATAGGGAAACCGAGACTTAGAATTTATGTAACTGCCCATAATCTCAAAACATGGTGTAGTCAGGATTCAACTACTGGGTTTTATTTGACAAAGCCCATGCACGGCCCAGTGCCCACAATATATGAATAGGTTTGAAAAAAAGAGAAAACCAGATGAGCGCAAAAGTGTGTATGGTACGTGGCATTCCTCCACTCCTCAGGACCTCACTTAACTCAGTTGAAGAAGCAGGACCAGAAGGCCCACAAAAATCCTATCTAGTTTGTTTCTCTGATTAATCTGGGCTTATTGTTTACCAGGAAATCTTATGAAGTTATTCAACTTCTATGGGCTTCTGCTTCCTCTTCTGTTGAACATCCCGTCTACCTCCCAGCTGGGATCCCATGGATGTGGAAATTCATAAATTATTAAAGAACTGTAGGGATATAAACCAATATGATTACCTGTCTACCCCAGTCACCTGGCACATCCACAGCCTCAGAAAATCTGGCCATATTTTCTCACTTTAGACTTTTTTTTTTTTTTTTAAGATTTTACTTCTAAGTAATCTCTACACACAGTGTGGGGCTCAAACTCATGGGCCCAAGATCAAGAGTCGCACACCCTACTGACTGAGCCAGTCAGGCACCCCTCTTGCTTTATATTTTAGAGGCAAGTCAAGACCATCTGAATTCTCATAACTTTCCTTATCTATCTATATCTCTACAAATTTTCTACCTCTCCTTTTAGAAATAGAAAAAAAAAAAAAAAGAAACATATGTTCTCCAAGTATTCTTTCCTTGTTTGCCCACCATCTCCTCCCCTGTGGCCCCATTTCCAACAAATATTCCCTCCAGTATTTCGTTTGCTCCATCTTCCTGGATATGTATGAGTACTCGTCACGAGGACACCCTCCAAGGGCCCACCAATGCCTCATACTCCCCCTCCCAATGTCCCTCCCTAGCTTCTACCAAGTTCCTGAAAGAAAGAGCCCTTAGTCTGGGTGTTCTCACTTCCTCAGTGCCCACTCACTCCCTCCAGGCTGGACACCGTTCTCACCACTTGACTGAAACTCTTCCCCTCTATCTGTATACCTCTCGGCTTCTACCTGCACCGAACACAGCTGACTATCCTTCCTCTCATGAATCTTCTCTTGGCTTGTGAGGTTTCCAGCACAGCTATGATAGCTGATGCTTTGGTGTTATTTACTGGTTTTTCTCCTCCCAAATGGATTCCTTTATACTCCCTGTGGATCTTCTCGATCCTGAGTACACCCCTAATTCCTTCTATGCCCTTTACATTCAGTCAAGGAGTAAGCCCTCTGGGTTCACCTCTCCATTCTAATGCAGTCCTCCTATAACAGGTCTCATGACCACCACTGGATGTACAGATGCCTCTTATTCATTTTACACGGCATTCTCAGATCAGTCTAGCAATATAGCAATATGGTGACACTATTTTGTTGCATAAAACTCTCAGTTACCCTCGTCCCAACATTGACTGTTCTTGGTGAACCAGCCCCAACGTGTCTGTGAACTCACTTGCCACAGCACCTCTGCCAACCGCCCCGACACGGCCTCCCTCCGGCCAGCTGACATGATTCAGTGGTCACTTACGAGAACTGTTGTGCTGTTCACACTATTTCTATTGCCTGTATTCCAGATCCATCCAATTGTGCCCTTTCACAAAGACGTCCCTGATTCTTATGAGTCGTCATCGCTCCCTTTGCTGGACTCCCTTAGGTGTGCACTCTGGACCCTTCCCACTTTCTGCCTTGGACACAGGTCACATCTTCTCTCGTAGAAGCAAACCCCCAAAACCAGGATCTGTGCTACTCTTCTGGTTCTTCTCATGGCACTGAACCCAACGCCTTGTACATGGTAGATCCTCAGTAAGATGTTAGGCAAACGAAGGAAACAACTGGGTAATGGTGGATTATGGGGACCAGATAAAGAATATCTGTGTCAGAGACATTCATGGACATGCCGTTCTGTGGTCGTGCCACTAATCTGGTTCTAGTGACCCAGAGCCGAGGATCTCTGGAACTGAGATCATTGGATCAGGTGGGATCCTGCTCCACCTAGAGCTTGCTGAGCTCCACAGGCAACTCCATTATTCTGGACTGCTCACATCTGGCCCCCAGGGGCAGGCTACCCTGACACCCACAGCCCATCCCAGCTCTCCTCCTGCACGAAAGGGGTGCTTTGCGTTTCTTCCCCTTGGGTTAGCCACTTGGCTTTTCTGATACGCTTCTCCACATACATGGCAATGAGGAAGAGTCCGGAGGACTGCTTCCAGATCGCACCCACACGTTTTACCCAGGCCCTTGGAGCATCAGTAATTGGATATTTGTAGTTGAACCGATAAAGCACACAGGCAATGAGACTAGCAAAGCCAGATGGAGAGAAGGAACAGGGATGGGCATCATCGAACACACTTGGCATGACCCTAAATATATGACTACGTCTAAAATGATGGTTTCTCCAAAAGTATCTTCCTTAAATGCTTCCCTTATAGGAGTCTGGGGATGGGAGAATAGAGAGAACTAGAATATGTCGAAGGAATGATCCATTTCTTAATAATAATAATACTAGTAATATATTATTACATATTCTATAGCAGTAATAATTATTATTATTCTAAAAATTCACCCAAATAGCTAGCGTTGTTAAGACCCTCCCTTGTAGAAAAAAGAACACTGGGACCCATGCTTTCCTCATGTGTCTCATGAATCCTGACGACATTTCTGTGACATTGCATGATGGCCCATGCGTGTAAACGAGCTAACTGCGGTGGGTCTCACCCTGGTTAAGAACCCTGTGGACACTCTCAAGGCTAGAATGGCAGAGCCAGCCACTTCCAAGAATAACAGGGAATGAGAATCAAATATACAAGGGAATGAGAATCAAATACACAACTAATTTTAAAATGAAAAAATAACAAGTGTTAGTAACTCCATAAAACAATGTCTAATTCCGAGAACTTATGCACGTCATGGACTGGAGCACACAGTGCGCAGAATAAGGCAGTATACTCACTCTCTGTCGATGACAAGGCAGGTCACAGCCTCTGCGGCAATTACGTTTGCTGTCCTCACATCCTCCCTGTATAAAAAAGAGAGAGAGATTGAAGTAAAATACTTTTAAAACCAAAGAAAATTGTTCATTGCGATTACTTTCAGGAAACAGTGAATTATGTAGACCCCTTTGATCTATCCATCCCCAGGGTTACGCCTTGTTCATGTCTCAAAATTTTTCATCCGGTGGAACCACCTTACTCTTGCCATTAATCCCTCAAATCCTACAATTATAATCCAGGAGTTAGAATGTTCAATCTTAAAGTTTCATTTATACAAGTGAAACAAAATTTTATATCCTCATTCCCTGTGCTTTTTGGGGAATTAAGGAATTAACTGGATAACGATGAGGGTGGTAATGACGTGAGTAATGAGAGTTTTAAAGGACCTGAAGATGGATTTCTGAGGACTGAATAACCCATTTGTGTATGAATTTTTTATTATAACCTTGAGAACAACAGATCTGTTTCAATTATCACCTTAGAGACCCTGTTTTAAAATGGCTAACCTTTTGGCAACTTCTTTTTTTTTTTTAATATTTTTTATTTATTTATGTGACAGAGAGACAGCCAGCGAGAGAGGGAACACAGCAGGGGAGAGGGAGAGGAAGAAGCAGGCTCCCAGCGGAGGAGCCCGATGTGGGACTCGATCCCGGAATGCCGGGATCACACCCTGAGCCGAAGGCAGACGCTTAACGACTGCGCTACCCAGGCGCCCCACTTCTGGCAACTTCTAACACACATTTATTCACCAATACCAGAGTTCTCAGTTCTTCAAGATTATCTGACAAATTTTAATTGCTCTGATTGAAATATGTATATACTATTTGGCAATATTCAATTTGTCACTGTAGGCATATCTATGAACTTCTTAAACCTTTAAAAATGTGTTCTTATTTCTTGTCTTACCCAGAGGTCAAAGACAGACTTTGTAAATTAACATTCACATTTCATTCTGAGCTACTAAAAATGTCATAGTGCCATTGTTTAGAAACATTAAGTTGCACAAGAAAACGTACTCTTTTTCCTAGAAAAGTAAAATTTCAAAGTTAACATCATGATAAATATAAGTTTGAAATACATTACAGAGAAATATACAGAAAAAATATACTGTTAATAATACATTCTAAAAATCATAATCCAAATATCATGGTCTCTAATAATGGGCTTTTCAAGTCTTAAAAATAAAGATGTAACCACTGAATTTTTATTTTTTCAAAATACACTACATTTTCACATATATTTCTGAACCCAGGAATTTCTACTGGTATGTCTTTCACTGTTGCTACCCCCCATGATATTGCAACTATAGTTGTGGGGTGCCTGTCTGGCTCAGTTGGTAGAGCATGCAACTCTTGATCTTGAGGTCATGAGTTTGAGCCCCACGCTGGGTGTAGAGATGACTTACATAAAAACTTTAAAAAATTGAAGAAAATTACAGTTGTTTTATAGTAACCATTAGCATTGAGGATTTGGTAAACAAGTGCCCCCTTACTAACATTATTTTTCAGAAATAGCTTGATGATGCTTTTAAGCATTCATATTTCACAGGGACTTTAAAGTAATGTTTCCACTTCCGATGGAACCCACATTGGGATTCTGGTAGAGTTGTGTTACATTGACACATTGATTTCAGAAGAAGGACTTTTTGATTATATTAATTTCCATACAATCACAACACATCACCCTCCACTTGTTCACAGCTAGTTTTAGGTCTGTAAGTAGAATTTCTTAATCTTTTTCACTAGGTCTGGGGTTTTTTTTTTTTTTTTAAAGAATTCTTGGGTGTTTTATATCATTGCTTTCTCTTACAAAAGCAATCTTTCCTCTTCTGTTTCTCACTGGTTACTGCTATTAAAGGAGAGACACTATCGATGAGTGTGTATCTTTAATCCACGTGTCATACTAAACTCGCTTTGGACTCGGCAACTTCCGTTCCGATCTCCTCAGCCCCCAGCAGGATTCTGCCAGTGCCTCCCAACCGTCCCCACCTTCCAGCCAAACTGGCCGCCTCTGTTCTCTGCTGAGAATTAACTAGACCAGGTTCTCCACCCATTTGTTTTCATGGCCTGATATAGCTCTCGACCCAAGTGTCTATGACGGTTTGTAATCTGTACACGTATTTGTGGGGTCACTTGGTTGCTGATTCTATCCCCCCGCCCCCACTAAACCATAGGAGGGCAGGGAGGGTCCATGGCTAGTTACATTCCCCATGTGACCCCGAATGCAGGGGTATGCAGGAGGTGTCTACTAAGTGTGTGTGGTACAAGAATGGCAAAGCACCACAGCCTCGAGCCCGTGGGTGGGACGAGCAGAGAGCAGGCTTTGGACTCACATTGTCCCGGTTTTACGAGGGAAGCTACAAGCGACGCGAAAGCCTGGAACGCGGGAATGGTGAGCGTGCGCACTCCCTGGACGGGATTAAATGCGGCGGAGTTCAAGTTTGCCGTAACGCCCAGCCCAGGGACAGCAGCGTCTTCTTCTGGGAATTCTGGTTCTTTCACCTCCGGTGCGGCCGCGGGGTCCAGTGGCTTACGAAACACTCCCCCCAACAGACCACAGATACGCTTTCTGCTCCAAAGGAACAATATATCTTCAACTCCATGACTACTTTCTGAGCAGGAATTTTCAGTGAAGTGGACACGACAATGGGCAGAAAACATCAGTAATGCCCATTAGGTCTTTCATAAATCATATGAATGACTTTCCTTTTTTTTTTTTTAAGGTTTTATTTATTTGACAGAGAGAGAGTGTAGGAGCAGGGGGAGCTTCAGGCAGAGGGAGAGGCAGGCTCCCCGCTGAGCTGGGAGCCCGCCATGGGACTGGAGCCCAGGACCCGGGGATCACTACCTGAGCTGAAGGCAGATGCTTAAATGACTGAGCCATCCAGGTGCTCCAAGAATGACTTATTTCTTAGGTAGTGCTTGCAGTAGTACATTACTACACATTGCTGCTAGTCTAAAAAACCAAAAGAACACCTAACACAGCTTTATAGAAAACATCCTATTAAATCTGAATTTCCTAAAATATTTTACCATCTTGACAATTTACAAATTGCTCAAAAAGTTTTTAAAAACATAATATATACAAAATAATGCTTTTTTCTGAATATATTCTCTGTGCATATTATTTTTTAATTCATCACAAATTTGCAACATTTTAAAATTTCACTATGTTCTCAGGACTAAATTGGATATACTTTTTAAAGTGAATGCAATTTTCTTGCAACAAAAAGAAAATACAAATAGCTTAAAATACAGATGGGGAAAAATAAAATATCAGAAGAGTAACATAGTCAATAGAAATTGGAAGTATTTTATTTTAAAAAGGCAAATCTGTAAGTTATGGCCTACAATCAGGCTTAGTACCTAGTAAAGTAACATATATCAAAAAAGAAAAGAGGCATAGGGTGGGGAAAAACAATATATTAACCATTAGATTATAATATTTGCCATTTTTCAGTACCTAGCATATGTCAGGAACTGTATTAGGTGATTTGCACAAATCTCACTTAATGCAGACAGCAGAGGGGGGTATTTTATCTCAAACGTACACAGGGGACAAAAGTTAAGTAGCACACCCAGAGTCCAACATAGCTGGTGAGTTGCTGCTTTGGAATTTGAACATGGAGCTGGCTGGCTGCAGAGCTCACGTCTGCCCAGAAAAGTCCACTCCTTATACACTCTGCTACCAGATTCCAGCTGGACAACAAACCTAAATGCATTCTCATGCAAAATGACTTAGCACAGTAAGTACTCAGAATGTCTGTCACCATAAAAAATATATTTAGTTGTCAATAAAAATAGCATTCATAGGTTTGTGGGTGCTCAACCGCAAAGCTAATTCAATAAACCATTTTGATTCTCAAAGTGTTCGAATTCCTATCCGTGGCTATGTCCTAGCCCTGTGATGTGGCTTTATAATAATGTTACAATAGGCAATAATTAAATGCCAAGTTCATTCAATGCCAAACTCATGTTGCCACTACGCTGTCATTGTATCTCTGCTATTAAGGTGTTTCGTGCCATTATGCCTGTCTAGGCAGGTATCTAGAAACGCTGTCCCTGTGGACTCAGAGAGCCTACTCCCATGAGAGACAGAATGCTATCTGATCTAGTATTGACATATGCTAACACCTTATTTTAGGAGAGATGGTGGAAACTTCTAATAAGACATTATTACTCCATAGACGCTGACGATACTGTGACTTACTGTGTCTGCTTATTTCCTTTGAGGGTCCAAGCAAATATGTGGATTGAGATACAAAACATTACATACTCCTCTATTACAGATATCCTAATAGCTGCATGTGGTTATTAAACTTCTCTCTATCCCTACACAGCTGCTAGGATACTGGTTTCACACAGAACACCTGCCCAGTTAGCAGGGGCTTCATGTAATACGGGCTTAGATGAGAGAAAGAGGAAGGGGGGAGATCATGTTATTTATAAAAACAGATTTCCTTGATTTTTACTTTTTATCAGCTCACGGTATATGATCATTTCCAGCAGAAGAATATGGGAGATTTTGAAAGTCTCATTTGATGCTAACCACAAGATAATTTCATAACTTGAATTATAAGATAATGTACCATATCCTTAATGAAAAACATCACCAAACACATATGCCTCTTAACGCTCAGCACACTTCTTTATAGTAAGTACCGTAGCTGTATCTACACGAGAGTCCAGGTCAGCACGCACCTTGTCTCTAAAAACCAAACCTCCTACTCATCCATTGCGGTACCTGTGTGTTAGTTGACTGCAGCTGACAATTAATAAACACGTACTACTGGGCAAGTAGCTACTATTGCAGATTATCGGCTACTTCACAAACATGCTGTTGATTAATGAGTAATTACAGGCAAACCTAGGCAGTTAAGTAGGGTTCTCTTTTTAAGCCTTTCTGGAGAAGTTAGAAATTCCTTTCAGTGAAATCAGAGAGCATGAAAAACACCCCAAATATCTGCAAACACAGTTTTCTATGCACTGACTCTGAGACTCTTTGAACTTCATCACTGGAATCTTCATCATCACTGTATCCCAGCGTGGAGTCACTGTCCGTGTCGGAACAATCCATAGCAAGGGTTTCCATGGGCTCTTCTCGTTCTGAAGCAATTTTCTTATGCCTCATGGCTGCGAGGGAGCTCAGGGGAATGACACGGAGCGCAGGAGGCCAAAGCAGAACAGAGTTCATGCAAAGTAGCTGCTGCCCCAGAGGCTCCTGCAGTCCTAGAGCAATGTGACCGCCGGTGCCAAGCCCGAGCCCTCCCTCCGAGCCAGCCTGCACGGAAACTGACACTGGGGACCTTGCAGCGACGCTCGGCTCAGGGCCCTTCCCTCCCAGGCAAGTGCAGCAGTGTAAGCCCACGGTGGAGTGTGCTTCACGCTGGACAAAATTAAACCCTTTCCATCTCAAAAATCAAAGGCAGACGTACTATAAGGGGGATGGTAAACATCCAACAGACACTTAAAATGAAATTACGCTTTGAATTAGTCATGAACTAGAATTGCGGAATTTGTGGCGAATTCAACCATGCCTTCCGATTTGAAAGTTAGATCCCAGAGCAGGTAAGGGTTCTAGGGACAAAAGAGCTGTCTCAGGCTAGTCACTGACTCTACTTCCTATTTGGCCGTGAAGTTACTCTGACATGATTCACACCTCCCATGCTCTGTAAAATGGATCGACGCACTGAATAAGTACTGTCTTCTGACCAGGGCTGGCAGAGAGGAAGCAATCAGTCAGTTTGAGCTGTCAGCATCAGATCATCACTTTAGGGTCCTCTAGGACATCTCAGAAACATGTGACCCTTTCCGCTTTCTCTCTGGAAACTCCGTCCCTACGTGTCTATAATACATCAGTCTTCTAATTCTTTCTGACAGCACCTTCTCAATTTAGTTTCCTGAATCCTGTACCTTAGTTCACTAAAATATAGGTGTTCCTCAAAATTTTGTTTCTGGCCTTCTGCTTTTTTTTTTTTTTTTTTTTTTTTTTTGCTCTGACTTACCTCACTGGGGAAATCTCACATCATCTTATGGTATCAACTTTGGCTTTATACTGACTCGGAAGACTTTATTTTAGCCCTTACCTCTCTCCTCCTAGACGACTGCCTCTGAATATTACACTGTAATTTCTAATTCAAACCCAACTCGCTTCCTCTTAACCACAAAACCTTGGTTTTCTTTGGGCACCCTATGACATCACCCTTTGGGTCAATGACATCACCATTCTTACACTTGCCTAGGTGCAAAAGATTAAATTCATTCTTTGCTCTCTCCGTCACTGCATAGGTTTGCTCAGACTGCCTCTATCCCTGCCTTCTCTCTTGTTCCTCTCCTTCCTGCACTTTCCTAGAGCTACTGCTCCATGTGGGCCATCACCATTCCAACCAGGAATGCTGATTCTGGCCTCATAACTGGCCTCCGTGCTCCCATACTCTCCCGCTTCCCATCCACGTCTCACTTTGTTGCACATTTTCAAATTTAAATCTAGCTGTGTCAACTCTTTGCATGAGAGCTTTCAAAGGAAACATCCAGGAACGAAAAGTTTCTGCATTGTCATTTAGGGTTGGAGGTCCTGTGCTCCTTGACCTATCACCTTTTCAGGTGCTATAGAGACCAACCACTGTACTCGTGACAGTCTCCTTGAAAGACGCTGGCTGTTATCTTCATGCCTGTGCGCAGGGAGATGGCATTGCCAAGAACCCTCCATCCCAGTTCAAACGTTCACTCGTGCAAATTTCCATGATCTTTTAGTAGCATTTATAAAGGTAAAAAAAAAAAAATCCACCTAAGAAATATGTCTACATATTGATTACAGAAAAAAATAAACAAAAAAAGAGAGAAAAATAGAAAAATACTATGAAGGCATCTACCAAGATATAACTACGGGTAACACTTTGGCAAATGTCCTTCAAACACTTTATTATTCTTAAGTATTCACATGTTTCGTGAATATAATCATAACAAGGCAATAATTATTTTAACAAATACTTGCTGGGGGCTACTATATTCTGCGTGCCTGAATCTTGTGGTCTAGTGGGGACAGAAGTTAAATCAGTATGCAAGCATGTATTCGAAAACGCCGATCAAAGGGCACACCATCAGAGCTATAATAAGGGAGGACCTCACTTGGCAATTCAGAGGATAGACAACCTTGTTGAGGACGTTAAACAGTAAGACCGGAAGGATTTGTTAGCAACATGAGCCAGGAGCTGTATTTTCTAGGAAGCAAGTAAAACATAGGTAGGAGCCCTGAGGTAGGAAATAGCATGTTGTAAAACAAAGAAGGAAACAGCTTATTGTAAAACAAAAAAGGAAATCCCTTATTGTAAAACAAAGAAGGCTGGAATTCCAGGATTGAGGAAAAGAAGGCAGGGGCCAGCAGAAGCCAGACTGGAGGGCAAGGCCACATCATTCAGTGCCTGGGGGCTGCCCTAAGGATTCATTTTTTAAAAAAGAGATTGACTGAGAGGCACCTGCGTGGCTCAGTCTGTTGAGTTTCCAACTCCTGATTTTGGCTCCGGTCATGATCTCATGGGTCAGGAGCATCAGGCTCTGCACTCAGGGGGGAGTCTGCTTAGATTCCCTCCCTCTGCCCGTCCCCCGCTCACGTTCATGCGCTCGCGCTCTCTCTCTCTCTCCCAGATAAATACATAAAATCTCTAAAAAGAGATTAACTAAGTGAACTTTTTTCCCTTTACCTAATACATAAAATCTTAAAAATTAGTTGGAAAGCTCAAGCTGAATTAAAGGAAACATTTTGTATGCTATCATGAAGTATCAAGGAAATCATTTCAGATGAGTACTTTTTTTTAAAAACATTTCAACAAATATTTATGAAGCAGTTAATATGAGTAAGGTATTGACTATTAAAAAGACCATTATTGTCTGGGCATATCCATACTATAGTGGAGCAGACAGATGTGTAAAGGCTCTTCACACATTGTCTAAGAGAATAATCACACTTTGAGATTTTGCCAGATGTCTGTGCACTGATCTGGGCATTCTTTTTTTTTTTTTTTTTAAAGATTTTATTTATTTATTCGACAGAGATAGAGACAGCCAGTGAGAGAGGGAACACAAGCAGGGGGAGTGGGAGAGGAAGCAGCAGGCTCATAGCGGAGGAGCCTGATGTGGGGCTCGATCCCATAATGCTGGGATCACGCCCTGAGCCGAAGGCAGACGCTTAACCGCTGTGCCACCCAGGCGCCCCTGATCTGGGCATTCTTTCCACATGTAGAGATAGGAAATTTAGTTGACTATGTCAAACTAGTCTTGTGATATGATGAAATGTTTTCTTTTTCTTTCTTTCTTTTTTTTTTTTTGCAGAGCATTTAAAAAAAATTATGATATGTTAGTCACCATACAGTACATCATTAGCTTTTGATGTAGTGTTCCATGATTCATGTTTTGCTCCATGCAATACGTGCCCTCCTTAATACCCTTCACAGGGCTAGCCCATCCCCCTACGCACCTCCCCTCTAAAACCCTGTTTGTTTCCTGGAGTCCATAGTCTTCCATGCTTCATCTCCCCATCTGTTTCCCCCTTCCCTTCATTTTTCCCTTCTTTCTTCTAATGATCTCCCTGCTATTCCTTATGTTCCATAAATAAGTGAAACCATATGATAATTGTCTTTCTTTGTTTGACTTATTTCACTTAGCATAATCTCCACCGGTTCCATCCATGTTGATGCAAATGTTGGGTAATTATCCCTTCTGATGGCTGACACATAGATCAGTGGAACAGAACAGAGACTGCAGAAATGGACCCTCAACTCTGTGGTCAACTAATCTTCAACAAAGCAGGAAAAAACATCCAATGGAAAAAAGACAGTCTTTTCAATAAATGGTGCTGGGAAAATTGGACAACTATATACAGAAGAAAGAAACTCGACCATTCTCCCACACCATAGACAAAGATAAACTCTAAATGGTTGATGTGAGACAGGAATTCATCAAAATCATAGAGGAGAACATAGGCAGTAACCTCTCCGACATCAGCCACAGCAACTTCTTTCATGACACATCTCCAAAGACAAGGGAAAGAAAAGCAAAAATGAACTTGTGGGACTTCATCAAGATAAAAAGCTTCTGCACAGCAAAGGAAACAGTCAATAAAACAAAGAGACAACCCATGGAATGGGAGAGGATATTTGCAAATGACACTTCAGAGAAAGGGCTGATATCCAAGATCTATAAAGAACTTCTCAAACTCAACACCCAAAAAACAAATAAATCAAAAAATGGGCAGAAGATATGAATAGACACTTTTCCAATGAAGACATATGAATGGCTAACAGACACATGAAAAAATGTTCAACATCATTAGCCATCAAGGAAATTCAAATCAAAACCATACTGAGATACCACCTAACACCAGTTAGAATGGCAAAAGTTGACAAGGCAAGAAACAACAACTGCTGGAGAGGATGTGGAGAAAGGGGAACCCTCTTACACTGTTGGTGGGAATGCAAGTTGGTACAGCCAGTTTGGAAAACAGTGTGGAGGTCCCTCAAAAAGTTAAAAATTGAGCTACCCTATGACCCAGCAATCACACTACTGGGTATTTACCCCAAAGATACAGACATAGTGAAGAGAAGGGCCATATGCACCCCAATGTTCATAGCAGCATTGTCCACAATAGCCAAGCTGTGGAAGGAGCCGAGGTGCCCTTCAACAAACGAATCAGATGAGTAATTTTAGAACACTGGTGGCCTTTTCACTTATGAAAGCAGATGTTGCTTTATACTCATTGATATATTTAAGTATACATCTAAAGAGAAAATATGACCTCCACCTTATAGAATCTTCCAATGCAGAATGCAGGAGTAATGACAAAAACAAATGCATAAAAATTACTATGTTATCAAGAATATAGACCAACTCCTGGTCAACTCTAGTGCACTAGAGTTGGAGTCTAACCAAAGCGGTCTCTGCCTCTCATCAAGAGTAGGGACTCATGACACTACCCCAAAGAGGATATTTCTCTAGGCAGAACAATTCCAAGTTGATCCATAAAGTAACTCCAAAGTTTATTCTTCCTGGCAACACTGGTGGCTATTTCCATTCACTGTATTAATTCTCTTCGTCAGAGGATGCAAATCCTCTTCAATCTATGCCCATGGAAGGTCACAATAAATAAGAGTGATGGATTTGGAAGAATTCCATTTTCACATGGTTTTTTCCTATGACTTCTGTTGCGTTGATGGTATAAGCAATCTTTTATGTGACATATGAACTTTGTATTCTATGGCACGTTTCAATGACAATGAACACAGATATTTATTAGACTGAACCGAATGAAATTGGCACTTTTGCATAGTTATTGTCAATTTCATATGGTTCAACCTAATACATGGAATTACTGGGGAGAGAAAGCAATTGCAGAGGAACAGATACTGCTATTTCTTTTCCGTTGTGCTGCTCCCTTTGTGACACTAGCTGAAGTGAGTGTCAAAAGTAAGCCATGCTGCTTCCATATTCCATATTTGAATGCATACATTCATCTGAATGTTCATATGACTGATGGCTTTTGCTCTTCTATCTACACATTAAAGAGAGTTCTCTGTAAATTCCATTATAGCTAGGGTATGAAAAGAACCACTGAGGAAATTCCTAGTATTTACTTCATACTCTACCTTTGAATAGTAAACTCTTTGGCAAAGTCTTACAAATTTAAAAAAATGTCTTCCCGGAGCGTATTTTATGGACAGAAGGAAGAGTTCACTTTTGTTTATTGTTATTATTTTATTAGTTGTTTGGAAGCATAGATTTAGATATTACATTGCCATGGTTTTCTTAGGGGCCCATTTGGTCTGTTTCTGAATGATTTAGAGGTATTTTAATTTAAGAGGGAATAAAAGAGAAGGAAAATTTTTCCTCTATTAAATTTTTTTTTTAAAAAGTCAACCCTGGAGTACAATACAATAAATGTTTGTTCCTTTACTCAAATCAGCACTCACTTTCCTCTTAACTCCATGCTTCTCTTCTCTGAACCATACTTCATAAAATAATCTGATCAAAATAAACCTGGTGTTGGTTTTACTTTTCAGACAGTGATACATGTAATTTTGTAATTTGATGGGCCAAAGAAAGTTTGCATTGTGGGAGAAGATATTAACCAACATATTATTTTATATATGTCTCACATATTGTAAGTATTTTTTTTAAAGATTTTATTTATTTGAGAGAGACACAGAGAGAGAGAGTGCACATCCATGAGCAGGGGGATGGGCAGAAGCAGAGGGAGAAGCTGACTCCCCATTAAGTGGTGAGCCTGACGTGGGACTCGATCCCAGGACCCTGAGATCATGACCTGAGCTGAAGGTGGATGCTTAACTGACTGAGCCCCCCAGGCACCCCAGGTCCTAAGTATTTTAAAGAATAAAATAATACATTGGTCTTTTTTTCTTCATGTCTTCCACGGAGCTGAAAAATAATTCTTTAGTTTTCCCTATCTTTAAAGTAGCAGAAACAGAAGTATATTAGAATGATGGCTAGAACTGATGTACTCATAAATCCTAACTGATGCTTGTTTGAAACGAATGTTAAGTTGTGTGGGCACATATTTCAAAGGACTTTATCTAAAGTGCCTTCAAGCTGGGTTTGGGTCCTCTTATGTAAAGAATTCGAGGCACCATGTCAGGAGAGTGTCTCATTTCTTGTACTATTGCCAACTTAGTACGTGACCTTGAGGAAGTGCCCCATTCTCTGTTTCATTATCCACATACGAAACAGTGACTGAAATCACTGTTCTGTTCTCCTCTGTAATTAGTTTTAGCAATGTGGACACTTCAAAAGTTCCAATTATCATGGTTTTCAATGCTCCTGAGACAATTCATCCTGAATCCAAGGATATTACTTTAGATAGAAAAGGACATGATAAGCCTGTAATTGTGATCCACTATCTGAATATGTCAGTGGCATATTATGGCATAGATTTTCATATTAGTCATGTTTATCTGTGACTAAAAAATGTATTTTCACATGGAAATTAGACACGTTCACTTGAAATAATATATTCACAATCAGGGGTCAAGAAAATGTAATAAATCTTCATAAAATCATTTTGATACTTAAAAATTAAAATTGAGATTTTAATAGGGCTCTTTCAGGGAAGAGAAATATCTAGAAATTTCATTTATTATTATTACTTTTAGAATTTTAAGATAGAGACAGCTATAAAATATCTTTCCCTTTTCTTTTTGATTCTTGCTCATCAAATATTTCCTATCTTGCATTATTTGAATACAGAGCTAGCTTTTTAAACAACATTCTTAAGTAATTTTAGAGTCCAGTTCATCTAACATGCTATGATTTTAACCAAATTGAAGATCAGCTTTGAATCACAGATAAACAGAAGAAACAACTTAATTGGTGAAGAAAGGAAACTCGTGGCTCTGCTTATACAAGACCAATTTGAGTAAAAAGTGCTGAAGTGAAACCCCTGCATACAAGCAAAACAGTTGGTGTTGGTTAGGAAAAGAAAACAGGATATTGGATTCATTGAATATATTGATCAATTTTTACCAAGAATTTTAATATATTAGACTTGCCTTCCCTGCCCAGCAACTTTAAGTTATGTATATGATTTTAAATAGTTTTAAAATATTATACAGTTTAAATATCTAAGTAATTGAGAACTAATTTCTTTAATATGTAAAAAGTTTACACAAGTCAATAAGAATATAAAAAATAACACCTCAATTAAAAAATGAGCAAATTATATAAACACTTCATAGACAAGTAAGAAACAGCTTTTTTTTTTTTTAAAGATTATTTATTTATTTATTTGACAGAGATAGAGACAGCCAGCGAGAGAGGGAACACAAGCAGGGGAAGTGGGAGAGGAAGAAGCAGGCTCATAGCGGAGGAGCCTGATGTGGGGCTCGATCCCAGAACACTGGGATCACGCCCTCAGCTGAAGGCAGACGCTTAACCGCTGTGCCACCCAGGCGCCCCAGAAACAGCTTTTAAACATAAAAATAGGCCACAAAACACAGTGCGAGAAATGCAAAGGCCTTGTGAATACACTATTGTTGGAAATAAAATCTAGTGTAACCTTTTTTGTAGACAGTTCAGCTTTGCATAACAATTCAGCACCATGTATTAACTTTTTTCTTGTGATTATTCTCACATAAGTACTCACACTTCCGGAAAACAATGGCATTAACTATTACTACAACATTGTAATAACAACACTGAAAATAATTTAGACATCCATCAATGTGGGATTAAACATTTTCTACAACAATACAAGGGGTTATTTTTAAAAGAAACTATCAAAATAACTGTCTCTCTGATTTCTTCCCATTCTGTTTTCCCTCCCTTACGCTATGGTCCTCTGTGCTCTAGACTTTGGGAAACAAACTGAGGGTTACAGAATGGAGGGGGTGTGGGGAAAGGGTAACCGGGTGATGGGTATTAAGGAAGGCACATGTGGTGATGAGCACTGGGTGTTATATGCAACTAATGAATCGTTGAACACTACATCAAAAACTAATGATGTACTGTATGTTGGCTAATTGAACATAATAAAAAAATAAAAAATAAAATAAAATAGAGAAAATATATATGTACATGATCTCCAGGATATCTTAAGTGAAAAGACCATGGGAGGAATTAGAAAAAGTGATTACATCCAGGGAAGAGAGTACGTGATTAAAGGACAAAAAAAGGAGGGAAAATTACTTTTGTAGCTTTTGAGTTTTATATTGTATACTTGAATTGCCTATCATAAAATAAATATATTTTTAAAGTAAATACATGAAATAGTAGAAATTGACTCTTACAAGCAATATCTGGGTAGAGAGGCTAGTGAGGTCTTACTCTCCTCAGGGTCTTGTCTGTGCTGACTGTGGGCTAGCTGTTGTCCATCTGTGGGTTGCCTTTCAACCCTCACCCCATGGGCATCCCCTGTGAGCAGGACCCAAGCTAATTTATGTTGGCCTCATCTGATCACACTGAAGGCGTACTAGCATAGCAGGTGGAACAGGAAGAACGTTGGACACAGTATCCTCCCGTGTCGTTTACAGCACTGCCTTTTGCCCTGCGTTCATTGGCAGCAATTACAGGAATCAGATAACAAACTAAGGACGGTATTTTTTTCAGCAGGGACATCTGCATCTTAGCACCCTTAACCCCTGTTAGGGTGGCATTATGGGCCTCTTAAAATGTTAAGCTAGCAATTGTAGGTGTATGTATCGAACATTTCATACGGATATCCATATGTATATGTATGTAATAGTTAACACCTATATTTAACACTTCTTTGAGATTGTATATTTAATATTTCTACACGTAATTGGAAAATAAATTTTCTCTCTGTAATGATTTTTCATCATATGATCACACAAGGTGCACTAACCGTGTTTACATAGTCCATGGTAAATCTTTGCATTAAGAGCAGAGCATTGTCATTAGAAGAGCAGATTCAACAAAAGTTACTTCATCTAGGTTCAAATACCAGATGTGCCACTAATTAGCTGTGTAACCTAGAAGAAGAACTCAAGTTCCCCACTTCTCAATTTTCTTGGGAAAATAAAACTGTTTAACAGGGCTGATCTTATGAAGAATAAATAATTACATGTACAAAAGCACCTGGGTTAGTGTCTGACATACTGATTACTCAGTAACCATTAGACAGTACTAGTATGATTTCATTATTATTATAACATGTCTAACCCCAATAGATTCTCTATATTCTTGTTTACCTCTGGTAAATCATCATAACTTTCATGCCTCTTCTATTAATCTGAAAAGTGTCTCAAGGACTAATGGTTATCTCTTCATAGTGACTAAATCTCTCTGTTAATAATATAAAACATGCCTTCAATGTGCAGTCAAGGATTTCAGATCACACTGATGAAATTTGCAACTACGGCTGACTCTTTAATCTGAAACTTGCAAGAATTAGTGAAAATGGTTCCTTGCAATACAGAAAAAAAATGACTTTCATTCATCCATTCATTCACTCACTCATAAAGTAGGGTTGCCAGATTTAGCAAATAAAATTACAGAGCATCCAATTTAAATTTCAGATAATATATTTTTTTTAGTATAAGAATGCCTCATATAATAGCATACTTATAGTAGAAAAGTATTATCTAAAATTCAAATTTAACTGGTGTCTTGCAATGATCTAAAATCTTTCAGACACATCAAAAGTAGTTTTAAGAGGAAAATTTATAGTGATACAGGCTGACCTCAAGAAAGAAACAAACAAAAAAATCTCAAACAATCAATCTAACCTTATATCCAAAGGAACTAGAAAAAGGATACAAAGCCCAAAGATAGTAGGAGGAAAGAAATAATAAAGATCAGGGGTGCCTGTGTGGCGCAGTCGTTAAGCATCTGCCTTCGGCTCAGGGCGTGATCCTGGATTCCTGGGATCCAGCCCCATGTCAGGCTCCTCTGCTGGGAGCCTGCTTCCTCCTCTCCCACTCCCCCTGCTTGTGTTCCCTCTCTCGCTGGCTGTCTCTCTCTGTCAAATAAATAAATAAAATATTAAAAAAAATAATAAAGATCAAAGTGGAAATAAATGAAACACAAATAAAAAAATTTTAAAAAGATCAATAAAACCAAGAGCTGGTTCTTTGAAAAAGTAAACAAAACAGATAAACCTGTAGACTCATCAAGAAGAAAAAAAGAGAGAGGACCCAAATTTAAAAAAAAAATCAGATATGAAAGAGAAGTAACAACTGACATCACAGAAGACAAAGGATTATAAGAGACTACTGTGAAAATTATATGCCAAAGGATTGGACAACCTAGAAAAGTTGGATAAACTTCTAGAAAGGTACAGTCTTTCAAAACTGAATCAAGAAGAAAAGAAAATCCGAACAGATTGATTTCTAGTAATAAAACTGATTCAGTAATCAAAAAACTCCCAACAAACAGAAGTCCAGAACCAGAGGGAGAATTTACCCGTGAATCCCAAATATTTAAAGAAGAGTTAATTCCCATTCTCCTCAAACTATTCCAAAAAACCAGAAGAAATAGGAAAGTTTCCAAATATATTCTGTGAGGCCAGCATTACCCTGATACCGAAACCAAAGATACTGTAAGCATATATACACACCAATCAAACAAAGAACTACAGGTCAATGTTCCTATGAACACAGATGCAAAAGTCCTCAACAAAATAATAGCAAATCAGATTCAACGAGACATGAAAAGGATCAGTCAACGTGATAAAGTGGGATTTTTTCCCAGGGATGGAAAAATGGTTCAATCTGTAAATCAGTGAATGTGATACACTACGTTAAAAAATAAAGGACAAAAATCATATGATAACTTCAGCAGATGCAGAAAAAGCATTTGACAAAATTTAACATCTGTTTAAGATTTTTAACTTTCAAAGTAGGTTTAGAGGGAGTACACCTCAACATAACAAAGGGCATGTATAATAATTCACAGTTAATATCATACATAATGCTGTAAAACTGAGAGCTTGTCCTCCAAGATCAGAAACAAAACAAGGATGTTCATTCTTATTATCCTTATTCAACATAGTAGTCAAGTCCTAGCCATAGCAATCAGATAAGAAAAAGACATAACAGGCGTCTAAACTGCAAGGAAGAAGTAAAACTGTCCCTATTTGAGGATGACATGATAGTATACAGAGAAATCTCTAAAGTATTCATCAAAAACTATTAGAATTAATGAATGAATTCAGAAAAGTTGCAGGATACAAAATCAATACACAGAAATCTTTCATTTCTATACACTAATAACAAAGCAGCAGAAAGAGAAATTAAGAAAACAATCCCATTTACAATTAGGACAAAGAAGAATAAAATACCTAGGAACAAACTCACCAAGAAGGTGAAATATTGGTTCTCTGAAATCTATAAAACACTGATGAAGGAAAGTGAAGACAACACAAACAATGCAAAAGATATTTCATGCTTATAGACTACAAGAATTAGTATCCTTAAAATGACCATACTATCCAAAGCAGTCTATAGATTCATTGCACCCTCTATCAAAATACCAATATCATTTTTCACAGAAGTAGAATGATACTAAAATTTGTATGGGACCACAAAAGACCCTGAATAGCCAAAGCAATTTTAAGAAAGAAAAACAAAACTGGAGGTATCACAATCCCAGATTTCAAGATATACTACAAATCTATAATAACCAAAACAGAATGGTACAGACATAAAAACAGACACATAGGTCAGTGGAAGAGAAGAGAGCCCAGCAATAAACTTGCACTTATATGGTGAATTAATGTACAACCAAGGAGGCAAGAATATCCAATGGGGAAAAAGACAGTCTCTTTTACAAATGGTGCTGGAAAAACTAGACAGCTACATGCAAAAGAATGAAACTGGACCACTTTCTTACACCATACACAAAGATGAACTCAAAATGGATTAAAGACCTAAATGTGAAACCTGAAACCATAAAACTCCTAAAAGAAAACATAGGCAGTAATCTCTTAGACACTGGTCTTAGCAATATATTTATGGATATGTCTCCTGAGGCAAGGGAAACAAAAGCAAAAATAATAAACTATTGGGACTACACCAAAATAAAAGGCTTTTGCAAGTGAAGGAAACAACAAAACAAAAAGACAACCTAGTGAATGGGAGAAGATATTTGCAAATGGTATATCTGATAAGGGATTAATATCCAAAATAGATAAAGAACTTAGCTCAACACCAAAAAAACCCAAAACCAAACAAACAAAAAAAACCCTCAAACAATCCAATTAAAAAAATGGACAGAGGACCTGAACAGACATTTTTCCAAAGAAGACATACAGATGTCCAACAGACACTTGAAATGACACTTAACATCACTGATCGTTAAGGAAATGCAATGAGTTATCACCTTATACCAGTCAGAATAGCTAGTAGACATAGTATCACCTTACATCAGACAGAATAGCAAAAAGACAAACAGCAAATGTCAGTAAGGATGTGGAGAAAAAGGAACCCTTAGGCACTGCTGGCAAGAATATAAATTGATGCAGCCACTGATGCAAAACTCTACGGAGGCTCCTTAAAATATTAAAAATACAAATACAGTATGATCCAATGATTTCACTACTGGCTTACCCAAAGAAAATGAAAACACTAATTTGAAAGGATATATGCACCCCTATGTTTATTGCAGCATTATTTACAATTGCCAAGGTATGGAAGCAGCCCACATGTCCTTCAACAGATGAATGCATAAAGAAGATGCCGTGTGTATATATGATGGAATATTACTCAGCCATAAAAAAGAATGAGATCTTGCCATTTACAACAACATGGATGGACCCATAGGGTATTATGCTTAGTGAAATTAGTCAGAGAAAGACCAATAGTATACGGTTTCATTCATATGTTGAATCTAAAACAAAACAAAGCAGAAATAGACCCACAAACACAGAGAACAAACTGGTGGTTGCCAGAGGGTTTGGGACTGGGGGTTGGGTCGATGAGGGAAGAGGAGTAGAAGATACAGGCCTCAAGTTATGGAATGATTAAGTCACAGGGATGAAAGGCACAACACAGGGAATATATTCAATGGCCCTGTAATAGTGTCGCATGGTGGCAAACGCGAGCTACACTTGTGGTGAGCGCAGCATAAGGTATAAACTTGCCAAATCACCATGTCATTCACCTGAAATTTATGTAACACTGTGTATCAACTATACTTCATTTAAAAAAGAAATAACTGTGTCTTATATTTTATCTGGCAACCCTGAATAAAGTTTCTGAGTATAGACTTTGAGCATGGTGCTGTCCTAGGTGTTGGATACAAGTGGGTAAAGAACAAAATTCTTGTCCTCCAAGAGTTAACAACTTAGCAAGGCAGGCCATTGACAGTTATCATGCAGGGTCATCAGGGTATCAAAGGTGATCAGAGGTGTAAACAGAGTGGCTTAGAATCACATGGGAATGTCCCAACCCTGACTGGAAGACAGGGGGGCTCTGGGGCACGGATTTATTGCCAGAGAGGGTCTGGAAAACTAAGGGAAGAGATGCAACCTCAGATAAGAACTGATGTGCTTTGAGAAATGGGTTAACTGAGAAAAAGAGGTGGTCATATCACAAGGAGCAGCCTGTGAAAAGGTGTGAGTAAGTTTTGTGTGCAGGGAACAGCAAGTAACTCACAGTGGCTGAAACCCCGGGCACAAAAGGCACAGGAAACAAAATGAGGCTAGCACCGATGGGACAGGAGTAGCTGCAGAAGGCTGTAAATGTTTAGATTTGAGGGAACCAACAATCATTGAGTGCTGCTTCAAAAGGAAAATTTCTTAATAATGCAATCATATGGGGTCAGGAAATAATGACCCCAGGCCAACACCAGCCAGCAGTCTGTTTGTACAGTTCCCAAGGTATGAATGGTTTCTATATTATTAAAATTGTTTAAAAAAAAAACAACAGAGAGTGTCTGGGTGGCTCAGTCGTTAAGCACCTGCCTTCAGCTCAGGTCATGATCCCAGCGTTCTGGGATCAAGTCCCACATCGGGATCCCTGGTCAGCAGGAAGCCTGCTTCTCCCTCTCTCACTCCCCCTGCTTCTGTTCCCTGTCTCGCTGCCTCTCTCTCAAATAAATAAATACAATCTTTTATAAATAAATAAATAAATAAAAATAAATTAAAAAAACAACAACCACCGAAAACAATAAAGCAAAGAGTATGCAATAGGGCGCATACATGATACGCAAAGCCTAGGGTAGTTGTTATCTGACTCTTTACAGAAGAAGTTTGCCTCCTTCCAAACAGATGAAAGAACAGAAATCCAGGGAAATTCAAGGAGCTTCTTGGAATCATACTGTTAAAAAGTGACAGATCTGAACTTTAAATTAGATTTTTTCTGTTCCCAGTGTCCGTGTACCTTCCACTAACCAAACCATCTTCCTGCTCTTGGAAAAAGCTAATATCTACCCTTGCTTGTTCTGCAGCTGTGCTCAAAGGGTGTTATTCTGTGTATTTGCCTTGACCTTCTAATGGGGTGACAGCCTAAACTTGAATTGACTTTCACCTAATCCCAAATCCACCGCTGTATTAAAAAACCCACCACCCTACCACTCTCTACCACTCTTGTGATTTTATGCATCTACCACCCCAGGGCTGACAACCCCATCAGGCCCACATCCTTAATTAATATTTTCTCAGCAGTAACACACATGGAATCTACCCAACAGTTAATTACTTCGTGATTCAACAATACCTCTTTTGCAGACTCTAACCACACCTGAAATGGCTCAAAAGAAAATGCTCAATAAACATAATCTATACTTTAATAAAGCATCGCACCATTTGATAGACTTTTAGAGATCACACAGCAAATAGCCTGCTAATTAAATAATGTCTTAATGGAACTTTTAATAATCTTAATTAAGGTATCTAGTGGTTTTCATTATTTGTAGGGACAACACGAGGCTCACAACCACCAGTTGCTATATTCAGTCTTAATCACCAAATTAAGAAATCTATTTTATCTCACTACCAGACCGTCATCATCACCCAGCATTTCCATCTGTAGCACAGAACACAGTCAGTTATCACTCCATTAGACGAATGTTGTATTTCCTTATTCTGCCCTCAAGATGATGGGCTGATATCCTTTATGAACAAAGCAGCCACATCTTCTTTCTTAATTCAAAGTGCATTTAACAGATTCACTTTATTCTCCTTCCCTCCATCCTTCTTCTCTCCCTCTCCCCCTGCCCTTCTTTCCATCCATCCATCCATCCATCCATCCATCCGATTACTGTGTTTAAAAGCTGTAAGAAACCACCTTCCACACTATGACAGATACAGTACAATGCATAGCCCTTCCTCCCAAGAAATTTATAGTTTAATAAAGGCAAATAGGAGATGTTAGAAACACCTTTATTTCATGCTAATGGTAGAACAGCAACTATGCAAATAATTGCATTTAACGGTAAGTAGTATTTGAGTGATCACCGTATGCCAATCTCTGTAAAAGGGATTTACACTTTTGAACTGACTCCATCTTCACAATACTATCATTTAATTACTATTCTACTTGCCCAGTTTGCCAGATAAAGAAACTGAGGTACAGAGAGATTAAGCAACTTTCCCAAGGCCATAAAGCCGATGAGTGGCAGAAGAGATTCAAATTCAGGTGCCCCATGCTACCCTCTTGGTGCCACGAATTATCATACATGATCCTCACAAAAACTCCATCATAGATACATTTTTAGGCTGTCTTCTCAGATCACCATAACTCGATTCTGTATAATCTCCTCTGCTCCAAGCCCATCCAGGCAAACCTTCTGTCACCCTTCTCCTTGTCACTAGGCTCTTATGCTCATAGCTGTTTGGACCTCGCTGCTTGGAGCTAAGTGGTGAGGGCCAGGGGTCATTGACCAAAGTGGCCAATCAGATTCTGTTTGGAGGGAACTACGAATCAAGGACTCATGTATCTCAGAACAAGAGGGAGCTCCAGCTAAGCCATTGCCATGGAATGGATAGAAAAGTCAGAGGAAACAGGTGCAGCAAGATTGAAAGATGTGCGCAGCAAAGCTGAGATGAAGAGAATCCTACTTGTTTTGAATGCATTTCTTGGATGTTAATTATCATTCCTTTTTTTTTTTTTTAAGATTTTATTTATTTATTTGAGAGAGCAAGAGCGAGAGTATGAGAGAGAGAAGCAGACACTCTGCTGAGCTGGGAGCCCAAAGCGGGGCTCGATCCCAGAACCCTGAGATCATGACCTGAGCCAAAGGCAGACACTTAACTGATTAAGCCACCCAGGCGCCCCATTATCATTCTTGAGAGCACCAAGGAACCTTGAGTCTGTGGGATAGTTCATTATCCACCCAGTACGGTCCCTTCTTAATCATCCTAGGGTGAGGTGGACTTTGCTACTTATAATTAAAAAGAATAACTATTACACTAAAGGATACTAAATGGAGATGTTATCTTCATGGTTAAGTTGCAGGGGCAGATTTGAAACTCCAGAAGCTTATGGGAGAAGCACAAAAATAATTATAGTACAAGGGGAGAAAACCACAAATCCCACAAACTGCATGCAGGTAGAAACCTTAGGAGTGATTATGCAAAAAAGGTTTTGCCAGGGCTTAAAATAGGGACAGAATTTGTTTTTGTAGTGATAGAAGGAAGAGTGTCCTAAATAGAGGGGACGGCGTGGATGAGGCGCTGTGTTGAGAAGTCAGTTTTGCTGGAACCAAGTTGGATTGAGGGCATATGGAAGACCCAGCCAGAAAGGCAGGCTGGAGCTACACTGTAGCAGACAGAGAACCCGAGGCTGTGACATTCACACTTTTTAATGATTTACTTATGGGCTTGCAAGGCACAGGATGGGAAGCTTTAAGAAGATCAATGTCAAGTAGTAGATGAGAAGAAACATGATATGGGAAGACCACTCAGGAGCTCATTTAGAAGACAAAAAGAGCCTAGGTAACTCTTCAAGATCCATAATATGGTCATTAAGCAGGTAAATAGTCTGCATCAGTAGAACTCCCCATCAACATGCCTCCCCAGGAGTTAAAAAGAGCCATATACACAAAGCATAAGATGATATGGATAATCGTCAAGGTACATGGACCCCTAGCACCAAGTATGTTGAAATGACTCATATTCTCCAGAATCCTAGGGTCATTCTTTCCCCTGAAATACTCATGGCCTTAGTCTTCTCATCCATAAAATGTGTATCTAAGCAGAGGACAAGAGAAAAAGTAAGTGCAGAGGACACAGATACTTATAATACAATTTAATTATAAATAAAAGATAATATGCAACGGCTTGGCCAGAACACAGAGGACAGCAGCGGCGCCATCTTGCTGGGAGCCCTTGAGGCACAGAGTTCTTGGAAGAAATCATGGAGGGGCTGAGTCTTCAAGAACAAAGAGATAAAGAAAGGTAAGAGGGGGCACTGAGTGGAGCTGGGTGAGAAGTGAGCAGGCACTTATGGCAGAGAGGATCCTTTAAGTAAAGGCAGACGGTTGACAAACAGCAGACAAACGACAAACATGTCTGTGGTTCGGAGCACTGCAGTGAGAACCAGGGAAGAACAGATAATCAGGCTGGAAAGGAGGGCAGGAGCCAGATCACAGGAGGTCCAAAGGACTTAGCATGGGATAAAAGCGGTGAGCTCTCAAATTACACTGCTTAGAGTCTCCAGGAACCTCCAGCATGGAGGCATTTCACCTTGATCCTCAAGAACACACTATTTATATCTAGAGAAAGCCTAAAATTAGAGAGGATCAAAACATTCCCATTGACTCACACAAAAGAGATCATCTGTCTGCAACTAACTTCCTGAGTTATACTTAAAATATCTCTCAGCGCCAAAGCAATAGAATGATTAACGTATGAATTACTACCATCTTTGCTGAAAGAGTTTAATAAGAATAGACAAAATCACAAAATACGCTACTTTTGCCATTTACAAGTCCTATACCCCTGGGTCAGGTTGTCAACAAAGGCCATCATCACACTGCCGAACAAGCAAAATCGTTAAAACAGCCTTACGATAGCTGATCTTTTTATGCATTTCCTATGTGCTAGGCACGGTGCCGTGTGCTCTAAATCATCAATTTAAAGATATATCTGCTTCTCTAAAATATTTTCTTAATATGATTTTCCTAGGGTGATCCTCCTCCCTTCTTCTCTCCATCTTTCTAAAAAGAAAATAAACCAAAAAACCCAAAACACTGATGTGAAATGAGCAGATTCTGAACAGAATACAAAAAACAGAGCTCTGCTGAATGGGTGTCTTGAACCTAAAATCAAGTCCTCTAAGGACTGTTTCGAGCCACCTTCTCGATAAACACATGGCACAGCGTGACTCTGATTTTGCTTCCAAGGTGCACAGCCAAGGCATTGAGACGTGCTAAGTGGTGAGTACAGGACGGAAGACAAGGAACCATCAACCAAAGCTAAGCCAAGCTCCTTGGCGCTGCTGTCTATGACCCATATAGGGGAGTTGTGTTGTTGGTGTGGACGACAAATCAAGTCTTTTGGGGGAATTTATATCTAAATGAATGGTGTGTCCATTAACTCCCTTTCTTCAGATGGCCAGCAGGTCAGCTAAAGTCTTTTCCCAACCAAGAAGATAAGTTTGGAAAAATAAGGTGGTTGCATTTCCTTTGTCTGCTTTGACAGAAACCTTTACAGAAGTTTTATGCCCTACTTGGAAAGTGACAGGGTGTAGGCAAAAGGAGTATCCAAATTTTACGCTGAGGAAAATGATGTGGTTTCCAGAATCTGATTACTACTTCTCTAATGTAAATCCTTGATTATGCTCCTAGACACTTCCCCTTGGGACCCGTGATGACCTCCCAAGGTCATATCACACACTTTCTAAAATTATCCTTCTTCTGCAAAATTCATATAAATTTCACTTGAGACACGTTAGTATCATAACAGCTATCTGAGAAGAGAAAAACATCCCATTTATGGATTATGTATAATTTCAAAAGGCAGCTTTTTATAGTAGTAAACAGTAATCTGTATAATGGGCCAGCGCCAGGCTTTACGCTTAGGACACAGTGAACACAATTAGAAGAGATATAACTCACTGTTCTTTGCCTCCTTATTTATAGTACACGGAAAGAGCAACGACAGGCCACATTACGCATGACAGAGCAGAATATGATCCACTTGGCCAGGGATATTTGGACAAACTTCTACGCCAAGCACACCTAGGCATCGTTGACAGGTCATTGTTCAAAGATGGAACAAGGACAGGGGAGCTTTTCTGTCCTGACGGTGGACATCACCAGGGGCCGGAGAGCTCTGAACAGCATGTACAGACTCAAAAGCTTTCCACAAGGGTATTTTACCTGCTGTCAGAGAGATTGAAAGCAAGCCCCTTGCACATCCATGGCTTCCTTAGCATAATTTCATTGTGCTAATGCATATTTTTACATCTTAAATTATCTTTGCTTAATGAGAGAAAGATGGCATGAGAAGGGATCGACATGGGACCAGAAAAACCAGACTCCACATTTGGGGTCACTCGCCACACTAGTTCCAGGATCTCTGCGGGCATTCAGCTCTCTGCATCTTGATCTGTCCCCCACCCCAAAATGAAAAAAAAAAAAAAAGCATATAAATATTTTTGCTGACATTTGTATGTGTGCATAATTGAAAAAAAAATGAAAGGTTCCCAAATCACCACTGGAACCCAGATATGAGCCAACAACTAGGTCTGTGCTCTATTGTATACATTCAGTTTTATCGTGATAAATTCCTCCACGTTGATGCAGCCTTGCGGATCACGCCAGCCATACTCTGTTCCACACGGCGGATCATATTTTCTATCTTATTTATGGTCTCTGGGATTAAAGTGGTAAGTAGCAGAATTTGGGGGCTGAAAAGGATCCTGAAAAGCAACCCTGAAAAGTGACACATTGGTGACGAGAATCTACGGCTCATAGACTCACAGGGACTGAGTCTTATTACCTTAAATAAAGAGAATTTTGCCAAAATGTTGTCATCCTGTTAGTCAAGCAGCTGCTACTTTTAAGATCTTTTCAGTATTTTCCAGACAATTTATTTAAAACATTGACACACCAGAGGAAGCACCATTTTAAAAGTTCAAGTGATTATTTACAGAGATTATTTCTGGAAAAAAAAAACATGTAATAATCTTATTAGTAACCATGTAAATATTTTGAGACATTGTGCTGGTTGGAGAAAGTTTCCCAAATGACACACACTGCTCAGCGGGCATTATTTAAAAATGTCATCCTTAGACTTGCAAACCCATTTGAGAATTTAAAATATTTCAGTTAACTGTTTAGGCTTCATTATAAATCCAGTTTCTTAACTGTTATGGAGCAATCAAAATACAGCAGAACAGATAGAGAAGACCGCAGCATCACCTGCTCCCATGCTTTAGGTCTTTGCCTCAAATGCATTGCTCCATCAAAAGAGGATTTTGGAAGGAGCCCTTCCATTGATTTGTCATGGCTCGAGGAAGCGGAGAGGATATTGCTACTCCTGGGTAACATCTTGTTCTGGTCTTCCCACTGGCTGGGAGCCGACCAGCCTTGTGTCTCTATCCCAAAATGTTCACACTCCACCACTTGACTGCATTCTCTCTATGCTTTCAGGACCTGGTTCAAACCCGGTCTTCCCCAGGATACTTTTCCGACTCTGATTCACACTTATTGTGGGTGGGGGGTCAGGACAAGATACTCTATGACATTAAAGACAACGCGAGACTTCTCAGCCACACGTGCATTAACGTGACAAGGGCAGGTGTACGAGTAATTGTTACTTAGAATCACTGCCAGGTTTTTGAATAATTTATTTAAAAATATGGAGACAAGAGTTCCTTCAGGATATCCTTATAATAAAGACACTCTCATTAAGTGTTATTACAATCTGCCTTCTTGAAAGAAATGGGAGAAATAACCAGGAAATACCATAACTTAAAATTTACGCAGGACTTAATGGTTCTCACGAGGGCTGTCGATGATTTATGCCACAGAAGGGGAAACGAGGAAGTGTTGACATAAACTAAACAAGTTAGATCTTACTTACATGCCATTTTATGTTGTTTCCTGAGGATTTAATATGTGTAAGTTATTTCTCTCACTAACCTGTGAGTTTCTGGAGCAAGGGGGTTGTCAGATGTAACAAGTAAGAATACAGATTTAGCAAATATTACATGGGACGTACTTAACAATAAACGAACAAACAAAAAAGAACCATTCATTATTTATCTGACACTGAGATTGAACTTCAGACTGAAATTCAGCTGGGCGTTCTGTGTTCTGTCCGGCAACCCCAGTCGAGAAACAGGTCATCTGAGGAGTGTTGTAGATCTCCCACAGGCCTGGTTCAGGGCCGGACACCTGCAGGGCCTTCATTAGATACTTGTGAATGGACAGTTTGCGGACTTATTTCACTGCTATTTCAAAAACAAGCCTTAAAAGAAACGAATAAACGTGAACATTCACTTCTCTGGATGATTTCAAAGAGAAATTAAGAGAAGAGCCGAGGGCTCCATTCTCCCCTCCGGAGCAATCCTGCAGAGTGCTCTGCTCTGTGCGACGGAGCTGAGGTTAACTTAATGACAGGCCTTAATTCCACACGGCACTTCTGGGTTATTGCCTCGTCCTTAACGCAGGCGATGTTTCAAACTAGGTCACGTCTACTTCTTACCAACTACTTCAAGATGTTTCAAGAAGAGCCAACTCACTCAGCAACCCAGAGAGAGTAGCATGGAGGGTCTTTACAAGCATCCTGATTCCCGCTTCCTTCTGGAACCGGAGTCAATTTAGACCCAGATGTGTGTTTCTTCCATGCTTCTTTCCACCAGCTTTCTCGGTTATAAAGGAAAGCTGTTGTTTCTTAATTTCACTAAGCAATAGAGCAAACCACTGTGCATATAAATTTGGTAAGTTTCTCCTTTTAAGACTTTAAGAAAATACGAAGGAGAGAACACTTTTTTTTTTTTTTAAGATTTTATTTATTTATTCGACAGAGATAGAGACAGCCAGCGAGAGAGGGAACACAAGCAGGGGGAGTGGGAGAGGAAGAAGCAGGCTCATAGCGGAGGAGCCTGATGTGGGGCTCGATCCCAGAACGCCGGGATTACGCCCTGAGCCGAAGGCAGATGCTTAACTGCTGTGCCACCCAGGCGCCCCTAGGAGAGAACACTTCTTTTCACTGGTTCTTAAAATAACACCTGGGGGGCCTTCATTTAGTTTCCTCTGACGTTTACTGCCGAATTAAAAAAAAAATACCATCAATACAGATCAGAGGAAAGTAAATCCAATCTCTAGTCATATTAAATTAAAAATACATTTAGATTTTCATTGTCTTCCAGAAAGTCCAAGAAAAATAGTACACATTTGTGGTTGGATTCTGAAAATCAAGACATCATTGCTCACTTTGGCAGCACATAGAAAAATCAAGAGCTCACGAATAGGTAAGTCTAAGAGTTCAATTCCAAAACAGCTGATGTACATGAGTTCTATCAGGTTCGGCGTGACTCACAGAGTGGCGTAGATTAGGGGGATAATGAACGTGGTAGCTCGTTGAGCTCACAAACAAGATATTTTCAACTCTTGACCTATGTCTTGAAGGAAGAAAACCTTTTAAAAAGACTTCAGAGTTGGAAAGTACCCCCAAATATTATTGACTCCGTCTTTTTACACCATGTATATATTTTCCCTTTTGAGGCCTTTTCCCATGTCATATAGAATATTATTAAAACGAGGTCGAATAATCAAAACACTCAAAAAAGGTGGTCTTATTACCAAGTTTCTTTTTCTACTTTCCAGGGCATATATATATATATATATATATATATATATATATATATATATATATATATATTTCTTTTCATAAACAACTAGAGGACCTAAGCAATTAGTAATGTCAACTCATCAGGTCAAGGATTAAGTCATGTTGGAAGGTACTGAGTATACATTTGGTCATGGCACTCAGATGCTTATTACAGAAATACAGGGACATCAATTTTTACATAATGGCCAAAATGACTCCCCTTACAACTCACTCTGTAGTACAGTCTCTAACAATTAAAATATCATTAAATAATTCCTTCAGGGAAATACATTGTGTCTATTCATCCTTCATTTTGTTGCTAAAATGACATTCAGCTCTAAATTTAATGTGTCTACACATATAAAATAAGATATATCTACTAAAAAATAAACACAAAAACATAGCCATCATGAAATCATTTTTTCAGAGCAGGACATCTAAAAAGTCAGGATTTATGCTTAATTTTAAATCTTTAGAGTTAGAATGTAATTAATTCTAAGCTAAAACAATTTATGGGCTATATATATTATATATATAATTTTTTTTTAAGTCTTGATAGAAGATAATTCATTTGGTCACAGGATTAAGGGCTGGTCTTAGTTTTTTTTTCTCAGACTTGTTTTTCCTGATTATGAGAAACACCTAACAAGTTCTAGAAATCCCAGGATTTACATTTTAGTGACATAACTGGTGACTGAAAGGTAATGACCACCTGATGCTATTTTGTATAAAGAAACAATAAGGCTTTCAAACTCCTCTGATCTCCTTTAATACTACTATCACTTCTCCTAAATGATCTATATACATATATTTCTGTCGATGCAAAATATAGGCTGAATTTGAGCCACCCTCGAAGGTTCGACTGACATGGGTTCTGCTAAGATGTTAGTGAGCAGTTACTGTGCTAAGCACCACGTCTGCCGTGCTCACGTGCATTTAGCCTTCACCATAACTCCCTTGGGCGAAGTATGAAGATAGCTATCTTAGACCTGAAGATGCCACCAAGCTTTCACGCACCCTACTGGTGGATCTGTATCTTGACAAGGCACAGGTATTACTGATGGAATCATTTTATGGAATACTGAACATTAGTGTCTCATACTTTTATCCGAATCTGTTTCAACAATTCGTCTTTATATCAACAACTTCAATGAAAGGACTATTCTTCCACAACATACCTGGCAAAGAGTGACATGTGCGGGAGGTATTTTTAAAAGATTCCATGAATAAATGAATGCCTATGGATAGGCAGCTGGATTCTACAGTTTTGTTTTGTTTTTTTGTAGCCTCTCATTTCCATCAGCAGATAAGAGCCAGCACCATTACTTGCTTTGGATATATTTTCATAATGTATAATATGATGTGGGGAGGTAAGTAGATGGACAGGAGCAGTTCACACTGTAGCAGACACCGTCAGCACTCTGCCCATTTCCCTTTGGGTCCCTTTACCATTGTAGTGCACACAGGCTCAGGCCATACTTACACTCTCTAAAACCCAAAGCTGGGTCTTCTAAAAGGTGGGGGGAATGCCCTCAGGCAACTGGAATCTATCCACGTAGAAGCAAGCAGGAAATCCCAGGGGATCAACTTGGGGAAGGTCATCTTGTCCAATGAGTGGTATATCTCTACTCTGGTCCTCTTGTCCTCTGTTGGGGCAGTGCAGCCCTGAGGCATGCCTTGCACTATTTCCAGAGCCTTCCCCACATCAATGAGCCAATGCTAGGCTCTCTGAGGTGCTGCCTGATATCACACCTTTGCTTGGCTTACTTCTTCTCTGTCCCATCTCCTCACTCCACCTCTAGTTCTCCAGGCAACACTTCTTAGATAAGTCACTTTTATAAGAACCTTGGTCCCAAGTCTTGCTTCCCAACCTAAAACAAATGTCTTCTACCATGCAGCCAGGATGCACTGGAGACACCAAAAACAGCCCGTGTGTTTCATCACAAGCCTCAACTAAAGAAATTACCTGTTGTAGTAGTAAATGGCCCCGTGTTAGGCAGACCAATAACCTCCCAAAGATATCCGCATCCTAATGCTGGAACCCACGAACGCTGGGTTACATGGCAAGGTGGGATTAAGGTTGCAGGTGAAATTAAGGTTCTGACTCAGCTGAGCTTACACAGAGTATCTTGGATGGAGGGGAGGGCAATGTTTGACAAAAGTGGACGAGAAACACAGAAGAGAAGGTGTTGGTGGGTCATGAAGTGGGACTCGCCTGGCCACTGCTGACTGTGAAGACGGACAGAGGACCCCTATGTAGACGGATACCAGGAGACTGAAAAGCTGTAAATGGCAAGAAAGTAGATTCTCCCCTAGAACCTCTGGAAAGGTACTCAGTCCTGTCAAAAACCTTGACGTTCCCCCCCCCCCCCCAGTGAGACCTATCTGGAGGACTTCTAGCCTCCAGAACTAAAAGATAATACATTTGTGTTGTTTTATACAATTCAATTTGTGGTTACTCATTAGGGCAGCAGTAGGAAACTAATACAATCACTGGCCATATCATTCTGGCTCTGGGAGCTGGTACCTAGCTGACCTTGGGCAAGACACTTCAGTGTCCCCAAGCCTCGATGGCAGTACTGATAAAATACCCATCAGCTTCGTAAGGCTGTTCTGAGTCAATGTGTAAATGATTAAGAGGAGTACTTGGTCCAGTAAGAATTCATTACATGGTGGCTACTCTATTCCTGTTGTCAGTAAACGCAGTGTGCTATTTCCTGGGAAACTCAGAACTTCTTCTTCCTCTGTGTTTATGGCCATCTTTCAGGTATAAGTAGGATTTCAAGACAGGTGCTGTGCAATATACCAGTAAGGAAATACCATTCTGTGTCCTGCCTCAGTAGAGGCTCATTTAGTAAAGGGAAGAAACAGCATTCATAAAATAGGTAGTATAGTTACAGTGAAATTATGTCAAATCCACATTCCTTAGTATGTTTCAGGCCAGAAAATATGGTGACAATGATATATAACTTGGGCATCTGTCTCCGAATTGTGGGCAGTATTCAAGTTACACCGACAGCCTGTGAAAACGGTGGTCTATTATCAAATTAAGGCAGAAATGAAGCAGAAAAATTTGCTTGCCTATTTATATTCTTTTTAAATAATTATTTCAGAAATGCCGAGATAGATGCTGACCTGAATTCTGAAGGGTACAACTAAGCTAGGGAGACACATTCATCAACATGAATGGCGCGTGTATGAACATCCGAGTCCTAGAAGGCTATTCACATCCATCCGTCAGACGGCCTTGGCCAAAGAAACCTTACAGAACGTCTCTGCAGACAGCCTCTGATGACAATGGCTGCGCAGCAAAGCAGACACACCAAAAAATGAAAAAGAAATGAAAGCAGCATTAAAAATGTCATTTTCTTCAAGCTACGAAAGAAACTTCTATCTTTCCCTTGTTTTGGTTAGTACTAACACAGCTATAAATAAGAGGTTGGAAAAAAAAATCAACACGAAGTAAGGTGATCCACAGATGTCAACACCATAGATGATACAAAGCCAACAAAGCAGATTTAACAACCCATCCTGGAAAAACGCTCTTGTTGTGGCCATCACTTCGCGTAAAGTGAGTAGCTTCTTGGCAACAGATGTTTCTATTTCCTCTCAGAGGGATGAAAGGAAAGCTTCTTGCACCATTGCCAGGCGTTTTTTTTGTTTGTTTGTTTATTTGTTTTTTTGGTTGGTCAATTTTTTTTTGGTTTGTTTGTTGTTTGTTGTTTTTGTTTTTAGAAAGTCATGGATTGGGAGCCATTCAGGTTAGACTCATTTTAGCTGAATTTGGATCAACAGTAAAGCCACAGCATCTTACTCTTTGGTACAGTGAAAAAGGTCAGCTAATTTTGCAGGAAAACAAATACAAACAGGGGTTCCGTGTACAGACCAAGTGCTGGATGTATTTGGGCATGTGACAGGTGCACAGCTTTCATCTGCTAGGTGGGTGTGTTTCTAACTCCATGTGTCCCCTTAGTGCTCCTGGAAAAAGAGTCCAAACCCCTGCTCCACTGACTCTGGACTCCTGCCAACTCTTCCCCAGACTCAGGAGCAGAAGCATTAAAAATACAATCAACCATTAAAATACAACATGGACAGGCCCTTTGTAGGCATCACACCAGAGGGGATTCCTGTGCAGCCTTTCACCTGGCACTTGATTCCCAGTGCTTTGAGAAGGCTGCGAGTGCCTGGGGCCCCTCTCCTCTCTGCATCGTGAGCAGTTCACAACCCCCGGGTGGGACTCCTCTAGAAGGCCACTGCCAGTTTGGGTTTACGGGGTTTCTTGAAGGCCCTCCTTGCTCCTCTATGAGTAGGTCATTGTTAGAATACTAGACGAAGAATATACCAACATCATCGACACTTCCCAGCAGCTGGAGAACAGCTGTATGCCAAGCACCATGCTGGATGTGTTGCAAGTGTTATCCTATTTCTACCATATTCTCTCCCTCTGGGGAAAGTGGCCATTCCTTCATTTTTCAGCTAAGGAAAAGGAGGTTCAGAGAATGAAGCAAACCCAGGACCACAAGACTACATGGCAAGCCAGGCTTCCCTTCAGGTTTCTGATTCTACCCGCACCCCCCTCCCGCCCCCGGTATTGAAGCCACTACAAAAGGTGAACATGTTAAAGGTGATGGTCTATCTTTGTTTTACTTTGATCTGGTAAAAATCTATAGAGACATTATCCTAGAAACCTTCTGTGATCCGTTTCTTCTATTCCCCATACACATCTCCCCACCCTACTCTCGTTCTCCAGCCACTACGAGGATTCCATGCATTTTAAAGAAAAAAAAAGATAAAAAGGATCCACGATAATAGTCTTGTATCGAAATACCACGTGACTGCCGTCAGGAAGTGATGCTGGGTTCAAGCAGTCTTCCCAGGGCGTCGCACACGGGGAACGTCTCTTCCTTGACTCTGACTTCTGTGAATTAACCACCACACAATTCTACGATGGAGGCACTGATTGTAAATCCAGGTCTTTCTGAATAATTTGGGAGACTGTTCTCAAGTTTTACACATCTTCGACCACCTTGCTTTCTACATTACAGACATGAAAAAGCTCCCCACTCCTACTGGTAGCCATAAGTGAAAACCAATTAAGAAAACTATGAAATTATCCTGCAAGTTTATGGGTAGATTCTCTTTGGAAGTATTCAATACAATTGCAGATTTCCATGATTATCTGCATAGAAAGCAACTTACAAGAGTTCACTTATTTTAGAAACTTATTCCTTTCTTAAATGAAGTCTCCTGCAGAATCCTTTTAAGAAGTGATGGAGATGAAGTTATCGGAGATAATTTTTTGGTTAAACATCCCTATTGTCTCCTGTTGGAAGATTACTTCCCCCTCCTTGTTCTTCTTTACAGTTTTGTCATTGTTTTTGTCCTCAAGCTATCCATGGACCGAGCTAAGTAGAGCCCCTCACTGGTTTCTTATTTAGATACTTAGGTCACTGGAACACCTCTGTCACCGCCCCCCCCAATCATATCCCCCCACTTTTTGGGCGTTCAGAGGCGAAGCGCTCCTCATTCTCTCTAACATGGAATTTAAGAAAAATCATCTTTGCTTCCCAATTTTCTGTTTCCTGACCCAACCTGGATTAGGCACCCACCTCCGTATCCTCAAGACATGATGCCATCAAAGCTGCTCATGGTCTGTTGCACATTTATGTCTGTGTCTACACGCCCATCCTTCTCCACGTCATCGTATTGTTTCCTCAAAGTGTATGCAGTATCTGGACCTCAAAGGTGCTTAATAAATGTTGATATAAAATGTAATGTAATAAAGACCCTATTCAAATTATCATTAACGGTTAGTCATGTGTCTCTAAAAAGGTAGCCGGACACTCATCCCACCCTTCTTTAATGGGCCTCCAGCACCTCAGGGACATTTGTACAGTAAGTAATAGGAAACATGTTGACCCAGGATTCATGAAAAATTAATAACAGAATTGTGGAAATTGACTTTGGAAGGGACACAGGGCCATCAAAAGGCATTTTTTTTCATGAAATATAAATTATCATAAATACATTTGAGATAGCTTCTTGAAGTACAAATGATGATTGCTTCGGTTATTACCCATTTTCAGTATATGCTGAATTAACACCTGCAGCTTTTGCTTCTAACCCTCAATTGCAAGTTATTTTTGTCTGGACTGATTTTTTCTTTACTAGACTGAAATTTGTATATTCCGTTTTGACATGCTATAGAACTATTCTATATAACATTGTTATTGATGTCTATGCAAATTAAGCAAGAATTGCTTACTTTTCAAAGAAAGTTTTTAGATTTAAAATCTCTTTTTTTTCCCCCAAGGAACCAAGCATTATGCTATACAATGACTAAATACCCTCAAAATGAAGGTGATGATTATAACATCTTTGAACTATATTTTAATTTTAAAAAAGCCATTAGCAATCTGTATTCATATACTAGACATGTACAAACCACCCCACCATTCATGAAATAATTAGCTTTAAAAGGCAATGATATGTAATCATGTTAAGATATCAAAGATTTGACAAGAAAACAAAACCTTCTCATTGGAGAATCAATTAATTTGCAGAAGATGTTAATAAGCTGAATTTAATCTAATTAAATACCACAAGTAAAGTGTAAGATCAAAGTGGCAACGACAACAAAACAACACAAAACAACAAATGCCAAACTGATAAACTCTCATAGCATTAGCTTGATTAAATTTTGGTTGTCTTATCAATGAGGCCTGCCGTAATGTCATTAAAGATTTAAAACAAATACCAACACCGCAATTCCACTCAGTAAATATTAAATTAATAAATAAACGCAAAAGAACACCCATATTTTCTCCCGAATGCCTCCTGATCAAATGTTCAAGAACTATCCTACGGAACGTAAAATGGCACATAATAGACACTTGTTAGAAATCATCCTTCCAAGGGGCGCCTGGGTGGCACAGCAGTTAAGCGTCTGCCTTCGGCTCAGGGCGTGATCCCGGCGTTATGGGATCGAGCCCCACATCAGGCTCCTCCGCTGTGAGCCTGCTTCTTCCTCTCCCACTCCCCCTGCTTGTGTTCCCTCTCTCGCTGGCTGTCTCTCTCTGTCAAATAAATAAATAAATAAAATCTTAAAAAAAAAATCATCCTTCCCCTCTTTTGTCCCAAAGCAAACCAATGAAACTCTGTATACCAGGACAGTAACCACAAAGAGTGGTTATTAATTAGTAGCTACACAGGCATGAATATTTTTAGAAATTTGGGCTTATTCTCTGCCTGGAGTGGAAGGGATACATGGAACTCTATCCTACAAACCAGGTATAAATTTCCATTCTTTATCTTTCTATATGTAGAGCTTTGGTTAATTTGATTTACACTCTCTGATCCTCAACCTCAGAACCTACAGAATGAGAATAATAGATCTTCCCCAGAGTTGTAAGAATTAACTGAGATAATGTATCTTGAACCTTTAGCCCTGGACCCAACCTGAAGTGAGGAGTCGTTACATGTGAGCTAATAACCCTAACACAAACTCATGAGACGACCCTGCAGTGGGACATAGATCAAATCCCAGTTGCCATCCTAGTTGTAAAACAGCCTAAAGGAGTTTGTTTGAATTTCACTATAAATCCTATTTTGGGGGCGCCTGGGTGGCTCAGTTGGTGAAGCGTCTGCTTTCAGCTCAGGTCATGATTCCAGGTATCCGGGGATCTAGTCCTGCATCAGGCTCCCTGCTCAGCAGGGAGCCTGCTTCTCCCTCTACCTCTGTCCCCAGGTTGTGTTCTCCCTCTCTCAAATAAAATCTTCTAAAAAAGTCCTATTTTTAACTAAAAATTATAATTATATGCATATTACATTAAATTACATGTACACAGTCATCCCCATCGAGGCTGGGATCCAGAGAACACAAAGTCCCAGGGAGGGACTCCGCTACCTGCAGTCCTACTCGAAGGCAAGAGCTGGCAGTGAAGCTGGGATCCTACTGTCTTCACTGTGTTTTCACAGGGGATACATGGAAGGTGGCCCAAGAAAAGGGGCAATGCAGCCCCATAGGAGACTCCCACATGGAGGAGTAAAGTGGCTCCTGGTTTTACAGTCCACGGCTTACAGACTCAGCAGCCTGCGGGGGCTGGCAGGTTGGGGGCTCAGGTAAGGGTGAGCACGTCCCCTCCAGCGGGCTGGGGCCACGGGAAGCTCTGGGCCAGTGGTGCCCAGTTCGCCAGGTCTTTAAAGAGAAGCCAGATGTGTTTATTAAAAGTGCCCTGACTCTTAAACTTGGTGAGGATGCTTTTAAACCCAAAGTGGGTTGCAAAATCACCTCTGTGGGCGATAGTGTGGGTCCTCTGATTAAAGAGTTCTCACAGCAGAGGTTGCACCAAATCGCACAGAGGTATCATCAGTGACAAGAGCCAAGAAGTAAGGCACTAACATGGCGACGAATGCCAAGACCCCTCCAGCCTCCCCGCACAAGCGCTGCTCCCTTTGTCTGGAAGGTTCTTCCTCCCCCAACATCTACCTCACAGACACCTTGCTTCACGGGCCACCTGCTCCCAGAACCTCTCCCTGCCTCCTCGCCCCACTCATAGCACCCACACTTAGCTGCTAACCTATCACTAGTAAGACTGTACTTGATGTGAATAGTAAACCAGGTACGCCGTGAGCAATGCGAGGGTTATGTCCTCAGTGGGTTCTGTGTAACGGATCGCCTCAACAGAGCCACTCTTGATGTTCAATCAACAGATGTCGCCTGTTTGCTCGTCTTCCCTCTGAGGCTGCGAGCTCCTTAGGGTGCCAGGGCTTCTATATATTTCATTTCTTCATTCGTAACTGCCTCAATGCTAAATAAATACATAGTAGGTCTTCACGCAATGCTTTTAAAGCATGTTACTAGGTAGCTATTGCTAGGTACTGTGACAGAAATCCACGATCTAGGGGCGCCTGGGTGGCTTAGTCGTTAAGCGTCTGCCTTCGGCTCAGGGCGTGATCCCGGCGTTCTGGGATCGAGCCCCACATCAGGCTCTTCTGCTGGGAGCCTGCTTCTTCCTCTCCCACTCCCCCTGCTTGTGTTCCCTCTCTCGCTGGCTTTATCTCTCTCTGTCAAATAAACAAAATCTTAAAAAAAAAAAAATCTACAATCTATTGATGAACAAAGGAGGCAAGTATCTGCCTTCCTCTCTCCTGTGGCTCGTAGTCCATAAAGGGGCTGGGAATAAGGGGACTGGGTATGTGGGAGCAGGGGGTCTCACGGCAGGTCTTACTGGGAGGCTGAAGACGATGAGGAATTTGGCCAAGCAGCTGTGTGGGGAACAAACACAGCAGGGAGAGGACACCCCTGAGAGAAAAAGCCAGGACGCCTCGTGGATCCAGGAGATGGGAAAGGAGGCGAGCCAGGTCAGAGGGCGGGAGGAGCCGGACAGGAAGCTGGGGCCAGGGGGTGCAGGGAGGGCAGGGCCTAGCAGGCCACTTTAAAGACTGGGGATAGGTGAATGCTGGAGAAACCAGGGGCCAAAAGTCAGCAGTCCCAGGTGATGGGAAAAGAGACCATGACATAGGATCAAAGAATACATTTCGATTTAAGTATAGCAAACAGGTTCGGGCTCACTTTGATTTTCGGCTCAGATATCCAACCAGTGGTAATACAAACAACATGAAGTAAATGTTGTAATATTTGGTTACAAAGCTGAGAGCTCTGTGTGTGTCCATGAGAGAGACAGACAGAACTAGGTATTACGATCATGAATCAATGTATAGTGATTACATTTTAAAGATGAAAAAAAATACCAAAAGGAAAAAGCACAGCAGATGATGAAAAGAAATAGATTAGAAATATTATTGAGAAAAAAGGTGTCTGAACCACTACTAGATATGGTAGGAATGGTGGCATGAACTTGGTTTTTTGGAGGTCTAGGGACATCTTCAGAACTTCCACTGCATTAACGGAAGAGGGAAGGGGGGGTTAAGCAGAAGGGGGAATGAACCATGAAAGACTATGGACTCTGGGAAACAAACTGAGGGCTTCAGAGAGGGGGTGGGGTGGGGGACGGGGCTAGCCCGGTGATGGGTAGTAAGGAGGGCACGTATTGCATGGTGCACTGGGTGTTATACGCAACTAATGAATCATGGAACGTTACATCAAAAACTAGGGATGTACTGTATGGTGACGAACATAATACAAAATTATTATTAAAAAAACACAAAAAAATCCCCACATCGTTTTGCTAATCATAATCAAACTACAAGAAGAATTTGGAACATCGTCAAAACACTTCTTCCATTAATCTATGCTATATTAAAGAAACAGACCTCCAAGGAATTTTTTTCTGTTCCCTTTCCAAATTTTTCAACATACATCACAGGGGGCTTGTTAAGCAACATCTCCTCGATTTGATTTCTGGGAGGTTGGGGTTCTTAACCTGGGTTTCACTGGCCTTCCTGCAGCAGCTTTGTGTCTCTGGATCGCATGCACAATTTTCTACATGGGGGAGTTTTCCTTGGACAAGAGTCCATCATTTCCAGAGTTTAAAAGTATAAAAGATCAAGCTCCAATGCATGAGAAAATTTTCCCAAATGGTATCTAACAGTTGGGTTTGTTAAGATCCCTCAAAATGCCCTATTCTTATCATGATCTAAACTGGGGCAATGCATATACTAACAAATGTAAGTAATAAGCAGAGGTACTTATTTGTATATTTCAGAACAAAGAAAGGATTACTTGTCAGAACTACCTGAGCGAGACAGGCACTCATAGGTTTTGTTTTGCATCAGATAATTACCCCCGTCATCAATTTACAGCAGCTAAGATTAGAGGTAATTTTAAAGGTAAAAATGTAAATTCCTTTTCCTATAGAGCTCCTAGGATTGCATTTCGTTCCTGAGATTTGCCTTCATAGTGCTTTTTCTTTCTTTCCATCATATATTTTTTAAAAAATCTGCTTTCACATAAAATATTAATGCCAGAACACCTAAGTTCCTTAAGTAGCCAGAACTAGATCAAACGTGTATCACTTTTGCATTATTTTCTCTGGCAAATGGGAAAATAAAAACCACTAGGAAAGAACAATGGAGTTAGAAACACTCTTTCAAGAAAAAATTTCAGAAACGTCTTTATTTCTATTAGAATGGCTTAAAGACGAACTTAAACTTTAACCCTGCAAAAAAGTCTCTATTACGATATGAGCTTCATTTGTTAATGGTCTAATATATTATGTATTGTGTTTTTGTAATAATAAAAGTTGAATCAGTGCCAGGAAACCCCAACGATGCTCTATATACAAGTTCTTCCCGAACACTCAACACTGCAAGAGATATTACAATTGACATCCCATTTTATAGAAAAGAAAACTTTTTAGTTTTTTCACACTCAAATCACTAGTAATTGAGATTTAAAACCAAGACTCTGGGCCCACACTTTTGGATTCCTCAATGAATCTATCTAAGGCTACTTTACCTCATAATTTTTAAGTACAGCATTTTGCAGCTAAGTCCAGTGAGAAGACCATCCTTACCATGGAAACTGGATTTTTCTATTTGTGTTACTTATAAATTGGCTCCACATTCCATTGTATTTGGGGTTTCTAACAATCCAGTGGTTTAAAAAAAAAAGGGGGGGGGGACCTTTATCTAAACCTCGTACTGTCAACCAGTAAAATTTAAAGCATTAAATAAAACAAGGATATTTTTTCACATGTGAATTTCATTTGTGGTACTTTATGTGAAGACACATTTTTTAAGCCTTTTATTGCCTTCGAGAGACTACACCAGGATCAAATGTCAATCAAAGTGCTTGTCTGAGGGAATTCTCAACACCACAGGACTCGGAGCCTGAGGGTCAGGTTGCTCCCCGGGAAAGCAATAAAACATGGAAGAAGAAGGGAAGAGCGTCAAAAGCTGCCATATCACAGAGGAAAGAATCAAACTTTCAGTCAGAACTGTGATTTACGAACTGTGCTTTCTGTGGCATATTATGCAAGGAGTTTCCTTTTTAGTCTACTCTCCTTCAAAGGTTAGTGCTCCCCAAATCTATCCTCCGAATACAAGCAGAGGGAATCTTACTTACTTCAGTGAGATTCAGTTGTCTGTCTGCAGACCGTTACTACGCAAAAAGACGGGACCAAACCTGAGGAGGTCACGTGGGACATTCTCACCTACACCATCATTCTTTGTCACGCCCCGAGATAAAAATGAGGCCCAATAAAATGTTCATCAGCCGGCCAATCAGGCCTGAAGAACAACGCAGAAGATCTGAGTTTTAAGACATGAGCCTCAGGTGAGGCCCTAGGGGCTGATGGTCTATACTGGCTCTTGGTACCAGGAGGACAACCTCTAGTAAGCCCAGACTCATGTGGCTGCAAGGAGTCATACAGCCACATCAGAACAGCCCCACCTTCCCCACCTTGTTCCCTGATCTGGGCAAAAACTTCCTTTTTTTACAAAAATGTTTTTAAAGATTTTATTTATTTATTTGATAGAGAGCACAAGCAGGGGGAGAGGCAGGCAGAGGGAGAAGCAGACTCCCTGCTGAGCAAGGAACCTGATACGCCATTCCATCCCAGGACCCTGGGATCATGACCTGAGCGGAAGGCAGACGCTTCACCAACGGAGCCAAAATTTCACCCCCGGACAAACATTTCTGATCAACTTATTACTGCACAGAATGTTGAAATCCCATGAATGTGCATTAAAGTTTCTTTCTTCTAAATCACACATCAGCTGAAATGCATCTTTGACTTTATAATGAAGCCACCCTAATCATCTTGTTTAGAAACATCTCTGATTCGGTATGTTTAGATCTCAACAAAGCAAAAACAGATCTGACACAACCCGAAACTGTTTGCCCCACGGGTGGAAATCAACACGATGGGTCAGATTGTTAGCAGAGCCTAAAAGATCATGTGGTTTAGAGAAGGCAATTTTATCTCCACCCACATGGTTTGCCCACAAAACTGAGTTAAGAGACAGAGCTCTCGATTAACAAGGTGGGATTGTGGAGGCAGAATTTTTAACGTGGTTCCCCAGAGATGGCCTTCCCCGAGTCCCCCAGAACCTAAGGATACGATGAAACAGCCCTCGAGCAAACAGGCTGTGATATGCCACAGTTGACCTTGAAATAGGGGGTGTGCCCTGACTTAATCACATGATCCCTTTAAGAAGCCACACGTTTTCTCCAACTGGTATCAGAAGCAGGAGAGAGAGAGATCCTAAGATGAAATGGGTACCCTTGCTGGCTTGCAGACTGAGTCTGACGAAGAAACACCCATTCTACACTTTCCACGAAATGAATTCTGCCAACAATCTGAAAGATCACGAAGCAAATTCTTCCCCGGAGACTATATGGATCAGCGTCCCGTAGCATCAGCGCCTTGGTTGAGCCTGGGAGACACTGAGCGCAGAACCCAGCTGAGCTCACTGGGGATTCTGAGCTACAGAACCAGAGACATCAACATTGCTCTCAGTCCCTGAAACTGGTGGTGATTTGTCCTGTGGCAACTGAAAACTCGCAGGTATTTCCACAAGGATGGAGTAACAAAGCAGTGAGAAGGTTCTCATTTTCACCGATTGACATGTATTTTAAAATGTCTTACCGGAAGGTGAAGATAAACGGGCTGGATTATCAGCAACACGTGACTTCTTTCTCATGTTCCAACATCACCCAATAAACCCTGAAACTAGAAACCTGCCCTAATAGAACACATTAGTGCCAAAAAGGGCATTGCAGTTAATGGTTCCCTCTGACATTCAGATTACACTGTTTTCCAGAAAGTTTATTTAAATATAGGTTACCACGACCACATTAATTAGTAAATATTTTTGAAGGAGGTAATCTGAGGCTATGCAGAATATTCTAACCTGTAGTGATTTATTGTGATGGCCTAACAATGGTTTAATACTTCCCCTACTTTTCCTACATTAGTTAGCATCATTCTGTAAGGAATACTGGTCCCTTCTCCTTATTTATGTATTCATTCATTCATTCATTCATTCATGCCATTTCCTTATTTTGGAGCACAGGAAGAAGCTCCAGGATCATTTTGTATTTTCTGTACCCCTGGCTATAGAATTAGCCATTCCTCCAAGGAACCCTGGATTCTCTTTTTGGGTGATAGAAACCATGACTCAAGGGACACCTGGGTGGCTCAGGCCATTGAGTGTCTGACTTTGGCTGAGGTCATGATCTCAGGGTCGTGCAATTGAGCCACTGAGTCAGGCTTCCTCCTCAGCAGGGAGTTGGCTTCTCCCTCTCCCTCTGCCCTTGCTTGTACTCTCTCTCCCTCTCTTCAAATTAAATAAAATCTTAAAGAAAGGAAGAAAGAAAGAAAGAAAGAAAGAAAGAAAGAAAGAAAGAAAGAAAGAAAGAAAGAAAGAGAAAGAAAGAAAGGAAGGAACCAAGACTTGGGCACCAGATATGCCTGTTGCTACTGGGGTATCACGGAAGTCCCCTCAGGGAGCAGAACCAGAAACCACATGTACCCATGTTAATCCACGTACACAAATACCCAGTTATCTGCCATCCGTGTACCTACATGTGTTCCTGCTGTTCCTCGGATTCTAAGCCAGTGCTATAATGCCATCCTGGCCCTCCCCCTTTCTTATCTGTAACTTATTTCTCAGACACTGAAAGTCCTGCTTCTCGTTATGTATACTTTCAAAGATCTTTGTATCACCACTTAATCTATTATTGCATTTACATAGCACGCAATAGACATCTGGAAGCAGGACCCCCCCCCCCCCAAAAAAAGGAGGGCCTGGGATTGGTGCAAATCAATGACCAAGTTTTATTAGCTTATCTAATAACTCAGAAGAAAATTGTGTGCAGAGAATAGAGAACCAAATAAAATTCAAGAAAGCTGAAATCTGTAATTCAAGGAAAACAGTGGATTAAGAAATGCAGTCTTCACGTCTCTGTGCACCTTGCTCAACTGCTCTTCTGTCTGCTACTCAGCGTAACTTCGAACTGGCACATTGTTCTGATTCTGTTAATTAAGTGGTCAGATCTTCCACATAATTTCACTTCTGTCCTCATTTAATATGGTTTGAAAAGACGAAAGATCTTAATCTTTTCTTGAAAGATTTTATTTATTTACTGAGAGAGAGAACAAACAGGAGGTGCAGAGAGAGAGGGAGAGTCTCGCGCAGACTCTGCGCTGAGCACGGAGCCTGACACCAGGCTCGATCCCACGACCTGAGATCATGACCTGAGCTGAAACCAAGAGGTGGACGCTTAAATGACTGAGCCATCCAGGTGCCCCAAGATCTTCATCTTTATAAATATCATTTTTCTGATTATAAAAGGAATATGTGTTCACGGTAGAACATTTTGAAAATACAGAAATGTTTTGGAGGTAAAACTCATTACTCATGTTTTATGCATCCAGCAGTAGCCTGCATCACTGGGAGGTCTACGTCTCTGGATGGATCATTTTGAATATATATTTCTATGCAGACTTTTTTCACTTTATATTATAGAGAGCACTTTCTCATATTTTTAAATAATATTTAGTAATGGAGTAAATGAAAATATATTGCAAGTTCATAACCTGGCTTAAGAATATGCAGCAACTTAGTATATAAAAGGTGTATTACTTTATCAAAGACAAGTTATTCCACTCAACACACTATATTTTTGACAACTGGTTAACCATTTAGAAACAAACACAAGCCTCATAAGGTTAAATCCCTACTGTATAATATACACAACATTATACTTGAAAAACATGTAAGATTCAAATGTGAAAAATAAAGTCACAAATAACCTAGAAGAAAACAATATAGGCAGCCTGACACTACATACCAAAGTTTAAAATGACCTTTTCTGTTTCTGAATTTATCAAAATAATGGTCATCAGTTTTTTTTCCTAATCAGAAAAATGTGCAATTGTGAGCTGGATCTTCAGTGATTTTCAATGGAGCTTATTTCTCAAGAAAGTACTTTAGATCACCTACCTCCACACCTTTGTTTGGTTTGTTTTTAGGACCCAGATACAACCTCAACAAACTCTTTCTTCAACTGTAACTGAGCAAATCTTTCTGGGATGGGTTAAGGAATATTTTGGCCTAAAAGTTATTGAATAGTCTCAAGTTTCTGAGATGAGACCCCATGGCTGAGATGTCTTCAACCAGAGACCCACCGTGAAGACAGTAGCAATGGTAGGTTAGTCCCTCTTGTTGAGAGTGGACACCGGCAATCATTCCCCAATATCCACACGTCACCATGCCCTATACCGTAGACTTACACAGAGCTGTAGGTCAATGACATCTCAGCAAAACTGAAAGGGAACAGAAGGTGAACAAAATTGCTCTCTGGGTGGATATGTCACGGATGATAGAAGGAACGTCACTATTCCTGGGGGTTCCTGCGTGTCAGACGGTTGTACAAAGTACTTGGCATCAATTACCTCATTAAATCCTCCCGACTCTGCAAGGGAGGCGCTGTTACTCTCACTTTAAAATGAACAAAAGGGAGGCTTAGGTAAGTAAAGGAGGTGTGGCAATGCTTATAGAATATTCTGGGCGGGGATACAGAACTTGAATCTGATCATGAGGCAGTATCAGATGAACCCAAGTTGAGGGACACTCTATAGTAACTGGCCCGGAGACCCCAAAAATGTCAGCATCATGACAGGTAACAGAGAGCTAAGTGAAGGAGAACAAAGAGGCATGCCTTCAAAATACAACACATGGTCCTGGATCAGACCCTGAACTGGAGGAAAAATCTTGGCAAAGAATATTATTGGGGCAACTTGCAGAGCTGGGGCAAGGCCTATAGATTTTAGATAAAATACTCATGTTAAATTTCTCGAATTTTGATAACTTACAGGGATGACCTACGAATATATCCTTGTTCTTGAGAAATACACATTGAGGTATGAGGGGTAAAGGACATGATCTATTCACCTTAGTCTCAAATAGTTCAGAAATATATATACACACAATTATATCAAAATTATATCAATGTATTAGAAAAAGAGAATAAAACAAACGTGAAGTGTCAGAAAGTGGTGAATTTGGATAAAAATACATAGGGATTTTCTGGGGTGCCTGGGTGGCACAGCGGTTAAGCGTCTGCCTTCGGCTCAGGGCATGATCCTGGCGTTGTGGGATCGGGCCCCACATCAGGCTCCTCCGCTATGAGCCTGCTTCTTTCTCTCCCACTCCCCCTGCTTGTGTTCCCTCTCTCGCTGGCTGTCTCTATCTCTGTCAAATAAATAAATAAATAAATAAATAAATAAATAAATCTTTAAAAAAATACATAGGGATTTTCTGTGTTAATCTCGCAACTTCTCTGTAAATTTGAAATTATTTCAAGATACAATTTTGAAAATCCACTGCAATATCTCTGAAGGCAGTAAATATTTCAAGGTTGATTCTTTGACTAAAATCAGGTCTTGTTATTACCTCTTGAATGGAGGTAATAAAATTTGGAGCTGCAAAATTTTTCATTTCATTTGTCTTGAAAGCATCTTAGTTGGGCAGATATTAGTTTCATTGTATTGTGTAAATGAAACGCGTTTTATCAAATATTATAGCATTAAAAATCTTTACTGCTCCTTTTTAAAAACCAGAGCCTATCCAGCAATTTAAATGAACTACTAATCATTTTATAATGAACTCCTCGTAATGTTAGTTTATTTTATGAGCTAATATTAAAAATCAGCCTTAGCCTTTATAGAAATTCCTCAAAGTTCTGCCTATAGTCTTTCAGGAAGGTTCTTTACACTCTATCAGTATCAAATGGGATTTCATTATTATGTATTTATGTAAACACAGATTTGAAATGTAAAATGGTTATTTAAAATTCAGGTCAGCTAGAAGAGAATAAGTAACAAAAGATCTTTTTAGTGCCCACTGATCTTCCAGCCCCTGTAGACATGCTTTGCTTCTTTATACCTGCAGCAATATTTACTAATATTGCTAGACTGGAACATATTCTTTTCACTCAAGTTTAACACAAAATAAATCTGCATCTAATTTCCTATGCAATTTCACATCCATCTTAAAACTCTTAAGGCAAAACACCCTGGGTAGGTATGTGCAGCTACCGAAAAAAGAGATTTTGTTTTATATTTGTTTCTCATAAACCTTATCCTCGGGTCTATCAGAGAACCACTTCTGTAAAATAACTCAAAATGGCAATTTTACATGAACAATTTCCTAATAACTTTTAAGTCAAACGAGTTAAAATTCAAATATGAAAGATTATTAGCTAACATTCTTCAAGTCAGAAAGAATTTCATGGAATATTATGATGTGCATCTGTTCTAAGTTTTCTGGATTATGTGGTTCTTTCTGTGTGTTTTTTTAATCAAATATAGTATTTCCAGGATGATAAGTAAATACATTGTTAAAGTAGTTATATTAGTATTTGCTCAATAAAAACTATTAGAAGAATCAACTATTGAAATCCATCCCCATCCTCAATGAATTTTTTGATGGCAATGACTAGAAAGAATACTTTTGCAAAACATCTATTTTTTAAGATTTTATTTATTTATTTGTCAGAAAGAGAGAGAGCGCACGCCCAGGAACAGGAGGAACAACAGGCAGAGGGAGAAGCAGGTTCCCCGCTGAGCGGGGCTCCATCCCAGGACTCTGGAATCATTATCTGAGCCCAAGGCAGACACTTAACTGACTGAGCCAGCCAGGCGCCCTGAAACATCTCCTTCTTGCTGAGGACTACGGTAACCATCCTACTTCGAACTGCAAATGTCCATCCTCTCTAGCTCCCTATTTCCCTTATCCTGTTCCACTTTATCCAGAGCCCTCCTCACCATCTAAATTCTCTTTGTCTCTACTCCCTACCTCAGAATACAGGCTTCGTGAAGATAGAGATTCTGTTTCTCCCTCATTGTTTCCCAAATGCCTAGACTGTGCATGTGTATGGGGGTGTGTGGTAAGTACTGAATGAATGAATCCATCAAATGATGAAGTTGTATATAATCCCCACCTTACCGAAGACACAAATCTGATTTTTTTTTAAAGATTTTATTTATTTATTTGACAGAGATAGAGACAGCCAGTGAGAGAGGGAACACAAGCAGGGGGAGTGGGAGAGGAAGAAGCAGGCTCATAGCTGAGGACCCTGATGTGGGGCTCGATCCCATAATGCCGGGATCACGCCCTGAGCCAAAGGCAGACGCTCAACCGCTGTGCCACCCAGGCGCCCCTACAAATCTGACTTTTTACGTAGTTAGTATGAAGCAGGGAAGGATGTGCAGAGCCTAACATTTAATAGGACCTAATATTTAAAAGCACTTAGATAATGTGTGAGGTCATTTACATATTTCATTTAACATTCAAATCAATCCTGTATGATAAGTAACTATTGTAATTTCGATGATAATGAAACTGAGAGCCAGAGGACTTAAGTAACTCCCTCAAGATAATGGAGAAATCAGAAATTCAATTCACGTATGTCTGGGCCTGGTACCCCGCCTTTTTCATTACATTACATTACCTCCCTCATCCCTATCCAACACACATCCTTCAGTTAATTGAATGGCAAGGTCAACATCACCTGCCATAGGTTGGTTTCCCGAGAAAGAGTATCTCAGACGGATTTGTGTGCAGGTGGTATACGGGAGAAGGTGCTCAGAACAACACCTGTGGGAGTGAAGGAAGCAGGACTGAACAGAGGAAGAAGATAAGCTCTGACAGCCCTCCCAACAGAGGCCCCAACCAATCCCACCAGAAGCAATGGAGCTGGAGGTTCCTACAGAGTTGTTCTAATTGAGGCTAGGGGATTAAACCCAAGATCAGCATCAATCAGTATTGGGTACATGGAGGGAGTATAACCATGAGCCTTGAGCTACCCTTAGCTTCCTTCACCGAAGGCAATGCCTAGAGAGTGGCTGAGCTGTGACCTCCCAGCAATCAATACTGTGGACAGCTGGGGGCAAGAACCGGTCCTCAAGGGCATGTGGGTGGCACACTGCAGCATTTACTCTATCAGCCAATTAATAGAAAGGAATAGCTGCTAATTAACTCAGAGGGAACCCTAAGATTCTATATACTCTTGGGGTGCCTGGGTGGCTCAGTCGTTAAGCATCTGCCTTCGGCTCAGGGCGTGATCCCAGGGTTCTGGGATCGAGCCCCACCTCAGGCTCCTCCGGTGGGAGCCTGTTTCTTCCTCTCGCACTCCCCCTGTTTGTGTTCCCTCTCTCGCTGGCTCTCTCTCTGTCAAATAAATAAATAAATAAAATCTTTAAAAAAAAAGATTCTGTACACTCTTCTTCTGTATTTCTCAACACAATGAAACCCCTTATAAAACTAGTTTATGAATTAAATCTTAACTTGCTTGTCTCCATTTCATGATTTCCAAATTAGCACATTTTGAGAGGAAAAGAAAAACTTGTTTATCTTCAAAAATTTTCTGTATTGAGGGGCACCTGGGTGGCTCAATTGGTTGAGCGTCCAAGTTGATTTGAGCTCAGGTCATGAGCTCAGGGTCATGAGATCGAGCCCTGTATCGGGCTCCACAGGGAGTCTGCTTGAGCTTCTTTCTCCTTCTCTCAATCCAACAAAATAATTCAATTCAAACTTTTGGAAGGGTATTGGCACATTTATGTTGTTGGATGCAAAGATAGGACGTGGTCTAGCCATTAACAGATACAGATTAGTTTTTGCTGGATAACCATGGAAAAGACATTGCAGAGAAGACTTTTAAACTATATCAGGAAGGCTGAGCAGGACCTTATAAGTATATACCGAATGCAGAATGAAATGGCACAAAGGCAAAAGATATGTTCAGATAAGCAGGGAAAAAAACAAAACAAAACAAAACATGGTACAAGTCTCAGGAATGATCAATATTGTAGTCCCGACTTCTTGAGAGTTTAGGTGTTTACTGTGAAATAACAGAAGTCAAAAACAAACAAACAAACAAACCAACAACCAAAAAAACAAAAAGTCAATTTGAAGCCATATCATAGGTCCTTAAGTTCAAAGTAATGAGTGTATTTATTTGGTGGGCGATGGGATGTGAATAAATGCTCTTGGAGAGAGCGGTGACATCATCACATCAGCTCGTGTATAGGAGCATATCCTGGTATAGAGCCTTTTCTGGCCTTTATAGGGCCTAAGGCAAGACTATAAATGGACACCCCATAAATCGGATTCTGTAAAAGTGTCCTGTCTTTGCAAATCCCTCCATAATCATCTGGAAAGCTAAATTCAAATGATATTTTTTGTATTCTTCAGATCCTCAAGCCCACCCCTGGAATGGACCATGGCAGGAGGGAGCCCTGCGCCCCCTCCCCACCAGCCTACTCCTGCTTTCTACCAAACCACTAAAGACCTACACATCCAAATCATGCCCACATCCTTCTTCCACCCCAGGGCAACTGCCGCTCTTGCTGCTCAGTGCGCGCAACTGGAGTGACTTACTCTAACTAGGAAAGACTCAGGGAAGAGCCCTTCCAGGCCACAGAAGGAAAAGGAAGCCAGGGGTCTCAGGTCCCCAAAAGACATAGAAAGGGATGTACAGGTACAGCTGGGCACATACCCCTGACCCTGAAGATTCTTTTGCCTTTGGAAAAGGCACAAGAGAAGAGGGCCAGAATGGGACCAGCTAAGTTTCCAGAAATGGCATCAGAGCAAGGTTCCCATGTGCCTGAGCCTAGGGATGTGATGTTTATGATGTATGAGGATATGATGAATGAGAAGACAAATCTAACAGCATAAGTTACAGGTAAAGAAAAAAATTGGATTATAGTGGGAGAAGTAATAACAGAAAGGAATGAATGTGAGCAATACCATGGAAGAGGAGTCAATAAAATATGGTGCCCGGATATGCAGAAGGAGAGCTAGGACAGAGAAGGCGGGTGGAAAGAGGCTGCCCTTAACTTTCAAACCCGCATGACTGAGGAAACAAAGGTATTCTCAACAGAGGAACCCATTTGAAGGAAAAATAATGCATTTGAGAAAGAAATAAAAGATTCTAGTCAAGACTCTCTCCCACAGTACTTGCCCGGAAGTATATTCAACTCTATCCTTAGGGGAGACCCAGAGATCCATGCTTCATTCTCTGAACCTTGAAAGGAATAATAAAACTATAAATATGAACTATCTCATCAATCACTTAAAATTATTTCCCATTTTCCACAAACACATAGAGCGTTGCCGTTTTAAATAAAAGCATTTGGCTATGCAGCTCTTTCCAGGATATTTAGACATGGCTGGAGGAGAAATTTTAAGATTTATATTCCAGTTCTTAATGACTCACTCTGCTTCGGCAAATGAAAAATTAATGAAATTTGTTGTGGCTGGTGATAGAATAATTTACCCAGTTTTCTTTTGACTAAAACTACCAGTTAAAAATGGAAATTAATGAAAATAAATAGGGTTAATGGTAGTCCCAGGTGTGTGACGGCTGGCTTAATATCCTCAGTGCTTCTCAGGGGCACAGAGAAACTTGGAGAGCCTGGACTACCTTATAAAAGTGTGTGGAATGTGGGTGTACGAAGGTATGAGGATATGAAATACCAAGGTTTACAGCAGCAAAAGTTCTAAAACCCATCATTTCCCATGATCTCAAATCCTCACTCTTCTAGAGTTGTCCAGAAGCATATAACTTCTTTTTTCCTCCCATATAGCTTTAAAATAATTTATGATTCCTTTAAAAATCCATGATTTTAAAATGCATAAATTTAAAAGCTAACCTCAGGTACACATTTTACAATTCTTGACTATTTTTGTTCAGTAACACAAATTCAAAAGACCTAAAGTTAAAAAAAAAAAAAATCCTACTTTTCTAAGACAGCGAGCCCATGTTTCCAAGGGAAATAGTCCATATGGATGGGGGTGGTAGAAAACCTGTATTCCTCTTACGGAACGTTTGTGGAAAATGTTCCTTTTAAAACCAACATGTTTCCCCATACGGGGAGCCGGTTTGCAGCAAAGATGTTGAGTAGACAGTGAGAGAAGCAGTCAGCCATCTGGGTAGCCGGCAACTGTCAGCCACGGATGCCGAGGGCACCCCTAAGCTCAGGCACTCAGGAATATTCTAGAAAACAGAGGGACAGCCATTACACCTCGCAGGATAAGCTCTCGACACCCACAGACCTGAGCTGTGGGATCGTTCTAGAAAAGGGACAGTTGAAGGAAAGGGGAAAGGAGGTGTGATGGATAGGTTCATTATCTTTACCATCATGTTCAGTTATTGATGGAAAACACGGGCTGAGGCCAAGATGAAACCACGAGTGTTTTTATGATAAGTGAGCCTCTGTCATCTCAATCAGGGAGATTGGCAGAGGGTAAGTGTATCGTATCTCAAGGCACCTGATTTGAGCAGGAAAGGGAGACAGCCATGAAATGTGCCCCCAAGCTGTCCACCCTGCGGGGTCTGGTCACTGTGGGGGGGGGGATGGGGGGACGGAAAGGCCACAGGTTGCTGGGCTGGAATCCCAGCTGCTCTGCTTATTCCCAGTTTCACCTTGCACAGATTATTTCACCTCACTGAGCCTCAATTTTCTCACATGTGGAATGGGGCTAATGATTGTTGACAGAATTAATAAAATAATGCTCGGAAGAGTATTTAGGGCAAAGCCTCAGAGGGCAGGGAATCTGCCTGCTTTACCTTTAACTACATCGGTGTCCAAGAGTCAACAATACAGTTTTGCTAAGGGTAAATAGACAATCGAATTTAAGAGGGGGGTATTAAAAATGCATGCTGTCTCAATTTAAAATCTTGTAGCATAATGATTATAGTAACATACAGGTGTGCTAGCTTAAATGTTTAAGTTCATAGTTTCTCTTACATTTCCTCATATATATGGGATAGGACATCACCACCGGTTCCGGCGACTTTAACCAATACAAGAAACACCTTCAGTAAAATTCTTCCACTTCGGGAGTAAATTCTGTCTGTTCTCTGCCTTCCAGGCTGATGATTACAGCGTCTCACCTGACCAGACAAACACCTGAGTACCGATTCCCAAGGCCAAGATCCTCTTGGCTCATCCTTGTCTGCACACTTTGGGTAATTCATCACTGACTTGCTCAGGACTCCACGACCTAGAAGAACACTACTACTACTGTCTGTGGGTTTGTTGCGGCCATGGCCTCTAAATCCATTACCCTAACACAACCTGGTGTTGGTGACTGTGGGAAAGCACGCTGCAGACCTAGAAGATCCTTAACAGATGCTCTGAAAATGGGCGCACAGGGAGCCCTGAGCCTTCTAAGCACAGAAGGGCAGGGAACGGGCCGCAGGAGGGCTGGTAGCTGCCTCGCTGACACTTGATTCTATCAAGGATACCTTATAGATTGTTGAGTTTGAAAATGTTGTAAGAGTTTTATTGAGGTATAATTAACATCAAATAAACTGCATACGTTTCAAGTGCACAGTTTAAAACTTTTGACATTTACAGACTCTCATGATTCTATCACTGCGCTCAGGATCACGAGCATACCCATCATCCCTAAAGGTTCCTAGCAACCCTTGACCATCTCTGCCTCCTGCCAGCCCCCTCCCTAGGTAGGCCTACTCTGTTTTCTGTCACCAGGGATTAGCTGGCATTTTCTAGATTTTTATATAAATGGAACAATATAGTATGCACTCCTTTTTCTATCTGGCTTACTTTACTCATTATAATTATTTGAAGACTCCTCTATATTGTTGAGAAAATCAAAACTTCATTCTGTTTATTGCTGAATAGTACTTCATTGTACTATCCATTCAAATGCTGATACACACTTAGGTTATTTCAAGTTTGGGGCTGTTATATAGAAAGCAGTCATACATATTTGTGTAAAAGTCTTGGTCTTTCCATAAACTTTCATGTAAATATCTAGGAATGGAATGGACAAGTACATGGCAGGTAATACATTTACCTTTTTAAGAAATGACCAGACTGTTGTCTACAGTGGTCATACCATTTTACATTCCCACCAACAATACGTGGAAATTCCACTTGCTCCACATCCTCGTCAATGTTCGGTATGGTCCATCTTCTAAATATTGGGCATTCTAAGATGTGTATGGTAGTGTTTCATTGTGGTTTTAATTTGCATTTCCCTATGACAAACAGGATGAGCAAATTTTTACATGTGGTATTTAAGATCATTTTCTCTTCATTGCAGAAATGTCTGTTCAACTCACTTGCCATTTAATAATTGGGAGTTTTGTTTTCTTACTATGAGATTTGAGCGTTCTTTATACATTGTGAAATCAAGTCCTTTTTCAGATTATAATTTGCAAATATTTTCTCTTGGTCTGTGGGGAGAAAATATTTTCTTTTCTTACTCCTGTTTTTTCAAGAACAGAAATACTTCGCCTTAATGAAACCTAATTAACATTTTTTGTGGATGTTTTGGTATGATATATTAAACAAAACTGAGTAACTAAAGTTCACAAAACTTATCTACTATACTTTTTTCCTTGAAGACTTCATAGTTTTGGTAAAGAGGGCACGTATTGCATGGTGCACTGGGTGTTATACGCAACTAATGAATCATTGAACTTTACATCAGATACCAGGGACGTACTGTATGGTGACTAACATAATATAATAAAAAAACATTAAAATAAAATAAAAAAAGGTACATTTTAACTGATTTTCTGTATATGGTGCAAGGTATAGAGACTTTTTTTTTTTTTAACTTAATGGATACTCAATTGTTTCAACACCATTTGCAGAAAATGCTGACCTTTCTTGGCTGAATTGCCTTTGAACTGCCGTTGCAAACCAACTGTCCAGTGCTATGGACTCAGTTCTGTATCCCTATCCCAGCCCATATGTTGAAGCCCTAACCCCCAATATTAAGGTATTTGAAGATGGAAACTTTTGGGAGATATTTAGGTTTAGATGATGTCACAAAGGTGGAGGCTTTATCATGGGATCCGTGTCCTTATAAGAAGAGCCACCAGACAGCTTGCACTCTCTCTCTCCACAGGACACAAACCAAGGAAATGCCATGTGAGCACACAGCAAGAAGGCAGCCATCTGCAAGCCAGGAAACAAGTCCTCCCCAGAACCTAACCGAGTTGGCACCTGGATCGCCAATGTCCAGCCTCCAGAACTGCGAGAAAATAAATTTGTGTTGTTGAAGCTATCCACTCTGTGATATTTTGATATGGCGGCCCCCAGCAGGACAGCAATATATGTGTGGTCAATTTTGCAACTTGTTATTCTGTTCCATAGATCTGTTCGTCTATCTTGACATCAGTACCACACTGCCTTAGTTACTGAGGCTTTAAAATAAGTTTTGAAGGCTGGTAGGGTTGTTCCTCCAAATGTGTTCTTCTTTTCAAAGTTCTTTGCTATTTGAGGTCCTTCCAATTTCCACATGAATTTTAAAATTAGCTTGTCAATTTATACAAAACACCCTGCTGGGATTTTGACTGGGATTGCACTGGATGTATAGTTCGATCTGGGAGGACAATACCAAGTCTCATGAAGACAGCATATCTCAACATTTCTCTTGGAAAGGCATCGTAGTTTTCAGTGTACAGGTCTTACACATCTTCTATCACATTTATCTCTAAGTACTTCATATTTGTGATGTGATTGTAAATGATATTTTTTTCAATTTCTTAATGTCTGTTGCTTATTTAAACCATGAATACCTGTAATATTACTTACTGACATATCTGAACATGACCCTGGGAAGAGGTGGTAGACTTGAAGCCATTCATTCATTCATTCTTTAAGCAGCCTCCATGTGAAGTCCAACATGGGGCTTGAACTCACGACCCTGAGATCAAGACTCAAGCTGAGATCAAGAGTTGGATGCTCAACAAACTGAGCCACCCAGGTGCTCCAACTTGAAGCCCTTTAAATACTATTTGAAATATTCTGATATTGTACTTGCCCTAATGCTGGGAATATGGGGTAAGACAATGACCATATACCATACTTTGTTCCGAAATACTCCCACTCATATTTCACTCTATGAATGAGGCATGAGAACAATGTGAGGCCAAACATAGCTAAAAATGCTCATTTCATATGGGCACAGTCTTAATCAGAATACACGAGTAAATGTTACATTCGAAGGTAATTTTTGGCAAGAATGTTCAGAGTGTTTTAAAACACTTTTTGTCAGGCATCACAAGTGATTAGTATAATAATGATGAGTCTAACCAATTAAAATCTTTGTTGCCTATTCAAAGTATGATTTATAACAAGTCATTTTTCTTCTGCACTGTATGGAAGAAAAATTAAGAAGCAATCATTCAGACTTGGAAGGAATAAAAATGACAGCAACACAAAACACTAGCCAAGTTCATTAACAAGAAGATTAACTTCAAATGAAACATTTTTGTATCTGCTCTTGAAGAGATTTTCAAATTTACATTATATTTTCTTATCTTGTGGCACCTAAAGGAAATTATTTGTCTGAATGACATGCTGGAGAATAACGATGAGGGACTGAATTGTTTTGTAAGTAGCTCAATTTCCACCACTGAATGACCTTATATTTAAGGCAGTAGGGATAAAGAAACTGTTTTATGGAAAAATACTAAGACATCCTGATGCTTCCCCAACCAAGTAGAAAAATGTGATCCATTTTATATAAATAATAATTCATATACACATGCATAAAGACTTTCTCTAGAACAGAAATATTCTTTTATAAATTCTCTTGTATTTGAAGAATTTTTCTAAATAACTAATTTCCCAATTTACCTAAACCTAACGTATCTTGGGTTACTGATCAGTTACTGACAATTATACTAAGTTAAATCAACTACTAACAATATATCTGAATTTATAGTGTATAGAGATTATCAAATAAATTTAAAAAAACAACAAAAAAAACCCCTACTTTGTGTAACTAACTTTATATTTCAGGTGAAGCTGTTTTTCAGAGAAGTCCAGAGACTATGTGTTTAAATTCTGTTGATTAAATTATCTTCATAGTTGTCTGTAGAGGCTAGGCCAAAGTATTCCCACACTAACATCCATAATTTAGGATGTGTGTGTTGGATGGGGCTGTGCATATGCGTGTGTGGGGGGATGTGTGTGTGTGTATAATTAAATTCTGTATGCAATACAGTTTCTTCCAAACCAAGATGTGATTCCCATAAATCCCCTGATGGGCTCCTTGACATCAAAACCCAATGAGTTATTGTATCCCAGGGATGTTTACACCAAGATATAAGAGAATGTGTCTGTATCGTGAGTAATCAGTGACGTCAGAAGAACAGACAGCTTTTATATGCCTGTGCACTTGGGTTCTGTGCTGTGCTGGGCTGCCAGGTTCTAACATCCCAGTTGGGGCTTGTTGTAAGTTCAGTTATTCATCCATGCCAGGAGGACTGTAATCATCAAAGACCATTCAACGGCAAATGCCTAACACCAAACTTCATCATAGGGATGATGGTGCCATTGGAGATCTCAGTATGACAAGAGCACAGATCACGAGGGATGCATGTGAGGGATGAGACTGCAGGGGTAATGTACCAGACCTCTCAGCAGGGGGCACCGCAGGGAGCCCTTGGGAAGGAAAGGGACATGACCCCATTTGTTTTAGAGGCTACTGTGGGTTGAACTGTGTTCCCCCAAAAGCTATGTTGAAGTCCCCAGAACCTATGAATGTGGCCTTATTTGGAAATAAGGTCTTTGCAGGTATAATCAAGTTATGTGCCACACTGGATTAGGGTAGGCCCTAAATTCAATGACTCATATCTTTATAAAAAGAGAGAGATTTTGGGGGCGCCTGGGTGGCACAGCGGTTAAGCGTCTGCCTTCGGCTCAGGGCGTGATCCCAGCGTTATGGGATCGAGCCCCACATCAGGCTCTTCTGCTATGAGCCTGCTTCTTCCTCTCCCACTCCCCCTGCTTGTGTTCCCTCTCTCGCTGGCTGTCTCTATCTCTGTCAACTAAATAAATAAAATCTTAAAAAAAAAAAAGAGAGAGAGAGAGATTTTGAAACAAAGATACACAGAAAGGGGAAACAGCCATGTGCAGACAGAGCCAGAAATTGAAATGATGAAGCTTTAAGCCAAAGATGTCAAAGATTGCTGGCAACCACCAGAACCTAGGAAGGACGCATGGAATGGATTCTTCCCTAGGACTTTCAGAGAAAACACGGCCTTTGGACTTATTTTGGACTTTGAGCCTCCAGAATTATTAAAGAATAAAATCCCATTGTTTAAGACACTCAATTTGTGGTCATTTATTATGGCCACTGTAGAAACTAATACTGAGAAATTATCGTAACCATAATGAGCGGAGGAGATGCAAGGTGAGTAAGACCAGACACAGGGTGACCAGTTGGGATGAAGAACAGTAGTCCAGGTGACACCACATCATGGTGGCACTAATCAGAGGAGTGGCAGTGAAAACGACAGGACACTGGTAGTGTTGATCATTACTTAGAAGGTACAATCAACAGAATTAGTTGTCAGTGGTATGGAGATGCCAGGGGAGGAAGGAGTCAGGGATAGTGTCCAAATTTCTGGTTTGAAAAGCACTTATTACAATAGGTAGCCCTTGCAATAGATTTGCCTGGGAGGAGAGAGAAAGTGAATTTTGTCCAAGCACATCTGAGGTACCTGAGTGATATGTAGTGGGCATGCCCCATAGGAAACTGGGTCTGGAGCTCAGGAAAAAGTTTCAGGATGGAGATACAGATATGATAATGTTGCTATGACACTTTGGGCTTCTGCCATAGTATCACTTAGCACACTCTATTTTAAACACCTGTTTACCTTAAATCCTCAACAAGAAAGTAAGCCAAGACCAGAAAACAGAGGGAACAACTTCTTTTGATAAACATGGCTCTCCCCAAAAGGCCATCTTGTGGATGGAGTAGTGATACTAATAAAGCAATTTTGGCTCTTCTCAGTCAATTCTGCAAAAGAAGCTGGCCCTATGCACTGGCAGCTTTTTAGCTTTGGAACTTAGCTACAAATCCAGGACAAGAGGGAAAAATCCCACTAGATATTTTATTACATCTTTCATAGACTACCCAATGTAATTCTCCCAAGAATAATCTTTGCTTAAGAGATAATTAATTATAATCCTAAGGCACAAAAAGAAACAAACAACCCTAAAAGTCTCAGGTGATACAAACAGAAGGGTCCTGAGGTTGGAGAAATGAGCCGCAGCTGGACTGGAGCCCGTGGGGCTGGGTGGGGGAGGCTGGCTACAGTCCCATCAAGATAGCGAATGGGACTGAGCCCTTCCTAAGGCCAGAGTTCAAGAGTATTTTTACACATGAGACACAAGCTTTAGAAATAACTTTCTCTGGATGCATTTCAGACCTAAGACACATGCAGATTGAAAGTGAAGGAATGGAAAAGCATTTATCATGCAAATGGCAGTGAAAAGAAAGCCAGGATCGCTATACTTATACGGGACAAAATAGACTTTAAGACAAACGCTATAAAAAGAGACAAGGACACTACATAATCATTAAGGGAACAATCCAATAAGAAAATATGACAATTGTAAATATTTATGTACCCAACAGAGGAGCACCCAGATACATAAAGTGCCTACAAACAAACATAAAGGAACTAATCAACAGCAATACAGTAATGGTAGGAAACTTTAACATTCCACTTACGTTAACGGACAGATCATTGATACAGAAAATCAAGATAACAGTGGCTTTGAATGACACACTGAAACATGGATCTAACGGATATACACAGACCATTCCCTCCTAAAACAGTGCAATACACATGCTTTTCAAGCACACATGGGACTTTCTCCAGAACGGATCACATGGTAGGGCACGAATCAAGCCTCAACAAATTCAAACAGATTAAAGTCATACCACACATCTTTTCTGACCACAGTTTTATAAAACTAGAAATCAACCACAAGAAAATATCTGGAAAGAACACAAATATTTGAAGGCTAAATAACATGCTACTAAGCAATGAATGGATCAACCAAAAAAATCAAGAAGAAATAAAAAATTATATTCACAGAAATGAAAATGAAAATACAATAGTAGAAAATCTTTGGGAGGCAGCAAAAGCTGTTCTAAGAGGGAAACTTATATTAATACAGGCCTACCTCAAGAAGCAAGAAAGATCTCAAATAAAGAACCTAACCTTACACTTAAAGAAGCTGAAAAAAGAACAAACAAAACCTAAAACCAGTGGAAGGAAGGAAAATAATAACGATTAGGGCAGAAATAAATTAAACAGAAACTAAAAAACAAAACAAAACCCAAAATAACTGATCAATGAAACTAGGAGCTGATTCTTTGAAATGAACACAAAACTGATAAACCTCTAGCCAGACTCATAAAAAACAAAGAGAGAGAGAGAACTCAAATAAATAAAATCAGAACTGAAAGGGGAGAAATAACAATACAAAAGATTATAAGAGAATATTATGAAAAATTATATGTCAACAAATTGGACAACCTAGAAAAATGGATAAATTCCTAGAAATATGTAACCTACCAAAAGCAAATCAGGAAGAACTAGAAAATTTGAACAAACCAATTACTGGCAATGAAATTGAATCAGTAATAAACTCCTAACAAAAAGAAGTCCAGGACCAGATGGCTTCACAGGTGAATTCTACCAAACATTTAAAGAAGAGTTATTACCTGTTCCTTTCAAACTATTAAAAAAAAAATAGAACAGAAAAGAAAGTTTCCAAATTCATTTATGAGGCCAGCATTACCTTGATACCAAAACCAGATAAATACATCACAAAAAAGAGAAATACAGGCCACTATCTCTGATAAACATACATGCAAAAATCCTCAACAAAGTATTAGCAAATTGATTTCAACAATACTTAAAAAAAATCATTTACCATGATCAAGTGGGATTTATTCCTGGGATGCAAGGGTGTTCAATATTTGCAAATTAATCAACATGATATATCACATCAACAAGAATAAAAACCATATGATCATTTCAAGAGATGCAGAAAATGTCCATGACAAAGTACAATATCCATTGTCTTTTGCCAAAATACAGTATCTATAAAAACTCCCAACAAAGTCAGCTTAGAGGGAACATACCTCAACATAATAAAGATCATATATGAAAATTCCACAGCTAACATCAACTCAATGGTGAAAAACTGAGAGCTTTTCCCTTAAGATCAGGAACAAGATAAGGATGACCACTCTTGCCACCTTTATTCAACACAGTACAAGAAGTCCTAGCTACACCAATTGAACAAGAAATAACAGACATCTAAACTGGTAAGGAAGAAGTAAAGCTTTCACCATTTACAGATGACATGATACTCTATATAGAAAACTCTAAAAACTTTTCCAAATAACTACTAGAATTGACAAATGAATTTACTAAGGTTGCAGGATACAAAATCAATAGAGAGAAATCCATTGCATTTCTATATACTAATAATGAAGTAGCAGAAAGAGAAATTAAGAAAACAGTCCCATTTGCAATTGTTCCAAAGAGAATAAAATACCTAGGAATAAACTTAACCAAAGAGGTGAAAGACCTGTACCCTGGAAACTATAAAACACTGATGAAAGGTATTGAAGATGACACAAAGATGGAAAGATATTCTATGCTCATGGATTGGAAGAACAAATATTGTTAAAATGACCATACTACCCAAAACAATCTATAGATTTAATACAATCCCTATCAAAACACCATCATCATTTTCCACAGAACTAGAAAACATAATCCTAAAATATGTATGAAACCACAAAATACCCTGGATAGCCAAAGCAATGTTGAAAAGAAAAACAAAGCTAGGGGTAACATGATCTGATAAAGGGTTAGCTTCTGAAATATATAAGGAACTTATACAACTCAACACACAAAAATCAAATAATCCAATTATAAATGGGCTGAAGACATGAACAGACATTTTGCCAAAGAAGACATCCAGATGCCCAACAGATACATGAAAAGATGCTCAACATCACTCATCATCAGGGAAATGCAAATCAAAACTATAATGAGATATCACCTCACACCTGTCAGAATGGCTAAAATCAACAACACAAGAAACAACAAGTTTTGGCAAGAATATGGAGAAAAAGGAAGCTTCGTGCACTGTTTCTAGGAATGTAAACTGGTACAGCTATCGTGCAAAACAGTATGGAAGTCCTTCAAAAAATTAAAAATAGAATTATCACATGATCCAGTAATTCCACTACTGGGTATTTACCCCCAAAATTGAAAAACACTAATTCAAAAAGATACTATATATGTATATGTGCCTATATGATTATTGCAGCATTGCTTAAAATAGTGAAATATGAAAGTAACCCCAGTCTCCAATGATAGCTGAATGGATAAAGATGTGGTATGTATGTGTGTATGTGCGTGTGTGTGTGTGTGTGTGTGTGTGTGTGTATGTGTAATAATGGAATACTATTAAGCCATAAAAAAGAATGAAATCTTGTCATTTGCAACAATGTAGATGGATCTAAAGGGTAAAATGCTAAGCAAAATCAGTCAGAGAAAGAGAAATACCAACGAATTTTACTCATTTGTAGAATTTAAGAAGCGAAAAAAATGAACAAAGAAAAAAAGAGGCAAACCAAGAAACACTCTTAACTATAGAGAACAAACTAAGAATTACTAGAGGGGAAGTGGCAGGGGGGAGTGGGAGGGTGAGTGAAACAGGTGAGGGGGATTCAGAGCACACCTATCCTGATGAGCACTGAGTAATGCTGAATCACCATATTGTACACCTGCAGGTAACATAATGTATGTATGTTTACTGGAATTAAAATTAAATAAGGAAGGAAGGAGGGAGAAAAGAAAAAAAGAAAGGAGAAAAGAAAAGATCTCTCTCCCTCTCTTTCTCTCTCTCTGTTGGTCCAGCTAAGTGTTCAGGAGTTTTTCCCTGAAAGAAACAGAAACCCAAGCCTTACAACTTAGAGATCTGAGCTCTTTCTCTCTGAACTTCATGGTACAGGGACATCAAGTTGAAGCCCATCCTCGCAAAGGCAAATATGAAACACATGAAATAGCTACAAAGAGATGCTCCTGGCTCGAGGGCATCTGTCCGTCCACCAACTGCACTGAAAATGGGCATGCACTAAGAACAAACCAACAAACAAAAAACTCCACAAGCTATATAATAAACCACATAATAAGGAGGTAGAGTTCACAGGTAATAACAAATGTTAGCATTAAAGTAACAGAAAATTTCAAAAACTTTGTCATTTTAAAAATAATAAAAAGGTAAAGCAAAGAAAGGAAATAGAAATGGGTAATAATATAAAACAGACATGAAAACAGTAATGGCTAACATTATGTATTGATCTGTTAGTATTTGCTAGTTACCATACTAATAAACATACATACTATACACATCACTTGGCTTATTAATCACCAATTGTATGTAGCCAGGTACAATTATTCCCATTTACAAACCATGAATCTGAAGCACAGAGAGGTGAAGGAAAACAAGGTAACACCTTCTAGACGGTGGGACTGGGATTCGAACCCAGGAGGTCTCCACTAATCACTGCGGTGTGCCAAACAGAAATGCTCGAAGTCGTATTTAGAAAGGAATCACTGGCAACAACTCAGTGGGTGGGCTGAATTTAAGACTTGATGCAGGTGAAAGGAGAGAACTGCCCAGATTCCATCACAAACGCAGCCCAGAATGATACGAACAAGAACACATAGACATGAGAAAAGAAGGAAGGCTGGCAGGATGAGGAGCTGAAGCCTGGAGTATCAGGAACTGCCAAATGAGAGATTAGAGAAAGTGAGTTGAAAGGCAACATGTAGGGGTAATGCTTAGAATTTTCTAGAATTGAGGAAAACTATATTCTCAGAAGGAAAGAACATACAGAGGGATAGGAAGGAAAAATAAAACATATCTGTGCCTAGACAGACCCTAGTAGGAAAGATGCTGAGCATCAAAGACAAAGGGACAGGTGCCAAAGAGAAAGACACAGGACCTTTAAAGGCACTGTGATTTGACTCACTGCAGACTATGAATGTGAGAAGACAATGGAGTCGTATTTAAAATGTTGAGGAAAAATAAATTTTAACCTAGATCTCCATGCACAGGCAAATGCACACAGAGGCAATGGCAGAAAATATAAACAGATCATCTATGAACAACTGTGGAAGAATAAACCCAAAAGGAATGAGATGGGTATAAGAAGAAATTACAGGCAATGCAATAGGTAAATGAGTTGGAAACCTACATTGGTAGTGTCTGAAAAAAGACAGTCATAATAATGATTAATTCCAGGCAATTTACCAACCAGGTGGAATCAGAGACTAGAAAAACAGAGGGAAGGTGGTAGGAGTGATTTAAACACACAAAGATCCTTGTGTTATTTAAGGGAAGGACAGAGCTTCTAGTTAACATTACATGTTTGCTGTACCTATTACAATCCTAAGGATTAATCATTAAAAGAATAGAAAAAGGTTAAAGTTCTAAGAGATGGCACAAATGCAATTCACGTGACAGAAGGAAAAGAAAGAGAAAGGACATATTGACCCAATATGAAACAGAGATTTTAAAGACAAAACCAGCTTATGTGCAAAATTTTAAAGACAAAACCAGCTTATGCGCATTTAGGAATACAATATATACATAATAAATTATAGACACATGGGCAGGGAGGGTGCACATGGCCAACCTCAGGAGATGATAGTGGGAAGGAGGGAAAGAATGGAGAGGAAACCAAAGAAGCTTGAATTGTGTCTGTAATGTTTTATTCTCAAATAAAGACATGAATTATCAGATTCAAATATGACAAAGTATTAAAATGTCATACCCAGTATTATATCCTTTTAGGTACTATCATTTTATTAATTACAAAAAGGGGGGGGGGGAGAAGCAGTTTCAGAAATGTTAATTCATCTTCCCAAGATCATGGTCCTTGAGGAAATAGAGCTTTGGCTTATTTTTTTTTTTCCATCACAGGGACAGAGCCTGGCAAGTGGCATAGGTGTTGGAAGATAGGCAAGAACTAGGATAGTTCCTGGAACGAAGGACCTTATATTAAATGCCACCATTTAACAGGGTGGCACAGGGCTGCATTTGGCATCCGGGGCTCTGTTCCAGCTGTAAAGAGGCCAAATCCCAAGAGAAGCAGAGGCTGTGACCTAAGGAAAGTTAGAGATCATCGAGTTCAACTGTCTAGGTTTCCAAATTCAGAACCAGACACCCAGAGAGGTACTGGCTTGTTCCAAGTGATATCGTGAGTGGCTGACTCCACATCTAATGCTATGTCAGTTATACCAAGTGCTCTAAAGGTTGGTCATGAAGTAGCAGAACATTCTTGGGAATGATGCTGGTGATGATGCCAATGCTATTGATAACAATAGTGAAAACAAGATGGCGGTGGTGCTGACGATAGCAGCTTTTTTTGAGCATAATTTAAATTCTAGACACTCACTCAAATGTTTTATAACAATCCTCTTGATTATTCCTCTCGACAACCAAAAAAAGGGAAAAGAAAGTTAGGTACGATCATCACTGCCATTTCTGGTTAAAGGAAAACCTTCCATGGTCTTGTAATTTGCAACTGACAAAGTGGATCCCAGGCCAGGCAGGCAGACTCCTGGGCTGGAACCCTTCACCACAGGCTACGCTGGAGACTCAAATGTCAGGGGAAGGGGACAGGGCCAAGTGGGAGCTCAGCCCCATCTTGGTCAGGTTCCGCTTACTCTTAGGTTTTCCCCTATTACTCCAGATGCACGGCGTGGGTGTGGCTTAGAATATGACACCATCTGATGCCTATGTGGATTCTGTGTGGTTTCAAGTCAGGTGGAGAGAGCTCAAAGCCACAGTAAGCGTGTGATAGATAGACTCATGAGTTACCAGACCACACCTGCAATAATTTCTCTTAAAGACAATTTTAATTTTCCTGTACGTAAGGGAAGAGTCCTTCCGTAAACAGTACAGCATTTTGTCCTCTATCTGGTGTGGTAAAACCATTACCACAGCAAAACAAACAAACAAATAAACAAACAAACAAAAAAAACCCTACAAAACAGTGCTTAAGCCAAGGAATACAAATAACCTGCCTCACATCAACCAAACGAAGTGAAAACAATCCATGACCTCAGTTTCTCTGTTAAGGAGATGCTATTGGTTAATGGATGGTAATCATATAGATGGTAAGACGGCTAGATCTAGGACTCTACTGTCTGCACAGAACAAGGAACTGGAGCTTGTCCCTTCTAGAGGCAGACCTCTAGAGTGGGATTCTGAAGTCAGAGTACTGAGCTCACATTTCAGCCCCATCATTCAACCATCTACCATGTGCTGCACTCATACTAGTATTAAGCACTCTGAAATTTTACAAGAATGGTCAAGGATACATGTCCAAATTAACCAGTTTATCAATATTTTCATGGTCCACTGAATATCCTCAGGAAAATAAAGCAACAGTTCCCAGTACATGTAAATTTTACATGTGACAGAACAACAACCTGAAATGTTGTGTTATGTACAGAAATTCCGACTATGTAATTTGTCTTCCAAGAATAAAAATCATGTGATTTGCAAAGAAGCATAGATATTACCCAAAAGGATACACACAGTGCCCAGAGGACTTTCTATCTCTTTCTTTCTTTCTAACATCTATTTTTAAGGTTTTTAGAGGGAAACAAGTGAAACAAATCAATCTGATTTGTGAAAAGTTAGGATTTCTTGTGTCAAACATTGAAATTCAAAGAAAAGATTAAAAAAGAAGAAGAACATAGATAGTCCAAGTGAAAAACAGCTTACACACACAGAACATCAAAACATTAAAAAAAAAAAATCAAAGCAAGGTAATAATCAAGAAGGGTTAACCTAATAGGCTTCCTTCATTTGATTCTGATACAGGGTTTTAAGAAGACATACCTGATAGATAGAAATCACAAAATGGCCGCTCACAGCTCAAATCATTTGCAGAAATGTTTGTTGGTTTTTGTTTGTTTGTTTGTTTGTTTTTTGGGGGTTTTTTTGCTTGCAGAGCTCTTTTCAAAAATCGAGTTACAAAATCACACCTTATATTTTTTTTCAAAACCTAAGTTTTTTGTACTAAAAAATTAAAAAAAAAAAAAAAAAGCCTAGCAATGAGCTGGAGCTCGGGAATTGCTGTCCTCTTCATGTAAGGGTTTCTAGTTTTCCCCCTTACCTTACTCGTTTACATTACCAGCCTGCCCCCTGTAGACAAGCGAGCTCATAATCCCTCACCTACTGCCCAACAGATCCAAGTGGAGAAAGTGATCAATGGCAAAAAGAAATGCCTGATTGGGCTTCATTAGAGAGGTTGATTTGTTTGTTCATTCGTTCATTCATTCGTTCGTTCATTCGTTCACTCATTCGTTCTTCATTCATTCAATGAATACATGAGTATCTGAAAAGTGCCAGATACTGAGCTCATGTAAGAATATAAATATTTGGACGTCTCATCAAGGTGACATGCAGCCATGGATCTCGATGTGTATCAAAATGCGTATAATAGAGAGAGTTGAGGACAAAACAGTGATGGATTTTAGGAAATCGAATGAGAAATTCTAAGTTCTAACTTTTGCAAGGGACCCAAAGGAACGGGAATTTGAAAAAAGAAAGGGTGGGGGCACGTGGGTGGTTCAGTCGGTTAAGCACCCGCCTTCGGCTCTGGTTGTGATCCCTGAGTGCTGGGATCAAGCCCCATGATGGGCTCCCTGCTCAGTGGGGCATCTGTTTCTGCTTCTGCCCCCTCCCCCCTGCTCCTATGCACTGTCTCTCTCAAATAAATAAAGAAGGAAGGTAGGGAGGAAGGATGGATTTAAGGAAGGAAGGGAGGGGTGGTCAGCAGTGTAAAAATGTGGCTGAGAAGGGAAGTCCAAAGACAGAAAAGGAAGAGCATTCTCTGATTAAGTAGCAAACTCCTAGTGACATTTAAGAGGGCACTTAGAGTAGGCTGATAAAGCTGGGCTGAGCAGTGAGGATATAAGAACAAAGGGCATAAGAGAGAAAGGCATTGCTGAGGGAAGGATGGGGTCAAGGAGAAGGTGGGGGAATGGGAAGGGGGGGTGGAGTGGGGAGCCGGTCAGAGCAGAGGGCTGAATACATACAAGAGAGACAGTTCATGGGAAGAGCCATATGCCAGAATGAATTCAGTCTAGCTGGAATACCACTGCATTCTGATACCAGAGAAAATCTGGTAACTTTTCCATGAACCATACCCTCACAGTCACTTCTTAAGACACATCCTAGGAGCGGGTTTACTTTCACCCTATAAGGTTTCTTTAATAGGCACCCAAATTCAGTGACAATAAGCTACAAAAGAAAACCTGTCCATTTTCAATTATGTTTTATTTTCTGGTGTTCCACTTGTGATTTCAATCAGAAATGATTGAAAATATTTCTGTTTCTTTGGCTTTGTTGGAAATGGCATTTTTCACACAGGCAGTTAATCTTGGACCAATGGAATCAGGAGGCATTATTCTTTAGAATCCTCTATGTATAATCAAGGGAAAGAAATATTCAAGTACAAATGATAGGTCTGCGCACTTTATACTAAAAAGATAATGTTTATTGCATTCTTTTGTGAATGTACAGTGAACATGGTATTTCTTCCAATGTTGCCGCTAGGAAAAAATCTAATGGCAAGCACGTGCTCCTCAGATAAGGATCAAATGAACTAAGCAGAAGAAAAGAAGAAAGTGAAATGCTTTTAGCTCTGAATGTTCATAAGGTAATGTGGCGTATGTAAGATGACTTATCGGGATCTTGGTTTTGTTTCTGTAGCTGCAAAACGGTAAGAAAGAAAAAAAAAAGCTGCTATCTGATTGTGGCTTAAAAATTAAAAAATTCCCTAAATGATTTCTTCATAGAAATTTCAAATAAAATGCTTATAGTGTAATTTTTAAATGAAAGGATAATGGACGCAAAACTGATTTCCAAATATTTTAGGAATGAATTATATCCTATTATTGTTCCTCTCCAGCAGACACTCCAGCACCTGGGATTTGATACAAATATAAATGTGTATTGGCTCTTTCTTTCTTTCTTTCTTTCTTTCTTTCTTTCTTTCTTTCTTTCTTTCTTTCTTTCTTTTTTTTTAGAGATTTATTTATTTCCTTATTTGAGAGGGAACCCAAAAGTGTTGGGGGGGGCAGGGCGTGAGCAGGGAGGGGAGAGGAAGAGAGAATCTCACACAGACTGTATTGGCTATTTCTGATTCAAGTATATGTATATACACAGGGCACTGAATTTTGAAAAGTCTCGTCTATCTCTACAGCGATAATTGAGATGTGTTGCTTACTGGAAAACAACAAGAGAATACTGAAACAGAGCTGTCGTATTTGTCATGTGTTCTGCAACAGATGTAGTTCAAAGTCAACTGGGTTCCTCTTCCATAATATGTGGGAAGAAATCCCAATGTTTGCTTCTTGAGGTCTGTCTTTACAAGTAGAATTCAGGGACCTTTTACAGTATGTGTCTCTGGGTCCAGCCTTTGGAGCCCATCCACGGGGAATCTTCACGTGCGTGATCTCCACCTCTACCACCACCAGATGTGAAGCCCAGCAAGGCTCCATCACCTGCTGCTGTGTTCAGTCAGTTCAGGGATTTCCAAATTGTCAACCAATCATCTTCCTAAGAGTCAGAGCAAAACTGCGGCACAAAGTAGGCTTAGCAGAGACCTTCCCCTTTTTTAGCGTCTTTATAGAGATTGTAGATAAGGAGCACAAAGCCGAGAAACTTCCCCATTAATACAAAAATGATATTACAAAAGTTCATCAATTAATCCTAAAGCCTATATAAATGTATTATAAGTCCACCTGGAAAGAAATAAAAATGGTCATCAAGGGTCTGTGTCCGATATTAGGATCGACAGTAAATAAAGAGCCTGTTTTGCTTGGAGCTCAGCATGTGAGACAGGAATTTATGCAGCACTCAAACAAACGTGTGTAACATGTCATCTACTCACCCCTGCAAGGCTTTCTCTCCAAACCAGTCTCCTTTCCCTAAAGTTCGAAGAAAGACTGGGTCTTCGCTGGGTGAGTCTTCCCGAGTGACATTTACCTACAAAGAGAAACAATGGAAGTCTATATCCACTGCACACACTGACTGATCAAATCAACACTAATTGGTAATGTTAATTCCACTTTTTGTTTCTTCTTTTAAACTTACTGTCATGAAGCCCATGAGGACGTGATCACTGAAAGGACCAAAGAAGAATATCACAAATTTCCATGAAAACCACAAGAAATGCCCTCCAAATATTGTTATGCTGTTTCAAGCTGTTTTCAAGTAGTAATAAGTTACTCAGAAATTTGAATTTCACTTACTCCTCCTTCCGACCTCCTATGAGGCAAGCACTATAATGGATTAAGGGAGCATTCCCCCAATCATTTTTAATGGGTTTATATGTTTGAATTTTTAAAATATATGAATTGCCTAATACAGTATGTATCCTTCTGCAACTTACACTTTTTCTCTCAATATCATTTTATTACTTATCCATGTTCTTACATAGAAACCTAGTTCATCTACTTGAATGCTTCTGTGTCTTCCATTCTATATGTTTATCCATCCAATTCCTTATAGATGGATGTTTAAATTGTTTCCATTCTTTTCTGCAGTGAACATCTTTCTATGCACCTCGCATGCATGTCCCCATTCCTCTGAGACAATGCCTGTCTATTTTCCTAAGAATCCAGCCTCCATTCAAAGGCCAGTCACATGTTCATGAAGCCTTCTTACAGGTCTCTAACCCACGACAGTCCTTAAGGTCCACATACTTCATTCAGAAGGATTTCATTTTTTTAAAGATCTATGAATTGCATGGTTATCTTTTTCCTTTTTTACCATAAGAGTGTGCTCTTCAAAGACATGGGTTTATCTCTGACATTCTCTACAATTTATAATAAGCACCTAATAAAGAGCTGTAAGTTGTTGGAACAGAAAGGATTTATTACCTAAACAAGATATCTGGGCCCATACAGGCCTTTTGACTTGGGTGACAGTCCACGGAAGGAAAGTAATAATATTTCTGTTGCATGAATAAAGACATAATGCAGTAAGTTGTACCTTTGTGTTAATTCATTTCCCTTCAAGTTCTACTAATATTCATAATACTGGCTATGTTTCTTCTAGAATGGTTAAACAGTTAAAACTCACCTGGCTGGAAAATGTAATGAAGTAGAAAAAAACTAATTTCTTAAGACAATGCTAGACACTTAAGCACATTTAAAAATACTGTGCTTCAGGTTTCTAAGTTTAGAGAATGGATGACAAAGACCAGAATTTTTATAAGTATTAAGAATGTACATGCAAGGTGGAGGGAATTCAATTATTATTCTCCAATGATATATTTGATTACTTTTCCACACTGTGTTTCAAAACCAGGGGGATACAGTTTTTAACCCTCTTACGCCAAGCTATATCATAGAGATGCTCATTTGCATGCTGATGAGGCTTTCATAGATGTGGGTAGAAATACACTAGCCCATTGATTCTCAAACTTCAGGGTAAGGGGTCTTATTCAAAATTAAGGCTACTGAACTTCTTACTAGATACATTTCCTGAGGCAAGGGAAACAAAAGCAAAAATGAACTCTTGGGACTTCATCAAGATAAAGAGCTTCTGCACAGTGAAGGAAACAATCAACAAAACTAAAAGGCAGCCTATGGAATGGGAGAAGATGTTTGCAAATGACACATCCAATAAAGGGTTAGTATCCAAAATCTATAAAGAATGTATCAAACTCAATACCCCAAAAATGAATGATAGTGTTAAGTAATGAGCAGAGGACATGACTAGATATTTTTCCAAAGAAGACACATGAAAAGGTGCTCAACATCACTCATCATCAGGGAAATACAAATCAAACCCACGATGAGATACCACCTCACACCCATCAGAATGGCTAACATGAACACAAGAAACAACAGGTGTGGGCAAGGATGCAGAGAAAGGGGAACCCTCGTGTACTGTTGGTGGGAATGCAAACTGGTGCAGCCCCTCTGGAGAACAGTATGGAGGTTCTTCAAAAAGTTAAAAATAGAACCACCCTCCAATCCAGCAATTGCACTACTAGGTATTTACCCAAAAATACTAACACAGAGGGATAAAATGCACCTCAACATTTATAGCAGCTTTATCAACAATAGCCAACTTATGGAAAGAGCCCAAATGTCCACTAATTAACAAATGGATAAAGAAGATGTGGTATACATATACCACAGAATATGGCTCAGCCATCAAAATGAATGGAATCCTGCCATTTGCAATGATGTAGATGGAGCTAGAGTGTATTATGCTAAGCGACATCAGAGAAAGACAAATACCATATGATTTTACTCAAAGGTGGAATTTAAGAAAAAAACAGATGAACGAAGTGGGGAGAGAGAGAGGCAAACCATAAAAGAGACTCTTAACGATAGTGAACAAACTGAGGATTACTGGAGGGGAGGTGGATAGGTGATGGGTTAAATGGGTGGTGGGTATTAATGAGGGCACTTATTGGAATGAGCATGTAAGTAAGTGATGAATCACTAAATCCTACAAGTGAAACTAATACTACACTGCATGTTAACTAACCAGAATTTAAATAAAAACTTGGAAGAAAAAAATAAAGGCTAGCAGACTCCTATTCTTGAAGTTCTAATTTAGTGGGACTGGGAAATCTGTATTTGAAAAAGATTAATATTGGTGATTTAGATGCAAATGTTCTGTAGACCAAACTCTGACATACATCAATTCAGCGTTTTATTTCTAGGTCTCAGTTTTCTCATCTGTCCTATGAGGCAACCCAACAAGATTATTTGTCAGTCCTCACTACTGAAAAAAAAAAAAAAAAAAGTCACGAACTCAGGTATAATATACTACAAGATCATGAATTCAAAATTAGATATAAGGATACATTACATAATTACACATTTGCCGTCTGGTTGTAACAACAACAGCAAAAATGATCAGAAATTCCAAATGGTAGACAGATGCAAGGCGTGGGGAGATTTCGGTGGCTTCGGGAATATTCTTTACAAAGATGTTACTGAAATGCAGTAAAAGAGCCATAAGAAGTGGGCCACCTATCGAATAGACCACTTTCTGCTTACATGACAAGTGTGAAGGAAAGCCCATCTGCATAATCCATGTATGTGAAAAGATAAGCAGTTCAAAGAGCAAGAATAAAAGCTCTGTTTTAAGGTTGTAATTTCCACACTGTTTCTTTGTACATATAATGAATAATTCTAAATATGCACAGACACCCGGCATAGACATTTGCATCTTTAATTCTAAAAACATGTCCGGGTAGAGAAAGTTACATACACAGAGATAGCCTCTTGACCTATATTACTTTGGCCTCTATCACTTAGTCTTTTCCCTGAAACCACGAAGTACTTTATAATCCACAACGCTATGGGAAAGAACTGGCTATGGAGCCTAACCCCTGTTACCCTCATCACCTTGTCCAAAAAACAGGAGGGTTTTCTCAAAAGAGGGTGTGGGTATGTGTTCATGAATTAAATGAGAAAATCTATGAAAAGCATCCTCTTAATAATAAGTGCTCGGGGTGCCTGGGTGGCTTAGTCAGTTGAGCATCTGACTCTTGACTTTGGCTCAAGTCATGATCTCAGGGTCATGAGATCGAGCCCTAAGTCTGGCTCCCCACTCAGCAGGGAGTCAGCTTGATTCTCTCTCTCCCTTTCCTTCTGGCCCTCCCCTGGCTTGTGCACTCGTGCGCTCGCTCTCAAATACATAAATCTTTACAAAAAATAAGTGCTCAAAAAAGTTGGGTTACTTTTCTTATATTTCCCCCCTTTCTTCTACTTCTCTCACCTATTTCAGAAATTCATGCATTTGATTGTAAAAGAAATATCCCCTATCACTACTACTGCTCTCTCATTGTTGCTATAAAATGCTAGAGCATAAACTTCTTTTCCTTCTAGACAGATAAAAGAGAGTGTGTATTCTAATGTTCTTTTTACTTATCTATATGTTGACTTTTTCTCTATAAGACATATGTGTAGTCTTGTAATTTGAGTTTTTAGAAACTATTTAACTATATGTATAATTTAAAAAATTAACAATCAAAATAAAAATTAGATACTTTTAAAGGGACGTATAAAATTGATCTTTGATACCAAAGTGTCCAATAAACAAGATCAATGTGCACAGCCAACATGTTTAATCAGAAACAATTCATAAAGAAAGAAAATGTGTTAGTACAGATTAAGCGGGTTTTATAACAAAGCAATGTTTATAGTAAGAAAAGAAAGAGCGTGGAATTTACAGGTTTATGGGGAAGACCCGACTGGAGAATGAGGGTTAGTGAGGTAATTATTTTCCTACCTGGGTGACTATTAGGTTACAAACCCCAAGGAGTCCCTAAAACAAAGCAGTTCCCCTTTCAATGTTCTGCATATGTCACTCAAAAATTTGTCCTGTTATTTCCAAATCAAAATGCCTCCTGATGCAAATGAGGACACTTTGGAACTCTGTCTGGTAGTTTGGGATATGTACTAGGTAGGAATTTTTTTTCTGAACTTGAAGCTTGCCTCTATTCTTTGAGTCATGAGTTAAATTCAGTGTGGGCAAGATTTATGATTCCTAAGACTGATTTGACAATTGAACCCTTTTTTACAGGGGTAAATTAGTTTTTCTCTACCCTGTGTCCTAACCCACTCTCCCAACATGTCTGTCTTGAATCTTATGTTCGTGATCCCCTTTCTAATGTTGGCAATTTAATGCACGTGCCTACATGCACTCACATCTCATTCCATGCATAAGTACCATATATTTGCCTGTTTTTGAACTTTAAAAATATAAAGCATGCCACACATATTCTTCTGCAACTTGCTTCATTTGATCAGTATTGTATTTGCGATTTATCCAGTTCTTCCATGTTCATATACATAGCTGTAGTTCATTTCCTCTCTTTTCATATTATCCTATTATATTAATATATTTTATATGTGTTTATAGATTTTACATACTATATTTCATTAATTCTTCTAGAGATGTCACTGTGTTTCAGGTTTACATATATAACTACTGTTCTATCTCTTCATTTCTGGATATATTTTTCTTGACTTAGTGCAATGGTTGGGGCACCTAGTTCCACACTAAACAGAAATGGTGATAATGTGCATCTTTTTCTTGATCTTGATCTAAAAGGAAGGGCTTCTTATGTTTTACTCTTACGTATCCATATACAAATAAAACTTCCATAATTTTCATATTCAACAACACCAAATATCATGTTAAGCCAATTTGTTTAACCAACATGCTTAAATACTTGTTAATTCTAAGGAAAGCCATGTGGTTTTAAATGGCATTTAATGGACAAGAACTTTTTTAAAAATATATTTTATTTATTTATTTGAGAAAGAGAGAGAGAACACAGAGGCTATGGCTGGTTTAAAAAAAAAATTGTTGAGTGTGTCAGAGGAGTCTAACATAGTCTTACCACTTTTCTCCCAGAATCCCCATGGTGCTCTGAAACATCGCCAAGGGAATGGGTTCCTGTGGTGCATTTCCTCAGGATTTCCATTTACACATATTACAAAACTCATTAAGCAGCACCGCTAATACACCTGTTTGCAACTGAAACCGGTCAAAACAGCAGCTTCTCTGAGGTACTGCTTGAAATTTACAGTAATGGGGTAATCACAGAAGTCTGTCAGAAATTCATCTTAAACGGATAAATGCATCATTCCATGATAGCAAAGGATTAGCAGTGTAATAAAGAAAAAATAAATCCAGATAGTCGGGACAAAAAAATCCCCCTGTGACCTACTGAATCATTTTATATTCATGAGGATTTTCGATTTCCCCTGATTCTTTAGTAAATGTTAAGAAATAAAACAGCAAATCCAACACTGTATACATAAACCACAAAATGTTAAGGTTCCTTAGCCTCTAACATTGGAAAATTTAAAATACAGTTTTAAGTGTAACTGTGGTCAGTCATGTCATTTCTTGATGGCTGTAAGATGCTGGTGCCTGATATTTCTGTCTCAGGTTTTCTGCTGTCAGTCAGAAGAACAGGTATAAGACAAACACAAATAATGCTGTCTTCACTTTAGTGTGACAGGTCATTGGTCAGTCCCGAGAGGATTTTCGAAAATGTGATCCCACAAGATTTATAATCTTTCACCTATCCTGTCCACTGCGGCTCTGTACATCTCTCTTTCCTATTTTAGTATGAGCCATAAAGTCCCAGAGTCAGTCATATTTGTTAAATTAGAAGAAAAAAACTCACATTTTAAAAAACTCTTCAACATTTTTATTATTTACTTTTTAAGTTATCTCTATGCCCAACATGGGGCTTGAACTCAGGACGCTGAGATCAAGAGTCACGTGTTCTACAGACGGAGCCAGCCAGGTGCCCCTAAACTTACATTTCAAAGTAACAATTATAAAAATGAAAACTGCTATACAAATCCCCTTCCACTGGCATTTCCTTTCCTATCACTTACCATACTTAGTACATCCAAATTCCTCTTAAGCATCCCTTAGGATGAAGCAAAGTAAGTTCTAATCATTAGTCACGCAGTAAAGACACTTAAACACAAAAATGATTATGACTTCACTGTTGAAAGAAATGAAAGGTATTTTTTAGGGTATTAGAGCATTCATCGTCACGAATCCCCATTTTCTAATTCACTTAATTATTTCATTTTTAAATAAAAGTTAAAAGATTTATAATACTGATAACTTAAAATCATATAAAGGGATAAATTTTGATTTTTCATTCCTATCCCTGGTCCACCCCTTATTTGTCCCTCTCCCTGTAATTTACTGCTTCTAATAGTTTCTCAGTATCCATTCAACATTTCTTGATGAAGACACAATAAAACATGAGTGTATTTACATCCTTGTTGTAAGCAAATTGCCTAAGGACGCTGAGACTGGTAAGTTTCCTAGCGGGATTCACACTTGGGCCATCTGATTGCAAAGCCCAGGTGTTTCAAGACAGCGAGGCTACGGCTCCTGATCACTAGGACCTTTCTAGGGTTTTGGTTTTTTCTTTACTGTTGACGATTTTTAAAGCGACCTTAGTCTTTTTCTTGTTGAGCTATAGAAATTATGGAAATCTTCCCACTTATGCAGATAGTTAAGCATGGTTATTAAATTATAGAATTCAAGCCATTTTCTGGTGTTCAGAATTACAGTTTTTCTTCCTCTGGCATCATTTTTGGGAGATCCATTCTCAGCTATTTCTCTTTCAAGACCCTGCATGTGTGCATTTCCGGGGGTGGCTGATACCAGGCCCCCTGCCCCCAGGGCTTACCGTTCCTTTGCTGATGATAAAGAAGGTGTCCCCTCTTGCACCTTGTCTGATGATGTATTCCCCATTCTCATAGTGGGTCTGAAAAAGAGAAACAGCAACAGAAAAAAAACATTAAGAAGGGAGTAATGTAACAAAAGCTCAATCTCTTCAAATATCAGCTCTGCAGGGATGCATTCATCCTGATGGAGTTTTACCCAGACTGAGAATCCATTATGATTTAGGAATGAGTAATAGTCAATGAACAATAATTACAGAGAAATCATTTTTATCATGCTCATGCTTAAAACTATTTTGTTAATGCCATTTTTTTCTGGGCAATTATATTCAGATCTTTAAATCCATTTTAATAGTTTGATAAAAAAATATTTTTTTCTCCCATCAACTGAGCATGAACTAAAACAGCAGAGCTGCTAATTAAACTTTTTTGTAATATTTTGTCATTTTCATTTTGTTTTTGTATTCTTGTCGTGATGGATAGGCTTTTTTTCCCCCCTTGAGAAATTACTGTGGCATCTAAAGATCTTCATTTTGAAACCAGGATGATTTCTGGTGTGGGTTAGATGGCCCTAGTTGCTTTTTAAGGCACAACTGCATGCTTTAACGTTCTAGCTTCAGCAGTTTAGATTTGGCCCCGTCAGACGGAATGTCTTCATTTTATGGACTGAATTCTAGCCCAGCATCTGCAAGCTCATCAAGGAGCATACGAGAAGCAAGGTAAGGCTGCTAGAGGATGATACAGTGTATCCGTGCTAGGATGTGGACACAGTCACTAGGTCCATTCCCAGGGTAAAGATTACTTCTGCAACGAACAAAAGTAATTTCTATAAGGCGATGTGGGAAAAAAAAGTATATTGCTGGGTCAGGAGATATTACAGAAAAATGAGACTGTGCCATCTGGCCACATTCTTCTCTGCAGCTTAGCAAGGGAGCCATTTTGGGGGAAAGAAAACATTACTTCACACACTCCTTAGAAAACAGATTTCGTGGTTTGCATGTAGGAGTCATGAGGCCAAAGGCTGTGATTCGTCCTTACCCTTCAATACCATGTTCCTTAATCCTGTTGTCTATTCAAGGTTAACATTGCCTTTTGCAAGTACGTGGCATTAAGAACAACCATATCTTTCTTTGCATATCTAGAAAATTAACATACTACCTAATCTTTTTTTTTTTTTTTTTTTTAAGTTAGAGAGAAAGAGAGAGCACAAGCAGGGAGAGCAGCAGGCAGAGCGAGAGGGAGAAGCAGAGTCCCCACTGAGCAGAGAGCCAGAAGTGGGGCTGGACCCCAGGATCATAACCTGAGCCCAAGGCAGATGCTTAACCAACAGAGCCACCGAGGCACCCCCATACTACCTAATCTTACCTTTTTTTTTTTTAACTCATAACAAGCTTTAAAAATAGGATAATAGAATGCATATTCTTCAACTGATTTCTTTTAACAAGATAGCCATGCTCCACTGTGACATCTAGGTGTTTGGGAAAGGCCAGATCTTTAGGACATGCAGATGTGAAAAGCAACAATCACCACAGTCTTCTCTCCTGTATCAATTCCACAAACATTTCTGTGTGCCTCTGAGTCAGGCCCAGTTGTAGACACTGATGATACAAAGATGAGATGCAAAAATCTCAGAGTAGCACCGTCCACTGGCTTTTGCTCTGAGGGTGGCAGTGTTCGACAGCCACGCCGTCCAGTACAGCAGCCTCTAGCCACATGTGGCTACTGAGCAGTCAAATGTGGCCTGTGTGATTAAGAAACTGAATGTTTAAGTGTATTTAATTTTAATTAATTTAAATTTAAATACACATGGCCAGTAGCTACTGTATCAGCACAGGTAGTAGCTAAAGCAAAGGGAGGAGTTGCAATCTGTACTAGTTCGGTAGGGGGCAGGCTGGAGCATCTTTCCCCACTCTCCAAGAACAGAGCTCCATTAGTCAAATTCAGGACCTCTCTCTTCCCTTCCGCACTCTGCACCAGAGAAGGTGGTGTGGCTTACTGGGCTGGTATGTCTGGAAGTCATCAGCTAGGTAGGGTCGCCTCAGTCCCTAGTCTCTGTCAAGTGGGGGGGGGGGGGAGCTCCCCCAGAGACAGACATTCTCTGTGGCTTCTCCAGGGGAAGCAAAATGAAGCTGCCTCTGCTGGGCTTCTGTCACAGAGCAAGTATGGCCACCCAAATACAGGGCCCGGTTTGGGAAGACTGTTTGGCTCTAACACCTAAGGCACATTCCCTAGCCTCCATGTTTATCATTAGTAACAATAGTATTATATTAGTTCCATTTACCTTAGTCTTTGTCATATTTCTCACTTGTTTCCTAATCCAAAACCTCTCAACCCCTGCCCCCGCCACAAACAACTATGCAAATGCTCTATTTTCTGTTGGTAGGGCTTATGTAATGTCTGTTGTATTGTCTCACTCTGTCTCCAGGGCTTCCCCATGGAGGAGATTCTTAAGCTCCAACAGAAGTATGAGGAACAGGTTACAGGATGTTGAGCAGGAGAATGCCTCTCCGAAAAGAAGAGAATTAGCAGCTTATTATGCCCACATAACAGTAGCAGAAATACTATCATGTTGGAAAAAATAGAAAAATGCAAATAAAAAGCTCCAAACTTGGAAGAATCCTTAGCTCATCTGAGCTCATTCTTCTTACTTATCTCCTCCTTAAAAGCATATCCCTACTCATATGATTGTCATTTCCTTTTAAAAAGCCAAAACTATTTGTACTATATTAAAAAGTACGAAGATAAGGGTTTCTCAGGCACACCACCACCGACATTTTGAAGCAGACAATTCTCTGTTGCTGGGAGCCATCCTGGACAGTCAGTTCAGCTGTAGGATGTTTGGTGGCTTCTATGGCCTCTACCCACTAGAGGCCAGTACCACTTCCAATCCCAGTTGTGGCAACCAAAAATGTCACAAGATATTGTCTATTACCCTGTTGGGGGCAAAACTGCTCCCAGTTGAGAATGTTTGCACTAAATCTTTTGTGGTTTTCTGGACCTGAAATAGCAATTTATTATTTCTCTTGATACCGTGTGCTAGATGATTCTTTGGCTTCCCTTGGTGTTGGCTTGAATCAGTCTAATGCCTCACTCTTGTGGTAAGCATTGGTGCTGGTCTCACACAGGTGACTGTCAGCTTCTATTCTCCTCCACACGGGCCTCTCTATGGGGCTGCCCAGTCTCCTCCATAGCAGGGTGGTCTGGGGGAGAGCCTCCTTATATGGCAACTGGCTTCCAAGGAGGCAAAAGCAGAAGGTGCCAGGCTTTCCCAAGGCCCAGACTTATGCTGCATCCAATGAGTTCAAGCAGGTCCCAGGGCCAGTCCTGATGCAAAAGGAGGGGATTGTACAAAGGTGTGAACCCTAGGAGATGGGGTGCATCAAAGCCATGGGAACACAGTCTCCCACAATCTTCAAGCTTCATATGCATGAAACTAAGCTCCTGAACTCCTTCTCCTAGCCCTGCCTCTCCCATGCCTTCCCTGCATCAGCGAGGCCTACCGCATCTTTTCTGGTACTTGGCCAATCATCTTGGAGTCATATTGAACTCTTCTGTCTCCCAGGCCCACCAGTGCTCTGTCAGCAGCCCTGCTGGCTCCACCCTCAGATTACATCCAGAACTCAATGACTCCTCCGTCTGCCACTATGGCTGCCATGTTCTCCTGCCCAGTCCATGCAGTCCCCTCCTGACTGGGACATCTGCTCCTATCTGACCCCATCGGTCCCCCTTCCCACCTAGCAGCCAGGCAATTCTGTGAACACACAGTCAGCATCTGTCCCTCCTGTGCTCATACGCCTGCAGGGGCCCCTCTGCACCCATGGGCACTGAAGCCCCCAGAGGCTGCAGGTACTAACAGTTTCTGCTCTTTTGCTTCACGGACCTCGCTGCCTGCCTCCCTCCCCTGCATGATGTCTGTTCTAGCCACACCACTTTTCCTGATGTTCCTTGAACACCCAGGCCCATCTCTGCAGAGGCTCTGCCCAGTGCCTGAGATGTCCCTACATCCCAGAGAGCTCAGAAGGAGCTATATTAGGACAGGATCTCAAATGACAGGAGCATGGGTATCAAGGAAGGCTGAAGGTAAAGGAATCCGAAAGCAGGATCGTCGGACCCTGCCGAGAGCTGGGGCTGTGGCTTCTGAGAAGGAAGGATCCACTGCCAACCCCAGCCTAGTTTAGAGGGAGCCTGACTTCTCTCTTCTCTCCCATCTGGTATCCCATTGGGGCTCCCCATTGGCTGAGTTCAGCTGAAAGGGGGCAGGGGAACCTTCCCATTCAGGTCAGCCTCTGGGCAGAGAGAAGGACCCAGGAATAATGAAAAGCAGGCCAGGGGGCAGGTGGACTGCATCAGCCCCATGTTTGACAGATCATTCACTCATGTCTCAACCGTCTCCTCCACTGGAACGTCAGCTCCATGAAGGAATTACGTTCCCTGTTGTTCCCCTTGCACCAAGAAGAGCACCTGGGTGTTCTCTAAACATTCACCAAGTAAATGGCTTATGTGGTAAGGACATTTAGTGCCCCACAGAGCAAGGGCTCTCTCCCTTCCTCTGCTGGTTTGCCCTCACGAGATGGGTCCACTGCTCCAGGCATCACAGTGGGGTCAGAGGCAGAGAAGGGCAGCCTCTCATCTTACAACTCCTTCTGGAGAAGGGGTGCCAAAACCCCTGGCAACTGTCCCCATAGGTCTCCTTTGAGTCACACATCCATTCTTAAATGAACGCTTAACAAGACAAATGAGAATACTCCAAATGGTTTTCATGTCTCAAGATCATCCCATGGAGACAGCAAGAAAACCATTCAAATGAAACCAAACTTCTAGCAACAGGAAAATGTGAAGGACAGACCGCAGAGGCACCCAGGAGGGTATGGACCAATCCAAGGAGTCTCTGAAGGGTCAGGACGGGGGTGCCTGGGGAAGGAGGACAGATAAAAGCAGGCTGCAAGACTATGAAAAGGGAAGACTCGGGTCATGCTAGCAGTCTTCACGTCCCTGCCGAGCTGTGGTAAAGCAGAGCGGGGCAGCCTCCCGGGTGACCGGCCAGAGCATGTAGGGGGAGCTCGTAGGGTTTCAGCTGACACCTCAGGGTAAGGAGGCAGGGCATACAGGTCCAAGCAGCTTCAAGGTGGAACCGCCATGCCCACAGCACACATTAGCAGAGGCGGGGTGAGCATGGGCCAAGCCACTGCAGAAGAGACGGAGGGTGGGGTCCAAGGATGCCCGAGGGGGGACTTTAGGGCATCTTCTAGCTTTGAGATGCTGCAGTTCTCTGACAGGTTGTATTTCCCAAAGATGGCCGCCAGAGAGTTTCCATTCCATGAGCTCTCCTGCGTGGTGACTTGGCCATTCTTCCATTAAGAGCTGGAGTCTAATTTCCCTCCTCTTGAAACGGACAGGCCTCGGCAGCTCTTCTGTGACAGCAGCCTGCGTGGAAGCCACAGTGCATGACCCTGAGGTCATCTTGGAAAAAGCCTCCCAGCTTCCACTGGTTCTCAGGAGTCTTCATCCTGGAACCCAGCCCCATGCCGTGAGAACCTCCAGCCACAGCTAGGGGTGACATGCAGGGGATCTGGCTGATGGTGCCGCCCCCACACAGCCTGAGTCACCTCTGTCACTGCAGTCAGCAGGGAGACACAGGAGTGCAGGGGACTCCCAGCTGGGACGAGTTTCAGCATTTGACTGTCCCCATTTGAAGGCCCAAATGTCATGGAGCAGAGACGAGCCATCCCTGTTGTGTCGAATTCCTAACCCACAGAACATAATAAGCACAATAAAATGGTTCCTATCTCATGCAGCTCTGTTTTGGGGTGGTTTGCGACACAGCAGCGCATCACCCAAAACAGACCCCTTGGGGGCTGCACCCCACCTGCTCCTGGCTCCCACCTGTTCCTGGCTCCCACCTGCTCCTGGCAGCTTTGGCTCTGGCTGGTCCTGGAGTTCAGAGACCACCAGCAGCTTCCTCCCCACCCTTGAGGTCTCATTGGAGAGGGGAGGGAAGGGGAGAGTCTGAGACAGAGCCCAGCCAGCAGTCGATCCCTCGCAAAGCCAGCAAAGCACACTCATGGTCCTTATCTTGCCTAGATTTCACAATAACCCTAGGAGAACTTCCGTTAGGGAAGCTGAAGCAAACAGCTTAAATGACTGGCCCAAGGTCCCACCACTAATAAGAGGTGCGAGGAGCTGGTGCGAAGCACGGGCCATGTCCCTTCCACTTCCCTACCCCCACCCACCTCCTCTACCCCCCACCTGTGCCTGGGCAATTTGGTATGGGCAATAACTGTCTTTTTTTAGGTTGCAAAGAAGACACGTATCCAAGTCAATTTCAGTGGCAAACAAAAAGATGGGTCATGACTCCCCAATTGTAAGCTACAGGAGATCCAATCCCACCTGGCAAAATGGGAAGAAGGTACTGAGTCACAAAATGGCATAGTCCAAAGTTAGTGGTATTCAAAATGGCTGAATCCAGGAATCACATCATGGCCCCAGACCAGCCTCCTCCCTTCCCTCGCAGCTCTGTCTGCCTCATGTAGCTCCCCACGACGGCCTAGGGTGTGCCCCATGGCAGTGAGCTCTCCCGTTCCCCGTGCTCCAGACCAGCGGGCTCTTGCAGAACCGTCATCCCTTTGTCCCAGAGATTAGACGCCTTGACAGGCACATCTAGAGTCTATGTAATTGGTGGAAATTATCTAATCACCCTCTGAATATCACTGACATGGTTTTGAAACTCAACAGCCACAACTGTCCTATCGGTTCTTTCAGTTTACCTGCACGGGCATTTGCTATACGTTTTTCCAGGCTGTGTAAGCTCGTAAAACTCAGGGTGGCGAGAGAAGCCTAGGGGACGGTGGCCAGAGGTGGTGCAACTTTGCAAAAGCTAATGTCCACGGTGTCGTCGCACCAGGATTCCTGACTCTGCCATGCTGAGATGTTCAATTGCACCCAAGGGGAAGATGATCATATGTGCCGATTCTTCGAGCGTTTCTCTAATTATGTTCATCACATGCCAGCAGTTTCATTGTTTTTTGAAGGTCACTTGGCAGCTCTGCCATTTTCTGATTTCACATTAAATCATGGAAAAACACAGCATTTAGAATGAGCAGAAACCTGAGCAATTAGGCAGATTCCTTTAAAGGTTTCCACAGTCAATAGGAGAAAAGCCAAATCCTTCACATTGCCTGCAAGACCATATACAGTCTGCTCACTGTCCCCCTTTCCAACCTCCTCTCACTCCTGCTTCCTTTGCCCTCAAGCCACACTGGAAGACCCACCCCCTGGGTCCGTTTCTCATCGGTGCCATAGTCCCTTCCTCCCGCCAGGCCCAAGCACCCCATGCTGCACCCCACTGCTTCTCACCTCCTTACAGCCTACTTCTCTTTCCCATCCTAGCCTTCCCCAAATGCACCCCGGCTGCACCGGCTCTCTCCATTCTGTGATTTTACAAAGCACAAAGGTTAACTGCATTGCTCTTTGCTGAGCTTGCGGCTACTCATTTGTAGGACTGTTTTTTGTTGTTGCTGTTGTTATTTTTTTTAAGATTTTTAAAATTTATTCATTTGAGAGAAAGAACAAGCAAAGGAGAGCATGAGCGGAAGGGAGGAGCAGAGGGAAAGGGAGAAGCAGACGCCCCATTGAGCAGGGAGCCCGACTCAGGGCTCGATCCCAGGACCCTGGAATCATGACCGGAGCTGAAGGCAGATGCTTAACCCCCTGAGCCACCCAGGCATCCATGGGATTGTTTTTAATCATGTTTTTCACCAGATTTTAAATGTGCCTGAAGGCAAGGATTGCATCTGGTTTTGTTCACCTTATAACATCCTCCGTGTCTAAGACAGCGCTGGAGATGGAATAAGGACTTGCAAACAGTAACTGCAGGAACGAAGTTGCCCTCCTTAATCCGCAGCTTTCTGGCACCGCCCACTGTCAATCCATTAGAAAGGCCTCCCCCTCTGGATACACACGCCAAGCCAAGCCCAGTTGTCTCTCGCTGTCTCCACTGCTGACACTCTAGTCCAACCAGAACCGCACCTTGGATTTTTGTGACGTCCCCCATCTGGCTTCCCTGCTTCAGCCCTTGCCCCTCACCGCACCCCAACCCACTCCATCTGTTCTTCTTTCTGCAACCAAAGTGACCTCGCAAATTGTGTATCAACTAAAATCACTCGACAGCTGAAAAACCTCGTTTTCGGTGGCTTCCTGCTGCCGTTAAAATCATCAACCACTTACTACAGTCTATAAAGTTCTCTGCATCCCGGCTCCCACCTGGCTCCCCATCCTCATCCCTTTCCAATCACGCCCACAGGGGGTCAGGTTCAAAAACCCTGGCTTTTCCCCCATGCCTTGTACTCACCAGACCAGACCCATCCCCGGGGCTCTGCATTCAGGACAGCCTGTCTAGAATATTTTCCTCAAGGTCCTTGTCACGGTCTATTCTCATCGTTGGGTCTCAACAAGGCCTTTCCAGACCACCCTGAGCACGTGCTTCTGCCTCACTCCCTTTCTGCCCATTATCCCTGTCTGTTCTGTGTGCTTCCTCTGCGCTTCTGCCAATGCTGGTGGCTGCTTTCAAGACCGTGTGAGCACGATCACAGCTAAGCCTTTGAGCGCCCCCCCACCCCCCATGAGAAAGGACTTCGGTCACACCTTCCAGATGGGAAATGATCTTTCTTTTGTGTTTGCTCTCTGGACTCCTCCACCATTACCAACCACACAGGGGGTTAGGAGATTTTGTATTCTATCCATTGTTTCACTTAGAACAATGCCCAGCACAAAGGAGCCATGCGATATAGAACCAAGATAACGGACAGATTTGGCCCAGACCTTTCACTTTGAATGGGGAAGCGGAGTTATGAACCGTAGAGTAGAAGGGTGGACAGAGAAAGAGAAGTGACAACATAACTACATGGAAACAATCTATCGCCCTCAAAGCCAGTCTTCTCTTTGCTACTAGAAAGAGGGGTTGTAGCTTTGGTTGCTACTCTGTTGGTCTCTGGATTCTCAGAATTCAACACTAATATGTAAAGGTCCATTTAGACTTTTTCAAATCCTCCACATACTTGTTAACTCTTGGCAGGCAGGGGGGCTCAGCACGACGCTGGAGGTGGCATTTCAAGGACTGCGATTTCGCATGACTCCTCTCCACTTCTCAGATCAGACCCCATCATTGATATCAAAGATGCTGGGTTTTAGCTGCTGTTTTTATTTTCAGGCGCCACTGTGATGCGCAATCTACAACTAACACTCCCTTATTAGGAACTAAGACACGAGGTACCATTCTGAAGTACATTTTCACCTAAATTATTTCAGTCAGAAATTATGCCAATTATGTCCCTTTATACTTGAGTTTAAAATTGGAGTCATCCTTCAGTCTTTATTAGAGCACGGGACGTCTATTCACTGACACTGTCCTAACGATTAAGGCACATGTAACAGAGACCACTATGATAATTGCTATGATTAGAAAGACAGCTGCAGTAGGAACCACCTTTATGTGCCTGGATGCATCTGATAAAGGCTTCAAACAGAGAATGCCACTTAGAAAATTAGTGAGTTAAGAACAGTAGGAGTCTTGAGTCATGATTCCTGCCTCCTTTGTTCAGAGGACAGTTTAAGCTTAGAGGAAGAGGGGGACGTCAGGTAGAAGAACAACTTTCTTAGAAATATTGCCTTTCCAGGGGGCGCCTGGGTGGCGCAGCGGTTAAGCATCTGCCTTCAGTTCAGGGCGTGATCCCGGCGTTCTGGGATCGAGCCCCACATCAGGCTCCTCTGCTATGAGCCTGCTTCTTCCTCTCCCACTCCCCCTGCTTGTGTTCCCTCTCTCGCTGGCTGTCTCTGTTACATGAATAAATAAAATCTTTAAAAAAAAAAAAAAAAGAAATATTGCCTTTCTGGATCCTCAGTCAGTGACATCCTCCAGGGAAATTCTTCCCTCTCCCTGATACCTCAGATTTATTTCAAAGACAAGAGCTCTTAACGGAGAGTAAGATCGTCAGACAGCTCCATCAGTCAAAAAACATGCCAGTGAGGTAGGCAACAGACAAGGTATTTCTTGGTCCAAGACTTCTCTATTTGGTAGAACTCTGTCCATTAGAGATGTCTGGACTGAGATTACCTACGGTGACAAGCCAGACTGACAGCTAGTCATTCGAGGAACATACAACTTTCCACACTGCAAGCCACCAGCAATCAAGGACAGCAATCCGAAGTCTTCGGTGAAATCTACTGTGGAGGAAATGATTGTATCTGTAAACCAGAATTTTCTCCTCTTCCCCCGTCCATGGTCACCATGGGTTTCATCACAGAAGTAGCACTCTACCAACAACTGATGATATTTGCACTCCATGTAGGTTTTCATAAATTGACATTTTGCTCTCACAGATCAATAATTATCAAGGGGGCATGTTCTTTTATGAAGCATTTTCTCAGATAATATTTAACCTCACTAAGGCTGCAATTTTTGCCGACTCTCCTTCCTAACCTCTAAGGAAAATTAACTTTTCCTCACACCACCATTCACAAATTAACCAGAATGCCAAAAGAACAAATTGAAGCCTGGAACACTTTTTCTAACCGGTTCTAACAGTTTCCCTTCACACCGCCACCGATCTGTCCCCATCGAATGTACATCTGGGATATACATGTCTGTACCACAGATTCTTTCTACATCAATGCCATGCCTTGCCTCCTACTCAGGACGTCCCTTATTTATAACCAGTACTTTTTCACCCTTTTCTCCAGCTGGACAACAATTTGGCTCCAAGGCGGCTTGAACTAAGCCATAAAAATCCTCCTTCACCAAGCCTGAACTCCAGGTCCACATGAGAGACATGCCCTTGGTAGGAGTTTGGTCATTCACTAATTTCAACCAGTATCATTTATCTTAGATCAATCAGATCATTTATCACACACTGTGTTTTCTGTGAATGAAACACTGCACTTGGCACCAAACCTACAAAGATACCCACAGTCCCTCGGTCGAGACGCAGCATGTGGTTTAAGAGGTCCTCACCCCAATCCCAAGGACCATCATGCCATTAAGGGGGAGAATGGCAGTATTAAATGAGTGCTTTACTCACCAAGGAACTGGGGCCCTCTGCTGACTCACAGGGTCTCCAGAGAACCCAGACACCTTGGTAGGAACCCAAGTTTAGGCAGAAAATGTGGCTTTTTCATCAATACAATAGCTCAGACTTCTGGAGAGACAGGCTGCCTGGCACTGCCCCTCAAGGCACCACACCAACCTAGCTCACCAAGACATTTTAAGACACAGATAGCCAGTGCCGTGATGATGAGTCCGCCACTTCCATTGCTGAGGATCTGTGTCTACGCAGCTGTCCCTTAGCACATTCCTCCGTGTCGTGACAGCTCTTGATGAAACATTCCTCACTTGGCTGTGACACTGTTTATCAAATTCGTCCACCTTGAACTTCGCCTTAGGGTCCTGAGATATATTCCAGCTCCTAGGAACTTGTGCTCTGTCCTTACTACCTGACTCATTACCTTTCCATCTGCCTTGATGGTGCTATGAAGACCCTGTCTCTACAGAGGCACCCACTCTACTTGAAACCCAAGGACTGATCTATAAGTCAGCCAGCCCACACTGTGTAAGAGAGACATTGTGGGAAAAGAATATCAAGCAGTCCTGTGTGTAGTCCTGACCAGCTCTGTACGGGGACACCTTGACTTGTAAATCATCCTTGCCCTAACAAGGTGCTGGGACAAATCCTTACTAACTTCTGCCCTGATGAAAAGGACAGGTATAAAATCCCCAGGGCCAGAAGTCCTGGGACTGTATAAGCTCATCTTAGAAAATCAGTTCATGACTTGCCCTGGGATGGATCAAGCCAACGGGCTGGCTGAGAGTCAGAATTAAGATCCCCTGCGGAGCAGTGGGCCCAGATGTAGCTCTTTAAAAGAACTAACAAGACTGTCACCATGATGAACAGGAATTCCTGGCAGCTTTGTGTCCTCATGGAGTCCAAGGGACCAAGGAAAGCCATTCCTCCATCTGCCGTGTGCCCCTTGCTCAATGCAATCCATTAAAGAGGTCATGAAATCCGGTTAGTGGATTACAAGCAGCAATTTTTTTTAAAAAATGGAATAGAGCAGAAAATGTCAAAGACATCACAGAAAGTGCAGATAGCATGATTTATACAAGTCTCATATGCGTGTGCAGATGAATACTTAGGTGCGTACTAGGCCCTGACGTAAAATGTGTTCTCACTACCCAGACACCACCCTGATACAACGGTACTTTTCCTTCTTTACAAAAGCCATAACATCCTCAGAACAGGGAGGCATCCTTGCTGCTACATGAAATCATCTTTAGGAATTTTGCTAATGTTAATAAAGACACTAGTGTTGAATTGGATTTTTAGTTGTTTCACTTTGGAAAAAGTACGTAGCAGTTGAAAGTACGGGATCGTCTTTGAAAGGATGTACCATCTACACTGCAGGAAATAGCACTTGCCCTCAGTTTATCGCTGTTTTCTCCAGCTCTCCAGCCCCTTCCCCTCCATCCACCCCGCCCCTGCGTCTGCAATCTGACCAAAGGCAGCCATTTACATGTATATTTTTGTATATCTAAGCGCCCAAGTTTCCACCCTAACATTTAGCATTTCCCATACTACAATAAAACCACATGGGTTTTTGTTCTGCTGATAGTGAACGCTGGCTTCCTTCACTGAATCTCAAAGATTCTTAGTCTTCATGTCTTTGCTGGCCAGATCACATCATCCTCCGTTAAGCCTCTGCAATACCTCCAGACTTTATGATTCAAAGACAGCTGCTAGCACAGCAGTGATCACCTGCATGCCTCCTTCTCACCCTGAATCCCAGACGCAGGAGGAAAATCGGAGCTCAAATTCCAAAAACGCTTGGGTTTTATCTGATATTCGGCTGAGCTCTTCAAGGACATCAATTGCCAAATGGATTTTCAATCTCTGTTTTTACCGTGAGAGATGAAGACAGCGCCTTCAGACAGAGTGACTAAGAGTGAGCGAAACCACGGCAGGCACACAAAATTAAAAAAAAAAATCTCCAAGAGGCACAGTTCATCTCTGATCTACTCATTTCAGAACAGAATAAAACTGTTTATAGAGTAGACACGCGGGCGTTCCCATCCCGCATAATTAAACTATAACTCAAATTTAACAGTTTGATCTATAAAGACAATTAGCGGCGGCGGAACTTGGAAATTGTTCGCCCTGACAGATTATGAAACGTGTCACAGGAAAGCATTCAGTTTAGTATCTCAGAGTCACCATCTGAAGTATAAACATGGTTTGAAGTTTCGAGTAGAATAAATACAGTATTCAAGAAGGAAAAATAAAGTTTCTCATGAACCCCTAACAAAAGTAGTGCGGCGAGTCAGAAGTACATAGAATTCACTCAACGTTGTACTTCCTTAGGCTTTTAAAATCAACATTTTGAGAAGACGTTATTCTGTTTAAAGGGCATTTTGAGTCATCGAGGACAGAAGGGAGCAAAAGCCAAGAGGATTTAGACTGCCTGAGGGAGGAAAGTGTCCTTTATATGCTGGAGGACGCCCTTCTTGCCTTGGGGCTATTTTCTGTCTAGACAGGTTTGAGAGGGGTCTTGCTCAGAGCTGGGGTCTGAGCCTACTCCCTTTTTGATTCCACAATATGCCATCTAACCGGGAGACAAAGGGAGAAAGGCTTCTTCCAGAATGTAAAACTGGTGTGTTTACTGGAACTAACAACAAAGTGATATACAAAATATTTAATAACCAGTACTTGAAGGGCACTGGCCGATCAGAAAGGATGTGTGCTGGAGTAGGGCACTGGGGAACCTCCTGGACCATGCGAACGTTCAGGAAACCCAGAAATGAGCTGGGACAGTGGTCAGGGGGCTCCCGGGCAAAGCTTTGTACTAACTGGTACGATAGTATTTCGATGTGTTAACAACTTGTGCGAACCCACTGAACAGAAGCCGTGGAAACACTTTTCCATCTTCATATCCCCCACCAGCCCCTGCTGCGCATGTATTTTAAGGTTTCTGGATTCAGAATGAACATCATTACTGGTAATGGTAGTTATAATGATAGAATCAAGAAAACACAGTTGCCAAATCTGCCTATAGCTGGAAGGCAGACGGCTTCCTCGGCCAGAGATCCTGGATCGGAACAGCCTAGTGGTGGCTGATGGGGTTCAGGAAAGGCTACCCCAAAACATGGCACCTTGAGTTCAATAGGACATATGGGATACTTAAAGCTGCAGGAGTCTGGGCAGACAGCAAAAACAGGAAGGTCACCCTGACCTGTCCCCTGAAACAGGTTACAAAATCCCCACATAAGAGGCACCTTCTTCATATGGGAAGGGGAGGAGAATTCTCATCTCTGAAGACAGAGGGGTCCTGAGAAGAATCCTAACCGACAGGCCTTGCTGCGTTTCTCCCAGTGTCCTACACTCACCTCATCATCCCTGACCTATGCCGTGTCTCCACTCCTCATCAAACCTGCCCTACAAATACTCAGCTCCAGCGGTTCCCTTGGGCCTTTGTTTGCATATGAAGGCTTCCATGTCAAGTAAAACATATATTACATAGATTTGTACGTTTTTCTACTGTTTCTTTGTCTTTGTCGGCTTGATTTTCAGACCCAGCCAGGAACCCTAAGAGGGCTGAGGAAAACTTTTCCCTACCCTGCATAGCTAAAAACGTGTACGAAGACAGCTGAAGAACACACCGCCATTAGGAGGAGCACGCTTGGTGACAGAACACAGACCAGGTTCAGAGACACACACGTGAACAACACGTACACGCAAGTCAGGCATCACAGACTGGAGGAGGATGGGCTTTTCGGTCACTGGAGAGAGAGGTATGCTGTTGTCTCCTGGTATATTTTATCAGCCTCGGCCACCTGAATGAATGATGCTTTCGGATGAGCCACTTTCCTCAGCTTTAAATAAAACGGGAAACCTTCTCACTAAAGTGTGCCCTGCTCAGATGTCTTGCCATCGGGAGGGATGGAGTCTGGATCCCAGATGTGCGCATTACAGTCACACATCTGGAGGACACCAGCACATACCAGAAAGTACCAGACGGGCATTTGGGTCTACGTATTGGTATCGGGTGACACCAGTGTATTATACCAGAAGTATGCTGAATACACACGGAAGATCCGGTTTCTTTTCCTGCCACGATCAAGTCCAGATCCCAAGTATGGTAAAAGCTATCAAGGTAATGTTACCCTAGCAACCATCCTTAGACCTTGATATAACTCCTGCCTTCCTACCTACCACCTTCAGCCCCCCACCCCATGAGGAGAGCACGGGTTCTCCTCAGACACCTGCTACTAAAAAGAAAGCCAGAACCGTTGTCAGCCCCACATCTAGAGAGCTTTACCCACTTCATAAAAGGCTGTCTAATTCAGCCAGTGTTGTGAGCTAGATTTACAGAAGCTGGTTTCTGTGGAAGCCCTGGTGGCTAACTTATTTGCATTTAAATAGAGCCACAGGGACAGAGACGGCCTTCCACATGTGTTTATTTTCCTATTTGCAGCAATGGAGAAAAAAGCGTTTTTGTTTTTTTTTTAATAATCAGTTAAAACTCTAATTCTCCTGACCACAGTATGATTCAATACTTTATAATAACTATAAAGACTTACTTTTATATTCCAATGTGAACTCACATCATAAAAACATAATAGCTACTATTAATTCAAGGCTCACTATATGCCAGGCATTATGCGAAGGATGTCTCCATTAGGACAGTGACTCACTGAGGTCTTGTAATCTCCATTTTACTAGAACAAAATGGAAGCTTAGACAGGCTGAGTAATTTTTCCAAGATTACCCAGCAAGTCAACTTTAGAAGCAGAATCTGAACCCAAATTTGCTTTAGAAAATCTATACTCATAGGTGAGCCTCCTCCTAATCTTAGAGTCAGTTATCTTTATTTGAAAGAAAAGAAAGAGTAAGAGAAAGAAAAGAAAAAAGACAAGACATATGGGGGGGTAAGAGGGAAGGGTGGGAGGGATGTAGGTAGGTAGGTAGGTAGGTCGGTCAGTTATGTTGGTAGTAAATAATCCCAGGAAAACTACTCAGACACAAACCAAATTTGAAATCTTGCATTTTACTGCCATGTACTCAATTCTATCATTACAAACTGATTCCTAGAACACTGCTGTCATTTCACCACTCTTGGGCTCGAAAACTTGAATAGCTTCTACCTTCTCAAAGGCATGACATTTCAGTTCCTTGCTGTAGCATTTGAGGCTCTCTGGGATCTGGTACTGGTTTAGATAGCCCCGCTCTCCTCCTGCACTCCAGCCATTCCAGCCCCAGACAACTTTTCACCTGTATGCTTTGCCTCAGCTATTCCCTCAGCCTGGAATATTCTTTGGCTACCATCTCTACTTAGAAACTCCAGTTCTCTACTAAGCCTTCCCTTGATCTCTAAATAGAAAGCCCTTCTTGGGATGCCTGGGCAGAGCAGTCAGTTGGCCATCGGACTCTTGGTTTCAGCTCAGGTGTTGATCTCAGGGTCACGTGATCGAGCTCTGCAGCGGGACTCTCTCCCCTCTCCTTTTCCCTCTGCCCCTCCCCGGCCCCATGCTCTGTCCCTCTCTCTCTAAAATAAATAAAATACTTAAAAAGAAAAAAATAAAGCCCTTCTTTACCATAGCACACTTTTTTTTTAATTGCAGCATTTTGTTCTCTGTCCTTATTTGTAGATCTAGTTACCAAAATGAGAACAGAGCCCATATATTTTTTTATCACCCATCTCCAGCAACATCCACCCCAACGCCAAATGCTAAGAAGGGGCTGAACAAGTATTTGTTAAATTGAATAAACTTTAATTTGCATTCAAGTATTGATCATTTTAAACTATTTTTAAAACACAAGTATCCTTGGCAGAATAACACGTTCAGTTTGCAAAACCATTAATAAATTAGTATTACTAACACACACTTTATAATTTACAAACACCTTTCCATATATATTAACTTAAATCATTACAAGAAGCTCTTTGGATAGTTCGTAAAAATCTCATTATCGTCTCCATTTCTCATATGAGGGATCAGAACTAAAAATAATTATTTAGCCATTGCTAACAGCTGCAGAATAATTATGTAGCAGCCATAATACTAAGCACATACCTGCATTACTTTATTCCCTGAAAGCTTGAGATATAATGCAGAGGTAGTTCTGACAGGTGCTTAGAAGCTGATAAGCATCCAAAAATGGAAACTAGTTTAATTATTTCCCAGCCTGTGTATCTGGAGGAGAAATTCACAGGCAAAAGCCTTAAGATAAATGTGCCCAAGAGTCAGTTTGTCCTCATACTCCTCCCTCCCTCCCTGGCTCTATGTGGATCGATGACACAGAAGGTAATGGGCAGCATTTTTGTTGGAGATGAAATAATGGGTCTGACTATCGCCTTCTGTGGCTATGGTTAGAGACCTTCTCTGGCTATAAACGCAGGTGAAAAGTGGAATGGAGACTGTAGTATCCATGATATATAAAATTACCTAGAGTCATTACAGAACCATCCATCTGTCCCTTGTAAACAACATTTCCACATAATTCCTTTCCCTCCTTCAACTTGGATTTAAATGAATTTATACTGTAATGCCCCTTACTTTTCAAGCATTTATGGGACATATTTAACCGTGTCTGACTGACTGGTTTCATCACTAGTCACGTCCCTTATCGTCCTGCGCTGTAGGACGGTCCCATCCCATGTGGTAACGGAGACATGCAGGCCAGATAGTTTTACATGGTCAACCTAACAAGACCGACATTTTTTTTTCACCTTTCTCGTGTCCTTTCTTGCCACCCAACTGTTCGATCTGACTTCTGCCGACTTCAGCACGTCACTAGCAGCACCCACAATGCCAGACCCGATCATTCCATTTCAGTCAGGGGTCCGACAAATGGGTTAGGTGCCCGATGAGGAAATGAACGTGCACAGAGGAGTAAGAAGAGCCTTCTAGGAGCTCACAGTGCAGGGAAGGCAGAGGTGGAACCAGACAATTTCAAAATAGCAGCAGTGGTTTGCTGGAGGTATTTATGGCATCAGAGGCTCAGTTAGCATTGGATCTGAGAGCGTCTATGTACGAACAGGAGGTGGTCGGGCGGACACTGGCTGGAGGGGCACATGCTCGGGAGCATGGAAGAGCATGGCTTGCACAGAGAACGACGGATTTCTCCGCATTACTGGAGCCCACTGAAGCGGCAAGTGGCAGAAACTAAGACACGAGAGGTGTGAAGGTGGCCTTCCACGATTCACTGCCTTGGACTTTAGTCCCTGGGCAACAGGAACTGTGGATGGGATTTAAACAAGGGGACAATTCGGAGCAAGGGAGGGAGCTCAGTTAGAAAGCCTGGAGCCAGTCACCTGGTTTTTGAATGACTCCATGAACTCCTCAGAAATGAATGTGGCTCCGAAGATGGTGAGAGAAGCTAGCGGGAAGAGCAGGTCCTCATCTCAGAACACTTTCGTGCTGGAGAAGACGCCCGGGGTGCATGCTGTCCATGTGCCTGCAGGACGTCAGGTGTCCTGTGTCTACTCAGCTATGGGGTGGAAACCACAACTAAGCCAGGCGCTCAGCATCTAACCAGCCTCTCGCTCACACCACCAGGGAGGTTCTCAGGGTCCTGCTTCCCAGGCCTGCACCCAAACACGTTAAATTAGCTCCCCCAGAGCAGGAACCCAGCATCTGTTAAGATTCTTCAAGCGATCCCCACGTTCAGCCATGGCCAAGAACCTCCACGCTAAAGCACGAGACTCAGACATCAGACCAGTAAGGGGCTTTCTTCCCGGTGAAGTGTACGGACAGTGCTATCTGTGGATTTTACTTTACTCTGACACAGGTTACAAGCACCTCGGGAAGGCGTGGCTCAACTACTCCTTCCTTTGAGAAGCCTGCTCTGGGCGGGGGCATGGGGGGTGTGGCATGGTTTAGAAAAGATTTCATTCCTCTCTAATAATGTGGTTTTTAAGAAATATTTTATATTTTTATTTAAGAGAGAAAGGGAGAGAGAGAGCATACATGCAGAGGGAGACGGAGAGGCAGACTCCCCGCTGAGCAGGGAGCCCAATGTGGGACTCTGGGATCGTGACCCCAGCAGAAGGCAGACGCTTAACCCACTGAGCCACCCAGGTGCCCCAATAATGTGGTTTTTTAATGTTTACTGTAAAGTTGATGAAGAGAACATCCAAATAAGAGGTCAAGTAAGACGAAACCAGATTCTACTGGAAGGAAACCCATGTTCAGACATGTAAATGTCAGGTGAAAAAGAGATTCAGAGCATTAGTGCCAGAGCATGGAATGACCTTTCTGCACCAAGTTTTCTGATTTCACTGAAAAAAGCCAGATGCAACAGGCAAGGATATTCTGGCCTACGTATTATCAGCTCAACAGAAAACAAGAAACACCGGCTTGGGTCACAGGACAACGGTTTTTGACAAGCATAATAAATGTCCTATTCTTAATAGCGTTCACAGTTCAGAGGATTCATGAAGGTTTCAAGCCATGGCCCTTACAAATAGCAAGGGTCCTGCATACGGCACTATTTTTCTTTAATAAGACAGATTAAGTCTGGGTTTAAGACAGATTAAGTCTGGAAGTTTTTTCTTCAAAGGTTTAGATCCTATTTTAACACTATTGCTCACGCCTAAGAAGCCCTTCCTAAGCACAGAAAAGTTATACAGCACTAATATTCCAGAATCAAGGTAGGGACGTGGGTTTAGGTGTAAAAGAAGCAGTGTCCTCAGTGTTCAAAACGTCAAAACCAATTCTAAGAGGCGCTTATACTTTGCTGAAACAGACGAACCTGGGGGCAAAAAACCCCTCAGCTTCAGAACTGTATGCCCTGGATATTTTTTAACACAGGCACGAGGCTACAAGCAGCCCAGAATAAACCTCAGGCACACGTCTATAGAACAGCGAGGTGCAAGCTTTCCTTCCCTCCTAGAGGTTATGCTGAACGGGGTGCACCGAAGCGATCAAAACAGAGGAGTGGGTTTCAAGAGCACTGCATCTCCTGAGGAGGAAGGCCAAGGAGAAGAGGCTCAGGGAAGGTAACTGACTGGTTTAACTTTGCATGTAGTACACCAGAGAGAGACGCACACAGAAATCTTGCTGGAAATTAAAGGTGCTCAGGCTCATAGGCGTTCTGTTCTCAAAACGCGTACGGCGAGCGTCATGGGATGTGCAGGTACGAAGTGCGCGCATCTGAAAAGAAGAGACGTCAGAAGCAAGCAGGACCAAGTATGAGAGCACGACAACGACCCCACCGTCTGTCTTAGCTGGGCGCCCTGTGGCCATTTCCCCCTCCCCCGACGCCACACTAGGAACAGCAACCCTCCACAGGAAAGAATCCAAAACATGGGGCTACCTGTTGGTAGTGAAACAAAGATGTAGCCGTCTTGGTTTGAAAAGGTTCTAGCTCTGGGGCACCTGGCTGGCTCAGTCCGTTCGTCATCAAGCTGAGATTTCAGCTCAGGTTGTGCTCTCACCGGTTGCGAGATCGAGCCCTGCGTTGGGCCCCACACACAGAGCGCAGAGTCTGCTTGAGAGTCTCTCCCTCCGCCCCTCCCCCTGCTCTCTCCCTCCCTCTCTCGCTCCAAAACTAAACCTTAAAAAAAAAAAAAAAAAAAAAAAAAGAAAAGAAAAGGAAAGGAAAAAAGTTCCAGTTCAGCCGAGTCATTTTTTTGTTTGTTTTATGTCAAACCAGTTGAGTAAACCAGCTTAGGACTCCAGGTGTGCAAAGCAGGAAGTTCCCATCACGGACTTTCAGTGCAAGGATGGCCTGGAACCCTGCATCCTCCTCGTCTCATTCCCTCAATTGTTTTCATCTATCTGCATGGACAACACAAGGTGGAAAATAGATGACGTTTTCTGGATTGCTTAGAGAAGTTGTTCTTGTGCTGGGTTGTGCATTAGAAATAAAATGCAGTGTTTAAGAAAATACAATCTAAGCCTTATCTCGAGGGATTCAGCTGTTCTAGCAGCATCCACTACCTAGACACTCACTTACACTGGTGAGCCTTGTGCTGTATGAGATTTATGCCAATTCATCGAAAAAGAAAACACACACACGGGGGCTCGTCTACCCCCAATGCCCCAAGCCCCACACACCGTCCCCCTGAATTTTATGAAACCTTTTTGCTGGGTCTTTGTGGTTGCACCCCTACCATCCATCAGGCGTGCACCCACATCGGGTGAGGAGCACACTCCGACGTCTGGTGACCCAGAACACACCGCCAGCCAACTGCAAACGCGGGAACCACAGAAGCTGCTTTGTCCCTCAGGTGTCGTTCCTGGGTTTTGAGTTACAGTTTCCCTGCCTTCTCTTACTCACATAACCTCACCTGGACAGACGCAGGCTCTGAACAGATTTTCAACGGAGATATAATTCACCCACCATAACATTCGCCCTTTTCAAGTATCCAGTTTGGAGGTTTTTAGTGTATTCACAGAGCTATGCAACCACCCCAGCTACCTAATTCCGGAATGTTCTCACCCCGAGAGAAACCACACCCATTAGCAGTCACTCCCTGTTCTGCCTTCTGCCAGCCTTTGGCAACTGATAACGGACCGTCTCTATGGATTTGCCCGTTCTGGAAGTTTCACACAAATGGAGTCATTTGACACATGGTCTTTTGTGTTTGACTTCTTTCTCCTACTGTATTTTCAAGGTTCATCCATATCATAGCCCGGCTCAGCGCTTCACCCTCTTTTCTATCATGTGGAAAAGAGAATATAGAAAAGTTTAACTTTCTCTATTTCTTCCATGCCTTTGGTGATTAGTTGGTTAAAAAAAAAATACTGGTGTCGATTTTATTGAATCTAATATATTTCAATTAGCAAATCTTATCACCTATCTTAGACTTCTTTTTCCTTTGGGACACTAACCCTTACACACTGTCCCTTAATGTATTGTAATCAATCAAAGCTACTTTTTCATAGTTTAAATAGAAGTGTAAAGGCCTTCTTTTAATAATTAGTAATTATCTTCTTTTAATAACTAGTTATAATTATCAAGATTTTTCTATTTATTTTGTAAGATACTTCCAAGTTCCCAGACAATGGATTGCTGCTGTTATCTCTTGCATTTTACATAATACTTTATTATGCATGGAATTTGTATTATGCCCTATCCTTATACAAACCCATATATCATTTTCTTCCTCCAATCCCCTGACAACATTTAGGATGAATTAATACTGTTTTTATAATTTTATGACCCATATAAAATATTATTTCCAGGGGAGCGATAGCATACCCTATGGTACAATTTTGTTTTCCCTGAAGTTGGCGGTTTTATTTCTGATTTTCTACATTGTCTGTGTTCCTACCACAAGTTCACCCACACATTCTTCACCTGCAGGGGGTACATCTCCACTCAGTATGTCTACACACATCCAAGAGTCCCTTAATTTCATCTTTTTCTTGGTGGCATCCTTCCTGGAGGCCTTCATTCTACTACGGTTTATTTTTTTAAGATTTTATTTATTTATTTGTCAGAGAGAGAGAGCTCAAGTACAAGCAGGGGGAACGGCAGAGGGAAGAAGAGAAACAGGCTCCCCACTGAGCAGGGAGACCTGCGTGGGACTCAATCCCAGGACCCTCGGATCATGACTTGAGCAGAAGGCAGAAGTGTAACTGACTGAGCCACCCAGGTGTCCCAAGGTTTCTGACCTTTCCCGTCTGTGGCACAGCCGCTGCTCTGCTGGGGTCTCCTGCCAGCAGCGTGCGAACTCTCAGCGATCGTACCGTGCCAACTCTTTTCACCCAAAGCTTTCCTCACTCTGCTTGGTGGAATACACACTGTGGTATCTTCCTCAGAAGGGTGAATGGGAGATAAACGTTTACGTGCTACACACTTTTGAAAATGTCTTTATTCTACCCTACCACTTGATAATAGTTTGTCTAGGTATAGTTTCATGATTCAAGAACAAACACTGTCCATCAGAATTTTGAAAGCGTTGCCTCACTGTTTCCCAGGTTGTCATGCTTTTATTTCTGAGCCTTTGTGACCCTGTGGCCTGATTTTTATCTGTACTAATTTTAGCGTCCTCTCTTTGTCGAGGTTCTGAAGTTTCTTGAGGTGGTATCTTGGTGCAGGTCTCTGTTTTGCACTGAATACTCAGGGAGACTTTTTTTTTTTTTTAAGATTTTTTTTTTTTTAAGTAATCCCTACACCTGACGTGGGACTTGATCTCACAACCTCGAGATCAACCGTTGCATGCTCCACCAACTGAGCCAGCCAAGCACCCCAAGGGAGACTTTTTTGTTGTTGTTGCCCTTATTTCTATAGCTCTATTGAAGTCAAGTTGAGCTACGACATACATATTTAAGTGTAAACTTTGATGAGTTTTATATTCATAGGCACCCATGATGATGATAAATGTCTTTACCGCCTCCCAAACTTCCCTCAAGTCCAGTTTATCGTCTCTGTCATCCCTCCGCAGGCAACCACACGTTTGTTTTGTCACTATTGGTTACTTTGTATTTTCCGGGATTTCGTATGCATGGCTCCAAGGAGTTTACACTCGTGTTTGCTTCCCTTCTGCTCGAGCTTCGTCCAAGGTGCAGTGTGTACCGCTGGTCTGTCCGCCTCCGTACTGACTAGTACTACGTGGTCTAGAGACACTAGAATTTGTTTATCCATTCACTTGTTGGGGGGCATCTGGCTTGTTTCCACTGTAGCTTTACAAATAACGCTGCAATGGACCTTCACGTTCAAGTGCCTGTGTGACGTGTGCTCTGTAAGTGCCTACGACCCACATCACGCCTTTCCAGGAACTATTAAAGGTTGCTTTAGCAACTTCTTCGACTATTCCCTTTTTTAAAAAGAAAAATTTATTTGTTTAGTTGACAGAGAGTGAGAGACAGCGCACACAAGCAGGGGCAGCAGCACAGGGAGAGGGAGAAGCAGGCTCCCCACTGCGAAGGGAGCCTGACGTGGGGCCAGATCCCAGGACTCCAGGACCATGACCTGAGCCAAAGGCAGACGCTTCACTGACTGAGCCACCCAGGCGCCCCTATTCTTGACTCATTAACCATCTCTCCTCTTTTCCATTCCCCACCCACATGCTATGGAAACCTAATGACTATTTTCCACTCTGCTCCCATGACTTGACAGTTTAGATCCATCCAGTTACTGAGTCAGATATCTGAGTCCATTTTGACTCTTTCCTTGTCTTTAATCAGGTACAAATCCTGCTGATTCACCCTCCTGAGGGTCCCTGCACGTGCTTGCTCTTGTTTTGCTCCATCACCACTGACTCCGGACAGGCATCATTTCCTACCTGAAATGAGTCAACTGGCCCTTGGGTGCCTCCAATCCTCCCACTTTAATCTACGACCCACACTTCCGGAGCCATTTTCCTAGCACACAAATCCGGTCATGTTTATTCTCCAGTTAAAACTCACCAACAGCTGCCAAGTGCTGACAGGACAATCAAAATTCTAGAAATGGTACGCGTGGTCTTTAAAAACGTAGCCCCAGGGCTCACTTCAGGTCCAGCTCTTCCCAACCAACACCCTGAGTTCCAGCCATGTTGAACTCACTGTGGATTCCCAAACGTGCCATATTTTATTTGTTTGTACCTCTGAGTTTATATATACTTTTTCATCTCTTTGGAATGCCATTCCTTAACTGAGTCATTTTATGAAACCCCACTATGCCCTACAGTGGCCAATCCAATTCTCTGTTTCTCTGTGCTCCCCTAGAATTTCTGTCCTCTGTAACCTTATGACTTATTCGCGTGTTTTGTTTTTTCTAGACCCCGAGTTCTCCAGCGCAGGAACTGCGCTTTTGTCTTTCCTGTGGCTATCAGCTAGCACAATGACACTAACACACGTAACAAATACACAGGGTGCATAATTCATCAGAACACGCTGCTCCCTCCACATCTCTATATATTACCTGAATTAGTCCACCTGCTCCCATCGGTCCTGGGAGCTACAGCCTGAGCATTTGAAATATTTAAAGAACAATGAAGAGGGCTATCTAATAGTATAAAACCACATGGAGATTAGAATTGGCATACGCCAATTATCTAATGGTAAAATTTAATGCTAATATAAATTTTCATTAGAAGCCAGGGTACCAAATCTACAAAAATATGAATGTAAATATCTGAAATACGGTTTTCATTGATCCATAGTGGAATATAGAATTAATTGAATTCGTACCATAATATAGCAAGTTTATAAATTATATGTATAACACATATTATATTACTGAAGTATGAACTATAAAAAAAGCGGACGTTCTAAGAACCAACATGGATTTGGGGAGGAAGGACAAGCTCTATCGCATTCCGTCCTCTATCACTCTCAGCCCGTGCTGTCCTCGTCAGAATGCAAACTGAAACCATCATTAAGTAGACTATACTCCAGGCCAGTCTCAAATCTGGCCACACATCTGAAGTACCTGAGGAATTTCTTTATCCTGCCGTCATCATCATCATCACCGCCACCACACAAGTAATGTAAGCACTTTGATACAAAATTCATACAATGCAGATTACGTAAAACAAAGTATACTTACATAATATGAATTATATTACATAGTATAAATTAAAATGTTTAAATATATAGTATAAACGGCCCAACTCTCTGATTCTACCCCCAAGAGGTAACTACTCTTTATTAAAGAGTTTCTTTCTAATTCTTTAACATATTTATACATCTAATCCACCCTCCATCTGCCCTCTATCCCCCCACACTCATACAAACACACACATACTTTTTTTTTTTTTTTCCAAATACAAATGGAAATATGCTATACTTACTGGACTGAAATTGCTCTTTTCACCTAAGAGTGATCTTGGACACCTTTCCCTATCAGTGCATAGAGATCTACCTTATTCCTCATTCTTTTCAATGATAAGTATGATTCCGTTCATTCAGAAAGTATCTTCTGAGAAGCTACCATGTGCTTGGCACCAAGCCAGATACGTAGGCGTGACCCCAGACTCTCCCTAATACCTCATGTGCCTCATACCCAATTAAAATCCATCTGTAGCTCCATCATCCAGAGAATCAAGTCCAAAATAGCCTATCCTACAATGTTACTTTGGCAATTCTCAGGCCTTAGGCTACCCTCCTTGCTTTAAACCTTCGGAACATGAATAAGTCGATCCTGCCTACGCACCTTGGGTCTGGCCAGTGGGAACCTGTATATGATCCTGATAAACAGCCTAGTTTGGGGACCACTAGCCTATAAAACATGTTCTAAGAAGGCCGGCATAGCTCACACGTTCATTTAGTCATTCAGTTATCAAATACTTACGAGGCCCTCCACTGACCACTAGAAATCCAAAGATGAGATGACTCAATCTTTGCACTGGGCAGTAAGGAAATGACGTCTAGTGGAGGGACAGATGTGAAACACCAAGGAATAATGACCATAAGTTTTTTTTTTTTTAATTTTTAAAATTATGTTATGTTAGTCACCATACAGTATATCATTAGTTTTTGATGTAGTGTTCCATGATTCATTGTTTGTGTATAACCCCCAGTGCTCCATGCAATACATGTCCTCCTTAATACCCATCACCGGGCTAGCCCATTCCCCCACCCCCCTCCCCTCTAAAACCCTCAGTTTGTTTCCCAGAGTCCATAGTCTTTCATGGTTCCTCTCCCCCTCCGATTTCTCCCCCCTTCTCCTAATGTCTCCCCTGCTATTCCTTATAAGGCAGAGAGTCTATTTCATATATGTATGGTTTCATTTCCTTCACAATAACTCTGAGAAGTATATTCTATTATCATCCTCATTTATATAAGGTAAATAAGTAAAGATCAGAAACTGAGGCAGGGAAGTCAAACAACCTAATAAATACATTAAAAAATCTTCTGTTAGCACATACAGTATTGATTATGATTATGATTATGATTATGATTATTTCTGACTTTCCTCCCATCTCAGACTGTTTGCCTTTGCGGGGCCTCTCTGAACTCCAGAGCCTCTGAACTGAGTCACTGCTAAAGGCCATTCAGTTCCAAGAATTTATCTTGCTTGACTCTCTGGGGCCTGGAGAACTCTTCAAACCCGAAGGCCGTCAGTCCCGGGCAGTAACTCCAATTCCAACAAGTTACTTTAAGCAGTCTGAGGAAAAGGAGGAAGACTAACCCACTCGCCTAAATTATACGGCTAAGATAATCAGCTACAACAGCTCTTCCTGTTCTACCTCCAAAAACAAATAATTGTACCGTGTTTTAATTTCCCCCTTTTATAAGTGAGAATTCTGCACCTCGCAGGTACAGGGCATACAAAGTGCTGGGCAAGCCAGCCTTAGGTTCTCTAGAGCCTGACCAGCTTTACAGGGATTTCTTCGTGACTGCAGGCCCCTCCCCTCCCTTTCCCCAAAGCATTTACTTTAGAAAACTTGCAATTGTAAATTAGTTCTTGGCCCATTGTGATGTAGATCTTCTCTCAGTCTCTTGCTGGTTTCACAACTTTGGAGTGTTTTTCTCAAGAACCTGAGAGCCATGCCTTTGAATTGTAATCATCAAAAAAGATAGCACCCCTGTCTCCCAGTCTCTCCAGGAGGGAAGGAGGTTCAAGTCAGTAAATACAAAATAGCAAATGCATGTGGACCAATCTGCCTGCTAAAGACTTCCAGCATTTTCCCACTGGTTCACCCCAGCGCCTACCTCAGCATCTAAAACCCCTCCTGCCTTTTGTTTCCTAGGAGTTGAATAAATCTCCCTCCTCTATTGTGATAGTCTTGGGCAAAATCATCTCAATTTACCACTGTCTAGCACATTTTTTCCCTAACAGTGTTAAACACAAAATCATAAATCAGGACTTCGACCACCCATTCCCAGGAGAATATGGAAGAAATGAAGTTATGTTGCAGAAGACTTGACGGTTCTGAGATTTTTTTTAGCTATAGGCCTAATTTGTCACATGGGCCAGGACAACCTCAGAGAGCTGTATAGTCAGTTTCCTCTGAAAATATAATTCATTTGATGTCCAGGGAGTAGAACAGGAAACATTTGTATGTTGCTATGTGAAAGATGGACATATTGCTAAAAAGAAAAATCTATCCAACCAATTCTAAATTCGCCTACAAATAGTCAAGGCTTCCATAAATGTGCTTATCCTTAATTTTTTTTGAAGATTTTATTTATTTGTTTGTCAAAGAGAGAGAGAGCACAGCAGGGGGAGCAGCAGGCAGAGGGAGAAGCAGATTCCCTGCTGAGCAAGGAGCCTGATGCAGGTTCCATCCCAGGATCCTGAGATCACCACCTGAGCCAGAGGTAGACTCTTAACCGACTGACCCACCCAGGTGTCCCTGTGCTTATCCTTTGAATATTAAAAGTACATGATTTCCGGGCTCCTGGGTAGCTCAGTCGTTAAGCATCTGACTCTTGGTTTCAGCTAAGGTCATGACCTCAGGATTATGACACTGCGCCCCTCCCCCCCCCCCCCCCCCCCCCGTCTCCATGCTCAGTGCCAAGTCTCCTAAAGTTTCTCTCTCTCTCTCTCTCCCTCTGCCCCTCCCTGTAATCACTCACTCTCTCTAAATCTTTTTTTAAAAAAAGGACACGATTTCATCTTTTAAGATGTTTTTGAAACATGAAATGAGGACATTTCTTACCCATTGATAAAGAAATGCCTACCAAAGTAAAGAGCAAAAGGTGACCCTACATCACCTTGCATGAGAAGTTTATAGGCCTCCGGAGCTCATGATCTAATAATTTCAGCCTAGATAGCACTAAATATTCTAGAAAACATGTTAGAGGTTACATCTAGTTGTTCTCTACTGAATTCGAAATAACAAATGTGGATGACCCAAGAATACTTCCAATTAAGCAGGTCGACGCTCGTACTAGAATATTCTAAGTGAGTGGAATTTGCCCAGAAAATATCGGAGGATACAGTTACACTGAGTTTCCAAGAGATGATTTCTTAGGCTTCCTAATGAGAATCTGAAAAACATACAAAAGCATCACACAACCAAGCGGTTACGATTTCTTGCAATTAGAGAAGCCGGTAATTTACGAGACTGCTGCAAAGATTCCTGAAGTTGTGTCACTCTCCTCCGTCCAGCATCTCAGCAGACATCTTAGTTACGTGCCGTCAAACCCCACATGATCATATCTACTCCTCCACAGCCCCAAGTGCTGCTTGGATGATTAATAAGCATTTCTTAATTGTCATATCTGAAGCTGTGATTTATATCCTAAACTCAATTTTCCTCCATCCCCTCACTTCAAGAATTGGCACCCACCCTTTACCTCAGAGCCATGAGCTTGGAATTATCCCTGACTCCCCTTGCTCTGGCACCCACCAGCAAGACCTACCAGCGCCTGGTTTTTAAATATTGCTCTAATCTAACCACTTGTCAACATAACCCATCTGTTCAAGCCACCACCATGTCCCTCTAGACCCATGAGAGTTAATTATTAGTATTATTATTTTTCATTAGCAGGAAGGATCAAGATTGGACATTACAAGTGGTAATAAGTGATATAAGAAAGCCATGCTTGTTTTCTTTTAAGACTCCAGTTTCCAGGAGAAGCAAAGGAGCACCTGAGAAAGACGAGCTTAGTAATAAGAACAAAGTATACGTTGGGAGGAGGGGAGCACAGACCCCAGATGGGGGGTGGGAGGGGAGGAGGAAATTATTTTACCATCAGAGGAAAAAGGAGGAACCTTTTGTTAAATTGTCCACATCTGCTTTTCTAGTCCTCCTTCTGACCACTGACACATATTTTTGAGAAGTGAAATAGTCGGACAGGACAATATAAGCACATGTAGATTTCGGCAAAACACCCCCAGGCTCATTTACACCATCTGATCTATCCAGCCCAGAACTATGTAGCATGAAAAATGATTTCTAAAAATAAGGCCTGATGTCGCCCGAAAGGCACCAACTTCAAGGAAAAAGCTCTTGGTGAAATTTTACTTCCGGTTGTTTTGCAAACTCAAGCAGACAGAATCTATCCGCCAACACTAATGAACACAAACTAATCATGTCACATTTTGCTCTGGGCAGTCAGCCTTCTAAAATTAAGTGCTGGTTCCTACTTGCTCCACAGGATAGAGCTCGAAGAACTGTCTAACACTGACAGAATGGATTTTCCTGCCTGAAACAGCATGGGAGATGTGTGACATGAGGGCAACAAACACGTCCTGAAGGGACTGAGCCGAAGGACCAAGGCAGAAAGTCTCTAGAAGTCAGAGAGGCTGGTTTCAGCCCCGCAGCTGAGACGTTTGGCATTTTCTTTCTGGAATGCTCACTGTTGCTGTGATTTAGCAGTACTCTGGAGCTTGTTCCTAACATCAGGCTAACGACACTGGTAGCAGGGCATGGTGGGTAATTGGGGGCAGCCTTCAGAATACAGAATTTACAGAAAAGCTTGTCTTTTCATCCACGGTAGAGGTGGCGGTGGGAAGGCCAGGGCTCATCTGGACTACTTGAGCTCTCCCAGCTGTTTCTGTAGATTCTTGTGTGTTCTGGGTTAAGTGTGGACAGGCATGTAGATTTTGGAAAATGGAAAAAAAAAAAAAAAGCCATGATTAGGATGTTCCTAGAGTGAAAGCCACTCTTAGTCTGCGTGATCCTGACGTACTTATCATCGTGACTTGAGCTGTGTTCTTTTGCCCAGAAAATAGTATTCATCAGGTTCCTGTAAAGTCGTATGGGGACCCAGCCACCTCCAAGCATGTATGTGTGGACTGTGGCTGCTTCTGTGCTTCAGTGGCAAAGCGGACCAGTTACAACAGGGACTGTGTCGCCAGTAAAGTGGAAAATACTTATTATCCAGCCTTTGAATTAAAAATTGGCTGACCCCTTTTTAGCTGAGTGGACAAGTCAGGGACGGTCACTGCTGTCGTACTTCCAACCCCTCAGTCTGTTCAATATTTTTCTTACCATGTAGGTGACTCAGGGATCAGCTCAGACTTTCTTCATTTCGCACTCTGCTTGAAGTCAGGCCAAAACCCTATTTTCAGTAGCTTATGAATATTATAAATGTGGGGAATCTTTTTTACCAAAAGTCACACTCACGTGAGAGTTAACACTCTGGGGAGAATTTGAGGGCAAGAAATGTAGAAAAAGCTCAACATTGACCAGATCACCTCTAAGGTCTCAAGCAATGGCAAGTGGAAATTATAAAATAAATTGGATGTTCCTTACCAGTAAAAACTATATTTTTCTGCCTCCTTAATCCTGTTCTTTGTAGAATGGTTTGCAGACAGTCAAACATGTTGATTCAGAGGTCTTCACTGGGGAGGAGCTGAGAAATTATTTCTAGAAGGAGCCCTAATAAAGCATTCCCTTTCTTAGTTCTTAAGTGATATCTGCCAAATTGTGTAAGTCACAAATTCCACATTGTCACATATGGAATTTCCTAAGACTATAAGTATTGATGAAAAGAAAAGTTTCAGGATGTAGAATACAGCTTAAGCAAAACCTTGTATAGAGTTTGTCTATAGACTCATTTCAGACCTAAAGATACCTCCAGATTGAAAGTGAGGGGACAGATAATCATCTATAATGCAAACAGATGTCAGAAGAAAGTTGGAGTATCTTTACTTATTTCAGACAAAATAGATTTTAAAACAAAGACTGTAATGAGAGAAAAGAAGGACACTATATAATCATAAAGGGGACAGTCCAAAAGAAGATATAACAATTGTAAATATTTATGCACTCAACAAAGAAGCACCCAAATACATAAAGCAGTTAATAATAAATGTTAAGGAACTAATCAGTAATAATACAATAATAGTAGGGGACTTCAACACCCCACTTACAAAATGGATAGATTGTATAAACAGAAGATCAATAAGAAAACAATGGCTTTGAATGACGCACTGGACCAGATGGACCTAACAGATGTATTCAGAACACTCCATCCTAAAGCAGCAGAATACATATTCTTTACAAGTACACATGGAACATTCTCCAGAATACATTACATATTAGCCCACAACACCAACCTCAACAAATTCAAGAATATCAGAGCCATAGTATGCATCTTTTCTGACCACAATGCTATGATACTTGCAATCAGCCACAAGAAAAAATCTGGACAGATCATAAATACCTGGAAGTTAAATAACATGCTACTTAACAATGAATGTGTCAACCAGAAAGTAAAAGAAGAAATGAAAAAGTACATGGAGGGCTGCCTGGGTGGTTCAGTCGGTTAAGGGTCTGCCTTTGGCTCAGGTCATGATCTCAGGGCCCTGGGATCAAGTCCCGCAATGGGCCCGCTGTTCAGCAGGGAGTCTGCTTCCTCCTCTCCCTTTGCCCTTCCCCCTGCTCATGGTCTCTCTCTCAAAGAAATAAGTAGAATATTTAAAAAAAAGAAAAAGTACATGGAAACAAATAAAAATGAAAATACAGTGGTCCAAAACGTTTGGCACGCAGCAAAGACAGTCCTAAGAGGGAAGTATATTAGAAAACAGCTAATACCATCCTCAATGGAGAAAAACAGAGCTTTTCCTCTTTGGTCAGTAGCAAGAGTGGGATGTCTACTCTCATCATTGTTATTTAGCATAGTACTGGAAGTCCGAGCCTCAGCAATCAGACAACAAAAGGAAATTAAAAGGCATCCAAATCAGCAAGGAAGAAGTAAAACTTTCACTATTTGCAGATGACATGATACTATATACAGAAAACCCGAAAGACTCCACCAAAAAACTACTAGAATTGATAAATGGATTCAGTCAAGTTGCAGGATATAAAATTGATATGCAGAAATCTGTTGCATTTCAATACACCAATATGAAGAAGAAAGAGAATTTAAGATATCAATCCCATTTATGATGGGACCCTAAATAAGATACCTAGGAATAAACCTAACCAAAGAGTTGAAAGACCTGTTCTCTGAAATCTATAGAACAATGATGAAACACATTGAAGAGGACACAAAGAAATGGAAAAACATTCCATGCTCCTGGATTGGAAGAACAAACATTGTTAAAATGTCTATACTACCCAAAGCAATCTACACATTTAATGCAATCCCTATCAAAATACCAACAGCATTTTTCACAGAACTAGAACAAACAATCCTAAGATGTGTGGAGAACCACAAAAGACAGCACATAGCCAAAGCAACTTCGAAAAAGAAAAGCAAAGCTGGAGGCATCACAATTCTGGACTTGAACTTGTATTACAAAACTGTAGTGATCAAAATAGTATGGTACTGGCATTAAAACGGACACAGATCAATGGAACAGAATAGAAAATCCAGAAATAAACCCGCATTTATAAGGTCAATTAATCTCTGGTGAAGCAGGAAAGAATATCCAATGGCAAAAAGACAGTCTTTTCAACAAATGATGCTGGGAAAACTGGTCAGTTACATGCAACAGAATGAAACTGGACCACTTTCTTACAGCATACACAAATATAAATTCAAAATGGATGAAAGACCTGAATGTGAGACCTGATACCATAGAAATTTTAGAGGAGGACACAGTAGTAACTTCTTTGACATCAGCCTTTTCACCTTCTTTCTAGATATGTCTCCTGAGGCAAGGGAAACAAAAGCAAAAATAAACTATTGGGACTGCATCAAGATAAAAAGCTTCTGCACAGTGAAGGAAACTATCAACACAACTAAGAGGCAACCTATGGATGGGAGAAGATATTAGCAAATGATGTGTCTGATAAAGGGTTAGTGTCCAAAGTATGTAGAACACTTATGCAACTCAACACCCAAAAAACAAATAATCCAATTGAAACATGGGCGGAAGTCATGAACATATTTCCAAAGAAGACAGCCAGATGGCCAACAGACACATGAAAAGATGCTCAACATCACTCATCATCAGGGAAATACAAATCAAAACTACAATGAGATATCACCTCATAACCTGTCAGAATGTCTAAAATCAACAACACAAGAAACAACAGGTGCTGGAAGGATGCGGAGAAAGGGGAGCCCTAGTGCACTGTTGGTGGGAATGCAAACTGGTGCAGCCACTGTGGAAACAGTATGGAATTTCCTCAGAAAGTTAAAAATTGAACTACTCTATGATCTAGTAATCACACTACTGGGTATTTACCCCCCAAATACAAAAACACTGATTCAAAGGGATACATGCATCCTTTTGTTTACAGCAGCATTATTTACGATAGCCAAACTGTGGAAGCAGCCCAAGTGTCCATTGATAGATAACGAGTGGATAAAGAAGAAGTGATATACATATATACAGTGGATTATTATTCATCAATTAAAAAAAACCGAAAACCTGCCATTTACAATGGCATGGATGGAGCTAATAGAGGTATGCTAAGTGAAGTAAGTCAGTCAGAGAAAGACAAATAGCATATGATTTCACTCATACGTGGAATTTAAGAAACAAAACACATGAGCAAAGGGGGGAGAAAAAGGCAAACCAAGAAACAGACTCTTAACTACAGAGAACACACTGATGATCACCAGAGGGTGGGGGTGGGGGAAACAGGTGATGGGAATGAAGGAGGGCACTTGTCCACTTGTCCTGATGAGCACGGGGTCATGTACGGAAGTGTTGAATCACTCTATTGTACACCTGAAACTAATATAACACTGTATGCTAACTAACTGGAATTAAATTAAAAAACAAAAAAAATAGTTTATCTATGGAAAGTCTGGTAAAATACTAAATAAAAAAGAAAATGCATTTTGTTGGACCTTAAAATTATAATTAAAAAAAAAGTAATGGGGATTCAAGCAAAACCATGTTCATAATGGTGGAACTTTTCTCAGACCACCTTTGAATTCCCAAAATAGTACATGCTGGCTAAATGAAATGGTGTCAAAATGGTAGCAAATTAAATAGAACATGGAAGTCTCCCTCTTACCAGTTTCTGGCCAACTGTACTGTTAATCAGTATTCCTCGAGAAAGATCCCACAAAAAAGACCCAAATATGACACTGTTTGGTATGTGTTTTTAAATGAAATTAAATAAGCTCCTTAAAAATATCTGGGGAACTTATTTGTTGGATGCCATTCACACATGTCTTCAGTATTTGGAGATCTTTCTTCTGTGGGATCTAGGAGGATGGAAGGATCCAGTCTCAGAACATGCTGAGAAACGATGATCCTTGCTTTCAGCTAATGGACATTACAGCTTTATCTGTATTCTGTTTCAGTAAACCTAAAGAATTTCTATTTACTGACAAGTAATGTTGTTATTGATGTTTTTGACAACCCAAATTAAATCCTTCCTTACTTTTTCTAATACTTATTTGTACTCAATGTATTAGAATTCATAGAATTCAAAAACATAATTTAAAAAATTATGATCCTTGCTATCATGGCATTTTTGGCCAAAAAGTGGTTTGTGAAAAAGTATGTTGAAGAGAAACATTTCAAAGGTTACAGATTGAGCCAATGTCCTCTTAAAAATTTAGAGGGGCAAACACAGAGGTAATTACATGGAAGTAACTCTATTATTAAGTGCTTATTATGTGCCAAGAACTATACTAAATAGTGTGTGTGTGTGTGTGTGTGTGTGTGTGTGTGTGTGTGTGTATTGTCTCATTCAGCCCTCATAATCCTATGATCTAGGCACTGCTATTGTTATCCCCATTTTACAGATGAGAAAACTGATGAAGAGGTTCAAGGACTTCCCAGGGCCACAGAATAACTAGATACAGGAGTATATACTCCGCGGCAGGCAGTCTGCCTCTAGAGCCCATTTCGGAGCACTAGAGCTACAATAAAGGATTGAGAGAGATGGAGATGTAGGAACAGGGAAGACTGAAGAATGATTTCTCCTGGCAACTGGTATCTCAGCCTCTCGGTGCCTCCGCCGTGTGCCCACGACAGCAAAAGAAAATGTCAGCTTTCTTATCTGTCTCGTCCAGACTGATAGTCTGACACAAGGTCACCTCTGGGTCCCAAAAGTCTGACGACGCCTGGTATTTGGAGAGTGTTCAATCATGTTTGCTGAATAAACGTGCATATATGAGAAAGGCAGGACTCCTGGGAGAGGCAAGAAGGTTCAGGCAAGATTTTCAGACTTCTTTATTACTCCTGTTCTTACAAGATTCCTCATCCAACTTGTTTCCTTCACAACTTGCTTAATCACACTTCTATTTTACCTACGCAACTGAACCCCTAGATTTGCAAGAGAGAATAGTTTGAGGCTAATGAAGTTTGGGCCAAGAAGGAATTCACACTCAAGATAAATGAATCACCAAACCTTAGAGAGATGGACCATCGGTCATTCAGGAAGCCATGATGGATTATAACAGAGGAAACCAGGTTCTGATGAGATTAAGTGGCTTCTTTAAAGGTGTCAGTTACTTAGTGGCACAGCCAAGAGCCTGTCTTCTGAAGTGGGACACCCATCACTCAATACACACTGAGGCTTGTCCATAAGAGGGGGAAATGACACCAGGAAAATCCACAGGCTTAATCAACACGAAAGACTGTGAAGAGGGACAGGATGAGGGAAGTACAGAGATGGAGACTTTAGGGTGGTAACTAAGACTCATGACAATCTCACCGGTTAAACCCACACCAACTCAAATGTTTATTAGGTTTCTTCTCATACTTTACTATTTCTTTAGCTAGTTTTTAGGGAAAAAAAGAATAAACCTGTTTAGTACCCTGAAAAATGCTTCTAAGTAGAATCATCTATGTAAGGGAAGTGGAAAAAATGCAAGAAAAATGCTATAGTTAATGATCTTCCATATTGTTTTTAAGTGGAGAGAACAGGATGCTGAAATTTCTATCTTGATCTATTACAAAGTGTATCTCCTATGCCTTCCCTGATTCTGTGTCTACTCTCATTTCATCTATGGAATCTGTAGTTTGCATCACAAGCATATTATGAAGAAAGTCATGTGGGTGTAGGCAATGGACACGACCAATGAAAAGAACTCCCCGCCCCACCTCAAAGCTTAGTAATACTAAAACTCAGGGATACACTCTCTTTAATTGGCACAATCTCAGGCTTAGTCAGCCTACACAGTGGTATACTATGTCATTGCTTCTGCTACATAAGCCAGGTAAGATTGGAATGTTATTTTAATTGAGTGGATTGATGCCAACATTTTTCCAAAGAAAGGTGGAAAAGAGGAAAAGAAGGAGGTGCCAAAGTGTCACATAAGACATGTCATCACACAAATCATAGTTTTAAAAACATTGTCTTCAGGGGCGCCTGGGTGGCACAGCGGTTAAGCGTCTGCCTTCGGCTCAGGGCGTGATCCCGGCGTTCTGGGATCGAGCCCCACATCAGGCTCTTCTGCTGTGAGCCTGCTTCTTCCTCTCCCACTCCCCCTGCTTGTGTTCCCTCTCTCGCTGGCTGTCTCTATCTCTGTCGAATAAATAAATAAAAAATCTTTAAAACAAAAAACAAAAAACATTGTCTTCATCCTAAGAGGAAACAAAATGTATTCCATCCCGTCGTGTGGAGAATGTAGAAGGCTTGAGAAGTGACTACGAAAGCAAAGACGGATTTGAACGTCCCCAAACCAGAAATGTGCCGAGTCACTAATAGAATTTGCAAAGAACTTATTAATGTAACCTATCTTTAAAAAGGGGGCACTACTAAAATGTCAATCTGAAGGCTTTTTGTTTTTTGGGTTTTTTTTTGGCCAATCAGTTGGATAATAATAGGGTTTTAATCCCTCAGGTTAAATAAAACTAGTCTAGGGGCACCTGGGTGGTTCCGCTGGTTAAGACACCAAGCCCAACTCTTGGTTTCAGTGCAAGTCATGATTCTCAGGGTTCTGGGATGAGCCCCGTGACCCACTCATGCTCAGCTGGTGATTCTCTCTCCTTCTGCCCCTCCCCCTACACATGTTCTTTCTAAAATAAATAAATAAATAAAATATTTAAAACAAAACAAAAGCCAAAAACTAGTCTTGAAATGAGTGACCACAGATTTAGAAAGAGCAGTATCTCTTTGTGATTTTGGGCGAAAAGACAGGAAGTGAGTTTTTGGATCCCACTAAGAGTCACTAGATTACCTTCTTTCCTTTCCACTGATCATGGTAGACCCTTGTCTTGTCTACCCAGAGAGAGCTATTCCCTCTTCATTCCCGGAGAGATACAGAGGCAGCATTAAACTTATTTTATGGAACTGTTTCCTCCAGGCCTCACAATTTTAAACATATATGCTGTGAAGTAATATAAAAATGGGCATTATTTTGTTATTACATAAGATCGTTCGCTGTGACTGCTCACCCTCATATCCCCAAAAGGTAACAATTCCAACAGCTGTACTAACAGAATGCCATTTATTATTATAAAGGATATATAAGAGGAAGGGAACACAAAAACCAACTCATGGGTCTCAGTTCCATCTTCCACGGTTAAGATTCAGGGGTTTTAATAATCAACAAGAGTTCATTCTAAGTAAATGTGTATGGCAGAAAAGGCAACTGTGTTTCAGCCAACTCCCTAGTGGTGACGGAGGCTACTTTTATTTTGGTTTGGTGGTTCTTTAAATGCGTTTTCGAATATTTACATTGGCTATTCAGGGATTTTTAAAGGTCCGCTATTAGGGTGTAGAGTATTATATTTTAATACAATTTAACAGATTTTTTTGGGGGGGAAGAGTGAAAAAAAACTCTCATTTATAAATTCTTAAAAAGAAGCAAATGTTTTGATCAAGAATGCTGATTTCATTCCTTCAGCTGCTCCAACTTCAGATTCTCTGGATGACCCTCGATCTGGTACATTACTACATGGCTACATTAGTAATTACCACATTACTGGGGCTCTTGACCTCTTGGTTGCAAAGATCTTGGTTGCAAAATCTCAATGCTTAGCAGCTGGAAGATGAATTTAACTTGATACTATGGCCATGATGCTATTTCCTTAAACAATTTGTCTTTACTAATTAAAGTTGTGAGAGTATGTACGTATCTATGTATGTGTGTGCAAATGCATATTCTAAAGTAAAAAAAAAAGACAAAGAAAATATTATGGCATTGTTGAATAAAAGGAGGCGGTTTGAAGAAGAGAGAAACAGGTGGACGTTGTTGAGTTATGAGAAGTTCAATCTTCCCAAGATCCCTGAAAAGATGCATTGATCCAGAATCAATACTGTATTGTCCAGGAGAACTCTAACATTAAAGTATGCACCATAGCCCTTCAATGATAGACAGACCATGACGGTTTAAGTGCCAGTCATTATTCCTACCTTGTCTGTGTGGACTGCTCTTGAGTAGCTCCAGGAAATGCACACACACAGATGGGAATACGTGTGAAGTCACAGACCACCTTCTAGTATTAACACGCTTTTCTGTATTATAGAAACATTTCTGTTAGCTTTCCAAATTATGTTCAAGTGCTCAGACTATTTCAATTATTTTTGATGTCTCCAATGTTTATGTAGAGTCTACTGAAAATAATAATCCATTTTCCTTTACTGTGGCCCTTATCCTCTCCTGCCATCTTAATGTCTCTCATAAAACAAATGCAGCTAAACATAAGTCATATACATCACCCCAAGCTCTGCTTTTCTATTATCTCACAGAAACACAGAGCTGCACTTAATCTGGGATTTGCTTTGAAAAAATACAATGGCAAGGGAGTGAATGAATTTTATGGAACAACAATAAAAGACCCAAAGATTAAAAGGCATTTAAAAACTCAGAAATAGTTATTATATTCCCTAGGACATTAAAAAGGCAAATGGAAGCCTTTTATGGGAGGAATATAAATTGGAAAATATTTCCTGCTGCTAAACATGAGATGCCACATCCTAATTTCACCATCTTTTAGTCTTATTATTTTTGTTTACATTTATTTTAAAATATTGACTATATAGTTGAAAAAGATAGTTAGCTATTCGATCTCTCGATTCCTTAAAATACATGCACATAGTCAGATTATATTGGATACTGGAAAAAACACCGCTTTATGTGAATTTTTATAAATTTGCTTCTTTAAAATGTCAAATCCTCCCCCCAAAAGTGGAACTGAAATAGATATACATAGAATCCCACACATAGTACACCTACAGTACTCTGAAGAAAACAAGCCTATATCAATGGTTCTAGAAGTTTCCAAAGAAAAGATCTTTCAATACATGTAGTAGGAGAAGAAAGGGGAGAAGAAGGGGGGGGTAAACAGAAGGGGGAATGAACCATGAGAGACTATGGACTCTGGGAAACAAACTGAGGGCTTCAGAGGGGAGGGGGGTGGGGGAATGGGATGGGCCGGTGATGGGTATTAAGGAGGGCACGTATTGCATGGTGCACTGGGTGTTATACGCAAATAATGAATCATGGAACACTACATCAAAACTAGGGATGTACTGTATGGTGACTAACATAATATAATAACAAAATATTTAAAAAGAAACAAAGTATGTGTTCATTTTTCTAATAGATAGATATAGGTATGGGCACAGAGAATATAAGTATATTTGAAAAGTAGTAATGAAAATACACTTAAAACTTTAAATTTAATCAGATTTCTTGTTTGTTCTTCTCTGGTTAAAATTTTAACCCTAAACCATCTCTGAAACTGGCAGAATTCCTTTTATGAGTACTCAGCTCTATGAACTTCAGTCCCTAAACGCCCGTCATGTGGGTCCCTTTCCCTCTTAGGTAGTTATTTAACATCCTCTCTGGGCATGCCCTGCTGACAAAGTGGAGTTCTGCCCTGGACAATGGAGTGCCTTCATTCTGTATTTGGAAGCAGAAACAAGGGAGTGATGGGTGGAAAACAGCATTCCTAATCAAGACCTAGCCTGAGGAAGAGAAGTAAATAAATGCACTAACTTAAGCTTTTCAATCCCGTATCTAGAACTCAGGCCACCCTCTCCTGCTTTGGGTTATAGCTAGATTCATTTCTGATTTCCTGTTTTAGAGAAAAGCCCCCGCCTCTGACTTCCCAAAGACTGGAGGGGGAAAGGAAGGGGCAGGTGACTTTCATGAAGAAATGAAAATGGAATACAGTATGAAGATTTTATAGTCACCACTCTTTATAGGCAAAAGCAGCAGAAATGCCCTCAGGCTTCTGCTTACTTAGGGCTCTGGGCCCCCCTACCACCAAGCATGTGATGAAAACAGGTGACACATCCCTCTCAGAAGTGCCACAGAGCCTGTGACTTTGACACCGAAGGGAAAAGTGAGTCATGTAAAGAGAAGCGAAAGTCAAAGTTTTTAATATGTGCTAAATGCTTTCCCTGGTAAGCAGAAGAGAAATATCATCTAAAAAATACAACGCAATTGTTTATTAAAAATATAAAAACTACAGAAAAAAATGTATGCTTCCAATGTAGCAATGAAACACCAATGTATGCTTCCCTCATATTTAATGCAAGTTGACAGTTTGCCATATTTACTTCAAACAATGTTTTGAAGTAAATAATATACTAGGCTGTTTCCAACAGTATGTGAGATAGATGCCCTGAAGAGGCAGCTGTTGGAGACAACTGAACACACTAGATAAAACATTTAAAAACATTTTTCTAAATGCATGATGAGCTGGCAAGAAACAAAGGAATAGTCCAATGCCCCAAAATCTGATCACAGTAAAGTAGAGAGAGAAGCAAACATTCAGGGGTTTCAGCCGAGGGACATATGTTGAGCCCTAGTGTCACTGAAGTTCCATTTAAATGGCTCAGTGGAGTCCCACGTGAAGGAACAGTGCTACAATGTCAGCGTCATGTACAGCGTAAGTACTATTTAGAGGTTATTTTACAGTCTCAAGTGCTCAGAAGAGGCAAAGCATCCATGAATGCTATTCACCCTATTAGCCAATTATGGAAGGAAATAATCGTTTAAAAAATGCAGATCAAGAGTCTGAATACATTTAACATCCTTTTGGGATATTTTTAAACATATATATTCTTGGCAAATGTGGAGTAGCAAAGAGCACCCCTTACCTGATCCCTTACCTATCAAAAACCTAGAGAGGAAAAAAATTCTTGGGGAGAAACATTGGAAGATTTCCCTTTGAGAGTCAGAAAGCTGCAAAGATGCCCGCCATTGCCACCTCTATTCAACATCACCGTGCAAGTTCTCATCAGTAGAGTGGAACAAAAGGACATGGACAGGGGGAGGTGGGCAGAGAGGAAGGGAGGGAGGAAAAACTTCATTATCCATAGCTATTATGACTGTGCATACAGAAAATCCAGAAGAATACACTAATAAATTATTAGAATGTACTAAGAAGTAAATAAACTGGACAAAGTAGCAGGACACCAAGGGAATAAACAAAAATTAATTGTCTCTATGTATTACAGCACCATTAGAAATTGTGCTTTAATGTACAGCATTTATTTTCCCTAAGTACCGAGTCTCTAGGAATAAATTAAACAAAAGATTTGTAGAGGACTTCCAGGGAAGACAGCAGAATAGGGGGATCCAAGCTCATCTGGTCCCATAGGTATACCTAGATGACACCCACCTCGGTATAAACAACCCAGAAAATGACCCGACGACCAGCAGAACAGACTTTCCGCCGCTAACGGGAGTGAAGAGGCCACATCCAGTAGAAAGGGCAGAGACATGATGGGGAAACAAACCGACCCCTGAGACCATCCCCAGGAGGGAAGAACATAACAAACAAGGAGAAGGGAGAGGAGCAGACCCCACCCCAGGCACCCAAGGCACCGAGGATCTGCACTGGAAAGATGACCCCCCATAACATTTGGCTTTGAAAACCAGAGGGGCTCCACTTCACAAGGGCTTATATTCAGCAGGGCTGAACACCCGGAACTTAAACATCAGCAGGCTGGCCTGGGAGAGAGCTAGAGGGTGAGAGGAAACCGAGTCTGCCCTTAAACAGATAGCACGACAAACAGCCCTGATGAGATGCAGCCCAAAGCAGCAGTTTGGAAAACGCCTGAGCGGTACAGGAAGGAGGACTGCCTACTAATTTCACAGCAAGTGCTGGAGGATCAAGCATCCATAGGAGACTTCTCTGAGAATAAAAGAGCTGGGGGTGCCATTTCACTACCCACCCCCCCCCCAGCCTAGACACATGGACACTTGTGCAAACCGGCACATAGCAAACACTCTCCCGTAGCTTGCTAATGGCTCGGCCCACCCCCACGTTCTCTTGCAGACACCTGCCCCCTCTAACCCACCCTCAGCAGTTCTCCAAAGTGGTCCACGAGCCTGGCAGTGCACAAGCAGCCTCAGCAGGGGCCAGCTCCAAAGTGACTCCTGCCTTGAGGGAGAGGGAAAGATAACCACACACAGGAGTCTGACTGTGGCCTCAGCAGTGGGCTGGGGACAGACATCTGGTCTGACGGCAGGCCCTGCCCACCAACTAAAGCTTCTCAGGGAACAACCCAGGGAGAGTGCCCTGCAGTGCAGTGTAGTGCTACTGAATCTCTGGCAAACACCTGGTCTGACTCAGCTCAGGCCAAGGCGGCTCCAGACTGATCCACTAATACCACAAGGACCAAACCCAGACCACAACAGGCAAAGAGAGCCACTGCAGGTGGATGGACTGAAAGCAAACAGCTCAACCACAACAGCACGGTGAACAGAACGCAGCAACACACACAGGAGATACCCTGAAGCACCAGCTTCAGTGCATTCCAAACTTCATGACTGCAAAAAGCAATAAAAAAGACAGCTGGGGCACCTGGGTGGCTCCGTCGGTTAAGTGTCTGCCTTCAGTTCAGGTCATGATCTGGGCGTCCTGGGATCGAGCCCAACATCTGGCTCTTGGCTCACCAGGGAGTCTGCTTCTCTCTCTCCCTCTGTCTCAAATGCTCTATCTCTCTGTCTCAAATAAATAAATAAAATCCTTAAAAAAATTGCTAAAAATTAAAAAAAAGAGTTTAGGGAAGCCTGGGTGGCTTAGTCGTTAGGGGTCTGCCTTTGGCTGAGGTCATGATCCCAGGGTCCTGGGATGGAGCCCCGCGTCGGGCTCCCTGCTCAGCGGGAAGCCTGTTTCTCCCTTTCCCACTCCCCCTGCCTGTGTTCCCTCTCTCATGGCCTCTCTCTCTGTCAAATCAATCAATCAATCAATCAATCAATCTTAAAAAAAAAAAAAGTTTACAAAGTGCCCCAATGTACATTCATGGATATAGTTACAGAATCCAGAAATACATATAAATGTAACTGTGTACTATATAAAACTCAAAGAAAAATACAACAAATAGTTAAACTGTTTCATGAAACATACCACTCATACATAGAACATTAGCTTTGATAATTCACTTATACAATGAATGGCAGTTGTTGATTTCACAATTCACTAACTGTGTTCCAACCTCTAGTATTCAAAAATACTACCCGAGAGAGATTCTTGCTCATGCGCATGGAGAGACCCACACAGCGAAGTCCACTGAAGAACAGTGGCTTAGTGAAACACAGAGAGTAGCACAAACACCTGGAGACAGAAGCATGAGTTACCGGTGGCATATGCACAAGATGGAATACAGGTCCACGCTAGAAACGAATAGACCCGTTATGTTGATCTACCCACACCACCTTACTGGACAATTACATGACTGATAAAATCAAAGCTTCCCTTCTCTAGTCCTGTTCCCTCCATCCTTCCCATTCATGCACCCTTCCTATTCATGCTCGTTGACTTTTCTCCCATTTTTAAAATTTTTAAGTTTTTATTTAAATTCCAGGTAGTTAACATACAGTGTCGTATTAATTTCAGGTGTACAAGGTAGGGATTCAACACTTCCGTACATCACCCCGTGCTCATCTCAATGTGTGCGCTCCTGAATCCCCATCACTGATTTCTCCCATCCCTCCACCCACCTCCCCTCTGGTGACCATCAGTGTGTTCTCTAGAGCGGAGAGTCTCTTTCTTGGTTTATATTATGCTAAGGGAAGTCAGTCAGAGAAAGACAAACACCATATGATTTCACTCACATATGGAATTTAGGAAATAAGCAAAGGGGGGAAAATGAGATAGGCAAATCATTGACTTTCAATTCAAATGTAAATCTCTCAACTATATGTGCAATTACTTTACTTTTTTTAAAGTTACATAAATTTTATCATATCGCTTCCATTTGCAACTGGCTTTTTCAATTCTGTTTTTGAAATGTATGAATATATGGAGACCTCATTTATTCATTTCAGTTGCTATGGTTTATCTTTCCATTTATCTACAAACACGTATGTTCTAATTCTTTGTTCACGATACACAGTAGAGAATTCAACGGATCTCGACATGCATTGTGTAAGAATTTCTTTATAATAGGTATAGTTTCTCCTTGGTATGCATATCTTCAGGCTGACTCTATGATGTCAGATCACTCTTTAAAGGGGTGATATCAATTTAATCTCATCGGAAAGGCACCAGTTCCCGTTACACCAAGTCTTCAGCAATACTTATCAGACTTTTAGATTTTGCCAACATGACGGGTATGAAGTAATAGTTCTGTGTTTTCATTTTTCTGATTACCAGTGGGTTTAAACACTTTTTTCCCCTGTGTATTGGTCATTCAACTTGCTTTTTTGTTAGCTGTCATTTCATTTCCTTTATTTCTTCGTTGGGTTTTTTATCTTTTTCTTACTGCCTTTTAAAGCCATTATAGATTCTAGATAATTTTATAAGCATCTGCCCCCGTCTGAAGCTTGTCCATCAACATCATTGATAATGCCTTTTTGTGCCAAAATATTTCATTTAAATGTACTAAAATTTATCCAGTCTTTAATCTTATGCTTCTAGATGCACTTAACATGTATTATCTCAATTAAGCTTCACATTAGCACTGTAGGTTAGGTGCGATTATCTCCACTTCTTCAGGACAGGGACTAGGCTAAAAGGTTATGTAATTCTCCCATTGTCAAATACTGGTGGGGCTTGCATTGAAGCCCAAGTCCACGGATTTCCCAAGCCCATGCCCTTTTACCCCACTCTGCCCAATTCTCTCCTTTACAGAGGCAGCGCGTTCAAGTGGTGGGGACAATATGGCAGAGGGGAAAAGACACACATACACACTAAAAACTTATTTAATGCTCTTTCGATTCAGAGACGTAGGAAATTGTGTTGGCCTATCTTGTACGTCAGATTTTCCTATGGAGAAATTTTCAGACAATGAATGATACTCATCTATAATTTTATCATTATTATCATTACGAAAAAGTAACAATTTGTGTAACAGTTTCAAAATAAAGTCAATGTAACTGCATGATCATATGTGATATGGCCCTGACTAGGGTTCATTCACTATCAAAAGTGGTATCTTATCCAGCACCTGCTATGTACCATTCACGAACCATGAAGTTTTGTTGGGAATGGTTTCAGAGATCTCAAAGATACTCAAACGTCTTGCTGTCAATACTGCAGAGTAAAAAGTGCATCCGCTTTGGAGCCAAGAGAAATGGCTCTCAGTCAAAGCTCCGCCTCCTACTCTCTATGTGATGTAAGGAAGTGATTTATCTTCTGTGACTCTCGTTTCTAAGAGCAGTGAGTGGAGATAAACAGCAGCTACCTGTCGGGGTTACTGTGAAAACTAGCGAGCCGGTGTGTGAAGGCACCAGATGTGGCTGGAGTGCTCTCAAACATGGCGGACAGGGGACTGAGGGCGGGGGAGCTGTCAGTGCCCCTTCAGCGTGCGTGCATTCTGTAGTCTGCTTACCAACTTGCTCTCACGTTCAGGGAACACATACCTGTGATCTTTATGTCAAGTAAGAGAGTATTATTTTCTTCCCTCCAGGTTGAGAAAGCTCAGCAGGTGTGATTTAACATATGAAGGAACAACAGCACCATTTCTCCCCCTGGACACACAGGTCAGAGGGAGACAGTGTTGGGAGGAGAGAAAGCACTGTGAACCTCACGATGAAGGCTCTGCAGGGACCTCTCAGACTCCTCTGGTCAGACAGTCCGTGCTTTCACACCTGAGGGGGCGGCAGGGCCTGGGAATGGACTAGCCCTACAGCTGAGGGAGGGCCAGAGAAAGCCACCATTTCCTGTGAGAGAATGCCCAAAGGTATTCTTGGAGAGGCAGAAAACGCACAATGTTACTTACTTGCGAGCCCTTCAGAGATACCTACAGACACACATACTAGGGACACCTCTTGTTTAACCAGCAAGGGGAATCTTTTGCAGGTGATGTAGGGCCATGTGGAGAAATGGGTCATGTGGTTTTCCTTAAGGTATTGTCTGAAGGACAGGGAAGAAGATGGCAACACTTCCTCTCTAACTAGGAAGCCCAGGTAAGCAGCAACCAAGCCTTGTACATACAACCCCTAAGACGAGCAGACAGTAGGCTCTGCTCCTCAGACCTGTCTCTGGGCAGAAAACCAGAGTGGCAAGCAGCAGCTGGCAGTGGGGAAGAGACTGGGGGTGTGTGGCACTCCCACAGAAGGAAATGGTAAGATATGTGAACGGAGTCCTGGTTTGAGAACAGCGCTCTGGGCATCAGGAAAGCCTGAGCTACTTCCTCACAGAGGCCGCCCTCAGCTCAGGCCACCTGGGTCCGAGAGACCATCTTTCAGAGCAGTGGGGTAACCCAGCAAGAAAGTCAGGGAGAAGTGGGATAGTGATGTATGCCTGACCTGGACGGAGTCCTAAAGGTGGGGTCGGAGTGGCACGTTTACAAAGGTGGTTTCAAGACAATGAGAAAGGAAGTATTCAGGACAGTGGGATGCTTTTTTTTCCCTAAGATTTATTTGAGAGCAAGCACACAAGAGAGGCGGAGGGGCAGAAGGAGAGGGAGAAGCAGACTCCCTGCTGAGCAGTAAGCCCCATGCAGGACTTGATCCCAGGACCCCGAGATCATGACCTAAGCCAAAGACAGACACTTCACCGACTGGGCCACCCAGGTGTCCCACAAGTGGGACACTTAAGTCAACCTCACAATTGCCATGCAAATAAGAACACCGAGAGAGGTGGTATGGATGGGTACCCAGCCATGCAGGCAGGAATCTAGAGTGAAATCGTGGGCAGGGTGCTGAGCGCAGAGTGGCTGCCATGGCTCCTCCTGCAGCCCCTCGCATCCCTGGACTGAGCGACACTGCCCCGTGCCCGGTACCTCACCTGTGTCCTCAGGATGACCCTGTCAGGGTTGCAATCCTGGCAATGCAAACCGCTGGCAATGTAAGTGAAAGCAAGTTATTCGACTCTCCCTTACTCAGTCTTGTCAGGTCCCGCACCCAGAGGGTAACCATCCCACTCGCTGATTCTAACAGGCATGACATGAAATAGGCCCACGAGCTCAATAAATGGACACTTTCATTAGTGCTTCCGCTAGATTTGCTCCTCTGGTCCAAGATTCCTGTTCAAAATTTCTATCCCTTTTGTTGCTTGCAAGTGGCTCCGAGAGGGGCAGGCAGCTGACATACATTTTTAATGAAAAGATTTATCAAGGCACAGTACAGATTTATTACAGCCTGTTACACGGAGCCAGACCTCCTTAAGATGAAATAAAGAGCCAGAGATAATGAGAGGAGAAAAAAATATATATACATCTGCACTGGGAACCGACCATCTCAAAGCCTACGTGTGTACAAGCTAGATAATGAGCACGTAAGTCTTTACAAACTACTCGGTAATGGTGTTTTTCTCATAAAAGGTGATTATAAGAACAGTTTATGCATTATATATTACACCTGATTCAGATGGTAACTTTAAAGAAGGCCTTCAAGTCGATGCTCCCCTGCAGGGGGTAAGGAAAAAGCCCGGCACAAACCTCAGCCCGATTTGCACACACCAAGCTAGCAACAGATTTTTTTAATCAAACTGGCAAGATCAATATAAAGTGAACTCATCATCTGACACTTACTTTCTTTTACTGCCTCAAACTGACAGAGGATATTTAAATCATTACCTAGGTTATATCCAAATGAAAAACAACTCTCAATCTCAGTTGAGGCATTTGAGAAGAAATTACATACATATATATATAAGATATATATACATCTTATATATATCTTATATATATATGATTATATATAATTAAGTTATCGAGTTATAATTATATATAATTATAATTAAGTTATAATTATATATATAAGAAATATATATATATATATAAATATATATAATCTTCTCAATGCCTCATATAGAGATCTCTACTTATACACACACATATTCCCACGTACATGCCGACACACACATATTCTACGCAATTTTAGACCTGGGTGTCCAATTAATCGAGGAGAGAAGACTGTGTTGTTCTGGGCTGCTGGAGCTAATCTAGAGGCCGCCCCAGTGGTATAACACCCAGACCAATGGAAGTGGGGACAGGAGAAAATACCACTGTAGTTCTTATAGAAAATCCTACCAGTGCCTTCCTAAGTAATCATCACAAGCAAATAGTACTTGCAAATAACACTTTCAAAGTATTTCTAGAGAAGAAGGAAATGGAAAATGTTAAGGAAAGAGGAAATCTTTAGACTAGATCGGTAAACTGATGGTGGGGAAGGGGAGATGATGAAATTTGGGTTCTGTTTCTCTGTGCACGCTTCCCACACTCACACATCTCCTCCCAAAAATCGGGCACACGATTTCAGTGGGTTCACGGATCTCAGGATGAAAACCACTGCTCTATGGGAAAGAACACACAATGGATTCATGACATATCTGTAATTTGCTAATAGATTCCTCCACATAGGGAATGGGACATATACTTTTCATCTCAGATTTAAGACAGGTAGATTATACTATTTCTCAATTATAAATCAAATTCTTTTTCAAATTTCTACTTTTTTAAATTGATGTTTGCAACTTAGAATATATGTTTCTCTATACAATAATTGCATAAATCCTATTTAACTCCCAGACTCACCTCCTACCTAATCCAGTTTTACCTACTCAAGAGTCTGAACTTCAATGCTGTTAAAACCGACAAAATACCAAGTTCGGGAAGGTAATGAGAGAATGACACAAAAATAAAGCATGGAGAGTAGAATGGGATAAAGAAGAAAAGGATGCGGAAGAACCTATTCACTTTTGGGGTCAATTTTTTTTGAAGACATCTCTCTAAAATGCAGAATTTCATCCTCTTTGATCCCTTGAAAACTAGGAACTCAAGCTGACTCACATCCTCACATAAGATATGTATTCATATACTTTTTATTCAATTCCCAATGCCTCCAAAGTGGCTTCCCTTCCCATTCTGCAAAAAAAGACTCTCTTTTCCTTCAGTGCAGATGTCAGCCAACAATCTTATTAAACGGCTGATGTTAATGTGTGGATGATTAAAATTCCAGACTTCGAAATGTTTGTATCGCTAAGCAGTTCGTCAGCCCTGTGCCTGTGTAATGGTTAGGAGTTAGGGCACCATGATGGCATGCTGGAGAGACTTCACAGATGTCTCTGAAGAGCTCACAGACAGGCAAGCAGTGCCCATGAGTCTGTGGGAAGGTCTCTTTAAAGATGGGCCTGCGTTTTAGCAAATTATTTTCTTCCCTGCCGACATTGTAGGTTCTCCAAATTGTTGCCATGCTCATGATATCCATGCTGTTCAATGAACTACGAGACATTTCTCAAAGTAAGGATGGATCCTGGGGGGAATATGCTATTCAGAACTTTTAAATTTCCTTTCATGATCATTAACTTCTAGGGGGGTAATAGCAGAAGCCACTGACTAGCACTACAGGGAATCTGATTACGCTCTAAATTTATCTTGAGCTTTCTTACTTTTCTCCATCTCTGGAGATGTGTAGTACAGGGACTGTCCCAATGTTGCTCTCAGGCACCACCAGCTCGACTTCACGTGATCCCCAATTCCCACCTATTTTGTCTTGCCTCATCCTGGCCCTTCCACACCATCCCCTGCATTGCAGAGAAGGATTTTTTTTTAAAAGATTTTATTTATTTATTTGACAGAGATAGAGACAGCCAGCGAGAGAGGGAACACAAGCAGGGGGAGTGGGAGAGGAAGAAGCAGGCTCATAGCGGAGGAGCCTGATGTGGGGCTCGATCCCGTAACGCCGGGATCACGCCCTGAGCCGAAGGCAGATGCTTAACCTCTGTGCCACCCAGGCGCCCCTGCAGAGAAGGATTTTTAAAAATATGTATTTGTTGGTGCTACTCTTGATTGACACCCTACAACTGCCCCCTACTCATTTCAATGTAGAAACCAAACTCCTTGAAATAGATTTAAGGCCTCATAGGATCAGATCCATCTGGCTTCACCTCTTCCTTCTTCCTTAAACCCATCTCCTTCTACAGAACCAATAAAACAACCTATAATTTGATCTGATTTTTTCCTGTCTTTGCATTTGCACTGGCCAAGCATCCTCTTACCTGTTGACTTTCCCCTTATGAAGGTACCACAGCCTTGCTTATTCTTTTGTTCTTCTCCACTTCAGCTGCCTGGCATGTGGAGCAAGGTAATTTGGGGTGTGTAGGAAAAATTTAAAATATAATCTAAACCTTTAGAAGAAAATATAGAACACTTTTATGATATATCTGAATGGAAAAGGATTTCTTAAACAAGACACAAAGAAAAGGTCAAACCATAAAATACTGAATTTTTAGTTAAAATTTGAAATTATATTTAAATTAACATTACAAAACTTTCTATAGAACAAAAGACCTTATTGCTTTAAAGGAAAAAAAGGACCAACTTTAGAGAGGGGAAGGGTATATATTTGGCAAAAGATATATAATTGGAAAAACGTAAAGAATTCTTACTAATCAACAAGAAAAGATACCTTCCCCAAACAAAAATCTAAGAGAAAAAGGTAAAAAGACCATGGAGAGGCAGTTCTCAGGCATCTTTCCTTTCCTGGATGTCATTTTTATCAAGAGGATCACAAAACTTACATACACACTCACCTCAAATTTAAAGCTCAGAGACAAAATTTTAAGTTTTTTTTTTTTCTTATTTGAAGCTTTTAACAGAATCTATAATTACCAAAAAAAAAAAAAAAGATAAGCTTTGCTTTTATTCTTGACTCTAGTTGTAGAAATAATGTGTATGTTTTTACCAACGGAAAATAGATTTATAGGGAAAATACCGGATCTCAAGTGTTCTTTAATCATTGTCATGGTGAGTTTTTTTTTTTTTTTTTAAGATATCCAATGATCAGTACAGTAAGAGAATACTGAAGAAAAAACCCAAAAACTCAACACACTTCCCTGTATCCCTTAAGAGCTCTTGCGTTAGCAAGGTGTGTCTACTCAAGACAGAAGCCTATCGTGTCTGTTCTTTCTGGGGAACAATGTCCACAATGCCGGCTGCTCTGAGGGGAGGCACCTTGCTCCTTCATGGGAACAGGCAGGCTCTAGCCTCTCCCATGTACCCTAGGCGGCATGCGTGTGAGACACCAGGGCAGCTGAGATCTCACTTCTAATCCTGAACACCTGTTATCACATTGGAGGCTGCTCTCAAGAATCAAATACCACAAGTGTAGGGACCAAAGTGCACTTTGGAGCAGGTGTTTTCACAGGGCTCGGTCCACTGTGGACGTGGCTTCTGGCAGCTGGTGCTCAGCTTGTCCGCACAATGGTGGAAACCACATACAACTAGATAATCTCAGTTTGTACCCTCTCGCTTTCCCCTACTTGGCCCAGATCTCTGAGAAAATGCTCACCAGACAGAAGGGTCTTTATGTAACTTCTTCCTTCACTTACCCCGGGGAAATACCTCTTTCGAAGTGACTTCTTTGTTTTATGTGACTACGTTCTTCCGGACCCTACAGTTTGGAGGACATATTGTTCGAAGGAAGTCATGACCAGAGTCACTCCTAACAAAATTAGAAGTGGTGAGTGGTCAGTCACTAGTTCAGAACCTTTCCTTCATGCACTGTGATCTTTGGATCCCTCCTTCCTAAAAACAAGCTCAGAATACAAGAGACCACAGAGAACCAAGAAAACGGTCCCTTAGGGTAGCCTCTTCCTTTTTTGGGTTACTAATGAATTTGATATTTAAAACATGACACAACCAATTGTTTCAATGGCAGTAGACTACAAAAGAAAACAAATGGTTATAAAAAGTATCACTCAGGTGCACACTCTAACTTCCCCAAGCTTACAATCAATCCAGACAGAAGAAACGATGAGGTATTCTTTCACCCTTCTTCCCATCTCCCCATCATGAGCTAAGAGCAGCTAGAAGCAATTTTTCAAAAAGAACAATTGGTCCAATTTTCACGTGCTTTCAGTGAGCTTATGTTCCTAGCACTACCCCACATTTCAGCAATCACAGCATTTAAATAAAGTGATGAATTACACTTTTTAACACGGATGTCAATAACACATACATAATAGAATGGACACCCAAAGATTTTGCTCTGAGATGCTCTGAATTTTGTGCGGCTGATAAGAGTTAACTCAGTTTTGCCTTTTCCAAGCCTGTGAGATAAACTGGAACCGTTTTCTCCAAGTTGTCCATGAACACTTCTGCTCATGGGCTCATCTCCTTTCCTGTTACTTTCTAAAAGGGCTGTGACTCATTTAGTGTGAACCGACAAAGAACAAGTTTAATGTAAGGCACGAAATCAAAACCCAGGATGTGTCCCATGAATGACCACTTCTTCATTATTATTCTAATTCAACATGAACTACTGCCTATTTAGTACATGTGCTGTGGAACTGATGAAACGTGAGCGCAAAGGAATCCATTAGTTTGCTTGACACATGTTCCAGGACTACAGGACTTTCCTTCTTTTCAGGTGTGTGCGTGTCGATGAAGCATTAACCACATCGCACAGAGGAAAGGTCATCATTCAGGAACAGAATGTGACCTCGCGGCCATTCGCTTGTCTTGTAAATGAAAGCACCAGGCCTCCTGATAGGACTCTTTCCCCCTGTTTAATCTTAACTTAGATTTGAGGGGGAGTTAAGGTGATCTGGAACAATTAGAATTTGGCCCCAACCAAGACACCTAAGCAGCATTCAGCTTTGCTGGCTAACTGAAGCCGTTTTTATAGATGAAATGGACTCCCATGGTCAGAAGCTGCACCCTAGCCCTCTGTGGTCAGACAGCTGACGATTGTCAACTACAATATATTCTAACCGTTCTTGGTATTTCAATTACAGATGCATCTACAGGTGTTACAAAGGTCTCCCAGAATCTTCTACCTTCCCCATTCTGCTGGTGAAATCCTATAATACAATCACAGTTTAGCTGATCATAATCACATGCATTTGGTAGGTAGAGTACGACATGAAAAACTATCATCTTACATGCAGAACTTAAAATCATGTCTATCTACTCAAAGAAAATATTTGTTAATAATTACATCATTTTAAGACCAGAAGAGAGTCATCTACCGTTGACCCTATTATGCTTGCTGACGCCACTTTTGCTTGTAAATAGTAACTGCCAACTTTGCAAATTATGTTTTTTTTTAAATATTTCATTTATTTATTTGTCAGAGAAGAGAGAGAGAGAGGCAGGCAGACGGAGAAGCAGGCTCCCCACTGAGCGGGAGCCGGATGTGGGATGACCCGAGGACCCTGGGATCATGACCTGAGCTGAAAGCAGCCGCTTAACCGACCGAGCCATCCAGGCATCCCGCAAATTATGTTTTTTTAAAGATTTATTTATTTGAGAGCGAGGACATGCATGGGTGAGTGTGGGAAGGGGCAGAGGGAGAGAATCTTCAAGCAGACTTCCCCACAGGGCTCCATCTCACGACCCTGAGATCACGACCTGAACTAAAACCAAGAGTCTGACGTTCAACTGACCGAACCACCCAGGCGCCCCAAAATTATGCTTAAATTTTTCAAGTTTTGAACTACATAACGTCTTGGTTTCTAATCTACCCTGGATAGTTTTGAATGCATTCTTATAAAACAGGACCACTGTGTACTTACTTCTACCATGTCATCTCTCTTTCCACCCTTTGTGACATACCTCACAAAGCAAGGTTTCCCTTCTCCACGTTCTTGAAGCACTTTGCTTCTGTACCTGGTATCGCATAAACCCTCTCACACCACGCCTGGTGGTGAACGTGTCTGTAACTCTGTGCTTCTCCAGGGCAGTGACTGTGGTCCCCTCCTCCTCCCCCCCCACAACACACAGATAGCCAATCACACTGCAAGGACGTATTCCTAGTTGCTGGAAATTTTATCTTTTGGATGCACTGCTTTTATTAATGTCCATTTCTGGAAACATTGAATGAGCACAGGAATAAACTGGTTGTACTTGATTACTGCTTCAAATACGTCATAAATCATAAAGAAGTGACTAGAAACACATGCCCAAAATGTCATTAAAAATATAAATGTCGTTAGTCCTAATTATACCCAAATAAGTGATTTATGATCATATTGAAATATAATTCATACACCATAAAATTCAGCATTTTATAGTGTACAATTCAGCGTGTTTTATTGTTGTCAAATTATTGTGCAATTGTCACCACAATCTAACTTTATAACATTTTACACACCTGAAAGAAAACCTCTTCAGACACATTCCCCATCCTCACTGCTGTCACCCCGGGGAGCCTTTACCAACAACGTATTTCCTTTTTATTTCTATACATTTGCCTCATTTGGATAATTCACAGAAATGAGTTATACCATACATGGGCTTTTGTGACTGACTGCTTTCACACGGCTTTCAAGGTTCATTCAGTTTGTCGCATTTATCAGTACTTCATTCCTTTTTACAGCTGCGTAATAGTTCACCGTATGGATAGACCACATTGTGTTTATCCCTTCATCCGTTGACAGACTTCCGGGTAGTTTTCACTGCTGGCTGTTATGAATAACGCCACCATGAACATCCATCTACAAACTTTCGTTTGTATATTTTTTCATTTCTCTTGAATATTTACCTATGAATGGAACTGCTGAATGATGTTTAATGTTTGAGGAGCCGCTGTTTTCCAGAGTGGCTGTGCCCTTTTACAGTCCTGTCGTCAATGTCAGAGAGTCCCAATTTCTCCACATTCTTCCCTAATACTTGCTACTGTCTGTCTTTTTTGATTATAGCCAACCTAGTGGGTGTGAAGAAGTATCTTTGTATTTCATTTAAAAGAAATTTATTATTGAAGTATGGTTGACATGTTATGTTAGTTTCAGGTGTACAGCATAGTGATTCAACAATTTCATACATTACGCAATGCTCATCACAGTAAGTAGGGTCACCGTCTGTCACCATACAACGTGATCACAGTATTTTTGACCAAATTCCTTATGCTGTACTTTTTATCTATTTTGGACCTGCAAGTTTATATCTCTTAGTCCCCATCACCTGTTTCACCCATCCCCTCACCTCTCTCCCCCCTGGCCACCACCAGTTTGTTCTGCTGTATCCAGGGGTCTGTTTGTAACTCCCTAATGACTAATAAGGGAAACATTTTTTCAAATGCTTACTGGTCATTTGTATTTCTTCTTTGGAAAAATGTCTATTCACTCCTTTGGCCAATTTTAATTTTTTTTTGAGTTTTAAGAGTTCTATATTCTATATATATTCAAGTCCTTTATCCAGTGATTTGCAAATGGTTTCTTCCAAAAGTTTTTGGTTCACTTTGCCAACATCATCACTTGGAGCATAAAATATGTCTATTTGATGTAGTCAGTTTTATTTTTTCTGTTGCCACTTGTACTTTAGATGCCATAGTTAAAAAAGAATTGGTCAAGGTCACAAAGTAAACTTGTATTCTTCTAAGAGTTTAACACTTCTAATACACAGTGCTGTCAGCTGGGCCCAGATGGCAAACACGTGGATTAATCCAACACACAATTTTATCAAGGCCACATACTTATAAATATACACATATTTGCACGCATCAAGCTATCTATGGCAGAAATGTTTTTAGTTTATTTAAGAACATCATTTTTACAAGCTGGAAAGTGTAGATATGGGTAATATTTATAAACACCATGATATAATGGGACTTGTTTCTCTATTTTTAGATACACTTTTATTATCGCTTTCTAAGTATGACACACAACACCCATCCTTAACTGACAGTGAGGTAGGAAAGGATTACCTTCGTAATCACCCAGATGAAGGCTGCTTCTTTTCTAAGGTAATGAAAAGAGCCTGGTCTAAATCAGGGATTCAAACAGACATGGGTTCTATTCTTAACGCTGCTACCTGTGTGTCCAACATACATATATTTCTGAACCTATTTCTTTGAGGGAAAAAAAAAACCATAAAGCTCATTTTTGATGATTACTTGTTAGTATTGAAAGAGATCACATATTTAATGCACTTAGCATATAATCTGTCCTTAAACAGATAACCCATAATATATCAGTTTTCCTTCCCCACCCACAATCCCAATAAAAGCCATCAATACATTTTCCTATCTTCTGGTGTTCCACAGTGAAAAACTTTTTTTCTGGCTTTCAAGACTCTATATAATTGGTGTTAATTTCTAATATTCACTCATTATCTCTTACTAGGTATAAGCTACTGAACTGGGTTTAAAAAGTGTTCTCAGCCTCAAGGGTCTTACTATCTTCCAGGAATGGCTTAGAAAAATTACTGGAAAAAAAAGCCATCATGTTATCAGTGTCCTAAGAGCAAGCAAGTTATTTAGGGATTTAGAAAATGATAAAATTACGCAGATGGGAAAGTCGGAGAAAAACTCATGGAGGAGCAATTAAGGAGAAGCTTGAAAGATACTTAGGATTTGGGTAGAGTAAACAAAAGAGCTAACATAAAAATATAAAGGTATGAAAAGAAAGGTCATAGTTGCACAAAGGAGGAAAACACGGATTCCGGACATGTCTGAAGTAGAAGGTATACACAGGGGTTAGGTGGGTAGAGAGCATGGAGTGGTGGATTGAGTTTGGCCTTTATTTGACAGGTGAGGAAGAGCTAAGCAGAAATATAACATGCTAATAAGGACATTCTGGAAAGGTCATTCTGCCAGCAATATACAAAACAATCTGGGTGGGGAAGCAGATGCCGAGCATCACTGGAGGAACAAGTTAGCAATGATGATATTCCCAATAAGGTGTCTCAATAGGACATCATCCCCTCCAGAGTGGCTGCTAACAGAGCCCTGGTTTTGTTCCAGAAACATGCGGGAAGCAGTGTATTCAGGGAAAGTGGGCCCTGCCCCCAAGAGATGAAAAGAGGGTGATCTGAGCCTGGCTGAGTCAAGCTTTTCTGTAAACAGCCACAGACTAAGTATTTCAGGCTTTGCAGGCTCATGTACTTCAGTTCAGAATGTCAACTCTGTAGCTGGAACAGGGAAGAAATGAGTGACAATATGTAAACTATGAACGTAATTGTGTTCCAACTAAACTCTAAAGTTTTTTTTTTTTTTTAATTTGTCAGAGAGAGAGAGAGAGCACAAGCATGGGGAGAGGCAGGCAGAGGGAGAAGCAGGCTCCCCACTGAGCAGGGAGCCCGATGTGGGACTCAATCCCAGCACCCTGAGATCATGACCTGAGCTGAAGGCAGAAGCTTAGCCAACTGAGCCACCCAGGTGCCCCCCAATTAAACTTTATTTACGGACAAAGAAATCTGAATTTCATGTAACTTTTGTGTCATGAAATACCATTCTTTTGATTTTTTCCCCAACCATTTAGGAATGGAAAAAGCACTCTCAGCTCCTGGCCACAGGAAATGGGCAGTGGGCTGTATTTGGCTCACGCCCAGATCTAAACCCATGGTGTCTGCTCTAAACTCCTTGCCAGGGTTTGTGTAGGGAGCAGGTGAGTATATGATGTGGTTCTGACCAAGGAGCTCGAAGGGCAAGTCTGCTGGAGGGTTCCTAGAAAAGATTTTCCCGTCCGATAAAAACAGACGAGGCAGGAAGCTTACGTTCCTGAAGATGAATTCTTCAGAGCTGTGCGAGCTGTTTTTGCATCCACAAGAGGAGGTCCAAGAGATTGGCAGAGGACCATCCTCACTGACGTACCAAGTGGAAGACATAAGGACACAAGCACAGCGCGCGAGGGAGAACGGAGTGGAAGAGGCGCTTCAAGAGAAACCGCTGATCCCTGTTCCAATGGCTCCGAAGTTAGGACCCAGGCCAGGGAGTGTGCTGTCACACGAAGCTCTGTCTCAGGCACTGGGGCCCCAACGAAGAGGACAATGGGGCTCCTTTGAAGAGATGGTTGGACTGGAAATGAGCGCGGTCTGGAACCTCTGGGGGCAGCAAGGGATTCCTAAAAAGACCACTGAGAGACAGCAAGGGCTCTGCGGAGTCTGGTTTGCTAGAATGTGCCACAGATCATTTCAACCTTGGTTCACAGCAGGAGTGTTTTCCAGCTTCCGGAGGTGCTAATAAGACCATGCCAGGCACCGGTCACACTTTCCAGGTGACAGGATCGGCCTCACCGCCCCCCAGGTGGAGTCGCTCAGCAGAGACCCATAGAGTCAGGCCTCAGGCGGCTCCCGCTGCTCCAAGTGAGATGGCCCTGTGGGTGTTTCACCAGGAGCCCTGACAGACAGGCGGCTTCTGTCCTGGCCTCCCATTCGCTGTCGTCCGACCCCCTCAGCGACTTTCCACTGTGCCCCCGGGGAGGCCCAGTGTTCAGCGGTGCACTGGGAAAGCTGTGGGCAGCATCAGGGCCTCTCGCGCAATAACAAAAATGTCAAGTGTTGAAAAAAACACAGTTCAGCAAACAGAATGGCAAAAAATGACAAAAAGATGGGATTCTGATACTTATTTTAAAAGACAGACTACTAACAAGATGGGATGTAGTTTTAAACGGTTGATGCACTATGAAGATTCATGCTGGCGTGTCTGGAAATAAGGGGCAGGCCAGTTTTGTTTTGTTTTTGTTTTTGTTTTTAAGAGAGAGAGTAAGAGAGAAAAAACAGAGGCCGGGGGTAGAGGGGCAGAGGGAGAGGGAGAGAATCCCAAGAAGGCTCCATGCCCAGCATGGAGCCCGAGGTGGGGCCTCACCCATGACTCCAAGGAGACCGTGACCTGAGCCGAAACCAAGAGTCTGACACCCAACTGGTGGAGCCACCCAGGCATCCCGGGACAGGCAGAGTTTTTATACTTGGGGTTCCATTCTATTTTTCTTTATGCAGGGGAAAAAAAGAAAGATTTCACAAAAATAAATTAAAAATAGAACTACCATATGTTCCAGAAATCCCACTTCTTATTAATTATACAAAAGAACTGAAATCAGGATCATAAAGAGATATTAGCACTCCCCTGTTCACCGGACCATTTTTCGTAGCAGTCAACATGTGGGAACAACCTCAGGGTCCATCCGCAGATGAAGGGACAGCTTCGCACATACAGCGGAACAGCCTTCAGCCTTCGAAAAGCAGAGAACCCCACCATCTGCAACATACGCGAACCTTGAGGACATTGTGCTGAAACGAGTCGGTCCCAGAAAGACCAATAGTACTTGATTCTGTTACACTGTGTATCTTAAATAGTCAAATTCACAGAATCAAAGCTTACAATGGTTGCTAGGAGCTGGGAGGAGATAGGAATGGGGAGCTCCTACTCAGTGGGGAATAAAGTTACAGCCAAGCGTGATAAGTGAGCTCTAGAGATGGGCTGTACACACTGCACCTCAAGTTCACAATAAACCATCGTACACTTAAAAATGCGTAGAGGGTAGATCCCATGTGAAGTGTTCTTTCCACAATCAAAGTAAAACAGGTAGAAATGGAGCTAAGGTCGATTAATCCAGTTTGTGTAAATAATAAACAGTAACTCATTGCTAAAGTTTAAATGTCTAATAAAACCATGTGTTGGAGGGCATGGAGGGACAGAGGAAGTCCCATTTACTGCTGCTAAGAGTGCAAACTGGAACACCCCCTCGGAAAGCCATTTGGCAAGATTTTCTATGACTCAGCCTAGCAATCTCATCTCTAGGGATATGCCCAGAGATTCCATCGCAACGCCATGTGAAGACCCACTCCAGGACTTCTGCAGCACTGATGTCAGAGCACACGATCATTCACACATGATGCTAAGGGAGGAGGCAAGTTAATTGTCACACTCCTCAAATGCAGTACAAATTAAATGCTATGATTTTGATACCTCGAAATGTGTGCAAAAAAGTAAACGGGAAAAGACATACACAGTATGCAATCATTTCTGTAAAAATGTTCAAATGAAACACTGTTCTACATGCTTCTATATGTTATAAGAGAGCAAAAACATCATTGGGAAACTATGCACTAAGTGCTGGAGGGCTGGCCTTGGGAGGGAGGGGGAAAGAGAGGTCACACGGAATAGGACAGGGAAGAGGAGGCTTTGAAAGAATCCGTGTTTTAAATTTCGTTTAATGTAACAAAGACCTGCGGCAAATACGGAAAAGCGTCAAACTGTGTTGTAGCGAGAATGTGGATGCATGGATGCCCGAAAGACTGTAGCTACTGCACGTGTGAAATGTTACAAAAACTTGTAAATGTCTGGCGGAGTTCATTTTAACAGCAAATATTTTTTTTCCAAGCTGAACACTCTCAATCACCAACTTTAAGACAAAATTAAACATTTTTATGCATGTAATAAGAGGCTGTAATGAAAAATGAAGTGTAGATTAGGATGAAGTATTTCTGTGAGATTGTAAAAGAGATCAAGAACCATTTGTTTCACTCTATGACACAAGCAACTGGATCCATTAGCAGAAGACAGACGTATCAACGTTTTCACCAACAGTAGGCTGAAGCAATTAGTCTTATATATCTGGGGAACGGTGACAGAACTCTTAACAGCTATGCCCTTACACTGATCTATATTAGAATATTCAAAACATTTTGACAGTAAGATAGAAAAGAGAAACAGCCTAAATGCAAAGCCTAGTAAGTGTTCGCACCCCTATGACTTCGAATCAACATTCCGATACTGTAGGTTTAATGCAACAGCGTCTTAACCATTTAACGAGATAAGGAAAATGTTTTTTTTTTATTTTTTATAATTTGAAACATCATCTTCATGCTGAAAGAAATACTGGTATATTAAGGAATAGGCAATAAACTTCATTTACCTTTTAAAAATAATCTATCAAATTATAATGGACATAGGAAAGTGTACAAATTGTATAGTTCGCTAAATATTCATAAAATAGACAAAAGATGTTACTGCAACCCATGTTAAGAAACAGGGCATTTCCAATGATCTAGATGTTGGTAATGCTAACATGACTGCGCCCGCATTACCTTCCCTCCCCAGACTAACCTCTGTCCTGACTCCTGACACCACAGATTCGTTCTGCCTGTTTTTGACCAGGATCATTTGTCTTAGCTCCTTTTGCTCAGTTTTTATTTTTTATTGCTTCATCAATGTTTTACTGGTAGCATTAGTTTATTGGTTTTCATAGCTTATCCTACCCCATTGTATTAATATACCACAATGTGTCTATCCATTGTACTGAAGGACATTTGAACATTGTTTGAACACTGTTCCCAGCTTTTCGCATTTATGGTTAAAGCGGCTGTAGACATTGTAGGCCACATCTTTTTAGGTTACAAATAGGCATTTCTGTTGAATACACACACACACACACACGAAACTGATGATTTATAAAATATGCAATGTGTTCAGCTGTAAAGTTTTTAAAAACAGCTGTACCACTGAGAAGTATGAATGAAATAAGAATGACAACAAGTTCATAATTGTTGAACCCAAGTGATTATTATATGGGGTTCATATTTAATTTACTTTTTAATATATGCTTGTAGTTGTTGACAAAAGAAAGAGTTTAGAAATGGTTGTGCCAACCCTCTTATTTTATTTAGAAGGGGGGAAGGGGATACATTCTTTAAACAATATCATAAGAGACACAGAAAGGCAATGGAAATGGCCCGGGTTAATGTAGGCAAGGGAGACATGACCGCTAAACGTAATACCTGGGCCTGGACGGAATCCTGAACTTGAAGAGGAAAAGCGCCATAATGATCATTATTAGGTCAACCATACAGTTGGAAAAGTGAATGCAGATTAAATGAAAGTATTCTATCAATAGTGTGGTTCTGTAAGAAAATATCCTTACCTTCCAGAAACGTACATGGTAGTATTTTGGAGTCAAGGGCTCTGATACATGTAACTGACCCTCAAATTATTCAGGGGGAAAAAAAAAGAAAAATATATATCCACAAAAAGGTCTGTGTGTGTGTGTAAAGCATACGATCGAAGGATAAAGCAAATACAGTAAAATGATGACAACCGATGAGCTGGGTAAGAATCATATGGCTGTTCTTCATACTAATTTTAACTAATTGTATTTTTTTCATTTTTTCTGTAAATTTCAAATGTACAGAAGGTGGTCAAAGAGTACAAATGTCGAGTTACGGGATAAATAAGGCCTGGCCATGTAACGCACGGCATGTTGACTCTAGTTAATAATACGATACCACATTACATATTTGCAAGTTACTAAGAGAATAGATCTTGAAAGTTCTCATCACAAGAAAAAAAAATGTTTTGTAACTACATGTGGTGATGATTGGTAACAAAACTTATTGCGGTAATTATCTCACAATATGTACAAATATCAAAGCATTACGTTGTACACCTAAAATTCACACCACTTTCTAGGTCAATACCCTGTAAAAAAATGGAGGATTATTTGTCAAAGAACAGCACATGAGAGGAAGAGAGAATAAAATAAGGAGCCTAGGAGGGGAGGTCCAGAGTGGGAATTGCAACTATTCTAACAAGATGAGATTTTATCCTGAAGGCATGGGGCCCAGAGTTTCACGGGCACAATAAAACCCCATTTGCACCTTAGAAAATCACTCCTAGAATGGAATAAGGCTAGAGGTAGAGAGAAGAATTTGCCTGAAGTCTAAGGGAGAAATAATGAAGATAAAATTCAAAAGATATTAAAGACGTGGAAAAGCTTTGAAAGCTCCTGATTGGTGATTAATTGGGTGTAGAGAGGCATAGAGAAAGACCACCACCGAAACTCTCAAAGTCGTCTTCCCAACTGTTTTTGAAAATGTCTTGATGCTGATACCCGCAAGAATATCTGCTATCTGACTTTCCATCTTGATCTCAAGTAACCTCAGCACTCTTAGACAAAAAAGAAGGTCTGCCCAGCCTGCCTGAAGTCTATCGTCAAAAGCCACTCATTTCTATATTGTTTGGGTGTAAAAAAAAATTTAACACTAGCCTTTGTCTGATGGTAATTAATCATGGTTTCCTGTCAACAGAGTAAATGAGTTTCGGCGCATACATTTCACCTGACAGGAGTACCAGGTAATTTTTGTTGAGTTTTGTGCACCTGCTACATTCAACGGCTTAGAGTTTCTCAGGCACAGATGTACCACATTGTGGCTTTAATTTACATTTAATTTCCTTCTAAACTTATGTTGTTGAGCCCCTTGTCACGTTATTTGCTATTTGGATATGCTTTTGCGAAGTGAGAGTTTGAGGTTTCCCCCATGTTCCTACTGAATTGTTCTTACTGGTCTGTGAAAGTCCTTTCATGTGCTTTCACATAGATTTTTGAGGAAAAAAAGTGCTTTCAAAGAAACTCCAAAATGATAGCTTTAGTTACATCCCCAGTCTCCGAAGAGTAGTTCTTATAAAAGTTTTAGAAGCTCTGCTTTAGACCACGGGGCGGAACTTTCAACTGCAACCTGATGGGGTTTGTTTAAATCTCACCTGAGTAAGTAACTCCCCAGGAATCACAGCTCTGCATTTTCTTCCTCACGGTGGCACAAGGCATAATGATAAATAAAAAGATGTCCAGGCAGATGTCCAGGCAGGCGCGAGGGCAGAGGTGACATGCGGTGCCAGAAGTGAACACAGTGACTCAGCCTGGTTCCGTATTTGCTACGGCAAGCTTGTCTAGATGGCGCTTACCAACCTTTTTACCCACAGTAAGAAATATATTTTATATTAGCACATATGGACCAATAGGACTGAAAGAAATACTGAACCACCATTTACCTTGGCTACATGCTTATCACAGCCTGATCTTCTCTATATATTCTATTTCACCCCATTTCATTATTGTTGCTGTCATATTTAGCACAGGCTCTAATCCACTAACGTATGCCACATGACAGCTCTTGGGAAAACACGGCTCTAGAAAACATCACTTCCCAAGTTTCAATACATGTACCAGTTATCTGAAATTCTCACTGAAATGCAGATTCTTTTGATAAGACGGCACAAACCATTAGTATTAACACCATTGCAAATATCATCATCAATACTACTTAGCACAGAAATACATTAAAGGACACATGTATGAGTATTTGGAATGTCTAAAACAATCAATTCCACCGTCTTTGTCTATACATCTTCTCCCTCATTCCTCCCAAGCACGGCATTCCCACGGTCGGCTTTTTCTGAGATGCCCAGTTCACCGGGAACCACGCTGCTCTCCTTAGAGTTTATCCGGCACGTCAGAGAAGAGACCAAGAGTACAGATGTCCTTAGCCTCCTGGTGCCCCAGAACAGTGTCTGACTGTAATGGGCATAAATGTTATAATGCAGATTTCTGGTTCACAGATCTGGGGCGAGGCCTGAGATTCTGAATCTCTAACAAATTCCCAGCTGATGCTGATGCTGCTTGTCCATGATCCGCATTTTGAGTAACAAAACTCCAGAGGACAATAAAGCAGGCAGTTAAGAACTCAATGACCTGGGGTGCCTGGGTGGCTCAGTCGTTAAGCGTCTGACTTTGGCTCATGTCGTGATCCCGCGGTCCTGGGATCGAGCCCAGCATCGGGCTCCCTGCTCAGCAGGGAGTCTGCATCTCCCTCTCCCTGCCCCCTGTTCATGCTCTCTCTCTCTCTTGCAAATCTATAGAACAACACAATAACTAAGCAACACGGAGCCCCAAAGCTTCTGTAAAGGAGAATACAAAGATTTGTAAGGAGAAAGCGCACAGAGCCCTGAAATGGCCAATGGGATTCTGATCACAAATGCAGGCAAGTGCAGCCTGAGGCAGGGGATGGATGGACGACGAGTACCGACAGGTTAGATCCTGACTCACCAAGTCAAAGGGAAGGCAGATTCTGCCCAGAGCAGGGAGAAGGGAGGGGTGAAGGGGACTGGGGTCACACAAACAATGTCAAACCCTCGATGTTCCAGGAAGAACCTTTCTTTCTTTTTTTTTACTTTAATGTTTTTTATTATATTATGTTAGTCACCATACAGTACATCCCTGGTTTCTGATGCAAAGCTCGATGATTCATTAGTTGCGTATAACACCCAGCGCACCATGCAACACGTGCCCTCCTTACTACCCATCACCAGCCTATCCCCTTCTGAGCCACAACGAGGCTTCGGTCAGAAAACTGTAGCAAAACCATGAAGGTCAGGAAGTGAAAAGGCCTTGAAATCAACACTCCTGAAGTCACAAAGCACAATGTCAAAGCCAAGAGGCAAGGACTGAGGCCACGAGGGGTATCCAGGGACGCTGTTCTGGAGTCTGGAAACAATCTTGATGAGGGCGAGGAAGGGCTAGTGTAGACAGTAAAGGGCTCCCCAAGCAGCTGATGGTCTGTAGGGCACTCTTAGGCATGAGGCAAACAGAGTCTTGGGGATGGCAATGTCCCCTCTCCCTCATTTGCACACACAGTGTTGGGTCAGAGCCACCATGTAGGGGAGCCCGGTCCCCTCCCAGTAGAGCTAAAGGAATTGGGAGAAAGTATAGTGTCGGCTGCAGGACGCTTGGAAAGAAGCAGGATGGACAGGAAATGCCAGTTAAATGGAAAATAAACACTGTCAATAGGAAATGCCACATAGGGCAAGGAAAAAAAAAACTTACGGAATAGGTTAAAAAATAAAACATCGCACACCACAATGTTGAGCTTATAGGCAACGAAAGTGTTCCACAGGCCAGGAGAAAGGGATTATTGAAGGTTAGGTGGCTGGGGAGGTCTCTCACTAAGCTGCTGATGGTAATAATAAGAGATTACAATGAGCCAGGCACCGTGCTAAGGGCTTTGTACATAGGATCGCAGTGTAATTGAGTGGCCAGACCCACAAGGTTTGCAGAGCGAGAGACTCTGCTAAGTACTCATCATCAAGCACATAAAATCTTGAGTAATGATCTGCTGATCAACTTACTGGGTTTTATTATATTAGATCTATGAAACAGTCACATTCAAAAATGATTTTAATGTCATTAAAATATACATAAAACATTCCCGTATCAATGAAAGCAACATTAAAAAAATCTGTATATTGATTTGAATACTAAAAATCCCACATAATTATTGTCATTAAAAACAAAAACCACACAATAATTATTCTTGGCACCTGACCATACACTTGTGCCTATATTTGCATCCGATAGGCGCCAGTGGTATTTTCCTAAAGAATGTATTTTTCTAAATAATATTATTTCTTCACAAAGTTTCCTACAATCTTCTTCAACATTGTTTTAATATTCTTAAATTTGAAATTGTTGGCATTCTTAATGAACTCTACTCCGGAGGCTGTATTTTTGAAAAATACTTTTTCTACAATTGCATATTTATCTGGATGGATAAGAGCAGACTCTTAAGTGGAGGATATCCTCAAGTCTGATTTTTTCATCTTGAAATTTGTAAATACTTCAAGATATTTTTACTGTTACTCTTAATGACTCTCCCCAGAATATGTTGTATCAACAAATATTTTTGAAAGAGAAATGCCATTAGATAAGTTGTTTTGCTATACTGTTCTTTTGAAAATCAGACTTTGCTTAATTTCATATTTTGGTACAAAATATAGATTCACCAAATTGAGAACAGAAGCTTCATCCAAAGATTCTTCTCACAAGTCAAAATAGTTCAAAGTGCAACAGATTTTCAAAATTAAATTTTGCACTGAGTTCTCAAATTTTAAAATTAAATTTCAATTTCCTCCATGCTTTGATAAGAATACATTTTCATGTCTTTTTGTTTTGTTTTGGTTTTCTTTTTTTTTTAATGTTTTTTATTATATTATGTTAGTCACCATACAGTACATCCCTGGTTTCTGATGTAAAGTTTGATGATTCATTAGTTGCGTATAACACCCAGTGCACCATGCAATACGTGCCCTCCTTACTACCCATGTCTTCTCATAAGCGTTGCTTTTAATAATTGCAGTTTTTATAAAGCTTCAAATCTTAAGTTCTTTGGTTTTCAATTTATCAAACACTTCAATTAAAAATTCCCAGCAGCTGGTATCAGGGTATTCCTGGCCTCAGGGAATGATTTTGAATGTGATCCCTCTATTCCATTATTTGTAAAATTTTGACAAAGATTGTCATTAGTTGTTGTTGTTTTGTTTTTCTTTTTTTTTTTTTTAATGTTTGGTAGAATTTACCAATAAAACCAAGTGGTCTTGGGCTTTTCTGTGCTGGAAGATTTTTGCTTCCTAATTCTATTTTCATTCTTGCTATTGGTCTAAGAAAATGGCCTATTTCTTTGATTCAAGACTCGGGATTTAATCATGGTAATGTGCGTGTTTAAAATTACCTGTTTTTTTCCCCTAAGTTGTCTTACCTGTTGGCGTGTAATTATCTACAGTAACCTGTTATAACACTCTGTATATCTGTGGTTATCTGTCGTATTCTTTTCTCTTCCATTTCCCATTTTAGTTTTAGGGTCTCCTCTTTTTTTCTTAACATAGTTGAAGGAATGCCAATTTTGGTTTTTTGGAAAAACTGGTCATTACTTTCAATGTTGCATTACTATTTATTCTGGTCTCTTCTTTGATTTTTCTTTGCTCTTTCCTTCCTCTGTTTAATTTCAGTCAAGCTTCTTCTTTTTCCTGGTTCCTTGTGGTGTCATGTTAAGCTGGTTATTTGAATTTACTTAAGGCAAGCATTTGCAGCATAAATTTCACTCTAACATCTGCTTTTGCCGCATCCCACAGGTTTCAGAATATTCTGTTTTCTTTTTCTTTTGTTTGAGACCTTTTGATTTGCTGTTTGAGTTCTTATTTGGCCCGCTGCTTGTGCGGTCGTGTGCTGTGTAATATTTACTTACTAAATATTTGTTATGTACACTGAAGACTTTCCGACTTTGTTTTGTTGCTGATCTTTCATTTTGTACCATTGTGGATAGAAAATATACTTGGTATGAATTCAGTCTTCTTCAATTTGTAATATTTATTATGCCTCTTTTTATGTGATTTAACTAGGGGATTCTTCTGTGTGGACTTGAAGAAAATGGGTATTCTACTTTTCTTGGATGGAATGTTTTATTTTTTATTTTTATTTTTTTTAAATATTTTATTTATTTATTTGACAGAGACAGCCAGCGAGAGAGGGAACACAAGCAGGGGGAGTGGGAGAGGAAGAAGCAGGCTCCCAGAGGAGGAGCCTGATGTGGGGCTCAATCCCAGATCACCGGGAGCACGCCCTGAACCGAAGGCAGACGCTTAACGATTGCGCTACCCAGGCGCCCCTGATGGAATGTTTTATATATACCATTTAGAACCATGTATTCAGAGGTATGGTTCAAACAAAAAATATTTTTGTTGACAAAAAAAAAAAAAAAAGTAACCCTGAGGGTCCTCATTTAAAATAAAGTATATTAGAGGGGAGGGGGTGGGTGTGGGTAAAATCAGTCAAGGGGACAAAGAGCACCTTTGAGTCGTGTTGTATGAGAGTGTTAAATCACACCTGATATAACACTGTATGTTAACCACAGTGGGATTGAGATGAAAACAACTTAATAAAAGGTAAATGAATCAGAAGATAAACATTTCCAGAAGATTTTTTAAGAATTTCAACCAAAATTTAGATGACTCGCATGTATAATTTAAATACCATTGTTCAAAACTCAGGTCGATTTTGAAGACAGTCCCCCATGGTCTCAGATATTTTTAAAACCAACTGAAGTTAGGCAGCAAAATAGAGGATTGCCAGGCTGGAGGGGATTTTTGTTTTTTTACTTTAAAAAAAAATGGTCAGCTTCGTCATTAAAGTTTTCAGTTCAGCTACTCTGTGTATGTATACCTATAAAATTTGATAACTAGGGCATCTATTCTTACTGTTAGAATATTGTAGCTTGTTGCAATCGATTATGAACATATTAATTTTTTTTGCACAACCTGTTCCAAATACATTTCTGCTCCATAAATTTTCTAATTTTGTAAGAACATTGCTTTCGCCATGAAACTTCTCTGCCAAATTTGTGATCATCTCAAAAACAAATAACTTCATCTTCAATATTGAACTTTTTAATTGCATTTATAATAGCATTCACAGAAAGGTCAGATTTGTCTTATTTAATAGAACTTCCAAGAGCTTTATTTAATTCTGCGTAGTGATCCAACCATTATTGGAATCAACAGAACAGAGTATGAACTCGAAGCATCTGCGGTTAAGGGGATAACAATCCCCCAAAGACGGCCCTGATCTACTCTACAGGGCCAAATGGCAGAGGGTCTATACAGATGTGATTAAGGGAAGGATCTGGGAGAGGGAGCTTATCCCGGAGCCTGTGGATTCGCCCTATCGCCAGGGTCCCTGCCGGAGGGTCAAAGTCAGAAGCTGAGGTTGAAGTGAGGTACTTTGCGGGGGTCACGGGCCAAGGGATGCGATGCCTATAGAAGCTAAAAGGGCAAGAAACAGAGTCCTCCCTAGAGCTTCCAGAAAAACACAGGCCTGCTGGCACCCTGATTTTCACCTGCGAGACTCGTTTCAGACTTCCGGCTTCAGAACTGTAAGATCCCACATTGGCGAAGTTTTAAGCCTCTCAGTTTGAGGTAATTTGTTACAGCAGAAACAGGAAAATGATGCAGGGTCTGATGATACTGATGTAAAACTGGAATCATGTGAATGTTGGCAGAGAGCTCTTTCTGCCAAAGGAGCCAGTATTGAGCAGCTAAATATTTTAACAGGCTAAATCGCTACCTTTCACAAAAGTCTTCTTAAAGCCACTATTCGTTTTTGAGGTATATATTCCTCCTTCGACACATTTGGGTGTCTGGTTATCATAAAGCTAGTGAATTCAGTACACCGATGGCGAGTAGTCGGTGGTACTAAACACTTTATGCAAGTTACGTGTTCGCATTACCTATGGGAGACACAGAAGTCCCAACACTTATGTATTTACTGCTACGGAGTTTATTGCAAGAAAAAAAAGGCATGCCAAAAAATAAGCCATTGTACATTCACACTATGATCAATGACAGAACTATACCAAGAGCATTCAGATTCTTCTTGTATACTGAAACTAACAAGACTTTCCAGCCCCTCTTACCCATGGACATTTCATGCAAATGTACCCCAGAATAATCCACCTTTCCCCACTGATACCACTCAGGGGATTCCTGGTGGCCTCAGATTTCTGGAAGGTGCAGACATGGGCCTGAAACATGAGGCAGAGAGAGCTGGATTCCGGATACTTCTCCCAACGCCATTCAGATCGGGAGCAGCTAGCTGTCCAGAGCCCACATTCCTCTCTACACTGTGTTCTATTGGCAAAACCCTGTGCGCCATCCTTGAAAGGCAGAAATAAGTTAAGTTGTATCTGGAAAGAGTCAGGATAAGTGACCTGGGCTGTCCCTGGTCATCTCCAAAGTGAGCCCCAGCCAAGCCCAGAAGACAGCATGGCTGAAGCTACAAGTGCAAGAGGGTCTACCAAATCTGTTGAGGCTCCTAGGATAATGCATTTAAAAGAAAAGAAAAAAAAATCTGCAGCAAAACTGGACATTTGGAACCTATGATCATTCCTGTTTGTACGTACTACCTTGTTGAATGCATAGAACAGGTACATTATGTTGGACCCATCCATCTTTGGCTCACAGCCGCAACAGGCAGCAGCAGGATTTGAACCCCCCTGCCCAACTCCAGGACCGTGCTCCCATGCACATTCAGCCTCCAGCTCCTTGGAATCCCCCTCCATGGGCCCTTTCTGGGCTTATCTCCCAAACAGTTGTCCTCCAGCCTGCCCTCTGTTCTCTGCGTTTGAGCTTTTGACCTCGTTCCTCAATTAATGGTTATTTGTTTCTGTCGGCCCCGTAGCCCTTCAACCAAAATCAATTCAACTTGCTCTCATACTATCCAGGTTTCTTTAAAAGGGCATGCTGTTTGTGGGACTATTCTTTCAAGTTTTATTTAAAATTTTCCTTAAAAATATCAGCGGACAGTTTCGTCTTTGCAGACATGGATGGCACAGATCCCAGCCATCTGCTGGCTTACGTGGGGTCAGCACTGGTCTCTAAGTAGGCTGACCACTAGATGCAATGATGGCAGCACAGCCTACCCCCCAAAGCGATCAGATACCAACTGCCTGAGAAATGAAATCACTCACTAGTGAACAAAGTTAACCAGAAATACATCCTGTCATATAAAGATCTGCAGGAGCTCAGAGTATAGAAGGGGAAGATCAGACGAAAACTTTTGATTTCAATCATGTAACAAACAACTTGAATATGTTATTCTAGAGTTTTTATTCAAATTGTGGTACATATGCTATAGGACAAAGATGAAGTCTTACTAGCTTGTCTACTTTCCTACACTCATCTCCAGTTGGTGTCTCTCCATGTGTGTGCACGTGTGTCAACGAGCGTGTCGTTCAACACCGACAATGGGAAAGATGCTGATACTAGTTACATTTACAAATGTTCGAAGGATCCCATCACCCCCACATGCACTACACCTTACTTTGTGCTTGGCAGTATCTGAGCTCTAGAGAGAGAACACCCTTCTCTAGCAAAGCTTCTGATTTAAGAAGGAAATCTTCTTAAAGAGAAGGAAAAGGAAAATACATTGACCCCTCTTATAAAACTGATTTTTCAAATGAAATACATTCAGCAAAGCGAATGCTTTGTGGACCCTTAACAGCTTGTGTGATAACAGGAAGGCTCTGGCAGAGTTTTTCTCAAATGAGCTCAGCACTTTAGCTCTGTGTTTCTAAAGGGCAGGAATCACCCTCGAGCAGCAAGACATACAATCTGCAACCTGGGGGTGTGGCAACAGTGGAGCCGGGAACCTGGGAAGTCAAATATTCTGCTTTCCTGCCCCGATTTAGGTCCTCTGAATGTCAGAGTTGGGCATTCCCACAGGGATGTAGTGGTTTACTTCCCATTGCAGTCGGATCTCAGACAGAATCTGCTTTCTAATGGCTACTTTCAGACTCCTTAAGAGGCCACAGAATCCATTTCAGGCCACAGAAAACCTGGCGGCTTCATCATTGCTTCATTTTACCAATAGGTGGCACTGTGGGCAATGATATGGAATAAATGAGCCGACATCAGCTTAAACGTAAAAAAAAGCAAAAAAAAAAAGTTGTTTTTTTTTTTTTTTTGCAGTGTGTGTGTGTGGGGGTGGGGATAGCCCAACCTATTTACACGTGTCTAACTGTCATAGCATTTTTTAATAGTTTTATAAATGTTTCTACCTTAATCACTATTTTTTCCTCCTTTAGACCTTGTTTCACCCGACCTGTAGGCAAAGCATTTAACCCAGTTTCACAACTACTGAAATGAGAAGGCTGGATTAGCTCAGGGGTATGAAATTCAAGTGACTGCTACAACCAGGCAGCTTATTTAAATGAGCTCAGAGGGTCTGGTGCTCGTGGACAAGAAGGCTAACTGGGGCCCATCTAAATAATTCAATTTTAAATGTTTTTGTTTATTTCCTGGTTAGTTTTGTATTTTTGTTTTGTTTTGTTTTAATACAGTAAACCAAAATGAAAGAGTCTTTGGGAATTAATTATTGTCTTCTTGGTCAGATGATGTCTGGAAGCTCCTCCAGCTATCAACACTATAATGGATTCAAAACTCTGCTTTGGAATATCTGTATAAAACCACCCATGTATTTCCAATGATGTATATACGTTATGATGCATCATTCTAATATCTCCAGACTCTTAAATCTGTTTAAGCCCTAACGTGAAGCAAAGTACAAAGATACTGTTTCCCTTCCATTACAATACAGGGCAAGAAGAAATGAACTTAGAGACCTTCAGGTTTCCTTCACGTCCAACTTCTTCCATTGTATTCACAGCATCACCATCAACCTGAGTGTCCGCGGTTAGAAGTCCTGGAGTGGTCTGTCATGCTTCCAGCTCCTTCACCACTGGCCTATCAACCATCACTAAGCCCCCTCAATCTTACCTCCCAACTCTGTATACCATTCCTGATTTTTAATCCCTCGGACTCCTGCCCTAATCCAGGCATTCACTGTCTGGATCTCACTCCCCAGGCTGAATACAGTAGCAGGAGTTGTGCCCAGGGGGTGGGGAGAAGTGGGACGGACCCCGGGGTGGGGGGAGTGGGGGGCAAGGAGGCTGGAAATCTGGATGCAAGAATGTGACCCATCCTTCCCTTTCCGGTCTTGTCTCTTGCATGTTACGTCACACATCCCCTACACTGCCACCTTCCGTTGCACAGAACTACCATTGTTAGAACAAACCACGTGACACACTTGACAGGTTCCACGGCCCCTAATACCTTTGACTGCCTAGCAAATTCCTAGAGGGCTTTCAAGATCCGGCTCAACTATGTCCTCCAGCACAGTCTTCTCCAGCTCTCCCAGACAAAACCGAGTTCCTGCTCCACGGCTGCACACATTTGGACAATTTCTCACCTAACACCATCTATCACCTCAGTGGAATATCTGTTCTACCAGAGAAGAGACTAGAACTACTCCTCTTCCGTTGATGACTGAGTTACGCCTCAAATAAACGGTCTCCAAAATCTGTCTGCCTGGGTTTGAATTCTAGCTTTGCCACTCAGTCACTGGGAGATTTTGAGGAACTTATTAACATCCTTTCCAAATCTGATTTATCATCCATTTATTTATGTGTGGCTTGATGCCACAGGACTGGCGTGAGGACCAAAGGTGAAAATGCACGCAAAGCACTCGCCACACTGTTTGGCCCGTGTGACCCACCTCACTGCTCACCGTCCTCATGTGCAGAATGTTGGCTTGGACGAGAAGACCCTTGTGAGTCCGTCTGGTTCTAACATGGTTTGAATTTATGTTCTGAGGAGAGTGGGCATGTAGACAGTGTTCAACACATGCCTGGGAGTCAGCCGGAGTGCCTGGTTCCGGTCAGATCGTTTTATTGAAATATAAGCATCAAGAAATAGGCTTCGGGGCACCTGGGTGGCTCAGTCGGTGAAGCGTCTGCCTTCCGCTCGGGTCATGATCCCAGGGTCCTGGGATCAAGTCCTGCAACAGGCTCCCTGCTCAGCGGGGAGCCTGCTTATCCCTCTACCCCCCCCCCACTTCTGCTCCCTCCCTCTCCCCTTCTCAAGTAAAATAAATAAAATTTTCAAAAAAAAAAAAAAAAAGAAGAAAGAAAAAAAAGAGGGACTCCTGGGTGGCTCAGTTGCTTAAGCATCTGCCTTCAGCTCGGGTCATGATCCCGGGGTCCTGGGATTGAGTACCCCATCTGGCTCCCTGCTCAGCAGGGAGCCTGCTTCTCCCTCTGCCTGCCGCTCTCCCTCCTTGTGCGCTCTCTCTCTCTCTGACAAATAAATAAATACAATCTTTAAAAAAAAGAAATAGGCTTCAATTTATCAAGACAATAAAATATATGTCTTGCCAATATATGTCTCTCCTGGCATAGGCTTTCTTCCACAATTTCCCTTCTAGCACTCACATTCATATCCATTTCCTGAGAGACTGATTCTAGAGACAACTGACTGATAAAGAGAGTTGCTTACCCATTACTTACAATACTTAAAGAACATCATGGGCACAGGGGACCATGTTACCCCAGAAAGCTCTGGTGAAGCTGAAAACTTCCACAACCTTTGCCCCCATTCCAACATGTACACGCCAGCCTCCTTCAGAGAGAGGTTTTCATATTGTTTTGCCTTTCGCTGTTCCTACAAGCACAAATTCTCTGGCAATTCTAAGCTCTTTTTGCTTGATTTAGTTTGTCAGAAGGACTCCTGTGTAGAGGCCCAGGGGGCTTGTGTGATGGGAGGAAATAAATCGGGTGGGAGGCACCTATGCCAGCAAATACTGGATATGGTAAAACTCTTTCTCCTGTGCTCACAAGTGTAAATTTTCATTCATGGGAACACGTGCTCTGGTTCAAGCTCTTTTTGCCGACAAATGAAATTGGTCAAATGCTACCATTTTATTCAAATTTGAGAGTGTTTGTTATATGAAACCACCTAAAGTAAAAATCACAAGCGATTCTTTGAGAATCATATCCTTTACATTTTTACTCATTCAAAAAACATCACTCCACTGAGCATCTCTGTTCCCAGCACTGTATTTAATTGTCAAGGTGAAAAACTAAGACCTAGTCCCAGACTTCACGTAGCTTACAGACTGTTGCAAATACAGATATGTCAAGAGTAGGGGCCCACCCAACTGCACAGGAATCATAAACCAATTTCATTGAATGAAAGTTTTAACCGCATCCATACAGCCGTAAGCAGAGAAGAATTGACCAAACATCCAGCAAAGTAGAAAAGCATACAGAAACTCTCTTATTCTAAAACAAAACAAACAAACAAAAAAAGAAACAAAAAACAAAAAATTATAATTATTCAAAGTGAAGAAATGACCAGCCTCATGTGCCCTAATCGTATCAGTTTTAAAATATTAATCTCTTCAATCTACCCTCAAGACTCCAAATGTTTCTACACCCTCACATTTTAGGACTAGTAACGTATAGACCAGCGGACATGCCACGTAGATAAAGAATTAGCTGATGCCCATTGAGCATGAGTTGGAAAGTTCATAATTTTACTGTGGATTGAAGGAGAAGGGTTTTATTTTTAGAATATGAAACACTTCATTGATTTATATACTGATCGTATAGGACTTATACTTTCAAAGAAAAAAAGGGCTAATTCAGTAAATTGTGAATCTGGATTACGTTGATGCTGAACACTTTAAAGTCATGGAGTATAATTAAAATAGCCTCAGCTCTTTTTCTTCAAATTTTGACGAAACAGTGCCTAAGAGATGGATGGTGAAATCCTGGGAAACTATCCTCAGTTCTTTCAAGTTTGAAAACTAACTGGACAGACTCACACTTTGGTTCCTATTTCAGAAATACTGATAATTGTTATATTCAAAAATCATGAATAATGCAGACATCACTATTTTAATGTCATATAACCATTCATGAGAAATTGGTATCCAACAGAATTGCACTCTAAGAAAAATTCACAGAGAGTGTATTGCTTAAAACACATAGAATGATATAACCAAAATACCCACAAACATGACAATACCAATGAAAAATACCAGCACTGCTAACTCTTAATGAGGTTTTACACCAAGAATACACTGTCAGTCTATCCTTGCAGCTCTAAATCATGGGAACCCTTTCTCCTTCAAAATATATTTTCTTTAATAAATATACTTCTAATTAGAGATTGGTTTCACCAAAATTAAAAATATGAGCCAGAAAAAGAAATATGGATACAAAAATCACACACAGGGGCGCCTGGGTGGCTCAGTCGTTAAGCGTCTGCCGTCAACTCAGGGCGTGATCCCGGCGTTACGGGATCGAGCCCCGCATCAGGCTCCTCCGCTATGAGCCTGCTTCTTCCTCTCCCACTCCCCCTGCTTGTGTTCCCTCTCTCGCTGGCTGTCTCTCTCTCTGTCACATAAATAAATAAAATCTTTAAAAAAAAATCCCACACAGCAATCAGTTGCGTGTCATACACTAATAACAAAGCAGCAGAAACAGAAATTAAGAAAACAATCCCATTTTCAATTGCACCAAAAAGATTAAAACACGAAGGAATAAATTTAACCAAGGAGGTGAATGACCTGTACCCTGAAAACTATAAAAGAGGAAAGAATTGGTCAAAGAGTCTGAAGATGACACAAAAGGAAAGACATTCCATGCTCACAGACTAGGAGAACAAGTGTTGTTAAAATGTCCATACAACCCAAAGCAATCTATAGATTCAATGCAATCACTATCAAAATATCAATAGCATTTGTCACAAAAGTCGAATAAATAATTGTAAAATTTGTATGGAACCACAGAAGATCCCCAATAGCAAAAGCAATCTTGAGAAATGAGAACAAAGCTGGAGGTATCGCCATTCCAGATTTCAATATATACTACAAAGCTGTAGGAATCAAAACAGCATGACACTGGCAAAAAAAATAAATAAATAAACACATAGATCAATGGAACAGAGTGGAGAGCCCAGACCACACCTATATGGTCAATTAATCCTGACAATGGAGGCAAGAATATACAATGGGGAATAGACAGTCTTTCCAACAAATGGTGTTGGGAAAACTGGACAGCTACATGCGAAAGAATGAAACTGGGCCTCTTTCTTACACCACATACAAAAATAAACTCAAAATGGGTTAAAGATCTCAATGTGAGACCTGGAACCATAAAACTCCTGCAAGAAAACAGACAGTAATTTCTTTGACATCAGCCATAGAAACATTTTTCCAGAGAAGTTTCCTCTGGCAAAAACACACTAGTGGTAGCACACCAGACCAATAAGCTTTTGCACAGTGAAGGAAGCAATCAACAAAATAAGACAACTTACTGAGTGGGAGAAGATATTTGCAAATGATATATTCAATAAGCAATTAATACTAAAATATATAAAAACACATACAGCTCGGCACACACACACACAGACAAAATCTGTTTAAAATTGGGCAGAGGACCTGAATAGACATTTTTTCCAAAGACGACATCCAGATGGCCAGCAGACACATGAGAAGATGCTCAACATCACTCATCAGCAGGGAAGCGCAAAGCAAAACAGCGAGCTATCACCTCACATGCACCATAATGGCTAGAATCAAATAGACAAGAACTAACAAGTATTGAAGAGGATGCGGAGGAAAGGGAACCCTGGTGCACTGTTGGTGGGGATGCAAAGGGGTGCAGCCACTGTGGAGAACAGTATGGAGCGTCCTCAAAAAATTAAATATTGAAATACCATATGATCCAGTAATTCCACTACTGAATATTTGCCCAAAGAAAACAAAAAACACTACTTTGAGAAGATATTTGCACCCCTACGTTTACTGCAGCATTATTTACAATAGTCAAGATAGGGAAGCAGCTCACGTGCCCACTGGTGATGGATGGTGATGAGTGGGTAATGAAGAGGTGGAGTGTTGTGTGTGCAGGAGTATTACTCAGCCATACAAATGGAGGAGATCTTGCCATATTCGACAACATGGCTAGACCTAGACGGTGTTATGCTAAGTGAATTAAGTCAGAGAAAGACAAATATCATATGATTGCACTTATTTGTAGAGTTTAGAAAAACAAAAGAATCATCAAACAAACAAAAACCAGAAACAGATCTACAAATACAGAGAACTGAGGCTTGCCAGAGGAGAGGTGGGTAGAGGGCTGGGCAAAATGGGTGAAGGGGAGTGGAAGATACAGGCTTCCAGTTATGAAGGAATACATCACAGGAATAAAAGCTACCCCACAGGGAATACAGTCAATGGCACTATAATAGTGTTGTATGGAGCTGATGGAAGCTATGTGTGTGGTGAACACAGCATAATGTATAGAGACGATGAATCACTATGTTGGACACCTGAAACTAATGTAACACTGTATGTCAATTATGCTCCAACAGAAACAAACAAAATACGATCTAAAGGTAGCCTTCTTTGTCAATCGTTTTTTTTTCCCCCTCTTAAATACAGAACAAATGCCTTTTTTTTTTTTTTAAAGATTTTATTTATTTATTTGACAGAGATAGAGACAGCCAGCGAGAGAGGGAACACAAGCAGGGGGAGTGGGAGAGGAAGAAGCAGGCTCATAGCGGAGGAGCCTGATGTGGGGCTCGATCCCACAACGCCGGGATCACGCCCTGAGCCGAAGACAGATGCTTAACCGCTGTGCCACCCAGGCGCCCCAGAACAAATGCCTTTTTAAGGCCATCTAGACCACCTCTTCATGTGTGTGCGTGTGTGTACACATGTACACACACACACACACATACATATACACATTTATATATATACATACATACATAAAGATATATTTAAAGATAAATATATATAAATGCTTGCTATCCATTCATAGCATCAATATGTGGGGAAAAGTTATGTATAAATCCCAACAAACTCCTTATTATGCTGATCATTCCCCATTTTACTAACCATGTATGACCCTCTTATCATTAAGAAAATATGGGTGATAAAGAATAGGCTATTCTGGACTAACGATTTGTAGACATGAAAGATTTCTAAATTGAAAATGGATCAGACAACTTTAAAAAGCCATTCATCATCATAACAAAGTCAAATGACATCTTGCAGACAAGATCTTCACGTGAGTGCTATTTATTATGCTGTAGCTTACAAAACAGTTAACAGATGCATGTGGTAGGAAATGGATTTTTAGAATTATCGATCTTTCAAAAAGCTTAAAAATAGGCACACAATTTTTTTTTCTTTTACTTATGGTACATGTGAAAAGGGCTTGCTTTATCTTGGGATTGCAACATGCTAGCAACCTATGTAGTAACAGACCTATTCTTACCAAAAGGAAACCATGATCCCGAGTGTCTGCAACCATTAGACCGGATCTAGAAAGGCTACTGCGTACTGGTGGATGGGACAGGTTTTCTGATTCTGCTCCTCTGGAAAGGGGGCCCCTGACTTGGCCACCAGCAGACACAACGTCCCACAAATGAGCTGACGACTAGCTCAGTTTAAGGTTGGCTCCCTGGTAGAAATCTCAATACCACTTTTCAAAGGCTCAATAGATTCTGTCCTACAGTCTAAAGAAGTAATCCTGAACATTAACCACAAGGTTATGTTTTGTAAAAACAAAACAAAACAAAGGCCTTAAATGTGAGAGGTACATGATGCACTGTTGCAATGACATAGTATCTGGGCTGGCTATTAAAAGCCAGAGAGCAGAGATGACGAAAGATTAGCAAACACTGAGCATTACCGGATGTTGCGTGATAGGTACGTGGTTGGGAGGGGCACACACTTACTCTATTTTCATGTGTCGTAAAAATTTCTCTCCAGATGAGGTGTGGGGAAAACCCATAAGCAGTATCGAGTCTACTCTGTTCTGCGGAGTGAATATTACAGTTACAAAAATAAAAATAAAATTCTCGCTGGTGATTTATTGAGCACTCTAAATTCCTATGGTTTACAAATGTGTTGCCTAAAAATCCTGAAATCGAGTTCTGAGAAAATGTGGGTCTGTTTGGAGAATTTCACTAGGCGAAAGTATCATATGTTCTCTAAGTGTTTTCTCAAATGCATGCAAGTACAAAGCATCTTAACTGTGGTTAACAAGACGAATCTAACAACCACTTTGTGTAAAATGTAGTTATCCTAAGAAAACCTGAAACTCTTTACTATAAACATGCATCTTTCAAAGCACTTGCATTTTTTTTTTAATTTTAGTAAATTTGGTAAAGCTTTATCCCAGCAATGTTGGTCTAAAAATGAATTTCATTAATTCAACTCTTACTAGGCAAAATCTGAAAAGCAAAGACTGCACTCATCTCTACTTCTGGTTCATTTCACACATAGGCAAAATACGTAGTCATTTTGTACCAACAGTGCAGTAAACAGAGTCCATACTTCTCAGTGAGTTATTATAAAATGATTTTTAAAACATTTTTTAAAATTTGCAGAGCATCAATTTTCATGGGTTTTCAAGCAAACCTGGCCTCCTCTTCACAGGTACTCATGATTCCCACTGGAGTCAAATGCATAGACTCCCTGATAAAAATATGAGACGATGGTAGTAATTACATATTAGTACATAACTCCGTGCTTTTAGGAGGGAAAACAAGTCCCTTCATTCCAATCTAAGCAATGGATTTATAGGGGCAGGTGCATAGTTTTGCGGGAATCCCTATAAGAAGCAAAACCGGGGGCCATTTCCTTATTATGATCACAGACTTACTGACTGTAAAGAAAAGTAAATAGAAGTAGGATGTTTCCATGGAGAATGTTCACTTAACATTCAACCATCAAGTGTGTTTGAGCACTTTCTTTTTGCCGCAGACTGGGCTAGGCACTGGTGGTAGCTCAGTGAATCAGGGTCCCCACTGCCTGGAGCTCCCCAACTAGTTCCTCGTGAATCATTCCTGCTCATTGTTCAATCATCACCATCCAGTAAGCAGCGCTGGGGTGAAGGGGGTGGGTGAGGGTGGACAGGGAGTGAAATGGAGCAAAGGAATTTGTCACAAGGAACCTCTGCGGACACGGATCACTACTACAAAGTGACAGTTACTGAAAACCTGAGTGCAAACTGCATGAAACAGACTTTCTTTCTCATGTTTTAAAACCTCTGTGTGTTGCTTGGACCCCGACATCTCAATTTCTCCCTGAAAAAACTGGAGCACAGGTGGGATTTTTAGGGGGCAAAAGGAATCACATTTATATATTTTTTCTTCTTAAATTTCCTACAGCTGTTAAATGTAACGTGCAAACTTCTAGCCTTCCATGGGGGGCACCCCTGCCTTTTCTGTAGCAATCATGTCTGATCTCACCACCAGAATTCTGATTCCAGTGGAGACATGAGCAGCAGAAGAAAAGGAACTCTTAATTGAAAATACGTCTTGGCTTCAACACAGGGAAAGCTAAAGAAATTTACAAAATGCGTGCATTTGAGCAAGAAGCATTTTGAAGGAAAACATAAGGATCAAAGTAGGAAACAGTCCTCTGCATCAGACATGTCAGAGTCCTTTGGGTACAATAAACATGTAATAATCAGACCTTGCCAGGTTCCGCACTACACACTAGAACAGAGTAGCTAACTTTTATAGTGCTTTTTGTAGTTTTCAGAGTGTTAGAAACAAGTATGGAGACACGTAATTATTCTTATTTCTATTTTCTAGATGAAGCAAGTGAGTCCTAAGAAAGCTAAATGGTTCGATGTTACAAAGTTCATGAGTAAATGGATGGACCTCATTCATGTCTTCTTAGGCTAAGTAGAATGTTCTTCCTTACCATGATGCTTCCTTTCATCTTCACCTCCAATGAAATGACTGCTAATAATACTTATACTAAAAACAGGGAAAACTGATATTTATTAAGTATTTACTGTGTGTGAGGCACTGTGTTGATACTGTATCTAATCTAAACACGTACCTATTTCAGTCATCACAACATGACGCATTACAGATCATTCCTGTCATTAGATATATGCATTAACTGAGGGTTGCAAGGTCAAGTATATTACGTTGTACAAGTGAGCCCGAGGTCCCCAGCCAGCAGGCAGTAGAGCTCAGACTCAAACCCTACCTGTCTGTTTCTACACTGTTCATGGCCAGCACCAAGGATTCCCAAACTTGTCTGATGAGACCACACACTTGGATACTTAGAACAAATACAAATTTTCAGGTCTTTACTCACTGATTCTGATTTAGTAGGCTGGGCATGAAGCCCAAGATACAAATTTGTAACAAGCATTGGACAAGTATCAGGCAAATAAAGGAAACACACACTCTGTATTGACATTGTTTGCTTTCAAATTCTGTACCTTATCCTCTAGCTTAGAGACTGGCAAGCTTTTTCTGAAAAGGCCAGACAGCAAATAGTTTCGGATTTGTGGGCCACAGAGTTTCTGTTGCAAGTACTCCTCTTTGCTGTTGTAACTGGAAAGTAGCCATAGACAATATGTTACCAAATGGGTGTGGTTGCTGTCCAATGAAATTTTATTTATGGATGCTGAGATTTGAATTTCATGTAATATTCATGAACCATTACATATTAATCTTGTGATTCTTTTCAATCATTTAAAAATGTAAAAACTGCCTTAAGCTATACAAAAACAGGTGGGTTGGATTTGACTTATAGGCTGTTATTTTTTGTTTCGGTCCCTACCTGTTCTAGCCCTCTCTTTCTTAGAGGTTAGTTCCAGCCAGAACAGCAGTTGATATAAAATTCTTTACCCAGCTTAACTCCTAATTGATGTTCCTAGTTATGTCTTTTTTTTTTTCTTCCTGTCTCCTGCCTTTCTATTCTGATGTCTGGACATTGTCTCATTTTAAATTCTAAGATACTAAAGTGTATTCTTTTAACAATTCTGTAAACAGTGCCATGAGGTCTTCAGGGGAATAAACTAATAAACCAAGACATATTTACTATAAATAAACATATTTATAAGGAATAAGGAGCTCTTGCAAACTACTTAGCTCATATATAAGGGATGATAAGTGGATTTTATCATTTCGGTGGATCATTACCAAAAAGCATTAAGCTGAGGAGTTCTAAGAGGGGATCATTCGGCAGGCAACATTTAAGTTCACGGCAATCAGATCGCTGTGCATCTCTGGGTGTCAGGAAACCTCTGCCTCATAGCTTTAATCGATGTATAATCACATCCTTTTGGCTTTCTGCTTCACTAAATCCTTTTCTAATATGATGTCTCTACAAGTTTTTCTCTTCCAGAAAGCCTCTCTTGTGATCTCTGTCATTGAAAACAAATGATTTTAACCCAGTCAATAGATGCTTTATTCACCATGTACTTGCTTTTCTTTATTTTTTTAAGGTTTTTTTTTTTTTTATGTTCAGTTAGCCACTGCATAGTACATCATCAGTTTTTAATGTAGTGTTCAACGATTCATTAGTTGTGTATAACACCCAGTGCTCATCACCACACGTGTCCTTAATACCTATCACCTGGTTACCCTGTTCCCCCACCCCCCTTCCATCTGTAACCCTCAGTTTGTTTCCCAGAGTCCAGAGTCTCTCATGGTTTGTCTCCCTCTCTGATTTCTTCCCATTCAGTTTTCCCTCCCTTCCCCTGTGGTCCTCTGAGCTACTCCTTGTATTCCACGTATGAGTGAAACCATATGATAATTGTCTTTCTCTGCTTGACTTCTTTCACTTAGCATAATCCCCTCCAGTTCCATCCATGTTGATGCAAATGGCAAGTATTCATCCTTTCTGATGGCTGAGTTATGTTCCACTGTATATATGAAACTACATCTTCTTTATCCATTCCTCTGTTGAAGGGCATTTTGGTTCCTTCCACAGTTTGGCTATTGTGGACATTGCTGCAATGAAAACTGGGCATGCATATGGCCCTTCTCTTCACTACGTCTGTATCTTTGGGGTAAATACCTAGTAATGCAATTGCTGGGTCATAGGGTACATCTATTTTTAATGTCTTGAGGAACCTCTATACTGTTTTCCAGAGTGGCTGCACCAGCTTACGTTCCCACCAACAGTGTAAGAGGGATCCCCTTTCTCCACATCCTTGCCAACATTTGTTGTTTCCTGTCTTGTTAATTTTTGCCATTCTAACTGGTGTAAGGTGGTATTGTGGTTTTGATTTGAATTTCCCTGATGGTTAGTGATGTTGAATGTTTTTTCATGTGTCTGTCAGCCATTTGTATGTCTTCTTTGGAGAAGTGTCTGTTCACATCTTCTGCCCATTTCTTGACAGGTTATTTGTTTTTTGGGTGTTGAGTTTGATAAGTTCTTTACAGAATTGCCAGGGGAATGTTGAAAAAGAAAACCAAAGCTGGGGGCATCATGTTGCCGGACTTCAAGCTATACTACAAAGCTGTGATCACCAAGACAGCATGGTACTGGCACAAAAACAGACACGTAGACCAATGGAACAGAATAGAGACTCCAGAAATGGACCCTCAACTCTGGTCAACTAATCTTTGACAAAGCAGGAAAGAACATCCAATGGAAAAAAAGACAGTCTCTTCAATAAATGGTGCTGGGAAAACTGAATAGCCACACACAGAAGAATGAAACTGGACCACTCTCACACCATACACAAAGATAAACCCAAAATGGATGAAAGACCTCGATGTGAGACAGGAATCCATCAAAATCCTAGAGGAGAACACAGGCGATAATCTTTTTGACATCGGCCACAGCAACTTCTTGCTTGCCATTCTTTCGTTTATGACTTTTTTTCTCTTCTCGCTTATTTCATTACTTTCTGAGGGACACACGCTGTATTTGCTAAGAGGAAATACTGTGCAGGGTTTACTTCTACACTGGGAGGTTGGGTGCACATTTGGAACACAGGAGTGTGTTCCAAGACCAGGCTATGCTTTTGTGAGTACAACAGTGTGATGTCTGGAAAACTTGGCACTCTTAGACTTTTGTGGATGGTAGGCATCAAGGAATTACCAAGTTCAATTTTTTCTCCATTCTGTGTTTGACTCAATCTTCCTCCCTGGATCATCTAGTAATTGCTTGAACAGCTTCAGTGATGGAGCAGTCAGTAATAACCAGAGTAGCTACCATCTGTAACCAACCCCCTTAGTGCCCCCTTCCCCATTTTAAGCAAAAGTTCTCTCCTTGTAACATTCACCCAACTGTTCCTTGAGCACAATAATCCCAATTATGAGTTAATGACAAGACATAATAATGCATTCAGAAATGCTTATGATGTATGCATATATGTACACCTATATATTCTCTGGCAAACATAAAGCATTTCAGCCAATTAAATCAGAAGAAATAGCCAAAGGCAATGGCCAACTCTGCCCCAGGCAAGTGCTTTGGTTTCAGAACTGCCCAAATGAGAAGTCACAGATTGAGAAGGGCAAGACAAAATGTGGTTTTTAGTCAAAGGGAACACAGGCAAAAGCCATTTGATGACTTATTTATTCCTGCCTGGTTTACAACTCCAGCATCTGGCACCTCACCTCAGGCATGTGGGATTGCCTAATCATGAAATTCAAAGCAGGAGTTAGAGGCTAAACTTGCAACTCCATGCAAAAGTTAGAAATAGGAATGGTAAGAGGACTGAGCTCACCATTACCCGAGTGGATATAAGAAGACAAAAATACGGTGTCCTGCATATCTTCCTTGAAAGCTTTCCTCGGGACCTGGGTTGAACAGACTGAACAGCTGAGACAATGACATCTTACTGACACTCAAGACTACCTGGATTCAAATCTTCATTCCTGGTTGGCCATGGAAATTTTCTGGACTCCAGCTAATAGGACGATGACCTAGAAAATGTGTAGGCAGGTACAGAACGCGTAGTGGTCATAGCTACTGAGTCAGCCATATAACGGTAGGTAGACTCTGCAGCAATTTTCTGTATCTCACTTTCCTTAAATGCAAAATGACAAGAACAAATAGCACCCGCTATATAGGGTTGCTCTAAGGGTGAAATGAGTTAATATATGCCAAGCGCAGAGAGTATTTGGCACAGAGTAAGTACTGAAAATAAATGGGACTTATTACCAATATAATGTAGGTCTTCCCTAATATTTACCAAAATGCAATGTAATTGTAGATTTCAGTATTTCTTGCCAGCTATAAGCTATTCAAGACCTGGAGCTTTGTGTTAGTTACTGGTTTCATTATTATATTCTTAGTAGCCTGCACAAAGCCTGGAACACTTTATGGGTCTTTGATAAATGTTTATGGGAAGAATGGACTAAGTTGCTTTCTCATAGTCTATTTGGTTCGTAATTGCTCTTTAGATAATTTATTATAAATCCCTTAATATACCAAAGTTATGATAGACAGTTTGGGATTTCATAATAAATCTAGGAAACTATGAAATCTAAAAGGTTTTCTTTAATCACTGAGAATGTAATATGCCAAATCATATAAATAGCCTGTTAAAATCCCTCCTTGACTACCCAAATTAAAAGCCTCACATTAAAACTTGCAAATAGGACAGTAAGCAATAGTGAATAAATCTAGAAACTGACATGCTGTTATAATCCTGCAAAAGCAATCTCTTTCAATTAATGAACCTCCAGGACTCTTTCTTCAGTAATTTGCATAAGAATTTTAAATTTCATTTTTATCTTGGACAGTTAAACAGAGAGCATCTTATAAACATATCCGAACGTGATCCTACCCAGGGATTGCCAAATGAAGCCTGGCAGACAACAAAAATGTATGCAGAAGAATGTAAACACAGGCGTCTTGGGGAACGAGATGCCCGTATCCTCATGGTTACATTGGGCTCTTTCCATGCACCTCCTTGCCACATTTTCAGATGAGATCTGGCCTGAGGTATGACCGAATTTGTGCAACAGTGACCATGCTAATAAAAGGGCTCCATTCACTTTGCCAAATTCCTTGGAACAAGTTAAATCAAAGCCCCAAGTTTAAATGAGGGAATGTCAAGTTGCTTGCCACTTGCATACCAGAGAACTCAAAGGGCTCTGTGGGTTCCCTGAAGAGCCTAATTGGCATTCAGAGTGCTTGTGGATTTGCAAACTCGACACACAGCAGCCTTAACCAAAGTTTACATGGATGCAGGCCGAGGGACTCCATGGTGGAAAACTCAATTTAAGGGAAGAGGCACAAATGGCAAAATCCAGCATCAACCTCATAGTCAGCAATGGAAACCAGAAGGGGTGGTGGGTGTTATTTGAACCCAGGTCTGGGAGATGAATTAGACCTTCAAACTCAGCAGTGAGGGATGTCTGGGTGGCTCAGTCCGTTGAACATGTACCATCGGCTCAGGTCATGAGCCTGGTGCCCTGGGATGGAGCCCCGCACTGGGCTCCTTGCTCAGTGGGGAGCCTGCTTCTCCCTCTGCCTGCTGCTCCCCCTGTTTGTGAGCTCTCTCTCTTCTCTCTCTCTCTCTCTGACGAATAAAAAAATAAAATCTTCAAACTCAGCAGTGAGTGCTCTAAGTTAGGGCCCAAGGAGACGTTCCAAAGCAGAGTTTGAGACCTAGGGCACTAATAGTAATGATTCAAAGACGAGGGAGCAGATGGTGACATGGCTGAGGATCTCAGTATCATATCACAGTATGGCTCTAATGCAGTGAGGTTTAAATGGAGCGCCATGGATCTCTGGGGACCCCAGCAGACACTGACCTAGCAGCTAAGTCATGCTCTTACAGATGGTGACCAGCTGCCTCTCACTAGCATTTTGGGCAGATGGCATCTGCTAGGAAGTCTGCAAGGACACCCCCTGACACGTTGACAAGGTGCAGCAGCAAATAGACGTATTTATGTAAAATGGAAATACAATTTCCTTTATGTCTGCAGCCAAACAGAACCCGGAGACTCTGGGGTTACACAAGAGATACTGGGAGAATGACTTGATCAAACTTAGACCTCTGGAAGCACACAGTTCTCATAGATCAGGCTGCGCCCTACTTAGCCAATCTGACTCTCTGGCACCTAACACCCCTCCAGTTTCTGAATGACGACTCTCTGTACTGTCACCGTCACATACTCTGTGCACTGATTGCTTTTCTCCTTGACTCCTTCTCATCTTTAATACTCTTCTAGTCTGTTCCACCAACCAACCAAACCAAACTTATTATAATCCCCACTCAACTAGGTTTATTCCTTCCACAAAGTCCTCTCTCACAATTCTGGTTCTCAGAAACACAAACCACCCGCTTCCACATCTTGCCTCCTGTAAGGTAACATATAGACTATTTTGTACCATGTGCTCAATCGTCCTTACGGTTTATATGGACTCTCCAATTCAACTGTAGGCTCCATGGAAGCAGGGTTTAAGTCTTAAATGTACACATTACAGCAATGCTCAGTACGGTGCGGAAAATATAGGGTTGAACACATAGAAGACACAGACACCAAATACAATCACACAGTTGAGGTGTGACTTTCTGTCCTGATGCAAGTCTTATATAGACTAACAAAATTGGGGCAAATCTTCAGAAATACACACACATATACACAGAGTAACTCATACTGTTCTGGTTATCTAATACTTTATAATTGTTATTAAATCCATTTTTAAGGCGTTAACTATAATTCACTTCAAGGAGGTGGTCCTAGAGTTTCATTCAGTAAGGAATGAATGGCCAAGAGACACAGAAGTCTACTTCCAAATCATACAGAGAGTTTTTGTTCATCTCCTTCTTAAGTGTCCTTAGACGTATCCTTGTAGTAACGGTGGCCTTTAGAAGAAAGGCTCATAGAAGTCTTTTCTTTCACAACTCAGAAGAGTAGTCATACCCAGAGTCTAGTTCTCAGGCCACGAACATCAAATTGAAATGTAACAGAAAGTACAGGATATGCAGTTTGCTAAGATTACTTCTCAATTTCCAAACATTTATATATTCACACATACATATACATACATACATATACACACCCACACAAACACATATGTATCAGTGAAACATATTTCATGAAACACTATCTGTATCACATAAAACCCAAACACTTATCAATCACAGGATATTTGTGGTATTTTCTATCCTGTTCTTTAATGCTTGTGACAACTCAATACATTCATTTCCACTAATTGACGCCACAATGTAAAATACTTAAAAAATACTGCCTAAGAAGTGGGGGAAAACAGTGTAATTTTTTTTTAAACTAGGAATTTAAAAATTGGAAAGAAAAAGCCATTTCCATGTCTTCAAAGTCAAACCTATGAAGAAACAGTCCTCCATATGGCAAGGAAACATTCTCAGTACATGGAAGTCCTGAAATGTATGCAATAAATCATGACTTAGCCCTGGAGCGAAGTCACAATCATATATATTATAAATTGAAAACAGGTTTTTATAGGACCTATATTCTTTCATCAAAATTATACAGGGGTAAAAACTTTATGTTATTTATAAAAAAGCAACAATAAATGTAAGACACCACAAAACAAACCTTAGGAAGTATGTACAAGTCCTTTAAGAAAATTCTAAAACTTATTATCGACATAGAGATCTGGCTGAATAGAGTTCTTCTATTTGTTCATATTAATATTCAATATCATAAAAACCTTACATCTTACCACATTAATCCAGAAATTCAGTAAGTTTTACATAAAAATCATAACTTACATTTGTGACTGTTTCAGTGTGGGGTACCTAACAAGCTAATTGTAAAATTCATAGGGGAAGCAAAGGCCTAAGAGACAAGACAATTCTGAAAAGCAATGAAGAAAGGGACCATTCTATTTACCATAAAGTGATGATAATTAAGAACACGGTATTGACTTATCTAGCCCCATACTGATCCCTACAGATGGTTGCACTAGAAGAGAATGTCCAGAAACCATGCCGTACAGATATATAACACATGGCATGGACGGCTTTGGATATTAGCAGGGGAAGATGGACTGAACGGCACTACTGAAATTGACTATCCATACAGAAAGGGGAAACGTTTACCGGGAAGTCCACAGGCCCAGTGGTCTCCACAAATAAATGGCAAGTAGGGGCGCCTGGGTGGCACAGTGGTTAAGCGTCTGCCTTCAGCTCAGGGCGTGATCCTGGCGTTCTGGGATCGAGCCCCACATCAGGTTCCTCTGCTGGGAGCCTGCTCCTTCCTCTCCCACTCCCCCTGCTTGTGTTCCCTCTCTCGCTGGCTCTTTCTATCTCTGTCAAATAAATAAATAAAATCTTAAAAAAATAATAAATGGCAAGGAAAGAAGAGGGAAAGAACTAGGAGCAGCAACCCTACAGATGTAAAGAATCTAAAAGACATATCAACCCAGTGCAATATGTCAACTTTGGTTAGATCTGATTCAGACATAACAACTATAAGAAGAAATCTCTAAGACATTTCGAAACCCTGATAGGTTAACTGATGTTTAATAATCTCAAGAAATTATTATTGATTGTTTTAGGCATGATACTTGTAACAGTGGCTATGATTTCTAAAAATCCTTATCTTTTAGAGATAGACACTGAAGTGATCGCTGAAAATAAAGATATAACATCCGGAATTTGCTTCAATCCAGGGGTGGGAGAAGAGGGAGGAAATGGGGTGAATCAGAATAGGCCAAGTATTTAAATGGCTGAAATTAGATATTAGCTAAATGTATGTTTATCAGACTCTCTCTCTACTTCTGTTTATGTTGGAATTGCCACATAATAAAAGAAAATAAAGATGGGCCAACCATACTAAAAACATTTATAAGCTCAAGCATGTGGGATAAAAATATAAAGCATTGCATGCAAGTGTTTAATCCAGTGTACGACTTATTACAGTGGCTGAGCCAGGATACCGCTCCTAGAGAGATGCACTGAAAACCTCGCCTTCATTTATAAAGTTTTTAAGATTTTATCTATTTATTTGAGAGAGAGAGAGAGAGAGAAAGCGCACACAGAGGGAGATGGGGAAGGAGAAGCAGACTCCTTGCCGAGCAGAGAGCCCGACATGGGACTCGATCCCAGGACCCCGAGATCATGACCTGAGCTGAAAGATGCTTAACCAACTAAGCCACCCAGGCGCCCTATAAAGTTTTATTTCTTAAGCCACCTGGCTAGTACCTAAGTGTTCATCATACCATTCTTTATTACCTTTTGCACTCTGGAAATATTTTACACTTTTTAAAAGAGTAAAAAAAAAAAAATACACCAAAAAAAATATCCCTAAATCATACATGAAAGCTATTTACCAAATTTCATTGCTTTTCAAAGATGCTCTTTTCCTTCATTTACGGTCTCTAAAATTAGGATGTGTCTTGCAAATGAGAGTGCCTCAAACTCAGTGAAGTAGACTGCTTTCTTGGTACATAACAAGCAGAATAGATAGAATCACTATGAGGACTGGTTTCCCCAAACTTGGAGTCTGAGAAGCAAAATCTTTCTGCTTTTCAACTTCATCATGTGAAAAGTTGTGATAACACTATCTACTCTGACCTGGTGGGAATTTTCTCTTTAAGGGACGTGTTCCTTATTCTAAGACAGGAAATGGATATGGGCTTTGGTGGTTTGGTGGGAGCAAGGAGGGGGAGAAAAGGAGAGCGCTGAGGGAAGCAATAATAGGAATGCTGAAGTGGAAGAGAAACAGTGCTTTGGGGTCCCAATAAACACCTTCCACCATTCCCCAGGAACGGAATGGCAGGCCAGGACCTGCATGTCTGAACAATGCTTAAAAGCCATCACGTCTGGAACCCAGTCTGCTTTGGTGAAGACACCTCAAATGACACAAAATGGGAGGTGAGGCCCTTTCTTCCTTGAACTTCAAAAAACCAGTACAGCCATGGTAGGTGTCCAAACTAGTACCAATGATAGCAACTGTCAACGCAAGTTTGGTCCCAACCCCATCTCCTTATGTCACACCAACAGGGAGCCTCCCTTGCTCACAGTGGCGGGGTTGCTCAGAGAAAGTACATGGCCTGGGCACATCCCAGGATTATCACTGGAAGGCTGATGCCCCCCTGCCCCCAGGTAAGGGCTTTCCTGAAATAAAGAAGTTGGAGCTCACGCTATTCAAAAGAAAAAGAGATAAGAGTTTACTTTTTACTGCAAACCAGAAAACGTGGGAAATACTGTTTATAGCCATCTTGCTGGAAATCAACTGAAGTCCTGGGGAACAGAGCTGAGCTACTGGCAACAGGGAATGAGGAATTACCTCTCTCTTCAAAAAGGGGAAGTATGGGACCCTAGAAATCCTTCATCAATTTTAATTTTAATTCAAGAGAAATAAGAACAAAGGAATCAATACGTAAAATACTCCTCTTCTGCAGGTTTCAGCTTTTCTATGAATTCAGGAACTAGTCTCAATTTTGTTTCAGTAGCTCGGTCACGGTTAGGAATACCTATGCTAATACAGCAAACAAGCAAACTAAAGAAGTCAGCTCATCCGTCAGCACACATTCTCAGAGCAAACCTCGCTGTAGTCGATTTGAGACTGTGCATTTTCAATTGTATATTTAACTCTTTTGCATTAATCTGTTCTATTCGTATCACTCCCACGGGTGGGTTAAAATGTGCTTCGTGGCCACATACGATACTGAGGAGTTCTCCTCCCAAAAGTACGGACCGGAGGCTGACCAAGACAAGGTGAAGCACATTGTGGCTAAGATAACAATGTCTCTCACCCAAGAACACCCTTACTTTCTCCGCTCCTGCTCCGTTTTATTTCAGATAATTCCATACAGCACAATGTCGGTTTAAGGTGTACTGCATAGTGATTTGACTTATGTATATTGAGACATGATCACCACAATGAGTTCTCATCCACCATCTCATATAAATACAAAAACAAGAGGAGGAGGAGGGGAAGGGAGGAGGAGGAAGAAGAAGGAAGGAAGGGAAGGCCTTTTTTCTTAGTGAAAGAACTCTAAGGATCTGCTCTTAATTTCCAAATACACCCTACTGTCATCGTGGTGTTGGACATTATATCCCTAGTACTTCTATACCTTATAACTGGAAGCTGGGACCTTCTGGCCACTCCTTTCCTCTGGTAACCACCTACCTGCTTTCTACAAGGGTATTTGTTTTGTTTTAGGTTCCACATATAAGTGAGCTCATACAGTATTTGTCATTCTCTAATTTCACTTAGTGTAATGTCCTCAAGGTCCACCCACGTTGTCACAAATGGTAGGATTTCCTTCTTTTTACGGCTGAGTAATATTCTGTTGTTTGCCTATGTATGTGTGTGCATGTTTCCATGTCTTGGCAATTGTCAATAATACTGTAGTGAACGCGGGGTGCATACCATTCTCCCCCCTTCCTATGTATTCCCAAAAGTGGAATTGCTGGATCCATCCTTAATTTTTGACTAAACATTTACAAACCCATCAAGGAAGAAGAGATGTGGGAATGGGATCAGGATTTGCTTTTAATTTTATACATTTATGGAGCCTAGGCTCTACTTCCTTAAATCATTTGGGGTTTGTGTGTGTCTGTGTTTATTCAGAGTTACAATGGATTGCAGGGTTGTGTTTTGTTTTGTTTTTTTTTTTTTAATTAATGATGGTTTCAAAGTGAACACAACTGAAAAAGAACTAACATCAATCACAACAGAGCAGAAGGACTCTCAGTTTGGCTGCGACGTGTTTTCTCTTATGAAAAGCAAATAAATTTGGGAGAAAGAAGTCCAGTACAGTGACTGTAGTAAAATGACATTAAAAAGGTTTGGATCTTAAAAAAAAAAGGACATAATACAAAATAAAGTTCAATTCTGGTAATTAATGCTTGATGACAATGGAACAAGAGTGGGAGTGTGAAAAAGGTCAATAGCTGGGATGGTTCAAAACAGCAAGGGCTATTGGATTCACGGCACGAACAAACGAAAACTGCAGCGAGCCCCAGCATGTGACCAGAATTATGAGACATTTTTAGGCATCTGTCTATGCTCAGACACATCAAGACTTATCCTGTCTGCTGGGTCTACCCAAATACCCCATCCCTCTCTGCATCCCACTTCAATCCTAGGACAGTAATATACCAGTCACGATACACAGCACACAGTCCTCCCCAAGCCTCTCCAAAACCCTCTGAAGTACAAACCCTCTTGTTCCCATTTTACCTGAGGAAGAAATGGACACATCAGTACAGAGAGTAACGGGACCGGGATCTGACTTCCAAGAAGGGTTCCCACGACTGCACTGAGGCATGAAGTGCGAATGGCCCCCAAGTCCGAAGCCCTCCGAGGACATCCCATGGTGGTGTGGCTTCCCGAGTGGGAAAAAAGGTAAACAAGAAAGAAGGCAAAGAGGTGGACATCACCCTATTTCTTAGAATTATGAAATATATGAGCAGAAAGGAATGGTAGAGAACGCAGTTTCCAATCACTCTGAAGAAGGCAGATGATGGTGATGCCCCCTACCCATGCAGGTGTGTCTCTCTACCCCACTCTAAACCCCATTTCAGCTCAGATTCAAGAAGAGCTCATGGGGATGGATCCTCGGGCCTTGGGCAAAAGCAGGGGGAATGAGGCACTTTCAGATTCCTGGATAGAGGCTATCATCAGCGTGTCGGCCGGAAGTCTGATTTCCAGTTAAAATAGAAAGAGAAACACATCCTCATTTTTAAGAAACTATAATAAACTACAATGAAATTAAACAGTAAATAAACAGGCAGCTCTCAGAGTCTCTGAATGCACATGGTATGGACACGTCTTGGATTAGATTGCTCCAGTCAGGCCAGAACAAAAGGATTGCTGGCTCACCAAGAATTGAGCTCTTACGCTTCTGCCAAGATGTACAAAGCATGGCCTGTTTCAATATACTCCGAGAGCACATAATAGCTAAACCCCCCCTGGAAGCATTAAATCAGGTTAACCATTCAAAACAGGCCAACACTGGAAGAGTCAGATGCATATTAATTTATTCTTTACTTCATGGGTTTATTTACTACTGTTCCTCCTAAGAGCTCGTGGTGCACAGAATATGGCCACAATAAAATCAGGGGAAATATACAACTCTCTCTGCCTACATTGGAAGGACTCTTATACTTATAAATGAAGTCCTACCGAGTGGCCCAGAAAACCTACCAAAGACATGATGATGACCGCATATCTGTCACTTCGCCAGTAAGGACAGTACCAGTACCTCATCTCTAGTGCTGTCATTTTTTTTTTTTTTTTTGAAGATGGTGTTTTCCAACTCTAGTCGGAGAAGTTCAATTTTAAGAGAAGTCACTCCTGCTAACTGCACAGGTGTTCTTTCGTTCTGAATTTCTGTGAATCATTGTGGAAATCTCACTAATCTCTTACACTTCCTCTTCTGACTCTCTCAGTTCCCCAGAGAAAATCCCAAAACAAAATGAAAGCTTTTGTCTAAAAAGTCTGTAACAAAAAAAAAAAAAAAAAAAAAAAAGTCTGTAACAATTGGGTTGTTTTTAATGTGAATGTCCTGACGTTCTATACTAGGAATGAGCACTTCCCATGTATTTACAAGGTCTTTTAAGAATTATGAATTCTTTTTACCCTCTCCTTTTATTCTACTTGTCTATTAAGCAAAACTATTTTTAGGCCAACATTATTACAGTTATATTGGGGTTAAAAAAAAAAAACAGCTATAATTCTACCTTTTTTTTTTTTTTCTTTTTCTCCCAGATCAAAGATGTAAGGGAGAGAGATGGGAGGTTCCTACCAGTCCCGCTGACCACTCCCTGAATCGGGTACGTTGCCCACATAGATCATGTCCCCATCTCTGGCTGCAGATCCATTATCCCTCATGGAAAACCTGACATTAAATTAAACTTGCTTTCAGAAAGCAAAGTTGTCAAGCACAGCTTTATTACCATCTCTGCACTTCTAAACTCATCTTTCTGTGGTGTATCTATATACTAAAGAAACCATATCAGTACTAGGGATTCAGAAACAGAGGATCGTTTCCAGCCTCAAGGAAGTCATTATCAACAGTGGAAAAAAGTTAAGTAAAATTAAGGAATCATAACACAATGGAAGATATGATATGACAGAAGTATGGCCCAGTTGTTAAGACAACACAGGAAAAGAGGGCTCTAACCCCAAACTACACCAAGTGGGATGGGGGGAGGATCAGAATTGTAAGATTCTGACAAGGTCAAATAAACAGAATTTAAGTTCAGGGATGAAAAGAAGAACCAAGAAGACTCGATTTCAGCCTGGGGCCAGATACTGTCCTTCACTAAAATGTAAACAGAAGGAGGAGGAGGAAAATGTTGAGCTCCAGCCTGGAATAGTTTGAGTGAGAAATGATTGGAATGCCGAGTAGGTGATTAAATGTGTGGGTCTATTTTTAGTAAAAAATAAATGGACGAGTGACATGGATTTTAGACACATTTGTATATGCATATTAATGGTAATGAAATTACTTCAGGCAAGTTTAGTGCGTAAGTAGCTGCGGTGACTGCTTATGTTGAAGGGAGGCCCAGAGAACTCTGAGTTTACAAGGAACCACCAAGTGACAGCCCGTAAGACCCCAAAGAACCTAGGAGAGTGGGGACACACAAGACAAGGCAAAGGTTTTAAGGAGGGAGGGACTGGTTTTATTAAATTTCCAAGAAAGGACACATACGATGAGGAATAAAAAAATGACAATTGGATTTAATATTAGATTTAATAACTAAGAAGTATTTCAGATCGAGGGGTGTGTTACCTTAGACTAGTAGGACCGAATACTAGATTGGATGATATGAGAAGGGGAAGTACTCTACCGGTCACCTAGGCTCCAAGACTAAATCCTTGTGATCTTTGAATCTACCCTATCCCAAGCTTTCCAATGATTGAGCTCCGAATGGTGCAGTTGGGTAAATGTTTACTAAGTTGACATGTTAAATGCTTACACTCCATATCTGCCCCCAGAGAGTCTCCTGTCTTTTCTTAAACCCTTAGCAGCACTGACTCCAGCATAGCCCGTTTGTGAGTTAACAGAAGCACAGTTGATAGACGTCTCCCCTCCGTGTGTGCGCGAGATACACCCGGTGTCTAAACAACCATGCATAGATCAAGCTAAATGACACTTAAATTCAAGTAATTCAAATGTTTAGCAATTCTCTAACGTTAGGACCTGAAATACCCCACTCCTGGGAGCAGGGAGGCTCTTCCCAGCCAACTTTCAAGGGGAGGAACACAACCAAAGCGAAGACTTCCTCATTAGGTCCCACTTCACTCCACTGCAGCCACCCCACAGTGAACATGAGGACGTCGGTCTGGAGCAGCGAGGGAACAAGTTTGGGGCTGGGGACAGCACCATCCAATAGCCACGGCCAGCACCATGCTACTTAGGCTAGAGGCAGATCAAAAGAGTCTTCTAACCCTGAAGTCACAGCCCTGCTCCCAGCCCCATCATCTGTTTCTTCTTCCACCCTGGCTGATGGATTATCTTGTCACTTGATACGTGATTAAAATCCACGTAATAAAAAACCGTTGAACTTTTCACTCAATTTCTCTATGAGAAACTCATCGCTCAGACCTAACGAACTGTGAGCACTACCTTAGGAAACACAGTCTAATCATACTGAAGCAATCAGGACTGCTCCTTGCGGTCTGTCCTCTTCGCCACCAAGGGGCAAAGCTGATGTTTCAGGACTCCAGAGGTCACGGAGAGGAGGGGGGAGAAACAAGGGTAAACCCTCACTCATGCCATGTGATCATGGAATCGGAGGTCGAAATGGAGCGCCTGTCAGTCGTAGTCCTTGAGAGACCGCAAGGAGCACAGCCCCCATACTGACCTGCACTGATCGCACAGCAGGAGTGGGGAATAAACTTACATCGTTGCTATTTAGGGGTTACTGTGGCATAACTGAGTCTCTTAATTAACACAAGGTGGCTGGAATTAGTTAACGTAACTTATGCAAGGTGGTTTGAAAATCACCACAGATTTCAGAAAAAATGCCGCTAAAACGTCAAAGGATTTCTCAGCATTTTCCAACACAAAACTAGAAGGGTGTTCAGAGCTGTTTCTTAAACACATACATTAATTGCACACACGTTGCACTGGAGCTGACACAACGTAAAATGCAATCTGAAACAGCCCGGGGTGTGTGTCTGTGCGTGTGTGCACGCACACGCATGCATGTATGTCGTCTTTCCCAAGGCCCCCCTGTTTCTCATCAGATCTGTTGTTCTGATCTCGGAACCCGAGTGGCTGCTCTCTGAATCTTATCAGCAAAGCTCTTCTTTCTACTTGGGCTTTTGTGAGGTTCTGTAGCTGTACCTTGGCAGAGTACATTTCTTGTGAGTGCCTTGGCTTATATTGTGTGCATGTGTATAGCCTAAGTGTTCTGCTCACTCAAAAGTAAGTTTGTAACTCTTTGTAACAGAAATCAAAATAACGCTCTTCAACTACTTTCATTTTTTTATTTTTCAAAAGACCTATGTATGTAGGTATGTATGTATCTATATCGAAAGAGAGAACATGAGCAGGAAGGACAGAGTGACAGGGAAAGATTTTCCAGCTGACCCCACAACTGAGTCACCCAGGCGCCCCGCTTGTGAGCTCTTTCTAAAGACGACACTCTGACAAGATCTAAGCTATGTTTCTATCATATCATTGACATAATTTCTGTTTAGAAATCGGGATTCTGGCAAATCTCCTCTTTCCTGCCGTACTGATAGCAAAAATGCAAACGACTGTTATTACCATTAAAGTGACACATTACTAAGCAGCTGAAGGTTTATGCCTCCTATGTCCTCATCATCTCATTTAATCCTCACGCCAACCTTGTGACATCAGAATGAGCGTGATCTCTCAGAAGCAGCCAGGCACACAGAGGTGAGTTGCTCAAAGTCACACTGAATGTCAACGGTGGAATAGGATCTGAAGTCAGGCTGACTGGCTCTGGTGAGTTTTTGTTTCAGCTGAGATGGCTGCAAGTGGTGATGTTGCATGCCTCAGTTTCCTCACCTGAAAGCTAGAAATACTATGTGTCCTCCCTATATCACAGCTTTCTAGATGGCTTGATAGCAGAATAAACAACCAAAGCATTTAAAAACTAGTGGGTCCACAGACTGAAATCCACTCTGAAGATTTATTTCCCTTAACTTGCATGGTATTAATTTGGGTAAAAATAATCTTTGATCAAATGTAAGAACTAAAATTAGGCAATTTTTACATAGAAAGCTGGATTTTTCAGCTCTTAGAAAATCAGAACACATGCCATGCTAGCCCTTCATTCCTGTATGGAAACCACGACCCGAGCAAAAGAGCAGCCGCCCAGCTGAGGCCGCGCCCTCCGATCTGCTCCCCCTGTTCCCCCGCTCGCTCCAGCCACGCAACCTCATCGGTATCTGCCTTTGCTCCCACCTTCAGTCCAGCAGGAAACTGGACCCAGGTAAGAGAGGACTGGGATCAGGAGGCACCATGCTGGTCCGGGTATGTCACCTTACCTTCACGCCTTGAACACGTGACCATCACCACACTGGCACTACCACCCAAACCCTCCGTTTCAGTTTCAGGTTATGTGCTGCCTAAGTGAGCACTGCCCAAACCCTTTTGAGAAGATCTGTTGGTCTAGACCAAAGTGTTAAAGAAAAAAAAAAAAAAAATAGGCATGTTGCCCAGATGCAATTTCAACAGGAACATCAACTAGTCAAGAAACACACTTCAGGAACTGATTATAGACAGCGTTAAGATTGGTTTTTTCTCTTTACTTCTAAGACAGCTCTCACCTCCTTTCATAGTACAAAAGAAGTATCCCTGCCAAGCCCACTGGCAGTCAAGAGAGGCCCCTGAAAGCTTCTTCTTGAAAAGGAAATTTTAAAGTGATAGAACATGTCCCTTGACTCAACGTTTCATGAGCAGCTGGCCTCACCATCCTTAGGACCGCCCTGGCCACACGCCCTGCTCCAGTGTCCACTGGGGCGGCACCTTGTCCAAGGAGCACAACAAAGCTCCAGGTTGGTCTCCAGTAAAGCCCTTCTGCCCATCCCCTTAGATGGCAAGGCAGGGCAACATAAAAATGAAAAGTCTGGTGTTGGGTGGACAACAGATCTTGATCCAAATCCTCCATGTGTCCCTTTTTTTTTTTTTTTTAAGATTGTTTTATGAGAGAGAGAAATTGAGAGAGAGGGAGGGAGGGAGGGAGAGAAACAGAATGAATGAGCACGAGGGGCAGAGGGAGAGAGACTCTCCAGCAGACTTCCCACTAAGCATGGAGCCCGATGTGGGGCTCAATCTCACAACCCTGAGACCATGACCTGAACAGAAACCAAGAACTGGATGCTAACCCAACTGAGCCCCCCAGGCTCCCCCACGTGTCCCTTTTTAGGTGAGGGTTCTTACCAAGTTTCTTTATCTGTAAAAGAGGCTTAATACCACTTAGGTCAGAGAGTTCCTAAGAATTCAGCAAGTGAATAGAAATAAAGCCCTGGAGGTCTGACACATAATGAATACTCAATAATGACAGCTATTATTATTACTGAAAGACAGTCATTTGGGGTCATGAGTAAGCTATTTTCTCGAATGTTGTTTTTCTATTGCTTTTCCAGGTAGAAGAGTATATCCTGGGTATTTTTAGAATCATAAAAACAATTATATTGAAATGAATTAAAGAACATTACCCTCAATTTAAAAAAAAATCAACACCAAGCCAATTCAGGAAAGAGAAAATGATAGTCCATGTTTTAAATGAGAAAATTTCCAAGGTGAGGAATGCACCAGAATATTTATAAGAATACGTGAATTACAATATTACAGTAACCAAAATTGTCCTTTCTAATGAGGAGCACTCAGGCTTAATTTCTATATTATTCAACAGAGAAAATTGCTTTCCTCAGAGAAAAACTGAAAATAACACTAGGATTTTGAAACACCAACTATGTATGGTAGTGATATTTTTCTTCATTTTTTTTAAACACAAAATTTGAAGACAGAATTCCATGGTTGATTATTTGGACTGAAAATTTGTATGAGATGATCGCATAAATACTTAAATAAGAAATAATGCCAACGGTGCCCTTTGTGAATATGAATTTTCTTATTTTGCTAGCACTCTTCTTATAGGCAAATATTCAATAAGGTTGATCACATGGCAGAATGGAATGTACAAAATATAGTCCTTGATTCTTCCCGAACCTCTGCTTTGATGAATATTATCTTCTCTTGCATTAACTTATCCTAATACAACTGAAAGTCCTTTCCTTTCCTGTAGGAATGATGGAAACACTTTAAGTTTCATTAGCTGGTTATCAAGGCAACTATATGTATTTATCACAGGACATCTGGCTTCCTCAGTTATAACATGAAAGGGTTGATCTAGATCGTTTCCAGGATCCCTTCCTCTCTTGTATCTTAATTATCCTACAATGTTCCTATTAGAGAAGTTATTGCAATGTTGAGATGTTGATGGGATCCCTGGCTCATCAGCTTTCAGGGAAGGACTGAGTGACAGGTTCAGTCCAGGGCAATTAGTTCTGTGCGGGATGGATGTGGAAGAACCAAGGATGAAGATTCACTTCTGTTAGGGACCAAAGAGCTTCACAGAGAGGAAACCTACTTCAAGCCCCAACACTCCTTCAGTGTACACATTTATACGGATGTTAGGAAAGAAAGGGAGAAAGACAAAAAAGGAGTGGCCAGCACACTGAGACTCAGCATTTTTACTGGCTGGGGTGGGGGTGGAAAAGCGGAGAAAAGTCGGAGGAACCAACTTCAAGAAGCGTTAACTCTTACAAAGGCTAGCAACTCAGTCAACTTTTTGTAACTACGTCAAACAACGAGGGGACAACCCTTTCCCAAGTAAGACTATCTAAAAACAAAATCATGTTAAACTATGTTTGTCCTTCATCTTGAATAGATGAACACTCATTCAAACATTTAAAAAATCAATCTCCTAAAACACTGTTTTAAATTAAATACATTTTGGTTTTAAAAAAACTGACTATATTGTTTTTCCTTATCATAAACTCATCACGGACCAACAAGGGGTCATAAGCATTCGAAGCCACTTCATTTATAACGTATATTATAAACCTATCGACACCAATAGTAAAGTGCATGAATGTATCCTTACTTCTACACCAAAAATCATGAATCCCAACCCCATTGCAGAGGATTTGGGTAACATAAAAATAAACTTAGGAAATATGCAGAAATGTCATCCAAAATACGACCAGACAGAAAAATCCTTGCTCTTAAAAAGAATGTGGCCACTTAGAGGAGGTGCTGAGGCAGTGAGGCGAGCACCTCGCTGGGGCTCCGAGGATGCCTCTCCCGCTCCCCCGGGTGCACCCCCTCAGCACACTGAGCATGAACACGGGGCCTCCGGAGATGCTCGCACTGAGGACCACATTGCTTCCTTCTCAGCCAGCACCCCTGCCTCGGTCCTGCATGAATGCAAACACCCCACATCCATTCCGGCTCAAGCTCATTTATTACCAGGAGCCTCATGCCTAGACCGGCACCTCCCACAGCGTGCTTCACAGGGTTCTGGGGAACACTGAGGGGTAAACAGTGACAACAGCATGCCCTGAAAATGCCCCCGGGGTAAAGTCTGGGAAATAGACAAAATTCAAAAGGTCTTGTTAGGTCTCAGTATGTTCCCATCCTGCAAGAGAAGGCTATGGAATGTCTATTTCTCATTCATTTATTTCACTTGGGAAATAGTTTTAGAGACTCTAGTTTGTTTCGTTTCTACACTTATATCAGAATTCTGACCTCAGCCAAACAATACGGGGAAATAGATTATATAGCTGGGGGTGGGGGTGGGAATCCTGTCAATATCTTCCCACTTAAAAACGAATTCATGTAATGATATGTCTGAGGGTTTTGCCTTAAGGTTATTGATCAAGCCCTTTCTTGAATCACTGATAAATGTTTAGCAACTAGTGATGGAATCACATTTAATTAATCAAAATTTAGATAAATAAAATGGAAAATTAATTTGTTTCAGTCTTCTATCTTTAACCCTTTTGATCTATACATTTACAAGCGTGGGGTGTTTTTGTTTGTTTTTTGGTCTGGTTTTGGGTATATTTAGCACCTGGTTTGGCAGACACAGCTTAATTATTCTCCTTGAATATCAAATAAAAGTAAAAGATGAATGACCTAGGGCAATACTCCCTGCCTGCAATTTCAAAATAATGGATGAGGAAGGTAATGGCAAAGCATACATTTTAAACTACTGTACACGGTTGCTCGGGCTACGTCTAAGCAACAGACTTACTGTTTTATAAATATCAAAACCATTTTTTTCTATTATCTCTTTTTTCAGGTCCCTAGTAATTACACCTGAGGTATCTTTAATTGTTGTTCAATAGTGAGCTCAGCTATTTGCAAATTCAGTGGAGGTGTCACCTTTGAGAGGCCAAGGTCTACAACGCCTAACCTCCACGGCTCTAGAAGAAATCCCGGAATCCTTTAAACCATCAAGAAGCAGGATGAAAGGTGGGGTCATTCTCCAGAATTCTCTTAGCTGGCTATTCCGGATCATCAACACATTAAACAGCTACCAGGTCCTCCTCCTAATAGCTATTTTGCTCTTATAAATAGCTTCTTCTCTAGAGCAGGGAATGGCAAGCAGGATTTCATAGCTTGGTACAGCCAGCATTATTAGCATCATGGCTTTCCCTGTTGAGGATTAATAACAGTAGCTGTACTGATGACAGAAAGCGATAATAGTTCTAATTACCGATATTCATCTTAGGATGGTGAGCAGCTGTTAAAACATCTCTTTGGAAGTTCAGGTTCAGTCGCCTAGCTTTTCTGCCAAATAGAGAAAGCTTTAATGCTAATTAGGAAGGCAGATTACAAATTCAAATGTCAGTCAGAGTGCACCGTGACTGTTCTTTATTAACTTTTTCTCTTCCCCACCTTAAGCCTTCTGGCCCTTATGTTTTTAAAAGCTGACACTCCAAGTAATGACGGGAGCCCCGGGGGGGCTCCTGGTGTCCACTTGAAACAACGCTTTCCACTTGAATAAGGGAAGCTTCTCATCTGTTTGCCTTTGAAGAATGTGACGCGCTGCCTCAACATTGTCAGAAACTCACACGCCTCCAGAGCCGCTCTCTACCTGCTGGAAGGACCAGGAAGGCGGGCAGAGAACCGAGGTCAGGTCTGCTGCTTCCAAGGTCAGCGGCAAATACCTTTCGCACATGATCTGACTTCTCAGCAAGCAAGTCCTTCCTTTCCTCCATTGGTCGGTGTTTCCTCAACTCTCCAGACCACGTGAAACCTGCAGGATCAGCTGAGGAGCAATGCAGTGTCACTGCGCTCTTCCACCCAAACTCAGGAGGGGAACCTCCAGGCGGAGGATCGAAGTCAAGGTCAGGCTCAAATGCGGGGAATTGTTGCCAGGGCCCTGGCGAGCAGGGAGCAGGAAGAGTGTGTGTTCAGGACCACGTGGGCACTAACTGCCTCCTCGGAGAGTTAGGGTGGGCGCCGGTGGTGCTGTGCTTGAACCAGGGCCCGGGAGAGCCTGACACCTGTCAGCATTCCCTGAAATCAGGGGTTGACGGGCTTTTTCCATGAAGACAAGCTGCTGAGTATCCCAGCCTTTCAGGCCACATCGCCCCCACGGCAACTGGGCAGCTCTCGCTGCAGGGCAAAAACAGTGGCAGACAGCAGGAAAAGAAACAAGCGTGTCTGGCTCCCAGTAAAACTGACATTTGAACTTCATATAATATTCCTATGGGATGAAGCCTTCTTCTTCTGATCTTCTCCAGCCATTTAAAAATCCAAAAATCATTCTTAGCTCAAAGGCAGTGCAAAAATTGGTCATGGGCAGTTTGCTGATTCCTGCCTTATATGGAAATGCCAACATTTTAGGGTAACATCTTCTCCAATGATAATAGAAACCTCATTAACAACACACACACATACACCCATGAAGTGAACAAACAACAAAAAAAGGAATAGAGCCAAGTGTTTCACTCTTTTTTCAATCCTAGCAGGACCCCACCTATCTCAAGTGTCCCCAGCAGCAAAGTATGGATAGGAGGCGGAGCATGGCAATTACCTGCAGGCACATCTGTCCCTGCTGGGTTGAGCCACCCCACTTCCATTAGGTTCTGTTCCCTAACTAAATGAATTGGGAAACTATGGAAATGGAGTCCTTGCTTCCGTGTGGGCGCGTGGACATGAGCGCGCATGCGCACGCGCCTGTGTGTCGTCCCTGCTGTCCATCTGTCACCTGACTTGCCATGTTACAATTGCTATTTAAAATACAGGTTTCTAGGCTCCTTTCCTAAGTTTATTTCAGCCGTTCCATGGCTGTTCCACATATCTGTATTTTAAGCAACCTCCCCAAGTGAGTCATACGATCTAGTCTATTTAGGAAACTAATACGAGAATCAAGGTCTGGCCCAACTTGCAAGTTCATGGTGCAGTCATAGCACAACTTTCTTTAGGCCTGCGAGGACGATCCTTGCGCTTTTATACACATAAAATTGGTCTTCCACAGCGACATCACCAGGTGGGACTACACACCAATGCTGACACCAAAAAGGAAAGCAAGATTGTTGATCATGAGGTCCTGGAAGGAAGCCAAGCTCTTGGGATTGCTCAGCAATGATATTCACAAACAAAAACCAGAAACTGTGCTAGGCAAGGAGTATTGAGAAAATAGGCCACAAGCAAACAGTTCACAGTGAACGGATAGGACCACAAGTGGGGGGGGGGGGGGACACGCATGGAAGGGTTGCTTTGCTCTTCAAACACTGTGGCGATTCTGAATGACCGAGAACGACCGAAAAACTGAGCAGCGCGCAGGGCAAGTAAACCCACAGTAATCAGAGAGGAGGCGGCTCCGTCTGAGCAGAGAGGTTGGGCAGGGCACACATCTATGACAGCTTTGCTCTAAACAGTGGTGACAGCTGTGGACCAAAGGGCGGCCATTCTCACAATAAACCGCTCGGCACAAATAGCAATCCCATCAGAAGAACCATCTTTGAATACAAAAGGCAAGGCTGGCTGTATCAATTCTGCTATGGGTCAAACCATCTAAAGAGGCTATTACCCCCTTCGTCACCTTTTCTATATTCCCAAACTTCCACTCCCGCAAGCCTAATTTTCGCTATTTTCCCTCCTGTTGCTCCCTGCTCCCTCCTGTCCCAGGTTCTCTGGCCCAGCTCTTGACTCAGATTGCTCCTCATGCCGGTATCATCCTGGAATTCTGATCGCCGAGACCTCTGACCATCGTAAATTATTTCCCTAAACCTGTCATTTTGTACTGAGATAATTTTCTAATATGCTCAGACAGATGTACTGACTTTTCGATGCCTATTATAGCTTGTTTAATTAGACACAAAATTTGATGGAATAAATTACAGTAACAGCTAACAATATAGTCTTACTTTGTGCCATGCATCGCACGAAGCACTTTCTACGGATATTACATTTCATATTTAAATACAGTGGTTTTCAATCTGATACGTGAAGCGTTTAGAAACGAACACTCTTATCCTCACGAGAAAGAAAGGTGAGCTGAAAATCAATCACTTTTCTTAGAGCCATTGGAAAAGTGAGGTCACAGGGTTAATTGCTGCTTTGAACACTGGAGAGATGGAAGGGGTGATACCCAGATTCACAGCTAACCTACTGGCAGCAGAAGCCCAGCATCAGAAATGCCCGGGTAGAGCCAGTGTGGGCAAGAATGCTTTAAACCCTCCCTGATGTGCTGCTGGAGGTTCAGTGTGACCAGCTGGAGAGTTAACAACACCCAGAGGCCCAGCCTTAGGGGAGCTTCCTCCACCATCTCACAGTTGTTACCTCTTAGGAATGCTATCAGGTGTTCACCCTGAAGATAGGGGGGAGTCCCCATACTTGTTCAGGGAAAGAGGAAAATGAATGATTCCGAAGGACACTCAGGGCCCTTTGTTCCGTTTACAAGGCCTGCACTCAGGGGAAAGATGAACCAAACTGGGTGAAGAACACACTCAGCTCCAGGTCCCTCTAGCCGTTGATGAGGGGGAAGGAAAGAGCTCACCTGGGCTCACTACAAGACTGAGACCCAATGATAGGACTACAGACCGAATCCTGTCCCCTCTACGCCTTTCTACCCGTGATGGTTAACTGTAGGTGTCTACTTGACGAGATCATAGGGTGCCTGGTATTTGACTTAATATTAAATCTCTGTGTGTGTGTGTCAGAGTGTTTCTGGATAAATCCGCATCTGAATCTGTGGACTCAGTGAGGCAGTTTGTCCTCCCCAAGTGCATCATGCACTTGGTTGAGGGCCTGAATAGAACAAAAAGGCGGAGGAAAGAAGAAATTTGACCCTTCTTGCTTTACTGCTTAAGCCAGGGCATCAACCGTCTACTCTCAGGACTCCTGGTTCTTAGGTCTTCAAACCCAGACTGGAATCCATACTATCAGTGTCTCTGGTTCTTAGATCCTCAGATTTGGACTGAATTACACCACTGGCATTCCTGGATCTCCAACTTACAGACAGCAGGTTGTAAATACCAATATATAAATATGAATCTCTCATTGGTTCTGTTTCTCTATAGAATCCAGGAGTTTATAGCTACAAGACTGCAAGTCTCAGAATCAATTAAGCAGGAGCTTCCAGGGAAACCCAAAGAAAACAGACTGGAAGAAAACATGGATGCTAGAGGAAATTTTAGCCTTTGACACAACAGCTACAGTAAACACAGTCTAACACCCAAATAAACATAAAACCTCCCAACAAAGGCCCATCTACCTCATTTCCTTTTACCCAATACATCATATCTGGCTTTCAACACCAACAATCACAAGCCATGCAAAAAGCAAACAAACAAACGAACACCACCACAATTTGAAGAGACAAAGTAAGACTCAGAACCAAACTCAGATATGGCAGAAATTCTGGAATTATCAACAGGGAATTTAAAGTAACTGAATAATATTCTATAGGCTCTAATGTAAAAGTAGAGAGCATGCTAGAACAAATGGGTAATGGAAGCACGGAGTCAGAAAACCTAAGAAACTTCTAAACCAAACTTACAAAACCAAATATGAAGAGAAAAAGGAGCATATAGAACAGAATAACCAACAACTGAAGGGCAATCACAAAAGTTGTCACATGTGTAATGGGAATGCCAGAAGAGGGAGAAAGAAACAGAATAATTGGGGAAAATGGCTTAGAATGTTCCAGAATTAGGGGCGCCTGGGTGGCTCAGTCGTTAAGTGGCTGCCTTCGGCTCAGGGAGTGATCCCGGTGTTCTGGGATCGAGCCCCACATCAGGCTCCTCCACTGGGAGCCTGCTTCTTCCTCTCCCACTCCCCTGCTTGTGTTCCCTCTCTCGCTGGCTGTCTCTCTCTCTGTCAAATAAATAAATAAAATCTTAAAAAAAAAAAAAGAATGTTCCAGAATTAATGACAGACACAACCACAGATCCAGAAAGCTCAGAGAAAATCAAATAGGATAAATACCAGTGTAGGCACATTACATTCAAACCACTGGAACTCAAAAGAACAGAAAGCACCAGGCCCGGATGGATTCACTGGTGAATTCTACCAAATATTTCATTAAGACACAATGCCAGTTCTATATAATCACATCCAGAAAACAGATGCAGAGGAAATACTTCACACCTTATTCTATGAGGCCAGCATTATCCTAATATCAATACTAGAAAAATCCTTTATGGCAAAGGAAAATTACCAACCAGTATCTCACATGTAAAAACCTTCAAGAAAATATTAGCAAATCAAATCAAGCAATGCATATTAAAAAATTATACACCATGACCAAGTGGAATTTATTCCAGGTATGCAAGGCTTGTTTAACACTCAGAAATCAGTTACTGTAAGTTCATATCAATAGGCCAAAGAAGAAAAATTGTATGATCATATCAATAGATGCAAAAAAAGGATTTCACAAAGTCCAACACCCATTTATGATAAAAAAATTATCTTTAATCTAGAAATAGACAAACCTACAGTTAAAAATATACTTACTGTTGAAGAACTAGATGCTTTCCCCTAAAATAGGGAACAAGAGAAGGATGGCCCCTCTCATCACTCCTATTCAATGCTTTACTAGAAGACCTAGCTAATGTGTTAAGGAAAAAAAAAAAAGCATACAGAGGAGGAAGAAAAAAAAATTTAAATGTCTTTGTTCATAGGGTACAGGATTGTTTATGTATAAAATTTTTTAAAAGGCCAAAAAACTAGAATAAGTGATTATAACAGGGTCGCAGGATGCAAGGTTAATATACAAAAGTCAACTAATTTCCTATATTCTGGCATGAACGTGTGGAATCTGAAATTAAAAACACAGTATCATTTACATTAGCAACATTACAGAGACAGTAGAAGGGAGATGGAGGGAGGGACACATGGGTGTAACACATGGGATTTTTAGGGCAGTGAAGCTCTTGTCTATGTTACCGTAATGGTGGAAAGATGACATTACACATTTGGCAAAACCCACAGAAGTGTACAAGACAAAAAGAGAACTCCTAAACAGAAACCATGGACTGTAGTTAATAATGTTTCAATGTTGGTTCAGCGATTGTAAAAAATCTGCCACACCAATGGAAGGATTAGGAATAAGGACAGCGGAGGGTGGAGAGAAGGGAGGATTTAAGAACTGTGTTTTCTGCTCAATGTTTCTATCAATATGGAAAAATTATGTTAAAAAATGAAAATCAGTCCTATGATGTAGATACTATTATATTTTCAGGAAGGGAAAACGAACTTAGGAAGTTAATGTAGACGGTCACATAACTAGTGAATTGTGGACCAGCATTAAAAACGTCTCCAAGACTCAAACCCAAGAATTATAATATGGAGATAAAGAAGTGTGTGCGTATACACACATGCATACACACACACGTGTGCACACACATGTCCACATATAAACATGCCTGCGTGTTGTTCTGTTTCTCAGGGGCAGATAGATTTCATCGGCCTGGGACTGGGACAGCACCCCTCCCTCGTGGCAGGGGCTGGAGGTGAGACAGGAGGTATGAACTGGCTAGTTGTGGTACAACCATGGGTCTGGCTGTGCTAGACGAGGGGGAGCCCAGGGCCAGGTTGGCTTGTAGCTACAAAGCATGACTTTCCTGCTGGTTGCATCCGCACACGTTGCTGGGGGAAGGGAAGCATTCTGGGGGCTGTACCCCAAGGAGCACAGAGAGGATGAGTCTGAGAAGCCAGTCTGTTGGCTGGCGTGTTCCATCTGCTTTTGTAAAGACAGAGCGCTGCCGGGCTGGAGTGATGCTGTCCGGGTGGGCCACAAGGCATTGCAGTCACAGGGCCGTGCTGGAGATGGGTGCTGCACTGCTGGAGATGCCGGACGAGGACTACAGAAGGGTGGCGTGGCCCCATATGGAGGTGGGGCTGAGCCGTCCCTAGGTGCCACCTGGGCCGCCTTGGAACTGCCCGTGCTCTGCGGTCTCTGCAAAAGCAGCAGCTGAGCCCAAAGTACTTGGAGTCCAAACATCCGTGTGGCTGTGTCAGCTGCCATGGGGGTGCCTGGGGACCGTGTCTTCCAGGGCTCCCCCATAAGCAAAGGAGGGGAGTTTCAGTGTGCGCGGGGAAGGCTCTGCCGACAAGCAGCAGGTGTCAGAGGGCGGGCAGAGTCAGGTCACTCTGCTCTTTCTCCTCTGGTTTTCTTGCACATGTAAAACTTTGAGCTGAAGGAGGAGCCCTTTCTTCTCTTCCTGCAGGGCCAAAAGCTTCTCCTGCCACTTCAGGTGTGTTCCTTGGTCTCTGCTAGTGACTTTCTCTGGGCTGTGGGTTTCCCCGTTCTGTCACCGATGGCCTTGCCTCCACAGTCTCTGCAGCCTCCCGCATGCCTGCGTCACATTCAGCAACTGAATGTCCAGCCCCTGCTGAATGCCTGCATGTGTATACACACACACACACACACACACACACACACACACACACACGTAGGATCACTACATTCTGTGGGGGAGGAGCCAAGACAAAGGCGACGTGTGCTCCAGAAAGCTGTTGATCTGGGAACTGCCTAAGACACAGACTCAGGGGCAACTGCAGGAAATGGGGACCACGTCTATCAGAGGCCTCGATCTCCTCGTTGAGAGAGAGGTTACTGGTACCAGGGACATTATACCCAAAAGCCAGAATCCTTTATTTATGAGTTTTCCTCTTCTTTAGAATATCCTTCCAAAGCTCTGGCCTCTGTTCTCTCTTCCTGGGATGGATACGGTACACAGAGAGTGTTCGAGGAAAGTAAATCTGATTCCTTTCCCATGATCTTGCAGCCCTTGGCTCCCCACGCCTCTGTCTTCCACCTGGACATTGGTTCGAGGGGCTCCGCTACCAGCAACCTCTATGGTGCCTCGCCAGATAGCGCGCCTGGACTCCTGCACTTGGAGATGCACACCCCCGTCTTCGACACGTTCACATTCTAGCTGTGCTGATCGCCCCTGAATGTAAAACCAAACAGCTGTGTTTCTCCACTCTTGCAGCACATATTTACTGAAACCCTATTCAGACTATTCATTCAACAAATATTGGTTATGTAGTTAAGTGTCGGCTATAATTCTTATGCAAATCCTTGCTCTGCTGGAAAGGGGAGCTGAGACATATGCTACCCTTCAGGTAGTACAGACTGTTGGGAAAGGGACAAGTTCCAGTCGGAATAGGAGCAAGCATATGGCTTTCAGGTGCAAACTAGATGAAGACATTAAGGGAACAATGCCAAGAAGAGGATCAGGCAGAGTTCATCAGGGTAAGCGGGAGAGCCCACTGCTCTCGGGCCCGCAGTCATTAATGACTCTTGGAAGAGAACTCGGACCCGCACAGCACCACACGAAGCCGAGAACAATGATGTTGTGTTGCAGGCCTATTTAGAAGACAAACCTTGTTGCCTTTATTAAAATAATAACTTTTAGGTATAAGTAACAAAGAACGGTAGCTCTCCCCAGAGAGCTAAGAGAGGCTCACTGATAGCATCCTGTAATAATTAAGAGAACGTACAGGGCATAGGACGCCGAGAAGCAGCCTCTCTCATACACAGCCGCAGTCCTCCCGGAGCCCCGGCTGGTCAGCTTCCTCCTCATTAATACCGCCTGACATTTGATAAACGTGCACGCCAGATACACAGCCTGCCCCGGTTCAGAGGCTTATCTACCAGCAGACAGCCTTGCAGGCACTGGCCTCAGAAACCGCAGGATTCCTTCACTGCAGGGAACGGGGGGCCGCCTTGCCTCGGGTTCCCAGGGGCACATGCAGCCCAGGGTGTGGGGAGATCTGGGCCTGAATGCCCACACTCCCGGCTGCTCCCAGCTGCCCGATAATTCCATCACAGACGCGCTCTGTATGTGGTGACTAAGGCTGAAAGCCCGACTGGTGCTCTGTTCTTCTGCTTACCAGTGTGCTGTAAGCCCAAGTGGGCTTCTGCTCCTCATCGACCGAGGACTCGAATGCCCTACTGTGTACAAACCCCTGAACCAGGTCTTCGGAAAGCTGCACAGATGCCTCAGATTTAAAAAAAAAAAAAAAAAAAAAAAGAAAAAAAGAAAAAGAGTTGAAGCTCTTGCGTGCTACTCCCTCGTCATTGGAGCAGGTTGTAATTCCGACCTGGTGTGTGTCACCGTGCTCTGTGAAAGGAACCCAGGCTCGTGACGATCCGCAACGATACTATCCAACGGCATTGTGTCAGTGGGACCTCGCACACACACTGAAGGCAAGCCACTAATTTATACTTTCACACAAATTCGCCATTTGTCTACGGGCCCCACGAGCGGCAGCAGATCACAAGTACCAAGCACAGTTGTACATTCTTAGGCAGCGACCATTCAGGCTCTTTCTCTGAATGTTTTCTAGAAAGCTGATTTATTGCAGATTGGTTTCCTATTTGCAGAGTGCATACATTTTAATGAATTACAAGCAGCATGGAGCAAAGCATACATATTCGGGTGAGAAAATGACTAGAAGTGCCTTGTTTCAGAGTTTGTGGCTAGCATAAAATGGATTCCTGTCATAACAAATTAAAAGTACTGACTGGGAAAAACTAATCTCTCACAGGGAAAAAAAAAAAGACAAGAAAACATTTTCAGAAGGAAGCATCTCCTATTTATAAGAAAGAGTGGGGGTTGAGGGCAAGTAGCTTTTCTTTTCTTTTCTCTTTTCTATTCAATCCACAAATTTTTAAAACGCAAGGCAATATAGCTGGGAAAGGTGTGGATTCCAGCATCAGACAGAGTGGGTTAAAATACCTCCTCGTTTACTTAGCCCTATTGCCTGAGCTTTGGATTCCCAGCTAGAATTTGGAAATCGTAACTATTTGGAAATAGTATTTACCTCAGATGGCATTTCACAAAAGACCTCAGTCTGGCATTGCAATCAGTATCAGTAAGTAGAAAGTATTTGTTTTTCTCAGCTGTTTCCAGGCACCCGATGAAAAGAAATACCAAGTTCTTGTCTTTAAGGAACTTACAAGCTCAAGGGGGTAAATCTTCACAGAACTAGAGACTAATGAAAGCAATGAACGCGTACTTACGTCTTCCACATACTGATCGCTACATCGTTCTAGGAGATATGGGAGAAGAAACTCCCCGTAGGGAGAGAAAGGGCCGCGGAGGAGGCTCAGAACACAAAGGTCTCGCTGAGCAGGTGGTTATAACAGAGTCACAGCTCTGTGGCAGAAGTAGCGCCGTCTATATTGTTCGAGCACCAAATTAACACAGAAACACCGAATCAACACCAAATCCACAACGTCCTACCTCAATGTCTTCCGCACCACAGCTTTCCAAATATGTACTCTGTCAATACTTCCCATTTGGGAATCTCTTTTGCCATCTATGCCATTTGCATGGCTGTCAACTCAGTGTCACCTCTTCAGGGATGACTCTCCTAATGACCTTGGCTAAAGCCCACCACCCGTCCCTGGTATTAACCTATCACCCTAGTTTATGCCCATCATGCTTTTAGCAGAGGTCCCAAGTGTGTCGTAGCTATGGACTGCAGCCGAGTTTCCATCTCCGCACTACTGACATTTGGGGCTGGATACTGGTCGCAGAGCTGTCCTGTGCATTGTACGATGCTTCACATCATCCCTGATTCTATAACCTAGAGGCCAGTGGCAGCGCCCTGCCACCCTCACCCAGGATTCTAACAACTGCAGAGGTCCCCAGACGTCACCAGTGTCTGCTCAGCTCTCTGAATAGAGAGCCCAGTAGGACTCAGGACAGCCCAGATATGCAATAGCCATGAGCAGGCTTGTCTGTTAACCTCGCTGTGTCGGCACGGTACAGATTTTCTATAGGTTCCAGTATGTGGAAGGGGTCTATAAGCACTGCTGTCAGCATCTAAAATGAAAATGATGTGTTTACAGGTTTAATGATTTTACATTCCTGATACAATTGAAGACCACGGCAGTGTTACGAAAGGCAGAAAGGAATGCTAGCCCCTTTCCTAAGTGAGACATTCACGAAGGGTGGGTTAAATATTTTGCTAAAGTCTCACTGTTTTTAGAGACTTGAGCCTACTATCCTCTTAACACAGACAATGAGATCAACTTCAGAAGGAAGACAATACTTCTCCGCCCCCCCCCCCCCCCCGCAAAATCTTCTCCTGAACAAATATCCAAGTTACTTCAATTGTCGTCTTACACTGTTTCCAGCAATATGGTCCATGCTCCACCGCATCCTCTCCATCCTATATTTTTTCTCTTAAATTTCTTTTAAAGATTAAGATACAGTTCATGTATTATAAAATTCACCCATTTAAAATATACAATTCAGTGGTTTTCAGGATAGTCAAAAACTTATGCAACTATCAACAAAACCTCACTTCAGAATATTGTCATCACCCTGAAAAGAGAGACCCATACTCTGCAGAGTCACTCACCAGAGACCCCTCATCCTCCCAGCTCTAGCACTAATTCACTTATTACTTCTATAGATTGGCCTGGAATAGACAAATAGAATTTGTCCAGAACAGACATTTCATTTAAATAGAATCATACAATGTGTGGCATTTTACTTACCACAATGCTGTCAAGATCATCCATGTGGCAGCGTGTATCAGTACTTGGGCCCTTTTCATAACCAAATAACATGCATTGTATGAGTACACCACATGTGATCGATCCATTCGTGGACATTTGGGTTGCTACTTCTTGGCTGTTAGAAATAACGTTGCAATAGGCATTCATGTCTAAGTGTGTGGACATCTACTTTCAATTCTCTTGGAAAATACACAAAAGTAGAAAGTACGCGTCACATGGTAACCTTGCGTTTCACATTTTGAGGTGTTGCCGGATTTTCAAAGAAGCCACGTGATTTTACAACCCCACCAGTGATGTATTAGAATTTTAATTTCTGCACAACCACATTTGTTATCACCTTTTTTAAAATTCTAGCCATCCAAGTGCATGTGACGTGGTACAACCTCCTGGCTTTGATTTTCATTTCCTTAATGATTATTAATGTTGAACATCTTTACATGTGCTTACTGGCCTTTTGTACATCTCCTTTGGGGAAATGTCTATTCATTTACGTCATGCGCTGCTTTTAAAGATTTGTTTATTTTGAGAGAGAGCACATGTACACATGCACAGGAGCAGAGCGAGGGGCAGAGGGAACAGGAGAGAGAGAATCCCAAGCAGACCCCCTGCTGAGCAGAGAGCCCATTCAGGACAAGATCTCACAACCCTGACATCATGACCTGAGCCAAAAGCAAGAGCCAACCACTTAACTGACTGTGCCATCCAGGCACCCCTCATGTGCTGCTTTTAAAATTGAACTACTTATGTGTTTATTATTGAGTTGTAACTGTTCTTTATATATTATAGATATAAGTCCTTTGATGTTTAATTTTGTGTGTCAATTTAGCTTAGCCACAGCGTCCAGGTATTTGGTCAAACATTATTCTGTATTTGTCAGCGAGGGTGTTTTTTTTTGTTTTTTTTTTTTGTGAATAATATTTAAATCCGTGGATTTTGAGTGAAGTAGATTTCCCTTTATAATTGGGTGGGCCTCATCTAATCAATTGAAGATCTTCATTGAACACAGCCTGACCTCCCCTGCCAAGAAGGAATTTTGCCAGCAGATGGTCTTTGGATTTGAACTGCAATACCAGCTTCTCCAGTCTCTGGCCTGCCAGCCCATCCTGTTAGAGTCTGAACGTGCAAGACTCCACAGTCACATGAGCAAATCCCTTAGAACAAATCTCTCTATAGACATACATACATCCTGGGATGCTTGGGTGGCTCAGTTGGTTAAGAATCTGCCTTTGGCTCAGGTCATGATCCCAGGGCCCTGGAATCAGGTCCTGCATCGGGCTCCCTGCTCAGTAGTCAGCCTGCCTCTCCCTCTCCCCCTGATTGTGCTCTCTCTGTCTCTGACAAATAAATAAAATCTTAAAAAAAAAAAAGATATATACACATCCTGTTGGTTCTGCTTCTCTGGAGAACCCTGAATAATACAAGTCTTTTATTGCATGTGATTTGTGAATATGTTTTCTCATTCCATATTTCCTTCTATAATAGACTAAGATGTGAATAATTCGTATTAAACAGTTTTGTCTTTACTTTCTAACCTGTACATCCTGCCAACACACACACACACACACACACACACACACACACACACACACACACCATCCATGTCATCCCCCTTCAAAAATAGCTATTTGCCTCACAGAAGGGAAGGCCCAGAAGAAACCAGAGAGAACTAAACAATTCAATCTCCAAATTCAGAGTCCTTTATGCCAAAGCAATTGAGAAAGAACAGGTCTTTGAATTCCCTCCAGCTTGGCTTTGAATAGCAAGAGCCAGGCCTAAAGGAAGGGAAGAAAATTTTAATTCTAACAACAGATTTGAAAAGAACTAATAATGTTCCTGTCTGCTCCATCAGTTTCTTTTCTGAAGACTCCAGGACTGCTTATGGTGGTGAAGAGAGAGCTTCACGGAGTGCTCCAATAACTCAACCAAATGAGGGACTTTCCCTGCATTACTCAACTGGAGAGATGCACAGGGATCTGGGAAGATGTCGCCATGACAGGGTACCACCAAGGAACAATGAGATACCTCATCACACCTGCTGGACCTTGCAGCAAGAAGGGGGGGGGGGGCTCTGTTACATTAACCTCCTTTCCAGCGATGTTCCCTAGACTGTATAATCTGATATTTGCTTCCTACCATTTTATCAAATAATGGTGGACTGAAAATGTTTCATCCTTGACTTTTTTTTTTTTCTATTTTTACTTTCTTGTCTTTTCAAGAAGCCCAAAGAATATTATTTGTCTAAGACCTTGTCAGGGCCATGATAGTTTAAGTACTCAATTGAAAAAAATTAAAAATAAAACACAAATACATACACCATTTAGGGAAACAAACCAGAACAACCCATTATTTAGGCTCAAATGTGCCCAAGATCCAACCATACGAAGTTGCTGACTCCAAGGTAAAGAGCTTTGAAAGGCTAATGAAGCAAAGAGGATTTTTAATTCTAAGACAACCAAATCCAATTTTTTAATGAGCGAATTGGACATGAAACAGATTTCAATAAAAGCAAAGAAATGGTTTTGATATGCTTTATTTTCCATTTAAAAATCAAGAGATTTAAATATAGCACCCATGCCCCACTTCTATTCGCATAAAGGGAAAATATGCTATGCCAAGTGGTGAAAAGTGAAATTGTTGGCTTGATTTGCTCTTCAATCTGGCGTTTTCCTTGAGTTATCTAAACTTTTTCAACCTCATTGGTGGAAACATAACTCCTACCCTAAGTGATTTTGAGCATCCTTTGTGAAATGGTATCAAGTTAATCATTGATCACCTTCTCTATAAGGAAATGTTTTTATTTGTCAATTTCTTTAAAGGCATTATCACAATCCTGATATTTGAATGAACATTAGACATTGGGACTATACTCCATTGTGCTTGGATAGGTAAGCATTGAAGGGCACTATTTCTCAGCTGGAGATTAGCTAGGAATGGTCCCATCTGTTAGAAAAATGTAATTCATCAAGAAAACGAATCATGTGTAAATAAAGGAAGAAGGAAAGTGTGTGATGTTGTTATAGTAAAAAAGAAGAGATCACATCCCATCTTATAATTTCACAGTTCTCTTCATTTACCCACAGGTATTTCCTAGATTCGCAGAGCAGATTCTAACACTTGACTAACTCATTCAAATATATATTTTTGCTATAAAAATGGGATAGAAGTCAATGAAATCAGCTTATAAAGTCAGAGCTTGGTATTTCCCACACGCACCTAAACTTCCTCTTCTAATTTATTTTACAAACAATAAAATGGCTTCTCTGGCAAATCAAATCTGGAGCACCCAAAGTAACCTGGTATTAAGTATCAAGACTTACTTTGAGTCAGGTAGCGGATGACAAGAGCATACTAAGGTGGTAATGAATGTGAACAATTAGAAAGCCATGTAAATTATTCCAACCTGTCTTGCAAAACACAACCTGCGAAAATGTTGGGATTATTGTGTATCGTCCAAACAGGCCTTTTGCCAAGAACTTATGCCTAAACACAATTTCTCAAAGGGCCTAGAAGGAACATTTGTAGGTCCCTAAAAAAAAAAAAACAAAAAGACAAGAGAGATTCGATATGCAGAGGAAATTTTTCTACTATGTGATATAAAAGGAAAGAAGAAAGGGGCACTAAGTTGCTACACTTGGGTATTAGTTCCTGACTTAGAACCTTACAGGGAGGAGCACACAAGTGGGTACGTCCACTAGAAATCACAGGGGGTGAGAGGGGCTGGGGGGTGGCAGCAGAAATGACTCACACAGGGGCTTCTCTTTCACCTGCAGAAGAGGACACCTCAAGTAGCCCACGGGTGTCCTCAAGGACCTCTTGGGCCACCTCATCAGTGACACTGTTCTCATTCCTCTACCTGTGACATGTGATAGCTCTGTCTGTCCCTGCCTCCCCTGTCCCAAGTCTTTAACATTCCTTCTGTTCCTTAAGGACAGGGAACTTCCCTCGGCTCTATGACCTGTGCCTGGCCTCCCCTGTGCTCCACACACATGGCATCTCATATCTACACTTAGGTCTCAGCGTGAACACCACCTCCTCAGAGAGGTCCTCCCTTGGTAACCTGGTCCAGAGTGGCCTCATCCCTCAAGGCTCTTTTCCTTCCTTACTGCTCATCTGTACCCTCTGCTGGAACTTCCTCTAAGGGAGAATGGCCCTGAATCCCCCAATCTTGGAACAATTCCTGCCATGTGGCAGGTGCTCCATAAATATTTATCCAACAAAAACAAACAAGGCTGCAACTTCTTTGTTGAACACTGTAACAATGCAGCTTTCCTTTCAAGATCATCTGGGCTTCTTTCATCTCGTGGATATTTGCGGCAAGAACGACAGCTCACTTACTATGCAAGCACATTTCCCTTTAATGTTATGTGACACTGGCATTGCTTTTGTTCTTCTAAATTTGCTTCACTCCATCTGATACATAATTTAATCTAATTTCTCACTGTGCTTGTTGATTCGACTTGAGTTGAAGACTTTTCATGCATTGGGTAGTCTATTTATAGGTCTACTTCGCATTTTGTCTGTTAACTTCATTTCTGTGCCCTCAAAACAAATATGTGGGCACTTAATCACGCATTTTCCTTCCCAGGCAGTGCTGGTGTGGGCTGCCCCAAGGTTCACACCATCCAAACATAAATTAAGGCACCTTTTGTTTAGAAACTCTGACATACCATGTGAACGTATTTCTCTGGTCAGAATTATTATAGAGCCATGGCTATTGTTTTCCAGAATATACAAATGCTTCCACAGCTGTGAAAAAGAACATGATTGAAGGATTTTTTTTTTTTTTTGAAGGGCTGATTGGGTCTAGTAAGTGTATACTTTTAGTTTGCTTTGTTTAAAAAGAAAAAGTTCCTCAGAGAGGTCGTCAGTGTATTCAGCAAGGAAAGCAAAACCTGAAAGAACTGGGAAAAGCAGTTTTACACCCCCAAGAGGTTGCAGGTTGGGGAGTTCAGAGAGAAACGGAGCCAGCATTTTTTCTCGTAAATTCTTTACACTTGAACCTAGGAATCAAATGTGACTTCTGCTTTACTGTGTGTTCACACAGGAGACGAGGGAGGCCAACAAATCGTAGGGAAGCTCCCTTCCATGGGCGTGGGACTAAGAATGTGTATGGAGGCACCTCTTGTCTTCTAGGGATCACTGAATGACCAGGAGAGTCAGGAGCCGGAGAGGAAAACATTTTCAGTAGGTTTCTGGCTCACTCCTGTTAATGCACTACTCTGACAATTCTTCAGCCTCCGGAGACTCAAACCCTCTGATGCACCATCTGTCTTTGGCCCCACTCCTCCCCAACTGCCTCCCTCTCCTTGCCCCAATTAACTCCCAGGGTCAGCTTCCACCATCCTTCTGGCACCTGCTCTGCATCTCTCCATTCTCTCCCTCCGCCACTCCTGGTTTCCTGGCCAAACACTCATCTGCGCGTCTATGGGAGGGTGGGAGCCTGACTTCAGGAAGGGACGATGGATGAGCACATGCAAATGACCGCATCACACCGCCTCACCTGCCCCAGGAAGATCCCTACCATGTTCTTCTCCGCTACTTCAGCCCCGTACTTAAAAGTCCTGCCACCTTTTGTCCCAGCAGAGTCGAGCTTGATCTCTGCCCCCTATCACAAGTTTTGAATGCACTCTTCCTTGCCTGTTTAATTTAGACTTGGGCTGGCTACCAACCAGTAGGGCGGAGGACACCTGGCCATCCCATTATTCTACTTCGAATACACCTTCATTTTTCTCCTGCCTTCTCCTCTGCCCTCGAACCTCCGTCGGTCCCGTCCTCATTCCCAGCTGCTGGCCTTGCTTTCTGGATCACTAAAGAAACAGGATATCAGCACAGGTTTCCCCCAGCTCCTACCACCCCCCATCAGCCCACCAACCTGCATGTGCACCCCGATACCCCTCCTTCTCTGTCTCTGTAGGTACCAGAGACCCTATCCCTTTCAAGCTCACTCAAGAATCTGCCAACTCCTGTCTCCTGCTATGCCATTGCCTGGGCCCCCAGGTTCAGAGAATAGGAAGTAAGTGCGACCTTTCCACGTGCAGGCACACAACTCGTGTGTGTCAAATACACTCATACGCTACTACAACAGTACCCAGCTGCTAAGCCCTGATGTAAATCGGCTCATCTGAAGTTTCAGAGTTCTCCGTAACTCACACAATTCTGGTTTACACCAACTGCAATAAGAGAAATACACCAACCCCCATTCTTGGAAGTCAAAGTCACATTCTATTTGCCACAAGGAGGTTTCCCTCCCTCTGTAGCTCAGTTGATTTGCACATTTCTAACTGTGGATAAATGACAGATGTGCTGAGCTGCTTTTAATTTGAAGCCAAGTAGAGAGCTCATCCTGGAGCTTAAAACTATTTACAAGGTTTCTGCAGTATATGACTCGTCATCACACTGCTGTGCTGGGCTATGTCCCAGCTCCAAAAGTTCAAGGACAAAAAAACAATTACCTCTTCAAGGACATCGGCAAGCTTACTGAGGATCTCTTCAGGAAGGCTCTGGAATGTTGGGACGCTGAAAAACAAAACAGATGGTGCTGAAGCAACTGTCTTTCACAAACAAGGCAGCAAGGCGCAAATGCGGTTCAGGACAAAGAACCTGCAGGCAAAGATCAAAGCAGGAACTTCAGCATGATTTGATGGCCAACAGGGAAAAGGCATGTTGTACCAGAAAGAACCTGGAGGCTGGACAGAACCGAGTTCAAATCCCACTTATAATTACCTGTGGGACTGCAGATGGCTCAGCTATAATGGGGAGAAAACCACTTTCTCCCTTATCCGTCTGTGTCACCAGATTCCCTCCTGTTCCATTTGCCTCTCTGGGGCACACACACACACACACACACACACACACACACACTCATGCACACATGCACACATCCTTCTACAGGCCTACTCCTGCTCATTCTTTAGGACACAGCTCGATCAAGGATACACTCAGACCTTCAAACATTCAACCAGCAACCTTGGAAGCTTCCTCTCTCCCCAGCCCCCTTCAGCTAGGTCAGGTTCTCCCGCCACCAGCTCCTTTATCCCTTGCTGTACTAGCCATTAGACACTTAATCAGCTACTTGTTCCTGGGTGCTCTTCCTGCTAGAATTTAAATTCCACAAAAATAAGAACCATTTATCGGTCTTGTTCGACCCTTGTGTTTTCCATCATTTACAAATAACTTGACAGAGGACACTGAGTAAAGTTATGGATGCGTAGACGTACGAATGCTTTCTGTGACAATTAGAAGGATCAGATCAGACAGGGTGGAGAAAAGAGCCAGACTCAGTAGACGAGGAAAATTATTAGTTTTCCTCCCTTCCTCTTATTTTCTCCCACTGACCAGCAAATGAAAATACTGAGTAATGCTAAATGCACAAACCCATGAGTTCTTTTGTATGTGAAATAGGAATGAACCTAAAAGAAATAAAAATACTCATCAACATGTCATTTTCGAAGCTCCACGGGAAAATCTAACTAGAATAGAGAACTAAATTCCCATTTAATCCTGTCTCAGGGTTTGAATAGAGAGAGGACACTAAATGAGAGCATATACATTTGCATATGCGATATTTGACTTAGCGAATAATTCCAGCTTGATTAGAACGATACAATGAAAGAAGCCATAGCATACTGTTTGGATATAATCATGGAAGTTTTACTGTTAATTAGTCACTCTGATTCCTATTACGTAGTGTAAAGCCTATTGATAAAATCCGGGGGTTTCACGCAGAGGACGAAGAATTCACCCAGGACCATCTGTTCCACCAGATTTACTGCCGTGGTCTTAGCCGCGTGGGTTTTAATTTCCAGAAGGCAGTCTATTTCTGCAGCTGGATGGAACTTATCACCCAAAGAGAGGAAGACAGAGGAAGCTGTTGCCACAAGTGAAGCAGGTTGAAAAATCTAGCCCTTCCTTGTTTTTTTAATGAGCTGTACCACTGTCTCCTAAGATCTAAGAATAATTAGAATGCTCCCATCCCAGTGGGTATTTGTGGAAAACACAAACCACAACTGAGTTTTTCTCCGTTCATTGTAATCGGTCCCCTTCCTCAGGCAGGCCTATTATTTCTAGGCTCCACCGTTTATTTCAACGTGGGCTATGTCTATGCCAAGCCGTACCAGAAATACTTCCATGTTCCTGAGAGTTCTTATCCATGAGAAAAAAAAATTAATATTTGCTTGACTACATAATACACTAAACAGAAACAGAAACATTACGTTTTAGGAGGGCACTTTAAATTATCTTTTACAATTTTGCTTTTCTCCCCCCAGCTTTCAGGTATAATTGACAAATAAAATTAGAAGATATTCAAAGCATACATCATGATGATGTGATATGCATTGTAAAGGGCTCCTCCCATCTAGTTAGTTAACACAGCTAGCACCTCACATATTTTTCTATTTATTTATTTTTTGGTTGAAAACATTCTCAATTTTCCTCCTTCAGCATATTTCACAGTGCTATGAATCACCGTTACCATATTACACATGAGATACAGACTTTATTCATCCTCAACCATAGCTGAAAGTTTGTATTCTTTTACTAGCCTTTCCCTGTGTCCTTCACCCTCCCCGCCCCCAGCAACCACTTTTCTACTGGCTGTTTCCATGAGCTGGACTTCTACTTAGGTTCCACATACACATGATACAATGTATTTGTCTTTCTCGTCTGGCTTGCTTGATTTAGCATAATGCCTTCTAGTTCCATCTGTGTGCAGATGCAAACTGCAGGATTTCCTTCTTTCTCATGCCTGAATAATATTCCACTGTATACTTACCATGATCTTCTCCAACTTAAATGTCTCATAGCCTTCAGCAGCATTTGTTACTAACAAAAATTAAGGGTGAGTTTTAAGAAAAAACACTGTAAAAAATAATTGGAGAACTTCTGGATTGAACAAAATGGAAAGCAATTAAAAAAATAAATAGCTTCACCTTAATAAATTGCTCTGAAAACACTTTCACAGCCATCTTTAAAATCTTAAGGTACTTATTACCGCAAACACTACATAAGGTCTCTCATATAATTAATTTGCTAAAAATTGTTGGTTCACCAGTAGCTTGAACACCGAGAACAATTGGGAATACTCATAATTTGGAATTCTACCCATGAAATATGTTGGTTAAATTTCCCCCCAAATACATCAAAAGACATTAATTTAGACTCCACTAATTTGGGCACATAATTCAAGATGAAGTTGTTTATGATTTAGAAAACTTAAGGCAAAATAATTATAAGGACAATCTTCCAGAACACGTTTCAGTGGTAGAGGAGATTTTTTTAATTTATGTAGAAAATAATTTTAATAATTTGCATACTAATTACAAGTAATTCTTACATATCTATTAAAACCTTTTGCTCCCTAAGGACTTTAAGTAGGCCTGAAGTTACAGAATGTATTTGAATGTAATGTAATAGAGATGATCTAATATGTGTAGAGCTTAGCCACTGGCTTTTTTTTTTTTTTTTTTAAGATTTATTTGTTTTAGAGAGAGAGAGGGAGGGAGGGGGCAGAAGGGACAGAGGAGGAGGGAAATCTCAATCTGACTCCCCACTGAGCGTGGAGCCTGACATGGGGCTCAATCTCACAACCTGGAGATCATGACCTGAGCCGAAACCAAGAGTCAGATGCTTAACGGACTGCACCATCCAGGCGCCCCACCACTGGCTTTTCTAACTGAATGAAGTAAGGGACTTGGAATTTGCAATGACAATAATAGAAGATGAAATATGGGTGCTATTGGCCAGGCACTGGGCTAAGGATTTTAGAGAGAACATAAAGATTAGTTTTACAACCACCTTCTGAAATACCCACAGTCCCTGTCACCCATTTCACAGACTTGACGAGTGCGACCTTGAGAGTTTGCCTGAGGTCACAGCACTCTACGTAGGTGAAGAAAGGATGTGGAGCTCATCACTTACCCACGGAGCTGCATGGTTTACAGTGAAATTATTAGCAAATGCCTCATGCAATTCTCAAAACAGTTCCATATTCTTTTAGGTAATGACTCAGATATGAATAATATTAAGAATATGTGATTTATAAACCACCTTTTTACTATGAAAAAAGTTGAACAAATTGAAAGGCTGAAAGAATAGTTCAAGAATCACCTATATCCCCACTATCTAGATTTGCGACTGATAACAACAGGTATTTTGATGAAATATTTGAAAGTTGCAGATATCACCTCACCTCTAATCTTCAGCATACATATTCTAAAAATAAGAATGTGTTCCTAAATGACTCTAATACATTATACATAAGAAAATCAACTTCAATTCTATATATCATCTAGTATCTGTTTCACATTCAAATATTACTTATTGTTCAAAAATGTCTTTCCTGCTTTGTTTTTTCTTCTCAAACCAGGATCCAGTAAGATTCTACACATTGCCTTTGGCTGTTATGTTCCTCTAGTCTGTTATTCTCTAAGATCCTTCCACCTTTCCCCCATGGCATTAACTTTTGAAGACACTGGGACCGCTGTCTTATTGGATGTCCCTCATTCTGTCTTAATGATTTGATTTCTACTAGTCTACTGTTAGAAAGTGACAACTAACACACAGGAGAGAAAATCCAAGTACAAAGAACTGTATTGCAGCCATGTGTCGCTGAAACTGGAATACAGACAGAATAACATGATCGTACACAGCAGTTCTTGAAAGGTGATCTGAGAGGCCAGGCCTAGACCTTTTCACGGGGTTCCTCAAAGTCAAAGCAAATAGCCTAAGTTGCAATTTGCCCTTTTCACCTTTTTTTCACATCTGTACCATAGAATCCCCCAGAGACTCTATGACAGATGCTGATGATGACATCATTGCTTTGACACATATACTTGGATTTTATACATACATATAAACGGACAGATAGATAGATGCTTGCTTCTTCTTGTGTTTCCTAGATTTTTTTAAGGTAGTGTGTAGGTTTAGGATATGTGTGCTGTTTGCAGAAATTAATTCAGTATAATTTCAGTACTTCTGTGCTCTTACTAGACAGTTTTCACATATGTAACCTTATTATCATCCAACATATCATTGTTTTGAACTCCTGAATAACTATGGTTACTCAGACTTGATATACGTTCCTTGTGTCAAAGTGAAAAAAAATAGAAGAAAATGCATTTGGGTATCTTGTGTTGCGATAGCAGTTGTTCTGGGTTTTTTTTCCGAAAACATTGCAAACTTTTAAAATTTAATCTAATGCTGTTAGAGTTCTAGAATTTTTTAATTATTAGTGTTAAGAACTTAATAAAAGAAAGTTTATTATCTTCTTGTTCATTTTTAGGGAGGGATCATTGGCTTTGAAAGGGGACACCCAAAGACTCCTCAAGCTACAGCTGCCGATTGCTAAGCCTAAAGACACTGAAGAACACAAAAAAGGGCACATCAGAGAATATTCTCACTCGTGGATGGAATAAATGTTGTCCAAAGAAATCATAAATGGAAAAATATGACAAAAATCTACTTTTCCTCAGCATTATAGTTTACCTTATTGTCTTACACAACAGAATATTTTAAAAATAACCTTACGATGCCAGCTATGATGTCATTTTGAGCCCAAACATTGACAATTCAAGGAAAAGGAAATTGAGCTTTTAAATGCAGGCATCATGAAGTTTTTTAAAAACAAAAATGTTTTGGTATGGCTTTTCAATTTAGGAAGGGGAGCATTTACAGGATAAGTCACGATCGAGCCTAGACTGGAAAGAACCCCAGCACAGCTCAGAGGCCCCTGAAGCCTTGCAGACTTGACTTTGCTTCATGCCTGCTGGATGACGTCAGTACAAGAAAGCATCCTGCTGTCTCCTTCCAATGATACAGTGTCTTGTTGCATTAAAGACTAAGCTGCAGGTACAAAAATGAGTTAGATCTTCTTTACAGAAATGTACTTTGACCTTACAAATGGATGCATCTACAGACATGGCTAGACTTGCTGTTTTGCTTGTGTTTATCTGATATCAGAACTAACTAATTATCAAAGATAATCTTTTATATGAATGCTTGGCCACAGACACCCACAGTACTGGCTGTTCCGTGTGGAATAACTAAGTGTTCATGTTGATGGTTATCCTGGCACAGAGATGCTGATATTTGCACCGATGGTGCAGGAGCCAGGAGCCACGGTGGCCCCTCGGCACAACTGAAGGCAGGAACACCAAACTGCACAAGTTGCCATTATATTCTTCACCACCACTTACAATTGTTATATGCAACTAATGAATCATCGAACTTTACATCAAAAACCAGGGATGTGCTGTATGGTGACTAACATAATATAATAAAAAAAATTTTTAAAAAAAGTTAAATAAAATGCCAGGGTCACTTTCTAACATTTTTGATGCAACAGTAAAAGTTATTCATTGTATTACGTTTCAACACTTGAATATGCGTCTTTGGAAGACTGTGACAAAGTGGCAAGTCCACTTACAGCCCTTCTGGGACTACTGAAGCATGATGATGGCTGTCTCAGGGAAAAACCACTTGCGTAATTGCTCACGCTGCAAGCTGAAGAGTTCCACTTTTTATATGGAACATCATTTTTACTTGGCAATGACCAACCAACTGTGGTTATTCAGACTTGAGGATCTGGTAGACAATTTTTCAAAAAAGAACAAAGTGAGCCTGTGACTCCAAAAACAACAATAAAACAAGCAGTATTTGTTGCTAATGATAAAATGTGAACTCTCAAATGAAAATTAAAACTTCCGACAACTTTTATCTGCCACTTTGGGCTTAGCAGCTTTCTGATACTTGAAGACTTTTCTGATGAGATCATCAATATGTGGATATTGACAAATGTGAGTTTCTTATTGGAAATTCTGCATAACTCAGTGAACCAGTATTTTCCAGATGATTGATGCATGATGTTACAAAATCATGCATGGGGAAAGAGCTATTCAAAGTACAACATGGATCGTTGGATCTTACTGTAGCTGCTGTTTCACATTCCACATTGCAATTAACCTTTAATAAACTACAACTTGTTGGGTTGTACTGTAGTATCAAATAAGAATGCCTAAAATTATCTGAAAAGACCACTAGCCTCCTTCTCCCTTTTCCTACTACATCTCTCTCTGGGAATGATCTTTTTATATACTTCAACCACAACAAGAGAAATTGAACAGGTTGAATACAGAAGCAAATATGAGAATCTCTTCTACTAAGCCAGATACTGACAGATTGGCAAAAACGTAAACTCAAACTTCTATTTTCACCAAGTTTTGTTTGTTTGTTTTTGGAAGACATAGTCATCTTTATTAAAAATCAGCTCTTTAGGTTAATATATAATGTTTATTTTTGGTGTGTTTAAATGAATTAGTAAAAAAATTTTTAAATATTCTCATTTTCAACTCCTAACACAATAAATATTGATAGATACAACCCACATAAGTTGGGGAACCACTGACTTACAGTAACTAAAAGTGATTAATTGATGAAAACCATGTAGACATGGAATACTTACAGGATACTATTACTAGAAACATCTGATAAAAATTATGGATACCATAAGATAGTTGTTATTACTAAATTCCCTCATAATTACAAGTTAAAGAATCTTTGGAGAATTCACAAAGTTATGTTAGATGGAGTAACAATCTTTTTAGTTTTTTCCTTTCCTCTTCTTGTGTTCTCGAGATTTTCTGTTTTAGGACTATATTTGTATCGTACAGAGTATTATAAAACACACAATTATGGTTCCAGCTAAATAAAATGTATCCTAGTGGGTCCATTTCAAAGAAAATAATTCTTACTGTTGTTAAAATGCTGGTTTAATTCAATTACTTATTACTCACTAAAACATGAGTGCCTGTTATGGGTCATAAATTGTTGTTGGTATTTGGGATTCATCAGCAAAAGCAAAGGTTCCTGTGTACTGATCAGAGAAATAGAAAGTAAACAGTGAACATAATATATATACATATACATCATACATATGATATGTGTACACAACACACGCACACACATATATCAAAGAGCACATTAGGTAAGGGCTCCAGCATTTTCCATCAGAAAAAGTCCCACAAGGGAGCAGGGATTACAATGGGAGGAGGTTTAAACTGAAAGACTGAACAGTACTAGGATGTCTTCATTGATAATGTGAACTGTCCCAGACATGTGAGAGGTGGGAGGGACAGTTAACTGTAGATATAAGAGAGGGGACCTAGGCAGAGAAACCGGGAGAGCAAGGGGTCTGCAGCCCTTAGTGGATTCCAGGAGCAGCAGAGTTCAGTGGCTCGGGGGGAACGGCAAAGCAGGAGCCTCAAGAGGGAAGAGGGAAAAGGTGGATCACAAAGGCTCATGTGCCTCCCACCCAGAAAGGACTTGGCTTCCATCTGAGTGAAATGTGCAGACACTGCAGGGTTCTGAGCAGGTGTGGCAAGATCTTACTTCCAAATTAAAGGGACCCTCTTCCGGCTCTGGAGAGTCATCGGCAGGGAAGCCATAGTAGAGACCGTAGACCAGCCAGGAACCGCCATCTCCCACCTGAAAGATGGTGGGCGTTTGCAAAGGGCAGAAGCAGTGGAGGGGTAGAGAAGCACTTGAGCTCCATTATATGGTGAAAGTGGAGGCAATGTGCTTTCCTGGTGGACTGGACGTGGGATCAGAGGAAGGGAGGCCAGGAGGACTTTGTGGTAAGGGATCTATCCAAACAGTTTGGGTATTTTTTTCATACTCAACAAACAACTTTTTAAAAAACCTACTTAGTAACCAAAGGGCTTGATTTTATCAGGTTTTCTTTTTTAAATACAGAGTTTTAAATGCGGTCCCATATTTATAAAGCAAGATATCTCCGACCAACATAAGTGTGGAGATAGTTCCTCAATGTCCTCTACCTAGAGCACAGCATGCGGTTGTAGGACTTAGCTCTGAGTAGCATTTGGAGAAAGGAAGCCTTTGTATTCTGCCATAAGAAATCACCTCAGTACCAAGTTTAATGCCAAGAATATTGACAGGTACTGTTTATTTCTGTGCCAGTGGGTTCCTACAGCTCATGCTAATTGAATAAAAGCAGAAATCTCTGACTTACCGAAGAAACCAATTTCTACTGATGAGGGATTAAATAAGGGTCCTCCTTAATCTTACAGATATCTGAGCTTTCCCCTTAATGAGCTCATCAACACTTTTTTTTTTTTTTTTGCCCTGGACATACTTTGCTCCCCTGATTAGATCATTTGGCATCGATCCTGCTTCAGTCTGCTATGCAGTGGTCTTACAACCGATCTTCCTTCCTGGAGTCTCTTGCGGCCCCTCCGTGTATTACTCATCACTGCCAGATTTACTATCAGCAGCAATTAGCTCTTATCACCTGGTGGCTCCAACCTCCAAAGGCTAGCTCTTATCTCACCAGATTCTAAGAATTACCATTTTTTCCTGTGTGTAAAAATACTTTAAAGCCAACCATTATGGAGACATCATTGAGGTATAATTTTATCATCTGTGTGATACAGCGTAAACTCCTTTCCCTGGACCACTGGGTAGTGAGTAAGCATATGGGCCTCCGGATGGAAAAGAATCAAGCTGAGTTAGGCTCTGCTACTAATTACTAGCTATGCCTCCGGCAAGCAGTTTGACTTTTCTAGGTCTCAGCCTCCTTCCTGTAGAAAAAGGTGGGGTGGACGTTACTACCCACTGCATAGGGCTGTGGTGAGCATAAGCAAAACAACAGATGTAAAGCGTTATGAAGGTTCCTGGCACATAGTAAGCATCCAATAACCATTAGCAGCCAGCACAATTATATGCATATTTTTATTCTAAAGGTTAGCATTGTTTACGACATTCAATAATCAAAGGAAACCTTCTAATAGGTCAGATATAAATCTCAGTGTAGACTCAAGAGTGCTAGAAATACCCATTTCTTCACTCTCTTCCACCTAATTATATTTGATCTGGGGTAGGAACCCTTCCTCCTCAAGTAGCTATCTGATGACATTCATTGTATAGCCCTTCCTCAAGGTCATACCAATCCCAGGAGTCAGGTCATACCCACAGGGTGGAAAGTAAAGCCTCTCATCTCTCTGCTATCAAGGTCACAAAGGACCCTTGATGTCCAATGGCTCTCTGCTTTTGTACCCACAGTTGAGGAAGGGGACCTTTGGTCAAACTGGGAACCCTGGTGCTTCTAGTCAGCCTTTCCAGGTGAGTGCATGCAGAGAAATTCTTTCCTGGAGAATTATTTCCAAGGTTCTTCTCTTTCTCCATTTGACTCCAGACACTCTGTAATCTCCTTTATGAATTTAGGCTTTGAAAAATAAATAGCATCTTATTTTCCAGAAGCTTTTAGTATTGACTAAAAATTCTCAGAGCAAGAAATTCACATGTTTACTGCAGCATTAATCACATAAGCCAAGATACAGAAACAACCTAAGGTACCCATCAATGGCGGAATGGATAAAGAAGATGTGAGATGTAGGTAAATAGATATATATCTAAATGTAACGGATTATGTAATATAATCACACACATATACATGTGATATACATAGAGTATTATTCAGCCACGAGAAAGGAGGACATCCTGCCATGTTCAATAGCATGGATGGACCCTGAGCACATTATCCAAGTGAGGAAAGTCAAACAGAGAATGTCAAGTGGTGTAAGACATCACCTGTTTATAGAATCTAAAAAAGCCAAACTGGTGAAGAAACAGAGTATGATGGTGGTTACCGTGTGAAAGGGTTGGGGGGATAAGACAGATGTTTAAGGGTACAAATTGACAACAGTAAATAAAAATAAGTAATAATAGTAGGCAAGCTGTAAAGATGTATATAACGCACCGTGTAGTAAATACAGGAACGCAAATTTTCTAAGAGTCTAGAACTTAATTATTCCAACCACTAAAACAATAATGTGATGGAGGTGCTAATTATCATTACAATGGCAAACAGATTACAATATATAAATGTATCAAATTAACATGTCGTACACCTTAAATTTATAATTTTATATGCCAAATATAGTCAATTAAAAAAAAAAGAGGCTGCCGATCTGTCTGGAAAAGAGGAAAGAGTGTAGTAACAGGGAAAAATATTTCAGCAATTTATATTTGAATACATAAATCCATCACTAGTATTTGCAGAGCCCTGATTTCTTGTGCAACCAAGCACCACCCACCACAGCCACCGTCCACCACAGACACACAGACACAGACACACAGAGACACACACACACACACACACACAGAGCTGCCTGTTCAGTCAATGCTTGGACACAGAGGTGGGCAAATGGCAGGGTGGGAAGAAAGGAGCTGAGGAGAGATCTAGGCAGACCTTGGAAGTGAGCTCAAGGCAATGGATTTCCAGGGTCCGGATCCTGGCATGTGGTCTAGCGGGGACCACACCCTGGAGAAAGCAGGTGTGTGGGGGGGCTCTTCCAAAGTAAAGGGCTCAGGGATAGGCAGCTCCAAGTAGTGTGTCCTCTTCCCTAGTTACCCACTTGTCTGTCCTCAGTGAGTGCCTCAGCCCAACACCGCCTGCACGCCTTCTGTCACGTCAACCCTTCCAGTACATTCTCCCACATCTCTTTAGTCATCTGACATGTCTCCATTCAAATGCTTAATGTAATTGATGGCAGGAAATACAATTCAATGATTAAAAAAAGAAAATCCACGGAACTGTTATCCCTGCAATTTTCATTTAGACAAGGGTTCTATTCCGATCAGTTAGGTATCTTTCCTTCCACACCCACACCAGGCGGCATGTGTAAGAGACGCCAATCTCTTGAGCTCCGTGAGTCTGTTTTCATCTTTCATGCAGAAATAATCATTCTGGCCTGAGTAATCTCACATGCCATGAAATACTGTGAGAGGCAAATCTATTTGTCACTAGACAGACATCCATGGTCAAGTTACTTATCAGCCCCCAAAAATACTCAAAGTACGGTCTTAGGAGGCATCTTCTAGAACTATGATATACCCAACTACAAACTTCCAAGTTTAATTTTAATGTTATTCAATTCCGAAAATTCACTGTCTTTTCCAAAGCACGTACCAACCTGTTCGACCAAATCCTTGGTCGAAATGTCCTAGAACAGTGGTTTCCAAATGTGAAAGTCATCAGGAACTCAGTTTCAACAAGTCATGGAGTGGGTTCCAAGAAAGCAATGTATTTCTCAAAATGGTAATAAAATATGTATCTATAACATAATTTTATCCCTGTAATGATTTTTAGGTGCACAGTTCAATGGCGTTAAATATATTCACGTTGTTGTGCAAACATCACCACCATCCATCTGTAGAAGTTTTTCATCCTCTCAAACTGAAACTATACCAATTAAACAAGAATTCCTGATTCTCCTGTCTCCCAGCCCCTGGCAGCCACCATTCAACTTTGTCTCTAGGAATTTGGCTCCCCTAAGGGCCTCATACAAATGAAACTTTACAGTGTTTGTCTTTTTGTGAAAGGCTTAATTCACTTAACACAATGTCTTCAAGGTTCTTCCATGTTGTTCAATGTATGTTTGAACATCTCCCCAGATGATTTTGATGCACAGCAAGGTTGACAGCTCTACCAATTATTTTCAGTTGGTATGTGAGAATTCAAAATAACCACTAAGAATCAAAAGCCTAGTCCAGTTTATTTTCTGAAGCGCAGCCATTCTTTCCCACGTATGTCTTATCATTTGGTTACTGTGTTGCTTTTTTATTGTGCTATGTTATTTTACTGTGCTATGCTATTTTGTTGTGCTATGTTACTTTGTTGTGCTGTGTTATTTTGTTGTGCTATGTTATTTTACTGTGCTATGCTATTTTGTTGTGCTATGTTACTTTGTTGTGCTGTGTTATTTTGTTATGTTATATTTTAAGGCTTTAGCTTCCTTGATCAGAAAATGAAAATGAAAGTTACCTAGTTCATGGAACGGCTGTGAGTATTAATAAGTAGGAAGCACTCAGTTAAAGGGACCTATCACTGAGCTTGTGTAATACTACACTTAACATAGAATGCATCACATAGTAGGTACACAAAAGCATGCAAATGGAAGGAATATATGCAATGAAGCCAAACACGATAGTGGTTTTGAACCAGGGCTGTGCAGTTCGCACACTGTCCAAAGGCACCTGCCTGGGGAAAAGCGGGAACTCCAATTCAGCCCACTCCCTCTCTGCATGCCTGGTAGGGGCAGCATCAGCCCAGAGGATGGGCTGCTTCTTATATTTCAAAACAGGTGCCTTCTTCATGGCAACCCTAGTCTGTTTGAAAGATCTTCAGAAAGGAAAATTATTTATTGACATACAGAGTCTTCTTTAAAATCTTTTACAAGAGCTTTTGAAAAAATCCACCAAAGGGCTGCTTTCAAAATCAGAACCAAGGTCACTCTGGTGCTTCTACTGCAACGATCGAGAGGAGGTGAGGCGCTAATGACATACTTTATTAAATTATCTCAGAAATGCTTAATAGCATCTAACCCCAGGGTTTACTTGGAAGATCACAGTGTGCCTTATCCTTGCTCTGTGCATCTTACAACAGCCTGTGACTACGCAAAAACATAATCTGATGGGCTTTTATGGAATTCGACAAGTTACGCCTGATTATTAAAATGAAAAAACAGCATTTCACCTCTTAAACGTTTAATGTTGTACTAATGATAATCAGCCTAAAAGGTTCTGCCCAGAGTTTCTACCCGATCTTTTGAACCTAGGGAGGTGTGATTCTGTGCCCTCAGAGGCTACACGCTCCCTACAGCAGTGTTTCTCCACAAGGTGCCCCTGGCTCGTGGATAGAAGGCATCTTCCTCGTGCAGTGCAGTCCTGTGTGGTGTAGAGCGTTCAGCATCTCTGGTTCCCACCTGTGAAATGTCACGCGGCAGGCAAACAACCTCTAGGGGTGGTACTGCCCATGATTTAGAATCATCACTCCAGAATTTCGTAATGGTCCCAGTTCACCAAGTGAGTTTGCTAGTGGTTCTGCCTAAAACCTCAAAATCCTGGTTACTTGCTCCAATTTCCATCTCCCAGGGGCTGGATACCTATTACCCAGGAACTGAAACACTCAACAGCCACCTACTTAAAGTGCTTCTGGAACCTAGCTGCTTGCCCATAGACAGACGGAAGGTAGGACTCTTCACCCTCGGTTTATGGCTGTTTCCAAAGCCACACTATTCAAAACATTGCTTCTAAAGTATGTTAATAGACATTCCACGACAAAAAGATTCCATAGCCAAATAAGGAAATCCTGAACTACAGAAATTTAAAAATCTTCTTTACATACCAGTCTTTATTTTTTTTTGTAAATTAAAAAGTTAACTGGAGAGGGAAAAGAGATAACCCCTTAATTCAAGATTATCTATTAATTTTTTGAGAGCAACTAAATTTCTATGCTACATAGTTTGGAATCATTAGCTTATATTTAGGTGACGGAATTCATAAGTCCCCAGGCCTGACACACGATAGACTTCAGCATGGTCTCATAGTGAGTTGTTCCCTATTTTCATGATGAAATTCAGTCATACTCTCCTCTGAAAAGCCTAGGTTGATCATCTCTCTCGTCTGCCCCTTGTCTTTCTCCCCACTCACTGTACACTCTGCCCAGACACATCTACAAAGACACAGGGTCTAGGGGCCTCTCACCCGGGCTCCTGAATTACCTTGTGTCTACCTCCATCGTAGTGATTCCCATGTCGCGCTAGCCAGTTTATTTATGTGCCTCACTCTACAGTCAGCAAACCACAGCCCACTGGCTCACCACCTATTGTTGTATGTCAAGTTTCAATGGAAGGCAGTCATGTTACCAGTTGAAGGATGGTCTGCGGCTGCTTTCATGATACAATGGCAAAGTAGTCACAATGGAGTCTGTATCACCTACAAGCCTAGAATATTTACTACTTGGCTCTGTAAGGGAAAGTTTGCCAACCCCTCCCCTTGTCTATCAGTATCTTGAGGTCAAGTACAGTACCCAGCTCCTTCAGCGTAATGCTTGGCCAATGGGAGATGCTCAAAGTTTGTTGAGTGAAAAAATGTTTTACCTTTCAAAATCAATCCAAGGATACCTGACCTTGGAGTAACTGTTTTAATAAGACAGGAGGGATGGAACAGTCAAACCAGGTCACATGGCCAAAGATCTTATTTAATGTTCAATTTTTTTTTTTTTATGTTGACTTGGCAATACAGACTAAAAGAAAGTTAACTCTTAAATAAAAACCCTCATTTGGAAGTATAGAACCTAAGGAAAGAACAGGATTCAAAGGTCATTCTGTGGAGCACCTTTTACATATTAATTCTTTTTTTTTTTTTTTAAGATTTTATTTATTTATTCGACAGAGATAGAGACAGCCAGCGAGAGAGGGAACACAAGCAGGGGGAGTGGGAGAGGAAGAAGCAGGCTCATAGCGGAGGAGCCTGACGCGGGGCTCAATCCCATAACGCTGGGATCACGCCCCGAGCCGAAGGCAGACGCTTAACCGTTGTGCCACCCAGGCGCCCCTACATATTAATTCTTGATATGAATTCTCTTCCAATATCATTTTGAATTTTTCAAACAAAGCCTCTACTTTTTCCCTTGGGAAATAATTTCTGAATACAGTTGTTTAATAAGTGCCTTTTTCTGGAATGCAAGCAAAATTGTCTTTTTACTTATTCCATATAACTCCAAAATCCATTCTTTACCAAGAGATTTTCTTTTTTGATTTTATAGTAAAACTTCAGAAAGTATAAGGATGCAAATAAATAAATTTCCATCCTCAAAAAACTATAGCCATTTATTGGAATCTCTGATAAAGTAGTTTTCCTATTAAGGCTCAAAAGTCAATTAAAGAATAAAATTCATGACTTTCAAGAGTTTTGCCTTAATTATAAAGCTTACCCAGAATTAGATGGTAGAACTGGGATTAAATTATATGATCCATGTATTAAATCCCTTTCAGTTTAAGATTTAGCATATCAACTACTAGTAATTATCATCACTCACATTTTAAGCGGCTTCATACATATCGTGGTTAAGAGTGGTTATCAAGCACTTGTATGCCAAGTGCTTTTCTTACTTTAACAATAATGACCATCACTAACATTCATTCACTATATACTGTGATTCAGGTATCCTGCTAACAGCTTTGTGTACTTTATTTAATCCATGAACACTCTGCCTTCTACCAAAAAGGATTTAAAACAGTTTATACAATGATGTGTGTTCCTTCGATTATCTAAGTGTTAATTTTCAGGCAAGCTTAGTAGCAGCTTAGTCCTAAATTAATGCATACTTCCTCGATTTATTATGTGACTAACTGAATAAATACCATATAGGAGACGTTGGCAGTCAGACAATGGACTATATTATCTGACAAATTAGTTTATCCTATGATATCTCTAAGCAATGATGGGTGTATACACTCTCTCTTCAGATCTGCATTTTGATTTCTGACAAATGTCATAATCTGGATAAGACATGTAGGAATTAGGGCAGATTAACAAGAAAGGTGAGAGTGAGTGCTGAGTGGATGGTCCTCTGTATCTGTCAGGTCTGAAGGAAATAAACTGACACAGCAGTATGCACAGAAAGAGAATTAATTATGGGGGGGGGAATTAGGTCACTCTCACTTACTTTACAATGGCAATACTGAATTATCTTTAAGCATTTAATAATTTTAGCTCAGCCTTCACATTTTTTTGCAATCATTAAAATTTCAGTTTGTTATTTTAACTACAATCATAAATGTGAGAGGCCTATAGGATGAAACTAAATGCCAAATCAAGCTTAATGGTATCTTTTTAAGATATAACCATATGTCTCCATTTCTGACATTTTTTAAGTTAGTTCTTATTATGTGCTAAGCACAGTATAATAGTAAGTCCCAGCCATGTTGCTTGGTAACCACGCAACTTTCAACAAGTTAATTAACCTGAGTCTGTTTTCTCATCAGTGCAATGGAGATAACAGAATTTTATACAAACCTACTTTACTATTCAATCACTCTTTAGGTTCTCTCATTATCCCCAGCATGCACACAAAAAGATGGGACCTGAGGCCACTCACAAATAACTTTACCTCCCTCGGTCTAAGTGATGGAACCTGGACTCAAACCCAAGGTCGGTGCTTCTGTGGAAACTCAATCAACCATGCCTGGGATTCATTTGCCAAAATTGCAGATTGCTTAGCTAACACACCTTCGAAAGTCAAATATAAGTTTGACAGTACCACCCCTCAACCCCCACCTTGTAAGTTTCCCTGCTCTATCTAGGGTCAAACCACCGTGGGGAAAGCTAGTGGCCCTTAAAAAAAGTGAAGCTGCTTCTGTGATCAGCCTACCAACTCCCGGTAGTGGAGACATAAGGCTCCAAGATGGCAACAGTTGTGAAATCCTGGGCAGAAGTCGTAGTAACGATTTTGGCTGACATGTCAAAGATTGCTGGAAGACAAGATGTAGTACTTTTTCTTCACTGGAATATTTTACTGCCAGTACTTTTAGTTGTCAACACTTGCCAATAAACTCTTTGACTTTTTTATGACCCAACTAAGCAGTGCTGTAGCCAAAGACAGCCATTAGTGCCAATATTCCCCTGACTTCAGAATCTGATTTGAACCTTAACTTGGATCTCCAATAACTGAAGTGTAATGAACATCAGCAAGTTGACATGAAAAACCAAACCACCTCATGTAAAAAGTACTGGAAATTCACAGGCCCCAAAAATCCTCTTAAAAAAAAAAACCCTTTAATAAGATGTACAGATATAAATTCTAATAATCCAACTTTTGGATTCTTAAATGGTTTAGAATAAGTGACAAAAGTTGATATTTAAAAAGGCTGCAGTGTTGGCTGGGGAGAAGGCAGAGTAGGAGGATGCTAAGCTCTTCTCATCTCGTGGATACAACTAGATAACCCTCACAAGCCCAAAGAACCCAGAAAACAGCCCAAAGACCACCAGAACAAACTCCACAACTAAAGGTAGAGAAGAGGCCACAGGGAAGAAGGTAGGAAGGGTGAAAATGTTAAGTAGACTGTGGCCAATCACATATAGGAGGGAGCCTGGAGTGTGATGAAGGGTAAGAAACAGACTTATCACACCCGGGAGCCTGCACAGGGAACGCAAACCCCCATACCATTTGGCTGTGAAAGCAAGAGGGGCAACTTCATGGCTTCTTAGAACCAGCATGACTTAAAGTCTGGAATTCTAACAATCAGCAGGCTTGGCTCTGGGACTTGGAGAGACTTAGAAAGCAGACTTCCTGCCCTTAAAGAGACAGGTCACCAAACAGCCCCTCAGATACAGCATATGCACAGCAGTTTGAAAAACACTGGGGCAAATGGAAGACTGATTTACTCATCACAGAGCATGTTCTGAAGACACCGGGATCTCAGAGAAACCCTTCCAGGAACAAAGGAGTTGCCAGGCACCATGCCCTCCCCTGCACCCTCCGCTTCCCCGCCACCAGCATAAACAATGACCACCTGCAGGAACCGGCATAGTGCCCATACTTGGTATATAACTTGCTTCCAACAAGCCCCACCCCACGCCCCTGGCTCATGCACTTTGGTGGATTTCCCTTGCCAGGCACGCCTGCCTCAGTGGTACTGCTGCAGTCCATCCACCTCCCTCCTGAAAACCAGCACAAACCTCGCCAGCACCATGGCTCCCAACCTGCACATTTTGCAGGGCTTTGGTCCCATCAGCAGCTGTGGCTGCACGTACTATGTAAGCCCAAGGCACCCCTTCTTAAAAGCGCACACCCCATCCATATGCACTTGGCTGATCTACATAGGCCAGGCTGGTCCCGGCAACAGCAGCTCCAAGTCTCATTTAGCAAGCAGACTACTGTGTACCTTGTTAAAATTCACCCCACCTCAGCCAGGGACCAAAAGCTGCCCATAACAGGCAAAGAAAGCCACTGCAAATGACTGGAGGAAAAAGCAGCCAGAACACAATAGGACACACACAACACACATAGGAGACCCTCACCAAAGCAGCAGGTCCTGACGAACAGTGGACACTGTGCTGCAGGGCACTCTAGGACCTCTTCCTCATAAGGTCATTACCTTCAAGATCAAAGATCAGGAGACATAGATGACTTCCCTGACACACAGAAACAGACATAGGGTTAGACAAAATAAGGAGACCAGAGAAATATGTCCCAAATAAAAGAATAGGATCAACCCACAGCAAGAGCCCTAAGTGAAACACATAATATGCCTAATAGAAAATTTAAAGTAATGAACATCAAGACACTCACTGGACTTGAGAAAAGAGTGGAAAACATCAGTGAGGCCCTCAACAAAGAGACAGGTTGGTTCTTTTTTATGTTTTCGGAGATAAAGAACTCAATAAATGAAAGTAAAAATACACATGATGGAAAAAAATAGGCTAGAAGAGGAAGAGGGATGAATTAATGACCTGGAAGACAGAGTAGTGGAAAGTAATCCAGTTAAGCATGTGAGATTTTTAAAAGTTATGCAAATTGAGATAGTCAGTGACTCCATCAAGTGTAATAACATTTGCATTATAGGAATCCCAGAAGAGCAAGACCGAGGAAGGGGGGGCAAAAAATTTCTTTGAAGAAATAATACTTGAAAACTTCCCTGATCTGGGGAAAGAAACAGATTTCCACATCCTGGAGGCACAGAGATTCACCCTCCCCCCCCCCCCCAAAAAAAAAAAAAATCAACCCAAGGAGGTCTACGCCAATGCACATAATAATTAATATGGTAAAAAGTAGTGATAAGAAAAAAAATTTAAAGCAGCAAGAGAAAAGACAACAGTTACATACAAGGGAAACCCCAAAGGCTATGAGCAGATTTTTCAGCAGAAACTTTGCAGGCCAGAAGGTAGTGGTGATATATTCAAAGTGCTGAAGAAAACACACACACACACACACACACACACACTCACTCACACTCACACACACACATACACACACACAAAACCCTGCAGCCAAGAATATTCTGTCCAGCAAGGCTATCATTCAGAATAGAAGAAGAGATGGAGTTTCTCAGACAAAAACTACAGGAGTTCATGACCACTAACCAGCTCTACGAGAAACATTAATGGGGATTCTTTGATTGGAAAGGAAAGACCACATGTGAGAGCAACACAAAAACAGTAAAAACAAGTATTTATGTAAAAATTGGTCAAGGACTTCAGAAAACAAAAGGATATAAAATATGACGTCGCATACCTCAAACACGGTAGAAAGAGAAGTAAAGAATGGGTTCAATCTCAAGCAATCATCAACTTAATATAGATGGCTATATGCAGAAGATGTTATATACAAACCTAATGGTAACCACAAATCAAAACCCAGCAATATATATGCAAAGAATAAAGAGAAAGGAATCCAAATATATCACAAAAGAAAGCCAGCAAACCATGAAAGAGTGGAAGAAAGGGTCAGAAGAAAGCTACAAAAATAACACAAAACAAGAAAATGGCAATAAATAGATATCAATAATTACCTTGAATGTAAACAGAATAAATGCTCCGATCAAAAGACATAGGGTGACAGAGTCGATAAGAAAAAAAAGACCCATCTATATATTGCTTATAAAATAACTCATTTCAGAATGAAAGACACGTGCAGATTGAAAGTGAGGGGATGGGGAAATATTTATTATGCAAATGGATGTCAAAAGAAAGCCAGTTTAGCAATACATATATCAGACAAAACAGACTTTAAAACAAAGACTATAACAAGAGACAAAGGACACTATATAGTAATGAAGGGGACAATCTAACAAGAAGGTATAACAACTGGGGGTGCCTGGGTGGCTCAGTCGGTTAAGTGTCTGCCATTGGCTCAGGCCATGATCCCAGGGTCCTGGGATCAAGCCCCATGTCAGGCTCTCTGCTCAGCAGATGCCTGCTTCTCCCTCTCTCTGTTGATCCCCCTGCTTGTATTCTGTGAAATAAATAAATAAAATCTTTAAAAAAAATAAAGAATGTATAATAATTGTAAATAGGCACCCAACATGGGAGCCCCCAAATACATCAAACAATAACAAACATAAAGGAACTAATTGGTAATAATACAATAATAGGAGGGGACTGTAACACCTGACTTACTCAATGAATAGATCATGCAAACAGAAAATCAATAAGTAAACAGTGTCTTTGAATGACACACTGGACCAGATTGATTTAACAGACATATCCAGATCATTCTACCCCAAAACACCAGAATACCCTTTCTTTTCAAATGCACATGGAACACCTTCCAGAAGATATCACATATTAGGCCACAAAACAAGTCTTAACAAATTCAAAAAGGTCAAGGTCACACCACACATCTTTTCTGGCCACAATGCTATGATACTAGAAATCCATCACAAAAAAAAAAATCTGGAAAGAGCACATATACATGGAGGTTAAATAACATGTTACTAAACAATGAATGGGTCAGCCAAGAAATCAAAGAAGAAATTAAAAAGTACATGGAAACAAATAAAAATGAAGACAATTGTCCAACACCTCTGGGATGCAGCAAAAGTGTTCCTAAGAGGGAAGTATATAGCAATACAGGCCTACCTGAAGAAGCAAGAAAAATCTCAATCTAGCCATACACCTACAGGAGCTAGAAAGAGAATGACCAAAACCCAAAACCAGCAGATGGAAGATAATAATAAAGATTAGAACAGAAATAAATGACATAAAAACTAAAAAACAAAACAAAATAAAAAAACCAGAACAGAACAATGAAATCAGGAGCTGGTTCTTTGAAAAGATCAACGAAATTGACAAATCTCTAGCCAGACTCATTAAAAAAAAATACAGGAAATTACAAATGTCAGAGACATAACCACCATCACCACAGAAATAGAAACAATTGTAAGAGAATATTATGCAAAACTATATTCCAACAAGTTGGACAACTTAGAAGAAATGCGTAAAACATGTAACTTCCCAAAATGGAAACAGGAAGAAACAGAAATTTGAACAGACCAATTACCAGCAATGAAATAAACAAAACAAACAAAGCCAAACAAAAATAAAAACTTACAACAAACAAAATCTAGGACCAAATGGCATTGCAGTTGAATTCTACCAAACATCTAAAGAAGAGTTAATACTTATTCTCAAACTATTCCCAAAAAAAGACAGGGAAGGAAAACTTCCAATTCATTCTATGAAGCCAGTATTACCCTGATATCAAAGCCAGATAAAGACACCATAAAAAAGAGAAGTATTGGCAAGTATCTGTGATGAACATATATGTAGAAATCCTCAACAAAATTCTAGCAAACTAAATCCAACAATACATTAAAAAATCATTCACCATGATCAAATGGAATTCATTCCTGGGAAGTAAGGGTGGTTCAATATTTGCAAATCAATCAATAAGAGAAAGTTTAAGAACCTATGATCATTTCAATAGATGCAGAAAAAGGATTTGACAAAGTACAATATCCGTTCATGATAAAAACTCTCAACAAATTAGGCTTAGAAAAAACATACCTCAACATAATAAAGGCTTAGTATGAAAATCCCACAGCAAACATCATATTCAATGGGGAAAAACTAAGAGCTTTCCCCTAAGGTCAGGAACAAGACGAGGATGTCCACTCTCAACATTTTTATTCAACATGGTACTGAAAGTCCTAGCCACAGCAATCAGACAAGAAAAATAAAAGACTTCCAAAGGAAGAAATAAATTTTTTGCTATTTGCAGATGATGTGATACTATATATAGAAAACCCTAAAGATGTCACCAAAAAACTACTAGAACTGATAAATGAACTCAGTAAACTCACAAAATCAATATACAGAAATCTGTTGCATTTCTGTGTACTAATAATCAAGCAGCAGAAAGGGAAATTAAGAAAGCAATCCTACTTAAATTGTACCAAAACCAATAAAATACCTAGGGATAAACTTAACCAAGGAGGTCAAAGACCTGTACTCTGAAAACTATAAAATGCTGATGAAAGAAATTGAAGGTGACACAAAGAAATGGAAAGACAGTCTACACTCATGGACTGGAAAAACAATTACTTTTGAACTGTCTCTATTACCCCCAAGATTTATAGATTTAATGCAATCCCTACCAAAATATCAATAGTGTTTTTCACAGAATCAGAACAAACAATCCTAAAACTTGTATGGAACCACAGAAGTCCCAGACTAGCCAAAGCCATCTGGAAAAGGAAGAACAAAGCAAGGGGTACCACAATTCCAGACTTCAAGTGATATTACAAAGCTGTAATAATCAAAACAGTATGGTATTGGCACAAAATAGATGCATAGAACAGAATAGAGAGCCCAGAAATAATCCACAATTAGATGGTCAACTAATCTTTGACAAAGGAGGCAAGAATATGCAATGGGAAAACTGGTCAATTACATGCAAAGTCAAGAAACTTGACTACTTTCTTACACCATACACAAAAATAAACTCAAAATGGATTGAATACCTAAAAATGTGAGACCTAAAGCCAGAAAATCCTAGAAGGGAGCACAGGCTGTAATTTCTCTGGCATTGGCCATATCAACATTTATCTAGATACGTCTCCCAAGGGAAGGGAAACAAAAGCAAAAATAAACTATCGAGACTACATCAAAATAAAAAGCTTCTGCACAGAGAAGGAAACAATCAACAAAACCAAAAGGCAAACTACTGAATGGGAGAAGATATTTGCAAATGACACATCCAATAATTGGTTCGTATCTAAAATATATAAAGAAACAAACTGAGGGCTTCAGAGGGGAGGGGGGTGGGGGAATGGGATAGGCTGGTGATGGGTAGTAAGGAGGGCACGTACTGCATGGAGCACTGGGTGTTATATGCAACTAATGAATCATTGAACTTTACATCAAAAACCAGATGTACTGTATGGTGACTAACATAATATAATAAAAATATTATTATAAAAAAAAGAAAAAAGAAAAAATAAAATAAAATATATAAAGAACTTATACAACTCAATACTCAAAAAAACAAATAATCTAATCAAAAATGGGCAGAATACATGAACAGACATTCTCCAAGGAAGACATATAGATGGCCAACAGACACAAGAAAAGATACTCAACATCACTCATTATCAGGGAAATGCAAATCAAAACTACAATGAGATATCATCTCGCACCTGTCAGAATGGCTAAAACCAACAACACCAGAAACAGCAGGTGTTTGCGAGGATGTGGGGAAAAAAGGAATCCGCATGCACTGTTGGTGGAAATGCAAACCGGTGCAGCCACTGTAGAAAACAGTATGGAGTTTCCTCATCAAGTTAAAAATAGAACTACCCTACGACCCAGTAACTACACTACTAGGAATTTACCCAAAAATATAAAAACACTAATTCCATGGGATACACGCACTCTGATGTTTATAGCGGTATTGTTTATAATAGCCAAATTATGGAAACAGTGTCTATCAACAGATGAATGGATAAAGAAGATGTGTGTGTGTGTGTGTGTGTGTGTGTGTGTATACACATACACACATGATGATTACTCAGCCATAAAAAAAGAATGAAATCCTGACATTTGCAACAACATGAATGGAGCTAGATAGTATTACGCTAAGCAAAGTAAGTCAGCCAGAGAAAGACAAATATTATATGATTTCACTCATATGTGAGATTTAAGAAACAAAAACAAGCAAAGGGGAAAAAAAGAGAAAGAGACAAAGCAAGAAACAGAGTCTTAACTACAGAGAACTGACTGATGGTCACCAGAGGGGAGGTGGCGGGGGGGCGGGGATGGGAGAAATAATCAAAGGGGATAAGATTACACTTGTCATGTGAGCACTAAGGTATAGAATTGTGAAATCACTATATTGTACTGAAACTAATACAACACTGTATGGTAACTATACTGGAATTAAAATCAAAACCTTCAATAAAAAAATAGTAATTTGAAAAACAATAGATAATAAGGCTACAGCTTATAATGGCGATCTAATGATAACACTTATCAACGTGAGGTCCAAGATTAAATTTTGGTTCTCTCTTCCTTTGTGAAGAGCCATGGCTTTAAATACATATTAAGAAATCCCACCTAGGCAATTACCCATACATGGGATGACACAGGCTTTGTGGTACTATGCCAAGTTTTGAAAATTCAGAAGAAGGAAAAAAAAAAAAAACAGACTCATTTGATGCACACCAGTTTAGAGAACTTATGGAGATAGATAAGTAAAAGACATTGAGAATTGTGATGGATTCTTGTAAAATAAATAATTATGTGTTTTGGGAGCAAGGGAAAAAAATGTCCCCAGATTCAGGTTAAGAGAAGAAGTCAGGAAAGGAATTGTACCTACCTAGGATGAAGAAGGAACAGCTATTAGCCAGGCTTTAAAATAACAGGATCTGAGCCTTCCGGGAACTAGGAACAGCACATCACACGTGGGAACCATGGGTGACCTGCTGTGGCTGGAGTGTAGGCTTTGACAGGAGAGAAATACAAGGGGATTCCAGGAGGTGAGGAGGTGGCCAGTTGTGAGGAGCCATGCATGACAGTCTTAACATCAGAGCCAGAGGAACGCAGAATGGAAACTCTATCCTATAAAATCCATGTAACGTGGTTGTAAAATATTTCCAGAGAATTTATTAAAAAGCAGGTCCATTATATTCTGCAGGAACCTTTGCCTGATTTTATAAGAAAATTCATTGTAAGGCAATTTTATTTTGTGATGCGCTAACCACCTGCCATTAAACAGCTGAGTAGCCAGCCCCACCCCCCAACTTCATTTTCTCTTTTGTATTCACAACTATCTTAGAAGTCATTGTCTGGCACTGTTTGTTCTCTATATGCATTAACCCATTCTAAGTATTTTATATATATTTATAGGACAACTGTGAAAAGGACTGAATTATTATGTCCATTTTACAGAAGAGAAGAGTAAGTCACGGAGATGAAAAGAAACTTGGCCAGGACCACGATAGCTGGTCAGTAGTGAAGTTGAAGGCAAATGACAGAGTTCAACAAGACATGTCCCCCCAGAGATGACTCAGGGCACAGGGAGTAGTGTCAGGCATACAGTGGACTCTCAATCCGGACATGAATGAGTCAATCAGCCTCTCTGAGGTGAGCTAAAAAGAGAGTTCCAAACGCCCTGCCACTCTTCCCCCCATCAAGACGGTGAGGCTGATTCCACTCTTCTGAGTCTATGTTAACTTAGTGACTTGCTTTGACCCAAGAAGGCGGTCGAGAATGCCAGTTCTGGACCTAAGTATTAAAGACCTTCTCTTTTAAGCCAGCAACCAATCTGTCAAGAAGGTCAGCCTCGACTATGCAGTGACTGGCAGTTTGAAGAGAAATTTTGGAGGACATGAGGCCATCTTGGATGTTCCAGATGTGTATTCGACTCCAGTGATGCCACGTGGAGCACATGATTGGACCAAGGAGTCCAGTCAACACAGAGCCTCAGGAGAAGCAATAGATCACTGTGGTCTGAAGTCACCACATTTTGGGGTGGTTTAGGGCATCTAAATCATCTCAGTGACAGTATAATCACTTGTTTCCTCTATAAATAAACTTTTGTCATAATCTAAGATAGGAGTTATGCAAACAAACTATCACAGCCTCTGGCCTGTTTTCAGTAGAACATCCTAATTCTTATTATATACACGAATGGTACTTGGAAGTGGTAGAAGCTGCCTTTTTTCCAAAAATGAAAGAACACTTGAATTTCAGGAAATGAGTTTAAAAAAAAACAAAAACCAGAAAAAAAAAAAAACAACATAAAACAAAAAAAAAACCCTTTTTCTGCTTTAAAAAGTCTTTTCTCCTAAGACGTTTTTTAAATAATTGAATACAATTTTTTTTTTTTTTTACCTCTGCTTATTTCGCCGGACAGTCTTAAAGGCATTCTAGCACCTGGAAGGTCAAACGGACTAGCAACAGGAAGACTAGAAGGTTGGAGACAGCCGTAATCACACCTAAAAACTTCATGCGAACACAACACGTTCTTTTCAAAGGACATTCATTATCTCAACCAATTCCATTTTGACACACAGACCTGCCAGTGGGAATGTGCTGCCAATTTTCTCTCTGAGAAAACACCTGTGTCCTTTAAAACTCGAAAACAACTCCAGGGGAAGGAAAAATGTTAATCCGTCAAGTGGTTGTTTGGTTAATATGATAGTTTAAGAAAGGGATAAAGAAAGGGGGGTAATCAGAAGGGGGAATGAACCATGAGAGACTATGGACTCTGGGAAACAAACTGAGGGCTTCAGAGGGGAGGGGGTGGGGAATGGGATAGACTGGTGATGGGTAGTAAGGAGGGCACGTATTGCATGGTGCACTGGGTGTTATACGCAACTAATGAATCATCGAGCTTCATATCAGAAACCAGGGATGTACTGTATGGTGACTAACATAATATACTAAAAAAATTTTTAAAAAATATGATAGTTTAATAGCATAGATGCAGTGCCAGCTATTTGTCTCCTTTGATACGTAACAATGTCTTTCTTACCCCTGGGTGAAGTCACGGTCACCTCCATATGGCAGGGGAGTCACATGAAGTTGGAATATAAAAGGTGTTTGAATTCACAGAAAATGTTGCTGATACGATGATATGCACACACTTAGAATGTCTTGTAGGGGCTCCTGGGTGGCTCAGTGAGTTGAGCACCTGACTCTTGATTTCCCGTCAGGTTGTGATCTCAGGGTCATGAGACCGAGTCCCTGCCTCGGGCTCCACACTCAGCAGGGATGCTGCTGGAGACTCCTGTCTCCCGCTGCCCCTCCCCCCACTCATGCTCTCTAAAATAGATCAATCTTTTTAAAAAATTGTCTTGTAGATCTCAGTATTCATACACGCCCAAACATGTCTGGAAGATTGGTAGGATAGCTCTCAGAAGGCTATTGGCATGAGAGATTGATGATGACCCCACTGGGAGAAAATTCAACCTAAATAAAGATGTCAGAAGAGCTCAAACCAGGATCAAAGCCTCGATCAACAGAGGGAAAAACAAAACTGAGTACTATACAGTATCAGCCATTTGGATATTCTTAGGGATAGAAACCCCCCTTCTATGTGATTTATATCTTTCCACGAGACATCTATTTACTTATTTTAAAAGATTTTATTTATCCATGAGAGACAGAGAGACAGAGAAGCAGAGGCTGAGGGAGAAGCTGGCTCCTCTCAGAGCAGGCAGCCCGATGCCAGACTCTGTCCCAGGACCCTGGGATCATGCCCTGAGCTGAAGGCAGACACTTAACTGACCGAGCCACCTGTGCACCCCTCCACGATAAATCTTATAAGCTATCAGGATATGAAACAGAACAGGAGGCAAGATCTCTAATAGGATTAAACACAAAAAGGAAAGAAGCAGTAATCTCTCATTTCAGCACCAAATACACGATGCTTTTTTAAACACATGGAAGGAAATCTCACTGAAAATGCCGAAGGAGAAGGAAAGTGGTAAACACCAGGTGGTAGTAGAAAGATTTATTTATGATGCCACAGGAGACACGTGTTTGAGATTTCCAGAAACAAGCAGGCAGTTGGCAAGGGTAATTGGTTGGGTGTCTCCTCCATGCCTCCGTTTGGCCAGCGGAAACTTCAGGAGTCTGCACTTCTAACAGCAGCGGCAGATGGGGCTAGGAAGTTGGAGCTCATCGGCTCCTTTGTTCCTAAGTTATTAATTTACTTTCTAAATGCATCAGCAAGTCAATCAATAATGAGATTTTCTAAAGGTAGAAACTGTGGTGCTTTAAACTTACATATGACGACTTTAATTTTTATGATCCTAACATGGTTTACTCATCCTCATAGACCTTCATGTCCTAAGTTGAGAAGATGAAGAAACCACAACGGAGAACCAGCAAAATGGCCACATAGCAGCACAGCAGTCACAACGCGTGCGCGCACGCGCACACACACACACACAGGGGCTCCAAGGTGGGCTTCAGTCGATGCCTGTCCCTGTCCCTTGACAGTTTCATAACCCATCTGACTTACAGAGGAGATGGTGATAATTCTGCTCATTTCGTTAAACTGCTGTGAAAGTCATAGGAAATAAAGCACTTCAAGCACGCTAGACATACAATAAATAAAAACCTCCAGTCCAAAATGCTTTCAATGTTCTGTGTGGTCCACAGTCTCCAAAGACGCTTTCCTAACATGTTCTCGCCTTCTCTACAGTTTACTTCCCCTTGAACCTGGGGTGGCCTGTGACATGCCTTGATGAAGACAATGGCTGTACAAGTCTGGGACCTTTAGTTTCCACCCTCTTGGAATCCAGCCCCCCCCCTTCCCCGGAGGAAGCTCGGGCTGTTCTCGTGGATCATGAGAGACCATGTGCGGAGTCAGTGGCCAGCTCTTCCAGCCACCCAGGCGAAACCACAGCCAGGAGTGGCACCCCAGCTGAGCTCTGAGCTGCAGGCTCCTACCTGAGCCGGCTACACACAGGGCGGAACCACTCTCTGCTGAGCCCCGCCAACACACACCGGCGTGAGCAACAGTAAGCGAACTGTGGTTGGAAGCGTCAACAATTTGGGATGGTTTTCTCTGCTGCAATAGATTAGCAGAACCATCTATACATCCATGTATGCTCTACCCCTGCCAACGTCACCAATCGTAACCGTAACCCTCTCCCTCATTCACTGCATTTCAGCCACTCTGACCTGTCGAGCTCTGGGATGTACTGTGGGAAGCAGGGGCTTCCTACGTGCTGCCTCCTTGCCTGGAGCCTGCTCCCGGGAAGCCCCTCCACCACTCACCCCACACACTACCTGTCTCCTGTTCTCTGGAGCACACAAATTCGGCTTCTCATTTACGCTTACCAAAAAAAATGAAAACAAAAACAAAACACACACACACACACACACACACAAAACCATCCTTTTTCGCTTTATAGCATTCTTCATAATGATAATTGTGCAACATTTGCTTAGTCTCTACCCTCCTGCAATCTGCAGTTTCACTGAAGGCACCGGCACAATGTTTGTGATCTACGGGACGCTTAGCGCACACCGCTTGAATGAACAAAGCAAGAGCTGGATGCAGGGGAGCCCAAAGGAAAACCCAGGCCTCCCGAGTCAAAAATGCCTGGTCTTGTTCTCATCACCTGCTTTTCTCATTCCCTTTTGTGGGAAATCAGTGTGAGGTTTTATGCCTTTTATATATAGGACTTTCATTTCCTGTTGAGGAAGGTGCATTTCAAGTCATGGACCCATGGCTCCGATAGCCCAGCTGGCTTGGTCACACGGAGAGAGACAGACTCAGAACTCAAGTAAGGAAGAAGCTTCAGAGAAAGTGACTCATGGTAGCTTTCCTGTCTGCAGACGATCCCCTCCTCTCCGCCTCCGGCTCTTAAAGCACCTTGTACCTTCTCTCCAACTTGACACATACGGACATGGATCATGGTTGGATACAGGGCTGTTTCCCAAGAGACAGGAAGATACTTGAGGCCAGCAGCTTTGCTCCTTCCCCTGAGGGCAGCACCAACGTCGCAGAGCCCCGGAGTCAGCCCTGCACTCAGCCTGCGCCTCCTGGACGCCAATCTCACAGTTGCGGAGCACAAACCAAAGAAGGCTCTTCAGCAAATAAGTTACAGAACAGGTGATAGTCCAGGTTTCTATTTTTTAAAGTCCAGATAATGACATAGAAACCCACCTAAAGATGATTACAGCCAACAGCAAATGTTTTTAGATTTACTGATTAGAGAGAGCGAGCGAGAGTACATGAGTGGGGGGAGGGGCTGGGGGAGAGAATCTCAAGCAGACTCTTCGCTGAGCTAGGAGCCCAACGCAGGGCTTGATCCCAGGACCCTGAGATCATGACCTGAGCTGAAATCAAGAGTCTCCTGCTTAACCGACGGAGCCCCCCAGGTGCCCCAAAAGCAAATTCTTATCTACAAACTGATGTTGATTCTGGTTTCATTCTATCCTCTAACTATTCTGTTTGGGTATCAACTGAAGTATTTAAGGGGTGACAACAACAACAGCAACAAAAACCCACAGGCCCGGGACTTAGAGCAGTTACACAAAGGTCAGCAAAGCTGCCTCTGCGTGGGCAAGCCTGTGGTCATGTGAGGAGATTGCTTCCAGAAGCTTTCAGAAGCCTGTCTCTTCCCGAAGTGATTCGAGCCCTTTGTTTTGTCACTGCATTGAAGTCCGTGTGTTTGTGTGTGTGTGTGTGTTTTTCTACATGTTGCTTTCTCTTTGACAAAAATTCATTATGACAGGCAGCCACTTGGACTGAAGCTCATTTGGAATTCACCAAGGAGGCAGCTCTTGTCAGTCTGGGAAGAAAGGACAATGACATGTGACAGGAATAAATCCTCCCATAGAAACTGTGGGTATTTCCTTTCTGGTGATGCTCTGGGGGTCACAAAATTAGATGGGAGGTCGCTTCAAAGGAAGACCTCAAGAAGTAAACAGCTTTTTAAAAAAGAGAGGGCTATATAGCCCAATAGGAGAACGTCTTTGTTTTTTGATCACGGAGAACAATGATTTAGAGTACTTGGAGGAGAGCTACCTTGTGTAAAGACAGCTAACTTACTCCGAATATTTTCACTCGCACACTTTCTAGGCCTGCTATCTGTTTGGTGGAGATTTGCCAATTACCCAGAGAGAGGGTTTCTGACTGGGGCATCCAAGCAAACTTCTCCCCGTTCAGCATGATGTACGGAGCCCATGAGAATAGTTCCAGGGGCGCCTGGGTGGCTCAGTCGTTAAGCATTTTGCCTTCAGCCCAGGGCGTGATCCTGGCGTTCTGGGATCGAGCCCCACATCAGGCTCCTCCACTATGAGCCTGCTTCTTCCTCTCCCACTCCCCCTGCCTGTGTTCCCTCTCTCTCTGGCTGTCTCTATCTCTGTCAAATAAATAAATAAAATATTAAAAAAAAAAAAAAAGAATAGTTCCAGAATCTAAGGTGTTCACCCAACACCTAGCAGTAAGTAATGCTAGACACCCACGTGCTATGTCCAGAAGGTACGAGCATCCCCCAGAATGCAGATGTCAAAGTCCTAAAGCCCAATGTGATGTGGGAGGAGCACTCATGAATGGGATTAGTGCCTTTATTGCCTTTATAAGAGAGCCCCAGAGAGCTCCCTCGCCCCTTCCACCAAGTCGGACCTGGAAGCCAGCCTTCACCTGCCCTCGCTGGCACCCTGAATCTTGGACTTCCAGCCTCTGGGACAGTGAGAAACCACTTTCCGTTGTTTATCAGCTACATGGTCTGGGTATTTTGTTACAGCAGCCCGGAAAGGCTAAGACAAAATGTGTACGTGTACATTTTCAATACTTGCACACGGACACATTTTAAAAAGTATCCTCTTTGCTACCATGTTTACATATTTTATATCTTCCTGCACTGTTTAAAAATGTATAATACATACTCGGAAGCATGCTAAAAAAGATCAAATAAAGAAGTGAATTGTGTTAACTTAGAGACTTCCTTGAGATGGAAAAAATATTACAAGTATTCTAACACCATTTATCAATCCACAGGCATGAGGAGCTTCTTTCTAAAGTGTGAACTGTTCCCTCAACCATTGGAAAGGTAGCACCCTTCTGAAAATTCATCCTCTCATCCTCTGTGTTGTTGACCTAATTATGGGAAATAGTCATTTAACAAAGTAATTCTAATCTGGATGCTGTCACCGTGGGGCGGGAGGTCACGGTAAAAGAATGTCCCTCCATTTATCTTTATGAAAAAGTTACTGCTTAGAATAGAACGCAAAGGAATAGCAGTGCTTGAAAAGCATGACAAAAATTATTTAGAAGAAAAATCCTCTTGGTGCAATCTTTAAAAAATTGGTTTAATATTCTCCGCCTTGTTGTGGCACATGTTATTATGGAAAGATGTTTGATGGTCATGGGCCAGTGATTACAGAGCTTGGGTGCTGGGATGATAAAGAAGAGGATTGTGTGGTTTTTGAAAATGCGTATTTCACTTGGAAGCATGAGCTTTTGTAAACCAAACTGAGTTAAGATATAAAATGTATAACCAAACATAAATTCTGATCAAAACAACAACACTGCTCAAGAAATGGTCCCTGTCTCTGGTGATAAGCAGGGCACTAAGCATTAGAGACCATCATGTATTTATTTGGTGAGAAGATGTGGGAATCACACACACAAAAAAAATTCTGAAAACCAAGCTTTTAAGTTACTTAAAGTTGTTCAGGCAAGAATCTCACCTGGCTCACAAAACTGTGAATCAGATTCTTTTCATATTTTTGACAGAGTGATAACCCTGAAAGAACGATAATCTAAGGATTGAACCTAAATTCATAGAAAAGATACATTCTGCCAGGTGCTTCCGTTTATGTGGGGCTCCCCACCCAGAAGCAGACCCCAGACAAGGACTGAAGTGGGAATGGTTTATTTGTGAGCTGATCCCAAGAACTACGGGTGGGGAAGGAAGGGCAGGCTTTGGAGGTGTCATTATTAAGCCAGTTCCCATGGTGGGGGTCTGGAGCTTGATTCCGCCAGGAAATATGGGGAGCTAGCGAGGACACCAAGGTACAGCAAATAGTGAGCCCACCCCGGATTGCTGGGTATCCATACACAGGCTCCTGCTGGTCTCTGGGGGAGGGCTGCTTCCAAAGGCATTAATCCCTTGGCACTTGAGCTTGGCACATGGGAGGACAGAGCACGCTCTGTTGGCAAGAGAAAGAGGCCTTCAAGCAAACAAGTGCAGGGGCCCGTAGCTGGGAGTCGGAGGCACGGGCAAGAGATGTGGGTGGGGCACTGATGTCATCTGCTACACAAGGGACCTGGCTCTTCTGAATGAGATGAAATTAACAGTCAGTGCCTGAGTACTTTTATACACGCAATGAAAGAGCCAACAAACCTAAAAACCAAAACGCTAAAGACGTGCCCTGGGAGCACTGAGAAATGTGTAAGACACAAAAGCATACATTTATGCCTTAAAGACGGTGACAAGGTTCATCCTTATTCCTGCACGAAGATTAGGCAGTTGCCTCTGGAGTCTGATTTAAGAAACAGAAAGATCCATAAACCAAGGTATTTTTCTCCTGCCTCTCTGTCCTGTATCTAAAATGTTTCCATCGGAGATTCAGCACTTGGGGTAACCTATACTCCTGTGTGTGTGTGTGTGTGTGTGTGTGTGTGTGTATATACACATTTTAGATATACAGATCTATGTACATAAATGTGCTCACACACTGTGGCGGGAGTGTATTAATATGAAGCTTAAAAAGAGTCTCAAAAGCCAAATTTGGTATATTCAGATGATAATATATACTTTTTAATTTCTACTTTTTTTATTATGTTATGTTAGTCACCATACAGCACATCATTAGTTTTTGACGTAGTGTTCCATGATTCATTGTTTGCGTATATACTATTTTTGAATTTTTTTTCATGAAAGCTTCCAACATTTCTCATTCACCAATCACTAGCTGTATGGCCTGAGAAAATGCGTTTGGCCCCTCAGAAGCGCAGCTGCCCTCTCTCATGAACCATCCAACACTCGTCTACCCTAGGTGACTCCTGGCGCATCCAGTATTCCTAAAAATATAGTTGGAAGACAGTTGAACGATGCAAAAGGGGGCTATTATTTGATGTCTTTTTCTTCTCATCAACCAGGCTCCTATAGAGCGGAAGTCCAACTGGGGGTAAAAGGATTATCATGATGATAATTACCATTTTTGAGAGATTCTGTTTGTAAGGCCTGGTGTTTTATGAGGGTAGAGACTCTGGGCCCGCCCTGTCCCCAGAATCTCGTGAGTGTCTGGTACACAGTAAGGGCCCAAGTGATATCTGCTTCATTATTTAATTAAAACACTAATTTCACAGGGTCCTCCCAATTGGAATGTAAAGTAAATATTATTAACTTCATTTTTCAGTAGGGAAATGGAATCTAAGAAATTGCGTAATTATTGCCAATGACAACCAGCTGGTTGATGCTGGGGGCCTGTGCTTACAACCTGTTTTCTAGGAAGAAAAAAAAAAAAAGACTATTTCACCATATATATATATATATTTTTACCATTGAAGTTATATATATTTTACCATAACTTGCTGTAGCCTATAATATCTTAAGTCAGATGCTTTTCTGTAGGCAGTGGGTTAAAGACCTGGCAAAGCTCTATTTCGATGCTGGCAGGCTTTGGAATTCTGACACCTTTTCTGAAGCATTCACATTCCAGGTCCAAGTGAACACACCATTTGCTTGAACAACACGGGAGGTTTGCAGATAATGAATTTACATGAAGATGGAGAAATATTAAAACCACTTCACAGTCAGAGGGTATCTGGATGTTATCTGCCCTCTAATTCTGGGCTCTCCCACTCTCTTGTATCAGTGATCTAACTTCTACTTTTACTCTGAAGGCATTTTTTAAAAAAGTTGAATATCCATGCATTTTTAATGAAACACAACAGTCTGCTGAAAAATGCAAAAGGCAACAGTTTTATCTTGTTTCATAAGCACACAGATTGGTGGCAAAGGGAGACTCATATTCAGAAAAATTCCCCAGACAAGCTAAGCAAGATTGGGAATAGTCTCTAGAGAACCAAGTTACAGAATTTTTCCCAGGAACCAATATTTAGTGAATGTGTCTTCCTGGCATTTGGGTTTGCTGTTAAACTTGGCTAACGTCTTCTCATAGCCACTCTGGCCACGGATCTTCATTTTCCCAAGTAGCTAGAACAGAGGAATGAAGACCCAAGGAATGTACGAGACTTGTACTTTAAGAGAGTGGCAAACTTAATACAACAGGGTATGAAGAAGATGGAGGATTTGCTTCAAAAAATAATTATGCAGGGGTGCCTGGGTGGCATAGCGGTTAAGCGTCTGCCTTCGGCTCAGGGCGTGATCCCGGTGTTATGGGATCGAGCCCCACATCAGGCTCCTCCGCTATGAGCCTGCTTCTTCCTCTCCCACTCCCCCTGCTGTGTTCCCTCTCTCGCTGGCTGTCTCTATCTCTGTCAAATAAATAAATAAAATCTTTTTAAAAAAATAATAATTATGCAGAGAAATGAGAGGGTTTCAAAATCATGAATTATTCGATAATTATGGGAAACACTTAAAAATTGTTGTTCTAAAGATTCTGTTACTTGTATTAGTTTAGAAATTTTCAGGCTAGTAATACAGAAACACAAATAATGGATAATGGATAATTGTAGATGATCAACAGACTTCAATTAACTTGAAAAATAACCAGTTAGATCTCTCACATCATCGAACTTTGACTGCACTGCACTTTTAAGGAAAGAAGTTGATTCTATCCTAAGTAGTAGTAACAACCAGAAAATCAAGTCCTGAAATTAAAAAAAATTCAATGATTTTTCTCCACCTCTAACTATGGTATAATACAATGAAAACAAAAATTATCACCTTAAAATCCTGTAATATCACAAATTATAATATTAAGATAGAATCATATTTATCATGTTTAATAAGGGAGAAAGGGAGACTGACAGCTTAAGTCCTAAGCCTCATTATCAAAAATTAAAATAATCAGATATTTAAGATTACAGATTGTGAATTCTTGTTAACCAATGTTTTATTGCATTTTCCTAAAAAAAAAAGTTGCAGAAATAACTGTATTGCTTTAAGAAGCAGATGTCAAAGAATATCATAAAGCAATTTTGTACACAAAATTTTTTCAATTAATTTCTTAAAGTAAGTGTATGACTACAGGAGTGCCTGGGTCGCTCAGTTGGTTAAGCGTCTGCCTTTGGCTCAGGTCAGGATCCCAGGGTCCTGAGATCAAGCCCCACATGGGGCTCCCTGCTCAGCATGGAGTCTGCTTCTCCCTCTCCCCTTCCCCCTTCTCCTGCTTGGGGTCTCTCTCAAATAAATAAATAAAATCTTAAAAAAAAAATAAGTGTATGATTACAGAAATGCATAGACTCTGATCCTAAGGAAATAGGTACCTTATAAAATTGCCAATATTCAACCATTTTGACTCCAAACCCAATAATTTCACATGGTTCAACCTAGTATAAAAAGTTAATTCTTTTTCTATAACATCTCTCAAGTATCTGCTATGTAATAGCTGCTGTGGGAAATAGATTAATGAGACGGATAAAAATGTTACTTGTACATAAGGATTTACCAGAAAGCATGTGGTATCATAATATGGAGGAAACAACTATAGAGTGATAAATTATTGATGCTAAAGACATTTTTAAAACTTTTTTTAAAGAATTTGAAAAAAATATAAGTTATAAATCATATAATTTTTTTCTTTTTGCCACAAGGGATGAAGGCATTATTGAACTGACTTGAGTTCAGTTTATTGAACAGAACTCAGAGTAAAAAAGTTATCATTCCACCAAAAGTTAATAGTCATCCTGTTAATAAGAACTGCTAACATTTGCATGTTTACTATATGCCAGTTACTAGGTTTAAGTTGTCCCTCTTAATCCTACAAAAACTCTCTGAGGTTGGAAAACCGCTAGATTCTTAACCACTACCGAAGGAAAGTCCTGTTTCCTTCAGATGTCTAGGCAAGATTTCCTCATACTCTTGGAGTGGACCACACTTGGGAAACCAGTCTAGAATTGAGGTGCAAAGAAAAGGCAGGAATGAGGTAGGTCAGGCAAATGAACGGCCAGGAGCCACTAACTACGGTATTTGCAGGACCCAAGGCAAAATAAAAATGCAGGCCTCCTTATTCAAAAAGCAGGGGGAAAGTCCATTAAAAGGTACTAAACCATAAAGTTCAGCCCTTTCCTCCCCTCCCTTTTTCTCCCCCCACTTACTTATTTAATGCTGCACTCCTTCAAGCACAGATGCTCATGGGCACCTTTGCCACCTATCCCAAGGACCATGACTCTGCACTCCTGCAAGCCACTAGTGGCCTGTTCCAGCCCCCTCTTGCCTGGTGGTAGACCTATACACCGGGCCTCCGACAGAGGCAGAAGGTCAAGTCAGACCTCTCCTCCCATGGGAGCACCACGCCAACACATGGCGAAACAAGGGATTGCAGCCTTTCTGCGGGGCTGTGCTCAATACTTGTATTCCAGGAGCAGGGAATGGACAAGGGGCGCCTCCCTGCTGAGCCCCATCAAATGTGCCTTGGCACTGAGAGTCTGGGGCTGGACATGCACGTTTGCATGCCCACACCTTGTCTCTCGCTGTGGGCAGTAGGCAACAGTGGTCAGCGGCCAGGGAGTGAAGAGGAGAAAGGCTAGCCCGGCCCCAGGGGTGTGAGTGGCCCAGAATCAGTCGTGGGGATATGAGGCAAGGAGAGGTAGAATTACTCACAAGCCAGGCTCCAAGTTGCTTCACTGTCCTATCAGGCTCCACCCATACAAATCCAAAGGTAAAATTATTAAGAATTTCAGGACGGTGGCCACAGGGTACTGAACTCCAAGCATTGGCTCCGCTGAGCACTGAGCCCTGTATGATTACACTCATCCCACACCCACAAGAGCAGCTCTCAGATGGCTCTGACTCGGAATGGTGCTGAGAGTAACACGTGGCATGACCTGTTTACAACCATAACCCTGTTTCACAAGGAGATGATGGGCATCTTCCCGAAGCACAAGATCAGAAGGACGGGAGAAATCTGAGATTCTAACAAAACTAAGTGAAATGACTGACACCCAAGAAACAGAAGCTTGATTGATTATTATGATCAGAAATAATAATAAATCCATCAGAAGTTCCATCAGAAACTGATGGATGATGATGATGATGATGATTATTATTATATTATCAGTTGAGAAGACACTTCAAAGAGAGAGAAGCCAGGATTCTAGAGTACACAATGACCCTTTGGTTCAGAGAAAGGAGTGGCTCAGGGAAAGTCATGTTCCCTGAGAGCAGGTGCTCAGGGGCGGCGGGTGGGGAACGGCAGAGTGACGCTGGCTGGCGTGCGTGCTGGAGGCTGCAGCAGGCTCATGAGCCGTTGCTACATTTCAGAAATTCTGTGAGTTAGACGCTATACCACCAACTGCTGGAAATCGGTTGTGGCGTAGGTATTTAATCCACAAAAATCACTATGTTCAAGACTAAACATTGGTGGAGGCAGAGACTGGAGGAATCCAAAAGTCAAGTTAACAGTAGTGGATTTTGTCAGCAATGGGAAACCACTAATCTGATCCATATTGGTTCTTCATTAAAACAAACCTGACTGCATTATAGAGGCTCACAGAGGAGGAGAAGGGGACGGAGGAACATTAGCAGGTTACTACAACAAAGAGAAATAGGAGGAGGACAAGGAAGATGTCAGGCACACCAAAGAAACAAATTAACCCATTAGGAAACTGATCTGATGAACTCGGCTCAGGATGGAAGAGGGGATGTGTTCAATTGTAAACATGTGTGTTTTAGGCACTACGCTCTGCCCACAGGTATGTAGCTAAATGGGAATTCGGGCATTCAGCAGTGAGAACCCAGTTAGAGGCAATAAGAGCCCACTGAGGAATCATCTGCTAAGAATGATAGTTTAAGGAATTGGACTAGATTGAGGAAGAAGGAGAAATTCCTTGGGGGGATGATTAGATAGAAGGTGAGGGGACGAGGGGGAGCCAGGAGAGCAGAGTGTATTCATTAAGTTATTAAGTAATGATTTATCTGACAACAGAGGAGGAAGACGATCTCTTTAACAAAGAAACTTGCTCCTGACCATCGTTGGAAGTCTGGTGTCAGGGGACTTGGGGAAGCACTAGAAACAGCAGCCATCAATCAATTCACATCATGCCACTTGATTTGGGGAAGTTTAAAACCTTACTTCCTAACAATGCAAACACTGCTATTTACAAAAGCCCCATAAGGAGGAGAGTTAAGACACTGACTGTCAAAACGCATTGCCTTAGGACAAAAACCACTGCAAATATTCGTGGACTCTGTTTTTGAACTCAGAAGTAGATTGGTTGGGGAGGTATAAGAAAGAACACAGCGAAACACCAATTATCTTGGTTGTTCGGGGAAGAAGCCTTTCATTTTGCTTTGATTTTCTTTGTAGGGTAACTGAGAAATCCACACTTTTTCCTTTAGTTCCTTAGTATTGAAAATGTTTTTAAACCATCTAGGATGTTTTCAGAGCAACTAGTACGATTTACCATTACACTGTAACTTACAAAGCCCCAGGCTGTAGTGTTCTGATCAACGGCTGTGTATTTGATTCAATAGTAATGTGATTTACATGGAATTCATACACAACACATATCTTTACTAAATACACGTTTTTCTTCTTTCTCTTTGCTGTTGTGAAAAAGGTTAGGCTATATAAATATGCACATGATTTTGTTGTTTCAAGTAGAAATTCTCATTTCATCTTTTACCATCCCTTAGAACATAGTTCAAGGTCAGCATATGATGGTAAGCCAGAGGAGCTAAATGATAAGATCTTTGAGTTGAAGGGCTGTATTTTTCCTTTTATCTCCTGTGCTTAGGTTTGTTTGTTTCTGGCACTTTCCATTTTCCCTATATAGGAGTTTTGTCTAGAATGCTGATTGCTTTCTGGTTATAAAGCAGTCACAAAGTTCACAGAAACGTCTATTTAAAAAAAGAAAGAAAGAAAGCAATTATACACAATGCTTACAAATAGACCAAAAGTGATGATCAAAAAAATCTGGCCCATGATAAGCAATGCATTTCAAGTTACACTTACTGGGAACCCGTGAAACACAGGGTCAAATGCACATAACCCAAAGTCAGGATTCCCAGTTGTAGCTGGAACTACAACCACAGGGAGACCGCCAGTCAGTGAAAAGGTGGCTCGGAAGGAACCCAGGCTTAAAAGGGGAAGCAAAGAGACAAACACAGGTGGGCACATAGCACCTGCTTTGCAAAGAACATGGCTGCAGACACACAGGGGGGCAGAAATAATCTTCTCAGTCACCTAGCAAGCATCAGCACTGGTGGTGTCGACTTTCATACACAAAGAAAGAGATTAAGAGAGGCACAATCACAATATGCCAATATCAAAGCCCAACACTTCCATGGGAGCTGGATACTCACAGCAAGTCCTATTCCAAGACTTAGTTTGAAAGCATTTGAAAAACAATCAGTCTATAAGACAAAAAGACCCAATACATATTATAAACACAAAGACAGCAATAAAATTATTCATTGGAAAAACAAACGCGGGAAATGCCCTAAGCACATTGAAATTAGAAAACAAATTTATCCAGTGTTCTAGCCTCACTTACTCAACAAAGCCCCTCCTTATAGGAACTCATCAGAACAGAGTCTAGTTTATCCCCAACAGAATGCTCACCTTCAGGTTCCTGTCCTAGGATTTTAACAGGTATTAATATAGGCCTTTGGGTTTTCTGGACCTTTAAGGAAGCTTGTTATTTATGCCAAAAGCCGGTATACATGTGACTAGTTGGGACCAAGAGAAATATTTAGGTGGAGTTTTGTGAAGAGGCAGTTCTCGAAAAGTGTTGCCACAAAGGGGAGAGTCGGGAAGGAAGACTGAGGGTGTGCCTCAAAATATAGCCCCTTAGCATACTGAATGTTTTAAACTTAAGGAATTTGAGGAAACAGCAAAAGCAGGAAGGTCACTCTGACCTCTCTCCTGCCCGTTTCCCCTGAAACAGGTCATATAACCCTCAGGTGAGGGATGCCCTTCTGATACCCAGAGGGAAGAAACATCCCATTCTCGGAAGACAAAGGGATCTGATGAGAACAAACAGGGTTTGCCAAGTTTTGCTCAATTTCCTACACTGAACTCTCCGACTTCTATTTCTCAATGATGGCCCACTCTTCATCAAAGCTAGCAAAAAATACTGAGATTTAATGGTTTCTTCTGGTCATTTCCTTATCAAGACCAAATCAAGTACTACATATTAAAGAAATACCTATGCTTTTTTTCTATTAATCTGTCTTCGTCAATTTGCCTTGCAGACCCAGCCAGGGCCCTAAGAGGGCCTAGGAAAACGTGTTCTTCCCCTTCACTGTGAAGATCTGCCCCCTAGGATATAAGGGGCAGAGGAAGAAATGCCTCGCAGAATGCCAGTATTGGATATTGTCCGTATTCTACAGACAAAGGAACGTAGACAGACTTCAAAGAAATAATATTTGTCTCTTCTTCTATTACCCGTCTCTCCTTGCCATAAACCGTGCTTTTTATCGTTTTTACACAGACATTAAGTTCTTCTGACCTGTAAGGCATTCCAAGCACAGGCCATGCTGCCCCCCACTAACGGCTCTCCATATTCCAGCATGGCGCCACCTGCCTCACAGCCCTATGGGAAGCCATGGCTGTCGATGTCTTCCCTGTTCTCTTCTCCTGGAAGGCGGGCTTCTCCTGACTTACTAATCAAAACCCATTCTTACAGGAGTCATTCTTATCTTTTCCAGAATGGCTGGGTTTTTCTAAAGTCTCACCTCCTACACGGATACACATTATTCTCCCTCCCAGTTCTCTTTCACAAACATTCCTTAATTATTCACCAGGCACTGGAGCACATAGGGCCTGGGTATGCAATCATAAGCCAATCCCCAGACCTCAAGGAAATTCCGTTGTGCAGTCAAGATGAAGACACCAATGAAACTGTACTTTACATATTACTTGTGAATAAAATATAACTCATTTTCTGTGTTAACCTGGTCTCACTGTCTCAAGTTCTTAGAGGACAGAAATTGTAGACCTCAGTGACTTTTATGTGTTTTATCACTTCAAATTTTCTACCTGAAATGCATTCATCCTATACAGAATTTGTCTCAACATGTCAGAAAAGGGTACTGCATCCGGAATCCCCCTTCCTGCCACCAGCCCCACATTTTGCTGCTTGTTGATCTTCCAGTTCTTGGGCAGGGTCACCTCCCACCGGCCACCTAGGCTGGGCAGTCTCCTGGACCCCTCTGCTCTTTCTCTTCCCCATATTTGATTCATGCACCCCGTCCAGTTGATTTAAGTTCCTGTGTCTTTCCCAAATCCCATTCCCTTGGCCTAGAACCCTGTCCCTCGTGTTTCTCACAGCCAATCACACCTCTCCATTCCTCTTCCCTCGTTCACCCCTTCTGTACATTTTTTTTAACTAAATGCATGTACAACCATATCCCTTTCCTGCTTAAAATTAATGGCTGCCTATATACTTTTTAGATAAAACCCAAGTCTCTTACTTTTTAGATAAAACCCAAGGCTCTATCATGGGACAGAAGGTCTTTCAGTGCTAGTTCCCTGCTTCCCTCTCTAGGCTACTTGCACCCACCTACATGGCCTCAACCTTCACAAGTGTTGGAGTTCTTGAAACTGTTTAAACATTACACGTTCCACATCTCTATAGGTCTATTCCGTTCCTCTGCCTAGAGTGATTTCCTTCTCCCCTGTCCACATTTTGGTTGATTTAATGAATTAAAGACTGGGCACAAGGAACCAATCTTTCCTGGAAAAGACTTGGAATTCAACCTGTTCTCCATCCCGCAATGTTCTCTCTAGAATGGATAAAAACCTTCAATGAGCTCTGAAGCAATTGTCTGTCTCCCCACATAGACTGGGGTGTTGGAGGTAGGGTGGGCCTCAAGGGCAAAGAGTAGGTTTTATTCCATCTTTGCAATCTTCCTTCCTGGAACAAAGGATATTTTCAGCAATGAACAAATGCGAAAACTAAGTATTCAAACACTTGTTTGGCTGAACTGACAGCAAGTTTTTGGGAGAATAGGCAGAACCATATGAACTTTTATAGGTCTAAGAAGAAAAATATAAGCTTCACTTCATTACAAAGTGAAGAGGTTTTAAATTAATATGCCTCAGAGGCAGAAATAAACACATTACTGTACCAGTGATTTTTTCATTGGCAAATTGAAAAAAATGAAATCTTATTGTAATTAGTAAACCCCCAAATTATTAGTGGCATTTGATTTGTTTCTTTCAGGCTTTCTATCAATGATTGCTTTAATCCAATAGCAGGACCTTTAAGATATTCATCTTTCCTGTCTGATAATCACATTAATCTTCAAAATGATTATGTTTAGCAGTACTTCTTCTATTTCTTCCAGGAATCCTAAATGCTATTGACTCTTCCCCACCAGTTTTATTGAGATATAATTGACATAGAATATTGTGTAAATTTTTTTATTTTTTAAGATTTAATTTTTAAGTAATCTCTAGACCCAACATGGAGCTTGAACACCTGAGATCAAGAATCGCATGCTCCACCCACTGAGACAGCCAGGCGTCTCAGAAAATTTAAAGCATATACAACATGTTGATTTGATACTCATATATTGTGAAATGATTACCACCATGGCCTTAGCTAAAACTTGTGTCTTACCGCATTATCCTTTCTTTTTGTAGTGAGGATATTTAAGTTTTACTATCCACAACTTTTACGTATATAACAATATTATTAACTGTAATTACTATGCTATACATTAGATTCCCAGAACAATTCATCTTATAGCTAGAAGTTTATTCCCTTTGACCATTATCTGTTTTCCCCCACCCCTAGCCCTGGTAACCAGCATTCTAGTCTCTATTTCTATGAGTTTGACATTTTTAGATTCCACATGCAGGTGGTACCCTACTACTGTATTTGTCTTTCTCTAATTTAATTAGCACAATGTCCTCAAGGTTCATCTATGTGGTCACAAATGACAAAATGCCCTTCATACCCAAGGCTAAACAATATCCCATTGTGTGTATGTGTGTGTGAGTAGATATGTACACACACACACACACACACACACACACACACACCTTTTCTTCCTTTTACCCATTCATCCATTAATGGACACTTAGGTTGTTTCCATATCTTGGCTATGGTGAAAATGCTGCAATGAAAATGTAAGTACCTCGAGATCCTGTTTTAATTTCCTTTGTGTATATACTAAGAAGTGGGATTGCTAGGTAACACAGTAATATTGTTTTAATTTTTTGAAGAACCTCTATGATCTTTTCCTGAGAGGCTGCACCCGTCTACATTCCCACAAGCAGGGTACAAGCATTCCCTTTCTTCACATCTTCACCAATACTTGTTAGCTCTTGTCTTTTAGACGACAGGCATTCTAAATAGCTGTGAGGTGCTATCTCATTATAGTTTTGAGTTGCATTTCCCTAATGAGTGATGTTGAGCCCCTTTTTATGTACCTGCTGGCCATCTGGATGTCTTCTTTAGTAAAATGTTCAGATATTCTGCCCATTTTTTAATGGGATTGTTTGTGTGTTTTTGTTTTTTGGTTTTGTTGTTGTTTTGCTGCTGAGTTGTAGAAATTCTATATATTTTGGATATTAACCCCTTATCAGATATATACTTTGCAAATATTCTCTCCCATTCGGTAGGTTGCCTTTTCATTTTGTTGATGGTTTCCTTTGCCGTGCAGAAACTTTTTAGAGTACTCCCACTTGTTTATTTCTGCTTTTGTTGCCCACTATATACTTTTACTACATTCAAATATAGCAATAACATGTTAAAGGAAAGAGCAGAAAGAATGTACAAATGGAATTCAGGCAGAAATGCAAGGACTGGAAATCAGACATTTTCCCTCAGCACAAATCATACCAAGTCCATTCCTGAACACCTAGACCTGAGTTATAAGTGATAGATCATTAGAAGGCAAATAGAGGCATATTATTTCAAGTGCACCTTTAATGTCATTTAAAATATATGGATAAATCTGGTTGAGAGAATCTTTCAGAAATATTCTAACTGAAATTCCACACTTAGATTTTTCCCCCTCTTTAATACAAGGCAGATTCATGAATAGAAAGTTCAGAGGGAGTAAAAGGGAGGTGATATCAGTTCCTTAGCTCTTTTTTATTTTTCCTAGATAACAAAATGAAAATATTTAATGCCTACAAAGAAATAATATACATAAGAAAAATATTCATTCCAAGAACAGCTTTGGTATGGACCCCATCATAAACTATAAAATTAGTAACATTCTCTGATTATGTACTTAGAGGAAACCATATAATGGTAACAAAATCATAATTAAGCATTTATCTTATTAAACTGCTATCACCATGAGCTTATTTACTAACTCTGAAAGCTATTTTTATCATATAAGGAGAGTCCTTAATGATAAGATTTTGAAAAAATACAAGTGTTTCATATGTAGAAATTCTCATTTATAAATTTTACTGAGAATGTAAAATCCTATAATTCATCAATGCAGCTGGTACACAATATAAACGCTCTGTCGTTAACAAAATTCAACTTTCATTTATGTTCCATAATTCTGCTGGCCCAATTCTGATTATCAAGAGCACAACTTAATTGATTTACAGCTTCATAGTGCTATGAAAAAGAATGACAAGACAGGAAAAATTCCTGTTGATGAACACTTAATATTGGAGATTTATGGAAAATAAATACCAAGGTGAAGTCAAGACACTTATTCCTAAGGCAGACATAAATGTATGGACAATATTTTATTCCAAAGTCTGTGCTCCATTCACTCTAAATGATGTAGAGACAAATATTTCATATAAAACATGGTGGTGCTAGAGAAATAAGCTTTCTGGCCAGGTATCAGCACGTCACGATATATTCAACCTACCATAAATATGCCCACTCTTCTAGTTTCATTTCAAGTTCCAGGGAAATTTAAATGAATGTACTTTGCTAAAAATACCTATCATTTTAGAATAGTGAAAAAGAATATTTTAACCTAGAATGTTCTTGAAAGGAATTGGAGACAAAATCCATTATCTTGCAATCACTACACAGAGGTCGGAAAATTAGCTGGCATGTGATATACTGTGTTGGGTATAATACAAGTCAGTACCTACTAAATTTTTTTTTTTAAGCTTTTATTTGAGAAAGAGGGAGAGAGCACATGAGTGGGGGAGGAGCAGAGGGAGAGGGACAAGCAGACTCCACACTGAGCACAGAGCCAACAGAGGGCTTGACCCCATGACTGAGCCAAAATCAAGAGTCAGACGCTTAGCTGACTGAGCCCCCCAGGCACCCCAATACGTACTGAACTATTCTTTTAACATCATGGCATATGCAGAATAGGGTAATATTTATCAGCACGTGGAGTAAATGAATAAGTCTGTAGAGAGAGGAAACTGGTCCAGAACTCCAGTTACCCTGAAGGCCAAGGGAACCAGTAATTCTGTATTTTTCAAGCTTGTAACTATGAAGGCATTCCCTTTCAGAAAGCTCTGATATAAAAGGGGTGGAAAGTGTTTCATCTCCCATGGCAACTCAGGTCAATCGGTAGTGCTTTCCACTTCAAAACCGAATGTCCTGTGTTCCAAGATGCACCTTCTGTGCCAGACAAACCAGGACAGCTGGTCACCCCACTGTAGGGGAAGGCTGGGAAGGACATGGGCATTGCATCCAGGATGGGTGTAAAAGAAATGCCTTCGCTTTAGGGATGAAGAAGGGACATGGAATTCATCTCCTTGAGAACCAGCTAAGTACTTTGCATGTGGAGGAAATACAAATAAAATTGTTCCTAAGTGGAGATACAAACAGAAAGAAGGACAGAGCTGCAGCAGACACAAAGGAATACAAAGCAAGCTAAAGAATAAAGGGAAGAAAATCAAAGAGGATTAAAATAGGGTTCAGGCATGCTCACATATGAGAAATGCAAAGACAGACCATCAACAAGAGACATCTATTCTTCAGTGCAGCCAGGTGAATGCTATCAGGTAGGGATCCCTTCGAGAGTGCCACCAGGAGCTCACGCTCACAAGACTGTGTGGTCGTAGGCCACCATACGCTGCTCCTTGGCAAGTGGTCCTCTGGGGGGAACCAAGGTACCAGGGCTAGATATGCCTGATGTGCTGTGAGGTGCACAGTTGGTTTCTAGTGCTCTATCTGGACACAGCAGGGAATGGTGGGAAAACACGGGGGCGGTATGCATCAGAGAAAGGCGGGAGAGTAAGAGATGGGGAGAAGAGGCTATGGAGTGGAACATCTTGGACCCCTGCCAATCACCCAGGAACCTGACTTTCAATATAGGGCTGGACACCTTGTATCAACAGTGAAAGGACAATATGAGTGGTATTTGATCAATGCTGTTGATGATATTCAAGCACTTACACAGACCAGACACCTTACTTTGGGATTTACATACATCTCATTTATTGCTCTAATTGGAATATAGAGATTACAGCTGAACTGCATGTGTTTGAATACAATGTTTCAAATGCATTATTCAAACTAGTTTCATAAACAACTCACAAACTAAGATTCCTCTTCCTTTTTTTTTTTTTTTTAAAGTAGAAAGTATCTTCTATGGCTTGTAATTCTATGCCTAATTTGCTATATTTAAGACATTCGGGAAAAAGATTAGGGAGCTGTTACAAGGTGTGGGTCTAACCAGTTGTCATTACCTGTTCCAAAATGGAAACATGCAGACATGCTGATTCACTTATGTCTGTTAATTAAGCAAATAAAGCATTAAAAGAAACCGATGCAATGGAGGTAGGAACTTCTAAGGGGGGAAAATTCTACGAAGTATGAAAATGGTTGCAACTTCCATGATGAGACACATACACCTACTGGTAGTGCTGAGAAAGTCATTGTGCTGGTAAAGAAGTTGCAACCAGTGAAATTCTGTGACACCTCTGAACCAGTTAGAGACCAAACTCACTACACCCGTGGGGACCACTGCTGTCATGCACCTGAATTCTGCTTTTCCATGGTACCATCTCCTTCCATAAGACGGTTAGAAAGCAGTCTTTGTCGAAGCATGTGAGCTCAGCAAGCAGACCAACTGGATTTCCATGCTTGCTCCTCAAGGCTATCACTGTGTGGTACTGGATTCCCAAAGCCTAAGCTGCCACCAGTCTCCCTTTTCTCACCTACAGAATGGGTCTACTCATATCTTCCTCGCTCATACAATCGTCATGAAAGTATTTGTAAAAGTGCTTAGTTCATTCACTAAGCATGTAGGGAGTGCTCGACATGCCGAAGAAACAAATGAATGGACTCCTGTCCTGAAGAGGTTCACTTCCTTTTTAACAATTGTTGTATCCATCACTTTGGTTCTTTAGAATTTACCCTTGCTTTCTTTTCAGCTACCAAGTTCAACCAAAATTCAGACCCTACCCCAGCAGCTTTTTCCCTTGCAGCCTATTATCTTGCCTCCTCTGGCTTTTGCCCTTGTTATCACATCAGTCCATCCCTGCTTGTAATCTCTGAAATGGGTCCCTTGACCAAGGTCAACAGAGTCCTTATTTCTATTAAAAATAACTCCACAAGTACGAGCTCCTTCGGCCAACTTTCACCTCCAGGACAGGGTTGTAATTGGCGTCTCAGGACAAGATGGTGAGAAGCAGAGGATATAGCTGGTTGTAACCATAGCTGGCGTTCACCAAATGCTGTGGGCTCTTGGTGTTCTAGGCAAACTGCTGTGTTATACTTCCCCGCCTTGTTTCCAAACTACCTATGGCTGTGTGACTTGTTTTGGCCAATAAAATGCAGATAAAAATAACATTTGTCAGCGCTGGGCAGAAGTTTCCAGAAAAGTTAATGATTTACCATGCTCTTTTTTTGGCTAATGCCTCCAGCAAGATTACAGATGATAATTGCTCTTTCAGCCTGGACTCCAGCTTGAGAACAACAGGGAACGAAGATCCACATGGATACATAGCTTGAATTAGAAATAGCTGGTTTTACTTTAAGCTTAAGCTCTGTGGGTTGTCCCCCCACCCCAGCATAACTTCATCCATCTTGATTGATTTAAAAGTATGGTGATTAAGAGCGCACTTGTTCAAACCCCAGCTCTACTTCTTATAATATGTACAATTTAAGGGTACTTAACTTGCTCTGGTTTTAGATCTAACTCAGGGTTATTGTTTTTCCTAGGTCTGCTTCAACTTTCTTGTCACAGTAAAACAGAGCTACTAGAATCTAATTCATTGGCTGTAAGGAACAAAATGTATTATATGTAACATACATATAACCATGACTAATACACAATATATGCTATCTGCTGGGGCCCCATCAAAACCAAAACCAGAACACCCCTGATCTTAAGGACCTTAAAATGTGCTGGGAGAAATAAAGCATATAGAAAAATAACCATAACTCTTAAGTATAGAAAGGGAAATTCAAGCAAAATGGTGTGGAATTTTAGAGATGAGAAATCATTCCCTGTGTGGAACCAGAATGTAGAGGGAGGGACGTGGCAGGGGATTTTCACTGGACATTGAAAAATGAAGAAGGTTGAAAAGGTAAAGATCAAAAGGACCAGGGGGGAGGAGGAGGGGAGAACATTTCAGATGATGAAGGCATTATGCTGTAATTACCATGTTTATTTGAGTAGGGTATTAATCTGGCCGTATGATCTTCAGAACTCTGTCCATATGGCTGGAGTTCACTTCTGACTTGGGAAAGACCAGGTCAAGGGCTGTATCTATTTTTTTTTTTTAAGTATATCATCTCTTAATATAGTGAAACATATAAAGGGGTACTTAATATATGTTCTGTTGGAGACTGCAAACAAAGATCTCTTACTCTCTTGACATGGGGGTGGGGGGAAGATCTCTTTTTGAAATAAAGCCCAAAGGAGCCACGGGACATTTTCAGTATCTCCCTGAGTTTAATTCCTTAGTACTTCGCCCTGTTTCCACACAGGAGTGGGTGATAGAATTTCCATAATTCTGTGTAGGATCTGGGTTTTTGAAAAGAGCCTATTTCAGAGCCTCTGAACATCTGTGTCAACACACACGTTTGAGCACCAATTTGAAGGGAATCAAATTTATGGATTTAAGCCAAACCCCGGTCAGTATGCAAATCTCCAATTAATTCAACACCTAACATCAGGGATATTTCCTTTTTAGGGTCCTCCTCATTTTCTCATAGAAGCGGGAGCTTTTGTTCTAGCAAAGAAACCACATCGGAAAAAGGGGGGAGAAAAAACATAGGGTCATGAATACCTGTGGGTAACTGCTCCATGGGAAGTGAGGAGAGAAGCCACGGGGATATTAAAAGCAGAGGAAGGCGACCGGAAAAACCACCACTGGCCTATTGATTTATAATAGGCAAACTAATCCATTTACATCCTTGATTCTGTAAAAAACATGTTTAAAATAAGAAGTTGTGGTCCATATATACAATGGAATATTACTCAGCTATCAGAAGGAACGAGTTGTCAACATTTGCTGCAACATGGACGGCACTGGAGGAGATAATATAAAGTGAAATAAGTCAAGCAGAGAAAGACAATTATCATATGATTTCTCTCATCTATGGAACATAAGAACTAGGATGATCGGTAGGGGAAGAAAGGGATAAAGAAAGGGGGGGTAATCAGAAGGGGGAATGAAGCATGAGAGACTATGGACTCTGAGAAACAAACTGAGGGCTTCAGAGGGGAGGGGGATGGGGGAATGGGATAGACCGGTGATGGGTAGTAAGGAGGGCACGTATTGCATGGTGCACTGGGTGTTACACGCAACTAATGAATCATCGAACTTTGCATCAGAAACCAGGGATGTACTGTATGGTGACTAACATAATATAATAAAAAAAACATTTAAAAAAATATGATGAGAAAGGCCTTTAAGCACAGAGGTTTGAAGGTGCTTTTATTAGATAAAAAAAAAAATGCAAGTTCTTGGCGGTCAGGATCTCGTCTTTCCTCCATCATCCCTGACATCACAGCTGGAATTCGGCAGGTATGCAATAAATGTTAACAATCAAACAGGTGCTCAGACCCACAAGTGTATGGACACACTACGTTCATCACTTAAAATATGATGCTTGTAGATGTAAAGTATGACAAAGAGGTTGATTTTTTTTTTAACAGACTTGAAAAATCTGTGCACCAATGGCTAAGGATTCAAGGATGCTCAAATCAAATCATATTTATATCTGTGGCTCAGGTTTTAAGAGAATCTTGAACTTTACTCAGGCAATGACTACTGGGATAAAAACACACACACGCACAATTTTCTCTGCATATTTGGTTTCGGCTGCATATGTATTTTCCTTTTACATCATTAAATTGGAATATTCCTACCTTCAATCTGGATTTCCCAACTTTCAAACACACATAGGCTTCTCATGGGCTCTGACCCGTGTTCAAAACAACACAGGGAAGCAAAGTGACAGCATCCATAATTTATTTCTTCTACCTGGGCACTAGGAGTTCCCCGCTTAGCATGTTCTCCTGGTCCTGGGTGTGGGGGACAGTGCTTATGTTGATTTCCTCTCCATCGGCTTCATAAACACCCCGGTGCCCTGTGCCCAGAAGGCAGGGACATTTTGCTACATTTAAAGAGAAGCAAAAGCACAGAGAAGAAAAAGCTTCCAAAACCTGGCTCTGAAGAGAAAGGGTCTGAGGGCAGCTTTAAATCTTCTAAGGAGCAGTTTATTTCCCTCCAGCTGATTGCCCTGGAATGAACTAAAATCAAGAAATACACAAACACAACCAGAATCGATGAGTTTTTCTCCTCTCCGTCCCCAGCTGCGGTTCACTCGGCAGGAAAAAGAAAGTCACAGGGAAAGGTTCTGAATCTCGTTCGCCCACACACATGGCCCCTTCCTGGTGGGCAGTCTGGCCAACCCGCTGGCCCCTCCATCGGCACTCGCTGAAACCCCAAAGGGGAGAGTCTGACATCCTCGAAGTTCCCTTCTAATGCAGAGGTCTCAAGTGAGAGGACAGATGAACGGTGAACATTATCACTACCGTGAGTGGCTCCCAAGTGAGGGGCGTCACTGACAGCATCACACAGTGGGGTTCTCTCTCCCCGCCCACCAATGCTATCCCGCCAGAGCAAAGGCAGCTCTGGGTTACAGCACCCTCAGACCAGTCTAGTTCTTCCGTCTCGCTGGGACACTGAAGAAAGGAGCATCCAGAGATGCACACGGACTTCGTGCCTCCCATGAAATCATCAACGACAACTTGCAAATTAAGGAAACGTGCCATCCGAAAGGGCTGGGCTATGTCAGGACCTTGAGCACCAACACTGCGGCAGCAGTGAAGGCTGGCAGAGCACTTCCTACGTTTCAAGGACTGTCCCAAGCCCCCCACGGGTAATATTTCATTAAAGTATCATGACAACCTTATCAAGTGAGTTCTGTTTTTTTCTTTTCTTTTTTTTTTTTTTTTAAGATTTTATTTATTTATTTGACAGAGACAGCCAGCGAGAGAGGGAACACAAGCAGGGGAGTGGGAGAGGAAGAAGCAGGCTCATAGCGGAGGAGCCTGATGTGGGACTCGATCCCAGAACGCTGGGATCACGCCCTGAGCCGAAGGCAGATACTTAACTGCTGTGCCACCCAGGCGCCCCCAAGTGGGTTCTGTTTTAATGGCCACCTTCCAAAAAGGGAAGCTGGGGTGAACGTGTTTTAATTGCACAAGCGATGTTCTCACAACTAGTGAGAATGACACCTATTTACCCTGTGACTTCCAAGACGTCCACCTCTCTGCCGAGTTCGTCCCTGGCAGAGCAGAATTCTAAGCTGGCAGGCCCCAAATGTAACCACAAGGATCCTCACAAGGGACCGGCAAGAAGTCAATGAGGGGGGCAGGTGGTGCCATCCCACAGAAGGAGACATCGGAGACGCAAACAGGAGTCACCTTCTGTTGGCAGCATCCAGAAGCCGGGAGAGGCAAGGAATGAATTCTCCCGTGGAGCCTCCAGAGGGAACCAGCCCTTGTCTAGCACCTTCAGACTCATTTTGGACTTTTCCTCATTGAAACTCGAAGAGAATAAATTCACGTTGTTTCAAGCCCCTGAATTTGTGGTAATCTGTTATAACAGCAATAAGAACCTATGTACCTGCATTTTTTTTTTTTTTGCCTTGAAATCCAATAAAGGTCTTGTTCCCCCCCCTCAGCCAGGACACCTGGGTGACCGGAATTCACCTTGCTAATGTTCTATACAGCGAAGTTTTCTAAGTAGTAGCAGTAAAAGTCCTCCATCTCAGGCAAACAGGGACAGCTGGTCACCTTATTTCTGAGTGAAAGCATCATAACTGGAAAGGACAAAGAGGTCCTTAAAGTAGGAGAAAATTCTTCACTGCTTGACGTTTAGAAGCAAAATGAATTCCAGGATTGCAGAAAGACTCACCTGAACTGAAAGGATGGACAGGCTGGAAACAAAAGTAACTGTGTTCTTCACGAGCGGATCGCAGTTAGCACGGCCCACGTGCAATTCCAGAAGACGCCTGCCCTCCGTCAAACCTAGCCACTGAAACTATGCGGCTACCTCCTTATCAAACTCAATGTTAGGGTGTCCTGGGCGAAGATGTGTTCTTCTCTCTGGCCCCACTACCATCAGGAACATCTCCAACCATCTGAGACCGGAAAATCGGATGGGACCCATTTGCTCAGAGCCATACCAGCTGAGTGACAGGGGACAGGTCAGAACTCAGTCAACGCTTGTCTGAGACTCTAATTGATACCCAAAGATGGATAATGTCACAGAAGCCTTTGAAAGGTGTCCAATGATTACCATTTCTGTTAGTCTGATAACCAAAGAAATAATACGCTACTAATAGGTACAGGAATAATAACTCCTCACAACATTTTGCAGAATGATTAGCTCACATTGGCAAATTGCATTATTTAAGAAAAGTATTATGGCTTTAGCTGCTTTTATTTAACACCTGCCTTACAGTAATCTAAATTTCTCAGGTGCAGTGATGTTCCCTCCTCCGTTTCAGTTCTATCACATGGGAAAGTCACATATGTGCACTCCGCTAATCGCTGCTGGGTGCAAACCAGTCCTTCACTCAGTATATTTCTTTGTCCATTTTTTGTGCATTTATATTTACTTCCTTAATTATAAGCACCCATTGTACCAAAATGTTGCAAAACATGAGAATTTAATGGGGAAAAAATTTGTTTCCTCCTCTACCACCCCGGTGATGCTTCCTTCAGTCTGTTGTGATCCCCCTTGACTTCTCTGTAAGCATACACAAACCATCTCGTGCTTGTATAGCTGTGAGGTTTTCCTTAGATGAGTTTTGACAACTTGGTTTTCATTTTTTCCCCACTTAATTGAAACAGGGTGGTCTTTTTATTTTAGCACAGAGAGGTCTGTCTTGTGATTTCTTAAAAGAAGATTTTGAGAAAGAGAGAGAGAGAAAGAGAGAATGAGAGAACACAAGCAGGGGAGGGGCAGGGGAGAGTGAAGCTGACTCCCTGCTGAGCAGGGAGCCCGAGGACGATGACATGGGGCTTGATCCCAGGACCCCAAGATCATGACCTGAGCCGAAACCAAGAGTCAGACACTCAACCAACTGAGCCACCCAGGCACCCCTGTCTTGTGATTTTTAATTGTTTTTTTCCACAACATATAATTGATTTTTACCATTCTCTTATTAATTGAAATAGCACTTATTTCCAATTTATTGCTAACTCAATACACCCTCCAAGGTACCTATCCTATGAGCTGTGTGTCCCTCTGCCCTGGGTGGGGAGACAGTCACTGTCCCTCCTACCATTAAACAGAGTATTGACGGAGTCAGATGTTCTTCGCCAACTTGGCTTCCCAACGGGCTAGTTCTACTCGAGTCGTTTTATTTTTGTTTTTGTTTTCAAAAATCCCAGTGGGCCCAATGAAACAGTATTAAAGTAGTCTACCTTCCCAAAAGTGCCTGGCACACAGGGAGAGGCCAATAAATACCTGTTGACCTACTGACCGAACCACTATAATCATGTCAATTTCAAGTTCAATTTCCTGTCTTTTGCTCCCCGAACTTCAGTTACAGTAACATACCCGCCACTGTTTGGTACAGGAGTCCGAGGCGTTGATATCGGACTTCTGAAATACCGCACACGGCAGAATATAATACAACTGCTGGGGTTTTTTGAAAGGAAAACAATTTTGCAAGTCTGCAGTTTACTACTCGCTTGTTGAACAACAAAAACATAAACTTGGAAAAAGGGACAAACGCTTAAGACAGCAAACTTACACACGTCCCCAAAATGACAATAAAAGACCAGTATATGATGAGATTGCCAGCTGTGGAAGAGGGTTTAGTACAGCGGAGGCAGCTCCTCTCCCGAGGCAGCCTTTCCTTGAGGCTTTTATGATGCCCCCGTCACGCATTTGGCAACGAATCTATGTGACGCCTGCCTGCGGAGCACAGATAGAATATAGCAAGTCCCAGGAAACAGCGTCTAGTTATTCAGTATTTTGAAAAGTTATCATCTTCTTGACAAACATGCTGAAGTCACTACTGCTCAAATTCACAAAGCCTCTGACGTCTGCTAAAGGTCTGTTGTTCTAAGGAAAAATCTTCTGTGACATCGAGGTCTACGAGGTGCTAATCCACAGTCACAGGTGGGGTGCAATACACTTCCCCAGTCCCGCTACGCACAGAAGGAGCATTTGCTCTTTCCCTGCCGTTCGGTCCTTCTGCAGGTGTTTTAGTTCATGCAAACATACTCCCAAAGCCTAACTACACGGTAGATGTCCAAAGCCAGTTTCCTTTTTGGGGTTTGGATGATTCTTTGTAATTTTCTTTTTTGAGGTGTAGGTCCTCAAGAGATATTTATTTACCATCCCTTGTGTGCAGCTTAGAATAGTCCCTGGCGCACAGAAGGTACTCGAGAAATTATTACTAAAACAGGAAGGCCAGGACTGTGTGGAGATGCACTAGTGATCAGAACACTTGACTAGTTCTGTCTCTGTCTGAATCAGCAGGATTTGAAACAAGATACGGAATACCTGGAGTCCCTCATTGCAAACACCCTTTATAAAATGTGTAAATAGAACAGCATTTGTGTGTGCACACGTGCACCAATTTAAGGGAGTTCAGTGTGAAGATGGAAGGTTAGACTATCTCTAAGTTTCCTCCTCGCTGCAAAATCCTTGAGTTGGAAAGAGAATATCTCAGGTCTTGGAGGAACTGATAAAACTGCAAACTACTTTTGTGACAACTGATCTAGGGAAAACAACTTTTTGTTTTAACACAAAATGCACTTAAAATATCCTAAGGACACATAAAAATCCAAATTACTGAAATTCACAAACATGTGCCAAAGAAGGTTGCTGATGATATTCGCGGATTGATGTAATTGTTCCTACTTCCCTCAGAACTTAGACCGTTTTTAAAAATATTTGTGACGTATCTATACACCTTCCTCTGTGTGCTCCCGTGTATAGAAGAAACCACAAGGAATAATACTAAGGACAGGCTTTCCCAGTCAAACTTGAATTTCCCTTTTGTTTCGGGGGCTCACCACCTACACGAGCTCCAGTGGCTTCCTGACAGAGCCTCCGTTCCTGCTCAGCTAAAATGCAGGCATCACAGGCGGCCACCTGGGGCTGTTGTGGTGCAGAAACCAGCTGCCTACAAAGTGATAAACTATCGCACCCCCAACTACCTTGCATTATTCAACTCAAAGAATCCTATCCGTGTGTGTGTGTGTGTGTGTGTGTGTGTATACACACAGACATACATATATAACAAACATGCTAAAGCTTTTATATTTGTTTTATATTTTATTTTTACATTATAAATTTTTTATAAGTATATATTTTATATATTTTTAATTTTATATATATTATATAGATAAACTTAGATCTGCCTACTATAATTTTTCCCAATGTTTAAAAATAATAACTAACATATCAATATGGTTGCCTAGGGGCTCCTGGGTGGCTCGGTCGGTTAAGCATCTGAGGTTAAGAGCCTTCGGCTCAGGTCATGATCTCAGGGTCCTGGGATGGAGTGCCGCTTCGGGCTCCCTGCTCAGCTGGCAGTCTGCTTCTCCCTCTGCTTCTTCCCCTTCTCCCCTACTCATGTTCTCTCTCTCTCTCTATGACTCTCAAATAAATAAAATCTTTCAAAAATATGTATGGTTGCCTAAATCAAGGCTGATAGGTATTGGAATATATACCTGAGCCTTGCCATCCCTTGGCCACAGCAGACATCACTAACTGATCACGGCAGTCTGTAATGCTGAGACCACAAAAGAATCCTCAAGACAGCACTCCTGGTGGCCCCCTTCATCCACTGAACTAGTTCTTACCATGCAATTCATTTGCCAATAATTGCAAGTGGGTAGACAAAGCATTATCAAGACTGCAATTCAGTGGCTAAATGTTCAGAAGGGCTTTGCAAAACTGAGAAGACATCTCAGAGAGTACCTTGTAAACACCTATGCCAACCTCATCTTGCTTATACAGCTTAAGAAAGCTCACACGCCTCAAGAAAAAACAACAACAACAACAACAACAACAAACCACTTCCTACTCAGCTCCTATGCTTCATATGCAAGTTGGAATAAACACTCAGGCCATCTCATATTGAAAATTGTAGATAATTCTCATTTTACACAAGCCTGAGGATTATGTCTCCTCATAGTATTTATTCTTATTGCACCAGAGTCGTTTTAGGGGCTTAGTCACATAACCTAAGCCTTGGTTTCATTTTTAGTTAAAATATCACCTCCTGAGGCTTGTCCATTTTTTTCTATCAATTGACCTACTAAGCATTGTTTGAAGAACTGAGATTCAAACAGGGAGCAAATGTCAAGCCAAACACCTGTCTTGATGAAGCTCCCAGACCCAACATGGCCGTGTCTCCATGTGAACCATCCATCACTGGGCCAAGTCAGGGAAATGGCATAAAACTCAGCTGGGTTGTGACACACATTGAAAACCCTTACACTCTCCTGCTGGACAGCCGGACAGCCTGCTGTCGTGACCCTAAGTCACCTTTCAGAGGAACACACTTTCCCTTGAGGAATTGACACAGCTAAAAACCCTTCCTGGACACCTAGGTTCCTGTTTTCAAAAAGTGCAGCCTACCTAGGATTGAACCATTTTTGCCTCTGTATAAGCCATCTCTTCCCCTCAGTATCAAGGAGAAACGTCCTTACCACCATCCCCACCGGTCCGTTCCTGCAGGCCGCAGCCCCAGGAGCCTCTGCTTTCCACCCACGGCAGGCTCCAGGGCTGTTTCTGGCAGCTTCCGTTGAACATGTATGTGTGAGAGAGAGTGTCCGAAGGAGATAGGCACACCACAACAGTCTTCAGGAACCCCAGAAACAACCCCGCCCTCTCCTCCAAAATGTCTGTGCCGTCAACTGCGAGATCTCATGATTTGAGTCACAAAGAAGTCGATGTGGTTGTCCCTTCCACCTCATATGTGATTTGGGGCAGGGCTCAATGATTAAGTGTCGTGTAACAGGTGGTTGTACCAGTGCACGAACCACTGTTGAAGCAAGTCCAATGATGAAGTCCACCAGTAGGTTTCCTCGGCCAGTACAGTGGGATCACTGCCGGCCACCTGCTGTCCGGCTGCCGTAGCTTCTTCAAACATCAACACAAACAAGGTCATTCCCTACTCATCAAGGCGCATTCTCCTTATCTCCGCACCCCTCCATCTCCCTTACCTCACCCTCGAGTTCACACATCTTGGTGTCTGCAGAGTGAAATCTAATCTGTCAGTGCCTCTGTTCACATCCTGGAAACTCTAGAAAAAGGTCCCAGTTCATAGTTGTTAATTCACTTGGAATTTACTTCACTAAAGTCACTTTTCCTCATCAATCAGGTCAAAAGAGATTATTGTTCAACCTAGTGAGGGATGAGAGAGGTTGGAGTCAACAAAAGAAAACTCCATTCCTGGTTATTATATATTAAGAATGATGTCACCTAACCAAGGTATGCCTTCGACAGTACAGTTACATAAGCAAATCATTTAATACACATTTAGCTACAAAGGATCTTCAGGGATTCAGTCAGTAATAATTTCTAATCACCTGTGTTCAGTAGTTGTTTTTCTTTTTTTTTTTTCTAATTTGCTTTTTGTTTCCTTCTTTCCTCAAAGTCCATTATGGTAACGTAATGGTAGAGTTTGTCACATTAGAATGAAAAATGCTAAGTGAGGCTACGATTCAGTAACCCTAGTATTAGCAGGATTCACTTTCCAAGACAGCCCCTTGTCTATGACATTTCAGTGTTCATACTTCTAGCAAGAGAGAAACATCTTGTCTCTGTAAGCAGAAGGAGCTAGTGGTTCCTGGGAAAAGACCACCAGACACAGCTTTCCAATCATTCTAGGCCCCGGGGCCATCCTGGGAAAGAACGAAGAATGACCAGCCACTATCCAGCCAGGAGATAGCCTAATCCTACCAGGGACAAAAGATCCATGCTAGAACTCCCAGTGCGGATTCAGAAGCGAAGACTGACTTGACACCATCCCTGAGCTGTCTTTGCAGGATCTAAACCCCTCTGAGCGCTCAGATACCTGACCGACTGGCATCAGGGAATGGCTGGTGCTGGGCCCTGTGACTCAGATCGAACACCTAGATCCGGGACCCTGGGATTTCCATGCTATGTTCCCATTGAGAAAGCTCATCCATGAGCATGTATTATGCACCCTTAGCTTAACACTTCCCCAGTTCTGTTGTTCAGAGAGACGCTGCTGTGGGAAATATCCCCCATGTTCTCCTTTCGTTGTTGCAAGTAAAACCCTTCCTTTTCCTCTTCTTTGGCTTGGCTGTGTCTTTTGGCTGGACACCCACCAAGAGGCAAACCTCGTTTCAGGTATCATTGCTGCAGCGTTCTGTAACCAAAAATTCTCCATTGCTTTCCTTGGCTCTTTCGTGAGCTTTGCCCACTTTTCTATTGGGTTGTTGGTTTTGTTCTTTATTTCAAGGAATTCTTTAGAGATTAGCTCTTTGTGATATGTGTACCAACATTTTTCTCCAGTTATTGTTATTGTTTTGTTTTTAATTTTGCTTAAGGGATCTTTCTCTTGTGCAAAACCATTTTTTAAATTGTGATATGGATTTATGCTTATTTATGCTTATGAATTTGGGTTATAGTTACAAATAATTTCTTGGCTCCAAGATTATAAAATAAATTCAACCACAAGTTTTCTATTGTTATTTTATGTTTTATTCTTTTAAATCTGTAATCCATTTGGTGTTTAGCCTCATGTACTCTCAGGTATAGCTTGGACTTTCTTTCCAAATGACTACATTGTTTTTCTAACACTTTTATTAAAAAGTCCACTTTGATTCCACTGATGGGTCTATACCTGAACTTTCTAGTTTGGGTCCTTCAGTAATCTTAAAAAAAAAAAAAAAACCTTAAAATTCTACAAGTGTAAGACCCCACAAAACCTGGATATGCTACTAACTGAGTGTGGTAGGTTTGTAGGATAGGCTTCTAAAGGAAGCACATTTGTATATTAGGTAAATGGTAACATTATCATTAAATGTGAATTTGAATTAAAAAATTATGACAATAACCAATATTAAAGATTGGGTAAAAAGGGAGTTTGCTCAAGAAACAGTTTTTAATGAACTTAATAGGTTTGGAGAATAAGATGGTTGTACTGGGACAGAGTAGAAAGATAGGCTGGAAAGGAGTTTTGGTGTAAAATTTTGTAGGCCACTGAATAGAGGAGATCTATGTATTACTTCAGGATAAATGCACAACATTCAAAAAATGTAGGAAAACATAAGCTTGAATGATCACGTAGGAATGATATCTAGAGACAGATAGACAAGGAATCATAACTTTGGAGCAAATCAAGGTTAGACCAGAAATCAAGCACATACAGAAAGAAAGAAACCATGTTCATTGAGCACCTTGATATTTGATCATTTCATACCCATTTAATAGATGAACATTCTAATTCTTGTTCAAATGGTCAAGCTACTGTTCCAGATTATGCCTTTATTATGTGGTAAACCAAAAATTTAAACTCTTATCTGTCTGGCTTCAAGCATATTTTTCCCTACACACTAACTGAAAAAGGTAAAAGTGTGTGTGTGTGTGTGTCTGTGTGTGTGTGTGTGTCTGTGTGTCTGTGTGTGTGTAATGGGGGGAGCATGGGAGGAGGGTACGTGGAACAGGGTTTTGGTAGCATTAGAAGGCAAAGAACATTAAGTAGATGTAATCAGATAAAGCTGAGAATATGTTCTTAGTGATTTAAGAACCACTGGCTGTGCTTGGATAGAGAGGACTGGAATGAGGTGAAGCCAGGGAAGGGTAATGTATCATCGACACACTAAGGGGATAAAACCATAGAGTCCATGCTTAAAGAATGCATGGCCACGTGTGCACACACACAAACTCCTTCCCTCACAAATTTCTGTCTCTAAGCAATAATTACAAATTCACATGAAAATGTCTCCGACGTCACTGTAGATGGAACTTGCAAGGCATTAAAGACTAAAAATGTAATGTCAATATAGGAACAAGCTTAAAAGAACTATGTTTACAGAAATGCCACCTTCATAGATCATATAATTGGAGGCCCACCCATCAGTGCATTTAAAAAGTGCACAGTTACCCAACTTTGGAATAAATGCATACACCCTTGAAATCTAGCGGAAGGCACACAATTCCTACCGTTCTGTTGAGCAAATTCCTTGGATTGAACCCCGATTATCAGTTAGCAGTGTAACAGTCTGTTGAAAGTCTAAGGAAACTTAGAGGGTCAAAGATGTAGGTAAATAGCGAGTACTTTCTTAAAACCATGAAACATACCATGCACAAAACAGTCCATTTAACGTGTATGTGCAACTTCAAAAACAGACTGAAGTGCTACACTTCGGAAAGAGTTTCAAGGCTGCTTCTATTAGTGCGATGGGGGAAGGAGAAAACAACTATTATGATTTTAAGGCATAAAATTAAAATCACCGAATTTAGCTTGTTTAGTAGGAAAAAACTCCTTTGTGTAAAATGTCTTCAATAGTTTATACATCAATGTGCTTTTTTCATATAAAATTTAAGTCCACCACAGAATCTTTGTAATAAGTAACACATACTGGTTTTCTTTTTAAATTTATTAAGTCATCAAACTCAGAGAGAGAACAGGTTACTTTCTACTTCAAAGATCAGGCCAGAGGTTTCAAATATTCAACCCCTCTGCCAGTAACTCTCTTTCTCACTCTGTAACAAAACTGCATTTTTGGAGAGATCACAGGCATATCTCTGCCTCCAATTTCAATCATGGCCCTTTTGGATCTGTGGCTCTGTGTGACCGAGAGCACAGTACTGTTCATAACAGCAGGTCCGTTGTGACACAGTAGCTCTAAGTTAACTAAACGCTTCTAGAGATTAGACCTACAGAATGGCAGAGATAGAGGACGCAGCCTAGGTCATCAGCATCTGCCTTTTTTTTGTTTGTTTTTAAACATGAAAACCCAATGGACAGTAAGGAGTATGTCCGTGATGCCAGTAAGTGCATTACTTAGCAGCCTGGAGGCTATTGGGATAAGGCCTGGGGACCGTCTCACCTGCCTTCCACCACCCTGCCCCCACTGGAAACTTCTTAAAAACAAAAGACGCTCCCTAATCAGAATGCATGCCGCTGATATATATATATATATATATATATATATATATAAGTGTGTGTATATATATATGTGTGTGTGTGTGTGTGTGTGTGTGTATATATATATATATATTTTTTTTTAAGCAGCCACGGGAGATAACATTGTCACAAACTAATTAAGGACTCAATTTAAAACAGTATTCCCAAGAGGAATTAAATCCATTCACTTCCAAACTGACTACTCTTGTCTAACAATCTTACTTTAAAAAAATACTTTATTTGGGGCACCTGGGTGGCTTAGTCGGTGAAGTGTCTGCCTTCGGCTCAGGTCACGATCTCAGGGTCCTGGGATCGCGCCCCACATCGGGCTCCCTGCCCAGCAGGGGAGACTTCTCCCTCTGCCTGCTGCTTTCCCTGCTTGCGCTCTCTCACAATCTCTCCCTCTCTGTGTCAAATAAAATCTTAAAAATAAATACATACATACATACACACATGCTTTATTTTGAATTTGTATCCTTTTAAAGCATCTTCAACCAATTGAGAGATGACGTCAAATAGTGTTGAGAAAAACCTGCTAGTTATACAATGCATGCCAGCAATAACCGAGACCTAGACTTTATTGTCCAAAGCCGTCGATATTGATCTTTCTGTTGCAAAGACACTTTTATTTCTAATACCTTTTTTTAAACAAAAGATCTAAGTAGGCGAAATGAACAATAGAAAGCAGCACTTCACTAGGATTTATTTTAGCGATCCGACACATTTCTAAAAGGTTTAATCGATAAACAGTAGCAACTATTTCTTTGGCACATTCTATGTTAAGTGGTCGATGAGCACTGTATCACAAAACCCCCAAAACCACTTTATGAGGTGGGTTCTGTCATTCGTTCGTTTGGAAGAAGAGGAAACCCAGGCTGCAAGGGATTAAGCAACCTGCCAAAGACAACAGCTCAAAAGTGGCCGATTTAAAATCTGGGCTCCCGGCTATTGCCAGAGCTCTCCCACACCCCACAGAGCTGTGCTTCCAAAGGAAATCAGCTGGGAACACTTCCATATTATGATACAAAGAATTAGCTAATGTAGATAATATTTTTACAGAACCGTTACGTGTCAGCTTATACATGTAAGACTACCAAGCACAAGAAGTTATGTTTTTAAATCCTGATGTGAAATTTGAGTCCTGTTCAGCTTTAATTTCATTTTCTTCTTGGAATACACAAGACACCAAGCTGGAATTAAATTCAATCCCAGCAAAAGGGAACGGTAGCTGTTCTGGGGGCAGGCACTGGCGTGGGTATGTAGCACTCACAGATAGGAAGAACCAGCTATCACATTCTGGGAATATTAATACATCAGGAAAATCGACATAACTATATGTTAATCCTGTGGCAGAAAAAGGCAATTAAAAGCCTCTGATCTTTCTGATGAATGGGAATTTAGCTAAAGAGACTCGTGCATTATAGATCTAATAGAATCCCTGTCACTGGCTTATTATCAGTCTTCCTTCCCTTATAAGATCTAGTGAAGGTCGTGGATGACACACCAGCTGAGTTTTGTCCACCTCAATTTAGATCATGAAACCCCAATGGAACTGAGTCGCATAACCAAGGACTGGTACAAATGATCAGTTTTTCCTCCTTTGGCTGCTTCACTGTTTGCCTAATACTTCGTCAGAGGAACAGGAATGGAAGCAAAATGACAGTTCTTCCCATTTGTTTATCAGATAGAGGTTTTGGGGTAGGAAGGGACTCAGGACCTCAACCCACATCAGGAGATAGCGGTCACCGTGGGTTATCTTAGCAATAAACACAGGCAGCACTCACCCCTAGATACCTATACAATCTGAACATCTGCCTGGGTAGATGAGGGGATGTTTGCTTGGCCACGGCTGGGGAGCTGGTCTTCGGATGATGTTCAGGATTGGAGGGACAGACATTGTTATTTAACTCTGCAGTTGCCGGGACGCCTGGGTGGCTCAGTCAGTTAAGTGTCTGTCTAAGGCTCAGGTCATGATCCCAGGGTCCTGGGACTGAGTCCCGCATCAGGCTCTCTGCTCAGTGGGGAGCCTGCTTCTCCCTCTCCCTGCTTATGTGCTCTCTCTCGTTTTCTCTCTCTGGCAAACAAATAAATAAAATCTTTTAAAAATTACAAAACAAAAACAAAACTCTGCAGTTGCCGATAAAGCAGAGAGGAAAGTCACTGGCAAATAGGGAATCCACACTTAACTTGTAATGCTTTTCTAAGAAATGGTTGGTCAGACAGAAGAACTATCATTTAACAAATATATGTGAAGCACTTTATGGAAAGGACACTATGGGGAATGTAATAGATCGTCAAATAGAATAACAAGAAGTCAAATAACAGCGAAGACTGTTTTGTCAACTTTGAAGTATTATCTATGCTGAAGGTAGTATAAAACTAGAATGACCACCCCTTCCGAGAGAAAGCTGATTTACGCATGAGGGCTGGGAATCAATCTTATTATAAGAAATGAAATTACACAGAAAAATACCTTGCATGTTCTCAACTCACATTCTAGCGTCACAGAAGTCACAGACAGGAATGACTGACCCTATCAAGTGCCATGTTGGTAATCACGAAAACTCTCATTTGCTGGGTGCTTACTTAGATGCCAAGTTCATTTCCGCTTCAGGCCAACTTTGTATCAAGGTTATTAAAGTAATTTCCCCATTTGTACCCATCAGAAAACGATGGGCTTAAGGACTTTCTAAAAGGTACAGAAACTAGGTAGAGGTAGAGTCAAATTCAAGTCAGTGGTGGTTGGTGTTGTTGCTTTTACCTAAAACAAATACAACAGTCTGTAAGACACAGTACTATCCTGATACTGGAGTCCTTAGAGACTTTGGATGGACCCGTCAGGAAGGACGATACCCAGCAGGGGTACTTAAGGGAAACCTTGCAGGTGGAAGACCATCTGGAAAGACAGCCGAGGGAAAGGCACCTCAGACATGCAGAACAGCATAGGGAAAAGCATGGAGGTTGGAACGTGTACGTTATCTTTGGTGAAGCGGTCCTTTGCCAACCTTCAGTGAGGGAAGCACTGAACCGTGTGTGAATTCCTGCTCTTGTCTTTGACAGGATACGTCTTTCCCTCCAGCTCCCAACATAGCCTTGACCTTGCATTTCACTCCTGGCTGTTTATTGAACTGTCTGGGTGTTAGCTCCTGATATTCCTCTAGAATTGGTGTCAAAGCCTAATGAGCATTTACAATTTTGTCTCTTTCTTCCTGTTAATAAACCACGTCTCCCCTTGCTGTCAAAGCTAAGTAGAATTTGGAGCCAGAATAAGCTTTGTCTTAGAGGAATTAACTAAATAGGACTTAACATTAATGAACCTCTTGACAAGTATAAATAAAATCTACCGAAGTTAGTAAAAAGGCATAAAAAGTGTCTCAAGGTGTTTTTTTTTTTTTTAATGTGTATTTTATTATCAGGTCAAACTTCTAATGATAGCAACTGTTGCAGAGTTAAGTTTTTCATTCTCCTCAGCCTCTTTCAATCCTATTATACTTTTCAGCCCCGGTTTCTGGTTTTTGTTTTTGTTTTTTTCAAGCCAAAGATGCAGGCTTCATTCATGTTTTGACATTTCTGTAATTAGAAGTCACTCACAACACCTCACAGTCACCGCAAATTATCCCATAGTTTTTTCTTCCCTCTCCTAAATCTGTCATTCGAACGATGGCTCTTCCCACCATTGGTGTTGTTGCAGAATCTTGGAAATCTGTTTTACTTTTGTCTTGATGCCGGGGTGGCTCAGTCAGCTAAGCGTCTGCCTTTGGCTCAGGTCATGATCTCAGGGTTCTGAGATCGAGTCCCCACATCAGGCTCCCTGCTCAGCGGGGAGTCTGCTTGAGATTCTCTCTCTCTCCTTCTGCCTCTGCCCCCAACCCCATTTGCACTCATGCTCACTCTCTCGCTCTCTCTCAAATAAATAAAATCTTTGTCTTTTTGTCAAATGGTGTTTTGGGGGGACCAAAAAAAAAAGGCACTGAACCACAACAAAAATTTCTGAAAACAGTAAGTAAAACAAACCAAAATGAAACTTTAATCTACTTGTTCACCACGATGCATGGCAAGCGTAGTCACATGCATACCCCTAATAATAAGCATGACGTCATCATTTTCTTCTCGGAATTCTTTATTCCTCCTCCTGGATTCACTCACTCCTCTCAAATGGAAAAAGAGACTCCACTCTAAGTGGCAGGTAGAAAAGGTAAAAACTAAACCAGGGGGGCTTCCATGGACATACTTATCAAGCCCCCTATTTATCATTTTGTTCCAAATTTAGCATTTTTCTGGAAAAGCAAAGAATTCTGTGTCCATTGCAGATGGAAGTCAGATCATGAGTTGGGGACTGGTGGCAGCTGGAAGAATTCGAGTTTGGGATTCCTTGTGGGGAGTCGGGCAGTGGACCCCTCGTGGCACCCAGTCAGGGGAAGGCATGGCCGTTACTCCAGGAGGCACGGGGAACCCTGGGTTAGCGTGGGAGCTGTTTTCTCAGATGTGACCTGTCCTCCTCCTCCAAAACTTGATTTCCATTAGTCACTGCCTAGTCACTGTGTGTAGGCTGGTTTAAGGGCACAATGCTGAAAATGCAGTTCCTTTATATTAAGCTGCCTACACAGCCTATTAAACCAGATCCTAAATGGTCACTACGACACCAAATCGCTACTGCCTGACCCAAGATGTACCCACCATGTGGGCTGTGCTGGTCTTAAAGATCACTTGTGTGGGGGGGGCGCCTGGGTGGCGCAGTCGGGCGTCTGCCTTCGGCTCAGGGCGTGATCCCAGTGTTCTGGGATCGAGCCCCACATCGGGCTTCTCTGCTAGGAGTCTGCTTCTTCCTCTCCCACTCCCCCTGCTTGTGTTCCCTCTCTCACTGGCTGTCTCTCTCTGTCAAATAAATAAATAAAATCTAAAAAAAAAAAAATCACTTGGAAGAAACAAAAAGCTTCAAATAAACTTTTGAGTATACAGAAGAAAGTCTTATAAAAATCAATACATCAAAAACTACTAACTTGCCAAAATTTTAAGTAAAAAATAAATGTATTGAAGGATTTATGTCTGTAGATTTAGTGATGATCTGTACTGGAATGTCTTCCTATCACTTCCTCTCCAAATACACCAAAACCTTAAATAAAATTATACTAATATCTGATTTCTTTTTAACTATTAAAGTGTTCCACATTTTTTTTAGAGTAACCATTTGATGTACTATTAGGTCAGAATTTTTTTTTTTTTTTGAAAGATTTTTTAGAGAGAGAGAGAGCACAAACTTGCAAGTGGGGGAAGGGCAGAGGGAGAGAAAGAATCTCAAGCGGACTCTGTCCTGAGAGCAGAGCCTGATGCAGGTCTCAGTCCCAGGACCGGAGATCATGTCCCCAGCTGAAAACAAGAGGCAGCCGCTTAACTGACTGTACCACCCAGGCGCCCTCAGAAAATTCTTAAATAGCAGGCAAGACACTCTATCTTGATAATATTCTAATTTGGTAGCAAAAGAATAAGAATTTGAGGAATATTTGCTTTTCTTTAAAAAAATCTTATATAATACATACTGTATCTCATTCATACACACACACACACACACACACACACACACACACACCATGCATACATACACAAATGCATATATACAGATTAGGAGTAAAATAACTAACACTTTAAAGGAACACACACACACGCGCGCACACACACACACACACACACACACACACAGTCCCACACATAGAACTTTTTAATACAACAAAATTCTAGCAGCAGTCCCCAAATGGTTGCTCAGGGCCACTCAAGTATAAAGCATGGACCTCTGTTTCTCAGAGTGTGGACAAGTGACAAGTTGAGCAGCAGGAAACATGTTTGTCAACATTGACCAAGTCGACCAGAACCACACAGGACGATCGGAAGGAAGCAGCCCCCGAAGCCCACTTGAGATGGTGGCCTCGGCGGCCATCCAGACCCCTCCCCCGCAATGGTGGCTGCTACCATTGGCTCAAGGTCCGCGCAAGCAGAGCGGGTGTGCTCAGTATTCGGTCATCAGCCGGTGGCTTTCCCTTCCTTCAACACCTAGAGCCCCTAGCTCCCAGAATCACGGTTTTTATTCCTTGTAACTGGTGAACCTAAGAATCATGACCCGCGGTGCAGATCACGGTACTGAGCTCGGAGCCCTGCTCAGAGGATCACACAGTACCTCGTGGGAAGCCCAGAGCACAGGTGAGAGTCCGGGAGTCTCACTGGAGCCCCTCAGCCAGGGAGGGAGTCCAGCTGATCCCACCTGGGTCAGCAGAGACTCTGGACGGTTTCCCAGCCTCTAGAAGTATCCATTAGGAAACCCCAGAATCTATCACATTTTGCTCTTTTTTTTGTTTGAACAAATTCGGTCACAGCCTGAAATGAGGAGACACATTTTAAAAATTATGAGCACATTTCTAAAAGAAGGGAAAAATCCAACTCCATAAGAAAACGTTTTTTAATCTCTTCAAAAAACTTATACTGTTTGGGGCATGGGGCGGGGCTCAGTCGGTTTAGTGTCTGACTCCTGATTTCGGCTCAGGTCATGATCTCGGGGTTGGGAGATCGAGTCCCATGTCCTGTTCCGCGCTCAGCAGTGCAGCATCTGCTTAAGATTCTCTCTCCCTCTGCCCCTCCACCCACTTGTGCACGCTTTCCAAAATAAATAAAATCCTTTAAAAAAAATCTTACGTTGTTTTAATATTATTAATCCATGATGCATCCCTCAGGACTGACCTGAAATGTCACCTCCTCCTGAAAGCCTGCCCACAAATCTGGGTTATGTGTTTTCTTACTGTGTTCCTGCATCGCTCCGTGCTGACTCCTAACGGGGCATTTATGACACTGCCCTACAATTGCTTGTTTTCCCTTTTCTGCCTCTACCTGACTATGAGCTTTTTGGGGACAAAGGGACTATGTTTTCTTCATGCAAGCAGCCCCGGAATCTGGCTCAGTGCTCAGCACAGAGCTGATGTTAATAGATGTTTCATGAACAACAAACTGAATTAAATAGGAATTGCTTTCAAGCGACACAGGGAGAGAGATCAGCCCACCAGAAATAAGTCACGGGGAGGCCGAGAGGCATTCTGCAAATGCAATGAGCTCCTTTGAGAGGAGGTAAGTCTCTTCGCCATGAGAATTTATGTAGGCGCAAAATAGCTAACTTGTCATCCATCGGTTGGTGGTCTGGACAGGATGAATTCTGAAATCCCCTCCAACTGGAAATTCTGGTATTCGAAATCTGCATTTCCTATAAATAGAGCCCTCTATTTTAATTAGCCTGCTTAGTGACTCAAAATTAGCATTTTGTTTCCTCCTAAGTGTTAAAGACGCTGCCTAGTGCTTACCCCCCTGTAGAATAGCAGGTTCCAGAAGGACACAGACAGCTTTACAAAAAAGCGTTGTTCTGAGCCTCCCCAGGAACCACATGATCCTTATCAGTTGTTAGGCAATTCAGGATTGTGTGAAGTGTCAGAATAAAAAGGTTTCTTGGATATATTTGAAATGGAAAGGCATCTTTCAGGAAATCTTTCAGGAAATGAGATGTTAGCTTAACAAGAAAACTCCTGGTCCAATGAAGAAAGAGAGGGAAACCAAATCGAATAGCTTCAGAAGTCCTTAACGTCCCCAGATGCCTTCTTCCACATTAGCACCTGTGGGCTTTGCTGCGACACGCAGGCTTCTCGTTCATGTGCCCACTGCTCTGGGTCACAAGCTGCTTCCCACTAGACATATCCGTTCATCACAAAGTCTCCAAGGGCTCCACAGATGGACGTTAGGGAGAAGGCAATATCTGTTCCCTGCATTGGGCAAATAATTTGCTTCTGAACTGCTGATCTAAATTAGAACCAGATTTGACGTGCCTGCAAGACAGGGATGTCACCTGGTGAATTCGATTTCAACTAAAATGGCATCTTCAAGAATTATCAACTGAGATGCAGCTCTTCACTGTATGCTAGAGTGAAAGGATTTGGGGGGAAAATGGCGGGGATATTGTTATTGGTTAATATGAATTTCATTCTAATGGCTAACTAATGATGGGGAGCAATTATGTACCTACATTGCTGCTCCCCTCATGGAACTGGGTGATGAAAGATTCTCTGTAGAAAGACCTTCTTTGTCATCTCAAGCACTTGGCAACTTGTCCCCTTTAGGAAGGCAAGTCTCTACAGTACTGATAGTGAGGTAGAGAGCGATTCCTCAGAGGCTAGTAAACCATCCTGACTGTTGAGAACATGGGGATCCCAGCCAGTGTCAGCTGCCTGCTTATCATACCTGTCTGGCTGGTTTTCAGTGTAGTTCCTGTCAGTTTTACACACTTCCCAAAATATGGATGAACTGTCAAGAATATTACCTGTAGACAAAAGTCAGCAAGTCCTATTTTCCTACTGACCAACGTATTTCCTTTTCAGCTACGTTCTTGCCCTAAATACAAACTTGAAATTTTTCCCTGAATCACAGAATTAAAGGTTTCCCCTGAACATCGTGGGGGTGGGGTTGACATAGGGAAAATAAGACAATTTGCTGGCTTCCAGGCAAAATGTGCCCACCATCACTTTGAATAGGAATCTCTGAAAAGGATAGCAATAGGAAATAATGTGAACATAAAGAGGAGCTGGGGAGGTAATACACGTGCATTTAATAACCTTGTACGTTTCCTCTTTATTTATTTCAAGCATCACCTGAATTCTATAAATTATACCTCTTCTCAGCCAACCATTTAAAAAACAAAATAAAAAGAAACCATCCTTTCCTTCTGGTCATGGTCTAAGGGGGCTGTCCTGAAATGTCAGTTTTCATGTTTGTGACACGTTCCCACTGCAGAGCACATTTACATTGGCAGACCACCTCAGTGCGATTAGAATGCTCTTATTATCAGGTTCTAGGACCTCCCTTCAAAATCTCAACCCAAAATTTGTATGCCATCAGTGCAACCAATAATGAGCTTTGGTGTGGGCTGGAAAAATGAGGATAGCTCTGCACCTCGACTGATTTGGTTCAGAACCAACTGAATTGTTTTCGTTTCCTTTTCCTCCAATCTGTGGGCTAAGCAGCCCTGGGGATGTAATTCTTTTCACTGACCTGGAAAATTCCTGGTACTATCAGCTTTTGAATTGGGGCTTTCCAAGAATTAGGGGAGAAGAGGAGGCTCCCAAAACATCCTCTGCTTTGGCCAGTTTAAGAATAAGCTAAGACACTGGGACCCTAGAGACCGAGGCTGGGCATATCCAGCTGCAGGACACCTTCAAAGTAAAACAATTTCTAGCTATAGGTTATAGAGCTTCCCTTTCAAAAGGGGTTTTGGAGATCTGATTCAATTTCAGAGAACATCTCGTTCCAGAAATCTCTAGAACTTCCCAAAGGCTCATTATTCCTTTTTAGATTTTCTGTCTTTCTATATGGCTTTGAACCATCTTTCCACTCATGAACACAAGTGTGAGAGAATAGTTAAGGATATGTAACTGGAATTGATTTGCTACATTTTATTATTCTGGGAAGAACAAAACCAAACCCAAACAACCACAAAAACTCTTTGGGGCCAGAAAAAATAAAATCTTCACATCACTGTACATGAGCAGTACATTATTAAAATTTGACTCTAACTTTGGAGTAGTTACATTTAAAATCTTTTCCTAAAAAGCCCTCATTGTTAGCTGTATATCCAATCACTTTTTAGTCTATTTTCACTAATGAATGTTAATTCTTAATATGCTTTTAACGATTTATATTGATATTGACCACAAAGGGAGCTGCAAGTCAGTGGGTTTTCAGACTTTGCAAAAGAAGCCCATGGTGATGACAGGAGGCAAAGTCTGAAGACTTGATGCAGTTAATTGCCTTCCACTGTGATAGTCTAATGTTGAAAAGTGTGTCTGCGGGCAGAAAGTCAGCGGACCTAGTGGAGAGAAAAGAACTCTGGGGAGTCGGGGGGGAGGCCCCTCCTGCACCGTGGGGGTCCCCCAGGGCCAATGGAGAAGCAGAGGGGACTGAGCCAGTGGACAGGGACCAAGCTCCAGCAGGAAGAGCAAGGGGGAGAGTCAGAGGCAAAGAAACAACTGTGTGGATGTGAGGAAGTAAAGTTTATGGCAGGAATTACCAACAAAAAAACCGAACCCGTGATACCCAAGAGCAGGAGATGGGGCTGGAAAGGTAAACAGCCTCCGAACATAAAAGGCCTCAGACCCATAAAATGCTGTTCCTCTCTGCACTTGAATTCTTCAACGCCTGATAAAGAATACTATTTAATCACTTTACCGCATTCAAAAGGCTTAAGAAGTTGATTCTAAATATTTTATTTAGAAGAACTTTTTAAAAAACCTATGAGCTCCCATCTCAAAGCAAGTGCTACCCTCACAGCCAATCACTTCTGTAGACTTCGACCATCTGTCTATTTGAATTGTGTTATTTCATCACATTTATTGAAAAATCAACCACTCTCTTCCAGTGTGGCTAGGCAGCAAGCCTCAATACCCAGAGTGAGACAAATCTTATTTTCTCACTAGTTTTCCAGATGCTTAGTAGCTGCCTTTTGGAATTCAAAAATTCACATCATTTCTTAAATATATTTGATGAGTATAGGGACCACAAATTAAATACGTGTAATTGGGATACCAGTCCAGCCAGCAAGGCCAGGTATGGATCTGAGAGACTAAAGCGGTGGAGGAAATGCTCTGGGCACATCTCCAACACAACGCTCTGGGCTGGCATTAACCAGCGTCTGTGGGAAGGACCTGAGCCTTGCACTGATGCAACTCCACCCTCTGTAAGGGTGTGAGGTTGGGAATTACTTCATCTCACTCGACTTCACACCTCCTTCTATAAGGCTGGAACAATACCTACCTATTAAGGTTGTTGTAAGAACAAGAATTTACAAACTGCAATGCAAGGAGCGGGGCAAGCGTGGGAACGCAACACAGGGGATTGGGGGTTTACACAGGTTCACAAACCCTTCCCACTGAGCTGCTTCAAACCCCTAGCTATTGTGAGCCAATTAATGGTAAGCCACTGGGCAACCCCAGTCTTCATGCTCCACTCACAAGACACCTCCTTAAATGGGCCCCTCCTCGTCAGCGCCAAGGGCCGTCTGTCATTTCTTGTTTCTGAATGTGAGGCTCTCGGCAAGTCAGGCCTCTGTGTGGGGGCACATTTGTTGCCATTCTTGATTAATACACTGCATTCGGTGTTTATCCCTTGGAGGACAATCCAGGCCTCTGAGCCTTCTCTTTAAAGACAATCATAGCATAATTTAAATGGAATGAGGAAAGCCAAGACTGTTTATAAGCTCTCAGAATCTCTTTTCAAAGTTAAAACATTATCATTTTTTTTTTCTGTTTAAACACAAAGATTTCAGCTTGCACTGAAGCCAAAAGGCAAGACCATCTTTACTTGAAGGGAAACCAATCCTGTAACTAGACATGGCCTCACTCTTTCAAGAGCTTATAGGTGGTTTCCTAATGGGTCCCTCAACGTGTTGGAGGCACACCACGGCATCAAGTGAGACAGAGGTGCCCAACATGCTCCCATCAGGGCCTGGAAATCCTCTGGGCCTCACAGGTTTTCCAGTGGAGGAGAATGTCCTCTATTTTCACAGGAGTTCACATGCTCCACGGCATAGCCAAGTCAGAACATCATATAGGGTTTTGCAGTCAGATGAACACGGGTCCAAGCCCAGCCCTGCTATTCACTAGTGTTGTGAACAGCTGAGCCCTGAGTTACTTACTATTCACTCATCTGCAGAATGAGCCTGTCACTGGGTGTCTAGTTCACCGGACTCTGCAGAACACAGGTTGTCAAACTAGGGCCTAGCACCTGATTTTTCACTTCCCACAAGCTGAGAATCACTTGTACATGCCCAAAAGGGAATATGTTTCCCTCTTGGTTATTTAAGTACCTCAAAAATATTCCTGATTGTAGCCCACCAAGCCTAAAATAGTCACAGTCTGGCTCTTTACAGACCACGTTTGCTGACCCCTGGTCGGGATGATGACGTAGATTGGGAATCTTCTGTAAGCACTGTATACACTTGGCACACTGAGGTGTTTAATAAACATCCCTTCTCCTCTGAGGGAGCAACCGTGACTTTGGGCAAACAAGCACTAAATTAAAACAAGATCTCTGAAAGTGCTTAGTTTCCATCACTCGTAAACTCTGTAGTATTGGAAAATTTCTTGGTCTCTCTGGAAGATCAGTTTACTTCTTTTCAAAATGAGACTATCAATACTTTTTTTGCACAGATTTTTTTTCTCAAACAAAATGGTTAATTACTCTAAAACAAATGAGATCAGCATTTTCCAGAGAGTAACTCTTTGTAAGCTTACTGTAGAAATCTTAGAAAATAAACCCACAGACGTGTATGTATGGACACCTAAGTCATTCGTTGTCCCTCTAAGGAGAATTCCTGCCACGCTAAGTTGGAATATTGCCTTTCGTTTATTCTCCCCTTTCTTCTCTTTCTCAGACTCCTACTTTGCACCCAGCCACCCTTGCAATGACACAACTAACTTCTGACCAATCTGATGTTTATGGAAGAAACCTAGGCCATTTCCAGAAAGTCTCTTTGAAGAGCAGAGAGTCAGCCTGCTTCTAATTTCCTTCCTCGGTCCTACTGGCTAAAATGCAGAGCTGACAAGTAAACTAGCTGAACCCTTCAGGACCATGAGGATGGGACACCCTGGGGTAGGGGGCAGGCAGGGGAGCCTAGAGATGGGTCAGCAGTAGGCTGGGAGTAACTTGGGTCTTTGAAAGCTTTATGGAGCCACCATACCAGCTCTAGCTGGCCTTCCTCCCCTCAGACATCTTTTACTCTTTCCTGTTTTAGTCTATCTTTGATTTTCCTATTACAAGCAATCATCTTATCTCCTCCAGACTTTCTTGGTGGTGAAGGATGGCTTGAAATAGACCAAACTGTTACCTGTGATTTCTCCTGGGTGGTAGGGTTAAGTGGACTGTGTAATACTCCGATGCTTTCTTGTATTTTCTCCATCCTCCACAGTGGATAGATGATGACCGTGCCACCAGAAAAGTCTTCATCTTAGGGTCAAATTATGGAAGTACTGAGGATTTCACAGAATATGTAATACCTAAAAAGAAGGCCTTGTCCCACTCAAATATTCCTAAGAACAGCAGTAATTGGCACAGATCAGTCTCTGCTAAGTTCTATCACTGATGTTCATTTTGACAACCAATATACTGTTAGAAGATGGAAATGTCTGGGGGAAAAAAAAAAAAAAAACCTCAGTCGATAATGGTTTTGGATGCAGATTGGCTAATGGAACTGGTAAGAAAAAGAGGCAGAAAAATTTAACACAGATTTAGTAATTATTCCTGGGGGTATGATCTCATGGTCGAAAGTGCAGAATGTCATACAAACAGCTTTTTAAAGATCACTTGAAAAGCAATTTAATAAATGATTACACTGTGGAGATTCACAATTTGACCAGAACAGGACTAGAAAAGAATAAATGAGCCAACTTTCCTAATATCAGTGAATGTGCACCTGTGGCCTGGAATGAAATTTAAAATACAACATTGAAGAGGATTAAAGAAAGCATAGTATCTTTAACAACCCCACAAACCACATGGTCTGGAAAACCACCAAATGGCTGGAAAAGTAGCTATAGGGAAGACACAGCTGATCAACAGATGCAAGTCGCCTCAGAGAGTCCCAATCCAAGAGGGTTTGCCCATAATGGAAAGTCCGGAGGGAGTGGAGAGAGGTTATATGGTGAAAGCAGGACATCTCCCAAAGAAAAGCAGATTAGTCATCAAATCCACTGTAGTGAACATCCCCCGGCACCTGCTTTCCCAATAAAACGTTACATCCTTTCCCAAAGTGGTCACCATGTGCACATCAGCATTTAGGAATAAAGTACTGTAGAATGCAAGGGGGCCCGGAGAAAGCTGGGGCCATCAACACTAGGAGTTTTTTACTATAGTATCTTCAATGGGCCTTACAAGCTTTGTGTTACCCTTTCCCCCCACTTACTGGAACAAGGCAGAAGTAAAACTGACCTAAGACACCACTCTACCCCACATTACCAGGAAAAATTCCCAAACAGACTGAAAAGTTGAAATAATAGGATAATGAACATCCACATACCCACCATCTAGATTTAATCATCGTTATTATCTATGTTTTTCCATCGATGTATGTATGTGTCCATGTGTAAGTGTAGGTCTTTATGTGCATGTGTGTATATCATTAGGAAATAAGTTGCAGATATAATACTTTGTATCTAAATCCTCAAGCCTGTGTCTTCTAGGGTATATAGGTTCTCTTACATAACCATTAAGATGAATTCTCTAATATTACTCCGTATGAAACTTAGGTTCCAATTTTCCTGATTGGCCCTGAAACGCCTGTCACAGATCTGTTCTTCCTGTCACTAGAGTCCATCAGCTTCATGCAGGTGGTGGTTGGCAGCCTCTACGACAGTCACCAGTGATCATCATTCTCTGGTCTTCATGTCATCATGCAATCCCGCCACCTTGGCCCCTCACGTGGAGCTGGGCTTACCAAATCACTTCCGAGGACAAGAATACAGAAGTGGAAGGATGTCACTTTTGAGATTAAGTTATAGAAAGGCCAGGAATTCTGCCTTGGTCATTCTCTGTTCACTCAATCACTTGCCCTGAGAGAAGCCAGTGACCATGTTGTGAGGCAGTGATGTGGAAATGTTCACACAGGAAGGACCTGAGGCCAACCAACAACCACGTGAGGAGCTTGGAAGCCATTCCTGTCCCATTTCCCTCATCCCCCAAGGGGGACTCCAGATGAGCCTGTAGCCTTGGCAGGGGCTTGGCACCTCAGGGGACAGTTTTAGTCAGATGCACCTGGGTCAGCTCTACCCTATTTCTCACCTGCGAGAGCTAGGGGATAATAGATGTGTGTTGCTTTCAACCACGACATCTTGGTGTAGTTTGTTATGCTGCACTTGATAACTAACACAGATTTCACTCAACTGTTATGCCCCTTTAGTTTCTCCTCATGTTGAAGAGTCCCCTCAACACTTTTTTCCTTACATGAATATTTTGAAGGGACCAGGCCAGTTTTCTTATTGCATGCCCACATTACCATATGCCAGTTTGACCATCTCCTTGGAGTGTCATTCCACGTTCCTACATCCTTGTACTGCCTAGAGACTGAAAGTTATGTCAAATGGCTTCTTTACAGTTTGGCATTATTGGCAGGGGACTTCATATTGCATCACCTCAAGAGCCATCCTCTGTCAACTTGTTCTACGATTAGAGATGCTAATCTTAGTGCTATCTATAAAGGGGCAACCACCATTTTGCTATTGTCAAGACGGTTCCTTCCTTTGTCATTAGTGAGTGATTGTTCACCACACCTCTGGAGTCTGCATCCTCTCTCTACTCAGTAATGCATGGAGAACTCCATCAGTCTAGAGAAAAGCACCAGGAACAATGAACCAGTTGAATGGCTTTTTTGTCAAAAAGCCATAATCAGTATGTTAAAACATGTCTAGTCTTTTTCACATATGGATTAGGAAATATACTTATTGGGTGAAGAATAACACTTCTTATGATATGCGCAGGTCAACTAGGATGAAGGTTTTGACCACTGAGCCTTCTAAACCACTGTGGACATTTACTCTTCTTTAACATCTTGTTGTCATTTATTTTATCTACAGATGTGAAAACATGCACGGTTGAACATTTTCAGAAGAATAAAATGAGAAGACATCACTGAGTTTTCCAACAACTAAAATATATTCTTTAGATACTGAGAAGTGGTGGCCCACAGGCTTAAAGTACAACATCACCATCATTTTATAAGCTCTCATCATCACAAACAAAAAGCTTCTCCGGTATCCAGAGAAAGCCTATGATTTTTCTGGGTTTTTTGTTGTCTGATTAGATGTGATCATTTGATTCCAAGCTTCCTTCACTATTTCAGAAATTAGAAAGAAAATAGAAAAATCAATGTTCACAGATAGCCTGAGACCGAATCAGTTTCCTATTCCCCAGGATAACACTTTGCAGTTAGAAGGCAGTAAGACCGTGAAAGATAAAGTGATATATTTTTCTTTTCGAATGTAATCACTGCGCAGAACCATCATGATCTCCTTGTAGGTGTTCAAACGGGATTTTCAATTTCCATCCTGTAGACATAACAGCCACTGTTGCACAGTGATGAACTGCATCTAGACCCAGGAGTTAATAAGCCCAAGTTGGAATTTAGCAAGTCATTATTTCTAGCAATTAAGAGTACAAAAAACATAGTATTTTTTTAAAGAGAATTTTATTTAATTTATTTTTTTAAGATTTTAATTATTTATTTGACAGAGACAATGAGAGCACAAGCCAGCGGAGCAGCAGGAAGAGGGAGAGGGAGCAGCAGACTCCCCGCTGAGCAAGGAGCCCCAATGAGGGGCTCGATTCTAGGACCCTGGAATCATGACCTGAGCTGAAGGCAGATGCTTAACCGACTAAGCCACCCAGGTGCCCCCAAAAAGATCTCCACGGAAGGATCCTCAAATACACAATCATATGCTCCCTGGAACCATCCTGGTGCCCTTATACCGGTTATTATTGATACTTAGCCATGATTGAGGTTCATGACGGGTGTACTCAGTTCAGTTCTCTTTGGGACTGAAAGTTAGCCAAACACTGCAGAAATAAGTGACCTTTCATCTTGGGAGGATTTTTCATAGTTTCTGTTTATTTGTAGGAGGATTCTGTCCGTTGGTGAGGATAATGGAAATGTTGTATAGAATCAAAGAAACCGAATCGTTAGGGCCAATAGCTGAATGCTGCCAGAATCCACAAGCACAGGGTTTTGTTCTACTTCTTTGCCCTGAATATTTTAGGAAACGCTGCTTTGCTGATGTAGCCTTAATGTTTATAAACAAGTTAAAACAATTCATCAGTCATCACGGAAAAACTAATTATTTCCCTTAGTGCTAATGGACTGCGCAACACAGAGGCTGTCTCTCTCAGCACCACTGCTGTCATGCCTTATTTTTTTCCTCGGGGGAAACTAAACTTCTTACTGCAAGTTTATTCAATTAATCTTCTCCTACAGGCAACAGAAAGGATAAAATCTTTCTTCTCCAGTCCATTTTGCCATACTTAAGATGAAAGGGACTTCTCAAATCATCCAATTTCTCTCCCTTTTGATAACAAGTGGGGAATACAAAGAGAACACTGCCTTTCTTTCTCTATATTCTGTTTCTGGAAAGCAAGGACCCTGGCTCACGGTTCCGTCTTTTTAGAAAGAACCCCCTTCCCAGTGACACAGAAACCACCGATGGGCAGTCTCGTTTATCCAGTGCCCTTCCTCCAGATGAGAAAGGCCTGGGAACTCATCCAGTTGATGGGAACACATAATTGGCCTCAGGTTTCAGCCATTTTGAAGGCCTAAGTCTTTAAGTAAATTCTACTGAAATTGAGATTTTGCTGTGGGCTTAACCCTCATCAGCACTTCCACAAACGTACATTTAATTGAAAGATTCTTGGTTCCCAAAGGGAGCAGTTAATTGATTTTTCTTTTGCTGTCTATAAGAAGAGAATCTCAAGAATTTATACACAAAGTAGGTTCTAGGCAAAGTTAAACTGGCTTTGTGTATGAAGCCCTTCACCTCCTTTGTGGGAGTTTCTAAAAGCTGCATTTAGAGTGATGTGCCATGGGATTATACTCATATTGACCCAGATCATTCTATCTGGTCTGCAGTGTCACAGACCACAATCTAAGCCACGGTGTCCGTTGAGTGTCTCCATCTACTAGCCTGGTAAACTCATCCAAGACAGAGATGATGAGACAGACAACGCATGAGGGGTCATAAATACACAGCTTCCCCTTATTGTCAACTCTTTACACACTGTTCTAGAACCACACCCCCGAATGAGCATCAGGATTCCCGTCCTGTGTTTGTGGACTCTTTCATCTGCATTTCTCATCCTCCATCCAACTGCTGAAAAATCACAAATGAAGCTCAGACTTCGGGTCTTCAGTCTTGAGATTTCAGGGATGGAACAGTTTTGAGCCTTGATGACAGACCCTTCCCAAGTTTGTCTGTTTTCCCCACAGGCCACTCCCTTCCTACGCACCCTGCTAGACTAATTCTAGAAATGCATAGCTAGAACCCTGACACCTGCTCAAAAATTTTTCCTTTCTTCACATTACCTACAAAAATGAGGTCTGATTCCTCACTTTGCAATTTCCAGGGTGGAATATCAGAGCAGGCATCTGGTAGGCTGGTGACAAACGTGTCAGGCAGCCACGGCAGACAGGGGACACTGGCAGAGCAGACTGCGGGCTGGCGACATGAAGCATCCTCCACTGGCTTCATTTTCTGGTCTGTTCTTTTGCATAGACTCTCCCTTCACCTGAAATGCTCTTATTTCGGGTCCCACTGCAAAAATCCTCTTTCAAATTCAACCTGATTTTCCTTTCCGGTTAGAACACCTACTGCACATTTTGTTCAGCTCAAAACATTTGTTTTCTTCTTACCTTGTGGTCTCTTTGGTCCTGCCTCATTACCCCTCTGATTCTCAAAGATCAAGCACAGAGGGAGCAAGAACTTGGTAGAACCGAATCTGGCAAAAATCATGCAGGTGGGACTCTGTGATTTCCAAAATCTAAAACCCCTTGGTTGGTCTGTGTGTAATTTGCCTAATCAATTTCTACTCTGTGCAGAAAGCGTGGATGGGTGTCCCATTTCTGGCAGTCTGACCCATTTACGGCACTAGCAATGAAGATCAAGGCTACAGTGACCTATTCCTCAGAATCAGTCAGCAATCTTTCGTGGATGGAAAGGAGAGTCTGAAAACTCAATATAAGGGGAAATCATGTTGACTATACCAATTAAAGCTCTAAGGACTGGGGAAGGTCTTCTTTCCAAATTATATCTGCTACTCAGATGGTAGTTCCAAACACTGAACACCTTGTCTTCCAGTCACATTAAATTAGGCATTAAGCTACCGATACAAACACTTATGTATTTGATTGATGCCATGCCTCTACCCACACAAGACAGAGGACACTTTATAATACCAAAACACAAAACTAAAAGAAACTTATCAAAATTAATTTTTCAGAGGGGAAAAATACCTAAAGGACTCCTGGCATTAGAGTTCCTGATGGCACATTACTTTTAAAACTACATTTCTCTCGACCGAGGCAATAATGAAATGCAGTTCTCCATAGCTGAATAAAGTATTCATGCTCATCAGGAAACATGACAAATATTATCCCAGTACTGAATCTTAGAAGGAATTCATTGCATAGAACTAAAAAATCTGGATAATCTAATGGTTTATCTGACTACAATCCTTATAACAACTAGAGAAGGGATATTTAAAAGCATCTCAACATCTCTATAGAATGCTAACACTGTCCAGACATATTGCACATTGATGCCCTAACTATTCCAAGACAGAATTCAGGAGACCTAATGAAACGGCTAAGCAACACTGAGCCCTAACCTGTCTCTCTCAAACATCAATTGTTTCAGAAAACTTGCAACAATCTCCAGGTAAAGTAAATTCGAGGATAGCTTCTCTGACATGTGTTGGAAGTGTCAAGAGTTGATATTGTTGAATACAGAGGTACACTCAAATTTCATATTGGATAAGAACACAGTAGAAATGACCCTTCCACTGAGAAAATTTGGAAGCTCCATGGCTTATGTTAAAATTAGCTGCGTGGGTTTGAAATGAGCTGCTAGCTCAAGGTTATCCCTTTATGTTTGAAGGGGATTCCATTGTTAGGTTCAACCTGGTGTCATACAGAAGAAATGGATATAATTTATTGTGTAATGAATTCCCATTTTTTAAAAAGATTTTATTTATTTATTTGACAGAGATAGAGACAGCCAGCGAGAGAGGGAACACAGCAGGGGGAGTGGGAGAGGAAGAAGCAGGCTCATAGTAGAGGAGCCTGATGTGGGGCTCAATCTCATAACACCGGGATCACGCCCTGAGCCGAAGGCAGACGCTTAACCGCTGCGCCACCCAGGCACCCCTGAATTCCCATTTTTTATAAGCATGTAGCACTAAAGATTTAGTATCATTTCAAAAGTTCCCAAATTTTAAAAAAGAATATTAACCTAAAGCTGCAGTGAAAAACATAAATAAAGCCCACTTTAGTATGAAACACACTGCAGAGCTATAAAAACTTAATTTTTTTCCTTTCCATAATAATCAGCCACTTAATAACTATACTAAGGATGAAAAATGTATTTAATCTTTTAATGAGGCTTTGGTAGTAGCATTTCTCCTTTAAGAACATAGTTCACTTTCATATGCTATACTAGAAAGGATATTTTTAATAAAGTCTAGCTTTCAGGGTTTTCTGTCCTCATTTTATCTGGTTTTAAGAAAGTGGTTCTCAAAGTCTTTCATCTCAGGACTCCTTTACACTCCTAAAAATCGAGGAACACAAAGATTTTTTTGTTTATATGGGTTATATCTATTAATATTTACAATATTTGATAGTAAAACAAAAAAAGCACAAAAATATACAAGCATATATTCTATTAGCTATTTTAGCCTCTGGAAGACTCCCTTGTTGTGCCCACTGAGGAAATGTAAATTAAAACATACCTACATTCTTGAGATTGGATTTTTTTGAGCCAAGTTTCTGTCTTAGCTTTCTCTTCTACAAACCCATCCTCCAATTCGCTGATTTGTTCTTCTGCCTCATTCACCCTGGCCATCAGAGCATCCAGTTTAGACTGCATTTGATTCATAGTATTTTTAATTTCTGCCAGATTCGCTCTCATTTCCGCCCTTAGAGAGTCTATATTCTTGTTAATATTTTCGTTAATATTTTTTTTCAAGTCTACACATCATCTTGACCATTGTTGCTCTGAATTTCATTTCTGATAATTTGGTTACATCCATATCCATTAGTTCTGTGGCAGAGGCCACAGACTCATTGTCTTTTCTTTGCTGGGGGGGATTTCTCCTTCTCGTCATTCTGATGAGGAGAGGTTGCGGGGTTGTCCAGAGCCCAAATTATTGACTGGCACCCAGGCCGTTCGCCCTTCTTTTATAGGGATCTTAGGGATGTAGACTTCTTGATTTTTCAGCCTGCTTTCTGGGGGAGGGGACTGCCGCGCCGATACTCAGGCAACCCTGTTTGGGTAGAGTCTCCGTGTCCCCTGCGAGGGGGGATGGGGATGGGCACTCCCTGAGCCAGTATTTCCAGGCTTTTGTTCTCTGGCGGCTTTCCCTGGTGGTTTGCTGTGCCTGTTCTGAGAGTCAGAGCAGCAGTAGCCGAATCCCAGCCTCTGTCTCAGAACAGAGGGATCGCGGCCCGTTCTCCACTGATGTTCTGGCCACTTTAACTCTCTTTCTGTTGGTGCTGCTCAACCCTGCAGCGTCCAGGATGTGCGCCCCACAGCCGGTGTCCCAGCCCTCACTTCCAGGGCCCCACGTCTCTGTCCTTTGTGTTTCTAACACCGCCAGCCACAACTAATGAATCATTGAACTTTACATCAAAAACCAGGGATGTACTGTATGATGACTAACATAATGTAATAAAAAAATATTATTATTGAAAAACAAAAAACAAAAACAAAACAAAAACAAAAAAACAAAAAAACAAAACAAAAAAAAACCACACCTGACACAATATCATTATGAACATGGTTTTGACTTCAATGATCTTCCTACAGATTGTCAGGATGCCCAGGAAAAACCATATCGTACTTTAAGAACCACCAGTTTAGAAGAACAACCAGTAATGACAACAACAACAAAAGCCACAAGCAAAATAACCATGGGCCCAAAGCAGTCTACACTCCAGGCAGGCACCCATGTCCCTGGGAAGGGTGCAGCAACTTTACGCACAGCACAGGGAAGGCGCGGGGCTGGCTACGCTGGAACGATGCACAGTCAACAGCCCAAGACCTTTCTACATTTTATTCTAGACTTAGGAAAACTTCACTCTCATGTAGTTTACACAAGCTCCAAAACTGGACCAGGAGAAACCGGTGGCACTCGGCTCATAGGGAAAGGCCATCGTGGTTCACTGTATTATGTATTATGTATTAGAGTCACCCCATCTGGCAACTGGGGATTCCTTTAAGATCCATGGGACGCAAAGATCCCTCACAGTGGAGATCCCGTGCATGACTTATGTAAGACATTCTATGAAGCTGATGAAGGAAACATTACTGATTTTATTTTTATTCTACCTTTTCAAAAATCTTATTTTCTCTATGTTTTAGTTCAGTTGTACATGTATTTATAAAGGCATCTATATTATATGAAATACTAAGTATATAGTGGGCGGTATGCTAAAATTTTTTGTTAATGGGCTGTGCACTCAAAATGATTTGGATACTATGTGATACTCTGTTTTATTAAAATGTGTTAGCCAGATGAAATTAACAAGATTAAAAATACCAAATGTTGGTGAGGATCTGATGGTGAGGAAAGAACAAACTTCTTTCCTATCGTTGGTGGGAGTGTATATTAGTTGAGATACTATGGAAAATTATATGGCACGATCTCTTATACATATCTCTTCTATGGATCAAGTTTTAGTCTAAGGCAGGTGTGTATGTGTGTGTGTGTGTGTGTGTGTGTGTGTGTGTGTACACACATGCATGCACACACTCAAGAGAAATGAAGACCAACATTCACCAAAAAAGATGGTCAAGAATGTTTCCAGCAGCTCTATTTATAAAAGCTAAAAGGTGGAAAAAATCGCAAAGATTGTTTTCATTAAAATGGATAAATTATGATGTATTTATAAATGGGAATGCTATGGGCTGGTGATGGGTAGTAAGGAGGGCACGTATTGCATGGTGCACTGGGTGTTATACGCAAGTAATGAATCATCGAACTTTACATCAGAAACCAGGGATGTACTGTATGGTGACTAACATAATATAATAATAAATAAATAAATAAATAAATAAATGGGAATGCTATAGACCAATTAAATGGAGTGAACTATTGATACACACACCAGAAGGGGCGGGGGGGGGGGGGCGGAAACCTCTCCCAGATAGGACGTTGAAATAAACCAAACACAGAGGAATACATACTACATGAGCCCATTAATATGAAGTGGAAAAAAAGCAAAATTAATCTGTGATGGCAGAACTCCAAATAACGGTTATCCTTCACAGAGGAAATTAACTGGGAAGGGCACAGGAGAGCCTTCCAAACAACTCAAAACATCTTACGTATCTTGACCTGGGTGTCGGCTATGTGAAAATATAGATCTGTAAGCATACATCGATCTGTACTTTTAAGATGTGTGCACTTCACAGTGCATGTAATATACTATTTTTAAAAAATGTTAGGCCCAAATTAGGAAGTGTCCAACTTAGTTTCTTCTTCCATCAAAACTACAGAAGATCTGGGGAAATCTTTAAGCTCCTGAAAACCTAATGTGGAAAATAGGCGTTTAAGACCAACCCGTAAAGTTTCCTTTCTAAAGCTGTAAACCCATCTCACTGCTCTCCAGGATCTTTCCCTGGTGTGGACCATTTCCCACTGTCCAGACATAATCTGATGAGTCCCCGCTCTGCGCTCATAGCAGGTGTATGCGAGGAGGCTGACCTTTATCCTGATGGTCTTTGTTAGCACCTGTGCCCTATCCCCTGGCATCCCAGAACTAAGCTCTCTAGACTCAAGCCGAGAAGTACGTTGCTACAGAAGAGAGCAAGGAAAAGTTTAGAAAGTCTTAATATTAAATAACATAGAAGGGTGTAATGTGACATTAACAGCAACATTAAAAACCATGTATATGATCACGAGCAAAATTAGGCAAAAGTTTCACATTAATAGAAAAATACTAGGAGAAAGTCCTCAAATGCTGACATCACACACCTTCGGAAAATGGCATGACAATTCTTTTTCCCATTTTTTAGAACTTTAAAAATAAAATGTGTGCTTCATGTTATTAATAACAGTTAAAAAAGAGAATTTGAAAGCCCATGACTACTTGAAACTACACCTCAATTTCCATGAGTAAGATGCTTTTAATTCTCAGTGATTAGGAGTTTATTCTTGACTTCAGTTGTCCCCAAGTTATGGCTTTTCCTTGGTGTTTCAAGAGATTTTGCTAAAATGATATTCCAATCATTCTCTGTCTGAAGCAGAGACCCCAGGCTTCGCATCAACTCCAGATCTGCCCTTTTGTGCCTGGGTGGCTGTTAGGACTTGGCTGGTTTGAAATCTGGCTCCTTCGTCCATATCTCATTTCAGTCACAGGGCCACTTACTCCCCTAGACTGTACTGTTCTCTCCCCACACCCCAAAACACTACCTCTATTCTAGCTTGCTCAACTTCACCTCTGCAGAGACCAAATTCACAGGTGTTGGTGAGAGCGACAGGTAAGCCACGTGAGACCAGCACAGGACTGTAGGCAGGTCGGTGAATCAAAATTGTGTGATGTACAGAAACACAGACATTAGGGAACTTGATTGGAGGGATTTATGGATGCCATGATTTCTAGATGTCTAGAGAGCAGACATCCAGGGCTTGAATAAAATACATCAGAAGTATGGCTCAGACAAAAAGATCAGGGGCGGAAAAAAAAAAAAAAAAGCCAGAGTTCTGAAGTTCTCCAGGTCTAATCTATAGTATTACTGTACGACTGTTAATTCCAAAGTCTGCTTTAAATAATTCTGTCTTAATTTGAGTTTAAGAACCCTCTTATGTAAAGATAAAGGCTGCCAGGTGATCTTCAGAAAAAGAGAGTAAGGTGCACTGTCCTAGAAGTCCATAGCCAGTGGAGTGGGCTACCTTCCCAGTGAGCTAGGGCTTCCCCAAAGAGTCCTTATAGAATCCAAAGAAGGAAATCAATGCCCTACCTAGGATACAGTGGAACTATAGTCTAAAGTGGAGTTATTTTCACTTTATTTCTTCATCAACAATTAAGACTTCTGAAATAAAATGTTTGATTACTTGGATTATTTTTTAAGAAAATAGGATATTTTTATAAATATTTTTATAGAAGTATATAAATATTTTTATAGAAATATATAAACATTTTTATATATAAATATTTATATTTTATAAAACAGTTGGTATAAGGAGATTGGTGTAAAATTTATATGGAAAAGAACTATTTAAAGAAGTCAGGCATGTACATAGATGTTAGAGCAATCGAACAAGGGCTACAAAGAACACATGTTAGTGATAGGAAAACAGCTCTTCTGAAAACCTTGCTTAGAAAAACAAAAAACAGAAAAAAACAGGCTATCTCTTCTCTATTAGAGAGCATCACACTGAAGTAAAAAACCTGTTCAGTGCTGGAGACCCCGCCCCCCCCCCAACAAGCTGTTAGGATTCTGCAGATCAGAACTGGGGTCAAAAGGGTGAAGTTGGGCTGAGCTATCTTCATTCGTCAGGCAACATACCTCTAAGCTGGGCTAAATAAACATTTTCTAGGGGAGACTCCAATTTCCACAGATTTACCCAATACAAAAAGCTAGTTTGTATGTGTTTATGCATATAAAAAAACCTGGTTTGGGCTAATCCTTCAAGTCTAACGTATAGAATTCTTGATTTTGCCAAGTGGTTCAATCATTACTACTAAATACTTAGCACAATTTTCACCTAGCGCGACAAGGGTCTGAAAGGACTATTTTTAACATCGCGAATATACTGGTTTAAATAAAAAAACAAAAACAAAAAACACACATCTTGATCATATGTTGTACCTAACCTTTACCATTAAGATAATTTTTAAGAATTCAGAATTCTCTGGAATTAAAATCCTTGAATTGCTATAGTTTTCTCGTATTGCACTAAATCTTGGCCATGTTTTAGATCTACTCGTGGATTTGATTTCTCTTGGAAAGAAAAATAAAACAAATCTCTGAAGGCTACTTTCATGTGTCTGTGTTTGTACCACATACCAGAGCACTTAAGGAGTTTTTCCCAAACATGGAATACGTTGTTTACCCATTGGGCCCCATCCAGTCAAATGGGAAAATAAAATTCATTTAATTCCTTGGAAAGTACGGAATCACTTTAAAGTCTCTGTATATTTATAGGAAAACTCAAGTCATGCTGCTCAGATGGAATCGTCCTAGGCTTCAGTATAAACAGGCCATCACTTACGGTATATATCCAAGGTAAACTTTAAAATGGCATGCTTATCAGGAGCTTTCTAAGAAACAAAAAATCTTCCTCTGCTTTTAAGTGGTTTAAAACCTCAAGATTCATATGCGGACGGATGATCACACACACACACACGCAAAACCATGAGGAACTTTTTGCAATGTTCCAATGCGTCACAAAATACATTTCCAGCAATTTGAGGGGCGGTTACTTATACTTGCAGTGAATTTTCCGCAAGATCCTCAGTAGACATGTCCATTCTATTAGAGAGAAGAAACTCTAAATACTGATCTACTGATTTTTCTGATATTACCCCTTTGAAGGAAGTTGGCCTTATGTGATGAGGAGAACAAGGACGTTGGGAGTGGGCCCGATCTGAAATCTGGCTGGGTGATGGCGGGAATGTTGTTCATTTTCATAACGCCAGTCACCTCCTCAAATCAAGTGGGGAGAACACCAGCTCCCTCAAAGGAGCTCGTCAGAATCAAGTGAGAAGATGTATGTAAAGTAGCAGGTGCAGCCCATTCCGTTCTTGTTTATGTTTTCTCCCTGATTTCCTCTGCTGCTATGCAAACACTCTCACTGTGGGGGAGTGTTCACAACTCAGCCCCTATTTCTGGCACCAAACATCATGCCAGGTGCTCCCTCTGATGGCTTGCCTTTCCTTCGCACCCTCCACGAGCCAGAAAAGCAGGCCAGTCTGGTTTGGAGATGCCCGTACTGCTCAACAGCTCAATGCTCAGCTTAGGAGTTCACCTTGGTAAAGCCTATGAGTAAATACATGAATGATTAACTTCATTCCAAGCCAAAACCCAAACCCACAGCCAACTCAAAACAGGACCTACGATGCACATTCCACTTCTTGCTTTTTCTAAGCAAACTGATGTTCTCTCCTCTTCCCAGGATGGATCCGATGGCAAACTAGGACACTCTGTTGAAGTTACCCTGATATTTAACTGCCCCTCCATGGCGTTTCCTCATCCCTTCTCCAGATTCTTGGATTCCTCTTCAACTGCAGGGAAGGAGATTTCTCTATCAGGTGGAGAAAGCCAGGTGGCTGGATTTCTTCATTTCCCCAGTCGCTCGTGGTGTCCTGAACCTGGTCATTGCAGAATCATCTCCGTATGGAAAAGGGCTCCCTCTCAGACACGCCCAAGTAGGCTCAGTGTGAAAGATACAGAAATGAAATGAGCCTAGTTCCAGGAATGATTTATAAGGTTCAAAACTACAACAAAATGGCGGAGCACCAAACTTTGCCACAATGCTTTAGCTTCGTACCCTCCAGGTGTTGAGAAACTATCCTCAGGGACAGGGGGATGGAAAGTCAGCCTACTGTCCACAAAGGGACTCATGCCTGCAAGCCCAGGCTCCACGAGAGCCCAGAGAAGTCCCTCAGCTAAGTCTCATATTTCCGAAGCCCGAGCAAGATAATCTGTAGGAGATTCATTGTTTGACTTCAATGGGAGATTTTAGCCACAAACACCGTGATCGAGTATCCTATCATTTGTAAGGATCAGAAAGAATTTACATATATGGAGGGGAGCATGCTATAGAGGACATGTGTGAAATTTTTATAATCAATATATTATACCCAAATATCAAAGATTACACTTTTTTTCTTTTTAAGATTTGAGAAGGAAAGAGAGAGGGGGCACATGAGCAGGAGGGACAGAGAGAGAATCTCAAACAGACATGCTGAGCGAAGAGCCTGGCGCGGGGCTCCATCTCACGACCTAGATGATGACCTGAGCCAAAACCAAGAGTCAGAGGTTTAACTGACTGAGCCATCCAAGTGCCCCTACATTTCCTTTTTTAAAAAGAATCAATATGGAGACATTTGTACAAATGCTCAAGGACATCACAAAATTAAAGATCATTTTTACAGTTTTCTCCCCCCTGGTGTCATCTTTAATGAGAATGGATCTGCTACCACAGCATGGACCGAACAGGCCGACAAACATGGGGGGACGCAGTGCTTCCTTGTTTATTCCCTGCGTTATTTCCCTTCAAATTAGAACTGTGCCGGCTTTGCCAGGCTAAATTCTGATGCAGGTTTCACCACCTTCCAGAAAAGATCTATTAAAGCTTAGGAGCTTAATAGGTCTGTAACTTCTGTAAAATTAAAAAATAAAGTCTAAAATCCCTAAAACTATTCCCACAGGAGCCTTCTTTTACCATCTCTCCCTGTAAATGATAGGAGGAAAAATCTGGGGAAAGTGGGATCCTGATTTCGATGTTCCACAAATATCTCAAGTTCATTAGACAACATTGTTCCTTACATGATTCGTGCCCCCAAAGTAGGATCTGGATTTCTTCAGGCTAACGTATACCAAAGATACAGTCAGTAAATGTCCAAATAGTCCGATTCCTCAAGAGATCACAGAACACAGCATTAGCAAGACCAGGTCTTGCTTAAAGACCACCACCTGCTCTTGAGACACTCGGGCAAGAGACAGAAAGGAACCCAGGCCAGATAGCCCACTGCCTGAATGTCTGACACCAGGAGATGAGGATGCTGAGCTCTTGGTCATGTACTATCTGTTTGAGAAATGATGGCACCTGCTTCCATACAGGTGGTGGCTTTCCACACAATGGAAGGCCCCTCCACGGAGTCTGTGCAAGTCTAGGACACCATCCCTTTCATTCACCATTGTTCCAAGTGACAGCTCTTAAGATATCAGGGAGCATTTATTTCTGAGAACATACCCTTGGGCGGGGGTGGGAAGGGGGTAAGAGCAAACAAAGGATTGCTGAGGTTTGAGTGAAGGGCACTATTAGAAAAGTACAATGAAGAGGAAACCCAGGTACACCAAGGACAAAGTCAATGAACTGCCCAAATCTCTGGGCAAAGTAAACGTCAGTTTGCTGAGAAGAGCAACAATGTGTTAGACCTGATATTTGAGTAGCCTGCAGCTCCAGAACCAGTATGGCATAGTTTCGGAGTACTGGTTCTGAAGCTATGGCCTCTACCCATGACTAGCTGTGGAACTATAACTCCATGGCCTCAGTCTTCTTATCTGTAAGATGGAAATTATGTTAGCACTTATTTTATAGATTTTTGTTGAGGATTAAATGCATCGAGTGTTTTGAACACTGCTTGGCACCTACTCAAACATTTATATCTTGTTTCCTAATTATAATCCCTCATAGTGGGAGGATCCCCTATTTTTTGCTTGGTAAAAACCGACCTTAAGTTCAAAGAAACTTGCCAAAGACAACTTACCTATAAGTGGTGAAGCCAAAATTTAAACCAGCACTTCTCATAAGTCAAACACTTAAAATATTTGAAATATGTAGTCTACCTTCATCGTATGTCCTAGCTCAGTGATTCTCCAAAAGTAGCTCCCAGATTAACAGCAGGAGCATAAGCTGAGAAATTGTTGAAAATGTGAATTTTCAGGTCCCACCCCTCATCTGTCGTGCAAAATTAACATGGCCAGTACAGCTGTGCACAGCTCCTTTCTCCTATGGGGAGTAGGACAACTTTAGCAGGGCCATTACAGAATATCCTAGAAGAATGAATAAATCATGGGAATGAAAGTTACAGCACAGGGAATATAGTCTATGATACTGTAGTTGTGTTGTATGGTGACAGATGGGAGCTATGCTTGTGGGGAGTGTAGTATAATGTATGGAGATGTGGACTCACTATATTGTACACCTGAAACTAATGTGTGTCAACTATATTTCAACAATAATAAAAAAATTTAAAAGAAATCCAAATATCCCAGAAGAATTGTGAAACACCAGAAAGGGCATTTAATAAAGACTGTGGACAATTTTACCCTGGAGATTTTTAACAGGAGACAGCTGACATTGTAAGACAGCTGAATTTCCAATTTTCCTGGGAGCAAAGAGCTGAATCATTATAGAGTCAATTTTCCATGTGACATCGGGCGACTCAACCAATCTGGGCCTCAGTGAGCAAAGTCAGTGTTGTCTCCTATCCCTTACTACAATATATTCTACTCTGTGAACTCTAAACAAACATACCCCCCGACTACTTTTATAAGTATGATGTCAAATAAAATATGCATCTCAGGAGTAAGGTAACTTGTTGAATAGAGTTACAAGAAAATGAAATTATTTTGTTTTCAAATTAGATCAGAGAAGGAAAATTTGCAAGGGTTTTAGAAATCTCATTCCAAGATTGAAAGTAAAAACATGTTGAGTATGGGCGGGGTCTACATGATTATCAAATTAGTTATATAAGTAAGGTACCTTTGTGGAGAGGGGAAAAAATATTACTAACCCACTCCATGTTAAGTTTGCCATAGCGAGAAGCTTCCACTGGAGTGCACGCCGGGAGCCTGAGTCTACGGATGGCACAACTCTCAGAATGGGAATTCAGAACCCAAGTTCTAGTCTGAGCTGGGTCTACCTAAACGTGAGCTTATTTTGCTTGAGACTCTGTTGTTTCACCTGTAAATGGTGCACAGGGATTAAGCTACATCCTATCTTAGATTTTTCTGAATCTGATTTTTTAAGATTTTTTTTTTTTTTATTCGACAGAGATAGAGACAGCCAGTGAGAGAGGGAACACAAGCAGGGGGAGTGGGAGAGGAAGAAGCAGGCTCATAGCGGAGGAGCCTGATGTGGGGCTCGACCCCAGAATGCTGGGATCATGCCCTGAGCCGAAGGCAGATGCTTAACCGCTGTGCCACCCAGGCGTCCCTGAATCTGATTTTTTAATCCTCCTTGATCTGTCAGACCACAGAGGTGAAGACCCATCATCGCGCAGGCCCCTGCTGGTGGCAGGGGTGGCAAGAACCACCAGGAGATTAACATGTAAAGCAATGAAAGAGACGTTTCGGGATGTTTTGGTCTAAATATATAGACTGTAGACAGAAGTCATAGACCCAACCCAAAATGAAGTTATCCTCATAGTGAAGGTCATTCTGATACCAACGGGATGGCATGAAGTTTCAATACGAAATCATCCTTTCTTTTTTTGGGGGGGGTGGATCTCGGAATCACTTTCCTAATATGCACATGTTAAGTGCATATTTATTCAATGTTATATAAGATGTATATACAAGTATTACTGTTGGAGAAGAAGAGGGAAGAACAAACTAGAGTTGGGGCTTATTCCCCAGGGATGGAAATAAGGACTAAGTCAACTACGCATGATCAAATTGTGGCGGAAGGAGGACCTTCCTTAGTAGATCTAAGCTTTACCGAAGGCCCACTCCCCACCTTGACTCCGTGAACGCGGATGCCCCTAAGGCCCTGAGGGGCCATCAGCTTGGGACTTGGTTACCACCTAGCTTCCAGTGTCAGGAGTTTCTAGAGAAGTCCCACCGCTCTGCCTAAAGATCCAAACCACATGACTGGTCGTTTTAAAACTGAAAAATACTTCCAAGTTCTTTATGATTGGAGAGTCGACTGGGAGCCAAAAAGTCAAAGACCTTCAAAATCCCCAAACTTTAAAATTCAATTTCTTGAGCATACAGCATGGAACTTGGTGGCTAATACCATCAAGGCCTCTTTCACCTCAGAAAAGGCGAAATCAGAAATTTGTCATTGTTTGAGGGAGATCAGATTTGTGTTTTCCTGCCCCGCCAGGCACACTCTGTGCACCATATTATAAATCACCCAGGAAATACATCCATTCAAAGGGCGAGGGGTCTCAGGATAAGCTCTACTGCGAGGGGCCATGGTGCACACAGGCATGGAGGCAATGAAAGGCCACCCTGGGGCTGGCGCAGAGAGAATGAGGAAGAAGAGGGAGAGTGGTAAGAACCGGGGAAGGCCAGAAGCAGCCCTGGAAGGCAGGGTTTCAAAGACCCAGGCCTTATTTTAGGGGTGGTCAGAAGCCATAAAAAGGCTTTGTGCAGGAAGAGGACATGAGCCCACCTGCCTTACCAAGATCCCTTAGTGAATAGAGACCATGGTTTCTGAGGACGAACGGGATCCATGCAGTAGCCTAAACTCCAAATGGTCCCCGTCTCTCCTTTATCAGTGCGGCCAGCGACATAAATAGACATTCACGCTCATGGTCATAGTATCATCCCAGTTCTACAAGCGCACCTGGCAGCCACACAGCTGCCTTCTGCTGCTCTGGGATGGAAGCCAGTGCCAAGAGCGGCACAGAGGATATGCTCAGAAAAAGGCAACACGAATTAACTCTGGCAGTTTTTTGGCTCCTTTTTCCGAATCCTTCTTAAACAGCATTTTCCAGTAGCCAAAGAGGATGGAAATGCTCACAACTGGCAAAACCACCGCGGGACCTAGAGCAACTATGCCCTGGTTCGCAGCACTGCCCCTTGAATTTTTTTTTTTTATTTTTTTTATTTATTTTTTTTTTTGGTGCTATGCTTGCAGAGGAACATCTGTGTTTACATCAGGGAATGTTACAGAGGCACAAAAAAGAAATGGCTAAATATGATAAAAGACGTAGACTGAGAGTTTGGTGTGGCATTTAATGGCGAAAAGGAGGCCAACCCACATGACTGGGAGCTACAAAATGGGTAAACGCACTGGAATGAAAATAAAAGCCAACTTCGACAATCAAGGAAAATGTTTGCATTTTGGCCGTGCACGTGCATGCCTGGCGTGTCCCCTTTTCTCACCCTCCAAACCTACCGCTTACTCAGAAAAAGGAAGAGGAAGCATAGCATGGGGAGACGAGCAGTGACAGAAGATCATCTTCTTTCAGCCTGATTGGTTATCTTCCTGACTATCCCAATTGCTCTAGCTCCTTAACAAAATACAAAGCATGCCATAGCTATGGTAGAAAACTGGAGATGAACGCTTTAGCAAAAGCACATTAGAGGAAAACATCCCTTACCCACCCCCCGACTCCTGCCCACACACAGGTTGCCAGAGAACTTCGAAGAACTAAGTCCATATTTTTATAATCATACCATTAAGTGAGCCTTCCTAGACACGAAGCCATAAAGGAAAAAAGTTGGTTGACTTGACTACATAAAACTTGAAATTTTACATTATATAAAAGAGTAGTAAGCAAATTTTTTTAAAAAAATAGGGAAATAGGGGCGCCTGGGTGGCTCAGTCAGTCAAGCGTCTGCCTTCGGCTTGAGTCATGATTCCTGGATCCTGGGATCAAGCCCCATGTTGGGCTCCCTGCTCAGCAGGGAGTCTGCTTCTCCCTTTCCCTCCGGCTCATGCTCACATGGTCACTTGCACTCTCAAATAAAATCTTTTTAAAAATAGGGAAATAAACTATTCTTAGTTATGATAGAAATTTTTAATTAAGTTTGGTCATCTAAGTTTTTGACAATATCTATCATTTCCTTTGGGGATATTATACACATCTCTTAACAGCCCTGCAAAATAAATAGTTTATACAGGAATGTGAAGGAGAGAAGAGTATTTACTCGTTTCACTTCATGAGTGTACAATCTGGGCAACAGTACAGGGCCCAAGCTTACAAGATGACTACGCTTGGTTTAATACTATGCTGTCACAGTCTTGACATTTTTAATTTTTTTTAAAGGAGCCCTCAATCTCCATTTGTCTTTGGGCTCTGCGAATTGTGTACTGGTCCCATCCATACTGTCCTATAAATTACCTATCTACGAAATAAGTTTTGTGCCAAAGAAGGATACCAAGATGCTTAGGAGAAGTTTATAGCCTAGAAGTAGAAGTTTAGTAGATTATATAATAAAACAAAGAGACTGAGACACATGGTAGAGATGACGCTCCAACAAGGGAAATGATACTTCTTGGTGGAATGAGGTTAGGAACTGTGGAAGAGGAAGCTTTTGGTTGGATCTTAAAAAATAATAAGATTTGAACACTGATGGGAAGAACAAAAAACAGGACACAGAGGCAGTGCTCCGTATAAAAGCACAGGGACTGAGAGGCTGCCTGGGCACATGGAACTATTGGGTTTGCCTGCGGCAAGAAGACTCGAGGCTGGGAGAGCAGGTATAAATGGCTGTGGCAACACCTTGAATATCCAGCTAATGAGGCTGTGTATAATTCAGGAGCAGCCGTGAGCCTTGGAAGGGTTAGAGAGAACCAGGTAACCCATTTAGGAAGATGAAAGCCAGCCCCAGATAATGCTGGTCCCCACGTCACCTCTTTGGGCTCCCAGCCCAGTGCTGCCTTCACAAGTGACACGGACCTGATGCATTACAGAGTGGCCGGAGGGAAAGTGACAGTCCACGCCTGCCTCTCATCCTACCAGTTAGATGTCTCCTAATCTAAGCTGGCCAGCTAGATGCGTTCCCACCCTCTGGAGAACCAACCCTTATTGTTTAAGGTTTGAACTGTCAACAAATGTCCGTAGCTCTGAAAATACAACAGAAATGATAGTATATGCGCGCTTAATTAGAACAGTAACACCACCAACAACAGCACAGTGATTCTTCATCGCCTCCACTAGTGCCCGTAAAAAAGTTCCTGTGGGTCATGGGAGAGAGCACGGACACCGATTCCATTTCCGCGAGAAAACAAAACTACGGAAGCTGAAACCTACATCCCAAGTGCCCAACACTTATGTAGGGGAGACACAGAACAGGCTCTGTCCCCCACGCACGAGGATTTTATCAATTATAGTTGGGATCTTTCTCCATTAAACCTGCATCAGAAGAAATCAGTAACTTCCACTTTGATTTTGCATTTTTAAGTTTTTATCTCCTCAGTCTCTTCGTCTCTCTATTCTCTTTCTAATCCCCCCCAAACATACCAACATATACACATATTTATTGACATACACACACAAATATGGACCTATACAGACCCACGCGTGCACGGCACCTAATAATTTCCTTGCCAACTATACTGTATGCACTCCAAACAAATTTACATTGCTACTTCTAAGTGTTTTATCCAATCACGTTCCAGAAAAATTCCAACCCCCTGATAATTTTAATATATTACTTGGTATCAAATTAGAATTTTATTGTCACCTTAGCAGGAATATAAGCAGATATGTGGAAATGAAAATGAATAAACAATGAATCAGGAAATAAATTACATAAAATACTCAAGTAAAGACTACTAAAATTGCATAAGGAAATGCAACAGATACCTGTCCTGATGTATCACTGAAATGAAATGGGATTTAGATTTTTTTAGTTTCACGGAAACCATTTCTTCACCAAAAAATATATATATATAAAATGAAAAAGCCAGTTTAATATTCTAGCTCTGAAAAATGAGATCTTAAGCGACACTATACCCCCTCTTTAGCAAACAATCTGTATGTCACTATTTAAGGATGGTTCAGTTTCCAAAAGAAAAAAAAAATACTTTTTGGGGAAAAAAAGTTGTCAATATTCTTTTTAATGATAAAATAATGTGTGTGTGTGGTTTTTTTTAAGTAAGCTTGGAGGCAAAGAAAGGCATTTCAGTGTATATCAGGATATTCCTAAGAAAGAAAAAGCTGTTTTTTTTATTCTAATTTCCATGCTATACTGAATTATGGTAATACACGGTATCAAGAAAAGCTTTTGATATTTCAGAACCGCAACATAAAACAAATTTAATTTGGGAAATTAAACTCAGGATTAAAGGATAACGAGCTTCATCTTGGAACTTTTCCATCTTAGTCATCTGACCTTTAACATGGAATTTTACACAAGAGAGGATTCAATCTGAAGAGGTACTGCAGACATATTAACTGATTAATTGTTAGGAATGGACTTCATACCCCTTTTTGTTCAAGCAAATTCTCCTTTGTTTCTCTAAGCCTCACTCCTCCACGAGAACGTTCAGGTGAGTTTCACTATCATGGAAATTGGTACCAGAAACAGAAAGAATCCCATCCAAACTCATATGCTTCCACAAATCTGTAGGCTATGCAGCCTGAGATGAAGACAAAGCCTTCCCTGGGCTGCATGTCAAAGACGAGGGTTGCACAGATAATTAGCATCCTTGGAAGAAGAAAATAAAGCATCCTACCTTTTTAAAAATTCCATATATTCGGTATGCTTGATGAGTCCTGTCCTCATCATGATTGTTTGAAAACATTGTCGATCAATGGCCCAGAGTTTCACATTTACGAGAGCTGGAGAAGAGAAAAAGAACACAAACAGGGAAAAATTAGACAATTTCAACCATGAACCACATCATGCAGAGGAGAGGAGGGATTCAGGAGAGGTATGGAGAGGACGAACCTTCATTTACGGCTGATCCCATCACGCTATCCTGTTTTGTTAAGGAGGCAAGTATTCTTACAGGCAAAATGGACTTCGTAATTTTCCATCTAGTATTACTGCCTATTAAGATTCTTGTTGCTCTTCTGTCCTTAGGAAATGGGAATGCCTAAGTACACACTGAAAAAATGTAGTGCTTTCAAAACTATCTGTGAACAAAATCACATGGAGAGAAAGAAAAATTCACAATTAATAACACTCCCTGGTGATTAACCCAGGATGGTGTTAATGACTCAAATGATCACGTTTTCATTGTAAAAAGCAGAGGTGAAAACTCAATCTTCAGGCCTAGAGGTGAATTTAGTATAATAGAAATAATCGCGCAATGATTTCTACATGCAACTCATTTTTACAAATTGTAACCTGTGCCCAAAGTTGTCCTGTGAGGTTCCGTAGATATGTTTGTTGAATTTTAATTTCTAGTCTCTTACGTACACAGTCTTTGACAATAATAGTGTTGAAATGGAATACCACAGAAGTTCACCATTTGATCTATTAAGCACACAACTAAGAGACAAGTTTGGAAAAAGATGCTATAGGGTAACAAAACGATGTAATAAGATAAACTTAGATTTTAAAAGAATACACTAGAAGTCTCCATAACCGAATCTGTGTGATGGGCATACAAGATGCTTATTGAACTATGCTCTCTGTTTTTATGTATGTTTGCAAATTTTCACAATAGAAAATATATTTTTTTAAAGATTTCATTTATTTATTCGACAGAGATAGAGACAGCCAGCGAGAGAGGGAACACAAGCAGGGGGAGTGGGAGAGGAAGAAGCAGACTCATAGCGGAGGAGCCTGATGTGGGGCTCGATCCCATAACGCTGGGATCACGCCCTGAGCCGAAGGCAGACGCTTAACCGCTGTGCCACCCAGGCGCCCCCACAACAGAAAATATTTTAAGTTAGCACACAAATGAAGAAAGCCAATTCACAGATCATACCCGTGGGGGATGGGATAAGTAAGGACCATGCAGGGGTTGGAGCAAGACAAGGGACTAGAGACAGTTTATAGTTTAATGGACCAAACATGGAAAAATTGAGGACAATTCTCTCACTAAGCCCACTGAATGTAATGGATGGACATCTGCGGTAGGGGACAGGGGCAGAGTATTAGGCTGCAGGTGTGCCACATGGGGAGGGGCTATGAGGAACACAGAGCACAGAGGGAAACATGAGAAAGGAAATATGTTCCACAGTAAAGCGCTATCTTTGAATTTTACCTAATTTTTCCTCACAGAATTGTTGGAAGCTAAGAAACTAGAACGTGACTTCTCCCTTGGCCTGCTCTTTTATTGGAGAAAAAAGGTGCTCAGTTAATGAGGAAATGAACAAAGCAGCAAAGGCTGGTGTGCTCGTGGCTCCATGCCCGGCAGCCTTTAAAAATGAACCATCAAAAACAACACTCAAGGCACAGGTGCTCTCCAGCTACATTCTAGTGCCTCGGCTGAATGCAGGCTCCTTTCCAAAACACCTGTTCACTTGAAACAAACCGTACGACTGGATGACATGACCATGAAGGATTGCCAATTTAGGAAAAGATTCACCAGAAGGAGAGTCTTTTAGAAATGGCAGAAGCTGAGCTAGGAGAGAGATGGAGGAGGGGAAATTGGGTGGGGAGAGCACAAGAGCAGGGCTGGGAGGGGGCCAGGGACTCCAGGCAGGGATACCACAGACCTAAAAGGCTGAGACTCTGCGGGGTTGCTCCATATATATTTTTTTAATTTGGGGGGGTGCGGGGAAGGAGCATGCGTGCACACAAGTGGGGGCAGTGCAGAGGGAGAGGGAGAAGCAGGCTCCCCGCTGAGTAGGGAGCCACGTGTGGGGTTCGATCCCAGGATCCTGAGATCATGACCTGATGTGAAGGCAGACGCTTTACCCACTAAGCCACCCAGGTACCCTGGGGTTGCTCCATAATTTGAGAGCAGGTTGCTGCAGGGGGGCCTGGAAACCAGGCATAGGAAGCAGGGATTCATGTGATGACCAACAAAAGGCTATCAGCGATCTTAAAACAAAGGAAAGAACCAGAATTTAAGAATATACCATAGATACATCAAAAGTGTTTGAATGCTTACAAGAAAAAAACAATTCTGTATTCACCATCATTCTTAATGGTTCCTAGGTATTTCCAGTATACAAAGTCTTCCTCCAAAGGATGAATTAGGATACACCCATTTTATTTTAATAATAGTGGCAATGCAAGCAGTTGCACTATTAAATACATCCATCCTGCCTGTACCTCAAAGGACGAAGCAGAAGGTCTCAGGGAAGTCAAGCATGCATACACGGGAAGGCCCTGCCCAGGGCACAGGCTTCACCGGCATCCTCCCCGCAGCAGCGTATGAAAATTTCTATTACAGGCTCTTCCACCGAGAGAGCATCACAATGATAGCTGATAAAGACTCATCTAAGAGGGGCATAAATTGGATTCAGAAGCACCCGAGTCAAGCAGAAAACAGACCAGCACCATTGCTGCCAAACAACACTTGCTGTAAAAACCACAAGACAGAGAGGGAATAGGACAGAAACGGAGGAAAATGGTCCTGGGAATATGTTGCATGCACAGTTTCAAACAAGAAGTAGTCAGTACCAAGCAGAGGCCACGGTACTATGAGTTAAGTGAGGAGGGTCTCCGGTGGGGGCGGGGGTTGGGGGCGGGGTGGTGTGGTGTGTGTACAGGCATGCACACATGTGTTGTGACCAAGTTCTTTGTAACAGTTTGAATCTGAGTTCAGACTAGGAGGCCAGGCCCTGTCCCTCGTCCCTCCTGATGAGCCAGCTTTCTGCCCCATCTGTCACCATCTGTAGCACGTTACCCATATCGCTATTATCTCTGTGTCTAGATCAGGTTTCCTTAAGTTGGTACGTTACCCCCAGAGAAAAGTCCATATCTCACTTCTTTTAACTTCTCCCCACTCAAGAAATTAGCTTTTCATTTGATAAGCATTGGATTGGGTCTGTTAATTAATGTAATTTACGTACATAAAGTTGACCTAAAAAAAAAAAAGGCAAGCCCAGGTGGACTCTAATGTTACATTAGAATATCTAAAGTGAATTAATCAGGCCTCATAATCCATGTATTGAAAGATGAGCTCTAAAAGTCCACAGAATCCAGTCATTTCATTTTATCTTGTGATTCCTATTTACATGGGCTACTGGAATGCCTCTAAGTGAAACGGTTTCAGATATCTTGCATGATAATGAACATGGCTTGACTAGATTGCGAATTTGTCCATGACCTTGGGCGAGATGCCAAAACCTTTTCTGTATTCAGCCAATATACCTATTAGTCAAGTCAGCATTTCACAGGTGGGCAAGCATGACTAATAATCACCTTGCCTTGTTATCAAGAATGTGGTATTATCTGAGCTGTGATTAACGTCTTGCTTCTTCAATAGCTGGCTGGAGTGTAAGTCTAGCACTTCCATAACTTACCATTTGAAAAAAAAAAAATCTTTCCATGTACCTTTGATTTAAAATGGTATATTAATCTCTGTAGGGAAAAGGCACTTGACAAATAAAGTGCCTGTGATTTTCACCCTAATGATTACAGTTGAACATGTAAGTCTCAAGGGCATTAGGCATAGAAAGTGTTGGGAACGGGAGCTTTCCTTTTTTTCAAGTATGTAAAATTCTCTGCTGAAACGACGATCATTTCTTCAGCTTAAGGACCCGTTGAACTCAGAGGCAAACAGGCCAATTCCCATTCCTCTGAGGTCTCTAAGTGTACGAGTCCATTAAGAACACCTTCAAATAGGCAACCGTTAGCCCTGAATTTGCTTGACAAAGATGACCACAGAGGGGGAGCCACGAAACTGTGCTAGACTCTCAGCACAAATCTGGGCTTGGCTTAAATTCTATTGGGGAATCCACCCACTGTGCAAATCAAATTTTGGACGAAAGCCGAGAAAGCATGTGTGGGTATACAACACTTAAAATCGCCAGTATCTATTTGGCCCATATTTATTCTCTACCAATCTAGCCAATGCTGGTGCTACATATAGGGGGGAGAAAACAAATGTATAGCTCCTGCCTTTAAGCAACTTGTGATCTAGTACAGAGGCCACCAAACCTTCTTCCCTGCCACACTGGGCCCATGGTCAGTTTTTATACAGCATGTAGCTATGAATGGGTTTTCTATTCTCAAATGGCAGATTTTTTTTTTAAGATTTTATTTTTATTATTTATTCGACAGAGAGAGAGACAGCCAGCGAGAGAGGGAACACAAGCAGGGGGAGTGGGAGAGGAAGAAGCAGGCTCATAGCGGAGGAGCCTGATGTGGGGCTCGATCCCAGAACGCTGGGATCACGCCCTGAGCCGAAGGCAGACGCTTAACCGCTGTGCCACCCAGGCGCCCCTCAAATGGCAGAAATTCTTAAAAAGAAAAATTTCATGACCCATGAGAATTATCGGACACAAATTTCAGTGCCAATGAAACATCTGATTGGAACACAGCTGCGCCCATTTGTTTCCATATTGTCTCTGGCTGAATGGAGTTGTTTTGACAGATAGTATCTGGCCCTTTACAGGAAAGACGTGTCATCTCCTGGTCTCTTGTAATCGAACAACACATCAAGAGTGAGTATGAGCAGGGGGGAAGTATCCAGGCTGTGAGTACACAGCTCAGGCCTCCCAGACTCCCCTACTCCCTGTGGGGAAGAGCTGAGAAGGGCTGATTCAAGGCTCTGCAGAAGACCATCTTCTAAGGCATGGTTCTTCACCTGGTGCTATAGACATAATAGGTCTCCCCCCAAATTCAAAAGTTAAAGGCTTAATGCCCATCATGATGGTGTTTCAAGACAGAGTCTATGGGAGGTACATAAGTTCTGGTAATAATTCCAGTGGGGCAGGGCTGGGGGGGGGGGGATTCCCCACACCAACAAGCAACTCTTAGGACACCAGTTTGATGTTCTACAATTTAACTCAATTCTGACACTATCTACCCAGAGATGGCATCAGACTCTGAAGTTAAGGTTCACTCTTGGAAAACTGCTCCCCTCCTCCTACCTTGAGATGCCAATCGACAGTCCCTGCACTTGCCAATAAGGACATGGAGAGATGTACATCACCATTACACATCAGGCAAGTGCAAATCAAAACCACAATGAGATGCCACTTCACACCCATTAGGATGGCTATTCTTAAAATAAGTAGGTGTTGGCAAAGATGTGAACAGATTAGAACTCTCATGCATTCTTCGTGGGAATGGGAAATGGTGGAGATACCATGGAAAATGGTAGAGCGGCTCCATAAATAGAGACTTAGCATAGGATCCAACAATCAATCCTGCTTCTAGATATATACCCAAAGGAATTGAAAGCAGGAACATGAATAGTTCTTTGTACACTAATGTTCACAGCAGCATTAGTCACCATAGTCAGAAGGCTGAAATAACGCAAACGTCCTTTAAAGGATGAATGGATATCCAAGATGTGGCCCATACATACAATGGAAGATTATTCAGCCTTAAGAAAGGAATGAAGATCTGATACATGCTACATCATGGGTAACCACCATGGTAACCAAGAAAATGTCCTACTAAGTGAAATAAGCCAGACACAGAAAGACAAGCATTGCATGATTCTATTGCCATGAGGCACCTAGAATCATCTGATTCGTAGAGACAGCAAGTAGAATCGTGGTTACCAGGGGCCGGGGAAGGGGATAGGGAGGTGGTGCTTGATGGGGACAGCTTCAGTTCAGGATGAGGCAAGATCCCCCCAGAGGGATGGTGGTAAGAGCTACACAACAATATAAATGTACTTAATGCCACGAAACGGCACATCTAAAAATGGTTCTAGTGGGTTATAGATTATGTACATTTTACCACAATGAACAAAAAGTTGATCAAAGGATTTACTTTGCCCAATACAACATGTTTCATGTTTTGATTTTTAATTTTCCGCGACACACTCACCAATATTTAAAGAAAGACACTGACACGTGGTATTTCCAAGACAAAGTTCAAATTCCATAGGCAGAACTAGTGGCATTTCCCACGTCTCCCCATCCTCAGGCTTGGCCCACACCCTTCACATTAATGCCTATCTGCCCCAGGCCCTGCTCATGCTGATGTTCATCCCCGAAACTAGAGGGACCTTCTACCCTCTTGCCTCCTAAAATGCTCATTCATCCCGGCAAGGCTCAGCTCAAAGTTACTTTTATTCTTTTCCCTTTTCAGATATTTCCAAGTATTTTGCGAGCTTGTTTATATTTCCCTAGCCCTTGATAATTTTAAATATGTGCTGTCCAATAGGATAGCCACTAGCCATATGTGGTCACGGAGTCCTTAAAACAAGGCTTATGGACATTGTAATGTGCTGTCTGTGTAAATTACACACAGAATATGGAAGACTGTAGGAAAAGAACATAAAATATCTTATAATTTTATATTGATTACTTGTTAAAAAATATTTGATGTATTAAGTAAAAATGTACTCTAAAAGTTACGCTTTTTTGCTTTTTAGTTTATTTTACTTTTTTTATGGTTGGCGCACAACGTGATATTAATTTCAGGTGTACAACATCGTGATTCAATTTCTCTATATGTTATGCTATGTTCACATACGTAGTTACCATCTGTCACCATACAACAAAAGTACAGTATCAGTGAAGATATCCCCTATGCTGTACCCCTCCTCCCCAGGACTTCTTCATTCCATTACTGGAAGCCTATCCCTCCCCCCCATTCACCCCTTTTGCCCAACCCCGCCCCTCTTCCCTCTGGTAATCATCAGTTTGTTCTCTGTACTTATAGGTCTGATTCTGCTTGCTTGTTCATCCATTTGTTTGTTTGGGTTTTTGTTTTTAGAGTTATGAGCAGAATCATACAGTATTTGTCTCAGTCTGACTTATTTCACTTAGCAGGATACCAGCCAGGTCCACCCATGTTGTCACAGATTGCAAGATCTCATGCCTTAAGGCTGCATAATATTCCATTTTATCCTTTTTTTTTTTTAATGTCACTCAAGTTGGATGAGTAAAATCTGGGTGAGGGGGTGTATTTACCTTTTGTGAGCTAGCTCATATTTCACATTAACAAAGTGAATTTTTTTTATTTTAATTTTTTTTATTATATTATGTTAGTCACCATACAGTACATCCCTGGTTTCTGATGTAAAGTTCGATGATTCATTAGTTGCGTATAACACCCAGCACACCATGCAATATGTGCCCTCCTTACTACCCATCACCAGCCTATCCCATTCCCCCACCCCCCTCCCCTCTGAAGCCCTCAGTTTGTTTCTCAGAGTCCATAGTCTCTCATGTCTCATTCCCCCTTCTGATTACCCCCAACCCCTTCTTTATCCCTTTCTTCCCCTACCGATCTTCCTAGTTCTTATGTTCCATAGATGAGAGAAATCATATGATAATTGTCTTTCTCTGCTTGACTTATTTCACTTAGCATTATCTCTTCCAGTGCCATCCATGTTGCAGCAAATGTTGAGAACTCGTTCTTTCTGATGGCTGGGTAATATTCCATTGTATATATGGACCACAACTTCTTAATCCAGTCATCTGTTGAAGGGCATCTCGGCTCCTTCCACGATTTAGCTATTGTGGACAATGCTGCTATGAACATTGGGGTGCATATGGCCCTTCTCTTCACTACATCTCTATCTTTGGGGTAAATACCCAGTAGTGCAATGGCTGGATCATAGGGTAGCTCAATTTTTTTTTAAGGGACCTCCACACTGTTTTCCAGAGTGGCTGTACCAACTTGCATTCCCACCAACAATGTAGGAGGGATCCCCTTTCTCCACATCCTCTCCAACAATTGTTGTTTCTTGCCTTGTCAATTTTTGCCATTCTAACTGGTGTGAGGTGGTATCTTAGTGTTGTTTTGATTTGAATTTCCGTGATGGCTAATGATGCTACAGATGAAAGACTGGTATCCAAGATCTACAAAGAACTTCTCAAACTCAATACGCAAGAAACAAATAAACAAATCATAAAATGGGCAGAAGATATGAACAGACACTTTTCCAATGATGACATACAAATGGCTAACAGACACATGAAAAAATGTTCAAAATCATTAGCCATTTTATCCTTTTTTTAATGTGATTACCAGAAAATTTGACATTACATATATTGCTTACGTCACGTTTCTATCAGTCCGTACTGCTCTGGAATAGCAATACTCATCATTTCTTCACATGCTTTTCTTGTTCTTTAGGATGGCACAAATTCAGAGCTCACCAAATATTTTTCAAATTGAATTGCGTGTGTGTGTGTGTGTGTGTGTATATGTGTGTAACATTCTGTCCAAATAAAATCCATTTCTATCCTACTTCATAGGAAAATCACCAGAGACCATCAAAGTCCCTATGGGGAGAAACCGTTTTGAGTGTGAAGCTATGTCTGACCATCCTTCCCCTGCAGTGAACATCAGTGTTCTGACAAGGATTCCAGAGTAACTTATTCTTCCCCATGTCAGCCCCTGTCTGCAAGAAACATTTTCAGAGAATAGGTGGGTCTCATTTGCAACTTTCCATTGATCCATACTTTGTCTAAGTGGACTGGAAGCTTCTGAGGGCTAAATGCATGAGGAAGGACAAGGAAAGTTGTCACGAGCTCACACTAGAACTTCACCTTCCACATTTGAGAGTGCCAGCTCACACCATAAGGGTGCTTTACTACAGGCTCAAGTGCTCCCAGAAGTTTCATTTTACCACCACCCCCATCTCCCAATCCTTGAATCATCTGTGATCCTTCAGACACGCAGAGTGACAGATCAGATGCTTGGAGGGGGTCCATGCAGCCCACAACTTCTTCCCAACATTATTAAGGCACATGTGAGCCTGAAGTCAAATTCCAACTGCCAGGATGTTCTGAGACAAATGCTTCATATTTAGAAAAGGCCATTTGTTGTGTCCAATGCATCTGGAATACAATGAAGTCTCCATTGTACATTAATTTCCTCACCGTAAGTATGGAGGTGATATTGTAAACTTTCTTGCCTAGAAAAAGTATGTATTCTATTAAGATAATGGATTGTAAAGTTGAACACTGCAGCTAATCATTGCATTATAAACTTAGAAAAATCATTAGCAGTGTCACCATGTCAGCATGGCAGCTACCTCAATGAAACCAACAGAATTGGCTTACAATTCTCTACATTCTGCTCAACTTTATACTTCATTTCAAGTAACCAATAAGGCCAAGTGGTGACTTTTGGAAAATACGAAAACATGAGCTATCATAATTTTTACTCTCAAATGTTAAGGATACTGCAAGGACCAAATGAATGTTGATATTTTTAATACAGATAGGATACTAATGGGATGATTTTGAGTACCACTGTTGAACATTTACTCTAGGACATAAGAACTTGATGTCTGTTGCATTTATGTTAGTTTATCCTATATTCGTTGTGTGATATATTCTTATCCCCTTTCTATCAATATGGGAACAGAGTCTTAAAGAGACTAAGTTTACTGTTCAGTCACACATTAGTGGGGCTACTGTCATTCTGACTCCGAAGCCTGGGTTCTATTTACGGACACATACATGCTTCTGAAACTGGGGTAAGAGTATCTGCGTTCCTCATTCTGTTTTTCTGTCCCATTTAACCACCCTACCCATGGTCATTAAATACTTGGAAATCAAAAGAACAAGAGGGAATATATATTTCCATTGATTAATAATTGAGGTGAGGAGGACTTCAGCATCTGGAGAATTCCAGCCAGAAGCCTGTAAACACTAAAACCTAGGAGCTGATAACTAACAAGTTCTGGGGGTGCAAAGCTAGGGCTGGGGGCTATGGCGACAGGGAATTCCCCAAGTGTCCCAGTCTTTCCCCATGCAGTCCTTGTTCCCGATACATTGTATCATCTTACATCTGTCAAACCAAAGGGCAATTATTTAGAAACCTGCAGACACCTAGCTCAATAAAATTCGGTAGTGGGGGCTGGGGGTTGCAAGGAAGGGTGCAGGAATACCCAAGCAAATAAACAAACCTGAAGTCATCGGAAACAACCACAGCATGAAGCAAAGACCAGGTATGGTGGGGGAAAGAACAGGAAGAAATGGGGGAAGGAACCCCTACAAAACAGGTGGCTTTCTGTGTAACTCAGATCCAAATAGGGACCAAGAGTGAAGGTGAGGGGCAGAAGACCCACAGGTAATAGCAGAGTTGTAGAAGACTAAAACGCCACTGGTTCTGTTTAGTGAAGTTTAGTAAAGATCACACCATCGTTTGGGGAGTTACTTGCAGAGAAACAGAGGGAGAATCGATTCTAGTCATTGCTGGACCTTTCTAAGTACTCATCCTCATCCTGTCACTCCACACACAAAACATTAAATGGCTCCCTACTGCCAATAAAGCAAAACACCTCCACCCTTGCACTTAATCCATATTTAGAGCAAAGTACCTTCCTAGTTTCATCTCGTACAATCCCTTAAACACATTTGTTTCATCCCATGATTCTAATGTCCAGCTTCCAAACACACTCTCTCTTTCCCTGCTCTCAGTTCTTGGATCCAATTATTTTTCTCTACTTATGACAATTCTAGTAGCTCTCCAAGTCCCAGTTCAAAGATCACTTTCTCCATGAAGACTTTCCAGTTCACTCCAGCTAGAACTCAGTCAGTGAGTCAATCTGTGTGTGTGTGTGTGTGAGAGAGAGAGAGACAGAGAGAGACAGACAGAGAGACAGAGAGAGAGAGAGAGAGAGAGAGAGACTTCTGATTGTGTCTCCATCGTGGCTATCACAGTTCTGCCTGGCTTCACAGGTATTCATGTATATATGATTTACATCACACTACAGTCTTATTGTGAGGTCTTCACAGTACCCATCAAAGGTTGTAGGGTAAGTAAGGGACTAGGTTTCAAGTGGGATACAATCTGGAGAAAAGATGAAGCCACAGAGGATATTCAGTGTGGGTAAGAGGGAAAACTCAGTAACTGTCCTAAAAGATTCGATGGGGTTTATTAGATACTGAGTAAATTCAACAGAGCTGTTTTAAGTGAATTAAGGGCTGGTCTGAAGTCAGGAGCTGGGAGACGATTACTGCAAACATCCTACGTGTTTGCATTTACGGAGACTTCACCACATGCCAAGAACTCTACTAGGTACCAGTGACACAACGATAAACAAGACACAGACCTTGAAGCAAACTTTGACTTTTCCTCCTAATTCACACACGCACTTGATGCCAATAGCCTTAATTGCTCCATCTCAAGCCAAATTGGAGCCAGCCCACCATGCACTGTTTCTGGTGGACGAAGAAACAATTCCTTCTGACTTGTCCAGGAAAGAACTACACCAGTAATTAGAATTCACAGTGTTGGTAATTAAGACTCGATGTAAAGCCAGAAGGAGTATCACACGAAGAAGCTTCCCATTGCAGGAAGTGCTCTGGTAGACTTGCTATAATGGGGGAGAGAAGATTCCTGAATCAGACAAGGTGAATTGGTGGGACGCCTGAATCACTCCGTTGCTTAAGCGTCTGCCTGCCTTTGGCTCAGGTCCCCCTGAGCAAGGAGCCCACCTCTCCCTGTGCCTGCTGCCCCCCCTTGCTTGTGCTCTCTCTGAAAATAAATAAAATCTTTAAAAAAAAAAAAAAAAAGAAGAAGAAGGTAAAATGGATCACCTCAAAGGAGCAACTGAAGCAGGAGCTAATAGATCCCTATGGAGAGCAGAGAGGCCTAGATCTGCATGAAGTACATGACGATATTATCTTGAGACAACAGCCCCTCCCATATGGGGAACTGTACAAAAGGATGGTAGTTTAGTGATAAGCAAATGTCTAGAGAAAGGGTAGTACCATTTGTTGACTTTAATGCAGGAAATGGAGACTCAGTCAATTTATGCACAAACTTCAAGACTCAGGAAAGTGGAAAGGGGTGGGGGAGCACGAGAGTGCAGGCTGGAGAGTGAAAACCAGCCATGTGGGGCCTGGCCTGTGTGAGTATCTTTACACCACAGAGGAACTGTGGTACCTGGGACAAGTAGTTTAGGCTTCGTCAGACTATTTGAGGAAACAGATAATAACAGGGCCTCGTGAAACTGCTTTCAGATAGGAGTCAGATGACTGCGTAGACGCACAGCAGGATATCAGGCACCTAAGACGCTCTTCACTCCTGGATGTCCTTCCGTGATGTGACCATCTTACAAACGCTCAGGAAACGGAACCCTGTAGGGTATGGACATTGAATTCTGAGAAAGTTGAAAGACAATCAAGGTTTGGAGCAGTCATGAAGTTGACTCACTACCTCCAATAATAGAAGGAAACATCACCCCTGAACTGCACACAGGTTTAGGCAGGCGCCCAGGTTAAGAGGGAAATCAAGGTAAGACGGAGAGTGTTACTACGTTGTCAAAGACAAGAAGGCTGACTTATAGCAGCACAGAGCGCTTTGAAAGCTACAAGTATGTCTTGTTCATCTTTCTATCCCCAGCGTAGTGTATTCCCAGGTCCTGACACATGGTAAAAAGCCAATCAATGTTGGCTGAATGAGCAACTCCTACATATTCCTGCCTGACACTTTTAGGGACAAATGTCTCACGACTCTTCATTTCTGGACAGTTCTTAATTCTATTATAAAAAAAGCCTTCCGTGATTTAATGGAAGTCAGAGCCCAGGAAAATTCTAGAATTGAATATTATTGAACAGATGGCTTGTAACACTTTAGAAAAGCAAACAGAGGCTGGGTAGCCATTGCACTCTAACGAGGTTCATTTCCAATGGGCTCTTCTGTACAGAGAGGGTCCAGAGCACATCAGCAGGCTCCAAATGGCATATTTTGGGCTCAAGCATCAACTTCCTTCTCTGGCAAGTTACTGAGCTGGTTTTGCTGACAGCTCTTATGGTGACACAATTTCCTACAGGTTGGCACATTCGAACAGTGTGCATAATTCAAAAATATCAGCACATACTTGGTAAATGTCACTGCACATCTGTGCATAACAACAGATTTTAAGCCTGGAATCTCATTAAGGAAATGGGGATTGCCTCTGTAAGTCCTCTCATCAGTTGGATAGGCTGCATCCCTAAACACTACGCCAAGATGTTGAAAACACAGGCTTACATATTTGCTGGAAGGCAAGTAAACATCTTCGAGAAGTTACACTAGTTACTTTCCCTTACAAGTTAACTATGGGACTTCAACTCAGAAATCAAGTCTCCCAAAAGGGCTTCCCTTTTCCCAGTTCATTCTTAAATCCTAATGTTTCTCTTTTTCAAACAGTGTGTCTATATGCTAGAAGCCATACAGTTGATGAATTTTTAATTAATCTTATTTCTTGAGGGCGAGAAGCTTTAAGGTCCTAGGTCTATTAGCCCCCTGCTGTATCTCCCCAACAGAGCTCACCGTTGATGGGCTTCAAAAGCTTCCTATTTTCCTCATATACCTCTCCATCACCTGAGTTCATTGCCACCTGAAGGCTAGACTCGACCGCCATAATTTATGATCCCTTTCAAGTCCTCACATAAATATGAAAACCAACGCTCGTCTAGGTCCCATTAAGAAAGTATATGACACAGCTGGTTTAAAAGCAAACAAAACAAAACAAAAAACAAACAAAAAACAGAGGCAGGGTGCTTGGGTGGCTGAGTCAGTTAAGCGTCCGAGTCTTGGTTTCAGCTCAGGTCATGAGCTCAGAGTTGTGGGATTGAGCCCTGGGTTGGACTCCATGGTGGCATGGAGTCTGCTTAAGATGCTCTCCCACCTTCTGCCCCTCCCTGCCTTCTCCTGCTCTAAAAAGCAAAAAACAAAACAAAAACGGAGGCAATACTACTTCACATTTATTTGCTAGGCACTGGTAAACTTTGAAATAGGTCTCTTTTGGCCCATGTCCTCTTCAGTCAATTATGCGTAATTCTCTAATTCTGACAGAATTTTGGAAAACCTCATCAGGAAAGGGAGTTCTCGGTCTCCTCCGCTCCAGATGAAGTGGATGACATCAAGAAATGTCAAGTGAGCTCAGCTGTTTCACACTTTCAAAACTGTCTACTTTGGGATATTAGGAGAACGCCATTTTCCTTCTTGTGATGTTGCTCATCTGAAGTCGCACCGTGTGGCAAAGAAAAAGGAACGATTAGCAAAATGAGTTTCAAGAGACCTGAATGCAGAGGTTGGCTGGGCTATTGTGCAATATGGAAACTGATATTTCTTATATGTTCACAGATGAAAGCAGCAGTATCACCTGTCTTTTACAATAGGATGATCGGTTTCTTCAGGAGAAAGAAAAATCTAGATTTCTAGAAGGAAGATCCTCTCCTTAAACACACTAACCTTTCTTCCCTTTCTTGTGTGAAGCCTCATTTTCACACAGTGGCACCAACTATGAACGCATGGAAGGGATATTCAGAGGGCAGTCTGGCCACCTAACAAGCTGCCCCTGGTCAGCAGAATTGTGCCAACTCCTTCAGCAAATGATGCCGGACAAAGTGTAGCCTATTACTTGCTTACACACCATTTAAGGATGTATATTAACTAAAAAGAGGTGAAGATTGGCATGAACGTATGCAGCAGAGTCACTTCTCAACTTCTGAGCCTGACCACAGCTGGGGCTTGCGTGGGCACGCTGGGCCAGCCAGCAGCAGCCCTTCCTCGGGGAACCGCCCTGCTAGGCGCGTCCATCCCGGAGCCTCAACACTACCCTCCTCTCTGTATTCCTCATCCTCCCTTCCTCTCTTCTGAGTCTGCGATCAATCAAGTTATGTTTGTGCATAAGCCAAACAGTCTGGTCCCCGTCCGGAGCCCCAGAAGGAATCCTGAACTCCTTACAAATTGCTAATTCTGTCATGATCACCAGACAAACTCACATACTCACAATACAGAAAGGAGAAATTAAAATCTTTAAGCCATTTGAATAGAATTGTATGATTTTCAGAGAACTTCCATATACCGTATAAATAGTTGCAATTTTTGAAATAATACTTAGATATTTCATTTTAGCAGTTAAAACAGCAGCAGCAACCACACCAAAGGTACAGAGATATTGAGTGGTTTATAAAGATAATCCAGCCAGATGCTGACAGCTACGGAAGTCACCTTCCCAGGATCTTTCAGGGGCATTCTTAATCCAAGTATCACCTAAGTTTAATCACCATGACCAAAAATACTCAGATCAAATGTGGTACTCATTTAAGATTTGCATTTTCCAAACTTAAGTTTGAAATACACTACATTTATATAGATTATTTCTATATAAACTGCCTAATATCACATACATTTCTAGTTGACACAATCTAATTCTTGAAAGTTACTTCTGAATGGTTAAGGATTTCACTGAGTAGAATTATTTAGAAGCACCAACACATAAAGAGAAAGCAGTATTAAAGTCATAAGTGAGGCTTGAATCTGTAAGTTATTGGTCCCACCAGTAAATATTTAGGAAATAATAAACACCAGGTACTGTAGATATCATGCAAATAATACAGATAGATTGCCTGTCTTCTAGGCGCATACAGTGGTTAAGTGGAGGACGGCAAGCTAAGAAACACCACTGAGGAGTGGTGAGTGCCAGGCTCACCTGGCAGGTTCACAACGTGTGTGGGGAGCTTTTATCAGGTGTACCTAATCCAGCCCCAGGGGGAGAAAACACTTCCCTGAGCAAAGAGCACTTAATGAGGTCTGGAGAAGGGTAATTTGTCCCAGTGAAGGAAAGAAAGTCTGGACGAACCCCTGATTAAATGAAGCAAAACTTGACTAGACAACTTTCAAAATATGAGGCACCTGGGTGGCTCAGTCGGGTAAGCATCTGACTCTTGATTTTAGCTCAGGTCCTGATCTCAGGGTCGTAGGACTGAGCCCTGCATCAGGCTCCGTGCTCAGCAGGGTGTCTGAGGATTCTCTCTCCCTCTGCCCCTCCCCCTGCTCTCATGCTTGTGCATGTGCTCTCTCAAATAAATAAATCTTTAAAAAAAAAATTCCATTTCTTCCTCCTTTCATTCAACTCCATCCCCAGAAGAGAAGAGACGCTCTTCATTCAGCTCAAGGTCATACATTCCTGAAACAAATTGCAAGGTATCTCTACGCCTCCCCACTCAGTTCAGAAACAACAAATCCATCACCCGAGAGGCTGTCGATTTTGTAGCATTTTATAGACTCTAGCCATGATGGTAGACCTCAGCCAAAAATCCAGTGTCAAGAAACTCTCCAGTTTCTGACTTCACGGATTCACTCCATTCTGATAGTACTGATTACCCCATGCATCCTAACACTACCATCAGGTGCACACTTCTAGGGATTCCAAACCTGTTTTCTTAGGTATAATTAATACCACCTGCTTTAAGGATGTAGCAAAGCATGAGAAATGGAGACCATACAGCTCAGGATCCATAACCCATGTGCTACAACCGCTTACAGATACATTACCACGTTTTGAAGATAAAATAGTTATCTTGAAAACAACAAAAACCCAGTTATCATCTTAACCTAACTATCAGCCTATTTATCCACATTGGCTGAATGAGCCATCCCCAAATCACTGACAAAAGGAGCCTACGCCCTCTTTCTGTCCTATGCCCTCATCAACGTGGGCTTATGTTTCTAAACATCGGAGTGTATGTTGTCTGTTCCGATACACATGCACACTAGCATCTGGTGGACAATAGCCATCTGCTGGAGAGTGACCCAGGTCATGTATAGTCTAACGTGCAGGATGCTCAGTTGGGAGAAAATCAACAGAACCAGCCTCAGTCTTGAACATTTCTTGTATCTTGTTTCCACCCAGTACTGCCCAACAGAAACTTGAAACCGTCACTGTAAGTCAATTACACAAAAAAGAGGCATTGATCGGTCATAGGCTGCATTTAAGAAGGAAGACAGGAATAGGTCTTAGGAGTCCAATTTCACCCTTGGAAGTTTCTTTTTCCTGATTCTTTCAGCTTCCCTGGCCAGTGTTCTCTTGGAATGGTTTTTCTTTCCTTACTTTTCCAATCAGGGAACAGTGACAGAGAGGAATAAAAACACGTCAAAGTAGAAGTGGAGAGACGGAGACGCAAAGGACGACTTTGGCAACTAAAGACCAGAGTTTGTATCCAAAGGAACCACTGTCCTTCCCCTCGCCTCCCCTTGTCACCGTAGGTTTTTTTTTAGGGCATAAATGAAAAATACCAAGAAGAAATGAAAGAGCTACTCCTGGGGAGAACTTGAGATTGCTCCCGATGTGTTTATGTACAAAAAATCAAATTTCAATTTTATGGCTTATGGAGGAAAAAGGAGTAACAACCCCGGTGAGCAACCTGGATTCTAAGAAATGTGAAGAGCATTTATTTTAATTAGTCATGGTCTTCACACTAATTGCTCTCCTGTCACAAGTTCTCCTTCCATCTGTAACACACTTGTCCTTTCAATAATGAAAGGGGAGAGGAGAGGCAAAAAAGAATGTATTTTTTATTCCAAAAACTATGACCATTTTTAAAGCTAAATTATTGACCATCTAATTGATGCTAATGAAATTAGCATCGATTATACAGTCAGATCTGGACTTGGGAAATTGATCATTTTATCGGGAAAAGAAGTTCCATCCTGTAATCGCATTCTGGGGTAGAGGCCTAAATACAGCACGGGGGAGAAGGGTAGGCTGTCGGAAGCAGGGAGGCAGACATCCCCCCATAATCGAACCCAAGCTCTGGGGTACGCTCACAGCTCGGTCAGGCTGCTCCAGTAGGTAGCAAAGCTGCTAGGACCTCGGGACTTGTGCCCGATGTACAACATAGCAGCGCGGACTTAAAACAGCACAACTCTTCTACTTTTTCTAGAAATCTCCCAAGATAAAATGGTTCATTCTTCCTGGTAGAGAGGAGGTGTTCTGTGCTTTATTTTTTAAACTTTATAAAAGACAAGCAACCCGTGCTTCCATTTAAGGGCACCAGAGCACACATTAGCTGCTGTCAGTCAGATCAGGTTGCAGGGCTCAAGGGCTGCACGGAAACGTCGGGCGGAAAGGCCCCCCATGGGCAGTTGGCAAGAAAGCTGCTCCTGTCCACGTCAGGCCTGGTGGGAGAGAAAGAAGGGCTGAAGGACACGCCAGACAGCCCAGCCAAGGCAGGCCTGCCAGCGCGGGGTCTCACAAGTAGCAACGGGACACAGTGGAGTGTCCGAAGGGAGGGAGAGTTAGCCAAGATGACAAGGGAGCAAACACCAAAGGCCGCCCTTTCCAAAGAATGCACCCCTTCAGAGAAGATGGTTTCCCTCCCCCGCCTTCTGCGGGACGCTATGCTCCTAGGTTTCCCATAGTGGCTGCTTTTCAAGGAAGCTAAAATTCGCATCAATCACAGATCTTTCTATACATTTATAAACTGTCCCATTTACAAAACCAAGGAATTGTACCTTTTCAGGAAGGCTCAGAGTGTGTGATACCAGAAGCACTAAGGCAGCGGTTCTCAAACCTCGGAGGCCGCTGACACCCCCCTCCTCTCCACCAAGGCTTTTTAAAGAGAGTGCTGGGCTCCACCCCCAAGGCATCTTGGCGAGGGCCCTAGAATTTACACACCTAACAATTCCCAGGTGGTGCCAATGGACACCAATGGTCCAGGCACCACATTGAAGAATGATTGGTCTAGAAAAAAGGAATACCTTCATGCCTAGGCTTATGACTGGACCGCAAGCAGCAAGGACAAAGAAAGTAATGCATACACTTTAATGCTTTTTTTTTGACATATTCAAAACCTATAGGAAAAATCAGGAGGCAATTTAATTGGGGTAGAATACTGAGTTTTTGTTGTTGTTTTTTCTAAAATAGATTAATTCTATAAGTAAGGGCCTGAGATCTGTGCTTTGAAAACTTGAATGTATGTGAGAATCACCTGGCGACCTTGTTAAAATGTAGGCTCAGATTCTAGAGGTCTGGAGTGGCCCCTGGAGTTAGCCTTTCTAACAAGCATGCAGGTGATTCTTCTAGTGCTGCTGGTCCAGGGACGGCACTTCGAATAACAATGTCTCACTATTTTATAATGAGAAGCAGTGGAGCCCAGCGGGTCTAGAGGGAAGACTCAGGACTCCAGCTGCCTGGATCCAGATCTAAGCTCTGTCACTCACTAGCTGTGAGTTAGGCAAGTTACTTAACTTCCCTGTGGCTCAGTTTCATCTTTAAAATTAGATTAAAGAGGGGCGCCTGGGCGGCGCAGTTGGGTTAAGCAGCCGATTCTTGGTTTCAGCTCAGGTCATGATCTCAGGATTCTGAGACTGAGCCCAAGATGGGGGTAGGGCTCCGCACTGAGTGCAGCAGAGTCCCCTAAAATTTCTCTCTCCCTCTTGCTCTGCCCCTCCCCCACCATGCACGCATGCGCTCTCTCTAGAATAAATACATCTTTAAAAGAAAATAAAATGAGATTAACAAGAGTACCCACCTACAATGCTGTGAGGATAAACAGGTGAATATGTGTCAAGCGCAGTGCCTGACACGGGTACAACAGGGAAAGGAAGCCGCTTCGCTTTCATTAAACCTAGCTGTACATTTGCTTTTTATAGTTTCTTTACAAGTGGTTAAGATTAAGCAGTTCTTGCTTAGGATGGAAGGTGAGAGTCTAAGTTTAAATATTTGACTTGACAGATCTACTTATCTGTGGCTGGTTGCTATCACACTGTGTATATTTCTTCAGGCTGTACAATCGTGTCCCTGAAGATTTCAACGAGCCTTTTTCCCCCTTGCATCCAAGGCAGCACTGAACTAAGGTGTGTGTGTGTGTGTGTGGAGGGGGTTCAGATGATAAGAAGAAGTATGTAAAAGACTTTGCCTAATGTTGCAGACCTAACCGGCGGTGAGTGTTCGCATGTAACTACTTTCTTGTTAGGTCTGTAGAATGGAATTACAAGTTTCCTTAAGGGCGACAGCGCTCACAGACGTGCAAAAGCATACTTCCTTCCTCCCACTTTGTCCCTCCAGTAAAGTACTGCTAAATTCAGCTGTGACTACTTACGAGGCCCAGCGCCAGCCTTTGTAGCCCAGGATTAGACTCGAAAGCTCTGGGCGAGCGGCGCCTGGGTGGCTCAGTCGGTTAAGCGACCGACTCTTGGTTTCGGCTCAGGTCAGGATCTCAGGGCTGTGAGATCGAGCTCAGTGTGGAGTCGCCTTCAGATTCTCTCTCTGCCCCTTCTCTCTCTCTCTCTCACAAAATAAATAAATGAAATCTTTTTAAAAATTAAAAAAAATAAAGTTCTGGACATCTAGACGGTACTGGCTGAATATTTATGAAGAAGAAAAACAATAATTTTCCCTTAACAATATAAAGAGATTTTCAAGGACCCAAACCATAGCTGTTATGATGGTACATTTTGCAATGCCTGTCTGCTTCCAAATGTCAGCGACTAAGACCGTTTCTGTGAGGCTGTCAACAGTTTATTGAAAGGGTAATCTGGGATAATTGCAAAGCCCCGAAGCTGCACCTGCTATAATTTCACTCTTGGCTTTGGGGAAATGGCCTCTTTTAAAATGACAACAGAACAGAATAGCTCTGTAACCAATGGTCTTTCTCCACCTACACTATTCATATTGCAGACCACGAGTATAAACACGCACGCAGACACACTGAGGCACAGGGTGCTTGAAATGACTGAGCTGTCTGGTTTTATAAAAAAAAAAATGCTTTGTAAAGCAGAGAGGGCTTGTGACCCTGAAAAGAAGGAGGAAATTATGTTAAAAAAAAAAAAAGAATTTTGAATGTGTTTTAGTGACAATTGTTCTCTGCAAAGAACACAGTAATTATTACGAATATCTTAAATACCACTCATTCCAACGAGGCTGAGAAGCCATTTCCAATATCTTTGGGATATATGAAATGCCTTGCAAGAGTTCCAGAATCGTAAAGTAAATTCTGCAATTCTAGGGAGGACAGGCATTCCGTTCAAAGGCTGTACATTTCTATGTCAGTTTTATACCATGGCTCCTCTCTCACATGAATAAAGAAAAAAATAGGCTATCCATTTGGTTTACAAATGAAATGCAAGACTTCTTGTAAGTAACCAAAGCCATGCTTAACGATCTCTCCCCATTAGAAGAAATTTCCCTTCCCATCTGTTAATACATCACAGTCTTTAGCCAAGCATCAAAATGACTTAGAAAAGCAAAAATCAGCCCACTAAACCGTCAATAGGGATTAATTTGAAAAACCTGTGCCAAAGGTACCGGAAATAATTAAAAGCTGCCTATGATTTCATAAGTTACTTGGTATCTCAAGACTACATCATATTTGCATGAATATGTGCATAAAAATATGTATTGCAATAGTTTAAATATATGTATTAAAAAAGATATACTCCTACCTAAGAGTCATTTCCAATGTGGGTATCATACATATCTTTCTCTTCCCCTTCCCCAAACTGGACATAAGCAGATTACTTTAATAAAATTTATAAACACAAGAATACATTTTACATATTTTATCCAACAAGAAATGGTAACATGAAATCTTCTCTCAGCTGTAGGAATGGGGAACAGAGGAAGCATCTGGGAGATCCCAGCGGTGGGCATGCAGCATCGTATTTTTTTAAAGTAAATAAATTAAAAATGAGTGCACAGGATTGATTCACAGGTAACTTTTCACAAATAAAGGCTTGCACTGAAAGACAAATACAGCATAGTTCTAAATATATTTGCACAATCTTATTAGAATAAAATCTTTGTTTATTACAAATAGCCAAAATCAAATGTATTTAGCAAGACAAGTTCCAGAACAATAAATTTATATTATACTTAACACACATTATTGAAAAGATTCTTTGACCATGATGTACCATTCAGGCTCATACAACTTTATTTTCTTCTGTAGAAGGAGAATAACGAACTCTGCCCTATTTCTCTCAATCATATCAGATAATGAACGCAAAAGCACTTGGAAAATTACCATATATGATACAAGCACGAGGTAGTTATAAATCCTTGCTAATCATCCCCTCAAAGCTTACACTGCATATGCCTTGCATTTCGCACAGGCTCCCTTAGACAGTTGTCTTGTCATCTCAAAACACCTCCAAAGGTGGTGCCACACATAATATCTGATCGTGTTTCCTTGATGGCGAACCAAAGACAAAAACGGTAAGAGACAAAAGAGGCTCACTCGGAACCAGCCCCCCAAATGTAACCCTCTGTAATGACTGTCCTTTTCATTTTAGTATAAAACCTGATACAAAACTTCAGTTTGCTGAGAAATTTCAGTACAGGGGACGATGAAGAGAGATGGTAGGAGAAAGGGGGGGATTTCTACACTCAGAGTTCAGCCCCCACTGTGACGCAGTGCCTGACTCCAGCTCTGTTTGGCTCAAACGTAAGAGAAGGTACAAATTGCTGTTCTTTCAAAACCACGTGAGCAAAAAAATCCTATCTACTTAGTACAGTCCGATTACACGTTGAGTTTTTCTACCCCTCTGCACTTGAAAGAGAGACTATACCCAACTCAAAATTTGGACTGAGTTAACTAGGTCTTCAAAGAGAGAAGACATCAAAACCAGGCAACAGGAAATGATGTAGCAAAACCTCAAAATCAATAACCGGGACGTGACTGAAACAGACAAACCACGAAGGGAAATAGTCACCAGTGGCTCTCGATGAACAACAAACAGCATTCAGGATGCAAAGCCAGGTGGCAAGTGCAAACTGTGACAGACTCCACGGGCAGTGGCTGTGGTCATCAGCCAAGGGATGTGACAGATGAATGGCCTGGCTGAGCTAGAAAGGTCTTCCAACCAGGCATTTCTGTTCACACGGGAGAGGAGGCCTTTCAAGGATGCAACAGGTCACATGACGTAATTCAATGCCATCAAATGGCTTGAGCTCAATAAAAAAATTTTAAGTTAACTGAAACATACTGTCTTAGAGAAGAATAATCTTTAGAATCAGATATACCTGGGTATGTTAACTCGATCACATTTAAAAGTACTGAGATATCCAGGAAAAGTCTAAATTACGATTTGGAGTCTGGCTGTAGCTCCTGTCTCCTGGGTTTGTATATGCGTGAGCTGATCTGCATGGCATCGTACCTAAGAGAAAGTTTGGGGAAGACACAAGTGCCCACTCCCCAATGAGGAGTGCCATCGAGTGCCAACAAAAGTAACAAACCGTGTCCGGAAATCTCGTAACCAAGCATCTCATGGGATCAAGGGTACACAGTACCTGTCTAGCAAATGAGCAATGGAACTCAGAAGCATGTCACCGAGGGCAATTCTTTTGCAGAAACAGAAGGCAGAGTGGACTGCCTGCCTCAACCATGGATCCCTGACAGCTCTTGCCTTTGCTTACAGGCTGTGTCCTCTGTTCTCCAGCTTTGCTCTAAGGAACCTGAAACACCTCTTTTCCAATGCAAAGATAACACCAATGATCTCTTCACATTCATTTCAAAACACAGGAACTCTGCAAAGATTCCCAGCACCATGGGCCCAGACACAACGGCAGGCACCAGCCTCAGAGGACCTGGCAGGCAGCCAGGACGGAGCTGGCGGTCAGAGCATCACAGACCGAGTGCTGCAGCACACACAGAACACCCCCAGGGAAGCCTTAAGGGATCCACTACGGGGACCACGACCGACATGTGGGCTTTCACGCCCGGGCTTCACGTCTATATCCTCACAGAACTACCAAGCCTGGAATATCCTCGGTCTTATCTCTGAAAGCCTTTGCCATAAGCAGGCTACCATGATGGGCCCCAGGGATACCAGGAGAATAAAACACAGGCACAGAGTGTCCTGTAGGAAAAGCCATTAGGAACAAGGCAATTAAGATAGAGCAGACATTGGAGGCAACCAAGATATCTTTCAATGGGAAAATGGACAAACTGTGGTCCATCCAGACAATGACATATTCTTCAGTGCTAAAAAGAAATGAGCTATCACACCATGGAAGGACATAGAGGACCCTTATGTGCATATTACTTCATGAATCTAAAAAGTCTGGCTACACGCTACATGACATTCTGCAAAAGGCAAACTACAGAGGTGATAAAAGGGCATTGCCGGGGACTGGGGGGAGGGAGAAGTGAGGAGGGGGAGGACGAAACATTCTGTGTGAATCGGGAATGGTGGACGCACTTCATTCACATTCGTTACAACCCACAGAATTTGCAACACCAAGAGTGAACCCTAATGTAAATCATGGACTTTTGGGTGATACTCATGTGGGTTCATCGATTGTAAGATGTCCCTACTATGTTGCGGAACTTCGATCATGGAAGGGGCTGTGCATGTATAGGGGCAGAAGGTATGTGGGAAATCTCTGTACCTTCTGCTCAGTTTTGCTGCGAACCTAAAACTGCACTAAAAAATATCGTCTATTAAGAAAAAAATAAAACAGTTCAGTGATTGAATCACAGAATGTTATGTGAACACACATGATAGGTACCCTGTTTTCTAGATATGAGAGGATGCTCTCCGGGAGGGAAGGTGAAGTGTATTCCCAGTACTTTCTAGGTGTGTTACTTACCATCACCGATCTGATGTCAAGTGCTTCCTCTTTAAAATGGGTATATTAATGCACACCGTGCCCATTACTGTGAGGGTGAAAGATTATATATGTAAATCACATAATAGTGCCTGGATAATAGACACACAAAAGAGTCTTCATCACTATCTTACTACAGTGCAAATTGGACTATTATTTTATCCATCTTGGAACAAAGTTGTATAAATTATAAATCAATTAACTTAATTAACTTAAAATTAAATTAAAATATTCTACTTGCCCTTTTGAGAATAGCAAATGAGCTAATTACAAGATTCATTGAATCACGACTAATACTTGTTTTTAAAACAATTAGTCTTTCTGCTAAACTGTTAAGCCTCCATAAAACATCAGATGCTCTCTACCACAGGATTTCCAAACAACTGGTCTCAGTTTTTGAGACCACACCTATTCTCACGTCAACGTATGGACCACTGGATTTTAAACATATTTTGATCAGAAGTTATTCAAGTAATCATTAATTAAGTAACTATTAATTTGCTTTCCTATTTAAGATAAAAGATATATTCACTCATCCTGGGTTTTTTGAAGTAGTAAAAATAGTCCTCAGGCACCCATTACTATCTCCACGTCTTTCTGATTCTAGAAACTACCCCTATATTTGTAGCTATCTATGAAATTTTGGGGTACACACATCTTACCCAAGAGGGTGTGCTTTCTGAATTTTCTCTAATTCTAGACAATCACAATAACTAAGCATCGTTACAAGAGAAATCTGTGGTTCTTACTCACAAACATAATAGGCAACTATAACATTTTACATATTTTCTTTTGTATTTTAGGAATATCTTAGAAAGTAATATGTATCTTTCTGTCTCTCTCTCTCTCTTTTTTTTTTTTTTTGAGCGTTAAAGAAACATTTTACCTGGAAACACCTTGCTTTTTACTCCACACTCACGGAAGTGGAGACTCCCTACATGGATACTACTTCCTTTCTGTTTCAGGGTGGAGAGCAGCTGAGCAAAGTGGAATAACTTTCCAGGGGTCACACAATAAGAGCGCAATTGGGGGCTGAGCTGAAACAAAGGAAGGAGCAACAAAGGATAGGAACGTTCCAGAAAATAATAAAGAATATGGAATGTGACAAGGCAGGCAAGAGAAAGCAAGGGATGAAAGTGCAGGAGGATGAGACTCCCCGGCACCGTGGAAGGAGAAGGCACTTCTACCCATAAACTCGTCTCACGTCTGCACCAATTTTGCAACACATCAGTTACCATATTCGTGAATCCACAATGCCCTCGTGATACGACCTTCCACAGTGGAAGAAAGTCATCATCTGGGGGACACCCGATCGAAACATCAGCCTAAGGGACCCCAGTGAAGGTGACCCAGCATCTTCCTTTGACTTGAACTCCTCCTAAGAAAAGACAAGCCATCTTCGAAGATGCATGAACTCTTTCAGACCTCGGTGGTATTTTACACTAAAACAACCTGTTACTATAAAGTTTCTTGGTCCCTGAAGGATACATTTTGGAAAAAAAAGTTACAATTTGAAATTGTACTGTCATGGATCATAGGGCATAATACCACCCTGCCCTCCTTCCTGGGGGCAGCTTTAAACCAGGCAAATTTTCTTGATAAAAATGGACTCAACATCCAAACAGTTAACTTCAAAATGGTCTTCTGAAAGAGATTTTTTTTAATCATCTAAAACAATATGTCATATCAGAATATCATTTGGGGGAAAAAGTACAGAGAATAAAATGAGTATTTTAGGACATTAACAAAATAAAATGCTAAATAAATTTAATGCTGAGTCACTAGTAATACCATTTGCAAAATCAATCAAAGGAACATCGATGTTTTAAAAGGGTATACCTCAGATTTGTATAGTCCCATCTGCACATTCATTTTATGAGCTTCTGACGTACGTCATGAAATATGCATTCATTACTGACTTGTATAGTATTTTAGACTGACCTTTTTCTTCATGCAAGCATTTCTTTAGAAAATCCTTGGGACGCAGTTTTACAGCATTAAGGTAGATTGTGTAACAACTGCAATTTCTTTTTAAATAACTGCTTAAAGTATAAATGAATAACATTTTAAAATTCAAGTATTGGGCAATTATCATTGATGTACTTGAATCTCTTTCATATGATAAATATCCATCCACTTGTAAAACAATAGTAAGTAAGTATGAATGCACCACGGGTAAGCATACCCTAATTTTTAAAAAAATCCACTGCACTTCTGAAGATGTGGTTTGGATTCACTGAGAATTTTAAAGTAAATCTGTGTTTTTAACTTTTGAATGTCAATTGTTGGGGAAGGATGGTAAGGTCAGACTACAATTCAGTTGTTCACAGAAACTTCCATCACAATCCTGGATGAGAATCTAAGGGCAGGGGTTCCTGGGTGGCTTAGTTGGTTAAGCATCTGCCTTCGGCTCAGGTCATGATCCCAGGGTCCTGGGATCAAGTCCTGCACAGGGCTCCCTGCTCAGCGGGGAGCCTGCTTCTCCCTCTCCCTCTGCTGTTTCCCCTGCTTGTGCTCTCTAGCTCGCTCGCTCTCTGTCAAATAAATAAAATTTTATTTAAAAATTTAAAAAAGAGAATATAAGGGGAAAAAATAGAAAGATTTCTGCTTAATTTTTGTATATTTAACCTATTTCTAATAGACGTTCCAAGGAGAAAAAAATGCAATATATCACTTCTAGGCAAAGTGATATAAAAATAAAATTAAAAAAATTTTTAAAACATGCATCAAAGAACCAGGAAAGCCTGGGTTTAAATCAAGATTTGGCTACTACCTGGTCATGTGACCTTGGGAAGTAAATGAACATAATGGAGCATCTATTTACTCAACTGAAAAACAGACTCCACTGCTCCCACACAGTTTTGGGGAACAGCAGTGGAGATCACCCAAAGTGCCTTACACATCCTAACCGCTGAACAGATAAATGTCAGTTCCCCTTCTACTTGGTTTACAAGGTAATCTACTTGGTTAATAATAAGAAGGCTATACTTTCTTTGCTCTTCCCCTACACTTATTAAAATCGAAATTCTTAGCCTGCGATTACAGAGGGATGTGACTTCGTCTTTGAGAGCAAAGGCTTCTGAATCAGAAGGAAATATCTCTGCATCATGCTGTTTGTGTGGCACATAAGTGACTTAGACTTTCTAAGCCTCAATGGGTTGAATGTCAAAGAGGGATATGATGGCTAGTTTTCTGGGTCACCTTGATGGGGTCACAGAGTACCCAGACACTTGGTCAAACTATCTCTGGGGTGCCTGCGAGGATGTTTCTGGAAGGAGATTAGCACTTGAATCTTTCAACCCGGTAAGGCAGACAACCCTCACCAATGCTGGAGGGCAGCATCTGACCCACCAGGGGCCTGACAGGACAAGGCAGAGGGGAGAGAGTCACCTGCCCCACCTGCCCACTCAGGCCGGAGTTTATGCCACCACGCTCCTGGTTCTCAGGCCTTCGGATTGGGGCTGGAACACACCCCCCTTCCTTCCCGGGTCTCCAGCTCTGCAGATGGCAGACAGCGGGAATCCTTAGCCTCCAAAATCATGGGGGCCGATTCCTTAGAACCAATCTCCTATCTGTCCTATTGCTTATATTTCTCTAGAGAACCCTCACTAGTACAAGAGTGGTAACGGTTGTAGGAATGAAATGAAATGATCCATGCCACGTGACATACATATAATAAGGGTATATGGAGAATATGTAAGCTCTCTGGTATGTTATCATTTCATATAACATTTTGCATATCAGTGTGCACATGTTTGCATATGGGCTGTGTATAGGCCTATGTGATTGATGTGTATGTGTGTGTGTGCGCATGTGTATATATATACACCTGTGTGTGTCCATGCACGTAAGTATGTGTGTATCCAACAGATTTTATCAGACCCGTGGCCTGAAGTGGGTTTAAGAGGCCCAATTTCATAAAAAGAGGGAAATTATATTTTAAAATACACACATGCACACACAGACACACACAAGGTTGAGGGTATGATTTGCTCTGGTTTTCGTTCCTAAACCCCCTACCTCTGTATTGTCACAAAGCTCATCATCATATGCTTGGCACACAGAAAGTTTTTATTTAAAGCAGAGAGATATAACTCCAATCACAAATTTCTCCTCCCTGAGCATGCCTGATTCCCACTGAAGCAGTTATAGAACCAAAGCTTCAGAGTCCCCTGAATAAGGCACGTTAATTAAGGTTCCATGGGTCTATGAAAATCTGTATTCGCAGAGAAGTCAAATTACAAATTATACATTGATTTGTATGTGATTTTTCATCAAAGGAGCTTTTAAAGTACTAGTTTACCTGGTATAACACCAATAAATTTTGATTTATAAAGATGAGATAAAATTTTGGAAGAAGGATGAACAACAGAGAATCAAAAGCAACTTAAAATAGGACAATTGACTGGGAAAACTAAAAGAATTACATTTCTGTGCCACACTTGACTTATAATTTATAACTGGAACATCCATTTGAGTAAAACCACCGAGCTGCATATTAAATGAAAACTATGGCCTGTTCTATTGAAAATACAATTTTTACTAAGGGACGTACTCTATTTCTGCCAATTAGCCTCACATCTTAGGTGAGCCCCAAAGCAAAGGAACATCAGATTGAAGTGTGAAGGGAATCACTTTACTTGTCTTTTGTACCTTCATTTTATCCATCCTTCTACATAACTGAGAAGAGGACATTTCAGCCACCCAATCTCCATTTGCCAGTAGAATTTCAAAAGATGCCTTTAAAATGATTCTTATTCAAATGGCCAACTCTCAACCCTCTAGCCCATTTGATACATTGCCACTAGAAACAGTTAGTTCTTTGAATCTCTGTGGCCATGATTGTGTTTTCTTGTAATTGAAATAGAACTGACGTATAACACTGGAAGTTTTCTGTGTCCACCCGCGAGATTTGATAGATTTATACAGTGCGATGTGACCCCCACAGCAGTGCTAGCAAACATCTCTGTCATATCCCATGCTTCTCATTCCAATTCTGTAGTGAGAACATACACGATTGATCTAGTCTCCCGGCAACTTTGAAGTATATACCACAGTACTGGGGACCATAATCATGTGATTATATTTTTAAGGAGAGACCTTTAAACTGGAGAATCAAAAGTAATACATGCTCTCTGCAAAAATCAATCAATCAATCACAAAACTTAGAAGAATTTTTTTAAAAACAACAAACCAAAAATGATTTATATTCCCACAACCAGGAAATAACCAGAACTAAATTTTGTATAGAATTTACCAAACTTTTTAAGGGAAGGAACGAGTTCTCAACATTTGCTGCAACATGGACGGCACTGGAGGAGATAATGCTAAGTGAAATAAGTCAAGCAGAGAAAGACAATTATCATATGATTTCTCTCATCTATGGAACATAAGAACTAGGAAGATCGGTAGGGGAAGAAAGGGATAAAGAAAGGGGGGTAATCAGAAGGGGGAATGAAGCATGAGAGACTATGGACTATGAGAAACAAACTGAGGGCTTCAGGGGGGGTGGGGGTGGGGGAATGGGATAGGCTGGTTTTGGGTAGTAAGGCGGGCACGTACTGCATGCTGCACTGGGTGTTACACGCAACTGATGAATCCTCGAACTTTACATCAATACCAGGGATGTACTGTATGGTGACTAACATAATATAATAAAAAAACATTAAAAAAATTTTAAAAAATAAAAAAAAATAAAAAGACAAAAAAAAAAAAAAAAAGAATTTACCAAACTATTCTTCTGTGCACATACAGCCTCATGTTTATATATTCACAAAATTGGGATGCCATTTATTCAATCTTTTCACCAAATATGGATCTAAATTCTAATTTTAATTCACCAAGAGTAATTTGTAGTTTCTTTGTTCCATAATTTAAATAATACTGGTTTTCTTTTTTTTTCTTTCTTTTTTTTCATTTCCAAAGTTCTACTTTAAACAAAAATCGAAAACTGTAATGAATCTCCCTGGATATCTGTATCTTTGTACATTTATTTCCTTACAAAAAATAAATTCCTCAAAATGGAATTACCACAACGAAGGGCGTGCACCTTTTCAAGGTTTTGATGCAGACTGTCAAATTGCCTTCTAGAAAGTTCTCTCTATTTGAAAGCCAGCAGTAGGTGTATGACACTGCTCTTCTGCTCTCCAGCATTGGATATTACCATTCTCTTTAATATTTTATTCTCAGGGATAACTTGAAAAACCAAATGTCAAGCCAGTATTTGGGCCTTTTAAGACTGCAGAGAGCTTCTTAGTGGGCACAGGTGGGGAAAAAATCCATAGCAATGTAATACATGCCACAATTTCTAATCATTTTCGAGGAAAAAACGTATCCTTCAGAGTTACTTGGCACTAACTCTGGGGTCATTATTATAGTTACTGTGTGCAGAGAATACTGGGGAGATTAAAGGCATTTCTGCAAGCTGGGCAGATAGAACACCAGGGCCATGACTCATGCATCCAATGCTTGGAGTCTGAAAGTGTGTGGACGGCCGGGGTGGATGTGCATTTCAGCAATTCACAGGATAGCAGTTTCTTCTCCTCCCAGTGCTTCCCACAGTCATACCTCCTTCTGACGTGAAATACAAGACTTGTACAGCTTATTTATTTGACAGTGTTATCTAAAACAACACTAGCGACTTGCACAGGCATTTCCAACGTGGCCGTTACAAAGTCGGTTGGGCAATCCTAGCAAAAAAGACTCCAGAAGGAATAATGATAAACCACTGGGCAATGAGAAGTGAAGAGGTGAAGAGAAGCAGGAGACCTGCTAACTCAGGGAATAAAACACAGGAAAATTCTCAGTGCTCTCTCACCCTGGTACCTTTGACTGCCCTTTCCCCCACATATGTTTCTTTGACGTGACAAATTCACAGTTACGACCACTTTCCCACGTTGCTGCACAACTCTTGTCGCTCACATGGTGATTTCTTGGAGAAAATGAAGAAAGGCTCCTTAAAACAGACTGAGGTAGGCGGCTTAGTTAGCCCCATAGAATTACCCCGACTAGCCCTTCAGATTTCTCAGAGGTCACATAAGATCTCTTGCATGTGCCAGATTGTTTTGAAAGGAGCCCATTTATAAGCATCCCATTTGAGGGGTGGTATCTGGGTGGCTCAGTTGGTTGAGTGTCTGCCTTCGGCTCAGGTCATGATCCAATCCCAGGATCCTGGGATCGAGTCCTGAGTTGGGCTCCCTGCTCAGTGGGGAGCCTGCTTCTCCCTCTGCTTCTGCCCCTCCTCACTGCTCCTCCATTCTCTCTCTCAAATAAATAAATAAAATCTTTAAAAAAGCAGCCCATGCAAATAAATTTTTAAAAATTTAAAAAATAAAAGACATTTAAAAGATGAAAAGTTGTACAAACATGCATATTTGGGAAAGACTGGCACAACAGGATTTAAGTTTTCTCCCCCATTTCTCCAGGAGAGTCATTTCATACATGAAGCCAGCTTGCCAAATTTTATTTGCTATAGGAAATTTCATCCAGGTGATCTAAAGTGGGAAACTGACACCGAAAAAGAGACCCACTTCCAAACAAGCTTCATACAGCATCACGTCTTTTATTATTATTAATTATCATTATTATTAAAAGCTTTGGATCAAAGCAATAGGGCATCTGAACTCTTTCTTTGAAAAGGGATAAAGAGGGGCACCTGGGTGGCTCAGTCGGTTAAGCACCTGCCTTTGGCTCAGGTCATGATCTCAGGGTCCTGGGATCGAGCCCTGCTTTGGGGGCTCCCTGCTCAGTGGGGAGTCTGCTTTGCCCTCTCCTTCTGCTCCTCTGCCCTTACCCCCCACCAGCTCATAGTCTCGCTCACACTCTCTCTCTGTCAAATAAATAAATAAAATTTAAAAAAATAAGAAAATAAAAAAGAAAGGGATAAACAATGCAGAGGGCAAGAATCCTCCCAATATGAAATTAGAAATACTGATGGAGTCATTGCAAATGAGTTTTTAAAAATGTAGTTTGATCTAAACATTTTGAATCGATTCAAACATTTAATTTAAGCTTGACTTCCACCATGTAGCGTCCCCATAATTATGTCTTTATTTCACATAGATGTAATATGCTAGACAGCTGAGACTTGAAAAGATAATTGGTTCAGTTCCCTGCTTCCAATGCAGTAATTCTAAAGTGTGAGTGAGCATAAATGTCACTCAGGGAGATTTCAAGGCCCCACCCCACAGCACTCCTATTCAGAGCATTTAATGTCGGACCTAGAAACACATGTCCCACCTACCCTGTAGGTATTTTGTGCATTTCTTCCCAAATCACAGGAAGGAGCGTTTGTTCTCATGGATATTGAAATCATTCAGAACAAGCTGCTATTTGTGAAAGATCTCCAGATAGGACTCTCCAGATCTTCTGTTCCTTCATGCCAGTTTTTCTTACTCCCCGGGATGGTCCAAACATTTTTCCTTATGTCTATCAAAAATGTCCACAGTTAATTTAAGGACAGTATAACACATCAGTAGTGTAGACGATAGGGGCGCCTGGGTGGCTCAGTCGGCTAAGCATCTGACTTTGGCTCAGGTCATGATCTGGGGTCCTGGGAGCAAGGGCTCCACACTCAGCGGGGAGTTTGCTTCTCCCTCTCACTCTGTCCCTCCCCCACCCCCCGCGCTCATGCTCTCTCTCTCTCAAACAAATAAATAATCTTTTAAGAAATAGTGTGGACAACACCATTTTTTTGATTTATGTCAGTACCTTATCTGGGCAGGGGAGTTTAGCTCCACATACATTTTTCCATTGGAGCTACTTAGCATCACTGAGAGTATCCTGAATTTCTCATATTATCTTTTCCTCTTCTTTTTAATCGCGTAACTAATTTACGCCTTCCTGGAATATCTGATGAGGATTTGTAAGACATCTAGGGGAAAAATCCCAGAATTTTCTTCCCAACCCCCAGGGGTTTCTTTACAAATTTTGTTAGTTCTCAATCCTAGTACCTAGATTAAAATAATAAATGACAGCCCAGTGGTGCCTGCGCAGCTCAGTTGGTTAAGTGTCTGACTTCAGCTCAGATCACGAATTCAAGGTCCTGGGATCAAGTCCCGCATCGGGCTCCCTGCTCAGCAGAGAGTAGGCTTGTCCCTCTGCCCCTACCCTCCATTTGTGCGCACTCTCTCTCTCTCTCCCTCTCAAATAAATAAATAAAATCTTTTAAAAAATGATAAATGACAGTTCAGACAAAGTTTGAAATGTATAGACTAGCGGGAGAGCCTCCAAAATAGAAGCGTTGCAAGATGGACAAGGTGTGTGATTCCCCATCCCAGCTATTGTTTGTTTCTGTGTGGTTTCCACAAAATATAGACTCTAGCAATATTTTGAAATACAAAATATACTCAAAGACAACTATGTATAAAAGAGCTAAGAGAATTTTTTCTGAGATTTTGGCCAACCCCAGAGATGTGAGCGCGCTGAGCAGTCAAAACAATTCTTAGCTTATGGAAAACCTGATCTTGAATGATTCCTAACTAAACTCAAAACTAAGAAGCCCTACCCCTAGCTTTATCTGAAGAAGCAATGTGTAACAGCACCACATGGATACGTTGGAAATCTGATTTTCCTTCCCCCTAAAGCAGGACACATCTGCATTTCGTGAACAACAACTACCTTTTCTATCATACTCTGAAATTATATAAATCCTGAATTAAATTATAGAGATGTTGCTGCTAGGACAATCATTTAGTGTGTTTAAAAAGAGAGAGAGAGAGAGAGAAAGAGAGAGAGAGAGAGAGAGAGAGAGAGAGAGAGAGAGAGATTAAAGAAAATAGTAGCAAAGTACATTGACCCAGAAATGAATCTCTTTCTTGACTTAGGCTTAAAATGCAATACAGGCATTTCTCAGTCATTAACGAGGTGATTATCTGTCTTTTCACTCTTCCAGCCACACCCCATTTCCCCACTCCCATGGCTAATTTTCCTGGGAGAGCTTAAGTCCTTGAAATCGTCGTCAAAAACACCACCATCACCACTATTAAAAAAGATGAAACTACACATATCTCAATTGGCTTCTTAGTACACCTGTATCTCTAACAAAATGATGAAGGAAGATTTTTTTTTTTAAGTTAGCACTACTGACTCAGAGGTCACCTTTTAATATTATCAGATGCTGAAGCTTACATGAATTTGGAGGTCATCCCAACAGTCTGATTTTATGGCTTAGAAATTGGAACCCAGAGCAGCGAAGTCATGGGCCTGGGGTCACAAAGCTAGCAAGCAGCAATTGGAACTGAAATGCAGGTCTTCTGGCTCCTTCTTAAAACCCATTTCCCATCACAGCCTGTGCGGGCAGGCAATCATTGCAGAAAAGACTTAAAAGGTGATTGATGGATTTCTAAGTTCCCAGCCACGAGATGGCCTTTATCTGTAAACTTGATCAAACCAAATTCCAGTTCCTACAGTTTGTATTGTCGGGAAGTGAGAACTATTTTTCAACCATTAAAATCATTATTCAACAATGCAGTACCTGGCTTCAACAGTTCTACGTGTGTGTGTGTGTGTGTGTGTGTGTGTGTATACATTTAAAATTCTAGGTACAATTTAAAATCCTCCTGGGAATTCAGTTCAACTCACTCCCATGGATTCATTATTCCCAACAAAAAGTACTTTCGAGTGAATATAAAACTTCAGTACACAGTGGTGCCACCGATTACCATGAGATCCCCTCCATCGAGTGAAGCTTTTTGTAGGACAGAAGTATAAGACAAAGTCGAAATCGCATTTCTCTAATGACTAAGTACTTCCCTCGTTTATGCGACCCAAATGAGGAACATGCTATCTAGCAGGAATTCATGGAGAGCTGTAACCTCAGACCTTGTGAGTGACCCTGAGGCTATGATGAGAAGCTAGGGGATTCACATGAAATCATGCCCCCTCGCTCATCTTTTGAAATATACTCAGCTACCACATAGACCATGGGTCTGAACCCCTGAGGTCAACAGTATAAACTTACATCTGCCTCTGGAAAACTACTAACTCAGGGAAAATTCTCTTGAGTACTTTTTATGTAAAACTTTCTTTTTAAAACACAATTCACAGGACGACTGGGTGGCTCAGTAGGGTCAGCATCCGACTCTTGATTTGGGCTCAGGTCATGATCCCAGGTGGGGAGTCTGCTTGAACTTCTCTCTCCTTCTCCCTCTGCCCCTCCCTCACCCACGCTTATAAGCTCTCTCTCAAATAAATAAATAAATCTTAAGAAAAAAAAAGACACACGATGCACAATTTAATACTACTGGAGTTCCATGCAAATGTTATATCTAGTTTACATCTTAGGAAGATGGGAGCTATAATATCTTGACATTAAATAAGTATTTGAACAATAGTTCTCCAAAGAAAAACATTTTCTATGCTAAGAAAAATCAGCTTTCTTTTTTGTTTGTTTGTTTGTTTTTTAAGTTTAGGAATGTACATAGTAATCAATAAATCAATCCTAACTAGAAAATTTAAATGATTTTTTAAAATAGTGATAATAGTCATTCTACTTTCCACAACTTAACACAGCCTGGCAAATAAATAAACAATGTTTCCTTTTGAAAGCATCAAAATGCTTTCTCTTTACTTTGTTCTGATAAGCGTTTTTCACATCATCAGCTGTGCCCTTGGGTTCACAGATGGGCTACCAAAATACATTTTCTACAAAGCTCATTCAAGTACATTGGATAGCAGGAAGCCATGTGGAATCCCATTTACACAGTTAGACACTTCCCAATGCATGGGATGCTCAGCTGGATACTTTCATTCATTAACACAACAATCATTACCATAATCTCCACCACAATAAAAAAAAAAAAAAAAAGAGGGCACAGCTAATATTGGCACTTAATAAAAATTGATTGCAAGCTAAGGTCCTGGTGGTAGAATTATTTTTTAAAGTAAAAAAAAAAAAAAAAAAACTTAATCGAATTAAAAACACAAAGGAATAAGAAAACGAAGAGCAGATCATCAAAGACACTGGAGCTTCTAGCAAATACTTCATGTTATAAAGAGATCACTGTTGAAATAATGGGTTCTTCTTGCGTCTGCTCACCATTTCTCTGACTTCCCTTCTACTCCAGTCTTTTTGAAAAGCCCAGCAATATATTTGATGGATAACTTAGGACAAGGAAGTAAAACCACAAAAAACTGAAAGCTGTTCTCTCTTTAAGTAATCATTTATTTGTATACAGATGGAGCAACGGTCCCATTGGTTAAGCGTAGTTTCACGCTGGCCCCCCAACTTCTGCGTTGACAGCCAGTGATAAGCTAAGCAAAGCGAAATCAGAGTACATAAAATGGAAACACTTTGATGTACCAGACGGTAAGAACCACCCACAATTTTTCAATGGAAGGCAAACCTTTAGAAACATCTTAAAGCACGTTAACAATTAATACCCTGAATAAAATGGACACTCATCAGGCTGACAAGTGCTGGTAGGACAGTCATTTTTAGACTGGGCTCTGCCACGCCTTGAATGTTGGTGGTAAGGTGTGATGGGCTGGCCAGGCGGGTAGGGTTCCAAGCCTCCAGCCCTGCATCAGCCAGACTAGCTTGGCTTTCGTTCATTGTACACATTGGACTCCTTGTTTGAAGAAAATGCACTCACGCTAAAACAAAAACCCTGCAAAGTGCTGTTTTAGAAATACCTTTATGGGCCCAGAGAGATGTTAACAATATATTCAGTGACAAAAGCTAATTAGAAAATTGCTTGGTACCATTTTTTATTATATACGCACAGAAGAAAAATTACCAAAATCGTTTTAATAGCTTATTTTATTTTGAAAAGGGAATAAGAGTTCTAATTGCCTATAATGAAGCTGAATTGTTTATGTATTTTGTTTTAAAGAGTTGACAATAAAGCTGGAAGATCTATTTTACTCTTCCCTCTCATGAACAGTTTGTTGCGAAATAACTGTAGTAACAGGCTTTTAACACACCTATGTCCATAAGACTTCCAGAATCAAACAATAATAGCACATAGGTACCCAGCTTTAGCGTTTGCTTTCTGGACCACTTTCTAGGTGGTAGGCTTTTGAAAAATCCAAATGTGATGAATCATATCATTTTCTTGGCACTGCATTTCCCTTTGAATTTATAGATAGTTGCAGAGTAAAGAGTAGTGTCTCTAAGACATATATAAAGGAACAGATGTCCGATTAAAATTACTATCTGAGTCTCTCTGATGATCTACTAGGTTGCAAATGATAAGACACAGTTAACATATACTTAAAAATATTAACAGATTGAGCATATGCAATAGCGTTGCTGAACAGAAATACAGTACAAGCCAAAGATTTAATTTTAAATTTTGTATGAGCCATATTTTTAAAAAAGAAAGATGAAAGTAAGTTTAATAATGTCTTATTTAACCCAGTATATCCAAAAATTATCAGCTCAATATGAATCAACATAAAAAGTACTAATAAGACATTTTACATTCTTTTTGCATATTAAGTTTTTGAAGTCCAGTGTGTATTTTGTACTGACAACACGTCTACACTCAGACTAGTCACGTTTCCAGCACTCAACGACCACTTGGGATTAGTGGCTACCATACTGGACAACTCCACAATATTTTAAACACAGAAAATTATAAAGTGGTGCCTTCCCTTGGGAAAAAAATCCATATATCTTCAATCATCCTATGGTAAATACCTTCAAGGGCATCCATATGTAATTTGTTCCAGTCTTATCTACCCTCACTACCTACTTCTTCCTTCTCTTCAAAGTAAGGCCTCTGAGTTCAGCCAAATCACGTTCCTCAGTTCCCTGAAAAAAAGCCTTCCTGTCAACGTGTCTAAATCTTTTCTGTCCCCCAACGCCCAAGACAAACTCCACCACCTGCAAGAATTTGTGTCGGGTTCACTCATCACCAGGGAAATGCAAATCAAAGCTACAATGAGATACCACCTCACACCAGTCAGGATGGCTAAAATCAACAACAGAAGAAACAGCAAGTGTTGGCGATGATATGGGAAAAAAGGAACCCTCATGCACTGTTGGTGGAAATGCAAACTGGTGCAGCCGCTGTAGAAAACAGTATGGGGATTCCTCAAAAAGTTAAAACTAGAACTACCCTATGATCCAGTAATCACACACCTGGGTATTTACTCCAAGAATATGAAAACACTAATTCAAAGGGATCCATGCAACCCTATGTTTACTGAAGCACTATCTTCAATAGCCAGACTATGAAAGCAGCCCAAATGTCCACAGACTGATGAATGGATAAAGAAAAGATGGTGTATATATACAATGGAATATTACTCAGCCATAAAAAAGAATGAAATCTTGCCATTTGCAACCACATGGATGGATCTAGAGAATATTATCCTAAGTGAAATCAGTCAGAGAAAGATAATGTAAGACTGCACTCATGTGGAATTTAAGAAACAAAGCAAATGAACAAAAGAACAAAAAAGAGACAAACTAAAAAACAGACTCTTGACTACAGAGAACAAACTGATGGTCATCAAGGGGGAGGTGGTTTGGGAGGATGGGTGAAACAGGTGATGGGGATGAAGAGCACACTTACCATGATGAGCACTGAGTCATGTATAGAACTGTTGAATCACTATATTGTACACCTGAAACTAATATAACACTCTATGTTAACTATGCTGGAATTAAAATAAAAATAAATAGGAAAAACAAAAGCATGTTTCGGATTGTTCCGTAAGTACTATAGCACATAATGTCTATCTACCTCAGTAATTTCGATGTTTATTTGTTCACTGTGCTGAATTCTTTTTAACTATTATATATTTACTTTGTACTCTAAGGTTCCTGAAAACAAGGATCATGTTTTATACTTTCCTTGTCTCCCTCCAGTGTTATCTAGTGAAGTATTTTGAACATATCAAGTCAAAAACTTTATATAGTTCTTCCATATTTTTTATTTCATTGCCTGTCTGAAAGGCATGATCTGGGATACTTGAACTTGCTTTAAGAAAATAAACCAACCTAATGGATGCAAAGGAAAAGAACTTTGTAGTAACCAGAACCATTAAAACAAGGGAGCTGGTCATGAGGAGTTCATGATGAAAGTATTCAACAAGAGTATAGCTAGCCATTTGTTTGGGATATTATATGGAGAATGTCTAAAACGAGTGGATATCCCAAACAAATGGCTAGCTATACTCTTGTTGAATATTTTCATCATGAACTCCTCATGTGGTAATGTTTGAGTACATTCTGATTTTAAGATTCTGTACCCAAGAAAGCTCATGTGTGAAAATCCAAATTATGATTCTTCTGTTAGTTCAAGATTTGTCAGTCTGCAATAAAAGAACCAGTTAAATAAATCAATTGGATAGTTATTTAGAGACCTGATTAGTTTCTGTTTACCCACTATTATAAATTTAAATTTGGCAAAGTCAGCTTTATATAATTCTAACTATATAAATAGTTAGAAGAGTGTGTGTGTGTGTGTGTGTGTGTGTGTGTGTAATCAGCTACGTAAAGACTGCTATATTGGGGCTCCTGGGCGGCTCAGTCCCATTAAGCATCCAACCCTTGATTTTGGCTCAGGTCGTAATCTCAGGGTCATGGGATCAAGCCCAACGTAGGGCTCTGCACTCAGCAGAGAATCTGCCTGAGTTTCTCTCTTCCTCTCACTCTGCTCCTCCCCCCACCTCTCTCTAAAATAACTAAATAAATCTCTAAAAAAAACACATGCCATAAGGAAACATGCTTGTCGGGCTGTCCCCGGGTGTTGTTTTAACAGCAACAATTCTCTAGCATCTGATGACTTAGATGTAAATTGCTAAGGTGATTGCTTACTAGGTGAGACAGAAAAGAAAGGCTTACCTTCCTTCCAACCCTGTTCTAGCTATAAACAGTATCTCCTCCTCTTTACTGGTAAGACTGAAAGACAACACAAGACGTTCTGCCAGCCAGCCAGCCAGCCGCTCTCCCGATGGTCAATATCCATCAGCATTGATCTGGCCCTGACAGCATGGCAGTAGGGGGCACCCTCTCCTTAAGTGCCCAGGGCACATGCACAGCTTAGCAGTCCAGAAGCTTTGGACCCCACGTTGGCTTAAAATATCAGAGTCAGGAGGATCTAAAGCAAATTCACAAGTTTAGAATTAGTTAACTCACGTCATAAGTATTAAAATTAGTTCTTATTCCATACTTTAAAAAAGAGAGAGATTAGTATCATTAGCTAATTCATATGTGTGTGTATTTCTGGTAATGTAGTTCCGACCTGATTCCACAGCATAACTGAGAAGGCTAACATTCCAAAGTGAATTGCCTCATAGTTAATGGTACCTGTGGGGGCCAATACATTCTCATCTAATCCAACCTTACCTTTCTAGTGACAACACACCTCAGAAAGAAACAAACTTCTCGATGGCTGACCTAAAGATTTAGGCTTGCTGTATTTAAATGGCTTATCTGGAATTTACGCTGCCCTCTTTTAAAAGTTACTTTGAAGGGAGATAAAAATCCTCTTTCAAGGGTGGAGGATGGTGACAGTGACCGCTTTATTACGAGGCAATTTCTTTGTGACAGCCTCATAGTTCTGTGAGTTTGGCTGATGAGAGACTGAAGAAATAAACACGAGCTAGGAAGCCGCATTTTGCTCTGAAGGCTGAGAGACCTGAGTTCTAATCATGGACTGCTTCAAGCCAGCTTTGTGTCACGTCATCTGTGGGACCACACCTGCAGAATCATGGCTAATATCTGGAGATTCAAAACCAAATGTGTATTAATCAGAGACATAGATTTAATATGTTTTAAGATCAAATTCATAAGCCACCCCACAACTAAAGTGCTACAAAGATTCTGAAAATCACATAAACCTGATCAAATGCTGGAGAGGGACATTCATCCTCTGAGGAGCAGGTTAATATAACAAGAATTACAAACAAATCTTCCAAGAGAAATCTAGGGAAAAAAACTACTTGGGAGAACTAAACTGAGAGGTCAAAAATAGCGCCATGTATTCCAATCAGCTCTAAGCCTATAGTGTGTAACGGCTGGAGGGAGCAACTTACATGGCAAGGAACTCACCAAAAATTCATGTGTCAGAGCCCTAAGCCCCGGTATAACTAACTGCATTCGGAGATTGGGCCTTTAGGAGGTAATTAAGGGTCAATGAGGTCATAAGAGTGGGATCCTAATTTGATAGGATTGATGGCTTTACAAGAAGAGAGAGCTCAAGAGTGGGGCACCAGGGTGGCTCAGTCGGTTAAGTGTCTGCCTTCAGCTCAGGTCATGATCCCAGGACACTGGGATCAACTCCCACATTGGGGGGACTGAGCAAGGAGCCTGCTTCTCCCTCTGCCTGCCACTCCCCCTGCTTGTGCATGCTTTCTCTCTGACAAATAAATAAAATTAAAAAAAAAAGAAAGAAAGAAAGACCTCTTTCTGTCCACCCATGTACCAAGGAGAGGCCATGTGAGCACACATGGAAAAGGCTGCCATCAGCAAATCAGGAAGAGAGCCATCACCAGAACCCAACCGTGCTGGTGCCCTCCTCTCCCAATTGCAGCCTCCAGAATGGTGAGAAAGTGAATTTCTGTTGTTCAATCCACTCAGTCCGTGATACTTTGTTATGATGGCCAGAGCAGACGAAGACAGAACTGAAATGAAAGCAGTAAGCTTTTTCTCATGAATACCAGGAACTACAACCTGCAGGGCTCCGTTCAATAGACACTTCCGAAATGCCAATGATTTCCTGTGTGCATGTTCTGTAATCTCATCTTTTCAACGTCAAGCTTGACCCACTCTCCAACTAATGAAAGGGAGACCATTTCTATGCATGTTCGTTAAAGCTTACTTGAAATCACAACAGGCAGTCACTATAGAGTTCAAGCAAAAGATACATGAATAGTGAATTTTAAGTACATTTCCCATGCCTCTTCCTTACCAAAAAATCAGGTGTTGGACAAAAGTAATATGAAATAGTGAAATACATTACTTAAGAGAACTTTCACAAAGAATAATGAAAACTCTAGTAGCAGATGCTACTAGTCTAGCAGACTAGATGCTATTTTGAAAACTCCAAGTATCCTTAGTTATCTGAATGGTGGGGCTCTCCAATTGTCTATTTATGAATCTGCATAAAGGTACCTCAAGAAATTTTTCACCTACCTAAATAATAGCATGTAATGAAGTTTATGATCTCCCAAAGATTTGTGGCATTGTTTTCATGACTGGTATCTGGCTTAAAACATCCAGTTTAAGAGAGCAAAACATTTTCTAAGAAATAATCCCTTCAAAAAAACATTTTGGTGGTGACATTCCTTTTTAAGTGTTGAGATACTATTCAGACTCACTTATATTAGCTCCCCAAAGGATGAAATCTTGACCATAGAAGCCTTTCAGTACAATAGAATTTTCAGCAGCAGGAAATACGCTCTTGCTATAGGATAACTTTGAGCTTTTTGTTTCTTTGTTTGTTTGTTTTGTGCTTTTAAGTGGGCTCTATGCCAAGCATGGAGCCCAATGCAGGGCTTGAACTCACAACCTTGAGATCAAGACCTGAGCTGAGATCAAGAGTTGGACGTTTAACCAACTGAGCCACCCAGGCACCCTATGGGGTACCATTTTAAAAAATAAAATAAAATCTAGCAAACAATGTGTTAAAAATATCATGAACAATTTAAGTATCACACAGACTGGAACAGTCCCTTCAGTACTCTTGGCATCTCTCACCTGACGGCTGGACTTACACACAGGTCAAATTATAAAGAGACAAGTGTGCAGTGAGCACAGAATAGGAAAAGGGGACTTGGCTAGTTGTGCAGAACATGTAATGGTGTCTATCAAAACAGACTGGATCAATTCCACCATTAAAACCATAATGTTCAAAGTCTTCTAACTAGACTGCCTTCTCTCTTGGATGAGATTGGATGGGCAAAATACCTGGTGGCTCGTGGATCTTACCAAATGAACAATTACCATTCTGGAGGGATAAGGTGTATGTAGTAATCACATTATTGGGTTAAATCATAGGAAGACAATGACACTGAAGGTCAGGAGTCCTATCCGTACTGCTATATACACATCAGATGAGCAGGGCCCCACACGGCTTCAGCTGTACAATCTCTACAATTAATGGGACAAGACCAGGTGATTTCTATCTATGCTTTACGGTCTCAATGACTTAAACACAAAGAGTTCTATCCTGGAAAGATTCAAAGGTTGCTTACCACTTAGTGTCAGCAATCTATTGAAGTATCCTGCAACCTGCTATTAGCAGGGCTGCAGACCCACAAAATCAAAATTATGGATTTACTGGAATTACCTCATTTCCCCTTGAGTTCTTAGGTCCTGAATTATTCTTACATCTGTGCCTGCAGGCATCCCAATAGGGCCACTTGTGATTTGGGCAGAATATGAGCAAAAGGCTCTCAGTGGGAAGCACGCTAGGGCGAGTTCTGCCTCTTTTCAGGGAGTGGCTTTCTTCTTCAACAGACTGACCCTAGAGTGCCTAGAGTCAAACTCAGAAACAAAGACAAGCACGGCCTGCTTCTTAGCAAGGGAAGTGTGCAGCTTTTCACGCTAGGCAAGCACCTACCCATCTTCCAGTCCCAGCTGATGATAACTGGGAACTGCAGTTGATACAGCTGCGGTTGAATTCTTTCGGTGTTTATTTGAACCACTCCTGAGAAATGCAAGAGTTCATTCTTTCCTTCCATCTCTACTCTTGGGATTGCTGACTTCTCTGACAAGCAAAGACCCTCGGGGACTACAGAAGAAGGAATGGCACACGGAGACTTACACCTCTGTCTGCTGGCTGCCATCGGTGCAGACCAAGAATGAAAGGGGATGAACAGTCCTTTAGAAGCGAGGTGGTAAGCGGGCAAGCCACCCTTCAGGTTCCAACCAACGGTCAGTGCACTAAGCAGCAGAGCATGAGTATGCGGGGAAAAGAGTCCTTTGTTGCCAGACCTAGAGGGGAGCTCCTCTGGGGACAGGAAGAGAACTGGCCATCAGCGCACTGGCCCCTTTCATGCAGGACGAACGCTTTCCTGTGAGGGGAGGCAGAAGGTGTTCAAGGAGAGCATCGCAGTGAAGCGTCACCCGAGTCGAAGGAGGAAGTCCCAGCTAGAAAAGAGAATGGCCCCCACAGTCAAGGGAACACCAGGTTCATAGGCAGATAACCGACATTTTAAAAAAAATATCAGCTACACTTGACCCCCAAATTGTTCACAACCTCTGTGTAGCTTGCTTATTTCATTTGCTTTGGATGAAACACCAGATAATGGCACGCGGGGTGTATGAGCCTAAATGGGAGGAGGGTGACTTCGAAGCCCACTATTCATTCATCAAAGCGAACACCATGGTTTTAATATAAGAAGCTACAAGATAAGTGTAGGAAAAAGAACCTGACTTTTGGATTGGACAGATCTGGGTTTAAAACTCGGCTGCTTGGTATGTATGAGAACACAGGTGAGTTACTTAGTCTTCTGAGCTTTTTTCCTTCCTCATTTATCAGATGAAATAATACCATCTACCTCATATGACTGTCGTGAGAAATGATGAGAAATAAACAAATACATGAGTAACGTGAAGTCCTAATGTTGTGACTGGAACATAATATATAATCAATAAACATCACTTTCCTCAACTTCCTTTGCTAGGAAAAATGATGATATCATTAACTACCACCTGTTATACTCCCTTCCTGCCCATATATTCAAAATATCTCAGCACCATTAAAAATACCATATATAAGCTCAGACTGTGATAGCATTCACCCAAAAACACAAACAAATCACAGATATATCTATCTATAGATATAGACAGATATCGATATAGATAGATAGATATAGATGTATATATATACACATGTGTGCATATATTTGCTACCAGAAGGGAGAAAGGAGTTCCAGAAATATTGGTTTATCTACTTTTCCAGAAATATTTAAATATTTCAAAAAACATATATTAATATACGCTCTAAACGCAGGAATGTTATATTCGGTGCTTTGCAACCTGGAAGGTATTATTTTTTTTTTTAAGATTTTATTTATTTATTCGACAGAGATAGAGACAGCCAGCGAGAGAGGGAACACAAGCAGGGGGAGTGGGAGAGGAACAAGCAGCCTCATAGCAGGGGAGCCTGACGTGGGACTCGATCTGTAACGCCGGGATCACGCCCTGAGCTGAAGGGAGACACTTAACCGCTGTGCCACCCAGGCGCCCCTGGAAGGTATTATTCAGCACATTATTTCTTTAAAACACCATGGCAACAACTAAGCTAGTTTGATAAGTTCATATAGGTAAAAATCGTTGTCAAAACTATTTTTCCAATGATCAGCCAGATATTTTCAAAATTACTGGCCTCTTAAAGACCGTATGTTTGAAATTAAGTGGTGGGAAGAAGGGAGTGAGGTGACAAACCCTATTTCCAGTTCCTATTTTTCATGTTTAGAAGGTTCTGCTAGTAGTTGAGAACATGAATTTTAATTTGCATCAAACATACAGTTGTCTTCCTAAGACTTATATTATTAAGATAGACTAATAAAAGTTGCCTTTATTATAAGGACACTGTTCCCTTAACAGCCTAGAGTTTTAAAAATAAAATCTCAAAATCTCTTAGCTGGACTGAGGGTTGAAACTCATTTCCAGTTATTTTCTCAAAACCACTTAGAAAATAGCTGTTTTGCAAATTAATCTTTCACGAAGCTCTTGAAGGGTCGATGTGCTGGTGTTAGCCGCCAAACATGCCTGAGTCTGAGACAACTGGAAGATCCATGATTAATGCAACTTGGTATTTTTCCTTGCATTTACTGTACCCATCAGCGTGGTTAATGTGCCACTTCCCGTAAGTGGCCGCCTTAAAAGCTCGGAACTGTCTAGCCGTAAAACAGAAAAGTGTGTCTGTTCTTCTCCCACACGTAAGAAATGCTTTTCCCACACACACAACACAAACACATGCGAAGTACTAACTCGAGAACCTGGATCAATGTTCTTTGTAAAGGCGCGGCAAAACCAGACGAAGGGGCAGTTTGGGCAAAATTGGGACAGCTGTGAGAAGGGGTCCCGGGCTCAGGCTTGGCTCGGAGTCTGTAACTAAAAACTAGATTTCCTCGGCCAGAACCAGGGCTAAGCTTCAGAACTCTGAAGCAGCAACCTAGACAAGGTGTCGTGTTCTGGTGGGCACGGGTCCAAGTCCCTGCTCTTGTGGTAAAGGAGATCATGGCCTTTGCCGGCACTCAGCTCCCAGAGCTCAATATCCCCTGCCTCCCAGGGTCAGAACGAGGATAGTGGAGCCCACCTCACAGTGGTTGGGGGGATTAAATGAGAATCCATAGCCTGGGACATACTAAAAGTGCAATACATGTTAGCTATTAGGAAAGTATCATCGGTAGAACTAGTATTACTAAAACCACCACTTTATTCTAAAAAAAAAAAAAAATACTACAGGGCAAGAAGTATACATGTGAAGAAATCCAGGAGGAAGAGGGAGAAAAGTAGGAAGTGCCATAAAGACACTACGATAATTAGTTAATTAAAATATTTGTTAGGGTCACTTTTAAGCTAACCAAAAGAATAAGGAGCCGTTCTCTCAATATTTCAATTTTCATTCTGCCTAATATTGAGAATCATCGGAAGTCAGAAATTTCAAGCCTTTCTTTTACATTTGCTAAGAATTAAATGATTTGTGGTTTGGCTATATCCTGCCCAGAAAGGAAACAACACACGTGTGTATGAGAAAGAGAGCAAGGTGCGGGGAGTACAGGCAGAGTAAGAGAGAGGCAGAGCAGAGATGAAAATCAATTTCTTTTTTTTTTTTTTAAAGATTTTTTTTTTAAATTTATTTATTCGACAGGATAGAGACAGCCAGCGAGAGAGGGAACACAAGCAGGGGGAGTGGGAGAGGAAGAAGCAGGCTCCTAGCAGCGGAGCCTGATGTGGGGCTCGATCCCATAACGCCGGGATCACACCCTGAGCCGAAGGCAGACGCTTAACCGCTGTGCCACCCAGGTGCCCCTGAAAATCAATTTCTTGAGCAGCAATCTAAATACCAAAGAGACCCCACCTTGGGCTCCTCAGGAAGACTGTACTGAGGCCACAGACTTCTGCTGGCTGCCTTGTGCGGGCTTCCCCTTGGGCATGATCACAGGGGATTATTTCTAAGCTGCTGCTCCCATCCCCTCCAGCAGAGGCCCAGCCTTCTACTCCTGCTGACACTCAAAGCTTGGGTTTCTTCTCTGAAGGAAAGGAAAGGCAGCTGGAAGGGTAGCACTGAGCGCGTGGGTAGCCCCTCCTTGGGGAGCCCATCTGAGTTCTGGATTCCATCCCCCGGGGGACTCTGGGCACACCTCTCTGGGGCCAAAAACACACGGCAGCCCTGCTAGTGGGATCGTCCCCAATGTCACTTTCCAAAGAGACGGCATACTGAACGGGACTCTGCATCTGAGATATGTACAGCTCACAACAAAAGTCTCTGTGTGCTCTGGCTTTTCCAGAGAAGGAGCTGCCAGTCTCAGTAGCCTCTCCTGCCCTCAAAGAACATCAGCTAATTTTCCTGGGTCGTGTCCAAACTCAGAGCCCGCATTCTGCACCTTTCTCTGGGTGACCTTCTCCACACTTGTGGCTTCATCTACTTTTTTAAGACCTCATGCCTCCCAAATCTTTCCTGAGCTCCAGACCAAGATACACAGACTCATGCCAGATCTTTCTACCTGGACTGAGTTTCCCTCCTTCCCTTCATTCTCACCTCAAACTCAACATGATCCAAGGAACACACATCACCCACCACACCTCCACCTTGACCCTTCATTCTGACTTCTTGGTAAATGACACCAGCTAACCAGGTCCAGCAACCTGAAAATGCTGAGAGTCTTACCTCTCCCTTCCTTCCTGTAACCAGCTGGTCATCCAAAAGTATTGATTCTACTCAATTACCAACTCTCCAGTCTGCTTCTCTTTCCTGGTCCCACAGCAGGTGGCTTTGTCCAAGTTCTTTATCTCATGACTCCTGAACAGCAAGCCAAACAGTTGGGTTCAGATCTCCAGACTGTCACCATTTCTTCTTTCAGATTATCTACTCCTCCTAAAACACAATGTCCTTTTGGAAGCTGGTGCCCAGAGATTAAGTACGTTGCCTAAGGCCACACAAATGGTAAGAAGTTTAGGCTCATGGTCAGTCTCGCCCTCTTGTACCAACCCATCGTCTCTAACGAAGGCCCACCAGTTGACAATCTAAAGACAGACTCCTTCCCTGATGATTGGAGGAGGCTACACTCAGGAAGTAAGAAGGTGCCTTTTCCATAAGCCACAGAGCAGTTTTCCCAAAAGATCATAATAAAACCACGGACAAACACTTTGGATGGGGGTACGAAGTAGGAGCCAAAATCCCTAGATGAGCATTCGTTTCCTAAAAATCACCTGCAGGTCACGAAGAGTTTCTTCCTGATCTGTCACTGGCAGGTAGCATTTTGTTCCAAATACCCATTTAAAACAGGCCTTACAAGATTAGCTATAAGGTTAACACTGCAAACTCCTCAGTTGGAAGTAAAAGTACAAAGAACTATTTTTTTTTTGTATTGAGTATCAGTAGGCTCAAATTAAATACAGCTTATAATAACAGTCTGTCAATGCCATTCTGCATAATCAATCTGAACTTTGGCACTCCAAAGCTTGCTAATGCAGAGCTGCCAATAGTACGAATTGAAACTGAGTTCATGATACCCATTTTCAAATTACAGCAATTGAAATGTGCGTAAAAATGTACAAAACATCACACCTGGTCTGACTCAGTAATTTGTTTCCGTAATTATTTCAGTAATGTCCTTTTTCTTTTTTCCCCATGAAAGGTTTCATTCAGAGCCGCATCCCATTGTTTCCCAACATCAAATTAAAAATAGCAGAGCTAATAAATCAAATCACCTCTACTAAGAATCTGAGCATTGCAGAGAAAAGGTATGGTCTCAAGTCTGGGTAAGCGAGGGTATCTAACTGGCTTGGTTCTCTCTGTAGCTTCCCATCATTTATGACACGCAGGCAGAGGGGAGAGAAAAACTTAGACAACTCTCACGTCTCACTCCCTTGATGCTTTATACTCTTAGAGAAAAACCACTGCACAAACCAGGTCAGCAAATGTAAAGATTCTCAGCTAAGAGAACGCGGATAGCATTGTACGTACAATCTTGAGGCTGAAAACCAGCAGGGGAGGGAGATATTACTCTCCTGGAGCCGTTCTCAAAGTCCTCAGACCACGCAGGGTCCCTGAGACATGTGTAAGGGGTCCACCGTGTAAAAAAATATTTTCCGAATAATCATAAGCCATTTTGTGCCCTGTACATGCTTATTTTCTCACGAGTATACAGTGCTTTGGCAGAAACTACATATGTGATATCGCAACAGCTCCAACGAGCAAACAGGAGGATCCAGCTGTCTCCTATCAAGCCAGATGTTAAAGCGATTTGCAAAATATAAAACGATACCACTCATCACAAAATTTTGTTTGGGAAGAAGTTTTTGTCCCATGAAAATAGATTATGAAGCTCACTATAAGAGGTTTATTTTTTAATTGCAGAAATACATAATTACTTTTAAAAAATTCTCAGTGTTAGCTATTATCTATATACACAAAAGTTTAGTGGGGTCCACACTAATTTGAAGACTGTAAAAGGCTCCAGAGAGCAAAAAGATCAGGAGCTGCTGTGCAAGAGGCTTTCTGGAGAGTGCAATTCGAGCCGTGATGAAGGATTATCCTCTATGGCCATCCTCTGGGGTCCTTTTCCAGCTTTCCTTTTCTTGGCTAAAAACTCCCCTCCTTTCTTCCTTTAGCCGGCTAAGTCAATTCAATTTCCAGTTAAATTAACTCAACAGCTATTTCCTTGGAGGCTGCTAGGAGCAGTACCCATGAAGATGGGCACTCTTGGGGATATAAAACCTCCAAGAGGTTCTAATAACCTGAGAAGTAGAGATGTCCACATGGCAAAGACAGATAGTGCTGCAGAGCCATACGTAATTCAGTACCACGGCGGAGAACGCACACAGGAAAGCTGTTAGCTTTGAGACGAGGAGGAAAACGTGGCTAGGGGCTTCCAGGGACAAATCTTTATAAATGAAGCAATGCCTTTATTTATCTGCTCTCTGTTTCCCAAATGGAAATACAGTAGCTCACAAAAGGCACACAGGGTGACTAGGAAGAAAAAAAAAAAAAAAACAGACAATGAAATTAGGATGCATGAGAAATATGAGTAGAATGGTAAAAAATGAAGCCAAAGATGAAGCTAGAATAAAAATAAATAAATACTGAGGTCTGGGACCAGCTACATAATCCAAAGGGACCAGTGCAAAATGAGAATGCAAAACAATTAAGTATTTCAGGACCGCGATGGCAGAGCATTAAACCAAGAACAAGACCCTGGGGCGCCTGGGCTCCTATGTGACCGCAGGGTGCGGAGCCCAGAGCCAGCCCCCACTGTGTCCTCTCTGACTGCCGAGCTCGAAGCTGGGTCTCCGATCCAGCTTTAAAGTCACTTAGAAGACAAAGCGAAACGGGAGTGCAATAGGTTTGAAAATTCACAGCGTTCATGACTCAGAAGCTGCCAATGCAAAGTGATTGAGATTACATCAGAACGGAATTCTAACCTTAAAAAGGAGATTGGAGGTTATTTCATCTACACCCTTTCTATCTCAACCCAAGGAATGGGGTCCCAGAGATGCTACGTGGTTTGCCTAGAGTCGCAAGCAGTTACAGCTGGAGGTGAAATCGGAGCGGCAGCGGGTGTTGCTTGCATGCCCCCGCCCCCCCCACCGGGCACAACACTGAACAAGACCAACAACGCCACAGTGCGCACCGTTAACGTTTGGGACGTGTCGTACCTTGCTCCACACATCCAATTCCTACGACCGCTTTATGAAGGAAGGATTATCATCACCCCCCTCTTACATAAAAAGAAGCTTCGTACAATTAAGTCACTCGCCTAATGCCATACAGCCAGACTGTGAACTCGGCCAATGTGACTCCTGCTCTCCCACTGCCTCCCACCTTTCTCTCTGTTCTGCTAGACGGAAGTCCCACAAGCATCCTGTTAGAGGACTAAGCCCAGCCCGCAGATTCGGAGACTGAGCCCTTCCTCATTTTACAAACAAACTGAGGGCTCTGGCAGGATACATCACTTACTGAGATCATCAGCAAGAGACAGGTAAAGTTTAAAAGATGGGGCACCTGGGTGGCTCAGTCCTGAAGCCTCCGGCTCTTGATCTCAGCTCAGGTCTTAATCTCAGGGCTGTGAGTTCAAGCCCCGTGTTGGGCTCAAAAAAAAAAAAAAAAAAAGTTTGATCAATGCTCTTAACTTCATTTTCCTTGAATTTACTATGCATCAGAATAATCCCGGGAGCTTTTTAAAATTCAGAGAATCCTGGGTCCCCTACCAGACCAAAAGTCCAGATTTCTTGGGACCTGGGCAGGAGCCAGAGACTTTTCTTGAGAGAGAGAGAGTGAGCAAGTGGGGAGGGGCAGAAGGATAGAAAGAGACAGAATCCCGAGCAGACTCATGCTCAGTGCGGAGCCCAACAAGGGGCTCGATCTCACAACCCTGAGATCATGACCTGAGCTGAAATCAACAGTTAGACACTTAACTGACTGAGCCACCCAGGTGCCCACAGAGGCTTTTCTGATAGTTCCACAGGTGATGTGCAGCAGCTAACCAAGCATCAGTCAGTTAGCTGAGCAGGGGTGATACCCCCTGCCCCACACTCTCCACTCATCCCCCCCTACACCAATCCCCCCTACACCGACCCCTTTATGTAGCTGGCAGTAATGGAAACCACAACATGACTTCCGCCATATAACATCTCCGAATTAGACTGAAATCAATAAACGAGGCAAAAACAAAAATCAATGCCTCAACTCTCTGGAATCTGTTTTGGGTAGACAATAGGCATTTTCAAAACGGATGGGTTAAAAAATCATAGGAGGCAGAGATGTGCTTTTGAAGGTGGAAGGTAAGACAGTGTGGGCTCTGCAGCGTGTCCAGCAGACATGTGAAGTAGGCGATGTACGGATGAATAACGTGCAGCGGAAGCAAGCGGGCGGGCTGACATTGACAGACCTGACCTCTCCACCGAGCCGGAAGGCACCCAAACTTCTGGGTCCCAATGGCAGTTCCTCCAATAACACCGTGGTCAGATCTGTAGCGGTATGCAGGCTGAGAGTACCCTTGATAATCAACTTCAAATACGCTTATTTGTAAAGAGTCAATCATCTAGACAATAGTATGTAAAATAAGTATTCAGAGGTGGTGAACTGATATCTGAACTTTATTTTGAAATATATCAAAAGTAAGGTGGCTTTCTGGATGGGCAGATGGAAGGATAGAGGGACACATAAAAACAGGGGCAAAAAGGTTAGTGGCAAAAACTAGGTGGTGCATCTATGGGTGTTGACTCTAAACTTCTCTCAACTTTGCTATAACTTTGAAAATTCTCATAATAAAGTATTAGAGGGAAAACCAGTTTAATAGAAGTAGCCCAAACCACATGGCGTTGTGTCTGCAGCCTGAAAACCTTACTACTTAGAAATAAAATTAAAACTTGGCCTCATAGATAAACAGTTTAAAGTTGGAGGGGAAAAAATAAGTTTATTTCTCATGCAGTCCTTAAAAGCAGCTTATTTCTCAACTGCTGGGATCCAAGTTTGCTCATTCCCTTCTGGGAACCATGAAAAACAGGACACTGGGGTTTCACAATCCCAATGAGGAAAATCAATTTCCTCCCACAAAAGACAGGACTAATTGGGGTAGAAAATTACCATTTACTCCTTATTAATAAAGTCTTAATGGATTATCTATAAATAAAATGTACATTAGGCTCAGATGACAACTCCTGATCTCAGTCCTAACCCAAGGAATTTGGAAGTCAAATCTGGGCATGGAACTTCCACTTCACAGTGATTTTGGAAGGTATTTTCAAAGAAACAAATGTAGTAAAGGAAACATAAAATTGGCTAATCTGTCTGGAGATTAACAATTCATTTCTTCCTGGTTCCAACCCCCAGGCCCTAAAGGCTGCCTTCCAGGAAAGGATCTAGATGTGTGCTCCTCGTTCTGCCTTTACAATTCCTGTCCGAACACTGCCTATCTGGAGAAGGTGCTGCTTCTTGGAGCCTGGGGTTTCCTTGCGCATCTCAGGAACTCCCCGCACAAACGGAATGACCACCAGTACTTTCTGGAGAGTCCTCCGCTTGACCCCTGGGCACATAACACATTATGGATGGGGCTTCATTCTTTTAAATGGGCCTATATATTCCCATGGCTGAAGCTTACCAACAAGACAAATAGAACAAAAGCTCACTTTCAGATAAGACTGAATTCTTTCCTCCTTTTAAATTACTGTTGAACGCTTGGGTAAAGACGAGGAATAGTAATAGCAGGTACAGATTTATTCTGTTTTAGAAGACAGTGTTTCCTACCTCTTGGATTATTGTAGTTCATGGTTATCTTGACCTACCATCCCTTAGTGAAAAATTAGAGCTCATCCCTTAGAATAACTCACTGTGTTAACACCATGCTTCAACTAGGAAGGAATCAAGTTTTTTTAGCATCCATTTGCTTTGTGTTGGCCATTCCCTCTCAAGATCTATGCTTAATTCAACATTCTACTGATCTAACAGTTACTTCTAAATTCAGACGCTTATTCAAGAAATACTTATTGAATGTTCATGTGCCAGATACTGTATAATCACTAGATTATCAATAAAATTAAAACAGTATCTCTTACCCTTCATTTGTAGTTTAAAGGAGGAAGACATGGAAGTAAATAATTCCAGTGTACAATGAGGCAAATAATATCCAAAATTCTATTTTAAACAGTCCCCCAAAAGGGAGCAAGGCCATAACCACCAAACATTTTAACATTTTTTTTTAAAGATTTTATTTATTTATTTGACAGAGAGAGACAGCCAGTGAGAGAGGGAACACAAGCAGGGGGAGTGGGAGAGGAAGAAGCAGACTCCTAGTGGAGGAGCCTGATGTGGGGCTCGATCCCACAACGCCGGGATCACGCCCTGAGCCGAAGGCAGACTCCCAACCGCTGTGCCACCCAGGCGCCCCAAACATTTTAACATTTTTTAACCATACCTCTTGATCTCCCCCCAGAGTTATAGAGGCAGAGAGTGAAACTGGATCAACCTTGACAATTTACCAGTCATATGATAGATACACTGTTATTCACCGGAAGCGAATACTGGTAATTGTCATGTTTGGTGTTGTGATATGTGATTTCTGGCACAGAGTTCCTGACACCCCTGGAAAGTCCTAAATGATGAGAGAGATAAAGGTGTATTTGTTGTTCATGAGTTGACTTTGGGATGTGGGCTGGTTGCCAGGGGCAGGTCCTCAAAAAGGACAGGGTTCATAGAGCTTCCTGGTTGGTGAACACACAGATTCCAAAAGAGTCGCGCACCTGGCCAGGGCACAGAAACCTCAAGCCCCTCCCCCCACCTTGCCCTACACCTCTCTTGCATTTGGCTGCTCCTGAGTTCTAGTCTTTTTTATAATAAACTGGTCCTCTAGTAAGTAAACTATTTCCCTAAGTTTTGTGAGCAGCTCTAGTAAATTAATCAAACCCTAGGAGGGGATTGTGGAACCTCCCATCTATAGCTGCTTGGTCAAAATCACAGGTAACAACTTGGACTTGAGTTGGTGTCTGAATCTGGGGAAGGAGGGCGGTCTTGTGGGACTGACACCTTAACCTGTGGAATCTGAAAATTCAGATTTGAATGTCAGAACTGACTTGAACTGAAGGACACCCAGCTGGTGCTGGAGAATTTCTTGGTGGTGAAAGGAAATCCCCCTCCCCACACACTTTGGAATTGGTGATCAGAATTTTAGGTTCAGAATGCCAGCAGCGGGATTTTGTATAATAAAAAGAAAATAATAAAAATAATTGCTAAGGCACTTAAAAGGGGAAAAAAACAAACAAGCAAACCTATCCCCAGGAATCTGTTATAGAAACCTACTTACCAGAATGCCTGGAAATAAATACAGAATAATGACACCACGATTTAACAGCTGGATATGTGGGATGGATTTTTTCCCCTTACTAATAACCTAAAATGTTAGTATTTTCCAACTTCAGGTATGTTGAAACTATCATTAACATTAGAAGTTAAACCTTGGGACATAGAAAGGAAACATAGCCTTTAACTCCTAAGGGTCCCGAGGCACTCAAAATATAAATTGCAATTACAGCAGTATAAAAATGATAGTATCATGGCTTCTCATCCATTATACCAGTGACCTCTCCACTCATGGCTGAGCTTAGTATCGATTTGTTTACTGTACCCCATTCCTGTAAGACCCAAACCTCTACTGTGTCTGTTAGTGGAATCCTTTTTATCCAATCATCCTCAACAAAGAGGACTCCCGGTGCTCAGACTTTACCTCTTGAAGACACTTGAGGGAGATAAAGTGATCACTCATCACTCACTTGCTTATCAACTCTAGCTTCTATTGGGACGTAAAAAAGCAAAATATCGGATCGTAATAAATCTCAGATTAATGCTCCATCTGGTAGTGACATCAAGGAGAACCCTAGAGAAGAGTGTGTTTGCCTCCTCAATAAAACCTCCTAAAAATCCTACTCTCGTCTCGGGCTTTCCTTCAGCACTCAAGAATTGCTTTGAGTTTATATGTTTTTAGTATATAATGAATCAGGAATGGTGCCTCTATAAATCACTTTCCATCTAGTAAAGTACCCTTTCTTCTAGTTTTGAGTAAGATTGGACCTTACATGTTCCGAGTTCTATTATTTTGTGGGCTTGGTGAGTAGGTTGTTGACTCCTCTTGCCTTCGGGGTCGCCATCAACCCAGTCAAATCCAACTTCCAACATCACTGGGCAGAACCTGCTTTCACGAAGATGGTCCATAATGTCTAGTTTCCAAATAAAAGTGATTTTTTCCATCAGTACTTCTATTATGAGAAATCTCTGATGAATTTGATCATGCCTTCTATATCAAAAAAGAATGTGCTTGACTTTCTTGAAATCTCACCGTTTTGGTTCTCTGTACCCGGGCCTGATGATCCTTCTGATGTTATCAAGCACTCCCAGTCCTTTATCAATCATTAGATGTTGGTGCCAAGGCTTCCATTCCTAGTCTATGTCTATTTACTGCTCCCCCAAATCTGTACCTCCCATTCAGACTTCTCCTTTGGGTAACAAATGTGTATATTCTCTTTTCTATCACATATATGCACTTATGAACAGACATCTTCACTCAACCTGCTTTTATTCAAATCTGTTTTCATATCTAGATTCCTTTCTCCTCTTGACTGTCTACCCCCTAGAAAACTGAACACTGGGAGCCCTGAAAATCTTAACTGCTCATTTTTTTCAAGTCGAGGCTCCCTCCCTGCCTTGAGGCCCATTGATACTATTCTGGTTTGAGGAGACATTCTAAAAACATGGTCTGTGAAGAGGGTCTATGTCCAAAGTCCCAAGGGCAGGGAAGTAATAAGAATGCAGATACCAATTTGCTTTTGGTTTGTAAAAAATTCAGATTTGACTGAATACCATCTGGTCCAGATCATTTGTAAAACATTTTAAATTAAAATCTTAGTTCCAGACTTGGACTAGTCCATTTCTTTGTTTCAAACTGTTAAGCTAGTTACTTTGCAAGCATTTCTTCCCAAACTAATTAACAACTAAATTATTATTAACTCTCAATATAAACCTTACTGAGAAGATTTTGAAAGATGAAGTACATTTTGTCCTCTTGACTGTATACCTATTTATATCTTTTAAAATTTGAATACATGTTTCATGTTTCTCCTTCAAAAATGTTGCCCATCAGGCAATGGTGCAAGAAGGTTTAATCCACTTTGTTCTTGTCCAAGCTGGAGGTTACATGGGTTGGGATCAGAATTTAACTAAGACCAATGATGCTCTTTCAGAGGTATATGTGTGTATTTAATGGATAGAAATACTTAAAAAGAAACTTATTGTGGCCTATGGCCAAAAAGTTTGAAAGCCACTGAATTCCATCTATTGTAATACATCATTTCGATAAAGAACACTTAACCATCTCAATTCTTGAAGCAAGCCAAAATTTAAAAAAGCTGTAAGTTTTTCTCTCTTCCCAGTTCACAGGAGTAAAGGAACTGCCTGCAAGGTCAAAGTCTAAACTGTGTTTTGTGTTGTCCCTTTCTTCTCAATCATCAGTAAATTTCCCAATTGCCATTCATGCTTGCACTTCATTACTTTTGAAGGCCAGAGCCTTTGTAACATATTAAACAGTGAAAGTCATTAAGCCAGTACAAAGCCCGGGGAGGGCTGGAGGCTAGGACCCAGGCTATGATTGCTCCGGGTGGGAGGGCTGTGTCCTTGTCTGAGGGCACGCACTTGGCATAGTTTCTGGAACTGCAGCTTCAGCTCTATCACCCTGGAAGCCTGGCTGTTCTGCATCCTGGAAAGCATTTTCCCCACAAGGGTAGAGAGCTGTCTTTAAAAAGGGGTCCTGAGTGTCTGAAGCCATAGAAGGTAAGAAACCAAGAGTGAACCTTAGCGTAAACTAGGGACATGTCAGTGCAGTTTCATCCACATAACAAATGGACTGCTCGAGTGGGGGATGGGGAGAATGGGGTGAACATGCAGGTGTGGGGACAGGAGGTACATGAGGAATCTCTGTACCTTCTCTCAGTTTTTCTGGGAACCTAAAATTTTGTAAAAAAATAAAATATAATTTTTTAAAGGGGACTTTTAGTGTATTTGAAAAAGGCCAGTTCTCATTTTCAATAACTAATGATAGAGTTTGGATTGCCCAGGCCCCCGTATGATTTCCCTCATTCTTGCCAGAGGCCTTCAGGTTATTTTATCATGCAGGTAAAGTGCTTCAGAAATGAAAGACAAGCCCATCCTTTCACGCTTGCCCTGGGGATAATGAAGTCTAGTAGAGGGTTCCAGTTACTAATGCTGTGTTTAGCTTGGATCCTCCTTGCTTCTGTCCTAGCTAAGCTTTGAACATGGGCAAGAACTAGAATATATAAATGAAAACCAGAACAGTAGGAAAGGCTGAAGAGGTTTCATTGCCTATGATGAATGGACAGTTTCACATCTGCCCAGCTGGAATCCAAGACCTGAAATCGTAGACTTCTCAGCACAGAGCAATCTTTCCATGTTGCTGGATTGCCTTTCCGAAAATATACGAGGCAAGTTGTGTCATTGCTGCTTTGGTAGGTTTTCCCCCAACCGTTTTATTTCTGTACCCCATAGAAGATGATCATAGGTTTGTTGGGGAAGAAAACAAAATAAAGGTGCCTGGGTGGCTCAGTTCATTAAGCATCCAACTCTTGGTTTCAGCTCAGGTCATGATCTCAGGGTCATGAGATCAAGCCCCACATCAGGCTCTGTGCTCGGTGGGGAGTCTGCTTGAGCTTCTCTCTCCCTCTCCCTCGGCCCCGCCCCCCCCCCTCTCTAGAGTAAATAAATGAAATATTTAGAAGAAAATCAAATAATTTTCTAAGAGATGTGTAATTCTAAGAGGGGAAAAAATAGGTCATATACAATTCCAAGGTACAACATATTTAACTACATCTTGGATTTGGGAAGTTGTCCCATCCTCACCTGTGTGCTAACCTATGCCACACTGACAACTCTTTTTCTTCCTTGACATAATGAAGCATCAACTTTTGATGGATGCACTTCAAGTATACCTAAGCTCCTGGAGGTTGCCTTTCTCACTCTTCCATCCTGTGCCTGTGGCACAGGTTTTTTGTTTTTGTTTTTTGTTTTTTTTGTTTTGTTTTGTTTTGTTTTTGGTCACTCTGGAATACTAATAGCTAATGCTGAGATAGTGCTTTCCCTGTGCCAGGCACTGTTCTGATCCATCTATATTATGACATATTTAATATTTATAACAACCCTGTGAGACAGGCACCCTATAACACAATGTAACATAACTCTATTAACATCCTTGCATCTCTGATAGCGGTGAATTCCTTGAGGTTGGGGATAGTGTGTTTTTGCTTCTTTGTTTGTTGTAGATAGCACATTTCCGGAGATGATAATTTAAAAGAACTTCCTGTTTACTTAAGACAAAATTTCCCAGCCTGGTTTATGGATAGTGCTCTAAAAGAAAAGAGCTAGACAGCAGAATTATGTAATGTGTCAGCATCCCAACTAAAGAGCAGCTTAATGAAGCAAAGGAGTAGGGGGAAATAACATTCATCCTCTCAGCTTTTAGGAGAACGGAGGTGGACTAAGGGGGCAAGGAAAGTATTGGGCAGAGCCATTAGGCTTTGCAAACACAGACCTCAAGTCCAGAAATCAAATGCAACCCCAGGGAAGAATAACTCGTATTCACAGTAGATGCCAAAATTAATTAATCAATTAATTAATTAATTCAGTAAACACTGAATCCTAACAGGATCGATTACCTAGTACACAGCTTATCTCAACTCTTTGTTTAGAGTTGGAATAATCCAGTGGAAAGAACAAACATTTTAGAATCTCAGAGAACTAGTTTGAGTCTGATTTCAACTCTTAAAAGTTCTTTGAATCTTGGACCAAACGCTTAACTGCTCTTGGTCTCTCTCTCTCTTTCCTACTCACTCCTGCCCCCACCACCAAAATGGGGATAAATCCACTGTGTAGAGTCATGGCAAGCATTAAATAAACTGGCATATGCAAAGTACAGGATCCACAGTATATGCTCTGTGGACTGGTGATGGCAGCCATAATGCTTCCCGTTCCTCTTCTCTTCAATGGCCAATGTCAAGCCATTCCTCTGCATGTATGTGAACTTCACTAGGCAGTGGCCAAACTGAGAAAGACCACAAACTCAGGGTATTCCGAAACTCCACTTCGTAAGCTTAAAAGTGACTCCAGAAATGTATTGGTGCAAACAGAGCTTCTCATGCAACATTTGGTATTATAGCATCTTTCCTTTCCACTCCTTACTTTCCCCCTGCCACTGGAGGTCGCCACCACCTGCTCGTTCTTTTTCTTGTTCAGTCTTATCTGAGGCATTGTCCCTAAGCACTTGGAGAAGGTTGGAGGGACGGTATGATGATCATCTGCGACCCTCTGTAGCAGGACATCATGCAAGGCTGAGTTGGTTGCTAAGTCGATGTAATGAAGGTATGTCAACACGTTCACAATAAAGGGTTCTGTTCTTTGTACATGAAAACAGAATAACTTTGATGGGGCGCCTGGGTGGCACAGCGGTTAAGCGTCTGCCTTCGGCTCAGGGCGTGATCCCGGCGTTATGGGATCGAGCCCCACATCAGGCTCTTCCACTATGAGCCTGCTTCTTCCTCTCCCACTCCCCCTGCTTGTGCTCCCTCTCTCGCTGGCTGTCTCTCTCTCTGTCAAATAAATAAATAAAATCTTTAAAAAAAAAAAAAAGAATAACTTTGATATTTTTTTGTATCAAGCATATTTTTGTGAGCTACTTTTAATTAAAAAGTATTTGCCATAGATTTATAATATTTCCCCATTCAGTTCTTTTGAAGTTTATTTTTAAAATCATTTGGGGGCATCATAGGCAGTAGTTCAGTCGGTACATAAACAAAGAGACACACAGACGTAAATAATTAGCACTTTCTCTCGTCTGAAGGTAAAAGGAAATCTCAAATTTAACATACTTCTAAATGATGTAGGTATGGCATTCTATACAGTCCATAAAGTTTCCCAGGTGAAGCGTGCTATATTAAGTATGGAAAACAAGTTTCTATAAGCGGGACCTCTCTTTTCCTTCTATATGGTTCAAATTTCAAATCCTGAGTGGAATATTTTTGAAATAGGACAAAAGTCAATTATTCACGAAAGCAAGACTTTTAAATTGCAGAGAAGACAAACTGTCATTTCTGCTTTTCATATTTGTTAACACAAGGCAATTTGGAGAGAATTATTTATCTCTGGGGGCACATGGACTTCATCTGAATTAAGTTTCAAATTGGGCCACAGTATCAATATATTCATATTAATGAATATCTTTTTAGGTCTCAATATATTAAAATATAACAACTCCCTTGAAATTAAATTTCAGGAGGCAACAACATAGTTTTAAACCATCGTTTACCTTTAGTCCAGTTACTCTACTAGGCGACGTAAATCTTAACAGCCAGCTACCAAACCACCCACTGAACGACTGTCCTAAGCTGTGAGTTATTAAGATGCAGGGTATAGACTTGAGGTATTGCCTCTATCTTCATCTAAGAAGATCTGGTCTTCATTCAAATAACAGAAGTCCCTATGCTAATGAGTGTATTTGGCCAAAACAGAATGTTAATGTCAATAGAAACCCAGGTTCAACAATCCCAGGTTGGACAGACACACACTGACCCCTGTCTACAGTCAGCTTCCAACTCAGTTCATCAGAATTATTACAACATGTCAAAATAAGTACCTTTCGGACAGAGGATCAAAACAGCACAGGCAGATATGATGATCACTTATTCATAAACATGAAATTGGATTTAAACAAGTTAATAGTTACACTTTTCTCAACACCAAAGGAAAGTAAAATAGTCAAAACCCAAAGCCATCACACTTTCACAAAAGGAACAATGTCTAAACCAAGTGCCGGTTGAACTACAGGGAAAATGTGCATTTGGGTAAATCTTTCTACTTGGAGAGACACAGAACAGGCAGAAGGAATTTTACTTATTTACTTGACATGAACTGCCTACTTTTGTGCAAGACGGAGATTTAACATTAAAGCAATCCTTAGAAGAGAGCTGAGTGAGAAGCAACTCTATGCCTACGAACGTTTTTACAATTTTAGACTATCAACATTAAGAAAAGGTAGATAAAGATGAATATATGCATTTTTTTCATATTCCTCTACTGGCTCCATGAAGACAAACAACAGTTTTCCATGAAAAATATATGTCCTAGAGAGCTACAAGATAGCCTGGATTGAAATATTTTTGCCATTGAGGTACAAACTTTGAATGTCGGTGTAGTAATATGTAAAATGTATGTAAAAACCCTATTTAGATCATGAGGTTGTTACAAGGTATAAATAAATGATCTCATGGAAAGATACCCATAAAACAGTAGATATTTAATAAGAATTAACATAATATAACAATAAATAGAATTATTGCCATACATTCCTTGAGGGGAGGGATTATGTTTTATATTTTCCACATAAGCCAGGTATGTTATCTTGCAAATAAAAGGGAAAAAGGTAAAAAAAGGTAAAATGTGCACGGTTTGGATTCGAATAATAAAAATCACATGAAAGGTTTCCAGAAGGGAATTTTGATGGCAAACAGCCCTAACCGAAAACTATTTCATGAATAATTTAGTGTGATCACTTGCATTGATGTGAAAATGCTAAAGTATAATCCTGCCCTGAAGAAGGCAAGGCAAAAATGCATGCTTACAGCTAAACTACATTATTAGAAATAGCAAGGGTGACCCCAGGAGAAAATGCATCATGTCAAATTACATGGTCATAGACTGAAGACTCAGTAAAGCATCTGTGGTTGGTACTTAGAGTTGAGATACCACACACAGATAACCTGATAATATAAGAAAACACCACTGGTTATGACAACAGCAATCTCTACCCTACCTGGGCTACAGAACAGGTTAAAATATGTTGGAACAAAAAGATGCATATTAATTCAATTAGTGACAGATGGTAACAAAGGGTGCAAGACTCATGCACCTGCAGAGAGCCTCCTTAGACCTGGTGCTCCATTTGGAGTAATAGATCGAGGATGGATGCTCAGTGTAGTGTGGCGAATAACATGGATTTCCATAGCTCTTCCCTACAAAAGATTTTTCTGGTTTTGGCTCTGAAGCAAGTGTGAGAAAGCAGGGTCTCTGTTATTGGGGAATCTTCCCCCAAATCCAATTCTAGCTTCAATGTAGTTCCTGATCATTCCTCTGGCCCATCAATCAACTTCTTGATCTTAAAATCCTAGAGTGCATTTAATTGATATTTATTGAAAAACAAGCACCACCTGCCAGCAAAATCCATTGTGCTACTTACTATTTAGGACCAAAGGAGACGTTTATGCTTAAGCCACAGATCCCCACTTGCCCTTGTTTATTGAATTTTCATCCTTGCTAGATACATCTTGTTGGATGCTTCACTTACCACCATCCCACTGAACTCTGACCATGTCCCAGAAACACCATTTTTATCCCTGGGAAGTACACAGCTCAGAGAGATTGGGTCACTTATCCAAACTCATGATCTAGTACCAAGGGAGTATTGTTACGAATATTAATATCATGAATTTTGGAATAAGAATATTGTAGTTTAAAAGCTCTGCTGTGTCATTTGCTAACTGTGTGACATCTGGCACACTGATCTCCACACCAACCGGCAGGATCAGGTGTTTGGGGTTCTCCTGAGCAGACTTGGTTTATAGCTATTGTTTTAGTGTAAGGACAGCCAATTATATAGCCATTCCATCCCCCAAAATCAGCTTCCCCAAGGGTAGACCAAAGATAAGAAAAGCACTTTCTTCATATAGATACTGCTGAGCATCGATGTGGTGGATGAAGGTAAAGCTCTTGGCGTAGAATATGACACACCATCAAAAAGGCGTTCCATTGTTCATCGACATCATCATCGCCATGGTCATCATCATCTAATAAGACAGTGTGAATGTGTTCTGGTGTTCTAAGAGGTAAAAGATTAACCCCAGCAGGATCTGCAAAGACTTGTAGCTGGAATATCAGGTGTATGTGTCTGTGTGGGGTGATGGATGTGTAGAGGACCCAGTGTGGAAGGGATAAGAAACTACAATTAGGGACTGAATTATGGAGATCTGGTAGGTCACGATGAAGAGTTTGGTCTCTATCACATTTTCATGGGAAACTAGTGAAGATTTCCAAAATGAAAATTGACATAATATCTACCTTTTAGGACACAATTTTTTTTTTTTAGATTTTATTTAATTATTTGAGAGAGAGAGAATGAGAGAGAGAGAGATAGCACGAGCCTGGGGGGCGGGGATCAGAGGAAGAAGTAGACTCCCTGCTGAGCAGGGAACCTGATGTGGGACTCCAGGATCACAACCTGAGCCGAAGGCAGTCACTTAACCAACTGAGCCACCCAGGTGCCCTAGGACACAATTCTTATCTCAGTGTCTCCCTTAGTCTTACCTCATTGCGCTTATCCCATCCTGTCTACTCCTGGGTCTTTTATTGGCTACTTAAAAATAGTGCCAAGTACATGCTCCATCCTCCATCCCCACCCGGAGCCTCATCTCTGGCTGCCACCACCTCCCATCTGGACGCTCCAGCAAGCCCGGTCCTCACTGCTTCCCCTGCTCTACTCTTCTACCCCTGACTCAGTCTATCCACCACAGAGAAGCTAAAATCCTTCCTTTTGTTTGTTTCCTTTATTTAAAAAAAGATTCTTTGGGGGATAATTTCAGATTTACAGAAGAGTTGTGAAGCTCGTACATTCCTGAATGCCTTTCACCCGACTTTCCAGTTGTTACCATTTTACATAACCATGGTGCCTTCACCAAACCTGAGGAATGGGCACATTCCTATTAACCAAAATTTGGATTTCACCTGTTTTTCCACTTCTGGACTTCCCACTTCCCAAAATCCACTTCTTTTTCCCATCTCAAGATCCAATCCAGGACACCATGTCACACTGAACTGTTATACCTCCATGGTCTTGTCTAACCCACGATGGCTCCTCAGTTCTTTCTTTGATGTTCCATGACCTTGCCAATTTTGAGGAACCTCGATCAGGTATTTTGTATAATATACCTCAATTTCTCTGATCTCTTCTCATGACCATGGGCTGGGGGTGATGGCAGAAGTGAAATGTCCTTCCCATCATGTCATGTCAGGGGCACATATCTTAGTTCATCCAGGCTCTACTTGAACAAAATACCACAGATCAGGAAGCTTATAAACACCAGAAATGTGTTTCCCATAGTTCTGGAGGCTGAACGTCTGAGCTCAAAGGCCCAGCTGGTTGAGTAGAAACCCTCTTCTGGGGGCACCTGGGTGCCTCAGTCGGTTAAATGTCTGCCTTCGGCTCAGGTCATGATCTCAGGGTCCTGGAATCAAGCCCGCATGGGACTCCCTGCTCAGCGGGGAGCCTGCTTCTCCCTCTCCCTCTGCCTCTGTGTGCTCTCTCACTTTCACTCTCTCTCAAATAAATAAATAAAATCTTTTTTTTTTTTTTTAAAGAAAGACCCTCTTCTGATTGGCAGACGTCCTGTTGTGTCCTCATACAGTGAAAGGGGTACATGATGTCTCTGGGCCTCTTTTTAAAGACCCTAATCCCCATAGAATCCACATGACTTCTATCTGGTGATGTCATCCTTCATCACCAGTTCTGGTGGTGTCTGCTGAGTGTCTCTAAAATCGCTATTTTTCCCCCTTTCTATATTCTGTCCATTAGGAACAAGTCACTAAATCCAGCCCACACTCAAGAGGGACTATGCTCCATTTATTTCCTGGAGGAGGAATGATCCACTTGCACTGTTTAGAACTCATCCGTAAGAAATATAGGTCCCTTTTCCCCTACTTATTCAATCATTTATTTGATTATTGTAGATTAATGGGCATCTATTACATTATATGCTTTTAAAGATATGCTATTATTTGTCTGCCTCAAGTGCCCCAATGGCTCTCCTTTACACTAAATAAAACCCGAACCCCTCTGACAAAGCCAGTATACTCTCTCCCACACTCTCCTCCCCAGCCCACAGGAGCATAGTTACCCTAGCCTCTGCTGGAACTTGTCCTAGTGTTCCCTTTTTCCCACCTGGGGACTTGGAACTGACTGGTCTCTGCTGGGAAGACTCTGATCTCTGACCTTCGCATTCATGTCTCAACTTAAAGGCCACCTTTGCAGAGAAGCCTCTCTTGATGATCGGCTCCACAATAGCCCTAGTTATACTCACTTATACTCCTCTGATAGCACCTGCTGTAAGTGGGAATTATCATTATTTCAGTGTATGGGTTTATTGTTTGTTCCTTGTCCTCCCTCCCGCTAGAACATCTGCCCCATGAGAACAGGAACTTGGTTTCTCGGCCCGCGGCACCCAGAGCATTATTCGCACACAGGATCTGACCCATCTAGATGAATGTGTATACAGAGGAAGGAACAGGGGCCCCGCGAAACCTGAGACAGGAAGATGGATTTTAAAAACTCAGTAATAATCGAGGCAGGAGGCAAAGAAGACTTCCATTCAAAGGCTTGTGATTTGGTGACCGGGCTATGGGTCACAGTCTCATGATTCTCTCCTTTCTGAAGATGCTTCCCTTCTTACTTGACGACTATAAGTCCCCTACTTTGGGTTAGGGACGTGCCTGTAGTTAAGCAACACAGCCACATCTACAGTGTACCAGTGCAGTGATGAGTTTTCAGAGAGAATTAGCTGCCCTTGGGGCTCCGGATCCCCTCACTACTTTGATCAATCCTTCCCTTGGCCTCCCCCAGTCCTCTGCCCTTACTCAGAGCTCACTCACACCTAGGCCAGAGACAGACCACAAGGATGGGGGGAGGGAGACTGCAAGGACAGGGACTGCTGTCATGCCTCCCCCTTCATCACAATCCAAGCTCTGCTTTGTCTCCAGACCTGGAGGCACTTCCTCGGCTTCTCTACGGGACAAAGCAGTGGGAACTCCATGGCCCATTGACAGCCTCTCATCCTCACTGCCAGCCACTCTGGCCTCACCACACTCAATCTTGACAGCATGTCCATACTTTGCAGAAAACAATATTATTAACAAAAACTGTACTTCAAGGGGTCTCGACAGAGAGAGGAAGCCAGGAACGCAGTAATAAAGCACTAGTTTCAATTTCATTTTAAACCCAGGTGGTTTGTGAGTACAAATTTAATCCTGATCTTTTAAAAGGAGATAAAAGTCGGATGCTGAACAAGGACATCGGGATGCAGCGCTGGCCTCTCACAGCCTCTAACAGGTGCAGTGGGTTATTAACAGATCACTTATCACTGTCAGAATAGTCTCTAGACAGTGTCTTGGCCTCCTCGTGGTGCCCTGCTTGTATTGACTCTGGGCTTTGCACATTCCTTTCCTTCTGCCTGTAATACTCTTGATCTCCTCTTTCCTCTCCATACTATGGATCTCAGCACTGTGTCCTCTGGAAAGGTTTTTTGGTGACATTCATAAGAACCAATAATAATAGGACCCTTAACTTCTCCTGTCCCAGCAAGCATCACTTGTTAAGAGTCTGTGTGTGTGTGTGTGTGTGTGTGTGTGTGTGTGTGTGTGTGCGCGCGCGCACTACCTTCCCTGCTGCATTCACAGTTCCTCGAGGGTGGGCACTGGGGCGATGTGTTTACCCCCAGCTCTAGGATGGAATTGTCAATTCAGTACAGCAAGAGGCAGAACTAATCAAGTCCTTGACTATTTAATCAAAAGATGATTAGGAAATATTTTTGAATTTTTGCTTTCAACAAATAAGCTTTTCAAAGGAAGGCCTTCATAATCACAAGAGGGATGTTTTGATGTACTGGTTGCAGTTAATATCCAAGTATTTGCTGCTATTATGTCCTCAGTACAAAACCCTAAAATTCACAGAATGCTTCTAGTTTCCACTGAGTCAAGGTTTCCAAATGAGCAACTGTTATAATTGGAATGGTTATTATTGTTTTGGGGTTGGTTTTTTTTTTAAGATTTTTTTATTTCTATTTTTTTCCGAGTTTTATTGAGATGTCACTGACATGGAATATTGAATCAGTTTAAGTGTATGGCATAATGATGTGATATATGTATATATGATTTATTGTTTATTTGCATATTTGGTGGGGTCTTAGCTCCCTCCTTTTAATGTACTTTTAGCCTCTTGGTTTCCAACGAAACAAAGCCTGAGCAACCAGACAGAACTCTGAACTCTACTGTAGAACATGTTAAAGACAAAGAAATGACAAATCTAAAGTTGATCAGTCAGAATTCTTTGCAAGAGCTTCTACCTTTTTCCCCTCTTTCAACCCTTAACCTACTAGGGCAAATTTTTAAAAGATAACCTGAGAAATCCTGTATTTCCAAGTTGTTATTTATCTAATATTAATGTTCCTATAAAAATACAAGATTTTCTTTTTTCCACAAGTTCTTTTTATCAAGTTTGCTTCATTATTAACTGCAAATGATATTTTATGATGAAAAACAAAACAAAAATCACAGAATAGAATCTCCAATTTTATAATGCATGTCAATAGGAAAATAGAATTTAGTACACAGGCAGCTTTTCCAGAACAAATCCATTTTGTTTACTGAGGTCTAACTTATTAAATATGCTTCCCATGAAATTGGGAGACCATCACTTGTCCTTTTAAAGAAGAAAAGCTACATAATTAGGTAAGCAGAGAGAGCAGCTTGCTGAATATTGCATAGTTTTTAGTACTAACAACTCAACAGCTACATCCATACTGATTCTAATAGTTCACATAGAGCTTGTTACCTTGGCAACCCCATGAATGATAACAATTGCATGGAAAAACGTGTTGTACTTGTTTTAATATATCCTATGATATTAAGGTCCTAGAGACCTGGGAGGCTGATCCGGGAATGCCAGGTTATCAGAGTCAGTGACCTGGAGACATGTTCCCAGGAGACACCCTGAATAAAACGTCAAAAAGATTTGGGGCAGATGGTTGGGTCCGAGAACACTGGAGACCTTACGGAGACACTGGGGGCACATGAATGTCCAGACTCCTGGGCTTAGTGTTGAAAAATGGGTCCAAGAATGGTAGGGAATGTTTCGTTTGTTTGATGCTAAGCCAGGATGAAGCCGCTCAAATATCCTCAGGGCAATTATCAGAACCATGGATAGCAGTCCGCAAACTACAAGCCCAGGTTTCTGCTTGATAGCACAACAAAAGGTCTAATTACTTGTGGAAGCTTGTGGAAATCCTCTCCCACACTTCACGGAGTGGGAGAGCAGCAGGTGAGAAGCAAGCAGTGGGAGAAGAGAAACAGTGAAGAGTCTCATTTCTCTGGGAGCAGGGGTGATGGGGGCCCCCCATGCCACAAAGCAAAGAATACAGGGCGGTTACAATGAGGTGTGCACGGCGTCCACGTGGCACAGCCTCAGCATTCATGGGAAGTGAGGTTCAAGAAGAGAAGGTGAAATGATTGGCATCTTAATATTCCCAGGGGATGTGAGCCACCAAGGCTCATGTGCCTCGTGACAAAGGCCTGAGAAAGCAAGGTCCCACGGCATTATATAAAAACATCTATGTCTTCAGTGAATACCATTAAAGGCAACATGCATATAAATAAGTTTTCTAAGAGAAGCTTTCTCTATGAAGGCTCTTTACATCATTCCCCTCGGAGATAAGGGAAGATGTTGAACATAATGGCCATACTTCCCCTTCCTTCAGGTGGTAAGAAGTCAATAGAAGATCCACTAATAATGACAATAATAACTGTTATTTTTCATGGATGCTTTTTCTGAGGTGGTCATTGCAGATTTGCATCTTCAGGGGGTTGAATGGCTCACTCCGGAAATGCCCTCCACGTGACTACGTGAGCCCCACAAGTTCACATGGAGTGTTTCTCAGAGGGAAGACTGCAGACTCCTGAGGGCTTCGGTCCAGATGTTCCTTTCAAATGCAGATTCCAGGGCTTTATGCCCAGAGATTTTAGCTAACCTGCTCAGAGGGGACCCAGGTATCTGTATTTTCACGAGTTGCTACAGCCATTTCTGATGCATACTAATCTGAGAATTTTTTTTTAATTTGTCAATCTACCCATGAAGCTTGACAAACAATAGAAAACTGAACTCTAAGTTTTATCCAATGAAATGCTTTTGTCGAGGGAGAAGAGGAACACAGGCAAACAAAGTCCAACAGTAAAAAACAACATGACCAAAATAAACCTTATTATCCAAGTCTCAGTCTTTGTGCCCATATAAAACTGCTATTATTAATTTCTTAGATACCCTTAGAAATACCTTATGAATATCAGTATTATAGCTCACACATGCAAAAATGCATACACACCCCCTTGAATGGCAGGGCATAGAAAAAGAATGGGAGTATATTATAACATTGCCCTGTACCTTGCTCTTCTTTGTTAAAATATTTCTAGGGGCACCTGGGTGGCACAGTGGGTTAAGCATCCGACTCTTGATTTCAGCTCAGGTCATGATCTCAGGGTCCTGGGATGGAGCCCTGTGTCAGGCTCTGCGCTCAGCAGGGAGTCTGCTTGGAATTCTCTCTCTCTCTCTCCCTCTGCCCCTCCCCACCCCTGCTCATGCACACTCTCTCGCTCTCCCTCGCAAATAGATAAATCTTTAAAAAAATTAATAAATAAGGTAAAATAAATCTATAGAACATCATTCCATAAATACACGGGTTTCCCTTGTTTTGGAAACTGTTGTATGTAATTCTATGAAAGAGAATGTATTTTATAATATATAGCCATAATAAACACAATTCATCTAATTCACTGCTGATAGACATGTTGTTTCTCGCATTTGTGATTACAGGCAATGAATGATGTCTCCCGACATTTACAGCTCCTGGTGCAAGTAACGATCAGAATGGATGGTTCCATCTTTCCCTGATGACAGGAAAACGTCATGGTCATTACTGGTGGGTCTGCCATTCTCGGCAATCGGGGCTACATACTGGCGCTCATGAACATTTTGCTGATAGCTCTGAGCACATCGGTCCGCCTACCTCTCTCTGTCATTTATTTCCTTCTACATCTCTTTCTCATTCTTTCAAGAGACAAGAGAGAGACCCTTTTCTCTTCCAAAACTCTACTTTTTGACTGCCCCTGTTTTTCCCATCCTACTCTCTTCTTTATCCTAAATATGCCTCAGCTCCCCGCAGACAAGCAGTGCCTTTCCATGGCGTCTGCATGGGCTGTGTGGCCACTCTGCTCCTCTGGACAAAGAAATCTGAACATATGATATGTAAGCATGATGTATGCGTAAGAAAGAAAAACCATAGTGTATATCCATCTATTGGATTTAACGGGCTCTCTTTTAGATTCTAACTAACACAGAGATTTTTAAATAATGTCTGGATGTCCCTTCCGAGGAGACACCGGAAGCTGTATGATGATATTGCTGCATTGTACAAATACTAGTCTGACATAACGTTCATACGCCAAACACGATCACACTTGTGTTACACAAATCTACATGCGTCTGAGGTGTGCATAATGTTTTAAAAGCCTGAGAAACACGTTTGTAGTCATCATGCTAGTTTTAAGGCTAGAAAATATTCAATGTAATTTAATACCCTATTGATAAATAATGCCTTTTGAGCTTCCAAAGAAGAAATGTGTCATTTTACGTGTTTCTTTTCATCCAAGAATCGTATATCTCTTATTCCACGTATATTTCTTTCTTTGGAGGGACAATTTCCATTTGAAACAGCTGAAATGAATAGTCTTCTCTGTTTTGCTTCTCCCCACTGTGAAATAATTCAGAGCTTCTGGGCGCTCTGTTTTTATAAGTAAGCAGCCACAAAAGATGAGAAGAGAATTCGGCACAATAAGGTCTTAGCTAAATGGTGTCTAGTGAATCGCCTGTGCCACTGGCCGCTGGTGTGAAGGCCATCCCAGTAAATGACCAAACAAGCCTCAGCGAAGATTTTTCAATATTCTGCCACGTGGTTATAGATTTCAGAGTTTCTTCCTGTCAGTTTCATGCCGTATTTCTTCCCAAAACTGACAGGCAGCTGACAAGGCAAGAAAAAGTTAGAATATGTGGCTGGTGGTGAAATTTAACAGAATCTTTCCTTCAGGGGGCAAAGCATTGATTCTGAACACACGAAAAACGAGCTAGAACTTTCAGGAATTAATGAACGATCTCCCTCGGCCAGACTGCCTGGAATCGTGTCTGCCTCTTATTTGCTCTAAGACCCAGCGCAGATTCTTTGGACTTACCTGTGCCTCAGCTTCCTCATCTACCAGAAAATCCTCCCGAGGCTGTTGTGGGGGTGGGTGAGCAATGACGGAGAAAGCACTTGGGACAGCACGTGGCTTTGTGGCTGTAACAGTAATAGTGGGATTCACAGAGCTTTCTGTGAGGTTCTAGGGTCTCCGGGTATTAAAGTCCCCTAGAGTTATGTCCTGATACTGTTGGCTATTGAACCCTTACTTCTTCAAACAGTGTTGTGAACAAGCAATAGCCCTGACAATAATTTTGACACACGGATGGAGACGGAAAGACCACTTAGAGAGAAAAGAGGACAAGAATGCAGACCCACTGCCCCCTTGGTTTATCAGGATGCTGGCCGTTCTGACTCTGCTCATTAACAGGTTTGCTCCTCTCTCCACTGACCCAAACCCTGTCTCCCAGGCTAAACTTTCTAGCAGTCTGTTCCACCTGCTTTCTCACTCAACCCCTTTCAGCTACGGACGGTCACCTCCTACGTAAAGGAAGGAGCACTGGTGCCTTCGAAAGGAAGTCGCCCCCAAACGCTCTGGCTTCATTCGGGCAAGTGACCAGAACCACCTGGGAGCCCCCAGGAGGCAAACCAGAGGCGGGGGGAATTTGCATGAGCACAGAACTGTTTTCTACCCAGATGATGGGAAACATACACTTACACTTAGAGGAAAGGGGGGTCAGAAAGAAACTCATATGGTGGACAGCAACCTCAGAAACAGGAGAGAGGATATTTTCTTTTTAAAGGGAGAGAGCGTGTGAATAAGAAAGGCCATTTTGGGAAACCAAGTCCTTAAAGAATGTGACTTGTTGCTGAGCCCGACGAACAGGACAGCATCAAGTGACCAACACCGGATGGACCCTACCGTCCCTGGTGAGCAAGCTCTTGGGACGTGTCCCTTGTGAACACAGTCTGGTGGTTTGTATCGTTTTTCTCAAAATGCAAATAGTATTTAAATTTAGATGAGATACTTAATTTAACTAAGAAATAAACTTGGATCTCTCGTATGTATGCTATCCTTAAAAACGGCCCTCAAGTGATCATATGCTTTGTTTGAAGGTTAGAGTTTGAGAACTCGGGAAAAGAACAATAAGGTGCTGGTTGCATCCATGGCCGGGAAACCAGGTACTGCTAGCCCCCCAGGAAGGAGGCTGGCCCACGCCCCCTGGTTCTACATGGAGGGGGGGTGAGGGGCTGCCAGACTTCCACCGGCTCTGACTCGGATGCAATCAGCTATAAGTAACAATCCTCCGTCCTCAGTACAGATAGGTGTATATGGCCATAAAGAACCCAGCATGGCAAAGAGAAAGAACAGTCTTTTCCTCAGTAATAAAGGGAAAAAAATTCCTTTTTATCTTCAACCTCAGCAAGAGGGTCAGTGGGTAAACAGCAATTATATTTTTGTTTTCTATACACCTCTGAGGAAATCAAACAAATCAAAAATGCATTTGGAAACTGTCTGCTCACATCCTGTCTTCTCTATCTTGTCTGACAGAACAGAAACTCCTCGCAGGCACAGCTGTTCTCTGCCACAAAGCTGAATCTCAATACCATCCATCCTCAGTGAAAGTTCCAGATAAAAGCTAATAAAAGTTTCCAGTGAAAAGTGCTGCTGAAAGCAGGAATTGCATTGACAAGTCCTCATCCTGCCACACTCGGAGCCTACTGTCCACATAGCACACGCTTGACGATTATTTACAAAATAGGGGCCGAATCCCTTTTGTGGAACGATGCCTGAAAGGATTCCTAAAGACGGATCAGGCCGGTGCTGATCTGAAACCCGTCAGTCAGGTCCGCTTCCTTCCTGCCAGGGACGCTTGCCTGTCCCTGCCCTCCGCCACCCCCTCCACCCCATCCGCAGACACCTGCTCGCCGGAGGATTTCTTGGCACCGGGGCCCCCCTGTGTAAGTCCTGCAGGTGTGAATGAACACCAGCAGCGATTGCTCAAACCCCAGAGCACTGAACCTGCAGGATAACCTCAGCCTTCCCTTCATCCTCCCTGCGGGCCTCAGCTGCTCTTCCCCGGACCCCTCATGGGCTGCGGGCTACCGCACACAATTCCATTCTCAGAGCTCACAAAAGGCAGAGCTCCAGAGGAATAGGTCCTTTGCACCTCCTGGCTTCCCTGCAGGCCTTGTTTTGTCCCCCGGAGCCAGAGGGGGGTTGGCACACAGCTTGGGGGTGAGTGAGAGGAAGTTCTTGCATTGTGCAGCTCTGCGAGGCAGTAGACGCAGCCAGCCCAAGGTAAATGTCAGATGGTAGTGATGAAGAGCACGGTAAACCAAGGAATTGTTACTATTTATCGTCTCATTAAACTGTCAAGAACAGAAGTCTCAATATTTTTAAATGAGCGATGGAAGAGTTTGATATTTTAAAAATGTATGTTCTCCTCCCCATCAAGAAAAATCATACATTCTATGTAGCGAGAGCTTTCTGAAGATCGTGAATGGGCAGCTAAGCATTTCTTTACTGTTTTATACCAGGCTGTTTTTTTTTTTTTTTCTATCTGTAAATCAGTATTTAAAAGTTTATAGGGAAATGACCCCTTCGGGGAGCTACTATTTTGTGTTTGCAGAGACAGAGGGCCTGACTTAGACGAGTGTGGTGTACAAGCTCTCCCTGATAGGAGACAGATCAAAGGGCGCCTGGGTGGCGCAGTCGTTAAGTGTCTGCCTTCGGCTCAGGGCGTGATCCCGGCGTTATGGGATCGAGCCCCACATCAGGCTCCTCTGCTAGGAGCCTGCTTCTTCCTCTCCCACTCCCCCTGCTTGTGTTCCCTCTCTCGCTGGCTGTCTCTATCTCTGTCAAATAAATAAATAAAATCTTTAAAAAAAACAAAACAAAACAAAACAAAAAAGGAGACGGATCGAGAACAGCCACCTGGCTCAGGACAGCCTCTCACCCTGCTCCTACCCCTCAGGAGGATAGGCCAGGAAGAGCTCCTTCTGGAATCCTTGGGCAACCAGGGCCAATATTCAGCTGTTAGCGGGATAGCTGGACCAGCATTTAAAATCATCGCAAATCTGCACCTGATAATAAATAGCCACTGTCCTGAGTCTCCCAGTGCCCCTGTCCTGGACCTCTCTGTGGTCCAGCAGGTGAAGAAGGTTAACTCCAGGCACTGAGAGAGTCTGTAGGGTCTCTTCCATGACAAATGATTGCTGGGTCCCTGTGTATGGTTGTTAGATGGTTTCACTATCACCCTGGCCTCCATCCCTTTCCCATATTGGATTGAATCATGGATGGACATCAGAGTAGAGGTGGGTCTTTAAATTCTCTCTCCCAGGAAGCTGGAATTTGCACTCAGAGAAACAAATCATTTTCTCTGGGCAAATCTGTAGCAAGTAAATAAAAAATCTGAGGAAGAGCCCCCCAAATGTCAGTAGACCAGGGAGAAAAACCAGAGAGATCTGGTCCTCCAAGCAAAAGAGAGATAAAGGTAGAAATGAGAGAGAGAGAAAGAGAGAGAGAGTGCACACAGGGTAGGGAGAGGGAGGGGGAATCCCAAGCAGCCTCCATGCCCAGCGTGGAGCCTGACACAGGGCTCAGTCTCATGACCCTGAGATCATGACCTCAGCCAAAATCAAGAGTCAGACCTTTAACTGACTGAGTCACCCAGGTGCCCCATTCCTTCTTTTCTTGAAGGTGACTGTATTACTGCATGTTGTGGATTGAACTGGGTCCATTCTCTCCTCTCCCCACCCCAGTTCATATATTGAAGCCCTAACCTCCGATGTTATTGGGGGGTAGCGCCTTTAAACAGATAATTAAGGTTCAATGAGTTCATAAGTGTGGAGCCCTAGTCCAACACGACTGGTCTTTGGAAGAAGTGCTAGAGACTCCAGGAATTCACGCACACGGAGGAAAAGCCATGTGAGGACATGGTGAGTGGGTAGCTATCTACAAACCAAGGAGAAGCTTCGGGGAAAGCAAACATGGCAGCACCTTGATCTTAGACTTCCAGCCCCCAGAACTGTGAGAGAATTTTCAGTTGTCCAAGGTCCCCAGTCTGTGGCATCTTGTTAGGTCAGCTGGCATGCCCCCAGACGTGGCAGAGTGCCGTGAACATACCCCCACCCCCACCTTTGGCTTCCCGTGGCTGGAGGCCGTGTCCAGACTTGCACCAAAAAGTGCTAGCACCTGCCTCCTATAAATATTGGATTTTACATTTTTAGCCAATTTTTGACTCTGGAGAATCTAATTGCTTGGTGGCAAATCTGAAGTGGCATGCTGAAATAATGTTTCTCGAGGATCATTCAAATGTGATAATAAATCCAAAATACTTCTCTCCTGTAACTTGGTATAAATGCAGGCTCATTGGATCGAGCCTCAGCAGAGCGATGCCGGAAGGTGAAAGGAATGGCAGTTGAGACATTTCTCTGAAGTTGGGTATTGGATTGTTCTGCTCGCAGGAAGAAAGACTCACGAGTTGCTCATCTTAAACAGGATGTCTTTATTCAGGTCCTGCTTTGGGGGCTTGTACTTTTCCACAGTTTATGAGGATACTTCCTCCCTCTGTTCTTTCAGGTGACAGCCTCAAGCAAGAATAAGGGAGCTCTGGTTCTTGTCCAATTAGTCATGCTTCTCCCGTGTTTGAAGAAATGGCCTATGTCTGCCAGCACACGCTCAAAAGCAGCAGTGCTAATGACATCCTGAACAGGACCGTTCGCTCAGAGGGGTACCCTGCGTGCCAGCCCGGATCCTCCACGGTTAGAGTTCAGGCAGGCCCTTCTAATGCAAATGAAAAAGTGGAATTTCAGCCAACTAAGTATTTGAAGAGTGCATTTTAGGGTTTAGTATGAGAACCTAGTGAGCACCACATTGATCAGTGAAATTCTCAGTGAAGCATCTGATGGGATTGAGCCGAAACAGGGGCCACGTTCAACTACAGACCTACCCCCTGTGACAATGGCCATGCTATCCAGCCAGGAATCCTACAATCAAGAGACCTGGTTCCAGGCTGTCGCTCTGCCACTTACTAGCTATGTACCCTTGCGACACTCGCTTAACGGAATAATAATTTAAGAGCATGAGTTCTTGAGTCAAATGATGTGAGTTCAAATTTTTGAAATAAGATAATCTGACAGTAGACCGTGAGTTCACCCAGGCCAACCCCTTCAAAGACAAAGATGGAGATAGACACTAAGAAATAAATAAGATAGACACTAAGGCTAAAATGAGTCTCTTCGCACTTCAGATGCTTTATCTACTGCTACTGGTTCTATGTAACACATGTAGATTAATAATTACTGTACAAAATAAATGATGATAAAAATAAGTATGTCATGTATTCAACACAATGGTCCATAGCAATGATATTCCATTTCTATGAAATGGAAGCACAAAGAGGTTAAGTAATTGTTCTAAGGCTATGCAGTTACTTAGTAAACCAGGCAGCCGACCCAAGTCTCTCTGACATTAAAGTCTGTACTCTTAAGCCTTCACCTAACTGCCTCTGGATGGGAAATCGGAACATCTAGATTCCGTTTCATGCTAGGCCAGCAACTGGGCATGTGACTGTCAAGTCTCTTGTCTTTCCTGGGTCTCATTTTCTTCATCTATTAAAAAAAAGGGGGGGATTCGACTACACAATCCCTTCCAGGGAAAATGTTTCCCTCTTCCAAGCCTCTAGTCCTGGAATGACATATTCCCTGCAGTTCCAAATTCACAAGGTCTTCCTCTTGCCAATCAAAGCGAGTCATCTCATGTGTCAGTAAATGAAATTTACTATGTATTCCTCTGTACATTGTTGCATATTAAATACATTTTAAGAATCAGGTGGAGTGCCTGGCTGGCTCAGTGGGTGGGGCATGGGACTCTTGATCAGTTGGGGTCAGAAGTTCAAGCCCCACTTTGGGGGATAGAAATTATTTAAGATAAAATAAAAATTTTTAGAAAATGGTGAAAATGTCACAGATAAACCTAATTTGGCTCTCATTTTATGAAAAATGCATTTATTGCCTATCTAAATGGATGCTTTAAAAAAAATCTGTATGTGATGTTTATCTATAGCCCTGCAAATTGAAAAAAAAAAAGAAATACTTTCTCAATTGCTTCAGTTTTTATACCTTATGGTCCATCTGTTGCCACAGCACTGATTGTGGTATCAAAATTGCAATTAGTTACACTCAGGGACAATCAGGAAAAAGGCCAAGGGAGATTGTGTCCAGGCCTCAATAACCTATGATTACTCTACTAATTGTGAAACAGGAATTTTAAAATCAAGAGACCTGGTTTCAGGCTGTAGTTCTACCACGTACTAGCTATGTATCCTTAGGAAACTCATTTAATGGAATAATTTAAGAGCTTGGTTCTTGAGTCAAACGATGTGAGTTCAAATCCTGGCTCTGCCAGTTAACATGGACATGGTAGTGACCTTCTCTTAGCTGTAAATTGACAGGATGACAGCCTATCTCAGAAGGGTTGTTGAAAGGATTAAATACAATATTGCATTTTATTAAGTATTTATCAGAGGGCCTCCTTCCTCTTTAGTGCTCAGAGTCAGCTTTCATGAATGGTGTCTGGATTTTAAATGAGTCTACTGTCAGACAAAGCTCTATGTAACAGTCCCCTAAAATCAGGATACACATGATTGCCGTCCAAACCACATGGGGGAACCCAGAGAAAAGTGTTTCGTGAACTAAAAACATCACATTATCATTTGGTTAACATACGTAATCTGTTATTATAAGATGATCTTCTATTAATTTTTTTAATATCTACTGAGTGCTTGGAATATAAAAAGCGCTGGGCGAGGCAATATGAGGAATAAAACTCAGACATGGGTTCTATGCTTAAGGGGTAACAGGAGCATCTCACTGTCGCTGACACAAGGTAGAAGAAGATACCAGCTGCTAAGTCAATACCTTAAAAGGAAGTCTCTGAAGTGAGTGTTGAAGGACAGAAAGGATTTAGACATGTGAGGATGAGAAGGGAGAGAGAGAAGAGAGAGAGAAAAGACATCCCCAACAAAGAATGGTGAACAGAGGAAGGGGTGGGAGGCGAGTAATAAGAAGAAAGCCAATTGCAGAAGATGTTCAATGTAGGAAGAGTAAACTGCCACACTTCAGATTAAAAATTATAAGGGATTGGGGCGCCTGGTGGTTCAGTGGGTTAAACGTCTGACTCTTGGTTTCGGTCCAGGTCATGATCTCAGGGGCGTGGGATCGAGCCCCAAGTTGGGCTCTGTGCTCAGTGTGGAGTCTGCTTGAGATTCTCTCTCTCCCTCTCCCTCTGCTCTCTATGCTCACTCTCTCTCTCAAATAAATAAATAAACAAACATCATAAGGGATTAAAAATGAGAGTCTGGAGAGGGTAATATGCTAAGCGAAATAAGTCAGACAGAGAAAGACAGATACCATATGATTTCATTTATGTGTGGAATCTAAAAAAACAAAATAAATGAACAAAGCAAACCACCACAGAAGAGACACAGCTATAGATACAGCAATAGTGGTGGTGGGGGTTGGGGGGTGGACAAAACAGGTGAAGGGGATCGGAGGTACAAGCTTCCGGTTAGAAGTCACAGGGAGGTACAGCATGGGGAATATGTCCGTAATAGCGCCGTAACTTTGGTGACAGATGGTAACCACATTTGTCACGGTGAGCATTTTGCAACACCTACAACTGCCGAAGCGCTATGTTGTACGCGTGAAACTAGTATTATATGTCAACTATACTTCAATTAGGAATAAAACTTTTATCTTGAGGAAGTCCCACAAGTTCATTTTATCTTTTGTTTCTCTTGCCTTTGGAGATATGTCGTGAAAAAGGTTGCTTTGGACGATGTTGCAGAGGTTGCTGCCTAAGTTTTCCTCTATGATTTTGATGGATTCTTGTCTCACATCGAGGTCTTTCATCCATTTGGAGTTTATCTTTGTGTATGGTGTGAGAGTGGTCAAGTTTCATTCTTTTGCATGTAGCTGTCCAATTTTCCCGGCACCATTTATTGAAGAGACTGTCTTTTTTCCACCGGATGTTTTTTCCTGCTTTGTCAAAGATTAGTCGCCCAAAGAGCCGAGAGTCCATTTCTGGATTCTCTATTGGGGAATGAAGCATGAGAGACTATGGACTCTGAGAAACAAACTGAGGGCCTCAGAGGGGAGGGAGGTGGGGGAATGGGATAGGCTGGTGATGGGTAGTAAGGAGGGCACGTGTTGCATGGTGCACTGGGTGTTATACGCAACTAATGAATCATCGAACTTTACGTCAAAAACCAGGGATGTACTGTATGGTGACTAACATAATAAAAAAAAACATTTAAAAAAAAAGAATAAAACTTTTAAAACATGGAGAGTCTGGCCCAAAAGATCTCATGGAGGAGGACTGGAGAAGATTGGGATTCTTAAATCTCTGCCATTATTATTCTGTGCCCATGTTTCAGGAAGAAGGAAGAAAGCCTACTGACTCGTACATCTGTGAGTTTAGACTCACAGATCTCACCCTGAAAACCTTTCACAATCTGTCCTAAAAGACAATCTTAAATCACACTACTCACTATGTTTTTGTTTTCCTCTGAGGGCATCAAAAAATGTTTTGGCCATTTCTATCTGTTCGTGTTTTGGCTATTTCTAGTTCCTGGCTATTTCTCCTCAACTTCCTTGGACACAGGCCAGATTATAACCCATCCTTTAAATCCCAGCTCCATCAGCAAGTCTTCCTTGATGATCTAGACCTTATCAGTGTCTCTGCTGCTTCATTGCATTTTTCAGTCACATGGAAGAACTGTCACTGACCTAGGAATAAAATGACAAGGTTGCCATTCTGACTGGGGACACGCTATTTAACGCCACAGAACTCCTCTTGTGTAAAATGAAGGGTTTGTGCGTTAGCTAACTCTAAGGTCAGCTCTCATCATTCATTCAACAAATAGAATGAGCACCTACCCGTGCTAAGCTCTATCCTAGGTGCTGAGGATACAGCGGTTTACAAGACAAAGTCTGTCTGTCTGTCTGTCTATCTACCTATCTATGATTGTCTCCCTTGAGTTCAGTGGTTCTCAACTTTAGCCTGCATCGGAATTACCCGGTGAGCTTATTACAACCCAGATTTCTTTTTTTTTTTTTTTTAACATTTTATTTATTTATTTGACAGAGATAGAGACAGCCAGCGAGAGAGGGAACACAAGCAGGGGGAGTGGGAGAGGAAGAAGCAGGCTCATAGCAGAAGAGCCTGATGTGGGGCTCGATCCCAGATCGCCAGGATCACGCCCTGAGCCGAAGGCAGACGCTTAACCGCGGTGCCACCCAGGCGCCCCTACAACCCAGATTTCTGTACAGACACCCCACTCCCAAGGGTTTCTGAGACAGTAGGTTTGAAGCAGGGCCCCAAACTTTGCATTTCCAACATGTTTCTGGGTGATGCTCATACTGCTGGTCTAGAGACCACACTCAGAGAGCCTCTGTGTTAGTGGAGTGTGTCTTTTTCACTGCTGTATTGCCAGTGCCTAGAATAAATATTGACAGAATAAAAGAATAAATATAAGGTACTTTGTTAATTGACAAAGGAGAATGTCGTTCTATCCTTGAATGATATTATAGCTTAGAAGGAAAATGACAGTTCTCCTCAAAGGTAGAAGAGTTACTATCATCAGAAAGATACAGAGAAGGGGTGATTTACATGCAAAGGCAAATGAACTTATCTCCAACCTAGAGGAAGGAGGGGGAAGGTCAGGGAGAACTTGGTGGAAGAGTGTGTTTGATCCATTTCCTGAAGGGCACATACACTTGCTTCAGAAAGGCCAGTTAGAACTTAAAAAATATTTTTAGTACCTCTCTTTGGAATTCGTCTCCTCAATCTATGGTGAATCTTTTGTTCTACTCTCACTGTCTACAGAATCTTCATATTCAGATGTAAGTTTTGGTATTTGGAAATAGCTACATACCCTATCTTTGCCAAGTCTGGTCTGAAAGAGAGGTGATTTGGTTGCATAACTCTGTTCTTTGTTGAAAACAAGTTGTACCTTTGACACCAGTTTTCCAGTATGACTTATAAATGGATCCCTGAAACAATTTCAGGGTAGGAGTTTAAAAATCATTTGGAACAACAGAAGCATCAAAGGATTAAGTTTAGTTTCTAAAGGCGATTAGTTTGAAGAACGGCCCCCATTTGACTCTATGTCCTGGTGTGTTTGTTTACTCACTCTCAGTATACTTGGTATTTTGATTTATTGAAAGAATCAACACTTAAACATGCAAGACGCCATGCACATTTTTCTTCAGATTCTATGCCATGTTACAAACATCTAAAGGGTAACCATTATGGGAACAAAGAAAGTATAAAATGGAGGTTCTTCTAAGGTAGATCTGTGAAAATTATGTGTTGGTACCAGGAAATACACACAGGTTTCCAAGAGCTCTTAGTAATTCTGGGCCACTCAGCTAATAATAAGTACTAGTTTATGTGCCCTGGGCATTGAGCTCTGTGCTCGGTCATACTGGTCCTTTATGAAGGGGGTCATAGCAAACCATTCTTCCAGTTCGGAATAGGGGACTACAGAAAATACGGAAGACCGATGGCAAAACGCGTATACACTTACAGTAATGGCTTCTGCCGGCCTGTTTGTCCCCAGAGTTCCTCAGCCACTCTGTTTCCCCACTGTTGGAGCCCAGGGTACCTTCTGTGCGAGGTCAGCATGTACTAGCTGTGCTAGGGCAGGATTAAGAGAGTAACCACCCATACCTCCTACCTTTTAACAGATGTACTCAATACAAATGGAAACCGAAGACAACGAAACAGAAGCACTTCAAGTCCATTTGTTCAGATCAATGATTCTTAAAGTGGGCTCCCAAGACCAGGGACATCAGCATAACCTAATAACGAGTCAGAAATGCAAACTCTCCACTCCCACCCCAGAAATACCGAGTGAGGGGGGAGGGGAGGCAGTGAGGCCCAGCCATGTGAACTAACAGGCCATGGTTCCAGGAGGTTCTGATGCACACTGAAGTGTGGGGACCACGGGGTCAGACACTAGCAGCAGTAAGGAAACCGGCAGATAAGCCACGCCACCTTTCATGAACTTGACAATTCATTCCAGCAGCCTCTCACCATCCTCCAGATTACGTTTAATACACAAACAATTACACACAAAATGTGTGTAAAAAAAAAGTTAAGGCTTCTCTCTGTAAAGAGATGGTATGGAAAGGAGACAAACTGAACTGACTTGTGTGTAGTTTTCCTGAATGACACCAGCCTCAGCTCCCCTCCCCCACCCCACTTCACCTCCTAGAAAAGAATCACCGGAAAAAAACCTTACTAGCACAAGGCTATTCTGTTTCTTTGACTAGCAGTGACACAGGGAAACTGAAGGACTCTAAAAAATCTGCTTGTTATTCCTTTTCCTGCTTCCATTCTTGCTAAGACCTGCATCCCACCTCACTTTACACATGCCTCATAATGCAGATAATGTATGCGCTCCCTGTAAGGGATCAGGACTCAGTGATTTCTTGAGAACAGATAACATCTAAGGAAGGACCAGGAGATGATGAAGCTACCATATGTGTATTCCAGCCACCAGAGGTAGACATCTCCACGCCAAGACCCCTGGCTCCAAGGAGTAACACGTGTGCCCTCGTCTTTGTTCTCATGGCTCCTGGTTGCCTGAGGGGACACGTACACCAGACCACCACAAAACTCCAGACCCCAAACAAAGACAAGACTCATGCTCCTTTTCTTTCTGAGTCTCCCACGTGCCCCACCTGCACTGCTCTCTCTAGATCTTCAATAAACTCAGCTCTCACCTACTGCTGGCTCACGTTTGATTTCCATCCTGTGCAAAGCCAAGCACCCCCTTGGCTGCTCCTGGAGGACCCCCTCTGGGTCCTTGGACCCAGCCAGCTGGCATCAGCAAGAAGATTTTATTGGGTGATATAAGTACACTTGGTCACTCGCAGCTATAAGTTCTCATGTGTCTCAGCGAAGAGCAATGTCCAAGCCTGTTTTGATGAACTATTAAAGGCAAAGGGACGCTCTGTCTTATTTGAGCTAAACTGTTCTAGTCATTTCGGCTCTATTCATCAGACTGCGATACTCAACTACATGACACAATTTTTGGGTGTGACTTCAAGTTTCACCATCCCCTCAAAGGCATTTGTAGAATAAAATGATTCTCTGCTTAGGAGTTAAGACATAAGCTCTGGAGAAGTGCAGTCCTTAGACATACAACGTGATCCATACATGTAACTTAATTTTCCTTAAGTAACCACATTAAAAAAATGAGATGAGTGATTTAATGTTAAAATATATTATTTACTCCAGTGTACTAAAAATATTTCAGGCTGTAAACAATACATAATTAATGAGATATTTTTACTTTTCAAAGTCTTCAAAGTCTTGCATGTATTTACACATATAGGCCATCTCAATTAAAATGCTAAATTTTAATTAGAAATACTTGTTTTGTTTAGACTTAATAAAATTTGTCATTGCAAAAGTAGATCCCATACCCAAGTTGGTCCAAACATACTAAAAAGGCTTTCAGTAGTCTAACTGGATATCAGTTTTTATATTTAAATATAAAATACATACAACTGTTTAAAAGGGGCGGGGGGAGGGGGAAGAACCACAGGGCCAAAATGGTATCACTGAGACCGACTTTCCAAATCCAGGTAATACCCAATTAATTGCGATTTCAACCTTCCCAGGAGGGTAGCCGTAAAGGGGTCAGTCAGAAAAGCTGCCTTCCCGTGGGCACCAGTGAGTCTGTCACCTGGGTCCTCTCCACCCTGCTCAGAAAGATGAGGTCATCTGCAGGATGAGACCCCTTCCTTTCCCTCCTCTGGAACAACCCTTTTCTTTTGCTAACTTTCTTGCCCCATCCTCTATCAAAAACAAAAACAAACAAGAAAACATCTTGTACAACTCCTGGCAGTGAATCAGTACTTGCTATATGGGGTGTGGCCTGATTCATGAATCCTTTAATAAAACCCATCAGATCATTAAATGTACTTTGTGGATCTTTCTTGAACACCTGAAAGTTCAATTTCGCAGTCAGGCCAGCCCCATTTCCAGCACTCAGGAGCTGCTAGTGGTTTGTGACCACCCTGGGGGGCAGCACAGCTCTTGAGCTAGGACAGACCAACATGGTTAAGAAATCTGGTTTTAGGGACACCTGGCAGGCTCAGGTGGTGGAGCCTGAGACTCACGATCTCCTGAGCTGGTGACTTTGACCCCCACATTGGGTACAGAGATTAGAGAAAGAAGGAAGAGGGGAGGGCAGGGGAGGGCAGGGGAGAGAAAAGAAAAAAGAAGGGAGAGAAGGAAGGAGGGAGGGAGGGAGGGAGGGAGGGAGGGAGGAAGGAAGGAAGGAAGGAAGGAAGGAAAGAAGGGGGGAGGGAGGGAGAGAGGAATTAATTCTGGCTTTGCCCTTTCCTGTCCTGCAAGCTTCACTTCTACCACCTGCTAAATGACGGAGGAAACCTCACATCCCAGGTCTGTTACAACTTCTGAACTAGCAGCAATAAAGACAAGGCAGTTTGCTTCTCCCTCCAGGGCCGCGGTGGTGAAAGCATCGCATCAGTCCACAGTAACCAGAAGCAATCTAAGTCTACAGGGCGAGAGTGGCTGAACACATTTAATTCATACCCTGCAGCCATAAAACGTCCTTGGCCATGAATCACTCCTGTTAATACCGGTTAATACCGTTAAGGGCGAGGACTGTCTACACAGGGGCCGCTGCCTGCGGCTGCACGCGCCACACTGGGGCCTCCGGCAGCTCCTCTCCCAAAAAGTTTTCTTTTTCTTTCTTTCTTTCTTTTTTTTTTTTCCCCAAATGTTTTCTGAACCGGGGCTGTTACTGTTGTATGTCAGGGAGCACATGCCAAACTGCTCTGAAACGCCTACACTTTTACCTCATAGTCCGCAATGGGATTTTAAACATGGTTTAAATAGGACCGGAGGAAGCTGGGAGGGAGGCTACAGGAGACACCGGCACCAGAACCAAGAACAGGGCACCCTGACCCGCCTACGGTTGGCGATTTCCCGCCGGGCAAACGGAAGCAAAAGCGCCCCTGACGTCAAGGGAGGCGGCCGCTCCCGGTTCCCACGGTGAAACCCCTGCGGCCATCTTTACTGTGGTCAGCCTGCACCCAGCTTTTCCCGGCGGCCGTGGTGGCTCGCCATGGAAAGTCTTCAGAAGAGAGAGAAGGGAATCGTGCCTCTCGGTAACAAGGAGCTGACGGAATTACGAAAGCCCAGCGGTAGAAAGCACTAGCTGAGGTAGTGAGGGGAACACAGAGGTGGTGCGGCTTCCGCGGACGGACGGAACGATTCGGTCGCGTCGCTGCGGTTCCCGCCCGGGCTCTGAGAGCCGCTTCCGTTGCTCAGCGGAAGTGTGGGTCGCCAGAGGACGACTCTTGGAAGAATCGGCTCTCCGCTGTGTGCCCAACCGGAATCATGTCGAGTCTGGCGGTGAGAGACCCGGCGATGGATCGGTCGCTGCGTTCCGTGTTCGTGGGGAACATTCCGTACGAGGCCACCGAGGAGCAGCTGAAGGACATTTTCTCGGAGGTGGGTTCGGTCGTCAGCTTCCGGCTGGTGTACGACCGCGAAACGGGTAAGCCCAAGGGCTATGGCTTCTGCGAGTACCAGGACCAGGAGACCGCGCTCAGTGCCATGCGGAACCTCAACGGGCGCGAGTTTAGCGGAAGGGCGCTGCGGGTGGACAACGCCGCCAGCGAGAAGAACAAGGAGGAGCTCAAGAGCCTCGGGCCTGCGGCGCCCATCATCGACTCCCCATACGGGGACCCCATCGACCCCGAGGACGCCCCCGAGTCCATCACCAGGGCGGTCGCCAGCCTGCCCCCGGAGCAGATGTTCGAGCTCATGAAGCAGATGAAGCTGTGTGTGCAGAACAGTCACCAGGAAGCGCGGAACATGCTGCTCCAGAACCCGCAGCTGGCCTATGCGCTGCTGCAGGCCCAGGTGGTCATGAGGATCATGGACCCCGAGATCGCGCTGAAGATCCTGCATCGCAAGATACATGTCACACCGCTGATTCCGGGCAAATCCCAGCCTGTCTCCGGCCCCGGCCCCGGCCCTGGCCCCGGCCTCTGCCCCGGCCCCAGTGTTCTGCTCAACCAGCAGAACCCTTCCGCCCCGCAGCCTCAGCATATGGCCAGAAGACCCGTCAAAGACATCCCTCCTCTGATGCAGACCCCGATCCAGGGGGGGATTCCGGCCCCGGGCCCCATTTCAGCCGCGGTTCCCGGACCTGGGCCTGGTGCCTTAACTCCTGGTGGAGGAATGCAGCCCCAGGTTGGAATGCCAGGCGTGGGTCCAGTCCCGTTAGAGCGGGGACAGGTGCAGATGTCGGATCCTAGAGCTCCTATACCTCGTGGGCCTATGACTGCCGGGGGCCTCCCTCCTCGAGGACTGTTGGGAGATGCTCCAAACGACCCACGTGGAGGGACTCTGCTTTCAGTCACTGGAGAAGTAGAGCCCAGAGGCTATCTTGGCCCACCTCATCAGGGCCCCCCCATGCACCATGCCTCTGGTCATGACGGCCGTGGCCCTTCCTCACATGAGATGAGGGGAGGGCCATTAGCAGATCCCAGACTGCTGATTGGAGAGCCCAGGGGACCCATGATAGATCAGAGGGGACTCCCTATGGATGGTAGAGGTAGTAGAGATTCTCGAGGGATGGAGACTCGAGCCATGGAGACTGAAGTCTTAGAGACACGAGTAATGGAGAGAAGGGGAATGGAGACCTGTGCGATGGAAACCAGAGGGATGGAAGCGAGAGGCATAGACGCAAGAGGGATGGAGATACGGGGCCCTGGCCCCAGTTCCAGAGGCCCTATGACTGGTGGAATCCAGGGACCTGGGCCCATTAATATGGGGGCAGGTGGTCCTCAGGGACCTAGACAGGTCTCAAGCATTTCAGGGGTGGGAAATCCTGGAGCTGGCATGCAGGGGGCAGGCATACAAGGAGCGGGCATGCAGGGAGCAGGCATGCAAGGGGCGGGCATACAAGGGACAGGCATACAGGGAGCGGGCATACAAGGGACAGGCATGCAGGGGACGGGCATACAAGGGACAGGCATGCAGGGGGCGGGCATACAAGCAGTGGGCATGCAGGGGGCGGGCATACAGGGAACAGGCATGCAGGGAGCGGGCAAGCAAGGTGGAGGCCAGGCTAGCAGTTTCAGTCCTGGGCAGAGCCAGGTAACCCCACAGGATCAAGAAAAGGCAGCTCTGATCATGCAGGTTCTTCAGCTGACTGCAGATCAGATTGCCATGCTGCCTCCTGAGCAAAGGCAGAGCATCCTAATTTTAAAGGAACAAATTCAGAAATCTACTGGGGCTTCTTGAAAGGTTTTAGGAAGTATTTGGCAGTAGTCACAAAGTTTTTCTCTAGCATGGAGAATGGATGCAAAAAGCTGACTTCTGCATCCCCACATTTGAATGATTAGAGTTTCCCTCCCAGAATTTTATCTCATTTCATCTTGTTGTCTTTTGTTTTTGTTTTTATTTTTAATGGGGGGGGTAGGAAGCAGTGGGTCTGTTCACTTTTATTCACTGTAAATATACAAAAATAACTCTGAACATGGTTATAGTATACCAAGTAAGATTATGAAGGATATGCAGCAATATTAAAAGTGTCTACACTATGTTAACTACATTTAAAAAAAAATACTGGGTTAAACAGTGAAAACTGCACATAAAGACTATGACCTGTTAAAATGGTAATGTACTAAGATAGTTCAAGATTTTTGGTTGTGTAAGAAAATAAAGAAGTTTACCTCAAAATTTTAAGATATATTTTTTGGTAAGCCATTTAAAATACAAAATCCAATTTTGGGGACAATAGAATGCTGTATTAGGTTAAGTGTCGTTTTAGTGTTTTGGAAATATTTCAGAATGTTAGTGCTAACAGGGTAAGTCTCAACTTGTATTAGAATTGTTTTCTGTTTTTTGTTTTCAAGCTGTGCTACCGGAAACATCCAGGAATGCATCTGGTGAGATGTTTCATTCATCCCACCATTCAGACACCAGCAGTATTCTGGCCTGGCCTTTAGGGGGACGATTTTACTGGGACAGTTCTGGGATCAGCCAGGTTACTGAAGGCTGCTCCAACGAGACTCAGCTTCCTGTTTCTCAATAGTCTTTAAGCCCTGAATATGAATCTCAGTAATTCTCTCACATTCTTTCGAAAAATCAGTGTCTAGGGACCAGTTTATCTGGGTGAATTCTGCACAGCATTGGACTTGTCATAAGTAGCAGAAAGCTTCATGCAGTACAGTTCCCAGGTTCCTGGTGACTACCTTCCATATACAGATGGTATCCATGTGGTCAACCAGAATCAGGACTTAAAAATCTTAGTCTCTCCAACATTTAACACGCCTTTCAGTTTTCTTAGTTGCGGATCTACTTAACTGTCACTGTGTTATCAGAGTAACTGAGACCCAGGTACATAGAGAAACCTCTGCTTAGCTAATTATTACTCACTTTACTTTTGATAATAAAGCCAGTTAGCCCTAATATACATACCTGTGAGAGATTTAAAAATCAGTAGGAAGGTGGGGCTTACCATATTTTCTTTAGAGCTACTACCTGATTTATTTTTAAGCCTTGAAGATGTGGATGGACACACAGACCAAATTTATATCATAGACCAAATTAAAATTAACAGAAGCATAAACACCCAAATAACTGGGTGGTCTTACTCTGGAAAAGAAAAACCAATGTCTAGTAACAGAGGAAAAAATAGCACTTAATACAAGGAGAGAGCTGAAACCCGGAAACTGAATTTTTCCCTTACGAGGTTTTTACATCTTAACTGGGTACTTGACTCTTTCTACAAAGTTTTCTTCCCTGTGCTATTTCCTGCCACCTGTTCTTGTATTTTTTATTGTTATTCATAATGTCCACTTAGCCGTGTTTTCTATATGCTTCCCCACATATTGGAGAGGATAACTCCTTTACATGTGTGATAGTTCTGGTTAATATTAATTCACAGAGTTGGCTCGATTACTTGGAAGTTACAGTTGCTTTATCCCAAAGCTTTCACCGAAGGGCTCTAAGTGAAAACTTAGATGTTATGTTTTTTGTGTAGTTAAATCTGAATTGTTCAGTGCAGACTAAATAAAAGGAATGTAAAATTAAGGATGACTTCAGTATCTGATGTTTATTTTTAATGAATGAATTAATCAAAAGATATCTATCCTTGAGAGATCCATGGGTCTGAATACTTTCTTTTAAATGAAAAAGGCAATACTAAAAAAAAAAAAAAAAATTAAATCCCTTTCTTGACTTCATCATCTGTGTAGTTCCACAGTTGAAAGAACTATAAACACATGTTATTCTGTGGTTGGTGTCAGTAGCAACATTTTGGTGCGTGCCCAGATATTCGGCCTTTTGCTTGTGTCCCCCACAGAGAACTCTCCTCCATGTCCCGGGAAGACTTACAGTTATCTTCCTAACTGACAGCACTAGATACGTTGCAGCCCACAGTTTTACTTGACCCTCCATCCCCAACTCCCACTTTTCGACCAGAAACTCAGAACATGGACTGTCCCTCATTTCTGTGTTTGCTATGCCGAAATCCCAGGTGAGAAAGGACAAAACATTCTATCAGTCTTAAGGGGAAAAATCCCATTTTCCCAAAAAAGATTTAGATTCCACACAGAACAAATGAGCTATAACCACAAGTTGCATTAGAAAATAAACTAGTAACAGATAACAGAAGCAATCTCCTTTGCTCTGATAGACCTTACAAAGTGGGTTCTCCTCACTTCCAGTCCACTGTCTGTCTCAGTACTGACGGATAGAGCCTAATTTCATTTGATAGCGATCCAAGCAATACTTACGCTATAATCAGAATCTTAGGTGTTTTACTACATAATCACCAGTTGTAACCTTGAGCATCCTGCATTTTCCCAAATATGGACAGGCAACAAATGCAATCACAAATTCTTTCACAGTAGCGATACCTAGAGACGGTGGAGTGAAACCGATTTTGTAAATGCCCAAGGCCTTATTCCTCCTGAGCGGTATGTTTCTTGGGAATACGAAAAGGTCAACTTTAATCAGTGCCTGCCCCGTAGCCCTTCCCCTCTTATATTTCAGGTGTTGCTTGATAAACTATAAACAAGCCAGTGTGAATCCCAGATGAAGGTAGACTAACCCAAGTGAGATCATGTATGACTTTGAACAACACTTTTCAGAATTGTAATGGTAGAAAAGCCTTAAAAACAAACAAACCCAAACCAAAAACCTTAATATAATCTCAGTTTGCAAAGCGTCTTGCTTGCCCATGCTCTGATGGGACATTAACTAAGCACACAGAACCTAACTTCCTATGGTGTGTCAGGCCTTCCTCTTAGGTCTGACGAGGCCTAAGGATAATTATGTGCAGCAACCCACTGTGGCAGGGACTGAATTATCGGTCACATATCATGGTCTTCTCACAACAGAATAAGTCAGCCTCTCACTGCTTTATATTGTCAGCTAATCTCTGGACAGATCTCTGCTTGGAGCTGGCTTTGCTCCTCAGTCTCGTCAAGAATATCCTATCGTCAAGAACTAATTCATTTTAAGGGAATTAATATATTTAAAATGATATCATTAATGTTATTATTAACTTCAATAGTATGAATATTATGATATTGGTATATAGTTTGTCAAAATATTTCATACATAGACATATTCCAAATCTTAACTAGATCTTCTAATATTTTCACTTGCTTTTATACACTTTGAAGCAAACGTTTACTCCTTTAGTTGAAAATTCAGCTTTATAAGTTCATATTACAAATCACCTTTCTCATGAGATGTTAACAGCGTGTTTCTCGGTATTTTTCTACCACAGAATAAACCTTGTGTCAGTAAAGGGCCTGTATTGCATCAAAAGCGACATTGGGGTAGGATTATCGAAAATAACAAAATCAGTGATTATTAAACACTGTACATACAACACTAGAGTATTACCCTAGGAAAAAAGCTGAAGTATTCTGGTAAATGACGATTCTTTGTCAGCAGGAGTTAACACAGGTGCCAAAGGTAGGTAACTAATCACTAAAGAGAATAAAACACACAACATTCTCAGCTGTAATTGCTTTGTATGATCCAGGATAGATTAAATCTGCAGACATTTGAAATCAATCTCACATGTCACAAAGGTCAGTCATTAAAAAAAAGAATGTCTGATCACTTGTTTGTTGTCTCTCACAAGAGCAGAATGGCGTATCTCTCAGGTGTCAAGCCATGAAACGGGCAGTTCCCCCCCGAAAATTATTTTGTCTCTTTACTTAATTACCTGTCTTAACCAAAATTCTGTCAGCCTTTGACTGCTCTATTACCTAGAAGGACTATCAGACAACCTCCATGTTTGTGAATCTATCTCTTTATTCTTGGAAATTTCACAGAACAAGATACATCGGCTCAGTCCCCAATTTCCTTTACCTTAAAGGTTCATTTTTAATAACATGCAAAACATGAACCCCATTAAAAATCATATAGTTGAGTTCATAATGGGATGGAAAGGCCTACATAGGGTTTGCTTAGTGCACTAACATCCATAAAGTCATATTCTGTGTCCTAAACATCACCCTTGTTCACATGTTAAATAACACAGCAACATAAATAAGAAGGAATTAAAACATTTCCAGATGCCAGCCTGGTTCTGTGAGGGTAAAAACCACCACCACCTTCTAAACTTGAGGATGGCCCTTAAGGAGTTACTCTTCATTATGGCGCCCTATTTGTCCCGTCCATGTGTCTGTTCCCGGAGTGCTGCTGGCTGTGTGCCTGCTACAATGTATGGAGGAGGAGACAGGCCAGGCAGGGCGGTACAGCTACAGACACAGCTGTGAAGTACGTGTGAGTCTGCGGAATATGTTTGCAAAAAAAATAAAAGGGGATTTCTATGAAAACTGTTGAGGTTGGGAGGCTGGAGGGACTCCATTTGAGAAAGGCTCCATCTCTGCTCTTTTTCTGCCAAGTCCCACGGACTCCTGTTCGGTATTTTGCCTCCGAATAAGCCTGAGAAGCTTTATTCTCATTCAAAGAGGAAGCGAGTGAGTCAAGCATTCTCTGGGTTTCTCCCAGGCCCTCAAACACCTAATAACACCCAAGAAGAGCCAGCTCCTGGACATGTTCTGGGTCATTCGCTTCGAATAAACCTTGGCTGACTCTGGCACCGAAACCCCAGCCTCGGGTCATTTATGCAATAACCCCTATTGTTCACCCGGGACATGCCTTTCATTGGTCCCTGTCCTGGATTCCTAGAGGAACACGGACCCTAGACCGTTTTCCAATATAAACCCTTAGCCCCAAGCAATGATGAGACTCATTTTTCTTTCCTCTCTACATCTCCCAGATGCTCCGTCTGCTATTCTCTCTCCATCACTTACACTAATAAACTCTCTTTCCACTTCCTCTGGCGTGCGCTTGATTTCTATCCTGCGTGAAACCAAGGACCCTCTTGGCTGGTCCTGTAGGATCTCCCCCTGGTTTCTCGGACCCTGCCTGCCTGCACTGTGATGATGAATGCATACTCATGGCAGCTGTGTTTGTTCATAAACCGGGTTATGCCCATTGTACTAATGTTTGTAATACATACAAAGATAGAAATAGATATATTATTTATATGAATGCAAAAAAACATTATTTCTATGAAAGCGATGTGGAATGTCTTGATACAGGTAACTGGCTAAAAAGGGATTGTTAAATCTTGTGGGGACACCATAACTGAAAAAATACTTCAAAAAATCTTTGAGGGGCGCCTGGGTGGCTCAGTCGGTTAAACTTCTGCCTTCGGCTCTGGTCATGATCCCAGGGTCCTGGGATCGACTCCTGCATCTGGCTCCCTGCTCGGCTGGGAGTCTGCCTCTCCTTCTCCCTCTGCCCCTCCCCCTGCTCATGGTCTCTCGCTCTGTCAAATAAATAAAGCCTTTAAAAAAAAATCTTTGAAATCTAGGGGCACTTGTGTGGCTCAGTCAGTTGAGCACCCAACTTTGATTTTGGCTAATATCATGATCTCAGAGTGGTGAAACTCAGCCCCATGTCAGGTTCTGTGCTCAGCTGCGGGGGAGGGGCAGGGAGGGGGTCTGCTTGAGATTCTCTCTCCCTCTCTCTCTTCCCCTCCCTGTTCCAGCTCAAGCATGCACTAGCACTCTCTCTCTAAAAAAGAACAAACAAAAAATCTTAATCTGAAACTCATAATCATAAATAAAGCATTACATCAAAACCTTCAATTTTCTTGCAGAAATTTTTCAGAAAACTCATTTCTGAGTTTTCTATTCTGTCCATTGATTTATGTGTCTGTTATTGTGCCAGTACCATACTGTTTTGATCACTACAGCTTTGTATTATAACCCGAAATCCAGAATTATGATGTTTCCAGCTTTGCTTTTCTTTGTGAAGACTGCTCTGGCTATCTGGGGTCTTTTGTGGTTCCACACACATTTTAGGTTTGTTCTAGTTCTGTGAAAAATGCTGTTGGTGTTTGGATAGGGATTGCATTTAAATGTGTAGATTGCTTTGGGGAGTATAGACATTATGATGATATTTATTCTTGCAATATGTGAGGATGGAATGCCTTTCCATTTCTCCGTGTCTTCAGTTATTTTCATCAGTGTTTTATAGTTTTCAGAGTACAGGTCTTTCACCTCTTTGGTTAGGTTTCTTCCTAAGTATCTTACTATTTTGGATGCAATTGTAAATGGGATTGTTTTCTTAATTTCTCTTTCTGCCACTTCATTATTGGTGTATAGAAATGCAACAGATTTCTGTATATTGCTTTCACATCGTGCAATTTGACTGAATTCATTTATCAGTTCTAGTAGTGTTTTGGTGGACTATTTCAAGTTTTCGATTTCATGTCCTCTGCAAATAATGAAAGTTTTACCTCTTCCTGACCAATACGGATTCTTTTCATTTCTCCTGTCTGTTTGCTGGGCCTACGACTTCCAGTACTATGTTGAATAAAAGTGGCAAGAGTGGGCATCTTTGTCTTGTTCCTGACTTTAGGGGAAAACTCTGTTTTTCCCGATTAAGAACAACGTTAGCTGTGGGGTTTTCATATATGGCCTTTATTATGTTGACTTCTGTTCCCTCAAAATCTGCTTTCTTGAGGGTTTTTATCATGAATGAATGTTGTACTTTGCCAAATGCTTTTTCTGCATTATTGAAATAATCATACACTGTTATCCTTCCTTTTACTAATGTGGTGTACTGCATTGATTTGCAAATATTAAACCCCCCATACAACCCATGAATAAATCCCACTTCATCATGGTGAATGATTTTTTAATGTATTGTTGGATTCTGTTTGCTGGTATTTTGTTGAGGATTTTTGCATCCGTGTTCATCGGGGATATTAGCCTGTAGTTTTCTTTTTTAATGATGTCTTTTCTGGTTTTGGTATCAGGGTAATGCTGGCCTCATAGAATGAATTTGGAAGTTTTCCTTCCTCTTCTATTTTTTGGAATAGTTTAAGAATAGGTATTGATCCTTTTTTAAATTTGCATGTGATGCCTTCTGGTCCTGGATCTTTTTTTCTTGGGAGTTTTTTGATTACTGACTCAATTTCTTTACTGGTTATCAGTTTGTTCAAGTTTTCTATTTCTTCCTGTTTCAGTTTTGGAAATGAATATGTTCCTAGGAATTTATCCATTTCTTCTAGGTTGTCCAATTTGTTAGCTTCTAATTTCGCATTATATTCTCTTATTTGTTTTTCTGTGGTGTTGGTTGTTATTTCTCTTCTCTCGTTTTTTATTTATTTTTATTTATTTTTATTATTTTTTTAAAGATTTATTTATTTGACAGAAAGAAAGCACGTGAGCAGAAGGGGCGGGGCAGAGGGCAAGGAAGAGAGAGAATCTCAAGCAGACTCCCTGCTGAGCACAGAGCTCAATCTCAGACCCTGAGATAGAGATTGTGACCTGAGCCCAAATCAAGAGTCAGCCACTTAACCAACTGAGCCCTGAGCCCCCCCCCCCATATTAACCCCTTATCGGATATATCATTTGCAAATATCTTCTGCCATTCATTAGGTTGCCTTTTCATTTTGCTGAGTCTCCTTTCCTATGCAAAAGCTTTTTAGTTTGATGTAATCCCAACAGTTGATTTTTGCTTTTGCCTACCCAGGCTGAGGATAAATAAATGAGACACCCCTCTGTTAGAAGCTGGATTGAAAAACAAGCAAATAGAAATCCTCTTCCGTCACAGATAATCTAGTGAACATTAGGCTTAAGAGGAAAGGGAACATAAAATACTATAGTTTGAAATGGGAAGGTCACCTCAGTTTGCATTTAGTCTCTGTGTGACCCTGTTTTCTCAGGGGTGGAGGGAAAGCTGTGGCAAATCGATTAGAAGCAATATCGTTATATTTAGTACATATTATCACCAGAAACATCATGCATCAAAACTTATTTCAGCCAAGTGGTGACTCAGAGTGACTCTGTCGGATGAACGCCACCTTTTCTAAAAAGTCTCTCGTAAAATCTGCATTGTTTTATAATCTGCAAATCTCATAGTCTTCCCGGCAAGATCTACTACAACGACAAGAATGCTGGGTTTACACTTGGATACTATAGTTCCTTTTGTAAATGTCTCTGCCTATAATCCAGGAATATGTCCTACCTAACCCTCACACAGTTTATCATCTGGACAACAGAAGAGATCTTGAAACCATAAAATCAGCCTGCTTACGTTTCAGTGAGAATAAACTCTATAGAATTCTCCTGTCAAAAAAAAAAAAAAAAAAAAGGAATTCTGCCAAATACTTTTTGAATCTCGTCTAAATGTTCCTCTGCTCCCCAACCCCCCCAAAAAGGACCTATATAACAAAAGCACTCAAAAGTATCTGCCCAGCATTTGCTCTATTAATTTTTTCCAATAACATTATTGGAAATGGTATCAAAACCCTGCTGTAATTTATGCTTTTTGACTTCGGCTTTGAACCTGATTACAATTAAGGGTACAAATTAACCAAATCGACATTTGCAAATTAAGCAAATTAGAATTTTTGGTTTTCTCTTAAAGAAAAGTTTACATTGGGTTTAAGCGATTTAACTCAAAACATGTCTAGCACACACATTTAAATTCAAACCAAGGCCCTCCAAGTGGTGACATCAAAGCACCATTGTGAGTCTGTGAGGATGACCTTGGAACACGTGAACCTCTCATTTTCACATGCGTTCCCACTACTTGTGTTCCATCCTAATTTCAGGCTTTGTTTGCCTAGAGGGGAAACAAAATTTGCTTAATTAGAATGCTTTTTGAATTAGAAGTGAGATGAGCTCCAGGATCCTTGGTTGGTAGGGATTTTGTTGTCACTGTTTTCAGATAAACACGTTTTAGCAATTCCCTCCCCCCCTTAGTGTCTCCACTTGGACATGCAAACTGGTTGAGCCTTGAGCAATAATAGCCTTGGTTTAAAAGGGCCCAAAGCCGCCCCTACTGAAGAATTTGAGCTGGATTATCCTGGGGAGAGGAGAAAAGAGGCTTTCCTGTATTCCTTGTCCTTTCTTTCACTCAGGATTTATTCACGCGGAGGGGAAAGACTGATGACCTGGCCACGGACACAGCCAGGACCAGCCAAAGCAGGACTGTGAAACGCATCTCTGTGAGGGCCAACACTGGATGGAGTCTTGCAATTACAAGGGCTGGAAAGCTGTGTTTCTGTACAAATTGGCCCCTCAAGGGAGAGAAGGAGTAAGGCAGATTGGGGGAGGTGCTGAATGTTTTTTTTCCCCACTAAGCCACCACCCCCCCACCCCCCGCCCCCTCCGGCAAACCACTGACCTGCTTCAGGGACATGATCGTGCTGCCAGCCCAAGCAAATAGTGTTCTCTCCAGCTCACCTTTAGGCATTGATTGCGTCTTTTGGATCTTGCGTGCCATACTACGAAAGCCTTCCTTGTTTCATTTTAGTAAGGAAGAAAAATCCACTTATATCGATACAGGTGTGGAATATCACCGCTTAAAATATTTTTACTCCAGTTGGCATCTTTATTTACACAGTGATCAAATATTTTGAATTGCTGAAAATAGCTTCTAATAGTGGGGTTTTAGGCATCAGCCACAAGATTAGGGGTAGGAGAGATCCTTGTTCTTCAGGGAGGAAGGTGGTGGTAGCAAGGGTCTTTGAGGTACTCCAGCACTCACACGGATTTCTGTCCTAAATTCCATTCCATGCCCTCTTTGGGAAGGCTGGGTCATGGTTAATACATCAAAAGCATCTACCAAGAACCTGCTAAGGGGCGCCTGGGTGGCTCCATTGGTTAAGCGTCTGCCTTCAGCTCAGGTCATGCGATAGAGCCCAGAGTCGGGCTCCCTGCTCGGTGGGGAGTCTGCTTCTCCCTCTCCTTCTCCCTCTATCTGTGCTCTCTCTGTCTCTCAAATAAATAAATAAAATCTTTTTTAAAAAAAGAACCTACTAAATGCCAGGCACTTGACACACATCATCTCTAATTTGATTAAAACATGGAGGCAGTCGGAAGAAACATGCTTAGGGAAGCTCACAGGTTGGCCCTGAGTCCCAGAGCTTACAGGAAGCAGAGGTTCCACGGAACCCACATTTGTCTGACTCCCAACCCTTACTCTCCCCATCACATCTTTGTGCTTTAAGAAGGGTTAGAGAGAAGGCAGAGCAGTTTTCACACTTTCAGAGACCATCAGGCTTGTTTCGCTGAGTGAGAAAGGCCATCACAAGTCTAGAAGAGGTGACTTTAAGGCAACAGTGAAAGATTCATAAATCAACCTTTTGCCCTTACATATGTTTTTTCTTTCCCTTTCGAGAACCAAGCACTAAGCCTGGGCTTTGATGGAATAGAGAGGAAAAAAAAATTGAAAAAATAAAACTTAAAATGTAAGAACATTTATATGGAATAAGTATGGTTTACAAGAAATCTATAAAACTAAATATGCCCTTGTATTTTATTCTAGTCAGTATCAAATTTAAACAATCCTGAGATGTATTTTTCATGTGACTTTAAAAAATTTTTACTTAAAGTGCACCCATGTAAAGCATAAATATTCATAGTTGTGCAACCATTACAACAACCTAAGTTGAGATCATGTTTATCACCCCAATAACAAAACCTTATACTCATGAGTACCCTCTCCCTTCTCCTCCCCACTCGGCCCTAGGCAACCACTGATCTGCTTTCTGTCTCTACAGACACTCTCAAGTCTGTATAAATGGAATCATTCAACACGTGGCCTTCTGTGACTCATTTCTTTCACTCAGCATGTTTTCAAGAGTCGTCCATGTCGTCGCATACGCCAGTACTTTGTTCCTATTTTTATTGCCAAATAATATTCCATTGTATGGATATACCACTTCTGTTTATCCATTCACCAGTTAATAGATATTCGTGTTGTTTCTACTTTTTGCCTATTACAAATGGTGGGGCTATGGACATGTGTATGCAAGATTTTGTGTGCCCATGTGTTTCATTTCCGTTGGGTATATACCTAGGCTCAGAATTGCTACAACATATGATAACTCTTATGTCAACCTTTAGAAGAACTGTCAGACTGCTTTCCACAGCGACTGCACCATTTTACATTCCCACCAGCAACACATGGAGGATTCCAGTTTCTCCACATCTTTGTCAACACTGGGTAATCTATTTTTGATCATGGCCATGCAAATGTATGTGAATCCCCTTGTAGCTCTGATTTCACTTCCTTGATGGCTAATGATATTCAGTATCTCTTCATGCTCTATTCTTTGGCTATCTGTATGTCTTTGGAGAAATGTCTTTTCCCTGTAATCTATTTGCTGAAAATAAAATGTTTTTTGATTTCAGGATTTCTATTTTAGGTAAGCAGATGGTCAGATGACACAGTCTCTAAAACATGAAATTAGTTCTTAGGTGATTTAAGAATCACTTAAATACCTACAATAGGAGGAATCAAATTGCAGCGGTAGAAGCAAGGGTTTGCAATTACATTCTTAAATCTTTTTGAAAATGTAGCTAAACATTTTCATGGTACTCTTGAAGGGGTTCAGGGCATACTACCCCAGAATTTGGTATCTTGGTATATTGAATATCTTAAGCTGAAGGGGTTTGAAAAAAATGGAAGGAGGTCACTCTGACCTTCCCCGTCTCCTAAACTCCAGAAACAGGTCATAAAACCCTCTGGTGGGAGGTGCTTCCCTATACCCCGAGGAAAGGAACATCCTTATCTTCAAAGACTAAGGCATTCTGAGAAGAACTCACAGACCTTCCTCAGTTTCCCCCAGTTCACTACACTTAACTCATGTTCTCTGACCTATCGTATTTCTGCCCACTTTCGATCGAACCTAGCATAACAATACTCAGCTCTGTTTCTTCCAGTCTTCACTTCCTTATGAAGGCCCCTGTATCACGGAAGACTATTATTGAATAAATGTGTATGCTTTTCTCTTGGTAATCTCTCTTGGTCAGTTTAACTTTCAGACCTAGCCAGGGAGCCTAAGAGTGTTAAGGAAAACTTTGTCCTTCCCTATGCTGTGAAGACATCAGTTGAATCTGAAGGGACTAGAGAGGATGCTTTTCCAAAAGGAGGCGGTACAGTCTTGTAATAAACAGTGTGGCCTCTGCCTGTGTTCAAATTCTGGCTTCGGCAATACTGCCTCTGTGCCTCTGTTCAGAATCTGTACGCTGAGTGCACCACTTCCTGGGCCAGCTGAGAGGACTGTTCGATAATGCACTCCGCACCATGCCTACATCTAGTAAGCTCTTGGTCTGTGATTTGTGCTAGATACTGATATCACTCCTTAAAAAATAAAACCATGGCTCAGTCAGTTAAGCGTCTGCCGTCATCTTGGGTCATGATCCCAGAGTCCCGGACAGGACAGAGCCCCTCATTGGGCTCCCTGCTCAGTGGGGAGACTCCCTCTGCTCCCCTTCCCCACTCATGCATGCTCGTGCACACTCAATTGCTCTCTCTCTCTAATAAATAAAATCTTGAAAAAATAAAAATAGTAAGAAAACCGTGGACACAAGCTGTATAAGCAATGTGAAAACATAAGCCAACTCTGTTCATTGCTCCGAATACTCTGAAAGAAAGAGAGGGAAACAGAGGACGGATGGAATCAGCTCAGCTATGAAGACCTCCACTTTAGGAGAGGAAAGAAAGAACCCCCTAAGAAAAGTCAGTAACCAAAGGAGGCGTTTTAAACTAGAATGGTCTGATAAAGGACCATAAGATCCGGGCACGGAAAGAAAAATGTGACCTCTCTTCTTTACTGCTTTCCTTCTATTTCCTTATGTAGTAAAGCTATATTTTGTACAAGAAGAAATCTAATACAAAGTTCACAATGGTGGAGCCAATCTTATGTTGAAAAACCCTCTAACAGCTGACTCTGTTTGACCCGAGAGGTTTCAAGCTCCTGAAATCTTGTTTCAGACAAACCAACAGAAATGGTATCAGAGTTTATCTAGCTGGATCTTTTATGGCTTAAACATTTCTATTCCCTATAGCTTTATCCAGTACAATAGAAGACAGATTTTCAAAAATATGTTTCCTTTTATCTAAAGCAAATTGTAATAACCCCATAAAAAACCTTGAGGAAATATTTGCACTATTTTCTATAATGTTAAATATAGGGTACCTGTATCTCAAATGTTTGTCTTATGAATGAAGTGTTCGTGTAAACTCAGCCCGCTTTCAAAGGCGGGATATACGCCATGTTACACTGTCAACTAAAACTTTCAGAATCAACGCACCAAAATGTTATGTTTTAATGAATCCTATTTAGTATTTTGTGTTTTACACATACCCAGTGCTCCTCAGCCTAACTTAAGAAAATGATCCTACAAAATTATATGTATTGGTAAAAGCTTTTATGAAATACCATCGGCTTGAGTGAAGAGTGGTAAAAGAACATAAATCCAATAATTACGCTTATTTTACCATAACTTGGAAACCGCCACAATACTGAATTATAAAGTTACAGATTTTTTTAATGGAATGTGTTTTATCTGGGAACTCCTAATGAGTATCTTCTTTAATATTTATATGGCATCAATTTAGCAAATAGTTTTAATTTCTGTAAGCAGATTTATGTAAAGGTATTCATCATATTTTGAAGAGTATTTACTTATGACTACCATATTTCTTTTCAAATTTTTACTTTTCCAGAATAAAAGCAAGTGGGTAAATTTCCAGTTTATGAACCGGTCACTACGTAAGTAATTTAAATCTAATATCCTATGTCAATGCTTTCAATGTGGCAGCTACCAGCTACATGTGGCTACTGAAAACTTACATAGACACTAATGAGACCAAGGAACTGAGTTTTAAACTATATTTAAATTTAATTAATTGGTTATTTGCCACATGTGGCTAGCAGTTAGCATATTGGGTAAGACACATATAGAGGATGTAGTTATTTTATGGCTAGGTATCACTTGGGGTAATGGTTCAAAATCCAAGTGGATCGACTCACTAGGTATTTCTATCGCTAATTTGCAGTATTAACAGTGTCATTAAAACTGCTTGTGAACAGCCATTGCCCAGATACTTAGATAAATAAGCACACCACTTCATTTTTAATAGATTCTTACACAGTATGTAGTAGGTAGGAGTCAAGAGATACAAGTATAACCAGCTCATTCTATTGATTTATTCTTTTAGTAAGCATTTATATAACACCCACTGTGTGTCAGCACAACCAGAAGGGATCCTGCTCCCACTGATCGTACATTTATTCAGTGTCTGCTCTGTTCTAGGACTTGGAGCAGATGCTTGGCCCTGAAGGACGTTAGGCAGCCCAGAAGGATAGACTCCCAAAGTAGAAGGCAGTACAGAGTACTGCAGTCCATGGGACTAAAGCACGGTTGCAGGGGCACCTGGGTGGCTCAGTCAGTTAAGCGTCTTCCTTCATGGTCCTGAGATCGAGCCCTATGTCAGGCTCGGCAGGGAGTCTGCTTCTCCCTCTGCCTCTGCCACTCTCACTGCTCGTGTTCTCTCTCTTGCACTCTCTCTCTCTCTCAAATAAATAAAATCTTAAAAAAAAAACATAATTGCAAGAATCGGAATCTGCAAGTATTCAGAGAAGCACTCTTGGAACAGAACTGAATTTCGAAGACTGAGGAGTTAGTAGGGACCCAGCCTTGGAGAGAGGACTTGCCTGAACCAAGATGGAAGAAGGAGCACCACGCTATCAGACGACTGCGTAAATGGTTTGGCGAGGACGGCAATAGGAAGGAATAGCAGGAGATACAGCGAGGTCTACCTCTCCAGTGCCACAGGGGGTAAGCTAAAGAGTTTGATCTTTGTGCTGGAAGACAGTGGCAGAAACGCAAGGGTTTTAGGGAGGGAAATGAAAAATTCAGAGTGACATTTGAGAAAGATCTCTCTGAAAGAGCCCGATTATGAAAAAAATCACAGGAACTGGAGGAAAATACCCCCTTGGCTCACAGCGATCCACAAGACAGACCTTCCTGGGATCCAAAGACGGCTCTGTTTTTACGACAGTGAGACACCAAGGGATTGCAACCATCAAGAACTCAGTCAAAAGCCAATAAGGAAAGGATAAGAGAAAAGAAAGAGAAAACCATTAGCTCACTTCTTTGGCACTAGGCTTGCAAAACAAGTCCTTTTGCAGAGACCACTGACTTCCAACTGCACGTAAACTATGGTTATTGACTTCACAAGATAAATTTTCAGTGTATATACAGCCTAAAGTGAAGAAAGACACTTGTAGCAATAAGAAATGATAGTCGAAGTGAGGGAAGATTGAGATCTAAATGTTAGAAACCTTATCTCCTGGACGCTTCTGAAGAAACACGGATTTCTGGGCGCCCTCCCCAGAGATCCAAATTCAAGTAGATCTAGCGGGTGGTGGTGTGTGCTAAGGATTTTTACTTGTATCTACTTATTATTTAAAAACTTCTGGGGCACCTGGGTGGCTCAGTCGGTGAAGCATCTGCCTTCCGCTCAGGTCATGATCTCAGGGTCCAGGGCTCCAGTCGCTCATTGGCCTCCTTGCTCAGTGGGGAGCCTGCTTTTCCCTCTGCCTGCTGCTCCCCCCTGCTTGTGCTCTCTCACTCGCTCTCTCTGACAAATAAATAAAATCTTTAAAAAAATACATCAAAAGCTAATGACGTACTGTACGGTGACTAACATATCATAATTTAAAAAATAAAATTAAAATAAAACATTAAATTAAATTTAAAAATTTAAAAAACTCCTAGCCCCAGCCATGCTTGGACATTAGAAATATGTGAAACCAAAAAGTACCCTATTCCCTCAGATAGAAGGTAAAATTTACATGCAATGGACTTGGTTTGGTTAGAAGCCTTCTCAGACCCTCCCTATCAATGGCTTCCCTCGCTAGGGGCCTGCAGGGAGCCCAGAAACGTCAAGACAAGCGCCAAGCGGCTGGTGAAGCTCGCTGCATAGGTGTTGCCCTTTCCGTTTGTTACTGGTAGTTCTTAAGCTGAGCTTTGAGATCAGGCTGAGAAAGCAAGACCTGACTCCACCCAGCTCTTCCTGTTCTAATTAATGTCTTAATCAAACTGTTATGGCCAAAGGTGCCAATAGTGGGAACAAAAGACTTCTTCCTGATCTTCAATCCTCTTCTTGCTCAAGAAGACTGTAATGTTTGTCCGGACCCTATGCAGCAAGACTTTTTTAATAAAAATTTTTAAATATCTCATAACAGAGAGGTTGACCATGAAACAGAAATACAGTATCTCCTATATCCCTTCTCACCTAGGGTCCTACCAAATTTCCTCTCCTTCCAATCAGCAAATCAAGACTTTAAAAGGGAGCCCCTGGACGGCACAGTCCCTTAGGGGTTTAACTCTTCTTTGGGTTCAGGTCATAATCTCAGGGTTGTGAGATAGAGCTTGGTGCAGGGCTCTGTGCTCAGCAGGGAGTCGGCTTGGAACTCTCCCTCTGCCCCTCCCTGCCACAATCTTTCTCTCCCTAAAATAAGTAAATAAACAAAATAAAACAAAATATACACTTCACCTACAAATATTGGGGTCATTTTTCTAGGTTGTCCTAAAAGCCAGTGCCTCTCTGAGCACAGATAGATGACAAGATCCTCAGTTCTCCCCCACTGACTGGCGCTATCGTTGCACATTGTGGCAACAGAGTTGAATTACAGCCGGCGTGTCATCCCTCTGGGAGCAGCGACAGGTACAGTTACTGCCCCAGGAGTTCGTAGGGTTACTTCATTAGAGTCACTGGGGAACATTTATCAAGGTGCAAAATTCTCACGGTTCTTTTGTGGCAGACTTCCCCAGTCCAAACCAGATGTTCCTCAAAATGCACTCTCCCCTTCTAAAAACAAAAACAGAAACCCCCAAACCCTTACGCACTGCATTTGTAAAGAAAGGGGCAGCTGAATTACATACTCTGCTCCCAGGCGTTTCATTTTAAAATAAAAAAAAAAAAATGCACTGGGAGGTACAATGATCAGGAATACCTGCAAATGTGCATCAAATAAATGAAATGGACAAGAATGTTCCTATCATCCCATCAGCCCAGATGTCTATCAACAGCAGGGTGGGTACAATGTGGCATATTTATTCAATGGAATACCAGACTGCAATAGAAATGAAAAAAAAAAAAAAAATCCAACCCTGTGTAACAATATGCCTGTCAGGAACCTTGACCACAGATGCCAAGCACAAAAAACTCATATCCTATGGGATGCCTGGGTGCCTCAGTTAGGTGTCTGCCTTCAGCTCAGGTCATGATCTCAGGCTCCTGGGATCTAGCCCCGCATCGGGCTCCCTACTTGGTGGGAGCCTGTTTCTCCCTCTCCCTCTGCCTGCTGCTTTCCCTGCTTGTGATCTCTCTCTCTCTCTCTCTCAAACAAATAAAATCTTCAAACAAACAAACTCATATCTTATGATTCTTTTTCAAAAACTGGGCAAAGTCATGTATGGTGTAAGAAGGGAGGATCATGGCTACTTCCGAGGAGAAAGGAAGAGAGAATTATCTGGAGGGGCATAGAGAGGACTCGGGAGGTTTCGAACATCGGGAGCTGGCCAGGTGTGCTCACGGGGTGATCTTTCACTGAGCTGCACGCTGATGGCTTGTGTGCTTTTCAGGATGCTCTATGTAAATAACATGTTTAAAATGGCTTTGAAACTCACTGATTTCGGAATGATCATTTAATTACATTAGCCCTGAATCGATGCCAGGAGGGAAGGAAGAGGATGGGCAACTTAGATGAATGAAACACCTGCTATTACTTTCAAGTAGGTGTTGTTACCTCAAGCTCCTCAGCAAACATTTCCAGGCTCCTTTGTGACCACGGAAAGTGCACGGGGGTGTGAAGCAGCGGGGGAAATGTCGGTATTTAAACATTTTTAAATTTAGCAAATTTTTTGTTTGAGCAGATAACACCATCGTAAAGAAAAATGGAGGTAGAATCGTCTTCAGAATAAAGGAGTCCTGGTGGCAGGTGCCTCTTCTCCTGCTTCTACTCGCTGCTTTTTCTACCGCTCTCTGTTCAGGGAAACCCGGAGGGTAAAATGTGGAATCGCAACAGATTTTCTTTTTTCCCTTTAGTTCATTAGCGACTTTTTGAAATACTGAGTAACAAATAATGGTTTAAAGGAGGCTCTACCATGCTCATAAATTCCAGGCACAGGGTTGCTGGGTTTATTGGGTCCAAAGGGGTGCTTTCCCACAGAACTTTCTGCGATGCAGAAATGTGCCTTCTTGACGGTTATCCTATCCCCTAGCCACATGGGCTACCAGCACCCGGAACGTGGCTCGTGAGACAGAAAACACATTTTCACTGTAATATAATTTAATTTAAAGTGGAAACAGCCAGAGAGGTCTAATCGCCACTCAGCTGGACAGTCCCGAGTCTTCTTGCAAAGCGACTTGCACAGTCACCAGAGGGAAATAGATTTCTCTGGAAAACTTGTCAAAGAACTACGGAATCTCAGGATGCCTGGATGGCTCAGTCGGTGAGCCTTCGGCTCAGGTCATGATTTTAGGGTCCTGGGATCGAGTCCCGCATGGGGCTCCCTGCTCAGTGGGGAGCCTGCTTCTCCCTGCTCCTGCTCACTCTCTCTCTGACAAATAAGTAAATAAAATCTTAAAAACAAAACAAAACAAAACCAAAAACTACAGAATCTCAAAATTGTTAGGAATATGAAATATGTCCCCAGGGGGAAAAAAAAAGAAAACAACTTTTCACATCTTAGGTGTATCTTGTTAAAAACCAGACAACAGGCCCCAAATGGAGGTGCTTGAGCTAAGTCCCATGACACCAAGCAGAGACTTAACTGAAGTGTCAACTCTCCCAGAAATGGCATCTTAAACTAGTCAACCAGAAATCGCTTGATAAGCGCTAGTAAGGAGATGTGCCTGAGAGACCCTTGGCTTCCCCTCAATGAAAGTGACCTCACAATAACCAATCTGCTTTTCTGCCTAGTGAAACCTCCTTGTCCCGCTCCCCTCTGCCTACAAAGGTCTTTCATTTTGAGCAGCCCCTCAGAGCTCCTTTCTGTCCGCTAGAAGGGATGCTGTCCAGCGCAAACTGCTCAAATAAACTCTTAAAATGTTTCGTATGCCTCCGTTTATCTTTTGCCAATCTAAATTAGCAAATGTTTCACACCCACCTAGAGGAAACAAAAGGTAAGGCCTCAAAGCCATGGGGTAGCAGGCCAGAAAATATCAGACCAGGATTTGCTAGGTAACTGTCCTCAGCACACCGGCCATCACTGAGCCCAACGTGATAAATGCTTCCGGGTTAAGTCTTCACTGATACCCTGGCCTCAAGGCGACAGCAGGCAGAGGGACTACCCACTATCTCAGATGGACTAGAACACAGTGTTTTCTTGGTTTGGGAACTCGACAGTGTTTAAATTTTTCCCTTGATGGATTATGCGTGACCTGAGCAAAACTGCAATTTCACTTCATTTTTTTTTATTTGCAGAAATTAGTCTTTCTCAACAAGGTCAGCAAGACATGACTCTATAACTCATATTTTCCCCATTTCTGCTGTGCCACTGGGAGTATCCTGGTGTACCAGCTCACCAGCGTTTTCCAGTCATCTCTCCAATAGCTTTGAACATGGTGGACTTAATAGAACAGTGACCTTTTAAACCACTTTTATGATTTCTGGGCAGCACTATGATTCACATGCTATCTACCAGTCAGATTGATGTACCAACTATATCTGAGGCATCACAGCTATAAAGTGACCTGAGAAAATCTTGTAGAACTTTTTGCTCACTGAACACTGCACTGTCTTCCTTTCATAAAGTAGAACTACACCAGTCTCTCCATCTTTGGTCACTTCAACATTTGCCACACACACACACACACACACACACACACACACACACACACAACTGGAATGAACTTAAAGCCAACTCTAGATAACATATCCTGTTTCTTCAACTCTCAGACCTCTTCACCTTCCTTCCTTCCTTTCTTTTCCTTCCTTCCTTCCTTCCTTCTTTATTTATCTAGATTTTATTTATTTATTTGACAGAGAGAGACACAGCCAGCGAGAGAGGGAACACAAGCAGGGGGAGTGGGAGAGGAAGAAGCAGGCTCCCAGTGGAGCAAAGAGCCCAATGTGGGGCTCGATCCCAGGACCCTGGGATCTCGCCCTGGGCCGAAGGCAGACGCTTAATGACTGAGCCACCCAGGTGCCCCTCACCTTCCCTTTTTTTTTTTTAAAGGTCTTTTATTTATTTTTTTTAGATTTTATTTATTTATTTAACAGAGAGAGAGAGACAGCCAGCGAGAGAGGGAACACAAGCAGGGGGAGTGGGAGAGGAAGAAGCAGGCTCCCAGCGGAGGAGCCTGATATGGGGCTTGATCCCAGGACTCTAGGATCACGCCCTGAGCCGAAGGCAGATGCTTAATGACTGAGCCACCCAGGCGCCTCCTCAACCTTCCCTTTTAATACACATAATACCACTTATTCCTGGGATGTATCTTAGAATCAACATGGAAAGGACACCTGCCAAATCTCTAAGCAAAGAAGCCAGTTTGGACAGAATTCCTATTGCTCGTCCAGATTAATTATATTCTAGCGATGCGGGGATATATTGGTCCATCCACATTGTCCCTTCGATTTAATTACTTACATTGATAGTTGTACACTTCGTTGAATTTCAACATGGTCTTGGATTTCTAATCATCTTGTAAAATGTCTTCAAGAAGAGTATGGTATAAAGCAGACTTGAGATGGAAAGTTATTTCTTAGTCAAAAGACTGTCATTCACCAAGCAGCATAATTAAAGGCAGTAGAAACTGCCAAATTTCTCAGGTTTCACCAAAGTTTCGAAGTTAAAATAGGCAACTAGAACTGATTTATGCAACTTGATGGACTCTCAGCCAGGTGCCAAATATCTGTCAGAAACTTCTAGCTCACTTGTAAGAGAGGCTGTTTAAATCCTAGCATTGCATAATTTAATTAAGCAAACAAATGAAATCAGAAATTGGACTAAACAGGGAAGAGAAACAGTCTCCTGGTATTGACCAGTATACCTCTCCATATTCTAGTCAACTCTTAAAGCACATTAAGGTAAGTAGCACAGCACAGGTTATTAAGAGAAGTATATCACAAGGATATATGAGTAGCTGCTTAGGGCCAGAAGTATATTAACCTAAATCACTGGACTTCAAATGTTAAACACATGTATTCTCAGATTTTCATCACATATACAATAGAGACAAAAGCAGAATAAATTTGATAAATATATATGGATTTCTATTTCTGATAGAACACATACACTGAAAAATACTATATTCACAGATGCATAACATAAAAACATCCTTCAAAAACAAGAGTGAGAGCACAAGGTGAAAAAGAAATTGACAGGGGACAAAAGCAGAACGGCAAGTCAGATCATATCACTCTGATAGAAACACACCACTAGCTTACAGAATCATTCAATATAAAACACGTAACAGTGGTCCACAAGATTGTTCATGATCTTCCCCTTCCTGAAACCCCTCACCACCCTCACTTGCAGCCTCCTCTTTCTGACTTTATCTCCAACCAATTTCCTCTTTGCTCTTTTCACAGCTCCCAACCCAATAGTTCGCGCTTGTATCCATTCACCCAGATACCCACTTAACAACGCCCTCACTTTCACTGCTTGTTATCGAAACTCACCCTTATGATACTGACCTTTATAAAACAGTATTACTCTTTATTTTCTTTGCTTTGCTTTTTTGTCTTCACAGCACTTGTCACCACCTTTCATGTTCAGTTTCTCATTTGTTGGTATTCCAACAAATGTGAGTGAAGTGGGGTATAGACTGTTTTGTGTAGTGTCTGGCACCTGGCAAGTTCTCAATGCACATTTATCAGACAGAAGAATGAGTAAAATTAGAGTGGTAAACATGAAATGGTCTGGGGATGCTCTGAGGGCTTTCTGCAATACAAGAACCAATACAAATCTTGAGTTTTACTGGCAACATGGTAGATGAGACACAAAGCCTTGGATCTGTGCTGGGTATCCTTGTGTAAATTCTGCACCTACAACGTCTACCAGCCCGGGAGGGGGATCAACAAAGACATGGATGCATTAGGTCTGGACTCAGGATATTGAATAAAAAAAGAAGAGGAGTCTCCCTTCAGTATCTGTAACTAAACACCACCCTAGGATTGGCTGGATATCATAGTGAAACCACAGAAAATTAAAAAAAAAAAATTAAAAAACAAATAAAAAAAAAGAAGATAGTTTTAAAATAGAAAAAATAAAGAAAAGTCACAGCACTATACTGGGTTGAATGGTGTCCCCCCAAAATCCATGTTCTTCTAGGAACCTCAGGATGTCACCTTATTTGGAAGTAGGGTCTCTGCAGATATAATTAACTAAGATGAGGTCATCTTGGAGTACGGTAGACCCTAAATTCAAGTTTACTGGTATCCCTATAAGTGAGGAGAAGAGACAGAGAAAGAAAGACATGCTGGTCAGATGACCTTGTGAGCGCAGAGGCAAAGATTGGAGGGACACCAACAAGTCAAGGGACACCGAGGATTGCCAGCAACCACCAAAAGCGACGAGATAGGCATTGAATAGATTCTTCCCTGACACTTCAGAGGGAACATGTTCCTGCTCTGTTGGGCTTCTAGCCTCCAGAACTCTGAGAGAATATATTCCTCTTACCTTAAGCTATGCATTTTGTGCCACTTTGTCATGGCAGCCCTAGGAAACGAATATACCCGCCCGTAAAGAAACTGTAATTAGACAGTCATCCTGTCAGGAATGATGCAAGCCAGATATCACCCTTCGCAGGCTAAATGAAAATAGCTGCTGACTTAGGATGGTGTAGCTGGCTTCCTTACTTGGGAATGAGAACAAAATTTAGCATAAGTAGACTCTCACTGATTAAACTTCTAAAAATATGCCTCAGGAAGAAGGTAAATTATCTCATTTAAAAAATTCAGAGCTACAAGATAGAATGGTAAATGAACAAACATGTAAACACGTAGGAAATTCAGGCAAAGATAGATTGCATAGAACAACAAAAATAACGCTCTGATTTGGGCACATAAAACAAGATGAAGCAGGGGCTCCTGGGTAGCACAGTTGGTTGAGCACCTGGCTCTTGATTTTGAAGCAAAATATTGAAGGAGGTGACCAGAGTTAAATTACTCAGTATTATTCAGGAGTAAGGTAGAAATACCAATTAAGTTGAACTTTTGTGGATTTTTAAATTCTTGTTACATATTTCATGTTAATTATCAAAAGAACAGGAATAGAGTTAGAAGGGTCAAAACACAGACAGAAATAATGGAATATAAATAATAAAAATATGTATGGAAAGAACATAACTGGAAAAAGCAGGGCCAATATAAAAATGAAAATCATAATCTAGGAATATTTCTAAATATATTGGTAACACAGTAAATATAAATGGATCAAATACACCAGGTAGAAGACAGATTGCCACACTGAATTTAAAAATATGCCATATGTTATTTCAAGTGACCTATCTAAGGCTCAAAGACATATTAAGTTTGAAAATAAGAGGGTAAAAAACATGTGCCAGGCAAATAATAATCAAAACCAGACATGTTAATATCGAAATATAGGCTTAAAAACAAAAAAGCAGCAAAAGTGATGGTGGGTCACTTTATAACAATTAAAGAGACAATTAACAAATAAGATTTGGCAATTCTAAACTTGTTCACATCAAATAATATCGCTTTGAAATATATAAAGCAAAAATCAAAATAATTATCTGCAGAAGTAGGGAAATCCATTATAACAAGAGAGTTTATTATTCCCGACTCTAAAACGGACAGAACAAGAAAAATATTCATAAAGATACAAAAAAATTAAATAGCATAATTAGTAAGCTTCATTAAATAGCCAGAGATGGAACACTACCCAGAAATTACAGAATTCTTATTCTTTTAAAGACTACATGCCACACTTAAGCAGACTGAGTAGATTCTAGGCTACAAACCAAGTCTCAATGAATTACAAAAAAGGTATCAACCATATTCTCCGAACAGAATTTAATTAGAAATTAACAAAAATCAACTGAAAAAAAGATATAAATTTAGAAAATAAATTATATAACCCTTGGATCAATGAACTGAATTTCCAACTTATTAAGTTTAAAAAGAAACAGATAAGATACTGTTAGTAATTTCAAAGTACACACTAACAGTGCTAATTAACTGTTTATTTCCCCCTAAAATTTGTTATTAAATCCATATGATATAATAACATTCAAGTGTTTAATTTAAATGGAAAAGAAAGAATATGTAGAACATTATTTTTAAATAATCATATCTCACACTCTTCAAGTCATGTTGTATACATATCGATTTGTCATGTGAGGTAAATAATTTTTTTATTAAAGTATAACACACAGTGTTATATTACTTTCAGGTGTACAAAATAATGATTCAACAATTCTACACATTACTCAGTGCTCAACAGGGTAAGCGTGCTCTTAATCCCCTTTGTTTCATCCCTCCCTCCACCCCCACCCCACCAGGAACCATCAGTTTGTTCTCTGTATTTGTAGGTCTGATTCTGTTTTTTGCTTGTTTGCTTATTCATTTGATTTTTTAGATTCCACATACAAGTGAGATCATACAGTATTTGTCTTTTTCAGTCTGACTTATTTCACTTAGCATTATACCCTCTAGGTCCATCCATGTTATCAAAGATGGCATGATCTCCTCCTTTTTTATGGATGACTAATACTCCATTTTATACATTGTGTTTAAAAAATTCCAACACTCTTTTTACATTTATAATTGGAACTCCACTGGAAGAAAGAGTTGTTCTTTTGCACTATTTACTGTCTATTCAATGATTAATTTACAGCAGTGTGGACTCAAGGGTGTTTATTTGATGCTGTGAGCTATCATCTGTTATTTTTATTACTGATTTTATCACTGGGATTGTCCAGGATTTGGTCATTAGCAGTTCCTTTAAGTTGGCTTCTGTGATATTCCTCACACCACTGTCAATTTTAAAGCATTTCCTTACTTTCTGGAGCTAAGAGAGATTTTAGGCTCATCTCGTCCTTTCTCTGTGCCAACACTGAATCCACGATTTCTCCAACAAGCCCTCCTACCTTTTGTTGCAAACAGGACTGAGAAACAAGAACCTGGGTTCTAGGTGTGCTTGTTGCTGTAACCCAGCATATATGAAGAAATAGAAATAAAACTGTATCTTTTTTCGACCTCCCAGGCCAACTGTGATGAAGTAACTAGAATGACAGCTGACAACATGGGCAGAGCAGAATGCACCTGGCTGTAACTTTCGGTTGCATCCGGGGGCCATATTTGCGCCTCTGCTCCCTGCTGGTCCAGGAGACCCGGGAGCCCTGGGCATTCTGCTCCTGCCACCTGACTTGCTTAAACAAATCACGGAATGTAGGTCTTGCTCACAGATCACTTCTATGAAGCCAGAATAGTACCTCCTATGCTTACCAAAAAATATAGCTAAGCCCTGAACCGTAACGAGTGGTGTCCAATTTGGCAAAGAGACTCACCCTTGTCACTGGAGACTGTGCTCAGTTCAGCCCTAGTCAGAACGCAGACTCCCTTACCTCCCTGCTGAACTTCTGCAGCTCAAGTCCTGAGCCAGAATCCCAGTCCAGCTCCCTCACTGGAGACACAGTGCTCTTCTCTCCCAAGAGCTGCAAGCAGGAAAGTGGCAGTAGATTTGAAATGTAAATGACCCTAGGCAATGTGTTGACCTAAATTTTCTGTCAGTGATTTAAGAGGCATTCAATGGCTCTGGGCAGGAACAAAAAAGAGAGTTGGAAAATTCTCCCCATGAATAATCTCCAGCAACTTCAGGGCCAGATTTTGACTTCGGGTTTCTGCACATAACTCAGTAATGTTTTCATCTTGGGGAAATCAACAGGCCCTCTGCACTGTGAATACAATATTGAACTCAAAATAGTCAGTGCTTAGGGAAAGACAGATGATGCCAGAGCCTGGAATCTTTAAAAGATTTAGTAAACCGAAAATTGTATGTTGGAGATACACAGGAAAGACAAGTAAATCTTAATAAATTTGAGAGGCACAGACGTATAAATAACACATGGACAGGAAGCCTAGATGAATAAGGTCAATACTCAGAGGGGCTGCTAGGATGCTCAGTGTTCACTGTCCCAGAATCCATAAAAATCAAAGAAAATCTGAGCTCTAAAATCATGGTTTGTGTAATGTTGAAATGCTATACCCTCCTTTTTTTTTTTCTTCCTTTTTCTCAATGAAGAGTTTTGGTTAGATCCAGTCAGCCATATAATCTGAGTAATCATTATTGACACTATGATCACACCCAAGTTAAAAATTCCAAGTTAGCATGAATAAAGTATTCTCATTTCTAAATAACAAAATAAAGACTGTACGTATTTTTTTTTTTAAATTGTGTCTTCATGGCATTCTACTTTGGTGTCCTTTTTTAAAGAGGAACCAACCGTACACTCCAAAATATACTTGAAAGCTTTCTATAGACATTCACAAAGAAAGTTTGCTTTCTTTCCTCCAGCAAAGCAATAGCTTTCTTTCACTGAAAACTCAAATGTATCAATAGGTATGAATAGTACCGATATGTTGCTCTTTGCAGGCTCCCGGTATATAATTAATTATGCTTCACCGTGTGCACTTCTAGATATTGTCTTTGCTAATCACAGAAATAAATTTTCACAGCAGTCCTACTAAACTGCATTTAACAACAGCTCTTCAAGAGTCAGCCAAGGAGCCATAAACTCTGCACCTGTGAAATAGAGAAGTAACAGCCACATCCAGGATGTGGGTGGATGCTTGATAGGAAGTATGGTCCCCGCAAACCCTGAACGAGCAGATACCTCCCGTGGAGGGTAAGACCCAGTTATAGTACATTATTCCCCCACGGGGCTTCTCTGAGCAGGAATAAAAGATGATCGGCCCATAGAACAGCTATTAAGCTAAGCATAATGGAAAAGGGAAAAGGCCACTCATTACACCAAAATTCTGCCGCAAGGACTCACTCGCTCTTGCTCTTCAAACCACGAAAGAATCTTTAGAGACAGTCATTTCAGTCTGATTGGCAGCTGGTGTCATCCGTTCTTTAGGTATGTTTGCTTATATTCTTCCACAGGTGTCAAAAGCCATCAAGCAGACACTTAAGAGCGCTGGGCTGGTGGTGGGAAAGAGGCCGGGAGAAATGGAGTTTCTATCGATACCTGCGGTTAAGCCACAGAGACTGTGCCCCACCAGTGCCTGTTAGAATAAAGAGGGGCTAGGGCTTCAGGGACAGGACGAGAGATGGATACCACCGCTCTTCTCCCATTCCGGCTGTCAGACAGTAAATAAAAGCAGAAGAGTTTCATGGTCAATGCCGTACTTTCTGTTTATTTCTCTGTCTTCGAGAACTATTGATCACTTAACCTCACTGAAATGTTATTTTCTTCTATTTTGTGATAATAAATGTACCACTATAATCACGGTTTCTCGGGATATTGTTTCCCCTTTACATACACACACTTATAAATATTTCTAGCTCTCTCTACTTCTACTTACCTATCCAACAATTAATAATAATTTTTTTCTCTTCTACCAAAATAGAAATTCCTTAAGGTCAAGAATTACATTTTTTTTTTAGATTTTATTTATTTATTTGAGAGAGAGAGCAAGCATGAGTGGGAAGGGCAGAGAGAGAAAGAGAGAGAGAGAGAAAGAGAATCTCAAGCAGACTTGACGCTGAGCATGGAGCCCGATGCAGGGCTCCATCCCAGGACCCTGAGATCGTGACCCGAGCTGAAACCAAGAGTCAGATGCTTAACCCACTGCACCACCCAGGCATGCCAAGAATTACATTTCTTATACTTTAGTTTTTTCCTTAGACAAGAAGATAATATAATGTCTGTTACAGAGCAGACATTGAAACGCTGGATAAATTTTGTTTACAAAATTAGAAAGCAAAAAAGAAAAACTTTTGACACCCTCTAAAAATCACAGCACTCATTTTCTAAGTTCCTCTCTCTTCTCATCCTAGGTATAAAAAATGTGACTAAATTTGTATGGCTAGGTGTAGAAGAGATCCTTGGCTGAGGAATGAGAAAAAAAAATTTAACTTTCTTCTCTGGTTGGATAATGGTTTATTGATCACATGGTCTTTTTTTTTTTTTTTTTTTTTACAGAGATAGAGACAGCCAGCGAGAGAGGGAACACAAGCAGGGGGAGTGGGAGAGGAAGAAGCAGGATACCAGTGGAGAAGCCTGATGTGGGGCTCGATCCCAGAACGTCGGGATCACACCCTAAGCCGAAGGCAGATGCTCAATGACTGAGCCACCCAGGCGCCCCTGATCACATGGTCTTTAAATCAGGATTCAGATGATTAGGTGAGAAAATATGATCAGATATAACCAGTAAAATAGCAGTTTAGCATAATATGGAACTTTAAAATTCTTAATATTAATCAATTATATTGGGCAAGGCAGTGTAAAATGACTTCATTGCCAAATAATCAAATCATTTCATGCTGCAAATAAAGTATCTTGTTAATTTAATTTTTCTCTGTTAAAAATTAACTTTTCTTTCTTCATGATGCTTGCTTTAGATTTTTCTCTGTCATTTCGATTTTTCATTGCTCAAGCCTTCTATAGCTTCACATAATACAAATTAATTGCATCCAAATAATGATTCACATTGTTATAAGTGTGAGTTTCATGGGATTTTCTTTTTTAGCTAATAACGAAAAGGGAAAGACTTAGAGTCAGAAGGCGCAGCAGAATATTTGCACAGCAGAACATTCGTGGTTGGAGGGGCAGAGGACATACCTGGGACACCACTACCTTCTACTCTCCACTATGGGCAGCTTTTATATGTCTACAGCTCAGAACGTAAGGCCAGTATGCTTATAACATGAAAGAGTCCATTTTCAGCACCTTTCTTATGAAAGGTCCACGAACATCATTGCAAAGGAAGATACTATTTTTTTAGGCCTCCTAATGATCTCTTGCAACAGGTACTTTCTTCATTTTAAAAGTCAGAGAATTGATGTTCAGGATTTAAATCAGTCTGCCCGGTAATTTCTTTGACATCAGCTGTAGCAACATTTTTCTAGCTATGTCTCCTAAGGCAAGGGAAGCAAAAGCAAAAATAAACCATACATCAAAATAAAAAGCTTTTGCACAGCAAAGAAAACCATCAACGAAATGACAAGGCAACCTACCGATGGAAGAAGATATTTGCAAATGATGTATCTAAGGGGTTAATATCCAAAATATTTAAAGAACTCCTACAACTCATCACCAAAAAAATCAAACAATCTGAGTAAAAAATGCACAGAGGACCCGAGTAGACATTTCTCCAAAGAAGACATCCAGATGGCCGACAGACACATGAGAAGATGTTCAGCATCGTTCGTAACAGGGAAAAGCAAACCAAAACCACAAGGAGATATCACCTCACGCCAGTCAGAATGGCTAAAACCGAAAAGAAAAGGAATAACAAGTAGGCCGGGATGGGGAGAAAAAGGAACCTCTGGCACTGTGGGTGGGAATGCAAACTGGTGCAGCCACTTGGAAAAGAGTATGGATGCATCTCAGAAAATTCACAATATAAATATCATACGATCCAATAATTCTACTACTGGGTATTTACCCCCAAAAAACAAAACACTATTTGAAAAAATACAGGCATTCCTATGTTTATTGCGGCATTATTTACAACAGCCAAGATATGAGAGCAACCTAAGTGTCCATTGATGGATGAAAGGAAAGGAAAGGAAGATGTGTGTGTACATACATATCTATCATCTATCTATCTATCTATCTATCTATCTATCTATCTATCATCTATCTATCATCTATCATCTATCTATCTATCTATCTATCTATCATCTATCTATCTATCATCTATCTATCTATCATCTATCTATCATCTATCATCTATCATCTATCTATCTATCTATCTATCTATCATCTATCTATCATCTATCTATCTATCTATCATCTATCTATCATCTATCTATCATCTATCTATCTATCTATCTATCATCTATCTATCTAGATATCTATCCTCATACATACATAAAATGGAATGTTACTCAGCCATTAAAAAGGATGAGATCTTGCCATCTGTGACAACATGGATGGACCTTGAGGGTAAATAATGCCGAATGAAAAAGACAAATACCATATGATTTCACTTATATTTGGAATCTAAAAAGCAAATAAAAAAGCAGATTAGAACCTATAAACACAGAGGACAAACTGATAGTTGCCAGGGGGGAGGGATGGGGAATGGGAGATACAGGTTTCCAATTATGGAATGAAGAAGTCACAGGAATAAAAGGAACCACATAGGGAATAGAGTCCACGCTACTGTAAGAGTGCTGTGAGGTGACATGTGGCAGCTACGCTGGTGGTGAGCACAGCATAATGCATAGAGTTGCTGAATTACTATGTTGTACACCTGAAACTAATGTCACATTGTGGGTCAACTACACAAAAAGAAACAACAGTCAATCAATCAGTTTGCCTGGTTCCATTGCTCATCCTATTTTTAAATGAAGACCCATTTTCAAAGAAGGCATCTCATTGACTCTCAGTTTCTAGACCTCTAAAAGGGAAATGAAAATACAGAAGTCCCAGGGTTGGACTAGCAGTTCAGTAGAATAGCCACAAAAATGTTCTAAGCTCAGGGACAGTGGAATAGCTGAACAAGGGGTTGTGTTTACTTTTTTTTTTTTTTTTTAAGATTTTATTTATTTATTTGACAGAGGCAGCCAGCGAGAGAGGGAACACAAGCAGGGGGAGTGGGAGAGGAAGAAGCAGGCTTCCAGCGGAGGAGCCTGATGTGGGGCTCGATCCCATAACGCTGGGATCACGCCCTGAGCCGAAGGCAGACGCTTAACCACTGCACTACCCAGGCGCCCCTGTGTTTACTTCTGAAATACTAATAATTTTCATAAGAATAGGCATTTCAACTGGGTAGCAAGCCATTAAATGGCAATGCTAGGACAGTATCATAAGGAAAGGTATTTCTCTGAACAAAACACAGATACTTATTACTTTTCTAAAGAAAAATATTTTTAACTTAAAAATTGGCTCTGGATATTAATTCATGAATTAATGGGCCAAACAACAGAGAAAAATAATGATTGTTTCCCCTAAATAATGTTATTGTTTCAGTTTTTCCTACAATATTGATGACATCTTGTCACATCACATCAAATCAAATGAAATAAATCCCGTAGTAATCCTGAAACGATTCTGTTTTAATTTTGTAATTTACTTAAAGAATAAGAAAATATAAATCATGCGCCATCAAAATGAGCCCACTACCTTAGCTTATCTGAGAAATATTAATAATATTTCTCTGTATTAAAATTCACAAAAATTTGAGGGATGCAAAACTAAAGAAAAACAAACGGCCAGATTCATTTTCAACTAGATGTCTTTTCAACCTTTCTCTGAAGCATGGAACATTTGATAACTAACTAGAGAGCTAATAACCCTCTACCATTTCCGCAGTGTAGACCAATGCTTTACCTACAGCGAGAAAGAGGCGTATCGAAAACTCATTTTCTGAACAGCTTTCAGGTCAACATGAAATTGACGGAAGGAATACTTTTTTTTTTTTTTCTCTGAAACTGCCATGCGCGTTGCAAAGGTAGAGATGGAAGTACGCTATGGAAAGAAGTCTTAAGTGAAATGTGTAGAACAAAAAACTGGTCTTTGGTTGGTTTGTAGCATTCCCTGACATAGACATGGTATCTATGATATTCCTCAAGCCGGAAGCATCCACACTGTCTCCAATTCTTCTCCAGTTAAAATCTGGCCATTTCAGGTCTCGCCACATCTGCTCCATAATCTGTCCCGTAACAAGGTCTCTACCATTCATTTCCCTTTATCACTGCTGTTTTTTGGCTTCTGTTTCATCACTGTGCACCTCTCCTGCTACACCTGTTAAAATTGATCACCTAAGGGGCACCTGGGTGGCTCAGTCAGTTAAGCGTCCTACTCTTGATTTCAGCCTAGGTCTTGATCTCAGGATCATGAGTTCATGCCCCACACTGGGCTCCACGCTGGGCATGGAGCCTACTTTAAAAAAAAATTAAAAAAATAAATAAAAGTAAAATAAAATTTATCATCTAAGAACCAAATCTAATCATACCACTGTGCTATTCAAAAACATTTGATAGTTGCCTCTGTTCCATAGCCTAAAAATCAAAGGTCTTAGTAGAGCCTACAGTTTTTCAAAAGTCGGATCTAACTTACTGTTCTATGCTGCTTCCAACATCCACCCCACAGACTTCCTCCTCATTGCCCCTGTATATTCCCTGCTAGCCCCAAGAGAATCCTGTGTCTGCACCTTTGAACTTGCTATTCCTTTCTCTTCCCTCATTTTCAGCCTTCCATCTTTCTAGGCTCAATGAAAATATCCCCATCTCTGGTTTTCCTCAGTAAGAATTTATGACCTTCTCTATTTGCTTCTCATGCACTTTACTTGTTCATCTGCTGTACTTTTTATAATCTGTGCATACAGTAATTGTACACAAGGATAGTGAGTTGAGAAACAGTCTTTCCCAACTGTTTTCCAACGCCAAGCACAGGAACTGGCACACAGTATATATTACACATATATTTAATAACCAGTGTCTTAAACCACAAGGAGATGCATCTAAGACCACATTTTTGTGACAGACCACGCAGCGCCACATTTTCTCTGTGTGTGCTCATCGTTCACAAAGGACAAAAGAAAAATATAGTATATAAAGCTATTTGAAAGATTATTTTTTTTTCTTTTTTTTCTCCTTGAGAAAAGGATACTCTAAAGACACAGAAGACCATTTTCACATTATTTATAATGCTCAGTCCTTGTCTGTTTATGATCTTATCTATAGAAATAAACTCTTGATTAGATCAACCAGCATTAAAAAGTCAACCTCAACTTTTAAATGTCAAATAAATTAGGAGCTTCACTGAAATAAGTGGTTAATTTAATCAAAGTTACCAAACATATCGAAAGCAATGATTTTTGGATCAACTATAAGTAGGGGAAATAATCATTGCATTGCCATCCACCCATCCACCCATCCAACCATCCATCCTGTGGCATTTACTGAGCACCAGTATGTTCCAGACATTGACCTGATTATGGGAATACAAAGTTGAATATATGGTCTCACATGTCTGGGTTTTCCTTTATACATGGAAGCACCCAGTTTGCAAAATCTAAGCACCTTTTTGAAAATCCATTCTAACAACATCTTTGCTCACAGAACGAAACAGGCTTATTTTAGCCCTAATATGTTATTGATATTCCAATGAAAACCATTTATGTTCCCTTAAATCCAAATAAAAATAGAAGATATCGCAACAGCAAAAGTGACAAAATAACATTTGCAACCATAATGAGAGATATTCCTACAATTAAATTCTTTGCAATCCCAGAAGTCAGGAAGCATTGCAAAGACTGTGCACTCTCTTGTCAAGCCACTGTCAGCCATAGCGTGCATCACTAACCAGGCCACAGCACAAAGGTGTTCAATTAAGCAGTTTAAGAAGGATCATTTTTCATTTCTAGCTGTGAGCCCACATTACAAATTTCTCAGTAATAAAGTTTCAGAACTGTTCCAAGTGTATTCTGAAGTCGCTGTGTGATCAGAGTCACCGTTATGCAAAATGGAGTATCAAGCATAGAATAAGGATAAGGGGGAAGCCTTCACCATGAGCACTTCATAATTCTGCTCAAATATCCCTGAAACTCCTGCTTGGCTGATGCTCTCTAGTTTTCGCATACGCCACGATGACCCTCACGCCTGGGATGTCCTTCATTTTCACTGCCCAAAAGTAATCTAAACTTACTTTATGGACCATCGTGCCCTTTCACATTCAAGGTTTTTTGTTTGTTTTTTTTTTTACCTCTCGCCTAAAACTGCTCAGTTTACGAATAGGATACAGAAAATGATGATGATGACAACGACGACGACGGTGATTGTGATTATTCAGTTATGATTCTGACAATGACAGTTTTCAATTGTAATCCTCTTTTTTAAAAGATTTTTTTAAATAGAGTATGGTTGACACACAATGTGGCATTAGTTTCAGGTGTACAACATAGTGATTGGACAACTCTACACGTTGTGCTGGGCTCCCCACAAGTGTCACTACCACCAGTCACCACGTGACGCTCCCGCAACACCACTGACTCCATTCCCTGTGCTGCAGCCTTCATCCTGAGACTTATTCAATGCAGCACTGGAAGCCTGTGTCTCCCACTCTCCTCCCCTTTTGCCCATCCCCACTCCCTCCCCCGTGGCAACCATCAGCTGCTTCTCTGTATTTATAGGTCTGCTTCTGCTTTTTTGTCTGTTTGTTTATTTCTAACCCTCTTCCTTTTTTTTTTAGATTTTATTTCTTTATTTGCGATAGAGAGAGACAGCATACACAAGCAAGGGGAGGGGTAGAAACAGACTCCCCACTGAGCAAGGAGCCCAACACAGGACTGGATCCCTGGACCCTGAGATCATGACCTGAGCTGAAGGCAGACACTTCATCAGGTGCCCCTATAATCCACTTCTTCAACCCTGCTGTGTCATGTGTCACTGCTGCCCTCTTGATCCCAGAAACCATCTCCATTTCTTATTTTTCTTTCAATGCTGCTTCTTTTAGGGTTTCTTTGAGTCTCTCTTGTGTCTTCTTTCTGCAAGAATTCTCAGAGACTCTACTCCCAGTTCCCCAGGGCGGCACATTTCAAACCTTAATGTGCACATGACTCATCTGGGAACCTTACTGCAAATGCATATTCCAACGCAGGAGGTCCGGAGTGAGGTCTGGGTTGTTCCATTCTAACAAGCTCTCGGGTGATGATGATGATGCTGACCCTCGGATCACATGCTGAGTAACACAACTCTAGTCATGCATTAATACGGCACCTACTGGACACATGGGGCTCCTGAGCACTTGAAATGTGGCTAGTCTTCACTGATATCTCCTGTCTACATAAAGTATTCATGACAATGCAAAGATCCTAGCATGGAAAAAAAATGTAAAATATCTCACTAATGTGTTTATATTGATTACATATTGAAACAATATTTTCCATATTGAGATATTATTAAATCAGCTAATATTTTAATAATATTAAAATAACGTTTTAATAGAAAAATATTTACTATAAAATAACATTAAATATATTATAAAATTTCACATGTTCATCTTTACCTTTTTTAATGTGCATGATAAGAATTTCAAATACATATGCGGCTCCTATTACATTTCTATCGGTCAGCATGTCCAGTCAGAGGCAGACCTTCCAGAAACAAACGAAGTGTAAGATGAAGAGTCTCTTATTACATTGGCTTCTTCCAGGGCCCATGATGGCCGCTAGCAAGTTTGCAATTGTACTTGTGTACTCTTTTCCTTTTACAGGACACTCCAAATTGCATGAGCTTCAAGCCTCATAAACCTGAATGTGCTCTGTTGACACCACACAGGATAATTCACTGCTGGGGCTTTTGCTCCTGAAACCGAGCACCGGGTTCGCTGTCCTCATACTCCTAAATTTTCTCTGCCCTCCAGCCTCATGTTTCCATCAGCCTGAGTCATCCCACTTTAGTCATCCCATTATCATAACCCTTTATGCTGCCTGAAAACAATTATTCTTCCTTGTGGCAGATTATTAATCTCCTCGGGTATTTGCTTATGCTGTTCTCCCAGCCAGATGGCTCAGCAGCCCCAGGCCTACAGAAACCCTCACCATCCTCCGAAGGCTACCTCGAGACTCACCTCGAAATTGCTCCTGGCTCTTCCAGACCATAATGATCACTCCTCTAGCACCTCCGTGAGAACTGTCATCCTTTTGGGTTATTTTTTCAGGGAATATGGTCATTTTTGGGTTTCTCCATGCTGATTCTTTATTGCAGCCTACCCCCAGCCTTCAAACTTGACTATTTTCTCGGACTTCTAAGGATATTTAAGTTATACAATAAGCACACATATAAAACAAGCACTTTTATCCTGTGTGGTACTGAGAATTTAATGGGCAGAAAGCAACATAAAACAGCCACAGCAAATGCTACGTAATGGATACGGGGAATCCTCTGGTGGTCTCATTCTGAGAGACCCATTGCCCACTCTTGCTCTCCACAACTGTCCAGGGCGCAAGGAAGACAATGGAGGACACCTGCTGCTGGTGTTGAACTCCTGGATTCCAAGGCTGAAGTTGCTGTTCGGCCCACTTACAGCAGAACCATCCTCTGTTCTCCTTGTGCCAATGGCCACACTCTGCCAGCACCTGCTCCCGCCCCCAGCTCCTCCGGCTGTGCGCCTGGTTGCCACCAGCAGCACACGGCAAAAACCCAAACAGATCCCTGCTGCTGGCACATGAGCTCTGAGATGGCCTGATTCTCCACAATGTTCTCCGCACCATCTTCAGTGAATATTGGAAAGCGAACCTTAAGACTTAAGCTGCTTAGCCTCTAGCTCTTCTCCTCACTCGGGCTACATCACAGAATCACTTTTCAAGTCATTGTATCTCCCGAGGGTCCTAGTGCAGGTGTCTTCTGTCATGCCCCACTGTCTATTATATTACACTGGCTTCCTAAACTTTCAATATTAGCAGTTTTTTAACTCTTATAGTAGTTTTCTCTCCTTCAGTAGGTAGTAAGCTTAAGAAAGGTAGGGTCATAATTTGCATACATTTGAATCCGAAGAGGGATATTGTAGTTAAAAAACCTCAGTATTACATGACTTGGATTCAAATCCCGCCTCTGCCTCCTGCAAACTCCCCAACCTAGGGTGAATGCTTAATCACTTTTAAAGCGCCTATTTTTCTGCAGATTCGAAGGGGTACATGCACCTCGATGTTCATAGCAGCATTACCAACAACAGGCAAATTATGGAAAGAGCCCAAATGCCCATCAACTGATGAATGGATAAAGAAGATGGGTTGTATATACGTAACAGAACATTACGCAGCCTTCAAAAAGAATGAAACCTTGCCATCTGCAAAATAAGTCAGTCAGAGAAAGACAAATACCATATGATTTCACTCATATGTGGAATTTAAGAAACAAAACGGATGAATGCATGGGAAGGGGGATAAAAGAGAGAAGGGGAAACAAACTATAAGAGACACAAGAATAAGAGAAGACGACTGCTGGAGGGAGGTGGGTGTGGAATGGGCTAGGTGGGGGATGGGTATTAAGGAGGGCACTTGTTATGATGAGTGCTGGGTGTTATATGTAAGTGACAAACCACTGAATTTTACTCCTGAAACCAATCTCAAACTGTATATTAACTAACTAGAATTTAAATAAAAATTTAAAAATAAATTAATAAAACAAAGCACCTATTTATCTGTATATACACTGGTTGTAAAAATAACACCTCCTCATAAGATCTTTGTGAGGACTAAATAAAACAGTACATAGAAAATTAATCAAAACAATATGGTACCAGCACAAAAATAGACACACTGATCAAATGGACAGAATAGAGAGCCCAGAAATAAATCCGTGCTTATATGGTCAACGAATCTATCACAAAGGAGGCAAGAATATCCAGTGGGGAAAAGATTTGTCTCTTCAACAAATGGTGTTGGAAAAACTGGACAGGAACATGCAAAGGAACAAAACTAGACCTCTTTTTAACACCATTCGCAAAAATAAACCGAAAATGAATTAAGGACCTAAATGTGAGATCTGAAACCATAAACATCCTAGAAGAGAGCACAGGCAGTAATTTCTCTGACATCAGCCATAGCAAAATTTTTTAGAAATGTCTCCTGAGGCAAGGGTAACAAAAGCAGAACAATAACAGAAACAATTGGAACTACGTCAAAATACAAAGCTTTTGCACAGCACAGGAAATCCATCAACAAAACTGAAAGATAATCTCCTTACTGAATAGGAGAAGATATTTGCAAACGATGTAGCTGACAAGGGCTTAATATCCAGAATATATAAAGAACTTAACTCAACACCAAAAAAATATGATTAAAAAATGGGCAGAGGACACAAATAAACATTTTTTCAAAGAAGACATCCAGATGGCCAATAGACACATGAAAAGATGCTCAACGTCACTCTTCATCAGGGAAATGCAAATCAAAACCATAATGAGCTATCACCTCACACCTGTCAGAATGGCTAAAATCAAAACACAAGAAACAACAAGTACTGGTGAGGATGTGGAGAAAAAGGAACCCTCGTGCACTGTTGGAGGGAATGCAAACTGGTGCAGCCATTATGGAAAACAGTATGAAGGTTCTTCAGAAAAACAGAAATACCATGTGATCCAATAATTCCAATACTGGGTATTTACCCAAAGAAAGCAAAAACACTAATTCAAGAAGATACACACATCTCTATGTCTATTGCAGCATTATTTATAATAGCCAAGATACGGAAGCAACCCATGTGTCTACTGATAGATGAAAGAAGGGGTATAAATATACAATGGAATATTAACCAGCCATAAAAAGAATGAAATCTTGCCATTGGCAACAGCATGCATGGAGCTAGAGAGTATTACGCTAAGTGCAATAAATCAGAGAGAGACAAGTATCATATGATCTCGTGCATATGTAGAATCTTAAAAAAGCTACCCATAAATGGATAAACAAATGAATAAAAAGCAGAATCTATAAATACAGAAAGGAACCAGGATTCCAGTTACGGAATGAGTCAGCCATGGGTATGAAAGGACAGGGAAGAGAGTCAATGATATTGTAATAGTGTTGTGTGGTGACAGAGGGCAGCTAACACGTGGTGAGCACAGCGTAACGTACAGAGGTAGAACCACTATGTCGTCCACTTGAAACTGATCCCACATTGAGTGTCAACTATCCTCCCTCCAAAAAAGATTTAAAAAGTACATAAAAAGTACCCAGCATAATTCCTGATCTGTATTAAGTATTTGACAAATATTAGTTTTTGTTATACACAGCAATAATGGAAACAGCTAACAGAAGACTTGAATATGAAAGGAGTTCACGCAACTATGGGTTGACCAGCCTGGATTTCCCATAGCTGAAGGCACTGCTGTACAGGCATATTCTGTTTTACTGTGTTTTGCTTTATCATACTTTGCAGATACTGGGTTTTTCACTAATTGAAGGTCTGTGACAACCCTGCAACGGAGCAAGTCCATTGACACCATTTTTCCAACAGTATTTGCTTACCTGTGTCTCTATGTCACATTTTGGTGATTCTTGCCGTACTTCAAACTTTTTCATCATTATAATATTTGTCCTGGTGATCTGTGATCAGTGATCTGTGATGTTACTGTTATAACTGTTTCAGGGTGCCGCAAACCACACCCATATAAGACAGGGAACTTAATCGATACATGTTATGTGTGTTCTGACTGCTCCACAGACCACTGCACTTCCCTGTCTCCCTCTCTCTCTCTCTCTTCTCAGGCCTCCCTATTCCCTGAGACACAACAGTATTGAAATTAGGCCAATTAATACCCCTATAGAAACCTCTAGGTGCTCAAGTGAAAGGAAGAGTTGCACATCTCTAGCTTTAAATGAGAAGCTAGAAATGATCCAGCTGAGTGAGGAAGGTTTGTCAAAAGCTGACACAGGTCAAAAATCTAGGCCTCTTGAGCCAAACATTGAGCCAAGTTGTGAATGCAAAAGATAAGTTCTTGAAGGAAATTAGAAGTGCAAGTCCAGTGAACACGCAGATGGTTAGAATGTGGAACAGCCTTATTGCTGTTGTAGAGAAAGTGTCAGTGGTCTGGGCAGAAGGTCAAACCAGCCACCACATTCCCTTCAGCCAAAGCCTAACCCCGACTCTCTTCAATTCTATAGAGGCTGAGGGAGGTGAGGAAGCTGCAGGAGAAAAGTCGAAAGCCAGCAGAGGTGGGTTTGTGAGGTGTAAGGAAAGAAGCCGTCTCTGTAATATCAAAGTGCGAGGTGAGGCAGCAGGTGCTGATGGAGAAGCTGCAGCAAGCTCTCCAGGAGATGGAGCTGAGATAACTCAGGAAGGCGGCTACACTGAACAACAGATTTTCAGTGTAGATAAAGCAGCCTTCTATTGGAAGAAGACGCCATCGAGGACTTTCCTAGCTGGAGAGAAGTCAATGCCTGGCTTCAGAGCTGCAAAGGACAGGCTGACTCTCTCGTTAGGGGTTAATGCAGCTGGTGACTTTAGGTTGAAGCCAAAGCTCCTTTACCATTCCGAGAATCCCAGGCCCCTTAAGAATTATGCTAAGTGGACTCTACCTGTGCTCTCTCAATGGGACAACAAAGCCCGGATGACAGCACATCTGTTGACAACATGATTTACTGAATATTTCAAGCCCACTGTTGAGACGTACTGCTCAGAAAAAAATATTCCTTCCAAAATATGACTGCTCATTGACAATGCACGTGGTCAGCCAAGAGCTCTGATGAAGATGTCTGATAAGATGATGTTGTTTTCTTCCTGCAGAAGCAGCATCCTTTCTGCAGCCCATGGATCAAGGAGTCATTTTTACTTTCAAGTCTATTATTTAAGAAATACATTTCATGAGGCTAGAGCTGCCGTAGATGGTGATTCCTGTGATGAATTCAAACAAGGTAAATGAAAAACTTTCTGGAAAGGATTCACTATTCCAGATGCCATAAGAACATTCATGATTCACGGGAAGAGGTCAAAACATCAACATTGACAGGACTTTGGAAGAAGGTGATTCCAACCCTCATGGAGGACTGTGAGGGGTTCAAGACATCAGGGGAGGAAGTCACTGCAGATGTGTTGGGAACAGCATGAGAACTAGAGTCAGAAGTGGGGCCTGAAGATGGGACTGAATCGCTGCAACTTCATCATAGAACTTGAACGAATGAGGAGTTACTTCTTTTTTGTTTTATTCTTTTAAGATTTATTTGAGAGAGAAAGCAAGCACGAGCAGGGGGAGGGGTAGAGGGAGACGGAGAAACAGGATCCCCACTGAGCAGCGAGTCTGAGGTGGGGCTTGATCCCAGGACCCTGGTATCATAATCCGAGCTGAAGGCAGACACCTAACCGACTAAGCCACCCAGGTGCCCCGAGAAGTTACTTCTTACGGATGAGCAAAGAACGTGGTTTCTTGGGATGGAATCTACTCCTGGTGAGGATGCTATGAAGACTGTTGAAATGACAACAAAGGAGTGAGGATATCTCTAAACTTAGTTAATAAAACAGCAGCGGGGTTTAAGAGGATCGACTCCAATTTTGGAAAAAAAAGTTCTACTGTGGGTAAAATGCTGCCAAACAGCATCACATGCTACGGAGAAACTGTTCTCTAAAAGAAGAGTCAATCAATGTGGCAAACTTCATTACTGTCTTATTCTAAGACATTACCGCAGACATGCCAGCCGTTAGCAACCGCCACCCTGATCAGTCCACAGCCACCAACATCGAGGCAGGACCTCCACCAGCAAAAAGATTACAACTCCCTAAAACCTCAGATGATGGTTAGGATTATTTAGCAATGAAGGTGTTTTCTTTTTTTAATTAAGATATGTACAATTTTCGACACATAATGCTACCGCACGCTTAATAGATGGCAGTACAATGTAAACATAACTTTTATCTGTGCTGGGAAACCAGAAAACTTCATTTGACTTGCTTTATTGTGATGTCCATTTTATTGCTGGGACCCAAACACACAATATTTCTAAGGTATGTCTCTACCGGTTTCCATCTTCAATTCATTAAGTTCCTACTATTTTCAAATTGTGTGCCATATATGGGTAGCATGAAATACACAAGCTATATATCTACTCAATTACCAACTTTGTCAGTCTAACTAGAAACAGCCACCATGCAAGAATATGTAACTCTAATACATATTTTCAGAACAAATTCTCTGGGCTATTCTTCATCATTTAATTTTTTTCCCCAAGAAACATGAAAACACGCAATAAAAGAATATAATTTTGTAAGAGCATACTATGTCCAATTTTGTTCACTAGGAATGCATCTTTGGGGTGTGAAGGACAAGTTCTGTGAACTAGATCAGATCATCAGCTACAGCAAGAAATATTTTGTGTCTCAGCCTGCTATGCCCTCGAATGAGAAGCCATCAACATGGTTGAAAGTAAAAAAGACTTCAAAAGAGCCTGAGTACATTTACATACATAAAAAATACAGCAAAACAAGGAGATAGGAAGGAAAGGGACGCTGCAAATATCCTGTCATGCTATCTTTGCTCTATTACCTGCGATGAAAGACCACAACAAACATAAAAAGTGACACACGTACATACACATCTGAACTACCACTCAGCGATCAATGAGAAAGCCTTGTAGAAAATGACAAATTATGATTTTAGGATTAAAGTCAAACTTAAAGGTAACAGGGAGCCCACATGAAGCAAACATAAAACACTTAAAAGAGGATCATAGTAAGATTTAAATTGAGAAATTCAAAAGCTTCTCAGTCTGTGCTTATTGAGGAAGCGATCTGTGCCTACAGTTTATCCCTGATGTGAATGTTTAATGTGTAAAGAAGAAGACATGATGAATAGGTTCTCAAGGCGCTAATCCCTTCTGATGTCCTCTAGTCCCATTTGTTAAAAGTCTGAGATGTTTTCTCATTGACGGAAGTCAAATCTCGCTTCTAGAAGGGGTCACACCTGGGTGTCTGGCAGTTGATGGAAGAGAAAGGACACATTGCCGGTTGTACCTCAAAAGAGATTATTCTCACCTGTTTTGAAGTTATGCAATCCAGGCCCTGAATTTAGAGCAGGAAAAGACACAAAGCATTCTTCCTTTCACTTACAGAAACACGGATGGTGAAGAGCGTATCATGAGAGGCTGGGATACAGAATGGCAAGAAGAGATGGGGGCCACATCAGGACCAGGGAGGACTTCAGATTCTGTCTCCCCAACCTACTCTGATCAGCTGCTTCTCTTATTTTAGCTCTAGCTAATCTTTGAAGACTGAGAAGGGGAGGGGTGACATTGTGGGGGAAGATGTGGCAAGAGACATCGATAGGAGGTAGGATATGACGCTGGACTAAAACACCAGCTCCATCATCACGAGCTGTGTGACCTGATCATGCTCATTAGTTTTAAGCTGGCAGGTTTCCCAAGCGAACACCATGAAGTTTCCCAGAAGTGAAAGAGAGAAAAGTGACAGTGCTTTCCTTTGGTGTAAGAGGTTTACCTTGTGTACATGGAGTCAGAAAAGATCAAATATTCTGCCTTAGTTTTATTTTATTTTTTTAAAGATTTTATTTATTTATGTGACAGAGAGACAGCCAGCGAGAGAGGGAACACAAGCAGGGGGAGCAGGAGAGGAAGAAGCAGGCTCCCAGCCGAGGAGCCTGATGTGGGACTCGATCCCAGAACGCCAGGATCACGCCCTGAGCCGAAGGCAGACGCTTTAACGACCGCGCTACCCAGGCGCCCTGGTTTTAGTTTAATATATCCTGACACTGAGCTGTCACTAATTCCCCTGAAATTCTATCTCATTATTGGGTCCTCACATTCAAAAAATGAACCAAATAATTAACCTAAATATTTCTATTGTGTTTAATATTTGAAAGAACATCTGTTAAAATTTTTCTTTTTTTTTAAGTCTTTTCCCCCCAACTTTTTGGGGTTGTATATCAGGTGAGCCAGAAGCCAAAGGGGCAGACATTGACTTCCCGAAGTCCAGAAGATGACCAGCTTTCATTATGTCCAGTGGTACTGTTGTCACTTTAGCTCCTTATGTCACAGCTGACTGTAAGGATCTCTGAGTTATTTTTCATGTGATTGTCTGCTCTAGAAAAGTAAAGATTTGGGTCAGCTTGGGGCTATCTTCAGGATCGGGCTTTGGAGCAATTCTTAGAAACTGCAACTGAGAAATCTGACATTTTTCAGCCAAAGATTGCTATTCTCCCCTACCCACTCAAAAAAAGAGAAAGAGAAGGATGAAGGAAGGAAAGAAGGAAGGGAGGAAGGCAGGGAGGAAGAAGGAAGAAAGGAAGGGAGGGAGGGAGAAAGGGACAGAGGGAGGGAGGGAGGGAGGGAGGGAGGAAGGGACAGAGGGAGGAAGGAGGAAGGCAGGAAGGGAGGAAGGGAGGAAGGAAGGAAGGAAAGAAGGGAGGGAGAAAGGGACAGACGGAGGGAGGGAGGAAGGAGGGAGGAAGGAAGCCCTTCAGCAGAGAAAGGTTGAGAATGTACCGAGTCCCATAAAACCAAGGTCAAATAAGTTGATTGAGACCACAATGCCTAGCAGTTTCCAAGTTATTTATTTATTTTTTTTGTTAAATGATGTTGATGCTGGTGATGATATTATTATTAATGAGTGTAGTAAATGTTAGCAATTATTTTGTACCAGTCACTGTGACTAGTACTTTATACATATTTTCTCATTTTTCATCACAAACTGCCATATGTGCACTATTATTATTAATATCTCTATAGGACTTTTTTGCAAAATTTTCCACTCAACTTTCACTACAACTTTATATACACACAAGTGTACTATTATCCCAATTTTATAGATAAGGACATTAAGGAACAGGCCCAAGGTCATAAAGATGATAAGGCACGGTGCAACTGGAATTCAAACCGATGAGTCTGAATCTAGAGTCAGTTCTCTTAACTATTATTTAATATTGCCTCCTGCAGAAAATCTTACATAGAATCCCCTTGTATAGGGGCGCCTGAGTGGCTCAGTTATTAGGCGTCTGCCTTCGGCTCAGGGCGTGATCCTGGAGTTCTGGCATCGAGCCCCACGTTGGGCTCTCCCGCTGGGAGCCTGCTTCTTCCTCTCCCACTCCCCCTGCTTGTGTTCCCTCTCTCACTGGCTGTCTCTCTCTGTTAAATAAATAAATAAAATCTTAAAAAAAAAAAAGAATCCCCTTGTATAAAACTGTTTAAAGGAGACTTCTCAGCTGGAAGCAATACTGGACTATTTTGAGCTCTGTTCACTTTGCTCCTACCTGGTTGCACCTACAATTCTGTCCCTTAAGTGCCGATGAACTTTTGAGATTCTGCAAAACACAGTTTGACAATCACTGATATAATCTGCATCTCATTTTGTGCTAGCATTCATATTACGGTATAAATCAGGGGTCACAAACTATAGCCCTTATGCCAAATACAATCTGCTATTTTTGTAAATAAAGTTTTATTGGAACAGAGACACACCCATTCATTAATGTATTGTCTTAGGCTGCTTTCTCTCTACAAGGACAGTACTGAGTGGGTGATATGATGCCATCTGGCTGGGTGAACCTAAAACATCTAGCATCTGGTCCTTTATAAAAAAAAAAAAATTGCCAACCTCTGGAAACTACAGTTAAAATACATCTTTTTGAGGTTAAATACACTTGGGTAGTAACTTAAAAATAAATTGAGAACAATTTTAAATGATGTGCTTTCATTATTAAGAGACAATATAATTGCACATTCCAAATAGCAATGTTCCCCTTATAAATGGTCCACATACTCTGTTTGGTTGATATGCCTTTTTTGAGTTCTTAGCTCTCCTAAACCAATTCCCCCATCCCCTCCTTTTTAATCCTTTTAATAAACTTTATTTTGGAAGAAAAAAATACAAAGATAGTATCAAGAGATATACCCTCTATCTAGTTTCCCCTATTAACATCCAACATTAGCATGGCTCATTTGTTATAGTTAATGAGCCAATATTGCTACAATATTATTAACTAATGCCTATACTTTATTCAGATTTCCTTAGTTGTTACCTAATATCCTTATTTTGTTCCAGAATCCCATCCAGGATACCTCTTTACATTTAGTCATGTCTCCTTAGGCAACTCTCTACTGTGACAATTTCTCAGCCTTGTTTTCGGTGACCTTAACAGTTTTTAGAAGTAGTGGTCCTCTATTTTGTATAATGATCCTTTATTGGAATTTTTCTGGCATTTTCCTCCTAACTCATCTGAGGTTAAGGGTTTTTGAGAGGAAAACCAAAGAGGGAAAGAGCCATTTTCATCCCATCATACCAAGGGTACATACTATCCACTGTAGTTATCACTGTTGATATTGACTTTTGAGATCACATTTGTCAGGCTTCTCCACCATAAAGTTAGCTCTCCCCCACCTTTCCACACTGTATTCTTTGGAAGGAAGTCACTATGCTCAACACACGCTTAAAGATTAAAGAGTTTCATTCCATCTCCCTGACAGTAGATAATCTACACCAATTATTGGGAATTCTTCTGCATGGAGAATGTCTTTTCTCTGTCACTTATTCATACCAGTATGGATTCATGTTATTTATTCTATACTTTGGGCTATAATCCAATAATACTTTATTTTGCTGAAACTACTGTAGTTCTGGGCATTGGGAGTTCTTTCAGTTGACTCCTGTGTCTCTTGCAACACACCCCACCGTTTTCTTTTTTTTTCTTTTTCTTTCTTTCTTTCTTTTTTTTTTTTTTAGCACTCCCTTCCTTTCTGATACTACAAGATGATCCAGGCTCATCTTGAGTATTTTCTGCCCCACCCCTATAATCGGTCATTTCTCTAAGGAGCCCTGGTTCCTTGTATTGGAGAATGGTATTAGAAACCAAGATCTGGGTACTGGGTGTGCTCTTCGCTATTGGAATGTCATTGCTTCTAGTCTGTCTCAACTGACAGAGCAAGGAAATATATACATGTATACAAACCTTTGTATATAACCGTATCTATAAATGTTTCTATAGGTAACCATGTGTATGTACTTAAAACATGAGTTCCTACTGATGCCTCCAACTCTTCTGTTGCCATGTCAATCATTCTAGCCTCTTTCCCCTGCTTATTTCTGAATTCCCACTCTTAACTGTGAGAAATATGGCTCCCACCACCTGCCATCCATTTACTTAATTGTACACTTTCAATACACCTGCCTAGAAGCAGCAGAATTGTTCATCCACTCCTTCATGCCTCCTCCTTTTTTCACACTATTTACTAGTTGATGAAACCAAGATTTATGTTTCCATCCTTTACCCTAATAATGCAGCATGTGCCCTTCTACTGAAAGTTTAAATCAGTCTGATTCTTGACCATCAAGACCATGGATTTGCACATCCATCATCCAATCTCTCTACTCTTTCAAACTGGAAAATTTACTTTTTTTTGTATCCTTGAACAGTTTGACCCAACTAGACATAACAAAAAGGCAAAAGAGAATTTTCTATGGAAAAACATCAGAGAATTCAGGCTGAACTTTTCAGAATAATGATACTTTCTGCCTCTAGTTGCATCATAATTTTGAAAAACAGGTTACAACCCAAAAAGAGGGGGCAGCCTGAACTTGCTTGCTTACCTCACTAGGGGTGAGCCAAGCCAGGCCCCCCTTTATCTTCCTCTGGACTATGCTGACATGGTTGGTGAGAAGAGCCAGTATTTCATTTCGCACTACACTTCTTACTGTTTTTCTTTTGTACCAAAGGGAGAGTGGTGGTGTTGGAACACTAGCAAACAGATCTGGCCTCGACATAATGCACTGAGCTTGAGAAAATTTAATAAACATATGAATCATTGGCAACATCCCTATAATTTTATCCCGAACAGTAAGGTTTCTTAAAAAAACAAAACAAAAACAAAACAAAACAAAACAAAAAACTTCAAAATCACAGTATTTTTATCTTAAAAATAATACCATTAAGTTTAGGGACTTATGGAAGGAATGGTGTGCAATTAAGCATTATCTTTGTTTTACAGGATCATCTATACTGTATTATTTGCGAGGTTGAGAAATGACATGCCTACCACATAGATGTTTTAATGCCAATCCTCATGCATTCTCATAATTATGGGAGAAAAAGATGGGATCGATTTCCCAGGCCAGGGTCCTTGCCTTTGCTCAGGATATTCCCCTTCTTGACCCTTCCCATCTATCAAATCCCGTCAATTATTTGGGATCTAGTTCAATCCCCCCTCCTCCAGGAAGCTTTCCTAATGATCTCAGACCACTGAGCTCCCCCATCTGTAAATCCCATAGCTCTGCTGTATTAAATACCTGACATTTTGCATAGCTCTTTTTCATGATATAAATGTGAGGTTTTATGACATGGTTTAAATTCCTAAGGAAGGGAAAGGTATTACATTTTCTTTACTTCTCCACAGCAGCCGACATCTTGCCAATACCAACAGATAAATTATCTACATTAGTTCAGTTGGGCTTGATGGAATGGAATTTAGACAAAATAATTCTTGAAAAAGCTTGGGAACTTCAAAGACTCTGTGCCAAGCCAGAGAGTCCTTCCTGGGAGAAGGATGGCTAAGACCAGCTGGTTGATTTGCTAATGGTGCCACCTGCTATGGGTGAGCTCTCCAAACGTCCCTCCTCCTAATGCACTCTCACACTCTCATTTCTATCATTTTTATTTACTTCCTTCTCACAATCTATTCTTCAACTGTACTTTGGCAACATGAAAGAAGAAGAAATGGGATATATGTTTTTCAAAGTAGGATGGTTTGGACCAAAAAAAAAAAAAATTAAAGATTTTGTATCTAGACAACTAGGAAGAGAAATGTTTCCAGGGAGAGAGAAAACTGAGATTTTTTTTTTTTCTGTTTGTATGTCAAGGAGATCCTATTTTTTGAAAACTATAAGAGGAAAAAAAAAACAGTACTTAGGAAAACCATTCTGTAGAAGTTAGTAGTGAAAAGCTGTTGCTAGGTTTTGGGTCAATTTCATTTTGCACTCTGTTCTTCAGTTAGAATGTATTTCCGTTCAGCGGTTATGCCTACAGATGAAGATAGAGCTGGATAAATTTTTCTGTCATTTTTCACCGTGACAAAGGATCACGTTAGGATCTAAGGCAGGATCCTGAGGGATCTGTGACATACTGGTTGGGCTACTTCTCAAGTCCCCTGCCCCCCAGCACCTGGGGTGGATATTTGTCATTTTGTGCCTGTCCTATGTCCATTCTCTCTTCCTTATACCGCTGTGACCACCCTTGGGGCAACTGCTCCTGCCTTATGATGATGGTCCTGGGGCAGAGAGGGGTATGTCAATCCAAGTGACTCCTTCTGCTTCGGGTGTCAGAGGGGAGAGATCCTCCGACTCCCTAGAGAACAGAAATGGGGAATGGGCACATAACCTAGACTTGGTAAAAAGAGCTGCTCTCTTCCAAGGGATGAAACTTTGATCCGACAATGCAAGAAAGAAAGAAATAATTGGATATCATTCATTGGACATCAATGGAGTAATTTTTGATACTAAATAAATCTGTACTTCTTGATTCCAAGGATCTCACATTGCTTTTGATTCCAGCTCATTTCCAAGCCCAGTCTCCTAACCTGCTGTTGATCCCATCAAAACTCCCAATATATTCCTTTTTGCTTATTAGCTAGAGTTGATTTCTGTTTCTGCAATCAAGAAATGTGTTTAGAACCCTTTATTTATCTTCCCCCTTGACAAATACTTTGTTTGCCTTTTACTGGAGCCCATTACACTGGGGACCCCAGGTAATGTGAGCTAATGTCTAATTCCCTACAAAGAAGGACAGTCTCTTCTGCTAAATTTCAGTAGGAAGTCTCTTCTTCATTCTCCTTTTGGAAGCTGTTTTGAAATGGGTTCCAATGTTACCTGAAACGCATGCTTGAAAACTTCACAAACTACGTTTTAATGAATCAAAAACATTCCACTCCATTAACTGCTTACCAGAATGCTGAGTGTTTGGGGAATGGGCCATAATTCTCAAGGTTGAAGAAAAGCACATTTCAATGTCTCTGACCACAAAATAAAGAACGAAGATGACACTTTACTATGAGGCCTTCTGCATAACTCCATAATTCTGAAGCCCAAGGACAACTTGACTCTTAATAATTAAGACTGGGGCTCAGAGATTGAACTTCTACCTTTTAATTTCACAATCTTTCATTCAGCATTGCCCTGCATATCATGAGCATTGTTTTTGGAATTATTCCATAAATCACAAATTTCTATCTCCCTGCTTATATTCATCTGAAAACAAAGTGATTTTTTTCATAAGATTAACATTTTTTTTACTGTGGCAGAGACAAATCAGCTCGGTGGTTGAGCGCAGATGGCAGCCAGATCACTAGAAAGACCATTTGAACTAGAGTATGGAGGACAGGTAGGATTTGGACATGGACATAAAACAGTGAGAGTAAGGGGGTGAAGTGGGCTTCCTAAGTAGAGGAAATGACAAGAGCGAAGCATAAAAAATAATAGCAGATATCTCCCGTCACTGAGGGCTCTGTTCTAAATGGTTTATGTACATTAATCCTTTTTATTATCATAAAAACCCTACGGAGTACAAGCCATCACTATCCCTACTTCACAGTTGAGAAAACAGACACAGGGAGCTCAAGTAACTTGCCCAAGGTCACACAGTTAGAAGCTGGAAAAAACAGGATACAGAGCCAGGCAGCCAGGCTTCACTGGCTCTACTCCTGAACTTGAACTTAAGCTCTCCAGTACTACCAGTCAAACTGCTGCTACAATGTAGGGTTTGTTAAGGCAGATGATGGGGGATGAGGTTGGAAAGGTTTGTTGGATCCCAACTGCTGAAGGTTTTGCATGTCCAGAGCGAGGAGTAGGAGTAGTACTGTGACGTCATTACAGGGTCATCGTCAGGTGTTTGAGCGGTGGACGACATGATCACAGAGTTATGCTTTAGGAAGAGTCTGGCAGGGGCATATAGGATGAACTGAAGGGGAGCTAGGCACATGAATAGAGTGACATGAATAAGGACGCTCTTCTCATACTGAGACCAGGGCTGAGAACAGTTTGCATTGCACAAATTCTTGAAGCATGAAAATCAGTTCAGGGTAACAAACGCTGCGGCCTTCCAACATTCTGGGCACCCGAAGTATAAAGATGGATTTTACTCATGCAGCTTGGTATCCTCCATAACACTCCATACCTGCTAGGCCGGCTCTACAAAGTTTGCTGAATGAAGGAATGCACACATATTGGGGACAACTTCAGAGAGCAAGACTAAGTGTGGTCAAAAGCTAGAGGCAGGGGGAATTTATAGACAGTATCCCCGATACTCTGAGGGTCATTACCTACTATACTGGTGGATTAAGGGTGCATTATACATCAAAGCACCATGCCGCGCACCTTAACCTTATACAGTGGCGTGTATCTATTATTCCTTAATGAAACTGGGGGAAAATCACTCTATTTCATAATCTAACTAAAAAAAAAGAGCATATCATACAACCATACTATGATATTTATGATGGGGGAAAAGTGATTTAAGCACATCTAAATAAATATTGTAAGAATCCTGAAGTCCAGGATAAAATCTGTGGCCAAAGACATCTTATAATCTATTACGCTGGCCAAAAAAAAAAAAAAAAAATGGAATAGACATGGTAGCTGGTTTTACCTTGAATATCTAAAACCTCAGTGCAAAGATTCTACCTACATTCTATAATAGTCAAGGCTCCATTCCCTAATAATTGCATGTATTTTTATCTATTTCTAAAAAAGGAATCATGTCTCTAGGTCTCCGAATTCCACAGCACTTGAAAAACTGAAACAGCATTGCAAATAAAATTGATGGTATTTACATGTCCCGTACTCAGTATCGGTTCATTATCCCCCATATTTCATGGCAGGATTTGTATCTCAAAATCCCACCATATTATCCCCATGCTTATTCTCCAGTAGTGAGGTTATTGCTGTCTCCAGTGAATGGTCTGGAATAATGAAAACAATCTATTGTACGGTACATATCAGAAAGGAATTGCAAGTTTTCTATTTGTTATTTAACCCACTTCCCCCTCATAATACCAGAATAAGAAGAATGAAAACAAATGATACTTAATAGACTTTTCTCCTTCTAAGATTCAGAGTCATAAAGAAGTGAACAGCACGACTCTCTAGAAAAGTAATATATGCAAAATCAGAATCATACACAGAAGCAGGACGGGCCGTGTTCTGTCATAGGTTGTTGCTCTCCTTTGAAATAAAGATTCTAAATGTGCTAAATGATTTCCATGTTCTAATTCAGCTTTGCAAATATTTTCTCAGTGTCCTTAATGAGAAAAACAAACCCAGTTTGACTTGAAAAATATCCCTCCATGTCATGTTTACCAGGCATCTACTGTATGTTGGACGTGGATTCCCCCCTCTTAAACCTTCTCTTGGTTAGTTTCCTCTGCTCCCCCAATCTGCTCTATAATCAGCATGTATTCAGTCTCTCTCCCTCCAGCCCCGAAACACAGATTTCTGCAAAGCACCAAGCCACTGGAACCAGAAAGTTGAGACTGAACAAAGTTAAATTCTTCTAGGCTCACTGCCTAATTCCAATTAAGCCCTTCTGGACTTGGTTTAGACACTGGGCATGGGGCCCGGGACTTGATTTCATGGTTATCCTAAATCATGGGCGCCATCAGCAGTGTTCTCTTTGACCCAGATTTCTACACGTGTATAGAGTCTCACAAGTTCCCCGAGAAGGACGGAAATGCACAGCTTCCAAACTGCGGTGAAACAGTTTCCTCACCAACAATCGATCGTTCCGTTTTGAACGAGTCGCTGTGCACCCGGTAGGAGAGTATCTGTGCGTATGACTGGCCTCCTCATGCTTAAAGTATGTGGAGAAACTTAGAACAGGAAGCAAAGAAGATAAACCAAAACGGAGAAAAATTTGAAAATCAAAGAATTTGAGATTATCCAAGTCTCAGTAAAAGGAATAAAGGGGTGATTTATTAACTTTTAAATATATGGAAAGTATGAAAAATACGTCTACTAACTTTCCAATTTTATCAGACATAACTACAATACGTTTAAATTCAGGGAGATGACCTAAGGAAAACTTTTTTTTTTTTTTTTTTTAAGTAGTAGGTTCTGTTCTTCACCAAATGCCTAAGGTAGGTTGTGGTTTTTCTTTCCTTAAAGAAAGAATAAGACAGAACTGAAGTTTTGATCTTGCCTAGAGATGGCCCGATTCTTAAATATTATAACCACAATAAGAATGTTTTCAATTTGTGGAACATAAAAAGTAAGAGCTACGAATTCTTGTTAGATAAGGGCCTAGATCTAAGAGATAATCAAACATGATAAAAAGCAGTCCAGATAGACTATATCTTTTGTGGATTTTGGATGACTCTGGAGAATCCCCAGGAGCCTGTTAGAAATGCAAATTATGGGGTTCCATCCCTGACCTACAGCATCAGATTTTTTTTTTCCCTCTGCTTAAAACTTTCTTAAAAATTATTTTTATTTGAGTCTCGGCACACAGTATTACATTAGTTTTAAGTGTACAACATAGTGATTTCACAAGTTTATACATTGTGCTACACTCACAAGTGTGGCTCCCATCTGTCAGCACACAACGCTCTTGTGACAGCACTGACGTATTCCTTACACTCTGCCTTTCATCCCTGTGATGTATTCATTCCGCAACGGGAAGCCTGCAGCTCCCACTCCCCATCACCCATTTTGTCCCCATCCTCCCGTCCCCATCAACCACTAGTTTGTTCTCCGTGTATATCTGACAAACACCATATAATTTAACTCATGTGGGACCTAAAGTACAAATGAATAAACAACAAAAAAGCAAAATCAGACCTATTAATACAGAACGTTTATTTCAACAAGAAACGTTAGAGATTCCTACACATACACTCAAGTCTGTGGAGCACTGGCTTGGAAGGCCCAACTGACTGGAACAACTGAATTCTTCACATTCCATTCTGTTTGCATTTATTACTACTGTACTTTGGAAATATTCATGATTCAACCATTTATTTGTATTCCGTTTGTCAGGAATTGATGTTTCATGTTCTTGTGGCTCTCAAATCATAGGTTCCTCAAACCAAAAAAAGAGGCTAGCCGCTGTTCATGACTACTAGTTTTCCAATAAGGCGACAGTTTATAGAATTTGAGACACTTTATATTGTGATGCCGTGAAGACAACAACTATACCAAAATACAATGACCCTTAGGCCATACTCTAGGGTCAGTCAGCAACAGGTGGTTAGAGAGCCGAAATGAAACCTTTGTAAATGAGCCTGAGCAGATCTTTGTGATTAAATTTTGCACCAAGCTATTTCAGTAATCTCTGCATTTTCTTGCTTTCTTTCTCTTTCTTTCTTTCTTCCTTCCTTCCTTCCTTCCTTCCTTCCTTCCTTCCTTTCTTTCTTTCTTCTTTCCTTCCTTTACTGTTTTCAATTTTAAGGTACAGGCGTACACTACAATGTACCCATTTAAAGCGTGTAACTTGTTACGTAATTAATAGTAATGTCTGTACTGTTCTTTTAAAACTAAAACTATCTCTCCTATTCTTTTAAATGAATATCTTATTTAATGTAAGCAAATCCAATAGTAACTCCCTGAAAGGAACATTACTGAGTTCCATGTAAGGTTCATTCACCTGCCAGCTGGAACACAGTGCACTCCTGGTGATCAGACAGCCTGAGCAAAGATTATTATGTAATCTTGGTTTAAACGTGCAAGGAAAATCCAGGTGTGTTTTAGCTTAAGCACGAGTACTTACGTGGCTTCCACGTGGGCTCGTGTAGGTGAGAGTTGTGTGGGCTACACACTGATATTATACTGTCTATTACAGTGTCATTTATGAATGTAATGGTGTAGCAGCTTTAGAATTTCCAACTTTATGCAACATTTTATATAATAGTGTGATTTGAAGATAGCATTTGGTGTTAAAATTACATCTTACGTTAGTTATCACGGGGCCACACACTGAAACCACTAAGGCAGAATATCTAATATAGCCTATTTCTCAGAGACCATTTGGGTTAAATCGTTATACACCTCTAATTAATTAGTCTGCACATAAAAAATTGGGTCTGAATTCTGGGAGGCAAGTCTGATTTAAAATTAATCCAACAATTCGAAAGTAATCATTGGGGCTGTTAATAGTAGGGCCTACAGTTTGTATCCTGTAATGCATATTAGTTGTGCATCCAGCCTCTTCTCTTGTCTTCCTCCCTAACACGCTGATTTTGTCTGGGTGTCCATCCCTCCTCCTGCTGCCCGGATGCCGCCGAGGGACGCGGAGCCTCTGCGTGATTGTCTATGAGTTATTCCATTTATCTTGTCAATGACTGGTTCAGAAAATGGGCCAGTGGAATGCAAGGTGCTTTACAAGGAGCTTCTGGGGAAGTTCTTCCTGTTTCCTGGAGCGTCTGATAATGATTCTCTCCCTCTTCCTCTGGACTCTCTTGTGCGCAGATGAGAAACGTATTTATTCAGCCATGTTTCTGTGGGTGGAGCGGGATGGAACCAACAGGATGGAAGGGGAACGAAGCTGCAGCCACTGAATGCTCAATCCTCACGCTCCTCTACCTCTGACTTTCCACTTACAACAATTTCCTTAGTCTTTGATAAGTTTAAGCCAGGTTTTCCTTTATTTGCATCAAAAAGCACTTAACTCACCCAAGTAATAATTACCTTAACCAAAAAAAAAAAAAAAAAACATTTCCTTAACCAAACCAATAATTTCCTTAACCAGCATTTAATTGGCACTACTTGAAATCAGAATCCCTTTTGTGAAACAGCAAAGGAGCAGTCATAGTACAGTATCTATTATAGCTCGTGTGTGGCCAGTTTTAAATCAAGCCTTGAAACTTTCTTTCTCAAAGAAGATAGCTCTTAAAATCACATCATTACTAACAGCAGGAACTTGATTCTTGTTAAATACACAGATAAATGTAAAAGCAATTATAAGGTCTGATCCAGAAATCTCTCCTCAAAACTAGGGAATTTAATTCAAGTCTTTATTGACCCACACTTATTAAAGCTTTATAGGACACCAAATTGTTAACTATTTTTAATGATAGTCTCTCTCTCTCAAGAATTTGCTCTTTATTAGGAGAAGTAAGATCTGTAAACACTTTGTGCCCATCCTGTGCTAAATAGGAGAAAAGTACAGAATGCTAAGGAGGTCCAGAGAGGAGAGAAATCACTCCCATTTTGGGGAGTGGTAGGAAGAATAACAAGGAAGACTTCCCAGAGGAGGTGACTCGTGAGCTAGAATGGAGAGAGTGTTCCTAGAGGTAAAAAAGAAGAGAGAAGGGGCTTCCAACACGGGTAAAAAGTAGCATGCAGGACAAAGAGGTAAGGAAGTACAGGCTGTGTTTGGCAAGGACTAAGTCACTGGGGTTTCGGTGGAACACGGTGTGTGTGGAAAGGAATTGTGGGATATGGCCTGGAAAGGGAGGCTAGGGTCAGACGATGAATGGCATGCTTGAGGGCAGGAAATTCCTTAGGTATGAGAGAGAAAACCAAGGAAGCTTTCCATGGAGCCAGTGGTATGATCATGGGCACACTACTGATACGTGGGGTAGATGATTCTTTGTTGCATGGGCTGCCCTGTGTGTCGTAAGAGGTCTAGCAGCATCCCTGAGCTCTAGCCACTGGATTCTGGTAATATCCCCTGCTCCTGCCTGGGCTGTGACAACCAAAAATGTCTGCTGACATTGCCAAATGTGCTGGCGGAAGAGGGTGCAAAATTGCTCCGCGCTGAGACCCCCTAACGTAAGAGTTGCCTGAAGAGAGATTCCTGCAGCAAGATCACAGGCACCAGCGAATACATAGTAGGCCTTGGGTCAGTTCAGCGGAACTGAGGGTAACTGACGGGAGTGGGGACAATGAGAGGTGGGGTAGGGCAAAATCTCAGGCAGTAGAGGCTTACCTATCACAGCAGCGCTGGAAACGGGAAACATAGTTTAGCTGCATTACTATTCTCTAAAATATTCCCAAACTTATTTGGTCGTAGGAATCTACATAAGGCTCACCCATGTCCCATACAACATACTTTAGGAAATGCTACGTTCCGCGGTTAGGGTTAAATTTAAAATTAATCACCTTTCAATTCCAATATTTTAAATAACAACAGGGCCAAGGTAGCACTTTGACACTCTACGCCTTACTCTTTAATACCCTAAGATCTAAGTGTACTGTGTATCCCCCGATCTTACCATTGCTAATTAGTTCTATCAGTGGGAATATAAAAATGATATTTTTGGCTGTGACTTACATCTAAAAAAAATACTACGCTTGGTCTACGTGGGACAGAATAATTCAGGGACAGGGACTCTTGTCAAGGAGCTCACAATGGAATGAGAAAATAAGCAGCATGTGAAAAACACAACAGTATAAGAGAGAAAAGATTCTCATTCAACATGAAGAAGACATTCCTTGTAGTGTATGTGATGAAGCAGCAAGGGGACTATGGAGAGAACCACTCTAGATTCCAGAGAATCCAAGGAGAAGGCCCTGAGGGCTGGACGGGTTCACTCCCCCGCACTCACAGGCGGCCAAGACCACGCTGCATGCGGGCGGGTAAAATGCCTGACTTCTACCAGTTGTGGGGCTCTTCCAGCTTTCCAAAGAGAAAGGCTTTGAACGAGACCCTGAGAGATGAGAGAGCATGAGCCCCAGAGGAGAGGGTGCCAGACTCCGACTGCAAGGTCAGCGGACTACGTGCACGAGCCCCACTGCAAGGCCTCCGCTTGGCTTACCGTTTAGTCTGCTAGGGCTGCCTTGGAAGCTTCATAATCGGGGAGCCAGGGGCCCCATGCTGTCCTTTCGCATTGGGTCTCACAATCCAAAAAGCCACCTCTGTCTCATCACCTCTTCTGCTGTTTGCAGACAGACCCCTCCTATACCTGCTTATTTCCCTCGACACCAGGACTCTCCAGCCCAGTACATTCTGCTCTCCCTTGAGTGTGCCCTACTTACGGCTTAATTTACCTCCAGAAGGATAATGCAGGAAGGAATATTTTACTTCTCTTTGGGGAAACAAATTCAGCAAGCATGTTCCTTAGCAACTCAAGAGTTCACTTTATATTGAGAATGATTATAAACATACTTTGGGGATCATTCTTGAGAGAAAAAAGAAAGTTTAAAATCATTATGCTTCATTTAAATGGGATTGGTCGTCGAAAGAAGACATCCAAAGTGCCTAATATATGAACAATAAATGTACTATCTAGTGATTATTTCTTCTCTTTAAAATAGGAATGATTCATCACTGATCCCTTCTACTTCATACATAATGCAAGTGAATTACTGGGTCGCAAAGAGTGGCTCCCATTTTCTATGGCTGTTGTCGACGAAAACTTGAAATCTGCATTTTGAATCCTGGCAAAACCAGAACAAAAATGTAGGGAGCTAGTAATCATCCTCAATTGATATATTAATGAATTAGGCCTTCTATATATAGTGTAGGCATTCTTCTTGGTGGATATAATTTACTGCAAATATAATAAGAAAATATGTCTATTGAAATATTACTCCTGCATGTAACATTGTTAAAGCCTAGAAATGCTCTATTTTTCCTCTCCATTCCACTTTTTTCTTTTCTTCTTTCTTTCTTTCTAAGGGGCATAGGGGCTGGAAATCAAACTGACATAGTTTTCTGTAATTGAATATTAAATGTCATTGAACAAAACCTTCATTGATAAAGCAGAGGTTACTTGGCAGTTCAAGGCAAATGATCAAGACAAAGTATTTATAGGAAAATTGACATTTTCAGCCAGATTGGGTACAGCAGGAAAAGACTATTAAGAGAGAGAGAGAACCAAGTACCACCTGCTTTCTTTCTATTCTCAGAGAAGCTGGGAAGATAATAAGTACTCTGAGTTATGGGGAAAAAAGGGGAAAATAAAAATTACCATGTCATTACCGTCATATTAAATGAAGGATCGATCCTTTAGATAAATTCTTATTACCTGATTATGATTTTCAGCCAGACTAGTCTCTAGAGAGTGCCGTATGACCCAGCACCACAGGCTAAATTCAGAGCTAACAGTCTGTTGAAAATTATTGTTTCAAAAATCTATCATTTTCTTTGAAGTCTACTTAGGGGCAGGGGGTGGAGATGGAGATGCGGAGATCTCACTGCACTGCAAGACTGTCAACTTTCTGAGTGCTAGGTTTATGTACGATTCATCTTGTGTCCCCCAAAGTTCCTGGAATTGGGCCTTGTTCAGAGGAGGACTCAATCAGTACTTACTGAGTGATAAATGATAAATGATGGAGGTAAGTAAGAGATTACATGGTTTTAAAATGATCTTGATAGATTTTAAAGCATTACATAGAAATATGTGATTTCCTTAAGTAGAACCTACAAGGAAAATGATTTTTTATTACAGAGAAAGATAATTTCATAACAAAGTACAATGTGGTTGAAAATAAGACATGGACTTTCGAATCTGAAATATGCATCATGTGAAAACATACTGTGCAACGTGGCAAGTAATTATAAATGATCACACCAGTTATGTAAATGTTGAGTGGTTTCCTATAATGTTCCAAAATATTAAGCAATACTTAAGGTGCAATAAAAGTTAAATGTATCTTTCAAAATGGATTGATATTTTTATTATCAAGAGTGCTTCCTTTATATATAAAAAAAGTTCTTCCTTTTTTTTCTCTTTCTTTTTCTTTCTTTCTTTCTTTCTTTCTTTCTTTCTTTCTTTCTTTCTTTCTTTCTTTCTTTCTTTCTTTCAGCTTCCAATGAGGTAAAAATCATCAATGAGGAATGTTAGGAATACAGTGAGCTCTTCCTAAAGTCAGCAATATTTTCAGATTGTATATAACATCATCAGATAATTTGACGGCCACTGAAAAACTGATATGGAGAAAAAATAATGACCATTAATAGTCCAGGTCTCTTTCTCAATGAATAAATTAGAGACACAGAAATGGAATATGGTCAAGACAAGTTCCCTTAGTTTTTTAGTGACTGAGCCCAGAGCACCCTTGCTCTCTTTCTAAAGCCTGGAACTCTCCCCTGCCTGCTCCAGTTCCTGAAAATACTTCCTCTCTCTCTTTTGTGTCTTCAATGGCTTGCTTTCTGTTGAGTCATCCCATTTGGAACACAAACTCGTCCCAAGCTCCTCTGTCTTCAACAATTCTCCCTTGGCCCTCCCTTTCATTTTAACCATGGCTCCAATTTTATGTTCTACTTGACAGGAGAACTTTGAGAGTCTTCTGTTGCATCACTGTCTCCACTTCCCATCTCCCTTCCTCTATGCTTTGGTTCCCTCACCAGTACTCACCATACTAGTGCTTAGTACAGGGTTGTTTTGAAGGTTAATATATTGATATATTCAAAGGGCTTAGAAACGTGCCTGAATCATGATAGGTTTCAACACATATTAGCTACTGTTATCATTACCCACATCATCATCTTTGTATTTCTACACTAAGGCCCTTGTTAAATTCAGTGCATTTATTGCCAAAATCTGTAGCAATCACAAAACACTGTTGTAGGATAATAATCAAAATATAATGGGTTAATAATTATTGAGTACTCTCTATTCAATAGGCCTTTGCTTAAGAGCAAATGCAGTCCTCATTTTTTCTTTCCAGGGAACTGTCTATGGATGCGTAGCACTGCTAACTTCATTCTATAGATGAGGTAACCAAGACTCATGGATACAACCCTCCCTATTTGAGCAAGGGCAATTTCCCAGGCAAGGCGAATGATTTCTTAACATGCACAGACTTGAAAGCTCGATGTTGTATTTCTGTGAATTAGATGAAATATTTCTTCTGTCCAGACATCCATCTTCTCATGAAGCCATCTGGCACCCCAGAATTCTTCCAATTCACCCATCACTGGAGGATTTATGTGAGCAGTTCCAAAATGGATAATATAGGGGGCTCAGAAATGGAGAACCACAGAATGCGGGAATGTGTCTTAAAGCTGGGTTTTCATAAAGTTTTATACAAGTCTCTTTAGCTAGACCTCCAACAGAAGAATGTGTAATATATAAAGTGATTGCCTCCCCCCTTTTCCCCTTTAACAGATTTGCTTTTCAGAACTAACCACGTGTTAACAGTTTATAATGTATCTTTCCATAAATGTTTAAGTCTAAAAGTTTGTGTATGCAGGTAAAAATCCACGTACTTTTATCCACACAAACAGGACCTGCCTTAGACACATTTATATAAAGCTTTTACGTGTCACTGAATAAGACAGTGATGATCATAAGATGACAAAAATATGAAGGAGGAGAATGAGGAGGAGGAGGAAGAGAAAGTTAATCCTCACAACCATCAGAGGTGTATGTCAGTGTAATACTTATGTTCCAGATAAAGAAACAGAAATGTAAGAAAGACCAAGCAACTTGCTCAAGGTCAGTCGTGTCAGGATTGAAGTCTCGTGGTCTGGCTCCATCGACCATGTTTCTAGCCAGCAAAGTATATTAAACTTTGGAGAGTCCCATAGTACCACATGCAGATCTGCCTCTTTCTTTTCAGTGGCTGGCCAGAATTCAGTCTCCTGCTATCCATCACGGTGTCACCGGGCTCCTAGAGGTGAGCATGCGTTCAAAGTATTTTGAAATTTAAAATATAGGAGAGTTCAGAGTTCAGGCTTGATAACTGATTTTACCCACAAGTCAAGTCAGATGAAAGTCTTGCTAAATTTGTTTTAATTTTTCTAAAAAAACCCTTGAATAATTAGTTTCAATTACCAATCTTCTTAGCTGCAGACATCAAGATTCTACTTTTCTTAAATATACATTTTTTTCTCAGCCCTTAATCCTAGAAGGCCTAATAGACAATACTCAGTAATACTAATCTTGATATTGATGTATCTGAAACTCCACATCCATACTTTATCAGGTGTGCGGAAGATTTTGAAGGAAAAATACTAGCTCTCATCAGTACTAGCTTTTCTTTTGTTTTTGTGTTGCCTATTAACTGGTGCTTTTTATATTGCAATGCCCATCAAAACAAGTTTTTGCAAGAACACCAGGACATAGCTATTATCAGTTAATCATACTCCAAAAAATTAAGATTTCACACTCTAATTAGAAAAATGGTGACTAATTCGTCATTGGATTCTGATTCACTAATATAGTCACATCATTATTAAGCTGCACTCTATTCTTCAGCACATAAATCTATTTTTCTAGAAATGATTTTCAAAAGAAATTAAACTCAAAAGATTATACATTTATATACAGTTCAAATATGAAATACATAAAAATATAAACATATAAAATACTATCGAAAAATCTTTTAACATGGTCTGAAACGCGACACCCAACTACCAAGTGTTTCATGGATGTCAATACGCATCCCTGCAAAATGTAAGTCTCTTTAAATCTGCCCTGGATCAAGAAAGTCAGATAAGCAAAATCTATACATGTGACTAGAGAGCTGATTATTAATTTACAAATAAAATGGTATGGGGAAAAAAAGATAAACATTTTACACCTGTGTGCTAAAAAGCTTTAGAAACAATGGCCAACTTATGGGCACCTGGGTGGCTCGGAGGATTAAGCATCTGCCTTCAGCTCAGGTCATGATCTCAGGGTCCTGGGACCAAGCCCCATGTCGGGGGTCCCTGCTCAGTGGGGAGTCTGCTTCTCCCTCTGCCTCTGCCCCTCCCCCTACTCATGTTCTCACTAAATAGATAGATAAATAAATAAATAAACAAAATCTTAAAAAAAATAAAAAAGAAATAATGGCCAACCTAGTAGCAAAGGGCAACCCTAGGGCTCAGATTGTGGGTCTCTAAACAGAAGAAACTGCTGATTCCTGTGAGGGGCATGAAACGTATATACAAGATGAGCCTGGACCATCCTATCATACCTGATAATAAGGAAACTGTTCAAGACTACTAGATGCATGTCAAAAAATCTCAGAATCAAACTTGAATATGCTCCCACTGGTGTTACGTTGAGATAATTTGATCATTGATAAGAACTACCATGAATCCAAACATACAAAAAGTATTTAGAGCCATTAATTCTCTTGGTTGAAGTATTCCATGTAATAAAGAAAGAAGGATAGAATTAGAACATCTGAACTTCCACTATCTATCAAATGTTAAAATTTTTAAAGGTCTGAGCAAAGCTTCTGATAGATACGTGTGTAATCAATTACCATGAAAATTTAGAGAAAGAGAAAGTCGACAAGTCTCAGGACACTTATGTTTCCTACACCAGAGCTACATCTTTTTGACATTAAATCCATGTTTTACCTAGAATGAAATTATTTTTATTAAGTGAAATAACATTGAAAGAAAACATTTTTGAGAGGTAAAAGCACCATTGGATAAAATCACTGGTGATACATGCTTAAATATGACACTCGTGAGGAGAAGACAGAGTTATCTAAAAACTATCCAGCATTCCCTTGATTAATTTTCTTTTAAAACTCACAAACATTTAATTAAAAAAATTAGTTTTCATCATTACATCTTAGTAGTTCTGAAATCTCTGGCCTTTTTTACCAGAATGAATTAACCGATGACTTTAAAAAGGAGGGGTGAAAAACCTAGCGATATTTAAAAAAAACAGAGATTTAAGATAAGAATACAGATTACTTTAGTTTCAGAAACAGTATTTTTTTATTGTGATTTCGGGGAGCTCAGAATGCAATTTGGATTGAAGATAACTAATTCTTTCAGGGTCAGACAGAAATCCGACGTTTCCAGACAGCCCAGTTTGTTTGATCAATAAGTTCCGGCTTGTCCCATTGTGATAGCCATTTAATTTGTTTTATGTCCCACACAGCTCTTTGTCCCAATACAACCCATCTTTAATTAGTCCTAGGTGAGATATAGACCCCTGGGTCCCTTCCCCATTCTCCAAGAACTGCCGTGACTGAAATATTTTCAATATGCACAATCAATACACCCCAACTTCTCAGAGAGGTCTTGGGATTATTCTAAGACAATACTATAGATAAAATTTGACTGCCCTGCATTCTACTGGTGGATCTTAAAAACCTACTGAGATATCTAGTAGAAATGTAAATTAATTCTTATATCTTTGTCCAAAGAATGGGGAGCTGATTTCTTGGCCAGCAGCTGTCCATGGAGGGATTCAAGGGGCAGAACAGAGTGAAGGGAATAAACTAATGATTGAATGAATGAATGAATGGATGGAATAAAGGGCCCACATGTGAACTGAAGATAACCAGGTGTCATGACCCAAGGATTAGGATCAATCCAATGCTGTACATCACCACTGCGATGACTTGAACTGTTGCTTATCCATATTTACTTAAATCTGTAGTTCCAGTCTTCCCGGTAGACTGGAAACTCTGAACACAAAGGCTTTGCCTTCACAGTCTTCCCATGCACGACAATCTGTATCACATAAACATTTACAGAAACAAACTTATTCTCAATTATGATCTTCTCTAATCAAGAAATATTATCACTAGAGGCCGCATTTCCATGGTAACCATGACTCTGTATCAAGATATGAGAACTCCTATTTGTTTTTCTATGCAAATGCAATTATTTTGCTTTATTTTTTTTTCTTTTTTTGTGTGGTTGATTAGCAGAAGGCACTGTAGAGAAGTGGGGAATGTGGGCTTCAAAATCTCTGGGGGCGCCTAGGTGACTCAGCTGGTTAAGGGCCTGGCTCAGGTGATGATCTCAGGGTCGTGGGATCGAGCCCCATGTTGGGCTCCACACTCGGCTTGGAGTCTCTCTGGAATTCTCTTTCTCCCTCTCCTTTTGCCCCTCCCCCTGCTCATGTGCGTGGTCTCCCTCTCTCTAAAATAAATAAACAAAATCTTAAAACATATATCAGACTCTCTGGATTTGAATTCTGATTCTTTTATACATCAATGTCTATATGCCTCAATTTATTTATAAAATGGGGATAAATACAGAACCTTTAGAAATGTTTGAGGTTTACATAAGTTATATAAAATGTTAAAGTAACCGACAAAGCAAATGCTCAATAAATGCTGCTATCATCACTGATTTACCTCAAGTTGGGAATGCAAATATTTCCCCTCCTCCCGGCTTACAATTCGAAGATTAAGCCCCTCATTCAAGCGCAACAGTACTGTCGTTTTCTGGTTGATTTTAGCCCTAGTCTTAATTAGCAATCTAGATCAATTTTTAAGAAGGAAGAGAGGTTTCTTGAGGAAAGAAAAAGGAAATAAACACCTCTGGGGAAAACATGTTGGGTGGGGAGAAGATAGGATTTCTCTACGTTTAAAAGAAGAGCAGAGATGAGCTCAACAGATGGTGGGGGGTTATCAGAGTCAGCCAATATGGTGAGAAGAGAGAATTCCCATTGTCTACAAATAACCAGGGACTGGACATGGCAAGAGCCTGCCAAGATGGGAGCGTTGGATGTCCGAGAAACACATGGGAGCCACGTCATCACCCACGGAGTATCCAGTTCAGACTCCAGTAGGAACCCTCTTATCCCCTGGAGAGGACATTATTACTTTATCATCTACTGCCTTACTGGTACACTGAACGATCCATCACCCAAGAGTTGACTCAATTTCCTTTCTTTTCTTTTCTTTCCTTCCTTCCTTCCTTCTTCCTTCCTTCCTTCCTTCCTTCCTTCCTTCCTTCCTTCCTTCCTTCCTTCCTTCCTTCCTTCCTTCCTTCCTTCCTTCCTTTCTTTCTTTCTTTCTTTCTTTCTTTCTTTCTTTTAGAGAGGGGTGGAGGAGAGGCAGAGTGAGAGGGAGAGAGAGAATCTCAAGCATGCTCCATGCCCCGTGCAGAGCCCAACATGGGGCTGGATCTCACGACCCTGAGATCACGACCTGAGCTGAAATCAAGAGTCTGATGCTTAGCCGACTGAGCCACCCACATGCCTCGAGTTGACTCAGTTTCTAATAACTTTGTGTGGCCCACTTCCTAGCCCCCTCCATGAGCCAGGATTTGTAAGCCCAAGAAAGGGAGATTCAGGACAATTAATGTGGGGGATCTGGTGACGTTGTCTACTCATGTACTCTTGAAAGCAGAAGTCAACCAGCTGCACAGCCCCTAAGCTCAGTGTTTCGTGTCCTCCCTCCCTGTTACTTCTGAGATGTTAACCTAGGATAATTAAAAAAAAAAAAATCTTGGCAGTCATTCGTGACTTTTTTTCACTCATATAACAGGATTGTAAAGATTCTTTTTCTTCTGGTTTCTTACCCATATCCTTCATTTATACGTTGGCTGCATACGCCATGCATTCACCAAATGTGACAACCTATTACAGTAATGAAAGTACACAAATCCAATAAACAAAAAGGATGAACATGTGGAAAATACACAAAGGAAATTTATATTTAGAGCGGAGACAATATTTTATCTCATATTAACGTCTTTTATTCCAACGGGATGTAAGAAAGAGACGCAAAAAGCTATTGACACATTGCTAAGTGCAGAATCCGAGAACTCTGCCAGTTGAAGAGCTACATGGAGCACTCGGCACTATTCCTTTGAGAGCACCTAAGCCTAATTTCTTAAACTTGAAGGACTCAGTAACCTGAAAAAAAATCAAAGCTCAGCTCTAAGTCTCCAGAGACGCTCTAAAAAAGTAGTCAGATGATCTTCATATTTTTCTGCAAGCATTTTTTTTCTCTTTAAGAAAAAAACACAATTCACAGCTGCAAAGGACAAGTAAGAAAGGTAACTAGAGTAGTTAGTGCTAGTCAATGCTTGATACTTATTAATTTTTTTTCTATTTCAGCTAGTTAACATAATTTTTGCACAAACTCCAGCAAATCAGAGAAGGAGAAAATAGGGGGAAATAAATCAGGACTTGAGAAGATTATAAACCCGCTTTGGTCTCGTAGCTTCGGATCCTCGACACCATCCCATCTGAGGGTGTTTATCAGGACCTGCTGCTGGTTGAGTGACTTATGTTCTAGATATTCCTGAATGCATGTAATGATATTAGCAGCAAGGTGGCTTTGTGCACTGAAGTAAGACTCCATTTCCCCTTCTCACGACTTCTCCAGGCTGAGGGGTACACTGCAGGTCGTGGTAAGTGTGGTGGAAATGAGTAAGGCCATGAGCCCGGCTCCACCTGATTTAATCCTCATAACAACACCTTGAGGAAGGCACCCGTGGAACCATTTTGTAGATCTGGAGACTGAGGCTGAGAGAGGTCACTGACCCAAGGCCACAGAACTAGGAAGAGGTCAGAAGCAAAGAAAATATAATCTTCAATAGAAAAATGATGTATTATTTTTTAAAGATTTTATTCATTTATTTGAAAGAGAGTGTGAGCAAGAGAGCACAAGCAAGGGGAGCAGCAGACTCCCCGCTGAGCAGAAAGCCTGACACAGGGATCCTTCCCAGGACCCTGAGATCATGACCTGAGCTGGAGACAGCCATTTATCTGACTGAGACACCCAGGCGCCCCAAAAAATGATGAATTTAGATGTTCCGTAAGACTCAGAAGCTTTATCAAGTAAATCAAATGCTTTATTATGGAAACACCCTTTCCTAACAAATTCTTCATAAAATAATTTTTTAAAAGATTTTATTGATTTATTTGACAGAGAGAGAGACAGAGAGAGCACAAGCAGGGGGAGAGGCAGAGGGAGAAGCAGACTCCCTGCTGAGTAGAGAGCCAGACAAGGGACTTGATCCCAGGACCCTGAGATCATGACCTGAGCTGAAGGCAGACACTTCACCGACCAAGCCACCCAGGTGCCTCCTTCATAAAATAACTTCAATAAGAATCCCTACGTTAACTTAGATTTGGAATTAGTAGCATAAAAGGCTTCTCATGAGTAACTTATTCAGTTCCTTTAACTGAAAAGTGAAAGACAAGAAGTTTTTATGTCTTTGAAACTTGGCTTCCAGGAAGCTCAGAATTAACTTTAGCTTTTATTTTTTTTTAATGTTTTTTTTTTTAAGATTTATTTATTTATTTTGAGCAGAGGGGAGGGGCAAAAGGAGAGACAGTCAGAAGCAGATCCCATGCTGAGTGCAGAGCCCCACAAGGGACTTGATCCCATGACCCTGAGATCATGACCTGAGCTGAAACCAAGAGTTGGCTGCTTAACCAACCTCGCCACCCAGGTGCCTCAGCTTAAGCTTTTAAAGCGTGTTCTCTGTCTTGCTCCAGTCTTTTTTCCCCCTCCCCCATATCTTATTTTATGTAAGGCTAATTTAAAGCTTCAGTCCTCACCTCTCCTAAAATATGTTAAAGTATGACTGCTGAACAAGTCCACGGCCATTTCTTAAGGAGAAAAGGGTACACCACTTAGGGGCAAGCTGCAGCTTACCTTCCCTGGTGTGCAGTGTGTAAAGACGGCTGCTGTTCTTTTTGGAGAACTTGAGATGGTCTTTGCAGAGGCATGGCCTTGTCTGTCCCCACGAGCCACTTCAGGCATGTCTTTGGTTCATTAAGAGGGGGCATATCTTTCTTACGCTTAACCTTAGTTGACTCTCCTTTTCGTTCTTAAATGGGAAACGGTGCTTCCAATTGGTGCTTTCATTATTTCCAATTAATTACCTGAACTGAAAAATGATCACATCCTGCTTTCTTCTTATCTCCAGGATTCTATTCTCATGAGAGATAGGCTCTCCTGCCCATTCCATGCACATCTTAGCTAGCCAGCTTGTATTATAACACAGTGTTGCTTGCTCATCTGTTAACGCCTTTCGAACATGGCAGGCGAAATACATGGAAACCAGGGACAGCTCGGTACAATACAAAAAGAAGAGTCAATGTTCTGTTTTTTGTTTTTTTTTTAAATAGTTTCTAGGCTAAAAAGCATTTAGCATAGCAATGATTCGATGAATGAATATTAATAAAACTCAATCACATATTGAATATTGAAATAGTAACAATATATTTTATCCATGTGACTGCTTAATGCAACAGGGCACCTTTCGGCTCACCTCTAAGCTCTAGACACCACAAGCTTACTCATTTTAGAGACTCTTATCACTGCAGGGATTGCCTGAACTATGTACTTACGCCTGGGATTTCAAGAAAGGACTTCCACTGTTATTCTAAGAAAAGGATCCAAAATAGAGTACATATATCTAAAATAATAAAACACTGCTTGTCAATTTCCAAATACTTCACAGAAAAAGAGACAGTAAGACTACAGTATTCTATTGTTCAACTTTGTAAAAAGTTATTAGTACTAGCCAACACAATTATCAACCATAACTCTATATTACTTTGATCACTTTTTTAAAAGATTTTATTTATCTGAGAGAGATAGTGAGAGAGAGAGAGAGAGAGAGTGAGGGCACGAGTAAGGGCAGAGGGAGAGGGAGAAACAGACTCCCCACTGAGCAGGGAGCCCAATGAGAGACTCGATCCCAGGACCCTGGGATCACGACCTGAGCCGAAGGCAGATGCTTAACTGACTGAGCCACCCAGGCGTCCCCATTTTGATTATTTAATTGGTGAAAAACACACAATCCTTATCTCTGGGCACATCAGTGATCACTCATCTTTCTTCCCTTCTCACCTACCCACACTTAGCTACCTTCATTAGTTCATATTTACAAGGTCCAGGCTGACAATCACTTTTCACTGAGAACGTTTCCGAAGGAAAGCCTGAAATATGGATCCTCATAAGGAATTATCAAAAGATGCCCAGACGCCAACCTAGGCACTATCTGTAGCCAATCCAACTTGTTTCTACCTTAGGATTTAGCAAAGGGCATCTTGTTCTACACATTCGAGCTTTTCCTTGAAAAGGATAGAAAATCATTAAGTAAATCACACCATTTTCCCCCATTTGCTACCTATCACATCAAAGGCTTCAATACAGGTGAGAATAGCCTAGAAGAAAGAAAAAAAGAGGGAAATCCAGTAAGTAAAAAGTCACAAAGAGCAACAAACAGAATGAGCCAGGAATGAAACAGATCCTTCAGTTCTGGGTGGGCAGGTGAGTGAATAGAAAAAGCTCCTTTCCTGTGTGGGGGCAGTGCTCCCAAAGCGCATCCCAGCGCCCAAAGCTTATCATCCCACAAGCACTATCCAATCACTCTAGGCTCTCGAGGTAGCCTAGAACCATTAGTTAACTAAGCATTTATTGAGCACTCTTCTGTGCCAGCCATGGTTGTGTTCTCATGGAGAAGGTATTCAACAGCAGCCAGCTCACTCTTGCAATCTCCATTCCAATTACTGAGTACTGTACACGAATCAAGGATAAAATGAATAACTAATTATATAATGAATAGGACTCAAATATTGTTTCATCTAACCCTGTTAATTTACAGAATTAATTATGGCAAATCAATGGCTCTGATTTTGAATACGGCTAACTACTGGTGAAACTCAAGGCAAAAGCCAAGGTCTTCAAGGTCCCACGGAGATTTCTCAATTGTCAAAATATTCATAAGCCAATAAGAAGGGTGTGATTGTTAAAAAAAATTATGCAGACTGGCACATGCAAACCTTTTTTCCTTCTATGAAGAACATTAGGCAGCTTAGAGTTTAAAGACAAAATGAAAATCAGACTAAGCCACCCAACAGAAGCTCCCCATAGTTCACGACTTAATGAATTTCTCTTAAATGTTGAATTTTCTTGCATATTGCCCCCAGGTATTGTTTGTGCTTAACTATGAATTTGTTTCAATAGCCTTATGAAATTCATCTTTGCCCTGCTCTAGTAGCTATGCGAATGATCAGAAGCTGAAGATCTGTTATTTCACTCTCTTTATTTTGTGACCTTGGACTATTTATTTAATATTGTCTAGCTAAATTGTTTCCTTGTCTCTAAAGTATCTAGAGAGGCCAGATTGAGCAATTGGCAAGTGATAAACTAAGTGATTAATTTAGACCCATAATTACTATTGAATTGATGAACAGGAGTCACATGCATTCTACACTGAGATTCTTGGAAGAGAGAAATAATGTGTTAAAGCAATTCACATGAATTCATACATTGTTTATACCAGTTGTGCCAAAATGGCCATCTGTCTAGGCTGGGATTTTTTTTTGTCTAATTATAATTTGGCACATTGGTTGGTTTTTCTTGACCACCGCTCAAGTACCGGTCAACAAGTGTCTTTCATGGCACATTATCCACAAGTGAGTTTTGACCATTGACATTTTAGGAGGTGAAAAAAAAAAATCTGTCCCTAAATCCTGATTTAACCTTGCATTTTCTTTTTGATCTGGGGCAATGTTTACATCATTGTGAAGTTTCTCTTCTTACTTTGAATACATATTTTTACATTAAAAATGGTGCTTTATTGGCTTATGTTTACAGAGTTTAGTTTCGTTCCATGTTCATATTGTTGGTGACTGCAGATGATCTTACCCTTTTACTAAAATAAAGTCACCATTGCATTTTCTTTCCAATCTATTTCAACCCAATTCCACCTAATTTATGCTTTCATGACTTCTATTAGTTGCTCCTAATAGAGGTTTTATATGCTCTGAACAGTATCCAAATACAGGACAGGCTGCTATAGTCTACACACCAGCACAAATTCCCTGTGTTCTTACCATTCCTGAACACTGCTTTATAGTCTCACCTGGAAACCACACAGCTGTAACTCATTGTGACCAGTGCAGAGCGGGATGACTAAGGATCATCAGTACTGCCCAAAATGGAAGGATCCTTATTTTAACCAACCCTCTGGAGACTTCCAACCACGTTAAGGGACAATTCTCCAGGATTTGGGATGAGGACACAGAAAACAGATCAGATCAGATTATGTCTCTTTCCTGCTCTAACCCTGGAAGGGCCCTCCTTAACTACATAATCAAGTCCTCACATCTGTAGACTGCTACTGAAGGTCCCCCATGGAATGGTCCCAGTTATAGTTTCTCATATACTTGACCCTCCAATCATACCCAATTATACCATTTTAAGATATATCGAAACCCACAATACAACCATAGAGTTGCTTACACTTACCCTTCCCTTGACAAATTTTCCCTTCCTTTTCTCTCAAAATGTTATTCATACGACATCATCTCATTCCTTACCACTGCCTCTATAAAGCTTTTCTAGTACCTAGGTCAGGTGTATTGCTTTCACAGAGCTTTTTAAAACCCCCCATTAAAAGAATGTATTACATTCTGCCTTCCTGTCACCTCGTGTACTCCCTTCTCTAGTCTGACTGTTATGTGACCAACCACAGAAATCTTCACATGCTCTGAAACACCACACATTGGTAAGCAACATATTGCTATTAAATTAGGAATTGGGGATGCTACTCCCTTAAAAGAGGGGTTCCAGAGCACTTCGCAATTCCTCATTAGCAACAAAAAAAGTTCTGTCTGTTGTTGGTGGAAAAATTCTACAGCTGAAGGGTCATCAATTGGCCAAGTTAAGTTTACAGATAAATTTTGTTTGGCTTGCGGTGTGTCCAAAAAACCGAGCCAACATTTTTCAGCCAGGAGATTTCTTGTTAAAAAATCTGAATTTTGCTTCTTCTGAAAAAAATCTGAAACCTCTGGGACTGACTTCCCAAATAACAACCATCTGGGGAGCGGGGTGGGGGGAGGGATGGTTAGGTGGGGCGTGCAGCCTCCTTTCTGCTGTACATAACACCAGTCTCCTTTGTCTCCATGATGAAGGGGCCAATTGCCATTTATTATCATGTGCACTCCTTTATTTTTTGTGATTGTTGTTTGTTTGGGTTTTTTGTTTAAGATTTTATTTATTTATTTGAGAGAGAGAAAGAAAGCAGGAAAGAAAGGGAGAGAGAATCTCAAGCAGACTCCATGCTGAGTAGAGAGCCTGGCTTGGGGCTCGATCTCACCACCATGAGCTCATGACCCCCGGGGAAACCAAGAGTCGGACACTTAGCCGACTGAGCCACCCAGGCACACCCCTTTTACTTTTTAATGGCGCATAAATAGGTCTCTGTAACCAGAGATCTGTTAAAAGTATTTTAAAATCTTTTTAAAAATGCTTGACTGGGAATGCCATTTGTTTTTTTCTTAATTCATTATTTTAAGTTATCCAACCTAATTTATAGGTGCCTTTGAGTTTGCAGTGATTTATATTCTCCTCTTCCTCAGAATGGTCAGCTAAACTATTTGAGGAGCAAGAATTTGTTCAAATAAAGAGTAAGCCTACCGTCATTATCAGGTTGGTAATGCCACGATACCGATCGATTGTTTTCTCTTAAGGTAGAGTACAAACAAAAAGTCAACAAAGTAGATGTAGAAGGATTCAAGGGAGTTATTCTTCTAAGTATGTGAGTGGCTGCCTCTAGACCTGCACTCAGACCACCGGGCATGAAGCCAACCCTTTCTATACCCCGGACTGGCAACAACTGGAACCCCATAATCTCTGTCTGAATCTAAAGGTCTGCTGCCAGCCAGAATCCGTTACTGATCACAGCTAAGCAAACATGGTCCAGATCTAATGATAAACTAAATGCAAAGATTACATGAGCTTAAAAACCTGGCTTGTTTACTTGGGTGTAGTCTATAAAAGAAGGAGTTTGACAAAAGCGGGCAACATTTGAAAATTATTAAGGCTCCAAGCATCGCCCTTATAATGGAACTAATTTAACTATTGTTTTCAAAAGGAAACACTTACTCTGTGCGTCACGAAGGACTCACCACGTTCTGAATGACTGTTACCAGCCAGAGAGGCACGCACGGATCAGTGCGCACAGCTCCTCCACACGATCATCAGAGACCCCGCGTCAGGCGACCAGCCCCAGTGCAACCGTTAAAGAGAGCACGTTTTTGGCTGCAAGCAGAACTTCACACTCAATTTTACTTTCCATCTAAAATGTTTTATTCACGAAGTAATTAGAAAACACCTTATAGTGATGGAAAATATCAACTCAGTAGGGGAGTACAGATAGATCGGATTAACCCAGCTGCCCCACATAGGCAACAATTTGAATGGATGATAATGTGAGAACGGAAAGAGAAAGCAAAACTTGATTCCCAGCTTTATGCTCCTAAAACCATCTGTATTTACGGTGGTGGGTGTACACGTGTATGTGTGCACACGTTTACGAAAGCATCACAACTCTATGTAATTCAAAGACTGGTTTCCAAGTTTCCAGCAGACAGAATATTTGACTGATAGAATTTTTTTCCCCTTGCATCTTAAAAACGACCTATATATCTTTTAAAGTCATATAAGTGGGGCACCTGGGTGGCACAGTTGGTTAAGTATCTGACTCTTGATTTTGGCTCAGGTCATGATCTCAGAGTCGAGAGATCAAGCCCAGAGCTGGACTCCACACTCAACACGGAGGGGTCTGCTTCTCCCTCTCCCTCTGCTCTTCCCACCACTCGTGCTCCCTTGCTCTCTCTCTAATAAATGAATAAATAAATACATGGTAAAAATATACACTAAAGCTATGTTGAGAGAAAACACATTTATTAATTTGCCACTGAAAATAAGACTACAGAAAACTATGACAAATGGACTTAATAATCATAAAAATTTTAAAATATTAATAAGAGGCATCCATCTATCTGGGCCACGAACTCTTCATCAGGCGTTAGAATTTCATAAATAGATGAAAAGTCAATCAGGAGGGCTCCCTTACACGTGTCACGTGGAACTCCTATTCACCTCCACCAATAAAGAACATAAAGCATGTACTCTGTGCTGGCGCTTTGCACAGCCACCTGCGTACCCTCTCTCCACTTTGCATAGGAGGAGGAAAACAGAGTTTACACAACCTACCCAAGCTTTCACTCAGGACATTTTTTTTCTCTTGCACTCCATTCCCTAATCAAACTGAACTATTTTGAGTTTTCCAAGCCCCCCAGGTTCTTTTGGCATCTACAATTTTGCACAGATTTTTATTTGCTTCTGCATCCTACTCTTTTTTCTCCAACTGGCCTGTTTCTTCAAAACTCAATCGAAAATCCACTCAGGAAGTCACCCCTGACTTCCTTCCCATCTCGTTGTTAAGTGCCCCCAACCCTTGCTTCCTTTCCTCTATAATAACACTTATATTTTCATTTTCAGTTGACTTACTGGCGAATCTCTTGAGGCTGAGATTTTGTCTTTCATTTCCATGCTTCTGGCACATGGCACTATGATAAGTTTTCATTAGATGCTGGCTGGCTGAATGAGTGAATGAGCTAGTGAATAAAAAAAATAAAAATAAAAATAGGGGGACCTGGGTGGCCCAGGTTAAGCATCTGCCTTCAGCTCGGGTCATGATCTCAGGGTTCTGGGATCGAGCTCTGCTTTGGGCTCCATGCTCAGTGGGGAGTCTGCTTCTCCCTCTTCCTCTCCTCTTAACCCTCCTGCTGCTCCTGCTTGCTCTCTCTCTTTCTCTCAAATAAGTAAATAAAATCTTACAAAAAAAAATAAATAAAAAGGGAAACTGATAGAGAACCTTCTCCCAATAAAATTACCCAGGAGTGAACTTAACTCTGATTAGTTAATCCTCGAGAGGGTGCCAACACCAGGTTTAGCTGAGTAGATAGTAAATAATACAGAAAGAAAATACTGCAGAAGAACCAAAGAACGCTAAATAGCTCAAAAGAGAGGATGGATTGTTTCTATATAAATTATCAAAAGCAGAAAAATATTAAAGTTTACAAATCAGTGCTTACTGTTAATTATAGATTTTTTATGGATTGCTTAGATAAAAGTTAAAAATCAAAAGAAACAGGAGTTTAAGGAGAAAAATTTCTACTTAGAGATCTTCACAGAATAGCTTTCCACAATTTTTTTTAAATATTAGAATAGGGGGTGCCTGGGTGGCTCAGTCGTTAAGCTTCGGCTCAGGGCCTAATCCCAGGGTCCTGGGATCAAGCCCCATATCGGGCTCCTCCACTGGGAGGCTGCTTCTCCCTCTCCCACTCCCCCTGCTTGTGTTCCCTCTCTCGCTGGCTGTCTCTCTCTCTCTGTCAAATAAATAAATAAATAAAATCCTTTAATAAATAAATAAATAATTGATAAATAAATAAATAAATATTAGACTAGGACTTTGTTTTCCTAGCAATACTCAAGTAGGATTTTTAAGACAATGTTGGTTCTTTCTTGCGCACAATGTCTAGTAACGTGCTTTGTGCTGAGGAGCTCCTGATTACCAGAATAAAAAAGGTATTTTTTAAAACAAACTTATACATTTCACCCTTCATGCTCAATAATAGATTATATATACATATATAATACCATGTTTAGAGAAAGATTTCATTTATTTATTTATTTATTTATTTTAGAGAGAGAGAGCACGAGAGAGTGCAAGCAAGGAGAGGGATAGCGAGAGAGAGAGAATCTCAAGCAGACTCTGAACTGAGCCTGGAGCTGGAAGCAGGGCTCGATCTCACAACCCTGAGATCATGACCTGAGCTGAAATCAAGAGTCAGATGCTCAACTGACTGAGCCGCCCAGGCGCCCCATGTATATAATACTGTTTATGTACAGTATGTTATATATATTACTGAAGCAGAGCTGACACACAATGTTACATCAGTTTCAGGCGTACGACACAGTGACTGGACGAGTTTATACATTACGTTGCACTCCCCACACCTGTAGCTCCCATCTGTCACCACGCAAAACTATTACAGGGCCATTGACTACATTCCCTGGGCTGGGCCTTTCATTCTCCGTTATTAATTCATTCCATAAGGGAAGTTTGTACCTCCCACTCCTCTTCACCTCCACCCCCTCCCCTCTGGCAGCCCTCAGTTTGTTCTCTGTATTCAAGGGTCTGTGTCTGCTTTGTTTGTTCATTTGTTTTGTCTTATAGATTCCATCAATGAATGAAATCATATGGTACTGTAAAAGCTCACTGAAGAATGAGTGACTATCAGCCCTCCAGTTTTCATAGGGAGTCCTGCTGCTTTGTGATATGCGTGACAACCGCAACCGGCGACCAAGTCATTCCCGTGACCGTGGTGAATACTTCTGCCGTATATACCAATAAAATGTGAATTTCCTTTCCTTTGTGACAACTTGGATCATCTAAGATGCGGGTAAATACCAAAAAAAGAAATAGCATTTGACTTTAGCAATGTTGTGTTGCCAATAAAACGAAACTCCCATTATAGTTTCAATCTTGATGGTAAGCAGGTTCTCAATCACTGTTCAATGGGAAAGAAATTACACGTTAGATGAACAACAAACTCTATGGGGATCTAGGTGGGGAGAACAGTGACCTAAGTTTTCTGTTGGCCTGGCAGAAAAGCTGCTGCCTTCTCACTGGCTCTGACTGCTGCTCATGGCTGAGGGTCCTAGAGGTTTGTCTGATCATAGTACCTAGAGACGACAAAGAAAAGTTACCCGTGTATTCCCTTAAAAAGATCTAATAGCAGGGCGCCTGAGTGGCTCAGTTGGTTAAGCGTCTGCCTTCAGCTCAGGTCATGATCTCGGGGTCCCACATGGAGCCCCATGTTGGGCTCCCTGCTCAGCAAGGGAGTCTCCTTCTCCCTGCTGTCTTGCTCCCTCTCTCACTCCCTCTCGTGTGCTCACACTAATAAATAAAAATCTTAAAAAAAGATCTAATAGCTTTATGGAAGCGGAATTTACATACAGTAAGATTCGCACATTGTGATTCATGATTCATCGATTTTTAGTGAATGTAGAGACCTGTGCCACCATCACAATCGCCAATTTTAGAGCATTTCCATCACCTCCAGGAAAGAGCTCTTGCCCATTTGGAATTAATCCCTTTCCAGTCCCCAGGAAATCATTAATCTTCTTTCTGTTTCTATGGATTTCTCTTTTCTGAGAAAACATTTTACATAAATGAAATTGTATAATCTGTTCTCTCTCCCACCTGGCTACCTGCACTTAGCATAATGGTTTGAAGGGTCACTCATTTGGACACATGCATCAGTGAATCATTATTTTTTATTGCCAAATGGTATTTAAATCTGTGGGTATATCACACTTGGTTTATCCATCCAGCAGTTGAGGGACATTTGGATTATTTCCAGTTTTTGGCTACTGTTAACAATGCTGCCATGAACATACTTGTACAAGTGTGGACTTCTGTTGTCATTTCTCTTAGATACCCATAAGTCGAGTTTCTGGGTAATATGGTAAACTTATATTTAAATTTTTTAAAACACTGCCAAACTTTTTCCCAAAGTGGTTGGACCACTTTGTAATCCCACCAGCAATGTATTAGAGTTCTCTTTTTGCCATATCTTCTCGACTTGGTTATTATCTTTTTTTTTAATATTACCATTCTAATCTATACATTCTTAAGACCTCCTCTTAAGTAGTTTCCTGTACTCTAAATTCTGCAGTAGACAGTATACCCTACCTCTCCAAGAGGTAAACAAACACTGCTCCATCCTACCCCTAAATTAAACTGATTTGGGGAATGAAGTATGGTAAGAACAGGAAGCTTCAAAGCAATAAAATAAAAGGGCCTTATTCCAAATACATCCTCTTACAGATAATCCAAAATATGAAATGCCTTTGGTTTCTTTAAAGGAAGCAGCGCACAGACACCACATGGGGTTATGATCCTTTGCACTTGACGTGTATCATTTCTCACCTGGCACATAAGGTGCAGGTCTATGGATGAGAAAGCAAACTTCTGTGCATTGTAGAAAAAGAGAAGACAATGCAGAAAATAAAAAGCCCCCATAATCCCACCATTTTCATTCTGATAAATTTCACTCTTACTTTTATCGACACGTACGTGCATTTTACACGCACTTTCATCACACCTAAGATGATGCTTACATGCTGTTGAGAATCTGGAGTTTTAATATAACTGGGGCGTTTCCCATAGTTAGAAATTTTTGTGAAACCTGGTTTTCAGATGGTATAGCAGCTTGTCACGAGAGGACACCATAATTTAACCATTTCTTTTTGTTCAACGTGTTCTAAGTATTCACCGATGCATGCGAGGCTCTGAGGACCGTCTTTGCACCCACGACTTCGAATCCCACATGAGGAGACGCTGGGAAGTCAGAGCTCCTCAGAAAAGGACAAGGCCTGGGGATCTTGAGAACGCTCAGCTGGAAAAGACAAGACTTGAAAGACTCTGCCAGATAGAAAAATTTGAAGTGGTGACACAAAAAAGGAATTAGATCCTAAGAAGCTTCAGAGATAATAAGTAAAAACAGCAGCATTTCTTATAGGAAGGCGGGTTTCTCCTCATTACGGAGAGCAAGAAACAGAAGTGTTTACAGAAGGCGCAGCTTAACTGAACAGCTTCCATCCTCCTCAGGGTCGGTCAGTGGCATTTGGCAGAGAATAGAGCCTCTTCTCACACCATAAATCCGGAAAGAACACTTCCACCCAAATCCCTCCATGAGAGGAACTGGTCCAGGACAAGATGTGCGTCCGTCACTCCCGGCAGCCTTTGGGGGCTCTCCTCCATCTTCGTGCTTGTAACCGTCTCATGACAGAGTGGAGCCCCAAACATATTAGGAGTTTAAAGAAACTTTGATTCTCTAACCTATGAATCAAAGGCCAGGAGTGAATCAAAGGGAGGCACTTTTCTGTCATTTTATGTCAGTTTAGGGAAAAATGAAGGGAGTGTTTGATGGACAACCATGAAACTCTTACAAAGTTGCTGAATCACTCATCAGCCCACGGAGGTCCACCGTCTGTGGAATGATGTACAGGATATATTTTTAAGCGAGAAAAAAGCAAGCGTAAGAACAACAGAAATTGCATGGAAATTCTTGCATTGCGTTTCCAAGGGGCACCGAAACAAAACACCTAATAAGTCAAAACATCAGCACCGTCCGTCAGAGTGGCCAGCAGCTGTGGGGACGCACAGGAAGGGTCAACTCCGTAAAGAGAAAGGTGCAGAAGAAAGTACAAGAGCTCTAGCAGATGTCCGTGTGCACATCAATGTGAAAATAAGCAACTCGTGGGGACGTGTTTCCCCTTCTCTTCTGGTTTTTCTCTGGCAACAGCATGAGCTGCGCATGTCAGTGATGGTTCCACAAATGATCCCATAGCATTTCTTCCTTAAGAAGCGGGATTCCATCATAAAACATGAAAAGTGATGTCGACGACAGAGAGCTATGGTGTCGCCTTAGGGACTTTTTACAAGTTTGTTTCCAGAGCTGAAATCACATCAGCTCTACTGCGTTTAAAGCAAACTTTCTGAGGAACCTATAATATGCGGACAGATTTCAATGTGATCTGACAGACCTCTACAGGTATGGAAGTATTTGTAAATACTCACACCTACGACAGACAGTGAAAATGTTTCTGTTGATGGCAGTGTGTTGTATGGGTATTTTTAACAGACAGGAAATTGAATGCTTGTCCTTATCATTTACAGAGCCAGTTGCATGACTCGGTCTCTGTCCCATGCATCAGTTTTACTTCGAAGAGAACATATTTCATTTTCTAGTAATGGATGAAGTGAATCTCAGCCATGTAGGTGAAATGGGATAGTAAAATTACATTGAAAACTAAGGATGTGTGTGTTCTAGACCTCGCCGTTTGGGAAAGTGAAGCCCAAAGCAAATAATTTCCTCAAAAAGATCTGATTGGCTTTCCGATACAAATCAAAGTTCTTAGGTTAAATCTAGGACTTACCAGCATATCATCTTACTTATAAATTAGAGTGTACCGATCTGTCTCAGACATAAACAAAATATTTCTTTTTCGTGGCCATTTTTAATCAATGAGCGAAGGCCATGACCAGCAGGTGATGCTGGTTTAGATTCCCTGGGGCAATCCTGAAAGCTTCAAGTTGTGATGACTGTTTGTGTTCAGACAGCTTCTGTGGTCTTTCAAGTTGGGGAAAGTGGCAGCTCTGCTGCGAATATAAAAGCACTCCCTCAGTAGCCGCTAGGGGATCCAGGGCTATCTGAAAACGCAGAATAGGATGTTTTCTCCCTGAAGGTGAAGAATCCCCAAGGCATGCGACCCAGGCCTCTAGTGTCTTCCTTGTCACTGACTCAAGCCCTGTGAGGTGACCTGAATCTTGAGGACAGGGTTCATCCTCATTTTCAGACTGACATGACATAGCATATAACTCTGAGGGGCATGGCAGGCATGCCTATGAATGGATTTTGTATATTTCCTGCAGGGGCACACATTTCCTACACTTAGGAACAGCCAAATGGCATCATATTTGGCATAACAAATAGCTGGAAAAGAGGCAAATCCAACCAGAATGAGGAAAAATGGAAAGGAATTTTCAGGGCCGATGGCAAGGGAACCAGGCTGATCAGGGTAAGCCACATTTCGAATCTTTTCTTTTCTTTTCTTTTCTTTTCTTTTCTGTTCCCCCAAACATTTTGAATCACTTTTGATTCTGGTGCCTAAGCGATAAACTAAATCAAGAGCCCTAATTTGACTCAGAAAGCTAATAATAAATTCAGTTAAAACACTAGTCTCTCTTTCCAACAAACAGGCTACAAAAGAAGAAACAGGTTTACCAGATCTTAAGAAGTATAAACACACCAAAGGTGAAAATGATTCATTCATGTAGCTTAGCTGTAATCAAATCAAATTAAATAGATACAGAGAGCATTGAAAACAGCAGATCAAACTGACAGAATTCTAGAACAAAATGAAGGTAACATTCCGAGTCAGGTTATTAAAGAGAAAGAGAGAAGGGGAGGTTTGAATTCTTCCTCATTTCAAAGAGAGGTTTAGGTTTCTGAAGGGATGAAAAACTTGGCAAGATCCTTGCACTGATGGTGAGTGATAGAAATAATGTGGCTCCAGTGGTCAGCATTGTGACCTTCTGGTTAATTCCCTTAGTTGTTCCTGAAATTTTCTAATGCCTTTTCAAGACAATGCATCAGAAGAGAGTATGTAATTGCACATATAAGATAAAGTCTGTGATATAAAGACACAGACATAAAGAAGGTATTCTACAAAGTGATACAACACCAAAAGTTTTTCAGGTCTTAAAAACAAATTTTTTTTAAGTAGGTGCCATGACCAGCATGGAGCCCAATGTGGGGCTTGAACTCATGACCCTGAGATCAAGACCTGAGTTGAGATCAAGAGTTGGATACTAGCCAACTAAGCCACCCAAGTACTCTAAAACAATTTTTTTAAGGGTAAAGGGGTCCTGCGACCAAGAACTTTGAGAAGTACTGATCTCTAATTTCAAAACTCCCTGATCTCTGATCTCATCGACCCAAGAGAGAGAAAGTCATTCAACTTTAGGAGAGACTAGTCCGAAGGCAATAGCTGAATGCCCTCGAGAAACAACTAATGAAGCATCAGAGGATTTGAGCACTCAGTAGAATTTCAGTGAGTAACAGAGAAAAGTGGGAGTCATCTTAGCATAATGGTTAAGGGCATGTCTCTGGAGTTGGAGTCGATTCCAATCCCTGATCCATCATGTCACAGATGAGGATATGGGGTCATTTTCCATAGCTTACTTAGGACAGTGAGATACCCTGATTCAACCTGCGATTCCCTGCTTGCTGTGTGGCACTGAGTAAATTAGGTAACTTCTCTGTGCTTCAACCTTCTCATAGGTAACACTGGGATAATAATAGACCCCAACCCATGGAATCATTGAGAGGATTATCTGAGTCACTGCCTGGCAGATAGTAATTACCTAATATGTACAAGTGACAGAGATGAAAATGAAAGTCATAAATGATAGGGTGTGATGCTGGTCCTAGAAATTATGGCCTGAGAAATATAAGCCTTTAGGCCAGAAGTGACTTTAAGTTGGAGAGTTCATGGCTACATGATCAATGCATTTTTTTTTCTTTGATCTAACACTGTACCAAAAATGGGGCAGGGAGAATTCTTCATGCCTCTAAGCCAGGCAGAAGGAGGTGGTCAGTGAACTATGCCTTCAGCATCTTTGTGAGAACAGAGAGTGTATATATATATATATGTTTCTCTTTTATGTTCAAAGCCATTTTAGGTGTTACTGTCCAAGATTGCCCCTGAGAGACTCCTCGTGTTATTTTTTGAGAATCGGATTTCCCTATATTCCAAGTTATTTTCAAGGACCGATCTACTCTAATCAAGTGTGTTAGTGTTTGTTGAGACATAAAGGAGGAAATAGCATCTTCTACACAAAACAACCATTCAGATACTCTGCTCGTTTGCCAACTCACACAGACCATGAAAGGATTTCAACTAGATACCATGAGTTTGAATACAAAGTCCCACCTAAAAGCAATTTCCAAAGTTAAAGAAATAACTGCAAATAGGACTCATAGACGGCAAAGTCAACTGATATCTCTCTGGTAATATCTTACTAGATGACAGTGTGTTTCTTTCCTTCCCTCTCCTTGGATACGTCACCAACAAGGGACAGGAAATGACCCATTCTCACAGCTATGAATGTGCTTTAGGGCATTCCTGGTAGCAAATGTAAGTGTCTCATGTCCTCTTATTTCTTATTTGCAGAACCTTCAAGGCAAAATCTCCTCACTCTTTCAGGGAATCCTCTCCAGCCTGGCTCTAAGCAAAGAGAATGTGGGAAAATTCGACCCCATCAGACTGGAACTTCCTGCCCGGGGCAGCTGGCACATTAATGGTTGGGCACCGGTCAGGGCTCCGTGACTGGCGTTATCATACGCCCACCTCTGTCTAGGGCGCCAGTCAGGGCTCCGTGACTGGCGTTATCATATGCCCACCTCTGTCTAGGGCGCCAGTCAGGGCTCCGTGACTGGCGTTATCATACGCCCACCTCTGTCTAGGGCGCCAGTCAGGGCTCCGTGACTGGCGTTATCATACGCCCACCTCTGTCCTATACATATGTATTTCGCTTGGGACACTGACTTCTTGAACTCCTCCCTTCTCCCCAAACCCAACTGCCCAGCCCTGTGCATTTCAGCAAATGATTTATCAAATCAATCCCCTTTTCTTGTCTTCTCCCTCACCACTTCCTCTGGAGCTCTTCTCACATCTAGCCCGCTTTTCCTTCCCCTCTTCTCCCACTGATTTTAAACATCGAAATGATTTAAAATACAAAAGGGGCAATGCCAGTCCCTTGCTTAGAACATTCAAGGGCTCCCTCTTCCCCAGAAATCCAAAACTCTGTACCATCCCTACATCGAAACCTGCGTCGTCTTCAGTTCCTTCTTCCACCAAGGAGGGACAATAGTAGGACTTAGTCATAGGGTTGTTATTAGCACTACAGTGAGTTTATACATACAAAAGGCTTAGAATAGTGGTCGGTATACATTAAGTAAAAAAGGTTTGTCTGCTATGATGATGGAGAGGATGATGATGGCAATGTTGACCATTTCTTTTTGAGGGATGGCTATGGGCTCTGGAGATAGCTCTCCTTTGCCATACTCCAGCTTTTTCTTTTTCTTTTCTTTTTCTTTTTTTGCCATTGTATTTTGTCCTGAAGCACTTGGAATAACCAGGCTTAGCTTCTGTGACCTAAAGATATCAGTTCCTGGACCATGACCATTCCCCGGGTTATTGCAGAGCTCAGAAAATAAAGGCCAATAGTCCCAGGGACATCCAGCACAGCAGAGGCACGAACCTCAAGTAGAAAAACCAAGCTTCCTGCTCTTTTGCTTCTTGCCAGCAATCTCCAGCTTTCCTTAATCTCCGGAGCCAAGGTAGAAGTCTCAGTTTTGAGACCATTCCACATTGACAAAGCTGCTATAATGAGGGACTCAGAACCAGAAAATACATCTTCTCTTGGGACAGATATAACTGTGTCGAGGACAGAAAGGTCATTGATTCGACTGTAGAAAATCCTGGCCTATCAGACGCAGCGGAGCGGTGATCCTCCTTCCTGATGTCATTCTGTGTCTGTGGTCTCACACTTAGGTTGCCTGGGTGAAGGTTAAGCCTTTTGCCCTTTGAGCTTGTTGCTTTTCCACTCTGTAAGCATCCCCACTACTTTGCTTGATTAAAAGAAAAAGCAGGCAACATATAGAGGAACAGGGGCTTTTATCATTTTCATGGGTTTCAAAATATTTAGACGAAGCCATTGTGAAATCTTCCATCCTGGCATTAAAATGCAGTCAGAACTAATATTTTATAGATAGCGAGGAGAAAGCGGGAGTAGATTTTGAAAAACTCAAAGTGAAAAGATCTTCCAGCAAAGTATTTGAAAACGTTACCTGAATCTATGTATTAACTGGGACAATCTCTACAAAGCATTACTTGGCAAGGGAAAGAAGACCAATGATGTTTTTTCTAGTTGAGTACTCTCCATACCAAGAAACACTATGGGCAGTTACTAACTATATAAGTGGGTTGATTCCACAAGTTGTTGGGTTTTTTTTGTTTTGTTTTTTGTTTTGTTCTTTTCTGTATCAATTATCTGCACTTAGAATTCTCCATGTGCCTTCCCTTCCCAACTAAGATGGCAGACCAGGATTCAAAGACCAACACACACTGCTATAAAGGCAAAACACAATCCTAACATCAACCGGAAGTTCGGCCATTTATCTCTTCTTCCCTTTACCTCACCAGCAGGGGTTGGGGTTCCAACTGGCTCAGAGCCAGTGGGGTAGCTCCCACTTAATATTCCCCAGTGGTATGGAGGGAGACAGGACATGGGCCTGAGGGCCAGGGTGACCTGTGGAGGCTGGAAGCCCCAGGCACAGCTTGCCAACTGAACACTCTCGTCAATGTCCATCCTCTTTTCTCTCACCCGGGTGCTGTTGTGAGGGCCCACGGCTTTCAGAAAAAACAGGGAAGGGCAGCTTTCCTTACTGTTTTAGAAGTACCTCCAACATTCCTTCAATTTTGCCTCTTTGCCCACAAAGTCTGAAATACTATGGAGCCCTTTATAGAAATGTTTGCCCAGCCTGTTCTAGATCAAACTTACGAAGGATGGTTAAAAATTAACTACCTGTGGGGCACCTGGGTGGCTCAGTCGGTTAAGCAGCTGCCTTCAGCTTGGGTCATGATCCCAGAGTCCTGCGATCGAGCCCGCATTGGCGTCTCTGCTCAGCCGGAAGCCTGCTTCTCCCTCTCCCTATCCCTGCTCAAGCTCTTTCCCTCTCTCAAATAAATAAATAAAATCTTTAAAAATAATTAACTACCTCTCTACCCATATGTCCCTGTAAATAAGCAAAAGCTGTTTTAAGTACTGGCACAAAATCAGTATCACACGCAGAAAACCCTTCCACAACTAAGGCATTTCAGCAAGAGTATAACTAAGTGAATATGCATATTTACAGGCCAATTTTAGGGGCGCCTGGGTAGTGCAGTCGTTAAGCGTCTACCTTTGGCTCAGGGCGTGATCCCAGCGTTCCGGGATCGAGCCCCACATCAGGCTCCTCCGCTGGGAGCCTGCTTCTTCCTCTCCCACTCCCCTGCTGTGTTCCCTCTCTCGCTGGCTGTCTCTCTGTCACATAAATAAATAAAATCTTTAAAAAAAATAAATAAAGGCCAATTTTACCATATAGGACGTTTAGGGCAAAATTGGTTTCAGATCACTTAGAATTGCTGGACTTTTCATCAGCAGAACACTAAATCAAAGGCCACACCCACCAGGGTTCTCTTCAGAAATCTACACCACTCATTCTCCCACAGTAATCTGGCCCCTTCAATTGTGTGGAGAGGGGCAGCCCAACGCCGACCGAGAAAATTAGCCATCAGCGGACTCACACAGGGCCCCCTACCTCTCCCTACCAATTTGCAGTAAAGCTACTATGTTTTAGTCACAACCACTCTCTTTGGATCGCTCTCTTCTGAATATAGGATCTCATTCCAGGAACAATTATTTCCCTAGGAACACGTGCAGAAAGAAACTGCTTTAGAGGTGCTCGTTGAAGACAGGGTGGTAGAAGGACGTGCTGTCCCCACACAAAACACCTCTCTCTCCAGCTTGTCGAAGACCACAAACTTTGAAAATAAACTGCTCTGCAGACATCCTTTGATTTGCCTTCTAAACTGGGTATTTTAATATTCCCCTTCATTCAGATAAGTCCCGCAGCCTCTGACGTACCCTTTATAGATGGGGCTCACATGTCACTAACCGAACACTTCAGCGGACCTTCCTAGATCGAAACCTAAATGCAAAGGCACCATTAGTTCTTTGCAGGGTGTGACTTACACGATTATGCGGTCTTCAACTGGCACCCCCACTACCCCGTCAGACAGAATAAAACAGGGCAAAATAACACTATGCACACACTTCTCATATATCTACAGCAAAACACAACACTAGAAACAATGATGGCTGCGTAATTAGCCTCCAGCAGACATCTTCTTCACTTCGCCGACAGTGACCAGTTTGCTTACTCAATCAAAACTCTTTGAAATCCATAGGCTATCTTTATGCAATTGTTAGTCATCCAAGCAGGCTGGAAAGGGGGGGAAGGGTTGAAAAAAATTTTAATTTATTTTTTTATTCTTTTATGACTTTTTTTTTTTTTTGAGAAAGAGAGCACACAAATGGGGAGGGGCAGAGAGAGAAAGCAGACTCCATGCCCAGCACTGACTGCAACACAGGGCTTGATCCCAGGACCCCCGAGATCATGACCTGAGCCAAAATCATGTGTCAGGTCCTTAACCGACTGAGCCACCCACGTGCCCTGAAAACATTTTTTTTTACATGAGAAGAAAGCAATAGATGTGAGAAACACTGAATAAAACCAATAATGAATTAACTTATTTATTGAAGAATTACTATCGAACCAGGTAGAGCCCTAGGAAGTCATAAAACCAGCAATAAACCAAACATTAAGTGCTATGTGCCAGGTCTTACACTAAGTGCTTCACATGAATGGACACACCCAGTCCTTCCGGCAGGCTATGGGGCAGACGCTGTTCACAGAGTAAACGGAGGCACAAGGTAGTTCACAACTTATTTGTCCAGGATGACAAAACTGGCAAGTATATGTGCAATGTGCTGAACTCAGGTCTTCCGACATTAGAACCAAGCATCTTAGCTGCTCACTCTATTGGTTCCCACAAAATTGTATTCACGGATTTTTATTTATAGTAAGTCTATGGAGGGAAGGATAAAAAGATGTTTTTTGATGGAAGTTGATAAAGACATACTTTAAATGTTTACCAAAGGCTAACCCTGGTTTTTTGTTGTTGTTGTTGCTTTGTTTTTGGGTTTTTTGTTTGTTTGTTTTTGGAGAGAGAGAGAGTGTGCACATGAGTGGGGGAGAAGGCAGAGAGAGAGAGGGAGAGAATCTCAAGTAGACGCCACACTGAGCATGGGGCCTGACACGGGGCTCAATCACAACCCGAGATCATGACCTGAGCTGAAACGAAGATAGATAAACCATGCCTCCCAGGATAGCCAGAAAGCACCGTGCCTGGCAATGGAACATGTTCAACAACAGAATAAAGGCCTTTGCCATGAGCTAGTTCCGGATAAGGTGCTCCTCTGGGCTATATGGAAATACGACTAATTTATTATTTTAAATTGCATCCACTTTCTTTTTTAGATTGTGATTTCTGTGGGTGAGAAACTTGTTCTGATTGTGAACCAGACATATCTGGGGCCCTTAAAGAGCTCAGGGTCCCACAGGGGAGAAAGAAGACACAGGTGATTATCAGTGACCCAGTATAATGTATGGGCTCAAACAACATTTCAAAGGTTAAAAAATGGCAACATCCAAATTGTTCAAAAAAATGAAACCAAACAAAATCACTTCTCCCTCTGTAAAAAGGAATCGAAGAGACATTCAAATGGGGATTACTGACTTCAGATGCTCTTTAAAAAAAAAAAAAAGGAATCTGAAAGGTCCAGGCCAAGAGAACCACAGTCCTATTAAAGCCTTGAAGTATCTTGAGAAACGAAACAGAATCCACTGTAATGGCAAATAGTGTTCGGAAAGTAATGTGGGAGGGATGACAGTTGAGAGGGCTGGGAGAAAAAAAGGCAGAGATGAGGTCTTCTTAATCCTGTGTAGATACGATGTCTCTCATTTCAGAGATATAAAATATGGAGTGTCTCTGAAGGGACACAGAATTGGGGCTGGCACCCAGATCTCTGATTTATAATCCAGTGTTCTTTGCACTGTGCCACCCCGATATGACAGCTTTGCTACTAACTGGATAGTGATCATGAAGACAACATGGGGCAAAGTACAAACCTCTTCCAGAAGGCCTTCTCTGACCTCACTTCCTTTCCCCTTGGGCCCCTCTATGTCATCACATCAAAGAACTTGTCAGACAAAAAGTTTGAAAATTACTGAACTAATTGACTTCAAGCTCCCCTCCACCTCGGAAATTCCATGTGTCTAGTGTGTCTTCTTATCTATTGAATAAAACACCTGAATTCTTCTAGCCTGAGACCTAAAAGTAGCCTTAAAAAGAATGTTTTGCCCCAGTGCCTCCACATTTTTAAAATTTTACCCAGGAACAAAAAAGTAAATGATTATAATCTCCTCTATCTCCAACTTTTAACCAGTGTTGACCGGCCAGAGCAAAGCTAACCTAATTCATCTCCTCTGCCTATTTTCCAGCAAGAATAAAAATAAATTGGGAAAAAAAAATCACAGAAAGAAAAATGAACAATGGACACATTCTACAGATGAACATGAGTTTATGGTGAATAACTTTCAGGGTTTCTTTTTTTTTAAAAGATTTTATTTATTTATTTATTTGACAAAGAGAGAGAGCACAAGCAGGGGGAGCAGCAGGCAGAGGAGGAGGGAGAAGCAGACTCCCTGCTGAGCAGGGACCCTGATGCGGGACTCGATCCCAGGACCCTGGGATCATGTCCTGAGCCAAAGGCAGATGCTTAACCAACTGAGCCACCCAGGTGTTCCAACTTGAAAGGTTTCTGAGCCATTTTTTCAGTGCCCAACGTTAGCCTATATTATAACTTAGTGTTGCGTGTAAACAGATGCCCTCGAGGTAGCAATAGTTCGTGGACCAGAGTGGAGAGAAATGATATGGTCACAGAAACCTAAGGTTGTTCCCACTCCAAGTATGTTCTAATGTTTGTGTTGAGCAAACCCCTCGGGCTTATGCAGAAGCATTGCTCACTGTGAAATTCGGACTGTAACAAGGATTCCAAAATCATCTCCCATCTTAAAACTCCGAAAGGGAAAAGTGTCGACTATAGTTCCAATTTATAAAGGCCAAAGAGATAGGAGATGCCAGACATTATGTTACATTACTGGAAAGAGGTAAAAAAGAAAAAAAAAATCTGTGACAAATGATGGAGCTAGTTGAAATGTTTTGTATAACGAAGAGCTGTCAGCATCAAACATTTTAATTCACAAGTCAGATTACCATCTGCAACCTGATTTGGAAGTCAGCTCAAATTGTAACACTGTTCTCGTATTTCCAAATCAGATTAGATCATCCAAACCTCTGCATTCCAGGCAAAATGGCTCAGCTTTTAAAAAAAAACAAAAAAACAAAATAAAATAAAAAAAAACCACCCAAACAGCCACTTTATTTCTAAAATAATGGTGATAAAAAATGATACATGGTTAAAAAGAAAACAGAAACTTCCTTCACAGAGCAGGCTACGACAGTCACGTGGCTCACCTTGATTTGGCTTCTTCCAAATGAGAAGAGGCAGGACAGGAATAGAAGCAGCGATGGGATAAGAGATGTGGACACATCAGTGATGTCCTGCCAACGTCACCTGTGGCGTGGCGCCAGAACATTTTAAGGCAATCATGTGCTTCTCCTTGATTACTTACGGACAATAACGTGCAAACCGCAAGGAAAACAGCGTACAGAGCAAGAACAGCGGTGGTTAGTTTTAGACCGTTAGCTACCCTTCTCTTCATTTTCTTAAAATATGCATGAATGGTTGGACTTTCCAAACTAATTAAATTTTCACCTTCACAATAACATTATTTCATTTTGGAACTAATCATGTATTTTGACAGGAAAGAAGATCCAATTCAATAAACACATGGTGCATGGTTAATCTGTCCCAAGCATTCCTCAAAAGGTTGGGGATGGAATCGTGAAGAAGTCACGCCGAAGTCATGGGGAATTGCCTAGTTTACACCAACAATTCTTAATTATAACAAAATAGAATCAGATTATGGATAATAGGACATAATACCTGGAAACGACTTAAAAGAGAATTTGTTTCCTTTTTTCCTTCCTACCCACTTCCCTCCCTCCCTTCTCGTGCTCTTCCTTCTCCCTATTTCCTGATCTTTCTCTCCCTCTCTCTCTATCATAAACTAAGACTTTCCCCAATCATCTATATATTCTTAAGATGTCAGAAAAGACCTGGATCATAGTAAGTGACCAATAAACAAGAAATGCTATTGTGAGACCAAATTTAATGCTAAATACGTCCAATATGGTAGCCACTAATCACATGGAGCTACTGAGCACCTGAAATGTGGCTGGCCCATCCAAAGTGACATGTATACAAGTATAAAATGCCCCCAAATTTCCAAGATGATGGAAAAATTTACATATTGAAATGACGATATTTTGGATATATTGGGAGTAGACAGTAATTATTAAATGTAACTTACTTTCTTTTTACTTGTTTAACTTGGCTGCTAGAAAATTTTAAATTATCTACATGGCCATGTTTTATCTGTACTGGCCAGCACTCCTCTACAGAGATAAAGTAGCTAGCAGGTGCCCGTATTGCTAATTGTGACCAAGTTAATAACAGAATCAAGGTGTCCTAACTTCCAGCCTTCATAGTTTTTATTTTTTCGAAATTCAAATAAGAGGAACTCTCAGCAATGGAAATACTATTGTCATTTATAATATAAAGGCAACCATAATAGTCAATGTTGTAAAATAGATTCCATTTGTCATCACGAACATATTAAGATAGTACATGCTTTCACATGCTTGGAGTTCAAAGGACCCATCAAAAGCCATTGGAAACAGAGAGGTTTTGAAATGGAGGACATAATAAGTAAATCATTAAAAAAAAAAAAAGATAGGGAGCCTGTCATTGAGCAGTAATCTAATCTGAAATAGGAAAGAGCATCTGTAATCTGAGTTCATCCAATATTATAAAGATCAGTTGAAGAATAACAATATGCACTGGGGACACCTGGGTGGCTCAGTCGGTTAAGTGTCTGACTGTTGATTTCAGCTAAGGTCATGATCTCATAGTCGGGGGATTGAGCCCCCAGTCAGGCTCCATGCTAAGCGTGGAGTCTGCTTGTCCCTCTTCCTCTGCTCCTCGCCCTGCTCTCTCTCTAAAACAAATGAATAGATAGATAGATAGATGGATACATAGATAGATAGATAGATAGATAGATAGATAGATAAAATCTTAAAAAAGAAAAGACTAACAGTATGCACTTAAATAAACTGCCATCTTGCCTCTAGAGACATTGGTTTCACTACACCATAGGCTCCCATAAAGCATGTTAGCAGGAGTACACACACACACACACACACACATACGTACACATACATGTTCTGAGAGCAAAATCACAAGGGGGAAGAAAGCTTGCCGGAAATAAAGCAGGATTTTGTAGTCATAGCAACCTCAACTTTTTAAAAGCAACATTAAGGCAAGAAGAGCTCATCAAGAGCTACGTCAAGTTGTTATAGCAACCAAAATATGGCTTTATAAAAACAAGTGTGCATTAAAATAGCCAGAGGGTTATAATAGTAAGAGACTATTATAAAAATATAGCTGCAGAGACCAAAGGTTTCATTTTTACCCTGTTTGAATCAGGACTTGTGTTCTCTGCTTCACGAGAACAAAACATTTTCCAGGCGACTCTCCTAACAGACACAGCTGCTGTGGCAACCAGGCCGGATGATAGTTTTGTCACAGTTAATAATAATCAGTGGGGCCAAAATTAGTTCATCAGGACTAATAATTTGATCCTTTCTGGACGATGAAAATGATTAAGTCAAAAACAGAGTGGGGCGCCTGGTTGGCTCAGTGGGTTGAACGCCCCACTCTTGGTTTCAGCTCAGGTCATGACCTCAGGGTCCTGGGATCAGCCCCGCCATGGGCTCCACGCTCAGCGGGGAGTCTGCTGGAGATTCTCTTGCTCTGTCCTCCTGCTCACATTCTCTCTAAAATAAATAAATTAATTAATAATAATAATAAAGCAGAATAAAAAGTAGTCAAATTGCATTGTCTGGAAAGATCCAGGGAGAAGGGTTCCAGAACGACTGACATTTTAGATGAGTCTCCTCTGCTGCAAGTGCTGATCCCGCACGTCACAGGGATATTTAGCAGCAACCCTGGTCTCTGCCAGTGGACACAAGCTGCAACCTCCCACCCCCACCTCCAGGTGTGACAACCAAAATGTCTCCAGACATTGCCAAATGTTCTTTCTGGGAGAGGACAGTAGCCAGAGCATCCACAAATGACAACCTTCGCTCTAGAAACATTTCATCCATTTCATTCACGCCGTCCTGAAATTCATGGAAATTGAGCAAATATGGAAGAAATGAAGCTAGTGAGCCACTCTTAATCCCCTTCAAGGGCAAACACCCCCAAACTCCTTTAAGTCTCTAGACCTATGGTTCACCTGGATTACTATCTTAGAACAAACACTTTATTCTTTACTTTTTTAAAGATTTTATTTATTTATTTTTGAGAGAGAGAGAGAGACAGCAAGCAAGAGCAGGGGGGAGGGGCAGAGGGAGAGGGAGAAGCGGACTCCCTGCTGAGCAGGGATCCGGAGGCAGGGCTTGATCCCAGGACCCTGAGATCATGACCTGAGCCGAAGGCAGACTCTTAACTCACTGAGCCACCCAGGAGCCCTCTTTATGTCAACTCTCAACAGCGCAGGCACACGCCCTGGTTTATGTGATGAACATTCTGCCTCCTTCGGCCTCAGCAGCTGCTCACAGATGAGCTCCGTGCTCCCCCGCACACGCAAGGCAGAAAACTTCTTAGCTGCCCCTTCCTCCTCCTCCTGCACCCCTAATCATTTGCACAGTGCCTTCCTGTTTGGCCTAAGATTGTATTTGAAGAAATAGAAATATATAGTATCCCAAATGGCCACCTCTCCTTTTGGTCAACTACCAAAATGCTCCAAATCAATCTTCATTGACTTGAATGTCCCTTACGTGCTGCGGAGCCCTTAATGTTCTTCCTAAGCATCACCCTGGCTGGGACCGTTCACTCTTTTATTGAAACCCAGGGAGTTAAAACAAAATAAGAACACATGTGGTCAACCCTTATTGAGTGACTGGCCAAATAAAAATCAGGGTCAAGGGGCACCTGGGTGGCGCAGTCGTTAAGTGTCTGCCTTCGGCTCAGGGCGTGATCCCGGCGTTATGGGATCGAGCCCCACATCAGGCTCCTCTGCTATGAGCCTGCTTCTTCCTCTCCCACTCCCCCTGCTTGTGTTCCCTCTCTCGCTGGCTGTCTCAATCTCTTCAAATAAATAAATAAAATCTTTAAAAAAAAAATCAGGGTCAAGGTGATACAAAGGGTAGAAGAACGAGGATACAGTTTCTTGCCAAAGGCAGTTTTCAGGGTAGTTATTAGATGCCGGTAGATGGGAGCTCCAAACGGTAAGCTCCTTGAAAGTAGAGACTGTTTTTGTATCTTTGGAGCTACCATAATACCTGACCCAAAGTCAGCAGTAAATGACCAGTGCTGGCCTCTCTCATTTAAGGCATATGCAATTCCCTAAGCTCAGGTGTTTGTTTGTTTGTTTTAGTCATAGCAATTCAAGTTATTATCATGAGCATGAATGACATGTGCCTGTGAAGACTTGAGGGGAGTATCTTTTTCTAGCTCTTTCCATCAACTTTATTTTACTACTGTTCTCTCATACAGCTCAATAATTTTATAAAGCAATTTTGGAGAAATCTACTTTTTAAGGATTTCCATTTCTATTTTTGTTTCACATGGGTTTTCTATAAAACCCTAGTCTTTTGAGGAATATCAGGATGATTCACTGGATTTATAGAAATAAAACCTTATATATCTTTATAAAATTATATATATATACATAAAATGTATATCTTTTAATATTTATCTTTTCCATTCTATTTTCAAACACAAGTCTTACACCTGCATTACTTTCTGGAAAATACTGCTACAGACCCTTGTACCTTCTTGTGCGTGTATCCATTACTGATTTTCTTGCCCCAGGACCCTGAGAGATTGGCAAAAATCTGTAGAGAAAGCTTTTGAAAAGTAAATTGTGAACATCTCTGTCACTCCTTTCCACTGGAAAAACTGACCGTCTACCACCCAGAAGCTCCATTCAGTACCATTTTAAAACAGAGTTATGAAGAGACTTGAGATACGCCAAGGGATTGGCCAAATATTCCATTTGTTAATCAAAACAGATCATTCCCTCCCATGGCAAACACTGCTCTCGATGGCACTTACATAATGGGTCCTTGAGAGCTGGAGTAGCCACAGAAAGTTGTCAAGGGTGATGCTAGAATCTCACGTGATTGCTAAGTGTGCACGACTGTGATGGGCCTCACACAAACACTTGCAAACTTGGCAGACACGTGGTGCATGGTTTCCTAATAATGAATTGAAGAGTGATGCTTAAAAGGAAAGTGAAGTGATACATGCTTTTGATTCTGTCCTTACAAATACAATTAGGATTTGCTTTGAACTCTAAAAGGTTATCTTCGTCTTCCAGCAAACAAGAAAGCATATACCAGCTGGGATAATAGTGAATTTGAAAAGAAATCTAAAAATCATAATTTTCCCAGGCCAAGGTAAGTCCCATTAAAGGAGGCTGATTCACCTTGATCCGGGGACAATGCTCTTTCCGTCACCAAAGTAGGTAATCAGTCCAACCATATAAACAGTCATTTTTTTCATATATCATATACCCCAAGCAGAGAGGTTAGTTGCTGGAGTCTGGTAATGCCGTTGGAATAGCACTGACCACAGCTTGGATGGGACTTCACAGTGTCTTTTGTAAAAGGACTTTAGAGAAGCAATTGAAAAAACCAGTTGTTGATGTTTGCTTTTATTTTATCGTTCCTCTACCTTTTCAAATCACCCAAGTCTTGCTCTAAATTGTATTTCCACGTTGGAAAATGGAGAGAACATGGTTCAGAACAGCCAAGTGGGAGAAAAACGACTCTACTGGACACCATCTTGAATACCTTAAGAATATCCCATGAATCTACTAAAAAACAAAGACCTGATCAAAATTATAGGTAAAGATGGGACTGAGCTGTTTGAAGAGGGGAAGGGGGAGGAGAAGGGGAGCAAGGGCTCAGATGTGTTTGCTCCCTGCATCCTTCCCAAATGCCCGCCTGCAGAGCTAGTGGAGGACTATGGAGTCAACGTAATTTAAAATTACCATGCCCTTTGTTTTTCATCTATTCCAGGTTACTTTTAATAGAAAAATGGGCTCCGGAGACCCATCATGATTGCAGCAGGTCAGACAGGCAGATGATAAGGAATCGTTACGAGGAGATGATATCACAGGCAAAAGTTTCTGGATAGAAATTGTTTTCATTTCTTTTTTCTTTTTTTGGAAATCCACGTACTCAGGTATGTTTGGAGAAGCAGTGTCATGCCAAATACTATGCTTGGCACCAGGGGTGAAAATTTTTATAATTTAGCAAAGAAACAGAAATTAGTCAAATAGTGACAAGTAAAGGTTATGGCGTAAATACCAATGGCAGACGTATGTGTTGCCATGAGAGTAGAAAATCGGTGAATTTGACCTGGCCAGGGGCATCAGGGAAGGATTAAATGGAAGTGAGAGGAGTCAGACCTTTTATGAAAAACCACTTGCTAAAATCAATGTAGATCAACCAATGGGGTTTATGGGATCTATATGACTCCATTTTCACACATTCAAGAACATGGATTCATCTCATAACACCAAATCATTTTAAAACTACAAGGCTCTTAAAAATAAGATCAACCAACATTTTTATTTTTCTTCCAATCCAAGTTTTATAATTCCACAGCCCATGCCCTTTTGACTGAGGCCAGCAAGAGACCAAGGCAGTCCTCTAGCTACACCAGCTCTATATTTACTCTACAGAACAAGCACGAAGTCAAAAACATGCCCATCTGTCCAGTTAGGTGATGACAAGGTAGAAGTCACCAGAGTGGCTTCAACAGCATGACAATCACCCGTTTAGGCCAGAGTGGCCTTGGAGTGGCTGAATGATAATTTGCAAAAGTGGGCTGGATAAGTTGGCAATGTGGATGAAGCTAAGGGCACAGGTGTTTTGTTTGTTTTTGTTTTGTTTTGTTTTGTTTTAGTGAAATCTGAGGGAACATACCACCTGAGGGAACATCTCACACACACACGTGCAAAGATGGATGGAAATGGAGCGGATGTGTCCTGAACACTGGAAGTGTGTGCACATTGCACCGAACTATGCATTCATAATACGGGGCAATGTATTGAATATAACATGTATTATGATGTAATATTAATATACTATTTATTATGTATGTTCAACTGTTTCCAGACTTGATAGCCACTTACAGAACATGCTCGAGAGTCTGACTTCACATGTCTTTAGTGACGAAATAGACTTCTTTTTGGTGCCAACCCCCCCACCTCCCCGTAACATTGCAATATCACCCTAAGCTTGTCTAACTCAAATGAAAACAAATTGGTAGCTTCTGATGACGTCACCATGTGGAATTATACTTTCCAAGATGGCTCCCTGACCACCTGCATGTAAATCATTTAAGTTGTTGGCTAAAAATGGAGATTTCAGAGCCCTCTTCCAAATCTACTCAGTCAGCAGTTTGAGAGTCATGCATCCACACAGCACTAGCTAGTTTCATAAACAGCACTGGCCATGTTGGCAGGAGGCTGAGGTAAACCAGCTGGCAGAATCTGGCACTACACTTGTTGACATAAACTAATGTCTAGGCCCTCTGTCTGCCCACTAAGTTTCTTGTTTGCCCACTTTAATGAACGGAGCTCCTGGCTTGGTTCCTGACTAAGACTCCAGTTTTGCCTCTGGAAGCAGAGCTCTGGGCTAACTCTCTGGAAGAACGCTGGATGCCCAAATAACCGTCCTAACTCTTGGTCACTCCATTTCCTAGACATTTCACCCTGTCCCCTCTGTCCCTTGCTATGGTGTGATTTTGTATCTCTGTGAGCACAATTCTGCTCTGAACCAGATACATCATGCTCAGCTTTGCAGACTGATAACCCAGCCATTCACTGATTAAGCATTATGCACAGATCGGCAATATCATCGGGGCATCTGTTAGAAATTCAGAATCTTAATGCCCACCCAGACTTACTTTGGTACGTTGATAATGGCTCTCAAATAGATGTCCATGCCCTAATCCCTGAGACCTATAAATATTCCCTCATGTGGGAAAGTTTTTGCAGACAGGATAAAGATTTTGAGATTATACTGGATTATCTGGATGGGTTCCAAATCCAATCACAAGTATCCTCAGAAGAGAGAGGAAGAGGGAGATTACGCATACAGAAGAGAAGGCAATGGGAACCTAGACCCCACAGGAATGCTCCAGCCACCAGAAGCTGGAAGGCAAGGAGTGGATTCTTCCCACAGAGACTCCAGACGGCATACAACCCAACCAACGTCGGGATCTCAGCCCAGTGAAACGGATATTGCACCTGCCGCCTCAAGGACCGTGACAGAACCAATTTCTGACGTTTTCAGCCCCCCAGTTGGTGGCGATTTGTGGCAGCAGCTGTAGGAAACCAACAGACTACTGAACCAGATCTGCACTTTTGAAAAAGATTTATTTATTTATTTTAGAGAGAGTGTGAGTGGGGGCAGGGGCAGAGGGAGAGAGAATCCCAAGCAGACGCTGCACTGAGCATGGAGCCCGACTCGGGGCTCAATCTCACGACCCTGGGATCATGACCTGAGCCAAAAACAAGAGTCGGACGCTTAAAGGACTGAGCCACCCAGGTGCCCCAGATCTGTACTATGGGATCTATAGAAGATTGATACATACACTGAAATTTGAGAATCAGTGACAGAACCACACCAGACCTTCCAATCAAGCCCAAGTTTCCCCCCACCTCTGGCAATTTGGAGAGCCTCTTTCTCAGAGGTCAGTTTTCTCACTCAGTTCTGTCCATTCACCACTAATTTCAATTCCCACTCGACCAACTCTATGCAAAGATGATTGCAGCTAACCTCACCTAAGACACGAAAAAGCAAATAGTCAATAACTATCACTGATCAATTAGACCGGGAAATTGGTCCAGTTTTGGCCTCAATATAGGGTATTACCTTCTTAAAGAAAATCAGCATTTCTTTTGAAGACGATCTACCCTGTATACGAGGAATACATTAGAAATAATGTACTATAATATACAGACTGCTTCAGTGGTACTCTAAAAACAAAAGAGGATAAACTACATTAGAAGAGATCTCCAAATTCCTGATATGCTCTCTGGAAATTATACACATTTTTAAGTGGAGTCATGGCATTCTTCTACTAAATTATTCTTAGACTCTATTGAGCTAAAACATTAGAGCTAAAACAATGCTGACAAAGCAAAAGTATAATTTGCTCATCTAAATGTACATAATATTGTCATCAATACCACTCTTTCATATTAATTATGATGACTTGATTTTTTTTAAAGATTTATTTTAGAGAGAGAGCGGGAGAGAGAAAGCATGCCAGGGAGGGCAGAGGAGGAAAGAGAGAGAGAATCTCCAGCAGACTTGCTGCTGACCATACAGCTTGACACGGGGCTCGATTTCACAACCCTGAGATCATGACCTGAGCTGAAACCAAGAGATGGATGCTTAACTGACTGAGCCATCCAGGCACCCGTTGATTGTGATGACTTAATATTAAACTGGGGAAGGTTCATTTTTGAGGAGCAAAGCAATCACACTGTAGGACAAAAACAACTTGTAGCTGTATGCAAATCTGGTGTTCCTATTTGAAATTTATTTTGCAACACTCATGAGGATCCTATGAAAAATGAGTGCTTCCTTCATGAAGCATGAGACACAAACAGGTCAGGTTATTTGAGCTGAATGTTAGTCAAGGGCAATTACAAAAATAAATAAATAAATAAAGTCCTCTTTTCAAGAAAGATAAGGGCAACAAGTCCCAAACTCCCTGTGCACTGATTTGCCAAGTTAAATACAACCTGGGCTGGGAGGAAGGGGAGGTAGCCTGGCTCTATGGCCAATGTATGGTACCTGCTGTTCTTGGGTAGTTCTGGAGACAGAACCCTCTCCTAGACCTCCAGTCGATCGTTCTGACAGGCAGGAGATAGGTCTCTCACCGGCTTTGTGAATAGGTAGATACTGATCGTGACATGACGATACAGTGAGTAGGTCCGAGCGATGGTGGAGAAGCGCTTAGTCCCTGCTCCCAAAGACTCTACCTTCTAGCCCAGGGGCTGAAATTAAATACCCAGAAACAGAGAGAGAACTGGTCGACCCCGCCTGCGCATCATGGCAGGTGCAAACACCTGTCTCATTAACCACAGCTCCTCACCAAGCCATTCAAAAGCAACGGTCTGAAGGCTTTACTCCGGGTTCATCTCATCATTTAATCTTTACAGCAGTTCTTGATAAAGAAAAGGCAATGAGAAAACCTTCTTTTATCTCATCTCTAACCTACAATCAAATGAGAAAAAAAATCTGTTCAGTTTTTTTCTGGTTTGTGTCCTTTTCCAGGAGTTTCTCAAGAGTTTCTAGCAACAGAAATATGTTTCTTCGCAGACTAGCCTCCTGCTAGGACTGTCCCGTGGTTCATACTACACTAATCAAAATTAGCAAGGCAAACCGGAAGCTGCATTGGAATGCACTTTTGTCCCCTAATACGGGGAATAGAGGTGGTTAAGCTGCTGTTTTTCAATTTGCTTATGATCTTAAAAGGGGCCATTAGGTATGAAATGAAAGAATGTACCTGACCCAAGGTGATGCAACCTAATACAACTTTCCCGGGCATATTTAATTACTGGGCTCCCTAATTACAAAAGAAGAAATGTTTCTCCTAACTGGGCATTTCTGGATCTATTTTTTTTTTCCTAATTGAAAATCAGGCTATTGGTACAACTGTGTATTAAAATATTCAAATGGGAAGGAAAGTTGATGTCAGATGAATTTTTACTGAAAGAGGCTTACAACCACCCCTGGCAGACTGCCTCTGGTTTGGGCATTACACTGCTGTATAGATGTACAACCTTATCTTCTTAACCAGTCAGAACATTTTCTGCAGGCCTGGTGAAGACTTACTCTCTTTTATTTCCTTTATTTCTAACAAAGTACTAAAACCAGATGCTGTTTAACGGATATTTACTGAGAAGAAGCATATGTATGAGAAGATCCTCAAAAGTCGAACGTTTAATCTTTCAAATGTGCTAGTTAACTTACAGGGGTTGTCCTCTGTCCAAGGACAGAACTGATCTTGAATTTCTTGATAGGTTCTATTAGGTGAGGTGCTTTGATTGGTGGTAGGATAAAAATATTCCATGAATGAACTGAAACCTATTAGTAACCAACAAGTTTTCTATCTGACACAGGGCTGTGGATGTCCTCTCCTCTTAGAACTTAAATATGACAACTCTCCCTCCACCACCACCACCACCAGCCCCCCACACACTACTTTTCCTTGCTAACTCCTAGCTCTTGGTCAAACCGGTTCACGCAATTTTTTCCACTGTCCCTTCCGTGTACTTGGATAACACCCATGCATGTAAGTTCAACTTTGTCAAACCATTTGTCATTTTCCATTTCAAAAAATCAATATCCAGTACACACCCAGCTATCTCAGGGCTGGCAATTACATGGGTCCACATCCGTGATACCTACCAATGTTTGGCCCAGAGGAAGTTTGGATTAAGTTTCGAAAAAGTGAACCAAGGCACCTCATTTCCTTTCCCCTTGTCTACTTCGTACTGGGGAGCTCATACCACCCCCCGCCCTCATGTCTACACGTTCGGTTATTGAAGGAGGAACCAAACACAAACACAATGCCTAGAACTCACCAGCTGCAAAACCAACCCTAAAATTAATACACGTGGCCATGCTCTATAAACCTTCGTGCCTGATGACTCGGCTTTAGACTTCAGCTTCATACCCAGCGTGCTGACAGATGCAATGGCTGAGCCGTATTAGAGAGAGAAGAATTGATTTCACTAATGCATGAAACAAGGGCAGCATTTTTATGCTAAGCAATTAGTTTTTGGCAAAGAAATCTCTGTGTCAAAAGAGGCACCTTTTTTCTTAGCGACAGAACAATTTTCTTCACTGCAGTTGAATATTCTCCTCACAATCTAAATGTTTGGAGAATGTATGAAAGTAAAAAGAACACTAATATCCTCTTTAGATGACTTGTGACATCACAACAGATGGCATGCTGAGTGGAAAGGAAATTAGCCAGAGGGTCCTAAGACTTCAGTTGTGGGTCCACATTTGGCAAGTATCCTCTGAGCAGAAAGGGTGGTGCGGGATAAACTCCCCAGCCTGGATTTCCTCGTTTCTGAAATGAGAACTCCTGGAAGGAAAGCTCATTGCTGCCAGAGGTTTTTCTGCTCTCCTACTAACATCTGGATTTACAAGTTCGACCTCCTGCGTGTGTTTGGGACACATGCTGAAAATAAAATAACTTCTCAAAATCCGTTACTGCTACGTTGATCTGGTCAAGATGGAACAGAAGGAAAAGCAAAAATCGCAAACACACAGAGCTCTTCACAGCTTCGAGAATGTATCTGACCTGCTCTCTCCCCTCAGAAGCAGGGCTGCACCCAAATCGGTCCTCTGCGATCTTCACCTCATCCCATTTCTGAGTAATTCCAAGTACAGCTCACACGGCTACAACTTTCTGACTCCTAGAAAATGCCTTTCTTGATTGCAAAGCCAGTGACTCCAGTTCCACAATTTTCTCTTCTTAGGGTGAATGACAACATTTTTTTCCTTTGACGATTTAACCATCATTTTGATTTCTTGAGTCCCTTACAAGTTTTGCACTTGAATGTACAATAGTATTTCCAAAAGGAGAAAGGCAGGGTGCCCAGCCTTGCAAATGCCCATTTTCTGCTACAAATCACACAGAATAAAGTGTTATATTATTATTTTTGTTACATATTGCAACACAATTTATTTTCCCCCTAGGTAACTCAAACCTCTTTCTATGAAAGCTGACTTCTAGGAGAGGGGTTTATTTTTTTTTTTCATCTTGTTTATCTTTCTTTTTGCCCTTACCAGCAGTAGCTAGAAAAGTCGTAAGTACATAGCAGATAATTAACACATTCTTGACAGTTGACTGACATGCCGCTAGGGCACCCACCTCATGACTATCCAGTTATCGCCTCACCAAAAGGGTATCATCCCTCTCTAGCCGATGGGCAGGGGAGGGTTCTGAGACAAAACAGCCCCTCAGCTAGATGTTCTCAGATTAAGTTCATAGGTTCATACCTTATATACCCAACACCACCAACGAAAACACTTCTATGAAACTGCAATTTAGAATTTACTCAAAAGTCTTGTACATCTAAAGTATTCATAGCATCATTGGGAACAAAGGAAAATAGCTATATTCTCGAGCTACTATCACAAGATGATTGTTATACCTGAAGATATAGACTTCTTGGTCTCCTGGCTGAAAGTTCAACTCCTTTATCTGTTTAGTTGCAGCTTGGATGGCACAGAAAAAGGGGCAGATTTTCTGATGACCTTCTTACTAACCAACTACTACAGAGCTGATCACTTGAATTTCAACCCTTAGTTACTTTTCTAATCATAGATTGGCTTATTTCAACCAAATAGGTTACATATGTTCTTTAGGAAGTCTGATTACAGCAAGAATTTGTTTGTTTGTTTTTTTTTTCCCAAGAAGAAATCACATGTAAATCCTACAAGCGGTACCCCTTGTTAAAAATCGTAAAATCCATTTATATGAGAATACTTTGGATATAAATACCTTGAGAAAAACCAGGGAGTACAGACGGAGACTAGCTTGCTGGCCAGAATCTTCTGAGCACAGGATTGTATGGACTATATCCTGGTCCCTAGTTCAGTACTTGAATCATTATCTCCAGGGTCAGGACTCGGGAAATAGCATTTTAAACTGCAGGTGATCCTTAAACTTCCAAATCTCCGCTCTAGAATAAAACTCTCAAGATGCTTTGACCCAGAGGGACAGATGGAATTCGTAGAATTAGGCCACACAAGTGAGCCACGGTGTTTTCCCAGATGCACCAAAACCAAAGCATGATGCTAAGGAAATGGACCCTGTATGCCGAATGCTTCGGGCAGTGGCTAGCACCCACTTGGGATCAAAACATGAAAGAATGAGCATGTGCCAGTCTCCGTGAAGTCTGTCAGGCAGGAGTCCCTCCATGACACGGCCAACGAACTGTGCACTTACTTTGGTCACCATCTCTGAGTCATTCTGCCTTTACCTTCCTAGTGATGGTTACCTTGGGAAATTACAACAGGACAAGAATCAGATATAAGGAAATAACTGCAGCCCATGTTGTGGGTCTGTGTGAACCCATATATATTGTGTCCGGTTAGGATGACGCGTGAAGAGCTCTAACAGTTTCCGGGGACGCTCCTGGGCTATGTCTGTGGTCCCCCAATCAACCCTCAAAAATCATTCTGTGAGGTAGAATGTATTACTGTCCCTATTTTCAACTGGGACTGAGGCTCGGAGATGGTGTACGACTTGTCTGGATCGAACCCAATATGGAGCCAGGATTAGCAGATCCGACTTCTCAAGGCGTCTTCTCTGTACCAAGCTGCCGGGTTATTAGTATTTAAGTAAAAAGCAAGCAGTGTGTGTGTAAATCTACTATGTGACAGTAATTTCATTCCTCTAAACCGTATGCCGTTTCAGACTAGAGCAGTATTTTACAAATGTTATGCATAATTTTTGAATATTAACAGATTGGAATTTGATGGCAGGGAAGGGTCTCCAAAGCTTCCCTACTTTATCTCTCCTACAAGGCAAGGATTACGAAATATGGACCTTCTGTGGACTCATTATAATATATGCTTGGCTTTGGGCAAAGAGCTAAAATCCTGCCACACAGTGAGGATTCAGTGTTTGAAATGGGTCATTTGCTTTTCGCAAAGTACATAAATACACCTTCAGGAAGATTCAAACTGGTGCTATTCATTACGAATTTTCTTCAGGAAAATTCCCCCGTTGCAGTTCTATTCTTCATTTTTTTCCTTCTGTAAATAAAGTGCATGGTTTTTTTTTTATATTTGTTAGAAGTGGAGTTAAATTATAGCAATTTCCCAACTAGGAGAAAGCAGCTCCTCCATTACTCTGATGACAAAAAGGAGACCTCTGCAAGCAAAGACTTATGAAATGAGCATTGAAGGACAAAGTGAGACCCTTTTTAGTGATTTGAGGGCAGAGTTTGTGAATTAATCAAAGAGCTGACTCTCGTATCCATATTTATAAAACACGCCACACCTCAATGACTATATTTCTCTTGAGAAATACTTAGCCTACCTTGAGACATGAATAATGATGTAATGAGGAGAAGGGGATAGAGGTACATCCTTTTCCTCATGCCTGAAACAGGTGCTAGAAATTTAAATATTTTCATTGAATTCCCCTAAGATTAGGAATGTATTTCATCCACGATCTCTACTCTGTTAGTAATATTTAAAGTGGTTAGAGAATAGGAACATCATGTGGGGAAAATAGCACAAATACTATCTAAGTAAGAAAATTACTTTCTTTGTAAACCTGTGCTCAGAGATTCAATTTTTTTTAAAAGATTTATTTATTTATTTTAGAAAGAGAGAGAGTGCGCACTGCGCTCTACTGGGAAGACCCGGCAGAGAGAATCTTGAGCAGACTCCCCTGCTGAGCTCAAAGGCCCAGGGGGGACTCGATCCCATGACCCATGAGATTATGACCTCAGCCGAAATCAAGACTCCGACACTCAACGGACTGAGCCACCCAGGCACCCCATGTGCTCAGAAATTCTTAAACAGAGTTATTTTTAACCATTTGTAACTCTGAACTAAGCAGGGAGAAAACCACTTTTCTTGAGAGGCTTTAGCAGATCTGAAGAAAGCTAAGACTTTAAGAAAGCTTCATTAGATATGAAGGGAAAAGAAAAAGGAAATTGTGCCATTGCTGTGGCCAACACACACCCCACCCCCACTCACACCCCACACCCCACACACCCACCACCCATCATCTCAGACCACCTTACAAAGAAACAAAGAAAAAGTTTTCAATCCAATAATTCATTGCTTATTTGGCCCCGAAGCCTGGGCACCAATCCCCAGGACACTTTTGCTTTCTTTGCCCTGCCTTCCCATGGCAACCAGCCATTTTGTCGTGCCCCGTGGACCAAGTCTCAGGTCTGTCCTGCCCCTGTCCTGCTACAGTCAGAAGAGCACAAGACAAACTTTCCTGACTCCCTTGAGATCACCGTTATATTTCCATGTGGGATTGGGGGTACAGATCATTCCTCCAGCAATCAGTACGACTATGGTGGTCGTCATCATGAGGGAAAGCACTTTTTGTCGTCTCCGTCAACGCTCAAGCTAAAGCCCGTCCCTCTGCAGACTTACTGCGAGCATTGATCTTACTCCCTTTTCTGGTACACGGACACTAATGAGGGCGACGTGCTATGATGGGACATGTCCATTTTCCGCCTCAAGATTACAACACATCTCAGGAATACCTCTGATGCCCACTTCTTCCTCCCGTCCTCATTCCACTATCTTACTACTATGGGTCCTCATTACCTTTTGCCCGAAAAGCTACAGCAGTAATTAGTTTCCTAATTAGTTTCTTCCAATCTGAATCCAAAAGCCATCATTTTATACTAACTTCCCAAAACTACAGTTCTGGAACGTCTATGTCTTCAGTGGTTCCCCAAAGGCTAAGAAGATAAATAGTTTGCCACCTTGGCATCCAAGACACCCACAATTTAAACATCACCTGTCTTTTCTTCTTGTTTTCTATGTCTCTATTCTGGGTCGGCTGGATACTCACTCTTAGCTGAGTGACTTTTCCTTTCCTGCTGTTCAGGTTTGCTTACGCTATTCCCTCTGGAGAGCCTGGTCTTCTAACCAAATTATTTCTTTCCTTACATCCTTAATAAAATTAGGTGTCTTTCCTCGTCTGTCTTGAAACCATGCAACACTTTATCTGTCTTTTAGGACTCTTTACTCATCGTCTCTTGAATTAATATTAAAAGGATGCTTGTCTTTTTTTTTTAAGATTTTATTTATTTATTTGAGAGAGAGAGGGAGAGAGAGCATGAGCAGAGGGAGAGGGAGAAGCAGGCTCCCCACTGAGCAGGGAGCCCGATGTGGGGCTCAATCCCAGGACCCCGGGATCACCACCCGAGCTGAAGGCAGACGCTTAACCGACTGAGCCACCCCAGTGCCCCAAAAAGATGTCTTACCTAGGAATTCAGAGGGACAGAAGAAGCCCCATCTTTTTCATCTTTGCATTTCCTGATGGATGACAGGTAGACACTGACTGTGTTAAGTGAGTTGAGATGACCTGGCCATAGTTATAACCTCACCTGGTTTGTTTTCCACGCCATGGGCTTGAATTCCAATGTTATAGGCATTAACAATCAGTATCAAGGTATAGGAAGGGATGTGCCTCTCCATCTACAAAATTTCTGTCCAGTAGAAATATAACATGAGTCATATGTGTAATCTTAAATTTTCTAGCAGTCACATTAAAAAAAAACTTGAATGAAACAGATGAATTTTTTAAAGATTTATTTATTTGAGAGAGAGAGAAAGTGAGCACATGCACAAGTGGGGGGAGGAGCAGAGGGACAGAATCTTCAAGGCGACTTCACGCTGAGCATAGAGCCCAATGCAGGGCTCGACCTCAGGACCCATGAGATCATGACCTGAGCTGAAACCAAGAGTTGGATGCCTAACTGACTGAGCCACCCAGGTGTCCCCCAAATTTTAATATCTATTTTCTTTAAACCATGTGTCCAAAATATTATTTAAACATGTAATCAATATAAAATACTCATGAGTTGCTTTATGTGTGCATTTATTATGTTCTAAGTCTTTGAAATCTAGTGAGTACTTTACACTTAGAGTACATCTCAGTTGGCACTAGCCAACACCGCAAATGCTCAGTAGCTCCAGGAGGCTAATATATTGGACAGTGCAAAGCTAAAGCATGCATGACCATAGCATGGATAAATCCATTTCTCATTTAAAAATATACTGTATTCTCTCTTTTTTTTCCCCTCTCCAGACTTCTCCTCTTTAGATATATATATGGTGATGAATCTTCCTAGGTATTCCCTGGCATCTTTAAGTAAATGACTACAGAGGAATTTCCAGAAAGTGGGCAAGTATGTACATGACGCAGGCATCATGAAGTTCCCTTAAATAAACCTCAGTCGTATGTAGGCAATATTAAAACAATTTTTTTAGTTTTGAATAAACGAAGCAAAGCAACACATTGGTAGTCCTTGAGAAAATGTAACATGCAAATGAGATCCACATGGGAAACAGATTGTTAGAGAATTATATAACTTCACCAAAATGTCTTAACAACATGAATGAGCTATTAAATATTATTCTTTTATAAATGGTACAGAGGAGCATAATCCTGTTTTAATCCTCTCAGCTTCATTTTCCTTAACAAAATGCTCTTTAATGAAAGAATCTCAGTGCCAATGAAGGAGAGAATGATCATGAAAAAAAATTCATCACTTCAATTTTACTGTTGAATTTTGGGTTTTATAATCGATACTATTTATCTGTATCCCACCTCAGGGTGAGAACCTCTTGAAGACACAGACCACAAGTTTTGTCAAATGGAGATGTGGTAACTAATTTTATACTGTACTTGGGTAAAAAGACCCATTCAATGCATCATGGGTTATTCTTAGGCTTACTGGGGTAAATCACACAGTAAGAAAGACTAATTAATAGAAACTACTCAAATCTCTCCCCAAACACCTGCAATAACCCCTCTTTGTATTATATTGTTGTTACAGACTTTTTTCTCAGTCCTATAGGGTCATATGATGCTGCAGAAAGAGAGTAGCTTTAGAGAGAGGAGCCGAAAATTCTGTCTCCACCATTCCTGAGCTGAGCTAGTAGTAGTGCAAGTACTTTCCCTTCTCTGAGCCTGTTTCCTCAACATGAAATCTATTTTGGAAGATAACACTTAAGATTACATGATGGAACATATGGTCATATCTAGTTGAAATTCACCAATCACTCATCAGTGATTTGGTCTCTCGCTCCTCAGTCTACCCCTTCCTGTTCCCCACTAGACACTCCATAAACGTTGACTGTTGAGTGTTGTCATTCTTGGAATTATTTATGGTTGAATAGGATCTCCTAAAAACCAAAAGACTATTCAGATTTTGAAACAAAATAACCAAGTGTAGATTTCCTGGCATGATGATAAACTTGCAAACGTCTGATTCAGTGGGACTAGGACAACGGAACTCCATGGAACTTTGCTATCATTTACCCCAGGACTTACCTCTCACTCGTTTATGTTACAGTTGGTGAAAGCTTAATTAAATATTGCATTGATTTTATTTTTTAAGTTTGTATTTAAACTCCAATTAGTTACCATACAGTGTAATATTAGTTTCAGGTATATAATGTGGTGATTCGACACTTCTATACAACACCCAGTGCTCATAAAACAGGGGCCCTCCTTCATCCCCATCATTTGTTTCACTCACCCCCCACCCACCTCCCCTCTGGTAACTATCAGTGTGTTCTCAAAAGTTAAGAGTCTATTTCTTGGTTTGCTTTTCTCTCCTTTTTTTGTCCCCTATGCTCATTTGTTTTGTTTCTTAAATTCTACACAGGAGTGAAATCATATGGTATTTGTCTTTCTCTGACTTATTTTGCTTAGCATAACGCTCTCTAGATCCATTCACACCTTTACAAATGGCAAGATTTTATTCCTTTTTATGGCTGAGTAATATTCCATTGTGTATATATACCACATCTTCTTTATCCATTCATCAGTCTATGGACATGGGGGCTGTTTCCATAATTTGGCTATTGTAAATAATGCTGCTATAAACATCAGGAGGTATGTATCCCTTTGAATTAGTATTTTTGTATTCTTGGGGTAAATACCTAGTGGTGCTATTTCTGGGTCATAGGGTAGCTCTATTTTTAACTTTTTCAGGATCCTCCATACCGTTTTCCAGAGTGGCTGCACCAGTTTGCATTCCCACCAACGGTACATGAGGGTTCCTTTTTTTCCCACATCCTCACCAACACCTGTTGTTTCTTGTGTTGATTTTAGCCATTCTGACAGGTGTGAGGTGGTATCTCATTGTGGTTTAATTTGTATTTCCCTGACGATGAGTGATGTTGACCATCTTTTCACCTGTCTGTTGCCATCTGGATGTCTTCTTTGGAAAAATGTCTATTCATGTCATCTGCCTATTTTTTAATTGGATTATTCATGTTTTGGGTGTTGAGTTTTATAAGTTCTTTTTATATTTTAGATACTAGCCTTCTATCAGATATGTCATTTGCAAATATCATTTCCCATTCCGTAGTTGCCTTTTAGTTTTGGTGATGGTTTCCTTTGCTGTGCAGAAGCTTTTTATCTTGACGAAGTCCCAATAGTTTATTTTTGCTTTTGTTTCCCTTGCCTCAGGAGACATTTCTGGAAAGAAGTTGCTATGGCTATATTGCATTCATTTTAGATGGTCTTACAAGTTACTCTTCTCTTCCCAACTAGATTTTAAAGGTTTTGAATGTAGCAACCTAGTAGTCTACTCCTGGAGTCCCTGTAGGGCCCTGGGCACAAAGTGGCTCACGAGGTAAGCGTTTAAAAACCACTTCAGTTAATTGACTGACATCAACAGAAGAATTCTATTCAAACAAAGGCTATTGTATTGCACTTGGCAAACAAGGTCCACACCATTACCATGAGTAACTCGGAGGTGCAATAGAGTTATTAAAGCAATAATGGAAACAAATTAATGGAAACTAATTAATTCTCTAAAAATACCTGGGAAATATTACTTCTGAGTGGAGGAAAAAAGGAAATGAAAGTAATTTGACTACAAATGTCTGCTTAAGTGCTAGAGTTAGGGACAGAGTGTGCTCCGTGGAATCCCAGTTTCTACTCTAACCATAATTTATATCCCATCAAGAGGTTTGCAATGTCTAACTAAACAGGATGCTCATTTCAAACAAGAGAGTGAGAAAAAGTTTCTGTAATGTTAGACAATAGGCCACACCATTAAATATTGTGAATTAATCCTACAAAACAGGAAAGCTTCACTGCAAAACTGAGTTGGCCTGTGCTCCCTTAGAGTATATATGCAAACCTTAAGGGCATCTAAGGAATAATTCATCCTACTCATATTAAAAGGATTTTCTGCCTCAGTTAGCACTGATCCAGTAATTGGTTCAAAATTAACTTGACATTTGCTCATGAAATTTTAAACCATTGAAGACCAGGGTAAATGGCACACTCTGTGCAGTACGTTCCACTTGGGGAAAACACAACTTTGTCACCCCCCACCCTGCTTTATCTGCACCTCTCTGCGCTCCAACTTGTAAGTTTGTCCAGTACACCTTTATCTCCTCTTTTGTGCCAGAAGGTTGTCGACAATACTTTCAGTGTCTGATCAACTTTGAATCCTTCATAACACATAGTACAGTTACTTGGAAACACAGATGCACACGTATTTATGGAAAATTAATAGCACCTATGATTTCCACACTTACTTACTGAGCACCCAAGAGGTGCTGAGCACTGTTCTGGGTGTTGCATATACAACACAAACAAGACTAACTAAACACTTGCCTTCAAGATCCTTTTTTCTTATTTGTACTGGGCAGATGATACTGATGGAAGTGGACTATCACTTAACGGTAATCAAATCAGGAGACTGACTTTCGTTATGAAGGGAAGCTGTAAGGAAAGTGAGAGAGGGGGTATGTTTAAGAATGACGTGCGTACTTTACACAGGTTGGTTAGGGAAGACCTCCTTAAAGCCAAGATAATGAAACTCAGAAACGAATGATGAGAAGTGAACCATGAAAAGGTCCTAAGAAAGACCATTCCAAGTGGTGGAAATATTTTGTGCAAGGGCCTTGAGGCAAGGAAGAGAAACAAGAATAAGGAGGAAGTGTGGGGGTAGCATAAGGGAGCATTAGGTGATGGGGAGGAGCAGAGACTTTGAAACTCATAAGTCACTGAAGGGATCTGAGTCTGAATGCCATAACTAACAGGGTTTGAAGCAGGGATTAAGACTATAGTACCTGAATAAGGTTGTTTAAAAAGGTTTCTCCACCCACAATGTGAAGATGGAACTGAGGGAACACCAGGCAGTGGTCTACGTACAAAAGACGGTGGTTTGGGTTTGCATAGAATGCCCAGGAGGTGGAGAAAAGGAGATGCATCGAGGACATGTTTTGGTGAACTGGGTTTCACGTGCTGAGGGAACAAAGAGGAATCAAGAATGATTCAGTGGTTTTGGTCCGGACTGAGGGCAGATGCTGCTTCCATTTACTGAGGAGGACAAATGAAGAAGGAAACATAAACATCAGTATCGAAGACTGCAATGATAAAGGCCTCTTCAAAGACATCTTAGTCTTTCACAGGTAGAAAAAAAAAAGTGGGACTCAGAAAAGTTGAGCAATTTACCAGAATTCCTACCTTTGCGTTGGAATTTGAATAAACTAATTTTAAAGCCCACACCTTTCAAATTCTATTCTTCTGACCCTCTATGCCCTCATTTTTGAAAGAACAAAAACCTGAATGGACAAATGTTCAAATTATAAAATGGATCATTGCTGGGGTGCCTGGGGGTCTCAGTCTGTTAAGCATCTGCCTTTGGCTCGGGTTATGATCACAGGGTCCTGGGAGCGAGCCCCTCTTTGGGTTCCTTGCTCAGTGGGGAGTCTCCTTGTCCCTCTCCCTCTGCCCCTGCTTGTGCTCTCTGTCTCTCTTTCTCAAATAAATAAATAAATAAATAAAATCTTTTAAAAATAGAATAAAATGGATCATTGTGGATACTACTTTTCTATGTACTCTCCTATATAGAAACACGATTTTATCTATAAAAATGTATGTTGCGTATGAAGATTTCATTTGCCACTATGTAAAGTGAAGAGCAACTCTAGCTTCCACTGAACCTAAATCTTATGTCATGACAGATGAAATGGGTTCAAAACACGGGAAAGGTAGAACAGATGTGGTCCTGATCAACCTTATGCAAAGTATCTGAAAACTAAATGGGAAAATATGAAGATTTGTCATATTATGAACCCAAAATGATAACATCACAGGGAATTCCCAGCAAATTCCCCAGCCTTCGTCTTATAGTTTACTTGTATTTCTAAGCAGCTGGTCTCCACAGCCGAGGTTACAGGTGGAGTCCTTCTAGCAAGAAGAGAGTGTATTTTCTCAGAGAAAAGAATATTATAGTATCGTTATCAGATGTTCCCAGCCAACCCAATTCATTTTTTTTTTAAGTTGCATGAATTTCCATATTTACCTGACCAGTTACCTAACTGACTTGATCTCTCAATTTCAAAATGTTGCTTCTAGGAAAATATTTGTTCCAAATTTTAAACACCATGATTTTGTGGGCTACTTCAAAGGCAGGATCGGCTTGTTCTTTTGAAAAATGTTCCTACTGCTTTGTTGGGGGGGAAGGGAAGGGTAGATGAAATAGGTACAGTATGCGATATTAAAGCAGCAGGAGAGACACCACCCTGTGTGTCAAGCAGGTGATGGTTTCATCATCTCACTCTACTTGGTGTAGTTTTTAAAATGCAAAGTTTAAAAAAGCCAAAGGCATAAATCCTATTTACAATGAGCTAATTTAAAAAGGGTGTAGTTCAAAAATACACAAAGAGAATGTGATTTTCTCTACTTAAAAGAAAATACTGGGATTCTAAAGTTAATCTTTTTCTTTCTTATGAAAAAAAAATTGCCGTTTAAAGATAATAACGTTGGTAAGTGTTGGGCAAAAGCTCAATTCTGTTCCATAAAAATGACATTTGCAAGGCGAGGGAAACAAAAGCAAAAATGAACTATTGGGACTACATCAAAATACAAAGCTTTTACACAGCAAAGAAAACCCTCAACAAAATAAAAAGGCAACCTACTGAATGGGAGAAGATATTTGCAAATGATATCTCTGATAAGGGATTAATATCCAAACTATATAAAGAGCTTAACACAACACCAAAAAAGCAAACAACCCAATCAAAAATATGGGCAGAGGATGTGAAGAGACATTTTTCCAAAGAAGACATCCAGATGGCCAACAGACACATGAAAATATGCTCAACATCACTCATGATCAGGAAAATGCAAACCAAAACCACAGAGAGATATCACATACTCACACCTGTGAGAGTGGCTAGTATCAAAACGAGAAGAAATAACAGGTGTTGGCAAGGATGTGGAGAAACAGGAACCCTTGCGCACTGTTGGTGGGAATGCAAACTGGTGCAGCCACTGTGGAAAGAGTATGGAGGTTCCCCAAACCATTAAACATAGAATACCGTATGATTCAGCAATTCCACTACTGAGTATTCACCCAAAGAAAACAAAAACACTATTTTGAAAAGATCTGTGCACCCCTGTGTTTATTGCAGCGTTATTTACAATAGCCAAGGGATGGAAGCAGCCCAAGGGTCCACTGATAGACAAACAGATAAGGAAAATGTGATACTATGTATGCATACACACAGGCACGCACGCGCACACACACACGATTACACAGCCATGAAAAGGATGTCATCACACACTGTGACAACATGGATAGACCTAGAGGGTGTAACGCTAAGTGAAGTAAGTCAAACTGAAAAAGACAACTATCATATGATTTCACTCATTTGTGGAATCTTACAAAAACGAATAAACAAACAAAAAGCAGAATCAGGCCTATAAATACAGAGAACAAACTGAAGGTCTCCAGAGGAGAGGGGAGCAGGGGATGGGCAAAATGGCTAACAGGGATATCTTTTTTTTTTTTTTTAAAGATTTTATTTATTTATTCGACAGAGATAGAGACAGCCAGCGAGAGAGGGAACACAAGCAGGGGGAGTGGGAGAGGAAGAAGCAGGCTCCCAGTGGAGGAGCCTGATGTGGGGCTCGATCCCATAACGCCGGGATCACGCCCTGAGCCAAAGGCAGACGCTTAACCGCTGTGCCACCCAGGCGCCCCATGGGATATCTTTGATAATTGAAAAGGACTATCGTGATTTCCAGAAAGAATTTTAAGTGTGAAACAAAACCTAAAACACTAGAGTTGCCCGATCCAGTAACCACATTTAAAAATTCAGGCTATTAGCTTGGCCAGTTAAAGGTAAGACTGCAGAGTGAAAAGGCAATTTTCATAAGAATTGACACTTACCAATAAGCTAGGTAAATTATGCTTAGATTTATCCATTAGAATCTATCACAAAATTTGAAAGAAACTGGAGAGAAGAGACTAGGGATGAAGGGCACCATGTCACTCTTTCAACGACTCTCTAGAAGGAGGGATTTAATAGACTATATAACTCCTAAGCCTCTAGATGGTTTTTATATCTTAAAGGTGAACATGATAGAAAAATCCTAAGAAGCACCAAATCTGTCCATTTCGGTGTGGCCTAACAGTCATTGAAAAAAAAAAAAATTCCAAGTGATTTAACATCTCCATTAATAAACCAAAGTAGAAAAATCTGGATATCAGCTGAATATATTGAAAGATAATCCAGGAAGCACGGAACATACACAGGACGGGAACAGAGGGAGTGACCAAAGATAAAGTGTAGATGAGGCAATGGGCATGAGCTATGGAACCAGAAGAAACTCAAAACTAAAAGAAACAAATCCACTAATGTCAGGTTTTGAATATTTTTTATAGGAGGGCACAATTTTCCAGATATCTTCTTCTGTAAAGCCTGACAGCTCTCAACATCCACGTGTAAATAGTAAGAGTGATAGAAATGGGAAAACTCAGAAGTTCTTATCTATATCCCCTATCAAGATGACATATCTAGGAGAACCTGGGTGGCTCAGTCAGTTAAGTGTCTTAGTCTCAGGTCGTGATCTTAGGCTCCTGGGATCAAGTCCTCTGTCAGGCTCCCTGCTCAATGGGGAGTCTGTGTCTCCCTCTGTCCCTCCCCCCTGCTTGTGCAAATACTCTCTCTCAAATAAAGAAATAAAATCTTAAAAAAAAAAAAAAAGATGAAATATCAATAAAGTGCCTGCTTTCCCTAGAATAGTCAGCATTTCAATGGGAGCATCTCACTTAAGGCTTCCATTAACATCCAAAAATAAATGTATATAACTGCCGGAAGACCAAACAGAATTAGCACTATTTCAGAGTGGTAAAATAAAATAAAATAAAATGACTGATTTGAAAGCTCATATGTCTTCACATTTACCTTTTAATGAGAAACACTAAAGATTATCTGAAACTTAAGATACTATCTTAAACTTGCTGGTAGCAAACTTTATAGGATTCAAGCATGATATTTCTATTTTGAAAAAAGGCATCAAATTTTCAAATGAGCAATATTAAGTGAAACAGAAAGATATCATCAAATTTGCTAATGCCACGGGATTCCAAATGTTTAGGCTTGAAAATATATCCATCTGATCACAAATCTACTTAAAAATATACATTTATCAATTCCCTGGACACAGAAGACAATAAACATGAAAATAACTCCAACCTCAACAAACACAATCAAACTGGACGAGGTTAAAAATTACTGAGATAACCTAATTTTTAAAAGGGCATTTAGGAATGGGATCTTGCTCGTTGAGATCACTGGCAGGAAGATACATTTGCTCAACCTTTCTGTTTGGCTGCTTAGAAGAATGTGTCAAAATATAAAGTGAGTATATATCATTTGCCCACGGGTCCTCCTACTAGGATTTATCCTAAAAAAAAAATCTTACAGTGTATAAATGGATATGTAGAAGATGTTCTAGGAAATTTATATCTATCTATTCATAAAATAAGATAAAACATATATTCATCAACAAGACCCCTTTTTAAAAAAAATACAGAATGTAATATTATCCAGTCCTTAAAATTATGTACCTCTATCCTTTTTTATATAGAGAGGGACCCATGAGACACTGTTGAACAAAAAGTTAGTTTACATAACAACCTACATAGTAGGATTTCATATACATACATAACTTTGTACAAAGATATATGTACATCCATACAAATATTTATAATGTCTTAAAGCGTGTTTACAATTTGGGTTGAATTTATGTAAATATCATGTTTGAGAATTACAGTTCTGAGGTCAGGGTGCATAAATTCATATTTCAACTTCACTCCTAACAAAGGGTTTGACTATGGGCAAGCCACCTGATCCCCTCAAAACCACCGTGTTGTCATCTGTAATAGAGAAATAATATTACCTACTTCGTGATGTAAAATTTTAGCCAAATACATGACACACGGTAATATTTGATATCAGTTTTTTTGGTTACATTCTTCTTTATTGTATTCTTTTCATAACAATGGACATTTATTTTTTTATATAGTCTACCTGTAAAATATTTTACTCAAATACAGTTTAAATGAAAAATTAGATTATTTGTATAATTAACCTTAAGTGTCATATTGATTTTAAAAATTATTCTTATGACTAGTGTTAGTATATTAGAATTAACATACTATTAATCTCTGAAATGGCCCCTTTCTCAAAGTTGTGCAATTCTTTAGGAGTTGAAGAACAATCCTGGGCTCAGAAAAATTAAGAGGCCATGTGTGGGCTCATATAAGAGAGGTGGAAGGTTACACACATGTAAATATTCTTGTTATGATTATGATTCAGTACAGGGCGATCTTGGCTTTTTTAATTTTTATTTTAATTCCAGGTAGTTAACATACAGCATAGTATTAATTTCAGGTGTACAATACAGTGATTCAACAGTTCCATACATCACCCCGTGCTCATCAGGACAAGTGGCCTCTTTAATCCCCATCATCCATTTTCCCCACCCCCCACCAGTGTGTTCTGTAGAGTTAAGAGTCTCTAATGCAGTTTTTATATATTCACTTTACCATAGTTTCCCTGGCAGCCGAGGATAAATGGAACGAATCACAATCCAGAAAAAGAAGAATCAGGTCTTCCAATTGAGCAAGTTAAAGTTAAACCACCCCAGGCCAAATATAAAGCATTTTTCTGTGGTGTGCTGGAAAGAATCTCTCGATCCAAGAAGTGATTCCTGTGGTAGAGATTTCAGTTTTTGTAGCAAGCTGTTGGGTAATTAAAAAACAATCACAAAACATTAGCAGTGCCTTGGAGCACACCCCAAACTGCGTGCTCGGCCCTTGTGTAGTGTTGGTCTTATCTCAATCTTATGCTAGAAGATTACTTTCTGGAGGGACCTAACCAAGAGGCTAGCTTCACACTGAATGAGTAAATAAAATTGCAGAGAGAAGGCCAGGAGAAGCACTTTAATTTTCATTGTGCTCCCTCTTGTCACTTTGAAAAAAAGCAAAACTCTTTGCTGGTGTCACAGTCTTTGGGCACTTTGTAAAATACAGACAGCCTGTATTTTCACAAACTTCTAAAGCTCAGCTTCTTTTCCCGGTTCTACCTGCTTCACCATATATAGTGCTCCTTTGGGGGTCCACGGTTCCTCCGAAGAGCAGGAAATCTAGCCATGAATGGTAGGAAATTTAATGAGCCACCAGCTCTGAAAATAAAGCATCAAGACAGAATGCCACCTACTCCTCTAAGTGACTGTATCATCGATAACCTTACATGGGGGTAGCTGCCCCTCCTGCCTTCACAGTCACTCCTCCAATAAAGTCCAGCCTTACAGCACTTGTCTTCACTCTGCTGTTACCCAAATGTCGACAAGTATATACAAAAAGTATAGACAGATCCCCCTACATGATCTCATTCATACAACACTTTTTCACTGAAAGACCTATAAAGTCTGTTGTGTGTGCTTGTTTTATTACAGTGGGTGCACCAGGGATCATCCTACAGGTTTAACATACAAAGAAACAGACTCCGAGAGATTATTAATTTGGACAAGATGACAACTCCTTAACAATAAAGCTGAGGAAAAAGATACTGAGTCTAACCTTCAACTAAAAGAGTCTAAGAGCTCTAAAGATTGCCACAGAGTGCCAGAAGGCCGAGTGTTATCACTGCCACTATTCTGTAGAGATTTCTCTGTCATAACTTCCCTTCCACGTAAGTGGGTGATTTAAAAGCATTGCTGGCAACATTTCAACTTCTCAAACGCCAACCACAAAGGCCACAGTAATTGTGAACCCTCCCATTAGGAAATGTGAAATTAGTTATAACATGCAAACCTTCTTCAACTGGGTCATATTTACAATTGAATCATTTTATTTTGTCTCCTTCAATGATGAAAAAGAAAATTCTTTTACTAAAACAAACATGTGAATCATGCTGTCATTCCGAGACATCAGAAGTGTGAGCCACACAGACAAGTCAAAGACAGAGCTATTCGATAAGCCTTTGGCATTGATTTCGGGATTGAATCAAGATGCTTTCCCTTTGATTTTTTTTTAAATAAAAAAGTGTTTCTGAATTTCTGGAGCCAGAATTGACCGAAAGTGAAGTTGCTCTTGTTCTGAAAGCATTGCGAGACTTACACGTATAGGTGTGTGAATACACACTCCACTAGGCTGCCTAATATCACTAAGCTGCCACGGTGCCTCTTGTCCATTGCGATGCAGGAGAAAGGAAATCTAAAATGCTAACGAAGTGATTGACAACCCAGGCTGATGCTAATCTAAAGCCAGCAGCAACTGTCAAGGCGCTTACCCAGAAACAATATCCATCTGCTTTAAGGCTGCCAGGGGAGCTCATTCTGATCGAATGTTCATTGGGCATAATGGAAAAGCTTTTAGCCGGTTCAACGTGTAAAGCATTTCCGTCCACTGACAGAGTACCTAACACTCCATCACCCAAAGGAGGTTCTAGATTTTGTGGGGCCTGAAGCTTATACCATTTGGGGAACCCTGTTGCAGTCAGAGAAGACAAAATTACAAGTTCAAAATTAAACACTGGGTTTTGGAAAGTGCTTAAGCAACTGAGGGGCTCTGACTTTAAGTTTTATTTGATTCGTGAAAAAATAGCTTCCTTCTCCAGCAGAAGATTCTCATTGTGTCTTCTCACATTCGCTTATGAAAAACATGCACCTGATTTGTTTGCAAAAGAACCATTACAATTATTTTATGGGAGAATCATAACGAATCTAAGTAAACCAATTGAAACCAATCAAAAGGACAATTTACATATTATTCAGAGTTCAATAATGGCAATCTACTTTTAGTGATTAAATATGTATTCATTCTTATTTGGTCCATACTCAGTATTTGAAAACATGCATTAGGAATTCAGAGCACTATTCATAAGATTACAGGGTAGTTAGGGGTGGGTTTGTATTTGCTGGAGAGGGAAAAACAAAGGGCTCCTCAGGATCTTTGCAGTTTATGAATCTGGATGAAAGACGATGAAGGGATGTGGGGTTGACTCATTTCATCAAGACATTAAGGTCCTTTCTCAACAGTATGAGGCTTAAGTAATATCCCTAAACACCTCCCAGAAATTCTAGGAGAATCAGAGCTCTACGAATTAGGGAAAGGAAACAATTATCTGTATTGTTAACATCTGAAGAACACTACTTTTATCAAAGATTCACAAGTCACGCAAAGGTGTTATAAGACATATATTAAAAGTAGTATCTTCAGTTTTCCCACTGTGCTTGGTGGAGTTTAGAGTGTCCCCTTCCCACAATTCCAAAGAGAAAGAAAGAGAGAGAAAGAAGAGAAAGAGCATTCTGCAATAAGAAAACTCCTGCGAGGGGCGCCTAGTGGCTCAGTTAAGCGTCTGACTTCAGTTCAGCTCCTGATCTCGGGGTCTTTGGGATGAGTCCCGCTTTATCTGGCTCCCTGCTCAGTGGGGAGTCTGTGTCTCCTTCTCCCTCTGCCCCTCCCCCGTTTATCAAGCTCTCTCTCTCTCAAATAAATAAATCTTAAAAAAAGAAAAGAAAAGAAAAGAAAAAGAAACCCCCTGGGATAGGGTTAGAAAAACTAAAATCTAGTCCAGTGGTGGTCAAGCTGGGGCATACATCAGAGTCTCTCGGAGAGCTTGTTGAAACACAAATTGCCGGGCCCCATACACAGAGTTTCAGTAGGATCCATGAATATGCTGTTTCTAAAGCATCTCTAGAGGATACATACTGATGGGGCAGAAACACCCCAAGAACCACCAGCACAGTCCATCACTTGGGGATGCTGACCTGGGTGATGGTTAAGGTACCGTTGAGCACGGCACTTGGCAGTTCCTGGACTCCAACACACTGCCCACACCTACAGGAATCCCATGCTCGGGCATTTATGAAATTTCCCCAGAGAACTCTGTAAAATATGGAAAGCCTCTTAAACAATGACTTCGTTTTGTTACTCTATAAGAAGGGCCTTTAAGGCACTCTGTTTTTGTTATTGATTGAAAGACTCAATATAAATGCAAAATATCACATAGAGCAATACATGGCTGACATAATGATTTCTGACAGATAGCTTAGATTTTAAGAGTGGAAGGATTGTCAGGAAACGTTAAAAGGAACAGGCTTTACTGAGAAATTGACAAAAGTAAAAATGGAAACCATCAATGTAACAAACTGTTTTCTGGAAAAAAAAAAAATTTAATTTTGTGTGTTCAAATGTGACAATCCCAAATCGCTTCACATTGTTCTCTTTTTTGCCAGAAAACGGCAAATCCTAAACTGTGGTGCTCACTCTCTTTTTTCTCCCTCCTCCCCTGTAGTGTCTCCTATGCCTTTCAGTAAACAGATACAAAGTTTTATGCCTATAATTTCCAAGGCTTTCCATATCTGCCAGGCTGATCTGCACATCTCTGCTCCATAAAACATACGCATCTTACATCATCTGGTTACGCAAAGTACCAGTGGAAATTCAAGAGCTGCTGGACAGAAAATAAGAAATCCTCCCCCACTATAAATGATCATCTTTATTATCTCAACCATGCCTGTTTATAAAAAGCATTTTCTATTTCCCAAGTAGGCGCAGAGAGACATTTTCCTTATCAATATGGCCACCCTTTTCCGATATTTTATCTCAGTTTCATCATGAGTCCCCAATTTCTACCTGCCTATATCCGACACTTCATGAAAATATCCTTAATTTCGCTTAAAGTAGGCTGCCCCTCCCTCACGGGAAACACTCCTCCTCTCCTTCTCCTAGGCTCACCTTTTGACCTAACACCGACATCATCTTGTGTTTACACAACCAACCAGAGTATTTTGGCTACACAGCCAGGCCTATTACGATTACACAGAACAATCTCACGCATGGTCGGGCAAGTATTATTGTTCCTATTTTATAAATGAGAAAATCATAATTCTGAGATACATACTTTTAGAAATTAAATACAGGATTTATCTACTAATTATATATATATTTTTTAAGATTTTATTTATTTATTTGACAGAGATAGAGACAGCCAGCGAGAGAGGGAACACAAGCAGGGGGAGTGGGAGAGGAAGAAGCAGGCTCATAGCGGAGGAGCCTGACGTGGGGCTCGATCCTGTAACCCCGGGATCACGCCCTGAGCCGAAGGCAGACGCTTAACTGCTGTGCCACCCAGGCGCGCCTATCTACTAATTATATTTTTTAATAAACTTTTCATATTTTCTAAAAATGAGAATGAGGATGATGATATTTTTTTATAATAATTACAAATATCAGCTAATATGGATGGGGGATTGTTCCATGTCAGGCATATACAGTCCATTATTCATAACAACCTTAATTATTTCGGTGACTAATTATCTCCATTTCACAGGAAGGCAAGTCAAGGGCAGAGAATCTAAATAATTTCCCTCAGAGTACATGCTTAGGACCCTGACTCAAAAACTCTGACGGTGGCATCCCAGAACTAGGAAATAATAGTGACATAATCTAAGTTATAAATATATTTCTACATAAATTACATCGCAAATAAAAATGTGCATATGATTTTACACGCTGAAGGATCCAGTTTGGTGATTGAATTTCTTTTTTTTTTTTTTTAAAGATTTTATTTATTTATTTGACAGAGATAGAGACAGCCAGCGAGAGAGGGAACACAAGCAGGGGGAGTGGGAGAGGAAGAAGCAGGCTCATAGTGGAGGAGCCTGATGTGGGGCTCGATCCCATAACGCCGGGATCACGCCCTGAGCTGAAGGCAGACGCTTAACCGCTGTGCCACCCAGGCGCCCCTGGTGATTGAATTTCAATGAGGAATCTACCTAACCTCAAAACTTTAGATGTAATACAAAAAATGACAAAGTAGAATTATTTTTTAAAGATTTATTTGTTTACTTTAGAGGGGGGGAAGGGCAAAGGGAGAGAAAGAGAATCTCAAGCAGATTCCCCACTAAGAGCAGAGCCCAACGCAGGGCTCGATCTCAGGACCCCAAGATCAGGACCTGGGCCCAAATCAAGAGTCAGCTGCTTAACCAACTGAGCCACCCAAGCGCCCCCTCGAATTATTTTTTTAAGAAGCTTCCTAAAAAAGGGACTTCAGAGAAAATACAACAGGTCAAAGTCACAATGGGTTAAGTATATAATCTGAGACCCACAACAAGAAAATATGCAAACACCTGTGTGCATATGTGTCCACATACACCATTGTACCTCTTTGTACCTCGCGCTCTTACAGTGTATATATTCCAGTTTGGGGGACTGCATCGGGAATAGAGTCTTATCACATCATCTCACCAGATTCAAATTCATCTATTCAAGGGGACAAAGTGCTCTAGAAATTCCACAGCATCAGGTGGGCACCTGCCAGTTAAAGGAATTGCAGTATAAATAGACCTTCTACCTAGTTGTCCCAGACAGGGCTGCCAACATTCACGCACATTATTTTATTTAATACAACAGCCCCAACAAGGAGCCTTTTAAACATAACAGCTAAAGAAACAAATGCAGAGAAATTATATGGCTTGCCCAAGGCTGTGTAACTGCTGCTTGGGTTGATCTCTGAGGTGCAAACTGCTTTGTTCTGAACCCTGGACCCTCCATTTACTAGCCCAGCGACTCTGGTGAATTCCCATACTTTCTGACCTCGGCTTTCTCGTTTTACACAATAACACCTGCCTTATGCATTGTGACTGAGGTGAACTGAGTTAAAGTATACGAAGTATGCAGAGCACTCGGCCCAGTGTTCAGGAGACAGAAAGTATTCTACAAAGGGAAGATAGTATTACTACTATAATTGCCTGGTTCATGAGCTAGCCCAGCATTGGAAACAGATTATCTTTGCCAGTTAGGTATTCAACAAATACTCTGAAATGGAGCATCTTTTTCCTATATCTTGCTGCCTTAGGAAGCAAAGACAAGTACATGGAACACATCGATTTGGAAGAAGGTATCCTAGAGAGACAAGTTTTCTTAATTTGGCCAGAGAAAACACCTCTTCCCTTGGCTCGCAGCCCCTCCTGTCTTCTGTCTTAGCCAACAGCAAGTGGCAGTGCTCTCCAAATATTTGGTTCACTCCTGACGTAAAATATGCATGGATTTGAACAAGAAGAAAGTTCAACATCAAATCAAGATTCTCGTAAGTATATAGAGATTAGGTCCAGGACTAGCAGTTTTTAAACACATCAAGGTCCTCCCACGCTGTGGCTGGTTTCCGAATGACACGGTTTTATGTCCCAGCCTGTGGGATCTACACCTGGAATAGACTCAGCTCACCACACCAGCACCACCGCCTCCCCATCCAGCTGCTGCCACCTCCCTGCCAGGCCCTGCTCAGTCTACCCTTCACAACAATATTGGGGCCAAGTCCACCTCCAAGAAACCGCTGATTATTACAGGGTGGCCAAAAGGTTCCTAATGACCAGACCTAGTAGCTTCCGGTAGTCTTCATTTCCTTGCCATCTGTGGGGTACAGGAGAGGGCAGCCAGAAGGGGGGATGCTGCGAGCAGTGGGTATAACCCCGGGCAACCTGTGTGTGCTTGCTGGTTTCTTCTTATTACACTGGGGGAGCTCCCTCCCCATTCAAGTAAAAGTCCCTTGTACATTTCAGACTTAACTTTGACCACTCGATAGTTGTTTTAAAGCCACTGAAATATAAAGATTCCTTACTTCCTAACAGAAAAGCCAACAATTGTGCGAGCTAAATTTACAGCTGAAAAAAACATGAGAAACAAGGATGAAAATCCTTCCTATTGCGTCCTACCTACAACCACAGGAGACAGAGAGTCAAAGGGCCCTCTTCCATCAAGTTAAGGAATGTATTCCTTGTCTGTGCACGCACATTTCAATCAGAAAAAGCTGCAAATAAATTGTGATCTTGTTTGACAAAGTAACATAATATCCTGATCATCCACAAGAGGAGGATGACAACGTTCATCAGAGAAAATGAATAAAACCACCTGTATCCACTTTTCAACTTCCACAAAGCATTTTTTTTCCCTGGGAGAGCAAAACGTGACTACTTCTCAACTGCATCATCCGTTCTCTTTCCCAAAGAGCAGCCATGGTCAGTTTTCCATGGAGAGGGAGGAAGATTCTCCAGCCACAATGCTGCCAACACACGGAGAGGCAAGAGAGCGGTCCAGAAAGCCTTTTCTCCATCGAACTTGGGCTCTGATACTTGCCAGTCCTGGAAAAGCTTCCGATGAAATGTACCAGCGTTGTGGTGTGTTTTGGGTTTTGTTTTAAATCAGTTAATGGATTTTGCACCACATCTGGCTGAATCCTGCAATATAAAACCCTTAGCTTCTCCTTTAGGAGGATGTAGTGTGCTAAGTAAAATCCCCTTGGGTAATGTGGTCTCCCCTGAATGCTCTGATGCACAGAATCCAACCCAACCATGGAAGAGCTGCCTGAAATCAGCCCTTGCTGACTCAGGAAAGAGCCCAGGAAGGCAGATGGGCTTTGACAGGATCAAGTCCCAGCGGCCTGCACTCAGCAGCCTGACACGGCGATCCCAGTGGCTTTCTCTAGCTTTTGGTGATGCCTGTGTGGCTTTCTCTAGCTTTTGGTGATGCCTGTGTGAGCGTGCAGTGACCCATCCCTCCCACCCAATCACCAGCCCACTTAGTGTCTTCATAAAATCAGGAAGGAGGGACATGCATGGGAAGGAAAAATGAACAGATGGGCATATCGTAGTTCAAATACATAAAACTTTAAAAATGAAGCTGGGTTGGGGTCCCTGGGTGGCTCAGCCGGTGAAGCATCCAACTCTTGATTTCCACTCAGGTCATGATCCCATGTGGGGTTCCACGCTCAGAGTGGGGTCTGCTTCTCCCTCTCCCTCTGCTCCTTCTCCTGCTAGCTTTATCTCTTAAATAAATAAATAAATATGAAAATAAATAAAAATGAAATTGAGCTGAATCACATATATGACACTTTCTTTAAGTTGCCTGTGGTAATCATTATGTGTTTTGGGTGTTTTCTGCGGGGTTTTTTTGGTTTTTTTTTTTTTTTTTTTTTTTTTTTTTTGGTCCAAGAGGATGTTCTTTACCAAACTGAGGTGCCAACTTCTATCAAGAGGAAGACAGTGAGCAGTCACAGAATGCCTAATCCCTAAGTCCATATCTTTGTCCAGAGACCTGCTGCCCTCTGAATGTCTACAACCTCTCCTCATGCCTCCAAGTCCTCCCGTCCCTTATATTTTTGGTACATATCACATGACATCACCTCTCATCTGCTCCCCTCCTCTTTTCTCCCCGAGAAAAGCCAGCCAACCTGTCCTCTTTGCTGTTTCTCCATCCAATCAGATTTTCCCTTCCTTAGAGCTATTGATCTGTGCATTCCTCTTGCTGGCCATGTTGTTTCCAGCCACAGCTAGCTCCTTATCATTTATGATTTAGTTACCCGTACAAATGACAACTCTCTAGATAGCTCTTCACTGTCTAACCTGCCCACCCCAACCCCGTCACTCTGTTGCCACCAATAAAAAATATTTTTAAAAATCTGCTCACCGTGTATATGACCAACTAGGACGCTAGTTCTGTGTTATCAGTGGATTGTGTGAATTCGTTTTAATTTTTTAATTTTTTTTATTTTTGAATTGTGTGAATTCTGCCCACAGCTTGGTTCCCAAGATCGAGGGTGGTGCCTAGAACACAATACACACTCGAAATGCTTGCCCGATGAATTCCCGATTGAGTAAATGAAAGAGGAAGGAATTACTTTGTCTAAGCTTTGGGCCCTGCATTTTGTATTTTAAGCCATGTGTGTTTCTCTACTGTGACAACAGGAATTACTTTGTCTAGAGCTCAGATCTCAGCTGTAGTTGGGCCTGCTAATTTGTGGCTGTACGGATCTGTGCAATTTCCAACATCTGTGCGGTGAGAAGCTGGACCAGGCGGGCTCTATGCTTGTCTGACCTTTGACATTCCATGTGTCAAGTGTCATCTCCAGAGAGAAATTTCCAGGAATTGTCAGTCTGCCATAAGCTCTCCCTCTTTGGGACTGAAAAGTACATATTCTACACTTGACACTGAAATATTTTTTTCTGGTTCACAGTGATAATTATCCTTGAAACTCTCTCTTAATAAACCTTATCTTCACAAGGTGCGTTTTTGGGAAGAAGCCTGTGACATTTTATGGTGTCTCCCAGGGCCAGATATAGAGCAAATAAGTTGAGTGCCCAGTTTGAGAGAACAATGAGAACATCGCCAACATCGCATGAGAACAAGGATGTCTCCTTGTCAGGTAGGTGACATTTCCTAAATGCTGTATTTACTAAATGTGAGGGTTCGTATTCCAGTCCATAGATTCTAACTTTATAGCTGATGAATTTTGCATCAAACAACATCAAATGTCTTCAGGTTTAACCAGAAGTTCTAAGACACTGATACTCTCCTCGTCTAGACAGTGGCTATTTCACAGAGACGTGTGGGAACGAGTACTTCCATTTTTGAGAATAATTTTAGAGCCTGCTAGATAAAATTACTACAATTAGTTTACACGTTGGGTATACTCGAGTCCAAGTTCACATCCACTTAAACGATTAAATCACTGGCTAATTGCACCCATCTAAACCCAACAGGATAATTCACCTTCAGGCTTCTGAATCCAAGGCCAGTCCATGTGGAGACTGAAATGGGCAGGGGTGCTTGGGCACCAGAACTGACTGTCCTGTTTGGTGCATGATTTGTCCACAAACATCACAGCCACTGGTTCCCTTGGTACAGAGATGGGAGAAACAAGGGTCTGTCTCCACACCCACTCAGAAGGGGGGGTCTCCACTCCCCAGAGCTCCTGTACTAGCCTAAGAGAACCACATAAAGACACGCTTCTCTACGTAGCAGGGCCAGCCTCAAGACAAAGACCTCTGGGGAATGAATCCTTTAGAATCACAGATTCACAAGAAAGATGCATTCTAATTTGAAAGGGCAGCATTAGGTTACTATTTGGAAGAATTTGGTATCCATTTCATCTGTTTCTATTACCAGTGATTATTTTGCAGGGCGGATTTTGCTTTCAAGTAGTATTTACTCACTGAACTTTCATCAGGGAGCCGGCAATAGAACAAATGACCTTTTGTGTATAATGTTTTCAGGGATTTTCTCTTCCTCTTCAGGGTCAAACCATTCAACACAGAAAAAAATAAAGAAAGAGGAACTAGTGAATGCTTTTCTCCACAAAGCATAAATAAAATTTAAAAAAAAATAGTGCAATTTCACAACCAATTACACTCCTAGCAAAAGCAATTCACAACTAATTATTAGAGAAAGTTACAACCTTTTAAAGCATTGATGTGAAGAGCTAAGGAAAAAAATAAGGCTTGAAGTGGTATGGAACCCTACACATTAGGCATATAGTCCATTTTCATTATGTGAACTATTTCTTTAACATGTCAAATTCAAGCATTTTACTTGTGGGGGAAGAAAAAAACAAATAAAATCACTGAACTCGATCATAATGTACCAGAAAACATTTTAAATATCTTGAAGCCTAATATTATTGATTCAATCAAATATGTTTGATGCTCCTTCTGTATTCAAGGTTATGTGTCAGGTCTTAAACCTCCAAATGTGCCATTCTCAGAGCCTTTGCACCTGTTGCCTCAGGGCCTTTGCACATGTTGGCTCAGGGTCTTTGCATGTGCTTACTCACACCTGGATGTTCTTATGCTCTATGCCTGCATGACATTTGTCCACCTGTTCCTCTTCTATGAGGTCTCCCTGACTTCATTGAGAACTATAATCTTAACCCCACTCTCCAACTCCAGGCACTTTTATTTCTTTCTATAGCATTTACTGCTTTCTAACACAGAATTGAATTTCTTTATTTTACCTGATGTCTAGACTCAACGAGCACAGAAGGGAGACAAGGTTTTTGTTTTTGTTCTTGTTTTCTAATTTTTCATTGTTGTATCTGTATGTATAGGGTTGTAACTGTATGCATAGGGTTTTTGCAGAAGTCAACCCAGTGGTTGATAATAGCATGTGTGTGTGGGGGGGGGTCTCTTGAGAATCATCCACATTCTTCAAACGTTATTTAGAAGACAGTAAAGATCTTTGTAAAATTATGATTCCTTCCTTCTGCTACCAAAAGCATTGCTACTATACATGTGCTCTCCAACTTTGGGGGTGGGGGGAGGACCACCAGCAGAACTTGTTACTATCAGTGTCATAGCTACGGTGCATCAAACCTCAATGCTACTGTGTTTCTTTAGGCCCAACTATGAAATCTGAGACCTTATATCTGGTAATTAAGAAGAAAAGATTCTGAGTCCAAAGCAACTAGACACCTGAGAAACTCTCATCTAGAATTAGTCCTAGCATATTCTTTGGTTTAGAGTCGTACTTTTTACCTAATACACAGTGCAGGAACAAATACGCTCTCTGGAGATGGTTTTGTTTTGTTTTGCTTTAAGGTTTTATTTATTTATTAGAGAGAGAGCACAAGCGAGCATGAGCGGAGGGAGAGGGAGAAGCTGGCTCCCTGCTGAGCAGGGAGCCTGATGCGGGACTCGATCCCAGGACCCTGGGATCAAGACCTGAGCCGAACACAGACACTCAACCGACTAAGCCACCCAGGCGTCCCTGAAGATGTTGTTTTAAAGTCTGATGGTTACAGGGCAACCCTGTTGGGACACCTCTCACTCCTGAGAGTTTTTTTCTGTAGCTTCACTTAATAAACTTCTACCGCTTTACAGAAAAATTAAATAAAGTATGATGCTTACATTTGAAAATAACCTCGATAAACCTGGATTATTCTCCACACTTCTAAACAGGCAAGAGCAGCCTGTTGGAGCCCAAAAATTCAAGGGACTCCAGCTATGACAATCAGATAGAGACATTTCAGTAATCAAAGAGAGATAATACATTTTCAGATAATGCCCTCTGATGTATTTATCTTGTTGTTCTCTAATCAAAAAAGGAATTGAGGGTCAGGGGTATAGCAGAGCACCAAGCATCGTAATATCCTATCTCATACCACACACACACATACATACACACATACACACATGTACATGTGCGCTTGCATATAAATTACTAAACAAACAGGAAATATTCCACTATTCCTTACTTAGAAGTCCTGGCTAATGGCAATTCATAACTATGCTAGCATAATAATATAGTTTTTTGCAGATGCCTAATATGGGCCAGTTTGATATGATTTTCATGATTTTCATCTCTCAATCTTATTAAAAATAACCACCAAAAACATCTCCTTGTAAAAGATGAAAGCCTGTGATATAAACTCCATTAACATGTTTCACACTTCATAGTAGCTTTTGCCCTTAAACTGGGTCTATATCATTCCCTTGTATAAGCCTCCTAGTGATGCTATTTTTAAAATTATCTGTTATTTTAAATGGCAGTTTTGACCAATCTCCTTTATTTACCTAAGAGACAAAAATGGCTAAACACTCCATTCTACTAATCAGGATTAGGATTTAAATACTAAATGTCCTAGCTGCTATAAATTTGAGATGGTTCTTTATACTTTATACCTTAGATTACTTTCCCTAGATTTTTCTTTTTTAAAAAATGTGTATCTCTCACTCACTGTCTGTGTAACCTTAATTTAATTTGTTTTGTCTTGCTGAGTTTCAATTTCCACATCTAAAAGATAGGGATAATGCCAGCAACTGTGAGGGGCTGTTGATAGGATCAGTGACGGTGTGTGTCAAGTATCTTCAAAACATCTGGCATACAGTAGGTAGGCAGTAAAGGGTTGTCACTATGAAGACCACTGACCTGGCAACATAACGCTTAATTTCTTCAAAAGTCAAGTGGGGAATTGTCTTTCTGTTCAGGGCTTTCTAAATACACAATGCTTCTTACAGAAATTATGGCAGAAGAGTTTGTCTGTCACACATCGCTACATAGACGCCTATACTGAATCACAAGACCATTTCTTATGAAATGCTATTCTTGCATTTTAAAACAGAGAAACATTTAATTAGTTACATATAAATTGTTCTGGGTGTGCCTGGCTGAATCAGTGGGGAGCATGCAACTCTTGGGGTTGTGAGTTCAAGCCCCACATTGGGTTGTGAAGATGACTTAATAATAAAAATCTTAAAAAAAAATTTTTCTTTTCACCCTAATGTATTGTTAAAAACTTCAGAATTGGAGCTTAGTTAATAGTAACATGTCCATATTGATTCATTAATTGTGACAAATGTACATAGGAACGGAAGACTTCTATAGAAGGGGAAATGGTATGGGGTATATGGGAAATCTGTAATTACTTTGTAACTTTTCTATAAATCTCAAACTATCCTGAAATAAAGAGTGTATTTAAAAAAAACTAGAACTAACTCTAATACAATTAAATTTCAAGAAGCAAGTCTGTTAAAGCGTCAGTAAGAATTGAGAATGGACTTTTGGACAGAAGTTACATGTCCCTTCTCTTCAATCAGAAGTTTACCTTTCCCTATAAATTCTAGGCATTAAGCTTGGCTTTTGCACAGAGGTCATGGATTTCTAGGTCATCCACTTGCTATCTATAAATCCCATACATCCCATCATTTTAATTGAAAATTTAATGAGCACTCTGTGCTTTGGGGACAGGTCTCACTCAAAGAAAAGGTAAAGAACCGAACTCCCAGCCAAGATGCACTGAGTTTGTTTCACCCTTGAAAATTATCATACGGTCTCACTCATACGTGGAACATAAGGAATAGCATGGAGGACCACAGGGGAAGGGAGGAAAAACTGAATGGGAAGAAATCAGAGAGGGAGACAAACCATGAGAGACTCTGGATTCCGGGAAACAAGCTGAGGGTTTCAAGGTGGAAGAGGGGTAGCCGGGCGATGGGTATTAAGAAGGGCACGTGTGGTGATAAGTACTCGGTGTTATATGCAACTAATGAATCGTTGAGCACTATATCAGAAACTAATGATGTACTATATGCTGGCTAACTGGAGGGACAGAGGGAGGGAGGGAGGGAGGGAGGGAGGGAGGGAGGAAGGAAGGAAGGAGAAAAGAAAGGGAGGGAGGAAGAAAAGAAAGGGAGGGAGGGAGGGAGGAAGGGGGAAGGGGAAGGGAAGGAAAGAAAAGGAAAGGAGGAAGGAAGGAAGGAAGGAAGGAAAGAAAGAAAGAAAGAAAGAAAGAAAGAAAGAAAGAAAGAAAGAAAGAAAGAAAGAAAGAAAATGCTGCCTAAAGCCCAACATCGAACATAATGCAGAAGGCTGGAAGAAGAAAAAAGCCTGCAGAAATAGCTTATATAAGGATTAGTGGCCCTAAAATTAAATGAATCATTCCTCCATTGTGACAAAGTCAACACGTTGTTTCCTACTGAGGATTCTATTGGAAGAAAAAACAGTTCAAGTAACATTTGTTAGATCACATGCAAATGTGTGATCAAGGGAAAGACACGTTCAGTTATTTATCAGTAAGATGGAATTATATAGAAGGACCTCCTCTTTTATTGAATGTCTACCGTGGTTAAGGAGAAGATCTAATAATGGATTGAGATACATAATTGTTCCCCAGATGACGCAAATTGTTGAGACAATCATGCATGGCTTGTAACATCAGTTTCCTTACGATTATCTTGCCTACATTAAAAAAAGAAGAAGAAAAGAAAGAACCACGGACTTTAGAAGGATCATGGGAACAATTTCATATTCCTTTCTGAAGACCTTTTCATGTCTTCTCCTATTTAACGAAATTGTCATGCATTAAAACAAAACTTTCATTTGTTCCATAAACTGTTTTTTGTTTTTTTTTTAAACAATGCAAGGCAAGGCAATTCACAAGACAAGCTCTGGAGATGGTTTTGTCTGGTCTCTGGCTCTTGAATTCCTCATTTGTGACAGTCATTAGGCAAAGAGACTACGCAATCTAGAGCGGATCCCCAGCCTCTAATGCACTAATCATGCCTTCTGACTTATGTATGCAATAAGGAGACCATCACCTCTAATGCAATCTGTTGTATGTATTATTTACACCTTCCAGTGCATTAGTAAGGAATATGAGGATCCAGGGGAAAAAAATCAATGCAGCCTGCTTGCTTTTCTGTCCTGTGGGTATTGGTGCATGCTACGCATACAGAAGGCATTTTCCCTGATAAAGTAATAGTGCCTGCTGCGCCTTCAAACTGTCAATGTATATATTCATCCCACTCTCTTCCCACCTTCCGTTCATTCATGTGTCCAAAATGTGACGCTGGAGACAAGATAGAAGTCCTTATCTAGCTCCCTGACCAGAGGTCAGTTTACAATGTCTCTCTCCACCACAGTGACTTTGCTAACCAATTCTGTTCCACATCACTTGGTGTCTCTCCAAATAGCAGCAAGTCCTTGTTTCTCTTCTACCAAATATCATTTCATCATTAAACCATTTGTATTAACCACTGAGGTTTCTTTTGGTTTTTTGGTTTTTTTATACCTCTAATTCAGCTGAGCCAATATTTGCTCTTATTCCATTGGGCATTTAAACACTTAGGCTGACTCAATTTACTGCTGCTGTCATCCATGCATATTCACTGGCACCAGATGAGAAACGTAAGTCTGCCTGCAGGGACTCTCGTACTGAGATCACCCTGGGAACACGGCAGAGAGATCGCAACTTAGGGAAGTAGGAGAAACTAAATACATATTTTTTAAATTAAGCATGATCCTCATTTGATAACAAAACTTCTGTATTTGAATAGAACTCTGTGATTTAATTTGATTTGTTTTTCCTTGTTTCTTTGCCAAGATTAGCTCCTTATTCTAACCACAATTTGGCTGGGACGCACAAAAGATCGCTTCAAATATTTATATACTTAACGACTTAAGATTCCTCTCATTTTTTAATTCTCTCAACTTGAAAACATCCCATACAACTGGAGATGATTCAAGCAATGTCACACTGAAATTGAATTATTTGTGAATAACTAGGCATTGTGAATACAGAAATTCAAAGGTTTGGTCTCTCGGTAATTTGTATTCAGAAGTTAGAGATTAAGAAAGAACAGTTCTTTCAAATAGGCCTACATCAAAATATATTATTTTCAGTACAAATATACAGAAGGATAAAGAAAAAACATTTTTTGAAAATGCAAAATAGAAAAGCATCATAGGAAATTAAAAACTGCAGATTAAATCCTCCTTTTCTATTGATTTTTACTTTAAAATTGGAAGTAAATCCCTAAGGCTGTGTTTCTAAAACACCTTGGTGCCCAAGCATCACCCAGAGTCCTTTCTCAAGCCCATCCTCTGGCAGCACCCACAGAAGTTCTGATGCCTTAGTTGAGGCAGACGCAGTAGCTGAGGAGGACCACACTCTGAGAAGCATCATTCCTTTTTTTTTTTCTTTTTAAAATTACTTATTTATTTGAGAGAGAGAGAGAGCGAGAGTGCACAAGCAGGAGGGGCAGAGAGAGAGAAAGAGATCTTTCCTCCATCCCTCCATCCCTCCATCCCTCCCCTCCTTCCCTTGCTTCCTAATTAAGGGAATGAGGTTTGGTTGAGGTGAGGAAAGTAGTTAGTTGTACCTGAAGATACGAAATTGAGGATTGTCAGGCACCCGGGTGGCTCAGTCAGTTGAACATCTTCCTTCTGCTCAGGTCATGACCCCGGAGACCCAGATGGAGCCCAAATGGGGCTCCCTGCTCAGCGGGGAGTCTGCTTCTCCCTCTACCCCCCGCCATGTTTTCTCTCTCACTCTCTCTCTCTCAAATAAATAAACAAAATCTTAAAAAAAAAAAAACAACTAGGATTGTTTACAGTCAGGTCATTTCTGAACTAGGGGCTGTCAGATAACAGTAGGTTTTCTATCAGATGGATGAAGATATGGAGACCAGCAGAGTGAAATTAACCCTCCCCACCCCGCCTCCCCTTCACCCCAGGCAAGTCACCAAGTGATAAAGTAAAACCTGGTTATTCTGGCTCTTGGCTCACAAAACTTTCCAATATACTTGATTTTGTCCTCAACGGCTATCCTGCCTGATGTCCTACGGGTGCTTCTTTCAGAATTAGGGTTCTATCATTTCTGCTCAGATCTTAAAACCTGATAAAATAGAGAAACTTCAGGGAATGTGCCCTGGGAGATGGTGGTTTTTGTGGCCTTCCCAAACAAGTAACCTGACTTCTCGCTTTATAACGTAGTTACAGCCATTGTTCTTTTCACTTTTATCCCCACATTCCTTCTTCAATAAAGGCCGTTTCTAGCTGTCTTCTCAAGTTGTTTCCCAAGTGAACTGAACATCCCCAAACAATAAAACTTCACTCTAGCAAATAATGAAAAATAGAGAATACCAAAATGTGTCAACCATTGGATGCATTTGTTTCAGGGTGCTCTTTGAGGGAGGAGGGAAGCTAATCCATTAGATTAGAGAGCTTTGATTTGAAAATGTTTCTGCTTCTATAGTAAGGGTGCAGCCTTGTGTTTCTGTAGCAACTAAATTGTCTTGGGGCACTTGGAAAAAGTGAAAAAGATATAATGACTTCAGTTTTTTCTCTCTTTACTATTCTCACGCAGTATAAACACCTTAAATATTTTTGCTGCAGAAAGAGTAAGTGTAACAGTCTTATCACCTTATCTTTGTATTTTTTTTTCCTTTTTTTTAACAGTTCAGGTACTGAACTGCCCTTAACAGGTGTAACAACCCACATGAGGCAAGAATCTTGTTACATTTAGATAAACCAGGGAGGCTCAGGGGCTCCGGGGTATTTACAGAGTGCCCTGAAATTCACAAGGGGCCTTATTGCCAGGGCCTTGGTTGAATACGGAATCCTTATCATTCATGGATCCTACAAAGATTCATTCACTGAGGATCCACTGTTTTCAATCCCAGCACAATGCTGGGTACCTGGAATGCAGAGATGAATATAATACCCTCTTTCTCTTTATAACACACTTAGTAAACGGATGATTACAGAACTCCATGAAAATGCACGGGGGCTACGGGTCCCAGGAGCAGGATTGAGGTGGCATCTCCTAGAAGGCTTCCTAGAGGAGATGACTCATGGGCAAATCTTGAAAGACTATTTGAATGAATAAATGATTGGGATTTAATCTAGCTGAGAGCAGAGAAGGTTTTGGGGAAAGGAAAGCAATGCACACGGGTGGCACAGCGGGGGGGGGGGGGGGGGGGCTGCAGCAAGGGGGAGTGTGCCTTCAGGGAAGAGCAAGCCGCTCTGTAACTCAGGAGCCAAGTGGGGGAGCCGGGGCGCAGGACAACGGAGCAGTCTCAGGACGAAGGACTTTCTGTTCAGAACCAAGCAGTGTGCGGTTCTCCCCAGAAACCCTGGAGGACCACATGAGAATTTCAAGAAGGGAGTGCCATGGTTAGATTTACATTTCCCAAGATCACTTTGGCTGCTCCTTGAGGCAGGATTTGAAGCAAAGACTCCACTTGTTGGAAGCCAAACAGGAAGCTAGCGGATCGATGGGACTGACTGGATGGTCTCTTTTTAGAGGACAGTTTATTATTTCAGACCTTCGACTCTAACCAATTCTTTTCCAATTCTGCTTCCTGATTTTGACGACACATGAAAGCCTGGAAACCTACATGATTTTCCCTGGTCAAAGAAAACAGGTAAATAACCGACTCCAGAAAGTGTTGTGTTTTCTGTCACACCAGAAGACGTAAATTGAGGTTTTATTTGGAGAGTTTCAGCTTTTATCACCCATTATTCCCTCTCCTTTTTTTTTTTGCAATTCTTAAATAATTAAGTGAAATCCTAAAACAGAACAAAAGTTCAGCAAAAAAGATTTTAAATGTCAAAAGTGGTTTCACAAAATGGCTGACTTTAAGCAAAGTTTATGCACTTAGGCACTAAATGGTCTGGGGTTATGTTATTAAAAATGTGCCTTCAAAGAAAAAAGTGAGGAGAAACTAAAAATTCAATCAAGTTCATCTTTGCTATCCTCATTATGCTATTTTATGTTCATAATTTGCTGATTTTAGCTCTGCAACCCCCTTCGGTGATTTAGACAAAGAAAACCTGAAGCAATTTTAGAGCTAAATTGTGTCTTGTAGTGTCTACAGCCTGTCTGACGATACTGAGCCACGCAGACAATAGATTTTTACCAGTAAAAATACTGCAGAAGAAACTTCATGGTCGATCACAGATGAGATTTCCACAATGCCAAAGTTTTTCAAGGCAGAGAAAAGACATTTGATTTCAGAAGACCCCATGAAACATTTCATACCCGTTTTTAATTGATGACTTAGGCTGAGTGAAAGTTAATTGGTATTTCATATGGTTTCTTGTAAGCTAGGGGAGTATGGTCACAATAAGCAGGGGAGAGTTGATTTCATTAGATAAAGTGATTTCCAGGCAAGTTTCTTAAATAAGAAACTTACTTGTTTCGTGAATGTAGTATCTGCAACTACGGTGATCTATATCAAATGACGGTAAGAATTATGGTCTCGCTATTCCGTGTGGGAAGCACAGAGCTAGAGGAGTCCGCCTGCATTCAAGCACCGGTATGCCCGGGTGTGGTGGGTTAGAACAAACACTCCATCACCAACAAAAAGAAGATGGATCCCCCATTATTATCTAGCTCGAGCCTTTGGATATTCCTGTTACTTACTAAATGTATACAAAATATAAGTGAAATAGACATTTTAAAGAGGACTTTATGATTTTTTTTTTCAATCTAAGCAAACATGTTGCTGGACCAGAGGGCCGCCATTCACAATGATTTAAGAATTCCCTAGAGTGTTTACATAATAGATCCTTAGTATAATCATCCTCCGAGATAAAATTGACAGTATTTTCTTCTTCTTAAAGAATCACTGGGTTTTGAGAGTGTATATTTACCCAGATATGAAATAAACTATTTCTAAAGTCAGTCAAAGATGGGAAAAATGACATCTGGCCACGTACTCAGAAGGATTAGCTTATTCACAAACGTATTACTTCTCCCTTGTTAATAAAGAGAAAATTGGTGCTCAAATCATTGTCAAGGGACGAATAAAAAATACAATGACTAATTTAAGAGCTGAAGCCCAGGCACAATCTTGAAAAGCTAACTAAGGCTTTTAACTACGGTTCATCTCCATAGAAGAAAAAAGAAAGCGCTTCAAATAGCCCATTAGAATCTTTCATTATTAAATATGGAAAACTATCCATGATATAGTTGAAAGAACTTCACTCATTTATTACTTTGTTAATGACAGAAGAGGCTCTAAATAAAGATTATAAATAAGTCACGTGTATCAATGGCACCCTCTCCCAGGCTCTCAAACATCTCAACTTTGAATCCCTGCATCCTAAAGCATATAGTGGCTATTTATTTATCTGCTATAGCAAATGGAAGAATTCTTCCCTGTCCAATAACTGAGCCATACAGACACGTAGAATTTATTAAATTGGATTAAAAGCTTCATCCTCTTACTTACAAATTGTTCATGAACAAATTCTGAATATTATGTTATCCTTATATATCAGTAGCTGTGTTACTTTGCTAACTCAAGATAATCATTAATGGTCATCATTTAAAAGTTTTAGCAGATAGCAAAAATCAATTTGGAGTTTGAATAATTTTCTATAATTTTAACAGCATTGCTAAAATTAATTTAAATTCTTTGACAAAAGATCTTTGTACATCAATCACAAGTAAGGTCCATACAATTTGAAGTCCATAAAAATAATCCGTGGAGCATAACATGGAGGGTTGTCAGTGTGAAATGTGTATCAGTTATAAGTTATCTATCATGTGGTATCAGCCTTATAATGAATTATTAATAATGATAGCAAAAGGAATGCTCACTGAGAAATGCAGACTTTTTTGGGGGGAGGGGGTGGGTAGAGGGAGAGGGAGAGAGGATCCCAAGCAGACTCCATGCCTAGTGTGGGGCCGGACGCAGGGCTCAATCTTGCAACCCTGAGATCATGACCTGAGCCAAAATCAAGAGTCAGACACTTAACTGACTTAGCCACCCAGGCACCCCATGACATGAGATTTTTTTTTTTTAATGAAGGAAAAGTAATAGGGATTTACTGATATCATTAAAATAATTATAAATCATGATACTACTTTTCATTTGCCCGAATTTGACATTTCTTCATTACTAAATGTTTTAAGAGCCCTCCTACAGACTCATTAGTTGACTCCAACATATATTTCCCAACAGAAAACTTATATTTAGGTTCACATTTTCAATGTTAGATTCTTTAGCATGATCAACTTGGGGTTCATGTTTGAAACCATAGTTGGCCCATGAATATATGTAATAGATTGCTATCAGTAGTTGTAAAGGTTTCCATGATACCTATTTCAGCTGGTTTGGAGCAGACGGCTCCTACCTGTGGATGCCCAAATGTTCAACTGAGAATCTTACCTGGTTGCATTGGAGTCCGTCTTTTCTAACTGGCCACTCTACTGTCTTCATATTGAATTTTATTTTCATTCGTCCAGGAAAGGGCCTCTAAATTAGATGTTAGGGGATTGCTCCTAAGATTCTACCTAGGATCCCAGAAAGTGCGTTTTGTATAAGCCATGAACCTATCTTTGAGTAAGACCATTACAAACATACCCTACAAATCTGATGAAAATGCATCTAACCATCCCAAAGTAATGTCATTTATATTAAAAATAGAGGCAACCTTGGGTAATGGTGACCGTGAGAACAGGGATTCTGCATCTACAAGAGCTTTATTCCTGGGCATCTGGGCAAATCAGGAAGAGGAATAAGGACCATGAATACCATGGTCATCCCAGATAGTATATACCTATCTCAGAAAGATCTCCTTTTGACATCTGTACTAATTATAAAACATTTTAATAGAGCTTTCATATGAAAATAAATTTAAATAAAAGAAAATAGCAAAAGAAGGGCAAAGCATAGCACTAGCGCAAATCTTGTTTTTAAAACGACATCCTTAATAAGATGACTTTATTTTTTTTTCCAAACTAATCTAGACAGGAAAATCTTTTTCTAACTACAGCTGAGACACGACAGGAATGTTGAAATGATCAGAGATTAAGGAAACGTCATACTTCCCCATGTTCAAATTCAATAAGATAACAATTGCATTTGATAAGCTTTGCATTCCCATAGTTCCTAGCAGGGACCTGGTCTTGAGAGGTGCTCATGGGATTTGTGTTCATTTGATGACAGGTAGGGAAGGGACGGAATGTTACTGAAGGTGATGCAAGTCCATTGTGTTTAGTAAAGCACAGTCTTGGCTTCAATTACTTCTGGTAAATCTGACAACTCAATATTGTGATTCGGAAATAAATTAGTGATGAGTCTGCACAAAAACGATACCAAAACCCAAACCTCCCCTCCAAGTACATTTGCCCCATCCCAACTCATAGTTCATAAAAGCTTCTCCTAGACAGTCTTGGGCAGTGAGGCTTATCAGAAGGCTAAGAACTTGGCACTTGCTCAGGCAAGGTCAATAAGGCCACTTGACATAAACTATATAACCTCAGCCTTGTCACCCTAAACTTTAAATACCCTGACGCCTCATCATTCAAACAGGAAAAGCCACGAGTTAATGACTCCTTCTGGGCAAACAAGGACAGCTTAACTAGGTCACAAGAAAATACTAGAAGTACAGCATCTTCAAGAAGAAAATAATTTTCAAAATCGATGTCTAGTGTGAAGACCTGCAATGTGGCAGTTGTGTTGTTTTTTTTTTCTAAAGTGCAAAAAGGCTTTAAACGTCAGGAAATTGAATAAATAAATCCATAGCAACTAGTAGCTAAGTTATCGTAAACCAGGAGATGTCACGTAAACCAGGAGATGACAATATGAAGTTGAGTGAATATTGTACATTAGTTTAGGCGAGGACAGTGAGGGAGTACAAATTATGCTCTACTTAAGAACATCTGGTGTCCCAAAGCCTGAGGGGTGAAAAGAACCACATTCACTATCAGAAGTTCATGAACAAAAGGGTCTACAGCATATCTCTTAACTTATTCTTGGAATGACACTATACTTGCTTCTTGAAATAAAATTTTATAAGAGTTTTCTGTCAGGTAAAATTAAAATGAGAAGTGAATACTTTGGAGAGGTGCTATTTTGGACTTTCACACACAAATACAAGATTTATAAAAGATTCTGCTAAGCCAGCAAAGTCTCGTCGTTTTATGTAAATCAAAGAGTTGAGCCTCTAGAGGTTTGTCTAAAACGGAACGCAGAGTTTCCAAAAGGTGTTATAGTCAACCTCGGGCCCGCATACTGAAACGGAAACCGAAGTAGATAACTCAAATCTCTCAGTAAATGTAAAGTGGGACGCCAACACGCTTCTGAGATGTTTTACTGAGTAGTAGCACACCATACAGATACTGACTGATGGTCTCAGACATACGGTAGACACCTGGAACTTACACAAACACTAAGCCATAAGAGAAAATAAAAGACAAGAGTAAGAATGGTCATAACTCATTCGCTAATGATTTCTTATTAGGCCGGATTTAAGACTCTTTTTTTTTTTTTTTTTTTTTAAATATCCTGGTTTGTGACATACGAAAATCCTTCTTAGTGTAGTCAAACGAGCCTTGGATTAGGGCTTAGATTCTGTTCTTAGTGTCTTCCTGTGGGCTCCTTAATGAACCTGGAGCAAAATCCCCCAAATCCTTGGCTTGTTTTCTTCCCTGTAAATCTGAGCATAAGAACATTACCTCAATCTACCCCCACAGGGTGGTTATAAGGAATAAGAAATGTGATAGGGATTTGCATATTTTTGTGTAAGTCCACTACAATTAGCGTAGAAGATGATTTTTCATGTAGACATACGTAAGATTAAAAACTCAGAAATAAATTCGTCCAACTCATACTGTTTAAAGATGCTTTCCGATTTAGCAGTTGAGATACACAGTCGCTATGTTCTATTTTCTGGAGACAGAGGCTCTTTGTGTGCTGTGAGTCAAAAAAGCCAGCGACATGCTGGTTACCATCCATGGCACAAGAGGGAAAAGTCTCTCCAAGTCCTACACTTGAAGAGACCTGTGGGTCATCGCTACTGCAACACTGCGTCTCATGCTGGCCTTGATCGTCCAGAAGGGCAGGAGGGAACTGCAAACAAGGCGGGCAGAGCAGGTGTCGGGGAAAACAGACCACTTTCTCGGTAAGGAGAAATACTAAGAAATCAACCTCTTTCGGTCTGGGAAATTAAAACACTATGGGGAAAAAAAACTGAATTAAGCCTTAATACTCAAGAAGTGCATGAATATGGGAAATAATTCACCAACTTTGGGGTGACAGCACTTACTCCCATTGGGTAAAAGAAGTAGAAAGAAGGCAACAAAAGGAAACCGAGTAATCCCACACAAAATTTTTTAAAATTATTAAGCTTGCTAATTTAAGAGGCAATGCAAGGTGTGTTCACAGGCTCAGGGCGACTATGGAAATGGGCAGACGATAAAAATTTAATGGATCAGTATGAGAAACTGGGGCGTATCTCAACTTTTTCAGATTGATTTAAAAAGATCCCCTCATCAAATATCAATGGGAATTGTGGTAAGACACTGGTTGTTGCCCAGATCGGTGTCCAAATAAAGCCAGTCATAGGGCATCTAGACGAGAATTAAAACTCTCAATGGCCTAGAAACATCAAAGTTTGGACTATATATACGAGTTGACTCTATGTATCTAGTTGAATATAAATACTATAAGCTCCAAAAAGGCGGCCTCTATTTTCCAGAAGGCTTGAATGATCTGAATTTGCTGATATTCGACCATATTTGAATTATAAAATTTGCAACCTTCTATGGTTCAACGTAAGAGTAAGAGCTTGAGATCCTATTTAAAATATACTGATGAAGTGAATGAATTCACCCAGTTGTTTTGACTGATGTCTTTTATGATATACTAACCATTATGATTGTTATGGAAATATGTGTATACTCAAGAACCTCTTCATATGCTCGGTTGCCCTGCTTTGATCGAGCTAGACACTTTCAGGTTGAAAGCCTCCCGAACTTACAGGAATCACTTTTTCTCTACCCAACTATACATCCTGGGATGAATATAAAACTGGCCCGGGATGAGCAACATTGTTCTCAGGGTGCCCTGCTGGTAGAGACAAGACCTCTGCACTGAAACATGTGATGTTAGCCACAGTGATTTGCACCCATATAGGAACTGAGCTTGCCTTGACTTACGAGTAGATTTGTAGACAGAGTATAAGGGAAAAGCCTTTTTTTTTTTCTTTTTTAAAGATTTTATTTATTTATTCGGCAGAGATAGAGACAGCCGGCGAGAGAGGGAACACAAGCAGGGGGAGTGGGAGAGGAAGAAGCAGGCTCATAGCGGAGGAGCCTCATGTGGGGCTCGATCCCACAACGCCAGGATCACGCCCTGAGCTGAAGGCAGAGGCTTAACCGCTGTGCCACCCAGGCGCCCCGGGAAAGGCCTTTTTAGATGTAGACGGAGAGGACGAGAGAATGAACATGTGTCTGGGGAGTGCCCAGGCAGTCATTCTAGCCACGAGAGAAATTTTGTTTTGGAGAGTAGAGGTGAAAACTTTGATTAAAAAAACATGAGATTCTTTTCAAGGGCCCAGAGTCTGGATTGAGAATATAAAATTTATTGTTTATGCATAGAGAACCTCAGAGGTTTAGGAGTCCTCAGAGGGCACAGGAAGCCATCAAAGGTTTTAAACCGGAGATAAACTGAGCTTAAAGAACATTAGTTTTAATTATTAAAAGACTACACGTTCCAAAATAAAGCATTTGTAGCATACATGGGGCTGTTCTAATTTCAATGATGACCAATTACGTTCCCACACCTATATTTTAAGCAAGCTTAGAGCACACATATCCAGAATTAAAAGGATTATCTACAAAAGACAGTACCCCATAGTAAAACTGAGTATGAATTAGATTAGTCATTAAATATCATCTGAAAATTTCAGTAGCTGCTAGTTCATTTTTGGGGACTGTCTTCCATGAAGACTTTGGTCACTCAGAAAACAAATTAGAGAAATACTATTTTGTGTGCTTATGTGCACAGCATACACACATATACAGATGTTCATGCCAATTCCTACATTTTCATGGCATTTATGACACTATAGTCATTAGTGCGTCTTAAAGGGACAGCATATAGATAAAGTATATTTTAAAATAAACACATGAAAAATCTGGCTGGATTACTTTGCAAATAGCAGTTGTGAAATACACTGGTGAAGGTCTAAAGGAAAAGAACAGTTTAACCACTGAGTTTCTGAGCACATACGAGCGTGTCATTATGTAGCTTCTCTTAAGGTAAACGGGAGCCATGCAGCTAACGCCTATGGCTGTGCTAATTTAAAACTGGAACAAAACAAAGCAAAACAACAAAACCTCCATTTGATATAAAAGAAACCAATGGTGAAATCTCATGGTGATTTGGGAGGTTAAATATCATTATAAAGTCACTTTTTTTGCAACCATTCATTGATTTACTATTGATCACCTAGGATATGCCTGTGACATTTTAAGAATCCTGTACAATGTAGCTATAAAGAAATTCATCTGCACATACATTTGGAAAATGACAAGCCTAATCACAATTTCTTCAGTATAATTTCCTATGACAGGACTCATTACATAGATTTTCATTTTGGCAACAACATAGAAAAGGATTCCGATGAATTATTTTGTTCTTATGAATCTGTTTAAAGTTTTTTGTCACTGCAACTTCTCTAAGAGATAGAATTGCTCTATATATTCTGATTAAGTGTATGCCCCAGAAAAGATCACCACCAAGGAAGACCCGCTATCCAGGGAAAGGGCTGGTTATTAACAGAGCCATGGAGAACTTCTCACACAACACATTCATTACTCATAGCAGGCCTCGAGTCTATAACTCTTGCATAACTGTAAGAATGAGAATAAAAGAAAATCAATTAAAATACAGGTGGGGTTTAGTTTCAAGAAAATGGCTGATCTTTATCCATCCAAGCAGCTCACCTGTGGAGAGGAGAAGGATGGCATGTGTATTTTAAGTAGATTCTTTACAATATTCCTTTTATTGAGTTTATATGGGGTATTTAAGTGTTTTGTGACCCATTTATAGACATATCAAGGGCAAAGACGTCAAGGAAATGTGACGAATATCTGCCAACAGGAAATAAAAAGAGCACCACTAAGACAGAAATGCAAATTAAAGGAAGATTGTTTTAAAAAGTTTGCAAAATACTGACTGTGTGCCTACACTTTGAAGAATGTTTCAGTTGCGTGACATGAGGAACACATGATGAGGCTACACTGTCACCATTCATAATCTAGAACGACTGTTTACAAAGATTGTCAGAAGGAACTGAAAGGAACTGAAAGGAACTTATGGGGCGTCGGTACTTACAATACAGATCATATGATGGTGGCTCTCCAAGCCCCTGGAAGCCTCTTCCTCTCTGGGCTAAAGCTCCTCCTTCTCTCAACGCTGCTTTGAAGGACAACTTCAAGGCCCATCTCTGCTTTAGCAACCTTCTTCAGAACACTTTTGCCTGTTCCTGTCCTTATTCAGCTGGCACAGAAAGCAGAGGGCCTGGAGCCTGAGTGTGGCTTTTCCATGGGGCTTCCACAGTCTCTGAGACCCCGAGTGCTACACATCTGAGCTACTAATACAGAAATTCAACACGCTCGGCGGCAGCTTCTTTTAGCCGTGCTGTCATCCGAGAAACACTCAGTAACATCCATGTAAGCTTTAGGTCAAGTGTGTAGTGGGGCACAAACATTGAGACTCATTGCTCTATTTATAGGGTCACCTACCTGCACATAGCCTAAGATCACTCTACGGTTTGCAAACATCCTCCCCATATTGCTGATGAACAGTGAATCTCCATCAATTGAAATGTTGCTAACGATTTGCATTTATGCAAATTCTATTAACCAATGGCAGAAACAGAAGTTTCCCTTACTGAGTTCCCCTCATTAGTTCCATCTTTCAAGGCTTTTCAACTCTGTTGTTTCATAGATGATGTTAGGGATCGCTGCAAAGCACTCATCACCTTGACATGCATGCCGTCTCTGTGTTGTGATACTGGTGGGGACGTCAGGTAGGGCAGGGCCAAGTTCAAAACCTGTCACTGAACACTAAAGGACGGCTCTCCAACTTCACTGAGGCTGACACTGACCCCCAGAAGAGGCCACACGGTTTGATACTAAGTACCTGACTCGGGAATTAAGAACAACAGAAGTCAACACCAGCTGTGTCACTACCGTGTGTGTGTGTGTGTGTGTGTCTGTGTGTGTGTGTGTCTGTGTGTGTGGTGGGGCAGGTAGGATGCGCAGCATTAACCGAGACACTCAATCTCCAAACTCCCACTTTGTCACCTATGAAAGGACGAATCACAAAAATATTACTGTTTGCAAGCTCCCGGGCAATTATGTAATCTAATATCCCTGTAATAATATAGATGTGGAAACAGGCTCAAGAAGAAACTGGAAATGGTTGCGTGGCTCCGCCTAAGGCCACGCAGAAAGAAAAGAATGGAAATCTCCCTCCTTTCCATACTTAGAAAAACCATGAGAACATGAAATGCTTTCCACCCAGATCATTTCAATACAGTTGGCAGGTGTCATGGCCCCTGAGTGCAGTGCGTGAAAATGTGACCATGTTAGAAAAGTCTGTACAGCAAGATGATGAATCAGAGTCGCAGCCCTAGTGAGTGCCAGCACCGGCCCCAGCGTGGAGTACAAAGCAAAGAAAAGATTGATCAAGTCCATTCACTTCTTCCCACCCTTTTCTAAAAGCAAAGAACATGGAAGACAATTACTCAGAAAAAGATGGTGGGTTTGCAATCACTTGCGATGGTTGGGAACAGAAGAAATACTCCAGCATTCCCAGAATTCTATCAGCCAACCTCTCAGAGCCTCAGAGCTCTCATGGAAAAACAAGGGTAATAATAATCTCCTCAATACGACTGCCCATGGGATGAACCTGTCGGTCCCACATACAGGTCTTGACCTGCACCTGGGAGACATCGAGCGATTTGAACGTTTCAGCTATTGCTGTAGTCTTCCTGGTGCAGACCTTCCACTCTCTTCCTCTCTATTCCTACTTCCAGTTGGTCTACTCCAAGAACAATTTTCTGGAAAGACTTGGGGGCACAACACACAATGGTTTGATAGGGAAAATGATCTGTGCTTATACAGAAACAGGACTCTGTTGGTTAACATGTCAGATGAAGGGTTTCAAAAGGAGAGTTGTCTCATTTGTCACCTAAACCTACTCTGTGATTACTAATGAAGACCCTGAGTTGACAGGGGTCAAGAGACTGGAGTGTCTCAGGTGGGACAGAACAAGCCAAAGCTACGGGAATTTCAGCAGGATAATCATTACCAGCAAAAGGCTTATACAAGCTTGTTATGGTGAAGAAAATTTAATAAGAACTACCTTACATGTTAGATTTATAAGGCAAAAAAAATATTTAAAAAGACAAGTTAAAATGAGCTGAAGGGGACCTTGCTGTCAGCTAAATGGCATTTCTGAACCAAAGGGTATGAAATTAATTTATTCTTCAAAAAAAAAGGTGGGGGGCTTAATGCATTCTTTTTTTCAGAAAATAAAACTTCATTCCCCTTTTTATGCATTTGGAATGAACACTGTGGAAACTATGGGTAATCAATATAAATAATATTAAGCAATATAATACAATATCAGAATTTTAAGCCAAATGACAAACTTCACTGATTTTATTTGACCATTACCTATTTTCTTTATTGCTTTTCCAATTCCCTTAATATAATTTATCTTAAACCTCTGAATTGTGATCACAGCTTTATTTGGTCAGAGGTCCCAAGAGACAGCATAAACAACCTGATATTGATCCATGAACACAGGATTCAAGAAATAGTTTTTGCTCATTCAGCTATCTGCACTTGTCCTTTAATAGAAGAACCCCCAGAAAACTACTATATCAGCAAAATTAAAGAGAAATATTGATCCAAGCGATAATCACGACTGCTTAAAATCTAAAAGCTGAAGTATTCTGTGAAGTTGCTCTTTAAACCTAGCATACACCGCAGGTATGCTATATACATGTAATACTGTATATATATGTATATCCCATATATATGTATATACTACATACGTGTAATACCGTATATATATATGTATATCCCATATATATATATGTATATACTATATACGTGTAATACCGTATATATATATATGTATATCCCATATATATATATGTATATACTATATACGTGTAATACCGTATATATATGTATATCCCATATATATATGTATATACTATATACATGTAATACCGTATATAGATATATATATATAATCAACCTATCCATCTTTCTAAGTTATTGAAATGAATAGGGAATTAACTTGAGCAACTGTCATACCTAAAGATACTATATCATTACTATGATAATAGTCATAATACTATGTCACTACATCTTTGACAATTTGGTATTATGTTCTTGGCCGGTATAAAATTATTCATATTCAACATCTTGAAAATTTTCACCTGACTTGACGGAGGTGTTAATAGTCTCCACTGATGTGAGTGCTTTATAATAACATAAAAGAAAAGTAGCTGTTACATAATGTGCCCACATTCAGAAGTTGCCTCCTTTAAAGCTAATGAGATGGTATCATGAAATTCTAGACAAAGCATTGGCTTTTAGACACATCTGATGGAATGTGATCACAGCTTACTCTCTAGAGCATCTAGCACCCTGTCTAATTTGTACGCATCACAGGACCCCAGCCTGACATGTTTAATGACTGCCTGGAGTCAGAGCAGAGGAAGCCTTGGTCCTACTCCTGAGCCAGGTGGCAAAAAGATCACCTGGTTCTGTTACTGAGAAAACGTCTCTTGGGCTGCTAAGGAACAGATCTGCAACAAAAATGGCCTTCACAGAAATAAAGCCAGTCTTGGGGAGCGTCACAGAAAAAATTGTTAGGAAAAATTGAACACTAGTTAAGTCTCTTTTACATGCCCGAAATAATCAGCATTGATTTTATGGAACTGTGCAAGCATTACAGACGGGGGACTATTAAGATTTCAGATAATGAACAGCCGGTCAAAAATTGCCCACTCGGTTGGATAAGTTGGACGGAAGCTAAAAAATCCTTTCATCCTTCTGAAAACTGTGATGTTTTGACCCTACTCGTCTGATGGAAGTGTACGCATTCTGCCTTTTTCTCACCATCAATATATGGCCGTGATAATCAGTGGCATACAGCAGTAGATAACGTCCTTAAGAGAAACTCATTAGAATACTTAAACTGGCTTGGCTATCTGAGCTGCTGAGTGTTTCAGAAGTAGGACAAGTCTCGAGACAATAATTAAGGTCCGTCTATAGCTCCAAATGGTTCACAGCGATGTACCAACTTTTAACACTAACCTAGCAAAGATGAATGAAAGTCCTTTCTTAAAAGACAATTTTGCTTCATGCCCAAGCTTCTTAGAGGATTCTAGCATGTGCCTCTTGTTATTCCCTATAATAACTTCATGTTGGGATGGAGGCTATGTTTATTTTTGCCGGACACTTTCACCCACCCTTTAAGTTTATGGACCCAGCGGGCTGCATTTACCTTGGGGAGTGTAATTAAGGACAAAGAACTTTTTCATACTGGAAGAAATGGACAAATTTAAATCTTAACAAGTAATTGAGCAAATTGCTATACTATGAATATGATATTTAAAAGAATACAAACACAGGCGCCTGGGCGGGTCGGTCAGTTAAGTGTCCCACTCTTGATTTCGGCTCAGGTCATGATCTCAGGGTCCTGAGATCGAGTCCCATGTGGGGCTCCACATTCAGCGAGTCTGAGATTCTCTCTCCCTCTCCCTCTTCCCCTCCCCCCATCTCAAATAAATAAATAGATCTTTACAAAGTAAATAAATAAAAGAACACAAACAGAAAGAAGGAGTTAAAGTTAACACTCTTAAACAATCACATTTCAGGTTCAATGATACTGTTCAAATAAAGGCAATCAAAAATGGATAAAACTATATCTATCATACAACATTAGATCAATCTGCAACATGTAGTTTTTCTATTTTAATAAACTAAAAGCACATTCGCTTCCACTTATATATGTATATACAAACACATAAAATCTATTTGATGGAGTGGTTATGAAAAAACAAGATTGCTGAAAAACAGAGATAATTAGTCTTAGCTAAGTCAGAAAAACCGGTATGTGCAGACATTTCTATGATACCAGCAGCCTAATTTAACAGGAGATAAAAACTGAATTCTTAAATTTGAAAATTATCTAACGGCTGCAAAAGATCAGGTCAACTAATTATTTTCTTCTTCTCTTTTCTCTCCCTATGAGCTAAAAGTTATCACAGAAAAGTATGAAGGGGACTGGCCGTCCTTTTCACGGTCAGGGACGCCAAATGCCAATTATGTTCAGGAGGTTTTAACATCATGCCTCAGTCAGGTATGGTAGAGTTTTCAGACATTCATCATCTCGCTTGTCCTCAGCAGCCAGTTCATTTAAACATCAAACTAGCTGTCTAGATCTGTGCAAGTGTCCAGAGCTGTGTATCACAACATATATTAATCACTTTCTTTTCTATTGCACTCAGCTAATTGCATTATACAAGCTGCAAATACTTGGGACGGTTATGTTTTGCCCCGAACACAGAAAATAAGAAAATGCTCCTTCTTTGTCTTCAACTGTTAAAAGTTATACTTGGGATTGAAGGTATCTGGACAGACACATTATGGTCTAAAGCAGTTCTCATTCTTCCACAAAGAGCATTACAAAGATGAGCGTGGGATGGGGGAATGGGCGCTGGGTTATGAGGAGTCGGGAATCTCACTCTTACCTTGGACACTAACTGGATGTTTACCACCAGACAAATAATTTACCCTGATATGTAGCTTCCTCATTGCAAAAAATGAAGTCGTTGATGCAGAGTATTTTTATACACTTGACGAGCTTAAAACTAGGTTTAATTTGCCTCTGGATGTGAGAAACACAGGAAACTTGCAAATAAATCAGCGGCTCTCAAACTGGGTTAGTCACGCCCATCACCTGAGGAGGTTTAACTACTTCTCCCTGGAATTCAGCGCAGAACAATTAAGGGAGATTTCCGGTGGGTGGGGCCCAGGCCTCGGTAGGTCTTAAAAGCTCCCTGAATAATTCTAATATGCACCCGGGTCGGGAGGTCTGCCCCCAGGGCAGTTCTTAAAGGTGGCCCCAGCTCCAAATAGAGACTAGTGTGATGTGAATGCAAGATAAGAGCTTTATTTTCTCATTTCTGGGCATTCGCTTTCTAATTCATTCATAAACATTTATGACGTGCCTCTGAGATGTTGTACGATGTGCTAGGCACAAAAGATCCAAAGACTAAAAACAATGCCAAGCCCTGCCAAGAGAAAACCTTATTTCCGCCCGTGTTTCTAACATTCTGTGACTGTTACCTGGATAGGAGCCCTGTCAGGATTCACGAGGTAGATCTAGCCGCTACCGGTTTTAAAAATGACAGCACAGCATTCCAGAGCCAAAGGTGATGGCAAATCTCAGTTACTCCACTCTGTCAGGTAGGGTTTCTTAATTCAGAGGTGTTTGGGTTTTGTTTTATTTTCCAGATAGACTTTATTTTAAAAAGTGAGATTGCCATATGCCATGGCAACGAAGTACTAAATGAAATTTAATTGAACAAATGCTTAGTATTTCATTTTTTATTATTTATTTCTTTTTAAGGAGGCACCATGCCCAGTGTGGAGCCCAACATGGGGCCTGAACTTACGACCCTGAGATCAAGACCTGAGCTGAGATCAAGAGTCGCACGCAGGGTCTCTCTCTCAAAAAATAAAAATTAAAAAATATATAAAAATATAAAATAAAATAAAATAGTCAGATGCTTAACCGACTGAGCCACCCAGGTGCCCCTACTATTTAATTTTTAAGATTGGGTATAATCAGCAGAAAGAAGTTCTAAACCGGATTGACAATGGGGTTTTGAAAACCCCGTTATTAGCTTGTTTGGGTTTTTTTTTTTTTTTTGGCTTATTTCTTACCAAAATCTGAACAATGGTGTCCCAAAAAGCAAAAAGAAATAACAGCTATAAAGTATGTATCCCCAAGCAGATGCATATAACATACATGTTAGGACCACAAGAACAAATTCACTTTTGTTTATCTCGACTCTTTAGTTTTGCATTTGCTGCCATAATTTTTCCTGCCATTATTGTTTTGGACAACTTTAATTTCATTAGCGGTGCATGTTTCAGTATTTAGGGCTGTGATAAGATACATTCCATTGTGACTATCACTTTCCCTGAAATCTGACAAAGTGGTGACTCCACAAACGTCGCCTGCTCCTGTTGGAGGACACTGCCTGGGCTGCTGACGGCCTTGTCTTAGCCACCTCGGCACCCCTCTGTGGTCCTTCCGACTCTCCGCTCCTTTAAAAATCATGATGTAAGTCAAAGAAAAGATGCACTGACAAGATACCATCCCTTAAGGGACTGAAAGCCTACCGTTTTGTTTACTTCCTGTAAATCAGCGATTTGCCTTTCAGATTACCTGAGAAATTTCTGACACAGAATTTTCTGAATGGGATGAGGATGACAGGTGTCACGGAGAGAACAATGGGATCGCGCTCCAGGAAGAGCTCTGCCATCGATCCTTAGTGAAGTAGTGGGGCCTCACATACTCATCTGTAGGACCAGGCAAAGGTCCGGATAAGGATTCTGGGACAAAGGGATCTGCGTGTTTCTCACCAGAATGAGAAATCCGACTTCACCTGGGACAAAAGAGGTGTTGAAGTTACCTTGGCACAAAAGAATTGTAATAAAACCAACTTTGTTTATTAAATGACACAAGCGACGTTAAGTCTCCAGGCAGCGCATTTATTGGAGGGTGTGTCTTAGAGTAGATGCGATAAGACACGAACTCAAGGTCATCCTGACAAATAACCTCACAGGGACTGAGGAAAGGGTCTACGGCAGAGAAGCAACGTTTGGCTGGAGTATCAAACAGGTGTCAAAAGAGCGCCAGTTGGAAAGAGTCTTTGGGGGGGGGGCACCTGGGTGGCTCAGTTGGTTAAGTATCTGCCTTCGGCTCAGGTCCTGATCTCAGGGTCATGGCATCGAGTCCCACATCAGGCTCCCTGCTCCGTGGGGAGTCTGCTTCTCCCTCTGCCTCTGCCGCTCCCCAGCTTGTGCTCTCTCTCCCTCTCTGATAAATAAATAAATAAAATCTTAAAAAAAAAAAAAGAAAGAAAGAAAGAGTGCACGGTCCAGAGTTTCCCTTCCCGCCACTGCCACTACCCTGATGTGGGACCTTGGGCATAACACTTAACCTCACAGATTTCTGTTTTCTACTTGTTCTAGGATTCTTGATTTTCCAAAACACAAACCACAGTTTCAGCCTTGGCCATATCAGTACCATGTCCTCCATAAACTGGACCAATCAAAAGCATATTTACAATCTCTTTTTTTTTGTTTCAAAATCTTTGATTTCAAATACTTTTGTTTCTTTTTCATCTTTATCAAATTTACATTTTTTTCTTTAGTTTTTACAGTTTACTTTTCTCCTTTCGCTTTTTCACTTTCTTGCTTATTGCCTTTTCAACTAAGCTTCTGCATTTGAAAGCTTACCTAATTGCTGATAACCAAGAGGGAGAAAAAGAGTTTCTCATAACAGAAACTGATTTATTCAGATGCTTCAAAGTTTTGTTTGATGTGAATTAGGGCGTAAGATACAAAACATTTAAAATTGAATTTATTCTGTATTTCTTTCCCTCCTTTTAAGAAATGACTCACCTATGTTGTAATTTGTGCAGTCACTTGGTAAGTATTTGGTGTCATTTTTGTTATATTCTGACACAGTTTTTTTTTAAACAATTCTATCATTTAATTTCCACTTAATAATGTTTCTTTTTAAAATGAAAAAATCATTCTTGAGATAATTTAGTGTGAAAAAGACATGACAGGAGTTATAAAGGCCCATTCATAGAAAAATAATGAAACATCAGACATGGTAATAAGGTTATCTTTGGCCAACATTGTTCATTTTCTTTCTACTTTTCTGTACTCTTCCAGGACTTTATAGCACCCGTAGTTTTTTATAATTTTTTTATAAGAAAAGGTAGAATAGTTTTTTATAATTTTTTATAAGAAAAGATAGAATATCTTTTCTTTTTTGTTAGGATTTATGTATCTGAGAGGGAGAGCGTGCACATGTACCCGAGTGGGGGGAGGGACAGAGAGAGAGAGGGAGACTCTCAAGCAGACTCCCCACCAAGCATGGAACCCAACATGGGGCTCAATCTCAAGACCCTGATATCATGACCTGAGCCGAAATCAAGAGCCAGGTGCTTCACTGACTGAACCACCCAGGTGCCCCTCTATCTTACCTTAAACATCATGGAGATCGCAGGAATAGATTAGGTACCCAAAGAGAAAGAGTTAAGGGGAAATGTGTAATCATGTTTATTTAAACAAATTTATTTTTTGGATGCAGCATGCGTCATAAATAATAATCAATTCTCGTGCCGTAGAAAGTACTGCAAGGTTCACCGAACAGCAGGCCCTTGTTAATACACAGCGTCGAGTCAGGCAGGTGCCAGCCACGAGAAGATCAAAAGCATAAGAAATAGTCCCTGACTTTAAAGACCTGCTGATCCATTCCGGAGATGAGAAGGGAGTAGAAAATAAAACCTTTCCGGTGTGGCACAGGCTTGGAGTGCTGTGTGTGTGCTGGCGACGGTTTATCAGTGAGGAGGAGTTGGTCCTGACAAGCTCAGTGAAGGAAGAGACGCTTGCCTGGAATCTGAATAAGCAGAGGGCCATCCAGGTGGGGGTGTGAGGGCAGAAACAAGGATGGCATGACGGAGGCCCAGGGAGGAGGTGAACTGGGACGATTGCTCAGGTACGGGGCATAAGTTTGAAAGGTCAAACCAAGAAGTTTCCAATCAAAGGCGGAGCACTCGTTCTTAATCACAGACTCTTCCCCACAGTGCTCACTAGCGGATGTACAAAGCACGTGCACACCCGGAAGTCAGACATTTATTAGCTGATGTGGAGAACCGAGGGCGCAAAATTCAAGAGAGAAGACCCACAGAGAAGCAAGGAGGAGAGAAAGCATCCATCAGTGAACCCTTAGAAAATCAGGCACACCTCACTTTGTATTATTGAAATAATTTTAACCTTTCGGAAAACATTACAAGATTAGCACAAAGATTTCCTATATACATTTTCCCAGATTCCCGTAAGTCATAGTTCTTCTCAGAGTTCGCAAGATGGGTTAGAAGGGGATCACGGGGGGGACACTCACTCTAGAGGCGGGGTCCCTGGGTGAGGAAGTCAGGCTGATGCGGGGCTTACACACAATGGGCCAACAAAACTTCCTGTGGACCAGCACGGCTGGGGTATCAGAGCAGAAGGGATGAATGCAAGGCCTTTCGGAGGGGAGATGACAGGCTACCATCGGAGAACACCAAGGGACATCTGCAGTAAGTTCCCAGGGTAGGTGGCTGGGAGAATGGCTCCACAGCGGGGGAGTCCATAGTGACAGTGACTGGGATGGCATCAGAAGGTGTGCACAGGGAGGGGGCTGACAGTGGGGGCTCAGAGAAGCCTGGGGCTGTTGACCTTCACCTTCTCAGTCCACACCTCCCTCCCAAGCTTCTCTTCCACCAAAGCTTTCTCTGTTCCTCCAGATCTGACAGCTGCTAGCCCTGTCTCTTCTCTCCTTGACGCCTCTTCCCCTTCCATCAGATCTTGCACCTGTTTATCATAATGGTCATGAAACAGGGGCAAATGGGGTGTTTTCTGGTTTTGTTGGGGGGGGAGGGGAAGAGGAAGAGAGAATCCCAAGCAGACTCCCCACTGAGTGTGGAGCCCCCCTTGGGGCTCTGTCCCAGGACTCTGAGATCAGGACCTGAGCCAAAATCAAGAGTTGGACACTTCACTGACTGAGCCACCCAGGCGCCCCACGGGGGACTTTATAAAATGCAGAATGATCTCACATGGAATAAAATACTTCATGGAGTAGTAAAACTATATCCATTATGTGCTGTCAGAATAAATGATTCCAATTCCACTGGAGAGTGAAAAAGCAGAAAACAAATCCTCAGCAAATGTGAGCAAAATCCTAAGTTTTTTCCCCTTGGGCAGCCCTTCCTACACTTGAGTATGTATCAACCAGAGGATCTCTTAAGACAGATGGCTTGCTTTGTCCCCAGATTTTTCGCATTCAGTCCGTTTGAGGTGGAGCTCAAAGATTTGCATTTCTAACAAATTCTAACAGAATCAGGTGATTGTCATGCTGCTGGTCAGGGACCACAGCCTTTGAGAAGCACTGCCATTCGGTGAGCCGATAAAGAGACTCCGTTAATTCTCTCTGGTAAGGCGGGTACATAAAGCAAGGGAGGAGATGCAGATATTAAGAAGGCGGTTCTCAGTCAGTGAAGCATCCCACTCTTGACTCTGGCTCAGGTCATGATCTCAGGGTCATGAGATTGAGCCCAAGTCCGGCTCTGCGCTCAGTATGACTCTGCTTGGGATTCTCTCACTCTCTCCCCCAACTCCCCTCTCTCTCGCTCTCTGACAGAGTGTTCTTCAGTGATTTTACTTATCCGTTTTTTTTTTTTTAATTTATATGAAGAGAATTTACCAGTAAAGAGGTGCAAACAAGAAAAGTTAGTTTTAGAGAGGTTCTCCAAAATGCTGCCACTGACAGTTTTGTCAAAGTCACTGGGTTCTGCTAGTTATAAAAATAAATAAATAAATAAATAATTCGATCAATCAATCAATTAAATTGCTCCCTCTCTCTTTTGGCTATTTTATCAGATAATCATGACCATGACTTTATGGGAAGGGTGGAACCTGCTTTTCATTTTTACTTTTTCCCACCATAAGTATTGACAGTTTCTCATTATGCAAAATACTCAGTATTTAATTAACAATTAGTTTTGAAATTGAGTTTGTAGGCTTATCGATTACCTATTTTAATTTTTAGAAACATGGCTATGCTCACAGACAGTGATGAACAAATAAACCAGCACAGTTACAATTGTACTTGGGCGTTTTCTTTCCAGTGATCTCTTTTTTGGTCAATCCGTAATGAGTTTCATAAGCCTGCTGGGATTCCAGCCTTCTGCCTGTGGCCTCGTTTCATGGCCCTGAGACGCACGTCTCTGGCCTCCCTAGCCTGATTTTACCCAGCAATGAGCTTTAGGGAAGGAGATCTGAGTTTGAATTATAATTTCTCCTTGCTGTAGCTTTAGGACCTTGGATAAACCATGTCCTGTTTCTTGCCGTTCCTTCTCTCACCCCTCATCTGTGAAATTACAGGGTTGAGCTAGCTGACACTGACAGTCCTTTTACCCTTCTAATTCGAAGACTGAACAAATATTCTGAGACCATTCTCCAGCAATGCGGTAGAGGTCTTCACCCACAGCTGGAAGCTATCCTGGTAAAGAATTGAAAAGTTCCAATTAAGGATAGATTTAGGGTTTTCAGCGTTTCTTTAAAAATGTACGGATACACTTGGCTCCAGAACACACAGTACATGATTGGACAAAATATTTAGTTTGCTAGAGGCAGTGGTTTGCTGGTAAAAGTTGAACAACTGGCTTAAAAAAAAAAAAAAAAAAAAAAAAGGCCATGAATTGCCATATTTGCTGATTTTGGGGGGAGGAGGGCATAAATACTCCCACCGTGGCTAATTTCAAGCTTCCAATACAAAATCACTGAACACCGACCGTGAAGTCGAGCTGAGAGCATATGCAGGACTGTGGAACCCAGAGTCTGGGACCTACGTCCAGCGCTGCTCCCAATTCTGTGTGAGATTTTAAGCACGTTATTTGATCTCTTAGACTCTTATCTAAAATAGGATCATTTCTTATCAAATTTTAAAATAATTTCTTATCCAGCAAGCCTGGGAATAGCACTTACTCTCTCTTCTCTGGCGACAGCATTTCACATTAAAGCATTTTGAAAAAGTTAAACTGCTTGCCAAATACAGATCACAACTACTATTACTTTTACTGTAAGGGAAAAAGATTTATATTTGATAAATCCATCTTTTTTTGAGAGAGAGAGAGTATGAGCACACCTGTGAGTGGCAAGGGAAAGAGAGAACCCTAAACAGGTTCCAGGCCCAGCGTGGAACCCAACACGGGGCTCGATCTTACGACCCTGAGATCCTAACCTGAGCTGAAACCAAGAGTCAGACGCTTCAGTGACTGAGCCACCCAGGCGATCTATTTGATAAATGCAACTAAAAATAACTGGTAGCGAACTCTAGCTACAACTCTCCTGATTAAGTTTCTTTTAGTTACAAGAAACAAAAATCTACTCAAGCTAAGCTGAACAACTTTTGAGGAAGACAATCGGTTATTTTTGTGTCATTAGAGAACATAAAAGCCAGCCGCGACTGAGGTCAGTCTTATCGGCTCAAAAATTTCAGATTCTCCGTCTCTGGCTCCTTCCAGTCTTCTCTTTCCTGCATACACATTAGGCCAAGGCTAACAGTTTCCTGGTCCCCAGTCTCCTCTGCCTGATTATGTGCACCCATTTCAAATCGGAGAGAGAGGGACAAAGGGAGGGGATGTGAGGAACTGAGAGACAGAGGGTAAGGAGAGACTGATTTATTTAATGTTGAGCTGCCCCATATCGTTAGAACAACCACATAAATGAGAGAATAGATCCTTTTAGCGAAAATGTTAAAAACGAACATTGATTACTATCGGTCAAAAACTGGATGCTCCTTCCGTGAAGTCACTGATGTCTTCTTGAGGCCGAGAGCTATTTGTCAGTGACAGGAAATCTGGAGAAATGCCTGATTAGCACCTGCTTTGCCTGGTGGCCAGATTATGGCCCACGAGATTCAGTCGAGGCATGAACACTGCTTTAAAAACTTACTAGACTTTAGTGGCGCCTGGGTGGCTCAGTCGGGTAAGCCTCTGACTCCCGATTTCAGCTCAGGGGATCTCAGGGTCATAGGATCGAGCCCCGCATCCAGTTCCACCCACGCTCAGCGGGGAGTCCCCTCCTCTGCCCCTCTGTGTGGGCACACTCACTCTCTGTCTCTCGAATAAATAAACAAATCTTTTTAAAAAGCCTTAATACATTTTAAATTACTCAAACTGTAAATTCATTTGGAAGTCACAACAGAAGTAGGACCGACAGAGAACCAATTTGTAAGTCATGCTTTAGTGACGTCAAACAACATAGTCGCATGAAAACTGTGTACAAAGCTTTTTCGCAAAAGGCAGGAATGTGTGGAGCCGCAGATTCGTGACACAGAGTAGTGTCCCCTGAAGTGAGAGGACCTTTGTCTCCAGCCTCACCAGCACTTTCAGCTCCCGCCCCCTGATCATACAACCACCTGTGGGTTGAGAGCTAGCCCATGACAAGGAGAGATGGCCAGCTGTTAGCCACCCCTCCCTGGGCCTGCTGTGGCTTCCGCAGAGAAAGGTGACAATGCATCAAGAAACAAACTGGACAGAAAACAGCCAGCCAGCCATCCTTTGCCAAGATACTGAGCAAAACTGAGCTTAACTGGTTTCCAGGCAAGGACGTTGTATCTCGCACTCTGGGACTAGAGGAGATCACACGCCCTGCTTGTCTTTTTTCACAAATCACAAATCTTGGGTCACGAACCACAGGGACAAACATGAAGAACTTTGACAAGTGGCACGCTTGCTCTGGTATAAAAGATACAAATGCACAACCTTCGTTAGAGAGTGCAAAGTGGTAAGTCGTTTGAGACGTGCGGAAGACACTGTTTTTAAGGCCAGGTCTTACTTAAGAGCCAAACCCCATACGAAAGCCAGTGAAGCAGACAATTCTACACCGGAACTTCCCTTCCAAGCATGACGTTCAGTGTTTTAGTGTGTTACTTACTGAACACAGTTACATCACGCCACGAGAATTTTGATTATCATGGTCACGATTATGCCAAAGAGTTACCATAAATCTGTGACTTTTAAAGACTTACTGTACATTTCAGTTTGGGGGGATGGGGGTGGGAGAGCCGTTGTGGATTATCTAAGGACCATTTATAAACCAAACGCTCAAGAGCAGTTTCATTTTTATACTGAGGTGTAAAATTGAAAACCATTATGGAGGGATAATATTTTGTGTTATTAACCTACGTTTTTCTGCTCTCAGTATTTACCGTCTCTTCTCACCCCAATTCCATCAGAGAATTGGCCCTGTGCTCAGTGACTCGATAGAGGGATTTGGCTGGGCAGAAGACAGAAATTCCCTGCAATTCTCTCTGGCCATGTGTTTGCCAACCCCAGGCTGTCAAGAAAATTTAAAGCACTTACAGAACTAGTAAGAGAAATAGGATCAGGACAGAGAGCAAATGTCTTGGACAAAACTATATGGGAAGAAGGGTTTCTAATCAGATCAAAGACATGTCCGGGGGGGGGGGCTCGGAGAAGGGATGTTTGAGGAGAGAGTAAGGGTGTTTGGCAGACTCACTGGTGGCCCTGCTGGGGACAGGAACAGCTGTGTGGTACACATGGGCACATGGGACCCAGGCTAAATATCAAAGAAAGATGCTTGCTCCCAGTATGGAAAGTAAACAGCCAAGATGTTGTTGGCGACCATGACGACGGTCATCTTAGTTGATGAGCTCTGGGTGGGCAGGTGGCTCAAATACCAGGTGAGGATGGCAGGGAAGAGAAGATGAAGAGTAGGATTTGAGGGGCGCCTGGGTGGCTCGGTCATTAAGTGTCTGCCTTCGGCTCAGGGCGTGTGATCCTGGATCCCTGGGATCAAGCCCCGCATCAGGCTTCTCCGCTATGAGCCTGCTTCTTCCTCTCCCACTCCCCCTGCCTGTGTTCCCTCTCTTGCTGGCTGTCTCTTTCTCTGTCAAATAAATAAATAAAATCTTAAAAAAAAAAAAAAAGAGTAGGATTTGAACCGAGGGCAGGAGAGGCGCGTGAAGCAAAAGTTCAGTCATAGGAAACCAAGGAAGGACACCGTCTTGTCCACCCAAGATGGTGGGGCACGATTTGTATCTGTCTTATCATGTATGTATCTACTCTATGAGGGCAAAATGAAATGTTATTCTTCTTTTAATATTTAAAAATAATAAACCAACAACATGCTTATGAAATAGTCATGTTGTTTAGACCCCAGGGCAGTTACAAACTTCCTGGAGCCCCAATAAATAGCCATTTCCTTAGGAGACAGACATTGTTTGAAAAACCAACACACTTGATAAACTACTTGAAAATATGTATCAAGGGCAAATAAGGGTTATACATTTTCTTAGTCTTATGTCTTGCATCATAATGTATGATGCTTAAGGAGGCATGAAAAATGGTATTAAATATTATGAGAAGGAGCAAGTACTAAAAAATAAATACTATTATTTAAATAGCCAGTAACTAATTATCTCCAGGCTGGTAAAAAGTACAGCAAGGGGAAAAGAATAATTATAATTAGTTAAATCAAAAAAAGCCTTTTGATTCCTAATGTCATTAGACTAGCGACTTAACGTGGCCAACTACTGTAATCACCATCCCTCACATATCAATAGAGCTTTATAAAGTGCTTGTACATGCAAGATCTGTTTCAATCTCCCTAACTGGGTCAGATGTATAAGTAAATAAATAATTTCAGTAGTAATAAGTGCTACAAAGAATAATAGTAGAGGACCAGCGGATTCCGTGTGTGTGTGTGTGTGTGTGTGTGTGTGTGTGTTGCTATTTTAGTGGTCAGGAAAAAAAAAGAAGTGACAGTCTTGCAGAGTGGAAGGAGACACGGGGAAGAGTGTTCAAGAAAAGGAAAAGCAAGCATAGGATCAGAGATGCCAAAGAAGGGGGGTCTGGCCATAAAGACGTAAGTGACAGGCCATGGGGTGAAGGAGGCGCTCGAGAAGATTGTTGGGGGTGAAATTCAGGATGTTACATTTGAATCTGGGTGTGATCACGAGTCACTGAAGAGCTCCAAGCAGGGGGCAAGATCCAAATTAATTTTTTAAAACATGACTGGGTTGTGGGATGGGAAAGTGACAGTGGCAGAGCCAGAAGGGAAGCAAGGAGACCACAGAAGTAGCCACGAGAACAGTGGCTTCTGCAGGGGGGAGCAGGGGAGGTGGAAACCGGGGCTGGATCGGGGATATATCTGGATGGTAGAATCAACAGGACTTGCGGGGGCATCAGACACGGCAGGTGGGGAAATGAGCAGCATCAAGGTCTGAACAGCAGAGGACATGGAGTGCCACCTACTGAGACAGGGGACATTGGGAGCTTGAGGGACAAAATAAGAACCTCCTTCCTCCGAATGTTCAGAACAGCCACCGTCCTACCCTTTGCATGTTAATGGCAGTGCACGTAGCAGAAATATTCCCAGAACATCCATTGATTTTAATGCAGTAGGTATGACCTGTCTAGAGAATGACATGGTCACTTGCTTTGGGGACTAGATACGTGGAACTGCTGTTTTAAGACTTTTCTGCCTGTTCTCTTGAATGTTCTGTAGCTGACTTGTTGATTTGGGGGTTATTTCCTAAGGATTAGAGACCTTCTGACTCTGGCTGTCCTCAGCATGGAGAATGCACCCACTCACATGGGCTCCCTTAGCCCCGTGCCAGAGAGACGCACTCCCAGGGAAGAAGGTGAGCTGCACCTGTTCTAAATTATAAATCTTTCACCTGCACAGAAGAACTTGGATTCACCTTTGAATCGACTTTTTCTTTTTCTTTTTTTTTTTTTTTTTTTTGGCCTTACTGAATGTAAGTTAAAACAAAAACAAAAACACAGCTATGAGAGGAGGTAATCAATTATAGTATTGATTGGGGCTCACTGGTGTGGCGATCTCTCCCTGTTTGAGCAGAGTGATTCTAAAAGGCTCTTCTCATTTGTCTCCAGTTGATCTTGAAAGCTTCCTGACATTTGCTCCCACGAACATTTGCTCCCAGAAGCATCATTTGAAATTACAGGAAATATGAGGAAGCTGGGCAGGCTTACGCCAGCATGCTGTGGGCTTGTGAACAGTGACTTGCAAACTGCCAATGGTCAGCACCTCCCAGCTGGGAGACACTAGATCATACACTCTTCAAGTCCTTGGGACCTTGAGAAAGAGCTAAATTCATAGTGTGGCCACTTTAAAGATGGATTTTAGTATTGCTTATCTTTCCCTTTTCTTAACCAGAGAGGCATGTGTCTGGAGGGGTTTGAACATCTCTTTCAAACAGAAATAACTCCTCTTGGGGCAAAGAGAAGAAAAGGCTCTGTGTAAATTTACTGCTGTCTTCTCTAGGGTCTGAAGTACAATTCCCCAGAACGCTGGTACTATTGTTTAGATAAGACATCCTGAAACCTCTAGAAATTTGAATCCCTCCACGATGCCTCAAACGCTTTTGCGTTCATGATGTTCCATTGAATGAGTAAAGGTTCACATTTTACTTTATGCATCTTAATAAATTCACGTTCAGTAAATCTTGCGTTACTCGCTGTGTACTTTTTCTTCTTATGTGAAATAGACTTGACCACTTGCTAACGTTCGCTCATTCCCTTCCGTTCTTCGGAATCCACCTCGACTCATTTTCCCTGTGCAATCTCTCTGACACCCTCCCATGCTTGCAACGCCTAAAGTCTAGGCAGATCATTTGACAATTTGCCCATCTAGTTGAATTCTCTCTTACAAGTTGACATCTTATCTCAAATTGAGTATTACAGCTACAGAATGTCTGTCACACACCTGCATCTTCATTTATTCACTAGATCTTTCTTGGTAAACATTAAGATTGCTTCCCTCCACTACAACTTTATAAAGGCACCAGGGAGAAAGTGAGACATACCCATTCCATCCCGCTAGAGAACAGCGCAATATGCTGGTGATAAGGTGGACAAAATCTACAGAGAAGTCCCTTCTAGTATAGAAAACCTAAAATGGTTAGATTAAAAAATATATTTAGAAAGCGTGTCTGAACTGTTGGGAGAAAAAGGAAAACAGGTGGAAACGAGAAATGGGGAGCAGATATAAGCAAACCCTAGAGCTGCTGATGTTCCTGGGAATACTGGCTGAAGACAATGGGATACTTTTGAAGTTTATTTTTTAAAAGCCAACTACATAATCTGGAGACATGCATGTATCAGATAAAACTAAAAGGAAAGCAAGGAACTTGTCAATAGAAAAGTTCAGAGAAAAGATGACTTTAGGGTGGGAGATGGGAGAAGAAGACACAAGACTGAAAAGTGTGAGTGATGCTTACAGCAGCTCTGTTCAATCCAGATACAATAGGGGACAGAAATTCAAACCGCTTGTGCAATTTTCTAGTAAAATTTTAGATAAAATTTTAAAAGTAAAAAAAAATTAAAATTAAATTTTAATTATTTAAATTTAAAGTAATAAATTTAATTTAATGAATTTAATTTAAAAGAATTAAAATTTATTTTAATAATTTCTTTAGCCCAATGTATCCAAAATAGGGCCATTCAACATGTAATCAATATAAAAATGACTATTGGGATAATTTACCTTTGTTGCTGGATACTGATTTTTCACAGTTGGGTTAGTATGTTTTACTTACGGCACATCTCAATTTCAACTGGCCACATTTTCTTTTTTTTTTTTAAGACTTTATTTATTTATTTGTTAGAGAGAGAGAGCACAAGCAGGGGGAGCGGCAATTAGAGAGGGAGACAGAGACTCCCCGCTGAGCAAGGAGCGCTATGCGGGGCTTGATCCCAGGACCTTGGGATCATGACCTGAGCTGAAGGTGGATGCTTAACCGACTGAGCCACCCAGGCGTCCCACAACCTGGCCACATTTGAAGTTCTCAACAGCCAAGTGCCTTGGCTACTCCAGTGGACCACACAGTTTTATATCTTAAGATTGATGGTGAGAATGTTATTTCTTGAGCTGTGCACACCTTATCTATTGCTTGTATATCACATTATTTTTAGGTACAAGGGAAATACTTGAATATTTACAGCCCACTTAAAAATGAAAATGTTCTTTTCCCCTAAATTCTAGCTGTGTTAATACTATTGTTCTCCTTCCCTTCCTTCCTCCCACCCCCTCCTCCTCTCTTCTCCTTCTCAGGGCTCCCACACTCTCCCCACTCTTGTCACATTCTCACATCCTTTATGGGATGTGCTTTGTATTACATCTTTGATTATGGAGGATTCTGACACATTTATTTCTTGGATCTGCTACTCCAAAGCCTCTCAGGAATGTTCCTTTTGTTTGTTAAATAAAAAAAAGTCTTTTGATTCCTAATGTCATTAGACTGGCATCTTAAAGTGGCAAACTCAACTACAATAACCATCCCTCACATCTAAATAGAGCTTTATAAAGTGCTTGTACATGCATACATGCAAGATCTGTTTCAATCGTGCGCGGCACACACACACACACACACACACACACACACACACACACTAATTTATCATGAACTAAATATGGGCTTATTTTTTCCCCCACTAATGATATGGCACCAAATAGTCATTCTTGAAAAAAAAGCATTTTTTTTAAGAAAAAAATGATTAAACTATGACTTTAAAAGCTGAAAAGGAAAAAGCAGCTTCTGGGTAAGCAATAGTAATTATTGGGGCAAAGAGTATTTTAAATAGAAAGCTCTTAAGGGAAAGCAGTGTTAGGATATTGAGCGTAATAAAAGCCTTTTCTTTCTCACTCGAGTCCACTTAGACTCAGCTTCTGCAGATGCTCCTGAACAATGAGGACTTGGGAGGGTCCACATGCAGACCCCAAAGTGTCAGAGCAAAAATGGCAGAATGCAACTGAGGTCAGCAGACGACGCCCGTGGCACATAGCCAGTAAGCTGCCTGTTTTTGTTGGTCACGTGAACTAAGGATAGTTTTACATTTAATAAAAGATTGAAAAAAAAATTTAAAAAAGCAATGTCCTGTGACACATGAAAATGAGGTAAAATTCAGATTCCAGGGGCCATAAAGTTGATGGGCACACAGCTGTGTGCTCTCATTGACGTTCTGTCGCACCGCGGCCATGGCGAATAGTTGTGGTGGAGACTAGTTAGCCTAGGCAGCCTAAAATTTTTATATTTGGTCCTTTAAGCAAACATTTGCCCACTCCTGGTTTAAATCACCATTCTGCCCAGACAATGACCCATTTTCCATATAAGGACAAAATAAACAATACAAGATAAACTTTCTGAACTATGGAAAGCATTATTAGATAATGGGAGCGTGATAATTGAGTGTAATAGGGGTTTATTTCCTGATTCCCGCCTTGAGCTCTTGTCAGTCATCTTGGATTTGCCCAATTCAGGAAAGGAGAGACCAGATCTGGCCACAGCTCTGCCATAACCTAACCTTGTCGATGACCTCAAGAGCATCGGAACCTCTAGGAACTTCTGTTGATCTCTAAAGCAAGAGGATGAAGTTAGATCATTGTCATGGTCATTCCCAGTTTTATGACTAATTATGGAGAGAATTACTTAAGAAAGAAGCAGTCACAAATAACAGACAACCAGGGCGCCTGGGTGGCTTAGTTGGTGAAGCATCCAACTCTTGATTTTGGCTCAGGTCATGATCTCAGCGTCCTGAGATCTAGCCCGGTGCTCAGTAGGGAGCCTGCTTGAGATTCTCCCGCTCCTCTCCATCTGCTCCTCCCCCTTCCTCCCCTCCTTCTTCTATAAAAGAATCAAATCAAATCAAAAAATAATAGACAACCAATGCTGATGTTACCTAGACCAGTTTCGAGCACCGGTCTCTATGTCTGCAGAGGTGGGCAAAAATGTAACATGCCTTTTGTAAGTTCACTGAGGTAATACACTGGGGATCTGCTGGGTACGGAGCAAGCACTTATATATAAAATGCAGCTGCTGAGCCGAACCACAAGAATCACAGATGCAGGGACCCCCATCACTCTCGTCAGGATCCCACAGGGGCTGAAGCAGAGAATCACCATCATGACAACAAATGGAGATGGCCCCACCAAGCACGGGGTCCCTGGACAAAATGGCCACAGTGTGCCTGCCTGTTGGATGCCATGAGGATAGAAAGACTGGATTTCAGCCTCTGATTCCTAACATTAATAATAATAATTATTATTATAATTATTATTATTTAACTCCAAAGCAATTGACAGGTGAAAGAAGCCAAGTGACCTCCAACCGCTCAGCAGTTGGTGCTGTATCATCCACGGGAACCATAAACCATGGACCGTTTTTGAGCAAAACTCCTTAGACAAAACAGTTCAGAATAAAGACATTATTTTGAACATACAAATAGATCCATGAAAAATAAGACTATTTAAAATAAGAGTGTCAGGTCACAATTTGGGCTTTTTTTCCCTCGATCTTTAATGAACTACTAATCTAAGAGCAGTCGGTACTTAGGAGCACTAAAGTTTCTTTCTAAGTAAATAATTTGGGTAAGAATGCATCACCTTGGCAACAACACATTCCAGAATTCCCTGTGATTGACATTGGCATAATATTCTAATAAAATCAGCCCATTTTTTTTTCAGTGCTCCAATATTTTGCTTGAAGATGGGACAGAGAAAAATGATTTCCAGGAGATCAATCAATTACAGTGAAATTTTAGACTTGAACCGATTCACAGTAAACACACTTTTATTATTTCCTGAGTGTATGTAGAAATCAGGTTTACACTCATTCATAGACACCCCTCACTATCCCCAAAGTTCACTCAAGAAGAAAGGATTTGAACTTGATGAAGAGTCAAGGACAGTCACAAAGGCAGGAGAAAGCTATCTACCTGGAAGAATCGTACAGAAATACTTCTCTCTCACCAACTACTTTCTCATCCTCTGCGTCACCCGATGTAGGCAGAAAATCAATTTCGTTACCAAGCAACGTTTTCAATCACAGTCCTCAAACTATTCAACATCAGAGTTAAATTTCCCCAGGTATTTTTATGATTGGTCCACCTCCATGTCTATGGGATGGTTTGACCCTTTTTGTTTGGAGAAAGGAAAAGGAATAGTACCAAACTGGGAAAACGTATCAACCAGAAAACACAAATCCATGTGTTCAATGCCATATGCAAAGACTCCCCAAAGTTCAATGCTTACATACTAATGTGAAATTAGAAAATTTTCTGAAATTATCTGTTGTCACTGACCTACAGAACTAACAAATACAACCATGAACTTTCCAAATCTTTTTTAAAAAACAGTAGATTCAACTAGGAGAAACTACAAATAATCATCCAAGAAGCAATTGGAAATTCCATTCTCTTAAGTCCCAATCTGTTGGCTACAAGCGAATTTTTTTGCCTCTCCTGCTGCATCAGAATAGAAGTATATTAATTAAATTATTACAAAGAAAAAAAAAGCAGTTATGTTATTTTGCATACCAAAGGGCCCTAAAAGATTTAATAGCCTTATGGTACATGCAGAGGAGTATAAAAAGAGCAACTTAAAAAAATTATTCACACCACTTTCATTTATAGTAATGAAATGACTAATTACTTGCCAAGTTCTATTTACAGAGAATTCTCTTCAAGAAGCTCAGAGTATTTTATAGATCTCTCTAATTGATCTTTTCCCTTTTACAGATGTTAGTTATTTGTAAAATTAGAATTGCCAGGGAACAAGAAGTCAAGGCAAAGAGACGTGAACTGATAAATCAGCTAAGTTAAGGGTAGAGTTCAAGTTCAGAGGACAACCCTGTTGTGTTCTGTCTCCTCAGCCATGTTCTCTATTGTTTTAAAATATATCTCGGGGTAGTAGAAAGTAACTCACAATGCTCAATCCTAACCATTTTTTTAAACATCTTTATTGAAATATAAGTGATACATAAAAACCGCACATACACAATGTATATTATTTGATGAGTTTGGATATAGGCATCTTCAACACCTAATCTTATTTTATTCTTAAAGACGTTTTATTTATTCATTTGAGAGAGAGAAAACATGAGCAGATGAAGCGGCAGAGGCAGAGGGAGAAGCAGACTCCCCGCTGAGCAGGGAGCCGGACGCAGGGCTCGATCCCAGGACCCTGGGGCCACGACCTGAGCCGAAGGCAGATGCTTAACTGACTGAGCCACCCAGACTCCCCTCAACAACTAATTTTAAATACAACTCATGTGGCCCAGCACTTTAGTCAAAATCTATTATTACCAAAAAAATTGTCAATTTTTCATATCAATTATAGGATTAAAAGAAATTTTGAGAGCCATTAGCTTATTTTCATTCACTAACTATGTATCAAGTACTTATCAGCAAAATAAACATGGTCCTTATCCACACTGAGCTTCTGAATACAGCCTCAATTAAAAATAACATTCCCTAATTTTACATGTCTAAAGAAGATTCCACACTTCTCAAAAGTAATTCATCCCAATGTCAACAGCTTTTAATGGACAGAAAATCCTTCCAAATCTGACATGAATCTTCCATTCTATAACCTCAGTCAGTTCTTCTTGCTGAACATTCTATGGACACAAAGATCAGGTCAATATGCAAAGATCATTCATAGGATTCTAGAGTATTATCTAATTTCCCCCAACCTCCTCTCCTCTAGACACCAGGTCTCCTCTAATTATCATAGTGAATTTCTAGATAGTCTGGAGTTTTTCTTGGGTTTTCATCATATCGCAGTGATTTGTTTATCTAAAATTATTTCTTATGCATGCAAGTGTCAGGCACTATGACTATGCTGGACTCTTCCAATGGAAGTGATTACCACATAGACTGACCCTGCTCTCCTCCTGTCATACGCAGAATGCTGTAGTAATGGTTTCTCCCTTGTTGATAAAACAGAGACTGGCTCATATTTGTTTAACACTCTAAACTCGGGGCACCTGGGTGGCTCAGTCAGTTGAGTGTCTACCTTCCCCTCAGGTCAGGGTCCCGGAGTTCCGGAATCGAGTCCCGCACTGGGCTCCCTGCTTGGCAAGGAGTCTGCTTCTCCCTCTGCCTCTGCTCCTTCCCCTGATCATTCTCTCTCTCTCTCTCTCAAATAAATAAATAATCTAAAAAAAAAAAAAAAAAAACACCCAAATTCTAAACTCTCCTATCCATTGTTTTATAATCATTCTCCTGTATATTCTATTTTAATATCTATTATATAAAATATAATGAATTGCATATATAAAAACATATATTTAAGGGGCCCCTGGGTGGCGCAGTCAGTTAAGTATTTAACTTTTGGTTTCGGCTCAGGTCGTGGAACTCACTCAGGGTCTTGAGTTGGTGCCCCACGTCGGGCTCTGCACTGAGTGAGGAGTCTGCTTGAGAATCTCTCTCCCTCTCCCTCTGCCACTCCTACTCTCTCTCTTCCCCTCTCTCATTCTCTAAAATAAATAAATAGATCTTTAAAAAAATAATAAAACAAAAATTAAAACACATTAAATATACATAAAACTATATCTAGATAAAGATAGATAGCAATGTGTTATTTTAAGTTTAGTACAATGTGTCCACAGTGACTTATACTTACCTAAATCTGTGTTAACCAAGATACTGGATTCTTTAACTACAAAAGGTTTTATCATCAGGTTCAGAATGAACTGCCCCTTCAGAATCTATGACATGAGATGTCATTTGACTTCTCTGGATCTCAACTAAATCATCTGTGAAAGTAGCATGTACCTCATGGGTTTGTTGTAAAAATTAAATGAGATCGCTAAATTCGAAGTGCCTAGAATAGCGTAGAAGTACAATAAATGTTCAGTTTTCTTTCTTCTCGTCTGTGGGGCTAAGACTGCAGCCAACTGTGAACTCATCTAGTGATTTTGTCACCTGAGTCAGAGGTCGGCTAGTTTTGTTGCGACACACAGAACTTCCCATGCTCAGGGAAAAAAACAAAAGAAAGGTGGAATTATTTTAACATTGCTAGTTTGGCTGTTCCTATATCAACAGTGACAACAGGTATATGAAACTTCGGGTGGATGAGATCATGTTTAGAGTCCAGGAAGTATATCATGACATGCCTGGGGATTCAAGTTAATGAGAGAATGAGCTGCACTCTACTCTCAGGAGTGAAAGTACTACTTGGAAAGAATTTAATTGATATTATTTTTCATTTTCTATAAAATGACATTGAATAATGCAAAGTTTTATTCAAACAGATCTAAATAACAGGACCTAGATTTTCCTCCTATGCTTTTTTCAGCTTTTCTCTACATGTCAGAGAGTTCTTAGATTTGTGGGACCTTGGAAAGAGAAAATAGAGTAGAATAAAACACTTAGTTTTCAGTCCTTGTTCTGCCATTTATGACTTGTGCGATATCAGGCAAGGTGTCCCAACTTTTTGAGACTGGTCTCCAGAAAATATGGAAAATATATAACTTACTTATAAGGCAATAGAAAAGGTTAAATGGGAATGTACCTAAAGTCCTCCACACTGGTCTCCTGGTCACTTCCACCTCCCTTAGTAGTATTTCCCTAGAAGAAGTGCCACACATCTCAAGTGCACTGCTAAATAGCGCTCATTACCAACCTAGCTCAGTGTTTCAAGTTGAATGGCTCAACCTCATCCATAAAATATTGCTATCAGAAAAATAAGACAGGTTTGGCTTTACATATTTTCCATGCTTCCTGAATTATGGAGCACGCGGCTTCTCCTTCAAAGGCTCCTGAATTTATGGAGCACATGACTTCCTTTCACATAAAGACTAACTTAAGCTCGTTCTTCTTTTGAACAATGAAGCCAGATTAAAATACATTTCCCTTTCAATCCTTAGAGCCAAGAATAATAGCAGAACCATGAGAAATTTCAAAGAGCTGATTATTTTGTTTGGCAACCAGTCATCCCTGACCAGCCTTTACAATTATGAGGGACGTAGAATTCATAAGCCAATATGTCATTCTCCTTTTGACACACCAATAAAATTTAAGAGATGCTGACAGCTAAATTTTTCCATTTGCCATCACTTCTCATCCACACCCGGAGTATTTTTCGCTTCTATTTCCTCTTCTGCATTTTATGCTCACTGCCCTACTTTGGGTCCTCATTATCTTCTGCCTGCATGCACCAATTTCAGGGACTTTTTTTTCTGGCTTCTCAGCATCTATTCTCAACCTTCCCAATCCATTTTTTTTTTTTTTTTTTTTTACTTTGCTGATAGTAGAACAAACTTTCTCAAAGACAACTCAAACCCTTCTGTAGGTTCACAACTGGATGTCAGTGGTCTAAATCTTAAGGAGCCAAGACCCAGAAGAGAAGGAAGGCAGAGAGAAGTCAGCTTGGCCTCTTCAGTCTGAGTCATTTATCATTCCTCAGTGGAGCACCCGGCAGAAAATGGCTGCAAATGCCAAAGAAATTAGAAGGGCATTAGGTGGTATCGCAATTCTGGGGAGACAGAAATCAGAGTTTAGGGTCTGCTAAGTAGGTGGCGGCCCGGAGAACATGCCGGACTTTCCCCTGAGATCCAAAAGGGCTCCCCCCTGAGGAAGATGAGGCAGAAATAGATCAGATTTTACAAAAATGAAAACGCAGGCTTGAGTCAGCTCAGTCTCTGACCGGGTTAGATTGACCTGTCCTTTCTGAAACAGCCTTCCAGATGAAAGTGAAAAATCCTCTCTGGAGGAAGAACAGATTAAGCAGAACTTCTTAAAACGTTTCCATACACAATGGTGAAAAGTCAATAGGATGTTATCAGGCGTGCAGGAAACAGGCCCAAGTGGAAAAAATAATTTATAGAAACAGAGCTATGGGTGGGCTGGATAGGAGAGTTATGAGACATAAACTTAAAAAAAACAAACTGTGATTAGTATGTTCAAGAAAACAGGGAACAAGGCCAACAAATTCAGTGCCATTCTACCCATAGCTGATCCTGTCCAAGTCTTGTCCATAGCAGTGAATGGCAAACCCCTAACTAGGAAAACCCCAGCAGGCATCTCTGACTCCTGTCTTTCCTTCAGTCCCAAATCCAATCCCAAATGTCTGTTCCCGAACGTCTGCTCCTGTCCCCCCAGCTGGCCCTGCCCTTCACCACCATCATCTGTCAGCTGGGTTCCTGGGACAACTGGTCCTTCCAAAGCCATTCTTGCTGCCTCACCACCTATCCCTCACATGGCGACCAGACAGAATGATTTTCCTAAAATCAGACCATGTTCCTCTTCTACTTCAGATGCTCCAACAGCCTCCCACCTTTACTAAGAATGAAACTGAAACAGTTGTCTGTGACCTGCAAGGGTCTACACGACTTGGCCCTGTCCTCATTATTCCGTTCCAGGGGTTCTCAGCCAGGGGTGATTTGGCAATACTGGGGGTATTCTGGTTGTCACACTGGGAGTGGGAGGAGGCTACTGGTATCTCATGGGCAGAGGCCAGGCAGGCTTCTAACCACACTCTAATTTAGAGGACAGCTCCTCCCAACAAAGAATGACACAACCCAAAACACTAATCGCGCTTAGGTTGAGAAAGGTTCATCTCCTCTGCCAGTCTATCAACAGTCACTTTGTTCTAGGTCATCTGCTTTCTCTTCCTTCTCAGAGCAAACTCAACCCATGCTTACCTCGGGGCCTTCTGAACTTGAGACTCCCTCCCCCTGGAAGCCTCTGTGCTCTGATCTTCACAGGGCTCGCCTCTTGCACCATTCATCTCCTGGTTCATATGACCTCCCTCCGGAGACGCCTTCTGCGATCATGCCTTCCAAAACATGGCCCTCTAGGGCCTTCAGTTGTTCCTTCCACAGCTCCTTTCTTAACCCACAGCTTACTCATGTGCATTTGTCTCTTGTCTACCCCCCCACTGAAACGTCAGCTCAACTGACGCACAGACCTCCTCCATTGTATCCGCCCCACTATTTCCAGTGCCTCCCGTGGAACAGAGCTCATAATAACAGCCAAAAACTATGAGTTGAACAATTACTAAGTCAACATAGGTTTTCACTAACTTGGCAAAAGTTGCAGCCAAACTGCGCTTCAGTCCCAGGACCTGGTCTGCACCCAATGGGTAGTCATTCTTCTGGATGTTTCTCCTTCCTATTGATACCTCTCAGAATTCAATTCAATGTCACTGGAACTCAGCTGTGTCTTCTACCATATATTTACTACCATATATTTATTGAGTGTTCACTATGTGAAAAGAATTGTTCTGGGCATAACATGGTCACATAGATGGCAGATTCCGTTTCAGCAAAGGAGGACATAGAAGAGGACACTGTGGCAACATTCTTGAAAGAATACAGCAGGTCATTTTGAAACAAGTGGGTAAATAAGAATCTCACTGTAGCCACTAATTTCATACAAATGACCTTTTCTTAATTTTTATTTTATTTTATTTTATCTATCTATCTACCTATCTATTTGTTGAATGATACTAAGACCTTACCAGCATGTCAGTATGGTTTTCCTATCAGGACCAAGCACGAATAATATTACACAGATTCACCACGATCCATCCATTCTGTAGATTGTTTGCAGACTTGGCCCATTTCTACAGACCTTTTCCTTCTTTACCGACAAAAATGGCCCACCTCAAATTTAAGGACAACTTAGGTCTGTTAGAAATGGGCACAGATACAAGTAACAGAAATAATGTCTCTGAATGTCTTGTGAACACAATAAAATTGCTTTCTTGTCTTATCCTCCTAGGTTGTTAATGTCATATAAATGTTTTAGATATGCCTCATATAAAAGGTACATAATTTTGCACACAACAAAGTTATTTCTTGTCTTTCTTATTGGTATATAAATTCATTGATTCCAGTTGTTCTCATGAGGAGGAGGGGAAGGCAATTTTACCCCTCAAGAAAACTTTTACCAATGTCTAGAGACAATGGTGGTTGTCACAGGCGGGGAGAGGGTACTACTGACATCCGGTGGGTAGAGGCCAGGGAGGCTGCTAAGCGTCCTACAGCGTACAAGACACCCCGCCCATAAAGAATTATCCAGCCTAAAATTCAAATAGTGTTGAGGTTTAGTGCTCCCATTTATTCCTAAGTCCAAAGTGCTTACACTTAAATCCCTAAATAAATTTCCACCAATGAGAAGTTGGAGTCAGTTTTCTGAAATTTGAAAACTTGGGGACACTCTTCCCCTTTGTGATTTGTGACCCCTGACCAACCCTTCCCAAGACAGATCAGATCCACCCAGATTTTAAATCCGTGAAGGTCAGTCACCCTCCTTCTTCCTGACTTCGCAAATGCCTAGCAACTGCATGATCAATGGTTGCCAACTTGCCACACATGCTGACGTTTTGCAGACCTCAGCTGGGCTCATCTTCAGAAGCTATAGGATGGCTTCATCAAGGACACATACACCATGCTTTGCCCTTAAGTTCTGGGACAAACTCCTGCCTTTCTTTGAACTAAAAAGACGTAATAAATGTTTTACTTGGCTGTTGACCCTTGGAGCCACACCCATGTTTTTAACTTTCTGTGATAAACTCTTGTTGCGTTTTTCTTAGTGATTCATTAAAAGCATAACATTCATACCAAAGGGCACACAGGTAAGCAGACAGCTCAAGAAAATTCCAAACAATGAACACAATTATGTAACCACCGCCGAGACCAAGAAACAGGAAATCAGTCAGGATGAGGCAAGTCCCTTCCATGTCCTCTCACAGTTACTGCTCCCACTTGCTTTCCCAGAAGTCACTCCTTTAGGGCTGTCACACCTCTGTGGCACCTTAGCTTTGCCTATCTTTGTTCTTTTACATGGAATCAGCATGTATCATTTTCTTCATGACTTTTTTACTCAATATAATAGTGTGGAGTCCATCGGTGCCGTTGTGCATAGTAATAATTCATTTATATTCATTTGTCTACAGTATCCCATTGTAGAAAAATCCCACTATTTATTCTATCACCATTGATAGATATTTGAATTGTTTCCAGTTCATGGCTATTATAAACAGAGATTCTTTAAATATTCTCATCTGTGATCTGTGGGGGGTGTGTGTGTGTGTGTGTGTGTGTGTGTGTGTGTACCCACACATTTCTGCCAGTATATGTTTTAGTAGATATGGCCAAATGGTTTTTAAAACGTAACACTCCCACCAGCAATGTATTCACATCCTCACCAGCACTCAGTACTGCTGGCCTTTCTGTGCAGCTATTTTGGACACACTGACACTTCTGAGCATTTTAATCTGTACCCCAGGACCACTGATAAGGTTAATGGGTTCATGTGTTTACTTCATATTTCATGTATTCACTGACTTTTTGGATATCATTTTTAAAAATAGGATATTTATCCAACTCTTTTGCTCTATTGTATTAGGTAATCTCTTTCTTACCAACTCGTAAGCCTTTATTTATATATTCCATACAGGGTCTTTTGAGGAAAATAAGGATGTCAAATAGCTTTTCCCACTCCTTGCGTTGTCTTTTTGTTCTCTTAGTGGTGACTTTGGATGACTAGAAATTCTTACTTTTAATGTAGTCCCATTTATCAGTCTTGCCTTAATTTTGTGTTTTCAATCAGTAAAATCCAGTGAAAACAGCTGGGCGTGCAAAACTCTCCTGAATCTTGGTGCGCATTTTATGATTTCAAGGCTGTCCTCCATACCATGTCTTATTTTATTTATCAGAAGACCATAATATGTAAGTCCACCCACATCTTATGTCCAAAGACTGTACTGTGGTACACTAAGTACTGTATTTCAGCCTCCTGTTAAACCATGTAAAGGAAAACCTTCAAAATTTCTTCAAAAACTATACAATAGAGAAAAACGTATGTAATATTTTAATGCCTTTATTTTCCAGTAGCATTCCTGCGTATGTATGCACATGGCGATTATTTACTAACAACCTCTGGGATCATATAGCAAAATTATCTTAATTAGGAACGTAGGAAATGTAATACTAGTTTATTTAAATGGGCACTGCAAAATTTGATTTCAAGTCATTGCTTAAGATAATTCAAACTGTAGAAATTAAAAATTGACCCTATAGCCAGTCCAGAAAGTAATGCTTAGGAAGTTAGATACCTACATTATTGTTGGTAAGTGAAGACTCTCTCACAATGCAGAATTCCTCCATTATATACTATGGGGTGAAGCACCAAGGGTAACTGTGTATACATGCAAACACGTACTTTCAACCACTTTTTGTCAGTGAATTATTGTTTTCTGTAACAATTTACTTATCTAAGTAGTTGTCTCCCTTGGGCTGATCTGGATCTGATTTTATCTGTTATCCACAGGAGATAATTTCATTTTTTCCTTATCATCTTTCATCTGAGTTTAATTTGTGTACATGTATACACACACACACACTCTTGCTACATCTGTGATAAACTAACAAGTTACATTTGTCTCTAATGATATTATAGAAATAGAGACCTTAACTAAGTTCCTCTAATAATGCTATTAACTGGTAACTCTATATTTCCCGATTACAAAGTTTTATTTTAATTATTATTTATTACGAATTGCATGTTACCAGTGCAATCAGCACATAAATAAGTTGGAGATTAGCACATATAATGAAATCATAAAACCCAAGTGTTCTGTTAAATTACAGCGAAGAGCAGGAAGTTCTTTCCATGTTTTCCAAATCAAACAGCCTCAGCGTATGGAAGATCAGATAATTCTGTATCAAAATCCACCATAAACCTGTCAAATTAAATTGGGGGAAAAATGCCTTGGACCTTAGTATGGACGTGTGTTCAAGGACCCCCAGGAGCTGGTTATAGAACGTGGGAACTTCTGAAATGGCTGGTAAAGCTTTTTCTTTTCTACAAAATGCATAGAGGATTCTCAAAATATGATGGATGGCTCTTGTTTTTTAAACAAGATAACACTCTAGTCCTTCCCAACAAAGAGGCTGCATTATCTGAAAGAAGGAAGGAAAAATGGGCAACATTTACAACATTACAAAATTTGCATCTTAAAGCCCCTTTAAGCCTCCTGATTGTTTTTACTTCTCTCCATAAAAGCACAAGGATTATCTTGCACATTTGTTTTTCAAATAAAGTGCAACAAAACGGTGATGCTGTTACTGTTTCTATCCTTAAAGCAATGACAAAAGGATACCAACACCTGCCTTGACTTGGTAAGATACCTCATTCAAACTCTCACACACTGAGCTGGGGGTTGGGGCACCCCCTCTGCTCTGAGCACCTCAGTCATTTAGCGATCCAAGCTCATTCCAAGTCCTGTACTATTTAGGAAACTGGAGAATCCCACTTTGATGGAAACACGGAATCGAAGTATAGCAAGATACTGGGTGGCACTGTATTTGGTAGGAAATAAAGGGAAAGAGACAGTTTTGTCGAGGGTTTCTTGATATAACATCATTTGTTTCATTGGGAAATGAATCGAAGTATGGCCTTTCCAGATAGGGAAGACAAGCTCCACTTTTTGGCTAACCTGAGAAAGGTATTTTCTATTGCTAAGCTTAAATCTAATGGCATTTAACATAAAAGTTCACCAGTCCACAGATTCAAACTTCTTTCCCCGATGCCCCCTTTTGGAAGATGTAGAGTTACAGCTTTGACCTGGTATTTCCATTGGTCTTTTTCCCTCAGTATCATTGCTGTGCTCACGGGATATTTTGTTAACGGCTGATGAATGGTCTGAGAGGACAGTCCTAGAGGTACAGGCTCCCAGCAGCTCCTGTGTCTCACGTCCACCATTCCGTTCCTGCCTGGTGACGGTGCCTTGCTACAGAACCCGACCGCAAAGTGTATCAGGACTGCCGGTAACATTAGGTAATTGACATTCAGAACAGAACAACACAATTGGAACAGACCTCCTCAGAGAAACAAATGAGAGGAGTTGTCTAGGTCAACGGCAACATAGATTCTGACCATGACAAGGTCTCATCATATTTGTGACCATCAATAATCCACACAAAATTATGAAACTTCCGACTAGAAAGAGCCCATTGTCAGTGTGTGTGTGTGTGTGTGTGTGTGACAGAGACAGAGAGACCGGCAGGGACAGAGAGCGTGGGAGAGACAATGTGAGTGCCCTCCTGACCTATGTGGCTTTGCAGATAATCGGACCAGATTCGCTCCACCTGGCCTTTATTTAGCATCTTGATGACACAAAGAAAGTTGTTTATTTGACCTTAGTTTTCGCATGTGGACATCTTTCATCTCCCAGTTGTGAAAATCAGATGAAATAATACACTGGATAGTCTGATACGTGGAGAAAATTCAAATGTTAATTTCCATTCTCCCAAAAATAAAGACGGATCTGATTTGGCCAGAGTAGTAAAGTTACCAGATTACCGAGTGATCTATTTATGTATATAGCAGACATCAGTCAAGATTATGGAGTTGATCTTAAAAAAACAAAAAAGTGGATAGCGGGATTCAAAAAAGAGAAATTAGCATATCCCTGTAAGTGTGGTTCAAATCCCAGAGTTCCCAAACACAAGATTCAGAGTCTGCAAACAAACGTTTTTTTTTTTTTAATTCTCCGTTTTGCTCTGTGCGCCCAGGAGCTCATTTTATAATTGAGTCAGATCTAAGAACACAGTTATTTATACACAGTTCAAAATATAACCATCAAATGTAAAACAGGTTTATATAAACATTTCTAGAAACCATGCCTGTGAATGTAATATACACGTCGTTATTGCCACAAAGCACCCAGAGTTCCCTGCATGAGATGAAATTATAACAATTCATCAGCTTTTGTTTCTCCAAGAATTAACATTCCAGAGGCACTGCAACTCATTTTGGCAAAAGGCATCTTCATTTACTTCAACTTGATTTTTAAAAACCAGGAGGGAAACTGACAATGGGGAATGATGGAAGGATTCAGAGGCTGATAGCTGGAGCCTTTCTAAGTGAAGTCATTCAGCACCTGCTGTTTGTATCAGTGATGAAAAACACGGAGGCTGACTTAGAAACTCACCACTTCCCAACCTCATCCGTGCATGTGGGTTGACCTGGCTTTAGAGACAGTTCCCTATGCGTGGAGATATACAGGGATACGCCAGGGAGCATTATGCACATGTAAGTGTATGTGTGTGCATTTACGTATGTATTGTTGAAGTATTCATACGCACACGTAAATACACACACTCCTATCTCTCTGCCCAGCCATTTGCCAACCTGTGTACCAAATCTAGAGTAGCTAGAGTTCAAGCCCTCACTCTTCCTCTTACTAACTCCCAACTAGACTCCTCTCCACAAGGACAGGAACTCTGTCCCCAGCCTTCAGAGTTTTGTCCTTTGCCCCTGGTAGAATTTCCAAGCAACTGTTCAACAGACATTTCTTGAATGAATTAACAAGAAATACTTCTCGTGTTTTCTTTGTTGCAGGTACCGTGCTGTCCTCTTAAATCTGGTTTTTGCCTTAAATTCTTAGATCCGTACAATGAAGCAAAAACCATTTCCGAATAAGGCAACTGATGTTCGGTGAGAATGAAACAAATTGTATCAAAGGTCACAGTGTTGAATAAGCAGCAGGGCCCATCTCGGCCTCCTCTGGTTGTGATTTCTGCGATTGTAATTTGGGAATGACGCATGTGCCTACTTGCATACTCTTAAGGGGTCGTTGTGAGGAGCAAATCAGCTTAGCCACGTGCACACGGGCTGGAAACAATAAAAGGCTGTCAAAGGAGGAGGTGTGATCACTCTCACTTCACACACGCAGGGGCAGGATGTGTGGTCAGCAAAGCCAACTCCACTGCTGGAAATGCTAAGAGGAGGAGCGCCTGACGGCCTGACCGGAGACCCCTAGAACCTTCTCCATAGCCAGCAGCAACACAGCCAGCTCCTGCAAGAAAATCTCGTGGTTGCTAGGGAAATTCAACCCCCGTGAACCGATGAATTTGTCAGTTATGAGACTACCGAGAGCAAACGCCTAGCAGTCCCTCACTGATGATGCCGCTAATCGCATTATCTGCGGACTTTTAAATCTGGGCTGAGTTAAAGGAAATACAAACTGCTAACTTTCAGTATTTTAAGAGATGTTTCTTACTGTTTTTTGGAGCGTTTCTGGAAGATTTGCACAGTTCACTTCCTGAGTTGAATAATTCTTAAGATAGGAATTGCCCCTTGTATCTGACATCAGGAATTACTGCCTGATTCACTAGAGTATTATTTTCAATGAGAGAACAGGCTTACAGTTTTGGGCCATTAGCAACTTTCTATAAAAAATGCTCAAGGAAGCTAAGGAAAGAACAGCAAAATAAATGACAGGGAGAAGAGTTACCACAAGTAATAGCTGCAATATAAATTATAAAATCATTTTCTCCTAATAACAGTCTAGAGATAGAGAACTAGAAATATAAAGAATATTAAGAAATCCCTGTGGGTTTGTTCAGAATGAATGAGCAAAGGACAGTTTTTCTCCCCAATGCATCACGTCTGCAAAAGCAGCAGCAGGAGAGGGAGGGGAGCTAACTAACGGGTCAGAGCTCGAAGCAGAGATGCATCTATTATGGTGTAGGCCATCCCCTGGACTTCCAATCCTGCGGCTCAGTCTTACTGCAGGGAAAGGGGAAACCCTGCAAGCAGGTCCCAGGCCTCCTACTCCAAGCCTTAGCACCAATAATCCCCAGCACCGCGCTCCGCCTCTAACAATCCCCAGGAGCATGTGGCTGTAGTTCAAAGAACATCCACACTTTGGACTTAAATCTCAACACTAGGATTTCTCACTTTCCGGCTGTGTGCAAATGGCGTAAGCCTTGCCTCTGGTTTCCTCGTTTATAAAATGGAGATGAAGCCGCCTTCCTAATAAGATGAGACGGGACAGCACATGGAAAAGCCCAGGGCGGCGCGCAGTCTGCCTCAGGTGCTCAGAGATACTGGTGCCATGTCGTAACCCCAAGGACCACCCAACTCGCCATTTATCTCACTGTATCCTCACAACCGCCTCCTTAGACACACCTATGGCCTAATTCATAGGAATGAGAACAGTGACGTTGAATTTATGTGATGAAATGGAATCTGTGCCCCCAGATTACCACCATAGTGATTTCCTAATGTAGCTCGTTCAAAAATTAATCACCTCTTGCATAGCACTAGGTCCTGCCAACTGAAGTGTATTTCTAAAATATTTACTTAGCCTAATACATACCCATACACGCGTATTTTTTCCTTGGTATTACTGGGCTTCTTTAATGATTGTGTCAATCAGGGCTTATTGTGAGAATATTCCAATACACTGTTTGAAATAACTATTCAAACCATTACAATGGTGTGAAGGAGTCACCAGCTGTAACATTACTAATGAATATTAATGTTCTTTTATATTTGGCTGGCACTGACATAATAGCAGTTGTCATGTAGCATCAACAATTTTAACTAGGGTACTCTGGAAAGTCATTTAAAATCTGAAATGCCCTCTAGATTACATTTTGTGGTCAACGCACAGCCATGAAGTCAGCTGTGATCAATATAGCTTATAGTAATACCACTGGACTAATGTCATAATAAAATGGGATTTGAAAACAACTCATTTCCTTCTTTGATTGCTTCCACTTTTATACCAGGTAGATTAAATGTCTTCTAATTTGCTCAGTTTGGGTAAAGAGATCTATAAGAACAAATTTCATTGCTTTTCAATCACATTGAATAAAAAGAACAGAATTGGATGGGAATGAAGAGAACTAAAACAAGAGCAGAATTTAAGTTCAGAGACCGTTTTCTGCCTTTTGAGAAAGATTACAAGAAGACTTTGTATCTATTGGCCCAATCTTCAAAAGTGACCTGATCGTTCAGATGTGGCAAAATATTTAAGGTTTAAAAAAAAAAAAAAAAAACACAGTCACTCTCACAAGACAAAGCATGACTGCCTTAGAAATATTTCAAAGTGATCTTTTGGTGTTACATGTCTAGGCATCAAAATTAATAAAACACGTTCACTTCCTGAGTTGAATAATCAACAGTTTGATGACTTCTTTGATGACTTCTCGTTAAGGTATGGGATAGTCACGCTCCTGCTCAAGGTTCGGTCTAGCTTAAGTAACTAGAATTACTTCTTAAGATATCAACACTGGAGTCTCTCTTTCCCAAGGCATGTGTATATTCTTGTACATCAAGAGGTAAAACCTAATGCTAAAGAGGGATACTGGGTGTCAGTGACCCCTCTTACGATCAACTAATGCTAAAAACATCAGTAACTTTCTTGAGCGTTAACTGTTTGTCAGGTCCTGTTTAAATGCTTCAGGTGTCCTCAGCGTAGCTCTGTGGGGTAGCTACTATCATTTCCTCCATTTTATAGACAGGGAAGAACAAGGTCAGGTAACAAACAAAGCTGGGCTAGGAGTCTAGGCTGCCTAACTTCACAGCCCATACACGTAACCATTAAACTACTGGCTCTCAATAGCATGTTCGACATTCTTGCTTTAGACATAAAAGCATTTAAGTTTAAAATATTGCATTTCTTAGCCTTTTATAATTTCCTGAAACAGACAGAAGAGGGTATTAGTGAGTGGCAAAGCAGGATAGGTTACAGGCTAGACACATGAGATGGTATCACATAGAGATGGGAACAACACGGATGGTATCACAGAAGGAGCTCTATCCGCCTTCTTCCAAGGCATTCCCTCCAGCATCAGCCTGGCTCCTCCAGTCTTTCCAGGGAGGGGTGGGGGGTTGATTTGCACTGAGTCAACCATTTGCTCTGAACCAGGTCACTCACGACTGGTGGAGAGATGAGTTCTTCACAAATCTGCTACAAAAATTCAATCAGAGTCCTAGGGAGTGATATTTACTGATCTATACCCGCAGCTGAGGACTATCTATCTCTGAAACACCATACTCCTGATAAAGCAAACCAGCCTCGGATGAAAGAACTTTACAGTAAGCTAGGACACTGCTGAGGTGCAGAAGATACAAAATACAAGCAAGAATTACAAGCACACAAGCAAGAATTACCATACATGTGGTTTCTTCAGATGATCACCTCATTTAGCCAAATGTATCTGCTTTGTGAACAGAAATAGACCTGCAAACTCTCCTTTATTCTATTCTGAATTCATTCAACATGCTTGGTGCATCGAGAGGTCTGTGCCAGTTAGCCAAACTCTTTGCACCTTTAAAATGCAGGGAGCAACATAAAAATGTCCAAACTAAGGAAATTTCCATGGCTTGTGGTTAAGGATCTGCATCATAGAATAATGGGAGGAACCTCTTCCTCATCCTAGTAGGCTCCACTTCATAATATAACATCTTTCCTTGTCTCCTTCTTTCCTTCCTTCCTTCCTTCCTTCCTTGCTTTCAGTAATCAAACAGCAAGATACACATCTGAGTAGTATTCTTACTAAATATGGAGTACAGGATCTTAATGCTAAGTTCTGAGTATTTGTTTAAAATCCCCAAGCATTTTTAAATGACGACTTTTCTATGGATTAACAAGCATTTTACAATCAACACTAAAAAAACATACAGCTCTTTTTTCAGGTGCTCTACAAACATTTCTCCATTGAAAACATTTTTATTGCAGCACCTGGGTGGCTCAGTCAGTGAAGTGTCTGCCTTTGGCTCAGGTCATGATCCCAGGGTCCTGGGAGGTCCTCAGCAGGGAGCCTGCTTCTCCCTCTCCCTCTGCCCCTCCACCCTGCTTGTGCTCTCTCAGGCAATCTCTGTCTCTCTCAAATAAATAAATAAAATCTTAAAAAAAAAAAAAAAGACAATATTTTTATCCACATGTGGAAGAGATAAAGGGTCAAGGGTTAGGGGACACATGGGGTTCGCAGGTGATAAACCAGGTCCATCTGTGTTTTTTTCCTAGCGACCACGTGAGGACAAAGGCCCAGAACCAGATGATTCTAAGGCTGGCTAACAGTAATCCTGTTACCTATTAGCACGTTAGGACATGGAGAGCTTCAGGGACTCCCCTAGAGTCCCAGGGCCCCAGAGTCATAGGACAGGCACGACTGTGCACCTGTCCCAAGCATATTCTACAACAGGCCTCTCATTTCACCCAAAACATGTGAACGAGTCTCTTCCATAAGGCTTTTTTTGAAGTACTGTCTCCAAAATTATCTCATCGAACTTTCACAGGATGAGTGGGCCTCAGGGTACAGATTTTGCTTTTGTTTCTGTTTACTTGTTCTTCTTTGTTTTACCTCTAAGGGAAGAGACTGAAAAGCTTATGTGTGGGGGATGGCAGAGTGAGGATCGAAAGGAACATTCAGGAAAAGTGCTTAGCCCAGAACAGGGTCCAGGAATTCTCACTTCCCCTCCCCCTAGAAGAGGACACAACAGGACACTAAGCCCCACAGGTAATTTGCTAGAAGTTAAAGACTCTAGAAACAGACAGAAAAAGAACGGAGTGCAGCTGAAACAAGGGAGTGGAGCTCCCTTCTCTAAAAATCCATTTCTGTCTCAGAGGGGAATTTCTATCTATTGGATTTCAAATGCACTCCTCTCTGAAAAACAGAAATATGTATATAATCCTAAGGCTGATTTAGGAGCCAAGCAGCAGGGGCTGAAAATCAGCAAACCGAGCACAGTCGTTTAGATTGTTAGTTTGAGAAGAAGGACTTAGATTCACAATTCAATACGAACCTCTAGACTTGACTAATCACTGCAAATTGCATAAAACAACATCTGCTGTTAATAACTCAGTAAAACATCTCATAGATCATAAGCGTGCTTTCATTGACGATCAGAATCACCGTGGGATTTCAATAGTGTCATTACTCCCATTCTACACACTAAGAAATTAAAGCTCAAAGAGGGCTTACGTGATTCACCCAAGGTCACACCACCACTGTATTAGTAAAGATGAAATAGATTTCGGTTCTTCCAACCCCACATACGATTTCTAAACCCTAGAGAATTGGTGCAAAAGAGTGGAAGGTATATGAACACAAATGCATCCCGTGTATGAGCAAACAGCTCAAGGTGCATACCCCACAATGGCGGAAAAAGTATTCTCTTCATGTGTAGCCTGGATGAGTTCAGAGTTGCCAAGTGCAACTCAGTACCTCTCAGAGCTTGCCCTTGGCAAACTGAGCACAATATGTTAATGCCTGCGTGTCTGAGTGTGTCGCCTGGCACCAGGGCTAGGACTGCTCTGACTGGCCTGGAGAGCCAGCCCTCTGGTCCCTGACTCTACTGGTCAGCAGAATGAAGCAAGTGATTCCTCAGAATACACCTGCTCACCTCGATCTAATGAATTTAGAGTGACGTCAGGTCTGGGTACAGATTCATTCATTCATAAAAGGGACTCAGACTTTGAATACTCTACAACCTAGGAGAGAAGTCAAGCTCATAAAGAGTTTGTGTTTATTCTGTTTGTCTTAAGAGACCAAAAAACACCGAGAATCGAGGACTCTTATAAAACTACACAGGACACTAAATGCTCTACGAATTGATGGAGCTAAAAAGCCTGCCTGTGGATACCTCCTTATTCAGGAAAAAACAGTTTGCTGTAAAGGAAAAAAAAAAAATGTTCCCATATTTGACCAAGCTACCTTCTACAGCTGCTTAAGAAGAGCCAAAATTTAGCAAACAAACAAAACTAAAATTCGGTGAATCACCTTCCACACAAAGAGTCCTCTGTTCGGCAATCTTAGGTAAAGAATGCGAGTTTTGTCAAAGAGCTAATAGCAGGTCAGTTCCGGCTGAATGCCAAGGCCTTTTGTCAAATAGCAAGGACTATGTAAGCTTTCCTGAAAATTTCACCGAACTGCGAAATGGACAAGGAGTCAGCACAAACATGGTAACAACGGGAATGAACAAAGCAGAGACTCATTGGGAAGCATGGGTAGAGAGATCTTGGATGTCATCAGAGGGCTTCCATGAGCAAGACCCACGTCCCCTACAGTGGAAGAGGGTCCACAGGATGGCCAGCATGCTGTGTAACATACCCAAAGAGATCCAAGAGACCCCTGCAGAAACCCTACTCTCCCTGAGTTTTCGAACCGTGACCCGTGTTCAGTATGAGCACTCTAACTGTAAAGTCCAATTCAGAGATGCCAAAAATATAATTTATCCAATGAAACAACCTACTTGAGTTAAGGAAAGAATTCCAGTCTCATGGGCTCCCGAATTCTGTTATAGCCCTTAGAATCAACAGAAATGTAAGCAAACCTGAACAAAATTTCATCTCAGTTCACAAAGAAAAAGGATTTGTTGGAAGGGCATTATAGGATTCAGAAATCACAGGGAGACTGAACAGTAGGACCACATAAAAAGGGGACTCGGGGACACTCTGAGCACTAAGTCACATACATCGATAGACAATAACCTAAAAGGAACTGCAACTCTGATTGTTCTCTATCTTGCTTGAATCACATGTTCACCTTGACTAGAAATGGCAATGCCTTGAATGACAGCTCCACCAGGACCCCATGGAATGAGGGGGAATCAGGAGAAGCCCTGCGTCAATATGGGGGAAGGGGATCCTGGGTAGGCAATACAACAAAATAGATGCAGAGATTTCCTCTCAGGAGGTAAGGTGAGCTGCCTTGAAGGATATCCAGACCCTTTATAACACTGTCAGCTCCAATAAAGTTCATGCAGTATGTAAACAGCTCTACGCAAGCCTGGGTATTAGAAGAAGCAGGTACCAGAATCCAGTTTCTGGTATCTGAACCCAGTTTTTTTAAAAACAAGATTTATTTATTTACTGGCGAGAGACAGAGAGAGTGGGAGAGAGAGAGCAGGAACCAGGGGGAGCGACAGAGGGAGAGGGAGAAGCAGACTCCCCACCGAGCAGGGAGCTAGACATGAGGATCAATCCCAAGACCCTGAGAGCATGAGCTGACCTGAAGGCAGATGCTTCACCCGGGCGCCCCTGAAACTGATTTTTTGAAACCTAAACAATATTTATTGCATATCTCAAGGATTTCTATACGGTGACTCTCGATCCAAGTGATTAACACAAAAAATAATCAGGAAAAGACCGCGCATGAAGGGTGGTTATAGATTTTTAAACAGTGGCATTACGTAGTAAGTTAGGTGTTCCGTGGCACCAGTTATTGGAAGGATTGTTGAACTGCCAAGGTCAAGCAGAAATAGCATTCAGGAGGGACAGCCAGAAATGTGGACCTCCATTCACATCCCAACTGTTACCGGGAATGCAGACGGGTTTGATTTCTGACATGACATCAAGAAAAAGCAATACTGAGGAAAAAATAAACCTGAATACATACAGTCCCTAAGTAGCAAAAGAACAATAAAGGACCTGGCATGAACACTGAAACAGTAACTGCAAAGTCTGATGGAAGCAACCAAAGAGTCATTAGCACAATTTTTAAGAAGGAATTCAATGAAAAGGAAAAACAGCAATTCCATGTGTCCACAATGATGTCTACTTCCGAAAATTCCAGGGGAAATTATTCAGTTTGCACTAATGAGCTTACTTTCCTGCTGCCCATATTCACACTTAGTATAAATAATGGAGACCATGGACAAGTGAATTTGGCCTCTATGTCGAAGTGAGATAATTAGGTGAAATTGCATGGTAATTCCATCAGATAATTTAAAATCCAATTATAATACACAAAATATCTTTCTCTGGGTGCCTCTCATCTGAATCCTTCTTAGGCTTATTTTCTATCTTACGTTTTGATTTCTGTACTGGAAGGCTTTGAAAGTGCCTTCCAGTTCATTCCAACAGAGCCTAAGCTGATGCCAAGTACTGGCTGTGCGCACACTTCTCTTTATAGTCATAGAATTCCTTATTCGTATGTGGGTAGCAGCTGACCCCAGCTCTCAGGTGACAGGCGACTGGACAGGGAGTCGGTGCCTGGCTGAGACCTGTCCACAGGCTGTTAGTCTGTAACTCAAGCTGACCTCAAGAGCGTTTGTCAAGCCAATCATTTCTCCTTGGAGTTTTAATGTGAGTCAGAACCAGCAGGTGGCAAAGTGGCACTGAAGATTATCTGAGAACACAAGCATGTGTGCATCTGCGCACACACACACACACACACACACACACAGTTACCATGATATAATAAAAGCCAAGAGGCAGAGGCAAGGGAAGTATTGGTAACAGAGTAGAAAAAAAAGAGCAAAGGTCAAAAGGATGGCAGTGAAACAGGAAAACGGGTGAAGGGGAGTAAGAGGCACAAACCTTCAGTTACAAAATAACGAAGTCACAGCGATGAAAAGCACAGCAGAGGGAACATAGTCAATACTATCATAATCGCACTCTATGGTGACAGACGGTAACTACACTTAGCACAGTAAGTACTGCACAATGAATACAGTCGTCCATTCACTAAGCCATACACCAGAAATGAATACAACATTGTATGTCAATTACACATTAAAACAAGCAGTGAACAAGGAGGATCTGCTGCTGAGATGGGCAATGAGATCAATGCCTTGGGAAGGCATGAACATTCCAGTTTTCCATAAGCCTTGGACTAAGTGATTATTTCTACAATTTGAAATGACGTTCCACTCCCCAGGAGCCCAAGTAAAGCGGAAGATAGGACCATTTCCATTTCTTGCCTTGCCGTCCTTCCCGCGTAACACCTTCGTCAAGTTCTCCCACAGTGATTAAACAATAAATATGTGCACATAGTGCACAGGGCATGTTTGGGGAAAGGGAAACTGAGCAACATGACACACAGAGAAAGCAAGGATAAGAAATGCAAACCACTGAAAACCCTGGGCATTCCTGAGCATTTAATTTTATTTTAAGTGCAAAAATAGAAGAACAAAGGGTTTTACTCATCTGTGTTTTTAATAACTTGCCTCGACATAAAGAAGGATGGTGATTGTACTCAGTATGTAAGACAGATCTTTCCAGAACTCTGACATATAGTGAAGCCCATCCCCTTTATCAAAGGAAAGTTAATATGGGAATGTATTAGTCTTGAGTAGAATTGGGTGAATCTAGGCTCTGGAATAGATTGAACATAGTAAATAGTTTCCATGGTGTATATTTAATGAAGAACTCTGTATACAAAATGGTAAAACAATAAGTAACAAAAAATGTCAAGTTCTTATAATGACAGTGGGAAATATTAAAGCAATAAAATTTTGAAATAGTGAGAAAACCTCTCTTTCCTCCACCCAACTATATATTCAGGTTTTCACTTTCACAGTTTCTATCACTTAAAAATAGGGGTATCTTTTCTGGGACACCTGGTGGCTCAGTGGGTTAAGCATCTGACTCTTGATTTTGGCTTAGGTCATGATCTCAGATCATGAGATCAAGCCCTACATCGGGCTCTGCACTCAGTGGGGAGTCTGCTTGAGATTCTCTCTCTCCCTCTCCCTTTCCCCCTCCTTCTCTTCTCTCTCTCTTTCTCTCTCCCAAAAGAAAATAGGGGTATTTTTTCAAATGTTGTCAGTCAAAGTTGATAAAGTCTCATAGGCATAGACGTGGTCCTGTGTTAAAATTTCTAGTTAAGATTTAATGAGTGCTTATTTGGGGTCCTTATACACTAAGGACTTGGTATTTGACATTCTGCTTAATTCTTATTATATAACATGATGTTATTAGTGTCTCCATTGCACAGAGGAGGAAACTGAGGGCCAGAGGTCAAGCAACATGTCCAGGGTCTCAGAGGTTATAGTTCCATGAATTAACGCCCAGACCTCACTATCCTACTGCAGTGCCCTATCACCTTCAGAGCCATAGCATACGGAGGTGCAGTCTGGGTACTGCACAAAAGCATCTAACCCAGTAAGCGCTAAGGGGCTAGAACCCATAGTTCTCCAAACCACGTGCCTTGAAGCTTTTTCTCTGCACAAATATTCATCAATTGTTATCTAGAAAGATGCCTTCTATTTTCACCCACTTTGAGACAGCTCCATGTGGGCTGGCAGCTACCTGGTTACCTCTCCCAGAAGGATGGCCAAGCATCTCTGACCACTGCAGGACCCCTTCCTTTGTCAGAGCTCTGCCCCACCTCCCAAAGCAAAACTGCACAGTGCCCTGGACTTACATGTATGTGGGTTGTCTTACACGAAGCAAAGCTGGCTGACCTACAGAACCATATACAACTGTTGTTTCAAGAGTGTTACTTAATTTACTCATCACTTTCCCTTTTAAAAGTCAGAGGTTTGGGGCGCCAGGGTGGTGCAGTTGGTTAAGCATCCGACTCTTGATTCCAGCTCAGGTCATCATCTCAGGGTCGTGAGATTGAGTCCATGTCAGCTCCACGCTCAGCGTGGAGTCTGCTTGAGTTTCTTTCTTTCTCCCTCTGACCCTTCCACCGCACATGCTCTCTCTCTCTCTCAATAAATAAATAAAATCTTAAAAATAATAATAATAAAACTCAGAGCTTTGCAGAACAGAATGCTGGCTGGCTTTCTCTAGAACAGTTCAGGTCTAGATCTGTAGGGGAAAGAAGCCTTTTTCTCCTGTGTGTGTATTGATTTTATATATATAATATATAATATAATACATAATATGTTAATAATATACATACATATATAATGTTTTATATATGTATATATTAGATATATAAATATGTATTTATATAATATTATATATAACAAATACATTATGTATAATAAACAAATATATAATAAACAAAAAATTAAAAACCTAGAGGAAGAGCCTTAAGAGAATGAAGACTTGATTCAACCTCAGTACTTTCATTATTTGGTATACTTTCTCAACCAGTTCACAGACTTAATATTTTCAACCAAAAACTGGCCGGGACAAGAAAACCTACTAGCTTTTACTTTACCTCCACAATATGCGTGTGGTTTAATCAGCGCCTACAAGACATCATTCAGCCATTCAAAGTCCTCAGTGCAACATTAAAAATTCAGCTGTGGTAAGTCTTGGACAGATAGTGGCTTCTTGTAAAACTTCCAGAGGAAGAATTCTACGTCTCCTGTTAAACGTAAGCATTGCTAGATTCTTCCATTTGAAATTAAGTCTTATTTTTAGAGTAACTCCTCCCTATTGTTTTCCTGTGATGATTTCTAAAAGTCAATACTGAGTAGTTCTGTATTTTCTCAAATTCTATAAACTAGGGCATCTCTGAAGTTGCTAGACAATTTGGACTTTGGGTTCATTAAAATTAGGAACTAGCTTAATCATTTGCATGCCCTTTGTTCCCAGCACAGCACTTAGCACCTAATAGGCCCTCCAAATATTTGTGAAACTGAAAAGAATTAACCCAGGGGCAAAACCTGTCAGCTTCTCATTGCTTAAACTAAGTCCTTCAAGCCCCAGAATGGCTTGTCCACATTGCCCAGAACCAGATTCAAGAGGTAAGAAGAACAAGTAGGTGCCTATCAATTCTGCATGAGGCTTATTAGGAAGAACCCATCCGCCAAATGAATTTGGATGCAACCTAGAACTGTGGATCATTTTTTTTCCTATAATATTCTTCTAAATGTTACTGGAAGAGTCACACGAAGCCATGGAGAGCCAAATCTGAGTCGAATAGGTTGCTTCTCTCAACTCTAAGTCCCATGGGAGCTGGATCCCATTCTAAGCACTAAGTCAATATTTCTGCAGACAGTGAGTGGAGTCAGAGAGCAGATCTCCTACAAGGCCCCTACCTGGTGTATAGCCCATCTTGCTCTATTGCTTTGCTCTCTCAGAAATGTCAACCTCCACTAAACACGAGCTGGATTCACACCCACCTCTGTAATGCTCATTTCTTTGGGAAGTAAGTCTCACATTATCATGGTACCATGCTACTCTCTCATGTCATCACCTAACACAGTTGTAGTTTTACATTAGATAGTCTGAGTGTTCATTACTCTTCCTTTCTCCCGTTAGTCTAGAAGCTGTAGGACAATTTTCCTCACTGTGTGACTTCAGCATCTCATAAAGGTCCTGAAATATAGTAGGTGCTCAATTCGTATTTATTAAATGAGTCAATGGATGGCTCATAGGAAAAGCGCTGGGTACCCAAAGAGCTGTTGAGGCAGCAAATTTAAAGAGGGAAGAAAATTATTGTTTTTAAGTCAACTAAAGACGTAAGATAAGAATTAGTTATATACCCACAACAATGAAACTAAACAGAGGCTAACTGACTTTATGTAGTTATCACAACTAGTGGCCAGGGACTTGGGTCTGAAACTCAGATATCTCATTCGAACGCTCCTTTAAGAACACGTTTTCAAATATAAGCAAATGGCCCCAAGTTGATGAAAAACAATAGCTCCTTTTAACTCTATTGACCTCATTTTGCCAAAAAGAGACAGAAACCAGTTGAGATTGAAGGAGCACAATGAATTCTAGTTCAATTGAAAATAGCTTATTTTTAGAAAGAGCTTAGAGTGAGGACATCTATATATTTGTTATGAGAAAACCACCCAGAATGTGGCTCCAAAGTAAATTACAAAACTGGGAATAAGTTAACATGATTTCACTAACCCAGAGCACATAGTCAGACTCAAAACATGGTACCTGTCATTACGATCATTATTACCAAGCACAACACTAGAAAACGGAGGCCTGAGAGAAAAGACGATTTGAGTGAAGTTTGTCATCAGCAGTGGTCTGAACACAGAGGTATTTTTGGTAAAAGCTGACTCAGTGAGCACTTTGGGGCAAAAAAAAATCACATCCTTTCAAGCCAAGGGCACCAAATGCTTTCTACTTCTCAATTTCGCCAAAGGACAGCTGGTTCTGTGCACATTTCCATTAAGAGAATAGGGCCCAAGGGTGATTTGAAAACTCTTCACATTGCAACTGAGACTAATGGTCTTCTGTTCTCTATCAAGCTGATCACATGCTTCTGTAGAGTAACCCGCAGGGACATGTTCAACAGAGTCTAAGTCAGAACTATTCTGTCTGCAACCCAATTACACATCATCCCAAAGTGACTCTGATTTAGTTTCTAAGAAGATCAGATATTTGCCTCTGATCATGCAGAGAAAACACCTAGAAAATCAGCTTCTATGCTGCACAGATTATACACGCCGATTTAGTCAGTCATGAGATGAAATTTCAACAGGGCAGAGCACATGGATGACATGACCGGTCCCAAGAGAAGAACATCACTTTCTCCATTCTTGTAGGTTCTATCAGCACACCTCACGTGTCAAACGGACAAACAGTATTGTACCAGCACGTACCGTATACCATCATAGTAGACACTTAAATACATCGGTAAAAAGAAATGTAAAGTACTTCACACCTAAATTAAAAAGGTATTAAGTTATGCCTGAATTTACACAAAACTGCTTAAAATTTGTGTGCTCTATAAATTTGTTTTTCTAATTTGATCAAATTGGTCACGTGGACTCTGAATTAGGTGCACAAAAGGACAACCGTCCTGAGTCACACCTATGCCACTGTTAAGACAAAGCCATCACTTTCCTTCTATACTACATGTTGGCTGCAGTATGCTGTCTTAAGCCAGCTAAATATGTATTTCCTCTCTCACGGAGGACACTTGTACAACATGGCTAAAGTCCTACATGAATGTTTTGATTTTCTTACCCTTATACTGGGTATATCAGTGTATTTTTAAAAATATTTTTAAAGATTCTATGTATTTACTTGAGAGAGAGAGTTGGACAGAGAGCATGAGCAAGGGGAGAGGCAGAGGGAGAAGTAGACTCTCCACGGAGCAGGGAGTGGGATGCGGGACTCGATCCCAGGACTCTGAGATAATGACCTGAGATAAAGGCAGACACTTAACAAACTGAGCAGCCAGGCTCAGGCTCAGTGTATTTTTGATAGAATCAGCACTTAGCATTTTACAGCTTGGTCCATGAGATAGCCCTATTGGGAACTGAGGTAATATTAATAATATATAAATTAATCCTTTTTCAGTTTTGAAATATTATTTGGACCCCATTCCCTCATTACTTTCATAAACCTGGTGATGACCTCTTTCCTTGAAGTTATTGCCCTATTTGGAAAGATACCTTTTCTCATGAATTAATCCAAATCTGAAATCAGGTTGTAAAAAAAAAAAAAAAAATCCTAGAAGTACCGTTCAAGTTCAAAGCCGATATAAAAGATTCAGATACAACATCTGTATATCCTGTGGACTTGAACACTTGATTTTAATTTGATTAGACAAATTTAAAAAAAAAAAAAGCTACTCCATCAAAATCTTTACCTATACCTAGAAAATAGCCTTACATTCAGCAAAATAGACAGTACATTTTACCAGGTGATCTAGGTATCATTGATACTACTTTTGGGTTTTTTTGCTGAAAGGCAGTTGTACAAATATTTAGCAGACTCTGACAATATCCAACCATTTAGTTAAAAAAAAATTCCTTTTTTACTCTTGCATTGTCGACTCTTTAAACGACACTGCAGTAAAATGTATCCTATCAAGAGGAAATAGAGCAGTGGATTTGAAATAATTCTAATTTTTCTCTGTTTTTTTTTTCTAAGACTAAAATTAAAAAAAAAGGCAAGACAACTTTAAACTCTGAAAAAATCTACAATATGAACTGGCATCCATTCCAACAAGGCTGCCTCAGAGTTGGTACCCATGTCTAAATTTGGGTTAGCTCTCCAGAGGTTTATTTCAAAATATTTGGAAAGAATTTATAGTCCTCCATAACTGGGCCATTCAATGACCTATTGACTGAGCAAATGATGACATATTTTCTAATAGAATTTGAAGTCTACTCGGTAAGACAGATGGGGTACAGATAGTAAATGATTGCCTACAATGGCAGAGTGAAGCCACCAATTTTGAATTTTGTGGCTTTGAGGGATGCCTCTTAAATTCTGCCCATGCAGCTCAGTTTATGCTAAAGAAACATACCCAGATTCAGGAGCAAGAAAGAAAGACGGACTTCCTCATCTTCAACTTTAATTTTTCCCTGGAAGCAAAAATTATGTATCATGTATATGAAAATACGGAGGTGTTGGGGGGAGGGCATTTGTTTTAACACCTCAAGGATTTCTTTATTCTTTATGACTATTGCCTGTGACACTCAAAAACAGTCACTTTATTTATCTTTGAAACACAACCTGTTGCCTGATCAAAGTTGTCTGTCTGCTTTATTATTTCAACTTTATAGAATGGAATAGCAACAACAAAAAATGAGATTTTAACAAATCTTAGTCCTTTTGAATTCCCCTGGGTTCTTTTGATATCAACATCAACTGAATTCTTTTGTACAAGCAAAATCCTAGGCTTTAAGAGCAGCTCTGGATTTGAAGAAAAGGTGGAAATTACAGGACCAAGTTTTTGAGTGAAGGGCAAGAGCGAAGAATGGTCCAAAGTTTTAGAACAGAGAGGGACTGAGGAAGGCAGTTCAAAAATCAGGGTATATGACAGACTCTTAATGTTATGATATAGTTTTATATTTCAAAAGTAGAAAAATAACCACTATTTTTACGGTACAAACCATCAAGAAGTTTGCTTTATGGGGATCCACACCATCTAACTCAACAGGGGACACAGCCAGGAGCCTGCAGGCAAAGAAATGATTCGGTAAACCTACATCAAATTTAAGGACTTTTGTCTCACCGGCTTTTACTGCTTTTCACTTATACACTCCCCTAATAACAGTTGAGTAAAATACTTGGAAAGTGAATTCAAAATACAGTTTAATTAGGTAGCACTGTTTAAGAACAAACACATCATAAAATTTATCCATTCGGTTAATAGGAGAGCACCAAAACAAACAAATGGAGAACAAAAACATGTGGCAAAGGTTGTATGGCAATTCTGAACTCACGGTGACCACCAATAAAACCCAGGAGCAGCTAAGACATGCTAAGAGCCAAACTCAGTTTTTTGTTTTTTTTTTACTTTACCAAATTTCATCGAATTTCCGATGATTCTCAGTGGCACCATCAGTGTTCAAACAAAGAAGCTAACTCATTTATTTCCTCAAAGCAGAACAGATCAAGTAATATGTTTGGGTCTCTTCAGCCAACAACTAAAAATATTCAGCCAATAGCTAAAAAATATTGCGTGTTGATAGAACTGGAGGATATGTCACTGTATGCAGAACCGCGTTCGGTCACACATTATTACAGCAACGGTACTGACCTATTTCAGGAAGCCCTAATCACATACCTGCAAATAATTAATCCACTAGTTATATCTATTAAAGATCATCACCTTACATGTAGGACAATACCTTAAATGTTCTAAAATTGGTCAAAACCCATGTTTGGTAAAGTAAAATTTTTCTTTGTTTTTTGGTTTTGGGTTTTTTTGTATCTGGGAAATGAGATAAAAAATATTTGCTAATCCCTCTTTGGAATAAAATATTCAAAAACCATTGGATGGTTTGTTTAAATATTGAAGGGGAGTGGTCACAGCAAGAGGACCAGGATACTTGCATTCTGTTGAGTCGACATGGCGTGGTCGGGTTAAAGTCTTCTACTGCTGGGTAAAGGAAACTGGGCAGCATTTTTAGGGAGAAAATAAAAAGATAATAGGTGACTTAAGAGAAACAGGCTTTTATTTAAAAAGATTTTGTTTATCTATTTTAGAGAGAAAGAGCGTGAGCTGGGGGAGAAGCAGAGGGAGAGGGAGAGAGAATCTCAAGTAGACTCCCCACTGGGCAAAGAGCCCGACATAGGGCTTGATCTAAGGACCCTGAGATCACGACCTGGGCAGAAATCAAGAGCCAGACACCTAACTGTCTGAGTCACTCAGGCACCCAAGAAATAGGCTTTTTTTTAAACCACTGAATCATTTTTAAGTATACAATTCAATGGCGTTAAGCACATTCATAATGTTTTGCAAGCACCACCACTATCTATTTCCAGAACTTTTTCATCTTCCCAAACAGAAATTTTGTATCCATTAAACAATTAAAGTCCACATTACTCCCCCTCCCCAACCCTCTGGAAACCACTATTCTACTTTCTGTCTCTATGAATTTGCCTTTTCTCCGTACCTCATGTAATGTTGAACATTTCCAAGATTCACCCATGTTGTAATACGTACCAGAATTAGAAGAACACCTTTAAGATAAACAAACAGCCAGAATGATGTCTTCTTTCACTGAGCAACGACTTCACAAACAGAACATTATCTCAAAGTGGTGTTACAGTCAGAAAATCAAACAGATTTCGTATAGACATTTTTAAAGGAGACAATAGAAGAAAAAATACTTCTTTTTCAAGTTTTTATTTATGTAAGTAATCTCTACACCCAATGTGGGGCTTGAACCCATGAACCCAAGATCAAGAGTTGCTTGCTCTACTGACTGAGCCAGCCAGGTGCTCCAGAAATAGATTCTTTTAAAAAATTAATGGTCCAAGGAAATTTATATAATAATCAATTTTAACACATTCCCTGTTATTCATTAATTAAAAGATCTAATAACTTTTCATCGGCTTGGCATGCATTCTAACATTAGTCACCTACAAATATCATAGTGCGTTCATGAAAATTTCCATTCAAAATTCATTCAACTGTATGCCACCCTACTCTAGACCACACATCTGATCCTATAGTTCTATTCAATTTCTTAGAAGTTCAAGTTTCTCTTGAGGAAAACATTCAATTATATTAACAGTGTTAAAGTATATTGAAGCTTAGGAGTCTTTAATTCATTCATCTGACTTCCTTTACTGCCTGTATATATCTTTCTCTTTCATTTAGTCAATTAAAACCAAATGGGAAACTTAAAAACCTGGAATTAAATTAGCATCACAAAAGGCTATATTTATAAAACACAAAGGGGAATTTAAAAGTGGCCCCTTTATGATTTCTTTGATTACCTCAGGATGCTAGGTTGTCTCATCATCAGATCTTTCACTGACCACTTCCTTGATCAACTGCAAATGATCAGTGGGCCATGTGTTGAAATAGAGCCTCCATACTGGTGTTTTAAATGGGGATTATTTGGTTATATTAATTAGATTGGTATTTTTTCTTAAAAAATTTTTAAAAACCCTCCAATAGGCACTTTACAAGTTAGCATCTGCCTCTGCAAACATTAAAGAGACTTCTAGAAGGAGAGTTTTATTCAACTTGGTCCATTGGCTTCATCTATCCATACTCAAAGCTCCTCAGAACTAGCATTCATAATAGAGATACTCCAGTGACTTCCCTTGCTTCGTTTTTGTAAGCACATCCGTATCACCACTGAGCAAAGTGTGGCCAAGGGATACACTGACCTGACCTAGATCAGAGAATGGCATCCATAGGAGTTGAACTGAAACTGGAAAAACTGGGATGGTGCTGTGTTTGGAATCAGAAAATGGTGGTTCTTTCCCAAGGAAAACCAGTGCTTTCATTCTGTTCATGAGGGAAGGAGTAGGTGTTTAGAGGAGAAAAGGAAACAAAACAAGATGATCTCTCTAAGAGTAAGTCCACATAAAGACCAGATTGCAAAACCTAATAGTCATGAAACATTTTGCTATAGTCCATTCTCTGTGATTTTAAGAGGATGTGATTTGGAAAGGCTTTCCAACTTGGCGGTGAATCTGATTATGCCTTTCACCTAATCCCAACTGAATTATCTGCTCTTTCACAGAGATGAAAAACATAGCTAATTGATTAAGAAAATAATATAACATAGCAACAGCTACACTACCTCTTTTTCAATAATTTCGAGGCAGCAAATAAAGTATCAAGAATAGGAAGGTCCAAGCAGCAGTTAAAGGGATGCTCAGAGCCGTTTCAAAAGCCTTGAATAAGTCAATAACTCTCTCAAGCTCTCTTTTTTCTTTAATCTGTCAAATGGGTTTGATAACCTATGTGTTAGAGTTTTGCCAGCATTCACTTGTTCAAATCCATACATTCCAAATGCTCATGGAAATCTCTCCTGGCAGAGGAGAGGGAGCTCGACCCCTGGGGATTCTGGTAGCACATCTCAAAGTCTTAGAAAGTATTTCGAAGTCTATCACTTTATCTTAAAATGTATCTTTCACACGTGACTCACAAGATATCTATGTGTAATATAAAAAGCTCACCTGAAATTATCAACTAATACAGGGAATTCAAAAGGCTTCCTCAGACCTACCCTGTAACTTGATGCCTCTCTTACACACGTCATCTTTGATATCATTTAGAGGGAACCCCATGATGCCGTATCAGGCTGTGCTTTTCGAGGGCCAGCTTAGTGCCGCCCTTCATCCTTGATTGCAGTCAAAAGGGTGTATACTGTCATGGACAAGGGCATGGATTTTGCAGTCAGTGTCTGGGCTCAAATCCTAGGTCGAACACTTATGATGAGTACAGTCTTGGGCAAGTCACCTAAGAGCTGCGTGCCTCAGTATCCGAATCTTTAAAATAATACAGTAGTCCTCAGCTCTTAGCTTGTTGTAGTATATGAATTAATACGTGGGGCATTTCTTACATCAGTGTCTGGAACATAGAAAGTATCATGTAGGTATCACCCATTGTTACCATTACTGTGGTTTTTAAAAATTCAAACTCGAGGCTGAGAAAATCGGGAAAAGAGTCTGATCCTATTATTCTACCTGCCTCCCCCATCTCCTAGTCCAACAATGCTGTGGGAATGGAGAGACTTTTTCACAAAGTTAAGCAAAGCAAAGAAGTCAAAATACACACAAAAAGCAATAAGCTTACTAATTTAAGGTCTATCGGACAGTTGAAAAGAACAAAGGCAGATTTCAGAATCCATATTAAGGAATGTAGAAATAAAAGCAAACTGTAATTGAGAACTATCATGTTTTTTACTAAAACTGTTTTGATTTTGTTATTTCTCTTGGAGGCCAAGACCTGGTGCCTCTTTCAATGAGATAATCAAATTAATCTTTGATCGGATCTAGGACACTTGGTTTCTATACCATATCAGAATTCATTCAATATCAAATTCTATGCAATCTCTCATCCTGATTTGTTCCAATATGAAGTGGCTACTTTCTGTTCCTGAGATAGAAAATTTAATAAAATGATCCGACAGTGCTTGGCTTATAATTTAAATAGTAATGCCATGAAAGTATTTCTAACCACTTTATCTCAAAAGCAGATTTTATTCTCTTCCACATAATAGTTACAAATATACATTCTGGACTAGTTTATCAAATAGGAGGTTTACTATTTCTGAGTGTAAGAGTAATTTCTGGTCAAGAAAATTCTAAAAATCAGAAAATAATATCAAGTATTTTAACTACCAGTAATTTTACCCATAATTAACATTTTGATGTACTTCCTTTAAGTTACTCCATGTATATTTTTTCCATTTTTATCTACATATACATATATTTTAGCATATAGCTTTTCTTCCATGTCAAACATTTTGTAGAATTAAATATGTATATTTAATCCAATAAATGGCACCTTATTTAAAGTATATTTTAATATATTTATATAAATGACATGTTTATATAAAATATGTAAAACATCTGAATAGCTACCTGATACTGTCTTTGTTTCATTTTCCCCTTTTAAACATTTATGAAAAACACCTGCATACCTATTTCTTTGCTGCATCTCAGACTATTTTCCTAGATGAGGTTCCTAGAAACGGACTGACTGAATCACAAGGTATGAATATCTTTAGGCTTCTGTCTAGAGAAATATAGCTCAACCGCTTTCTTGAAAAACCCTATCAACCAATAATATATGAGAATTCAGGGGCGCCCGGGTGGCTCAGTTGGTTAATCATTCAACTCTTGATTTCAGCTCAGGTCATGATCTCAGGGTCGTGGAATTGAGCCCCCCGTCTACCTACGCACTCAACAGGGAGTCTGCTTGTCCCCCTCTTTCTGCTCATCCCCCAACTTGCTTGCTCTATCTCTAAAATAAATAAATCTTAAAATACACATATATATATGTGTGTGCGTGTGTGTGTGTGTATATACATATATATATACACACACACATATATGAAAATTCATAGGTCTCTGCACCAGTACCAACAGTGTCATGAAAACTCTTTTTCAGAATGATCTATGAAAGGGCAGTATTTTCCTTGACCCTTTTTTCTGGACTGCTCTGAAGCTTGAATAGTCTCAGTCGTTTATGAGAAGTGACAGGTTAGTTAGCCTCTTTATTCTTCAAATTCCTCATTGGTATAAAAAATACACCCATATGAAAATTGCAGTATCTCACACAGATACTTTGAGAATTAAATAAGTACTAAGCCAGTGCCTGACACACAGGAACACTCAGTAAATAGTGCGGGCACCGAATGATTCTTAAATCCTATCTCCATGTTCAGCTTAGTTCGATATTATATATTTAAACTATGCAACTTAGTTTTCTTTTTTTTTTTTTTTTTAAGATTTTATTTATTTATTTTTGAGACACAGAGAGAGAGCACAACCGGGGTGGAGGGGGTCAGAGGGAGAGGGAGAAGCAGACTCCCCACTGAGCAGGGAGCCCCATGCAGGACTCCATCCCAGGACCCTGAGATCATGACCTAAGCCGAAGGCATCGCTTCACCGACTGAGCCACCCAGGCGCCCCTAAACTATGCAACTTAGTTTTATTTAGGTGACTTCATTACTAAGTATGTATTGGGAAATGCAGCGTATCCAGCATCTACTGGACAAGGACCCCAAACGTAGAGCCATTGGAAGAGTTCCAAAAGAATTCTTATGCTTTTATTTTTAAATCAAAGAGATAATAAGATTATTATTTACACTGTGAAGACAGTCCTCTTTGCTAGAAATGTAACTTTGCTCCCGTGAGTGGAGAAGTCCATGGAGACCCTGGCTCAAGGCCAGAGGAAATACTCTGATGGAATCCTGTCTGGATGCCAGAAACAGCAGCCTCACCCGCTGTTCCCTTGTGCAGGAGAAACGCTTACCTTTCAATTATTCTTGGAAGAAAGAGCTCCAGGGGCCATCACTGAGAGTGGGACCAAGTGGCAGGAGGAGCACAGTTCGGAACAATGAGCCCATATTCAGTTGAACCCTAGTAAATGGCATCGGACGTCCCTCCAATCAGGTGAAAGCGAGTGAGCAGCTCTTGAGTAGTTCTCCAGTCCTTCGCCACTATAGCTCTTCAGTTCACGCCCTGTTCCTTTTCACCCGACCGTCCGTCCAGCTTCTTAAGCACCATCCCGTTCCCTGGCCAGGATACTAGCAGGAACTGATTCTCCAAAGTACTTCCAGCCAGCCCTTGTGATAAAAGTCAAACTCAACTAATGTCATTTCCCTGTTTAAAATCCACTGGCTTTAAGAGGAAAAGACTTCATGCCAGAATCTGACATACGCTAGCACAGTGGCGTTTTAACTGCAGGGCCCTCCGAGGTACCTGGCGGGCTAGTTTAATCAGTTTCTCAATCAGGGCCCAGGTGGGGCCTGAGAATTTGCATTTCTAATAACCTTGCAGGTTGCTGCTGCTCACTGGGGAGAAACGCTTTGAGAACCAGTGATGTCACAATTCCTGCCTACCCCCTGAGTGGGACCGCTCAACAGGGGCATCCTTCAAATTCTGTAGTTCTCACTCAGTCAGTCAAACACTGCCGTTGGCTCAGGTGATGATCTCAGGGTCTTAGTCCAGCATCAGGCTCTCTGCTCAGCAGCGAGTCTGCTTCTTCCTCTCCCTCTGCCCTCCCCCCCTGCTCAGGCATGCTGGTATCCTCTTTCTCTCTCTCTCAAATAAATAAATAAAATCTTTAAAAAAAATTCTGTAGTTACGCAAATTCATCATGTTCTTTCTTGCCTGTGTGTTTCTTTCTGCACATGCTAATTCTCCTCTCCTACCGGGCATGCCTACCCTCTCTGCCCACAGGTTAATCTCTACTCCCCCAACCCCCGCACCCACAGCTTCTGCATCCCTGTGATAGTACGCATTTCCTTCTCTCCCGTTGTGTTATCACACTGTGCTACAATTGCTCCATTATTTACACTCTGTGGTGGGGTCCTTGAAGGCCACTAGTCTCTTATGTCTGTATACTCAGTACCTAGTAAAATGCCTGACATGCGGTAGGAAGGCATTCATGATTTTTCAGTGAATGCTGGTGACTCTGTATCAGGCACAATGACTCTAATACCTTGACCACATGCCAATGACAGTTACATATATGATCGTAATCCACGTCCACTGACTGATGAGTGGGACTATCCTAGAAGGGCCCACGTGCTCGCTGTCTGAGTTGTAAAGAAAAAGCTGCAAAGACCTCATCCTACCCCGGACATAGCAGAGAGAGAGCCAGAAGGGGATGAGCAGGTGGAGAGGAAGAAGGCCGCCTGGGGCTCTGGCTCTGCGGGACCAGAGAAAAGGTGGACACAGGGAGTCAGGAGAGGATGAAGCTCTAGAAAGCCCTGTGGGGGACCCCCAGGCTGGTATTTTTGTTCTCTTGTTTATCTAGATGATAGGTGTGACTGTTTAAATATTTAACGCCACAGAGCTTTCATCCAATGACACTCTGCTTGGTACTGGATTGAAGATTTAAAGATCAGAATCTTCGTTAAACACATCAAGGCACAGTTATATTTCAACTCCAAGCAAAGGTTTGCACCAACAGCCGCCAGCAGTAAATACAGATGTCAAAGTCGGCTGTGTAGCTGGGCTTACAGTGCTGTCATCCACCAAATAAAATACTTCCATTCCAATTATATTCGGAAAGAAAATCTAATTCCTGAAATATAATGAGCTTTTCACACTTCCAACACAAAGAAATTTTTGCTAAAATGTCTTTCTACCGTGCTACTGATTTAGCTGGGACCTAAACGCTCTCAAAGGGCACGAGGAATCAAAACTTGCAGCCCACTTAAAAATCAACGATGCCCAAAGTACTTCTAGAGAATTAGGTCACAAAGTCGAATGCAAAGCTCAGTCTTCATATATTAAAGAAGGAGTGCCATGATAAGAAGTTTGGGAAAACCATTCACACTGCTGTCAATGTTTCCTATGTTTCGGCTGGGCTGGGCTTTCAGATCACTAAGTCAACCACAGCTGATCTGGCATTTATCCTAAGTGTTATGAAGAATTCCAATTAGATTGTGAGAATTTTCCCACTGACTCCATTGATTACTCTATGGTTTTATTTTAATCCTAGAACAACGTACTCTTGATACTTGGTAGAAAACGGGAACTCAATAAATGGTAGTGGAGTTGAAATGAAAGCTGTTTGCTAATTTTTACAATTATATCAGTACAGTAGGGATGTTCAGCTATTTCTGATTCATGACGTCTGTAGTCCTCAAATATTAGGAACAAAAATAATTCACAGAAGAACTCAAATACTTTATTGTATATCCATGATAACTGCCATAATGTGATTTCTAGTTTGTTTCCAGTATACACTGCTTTTATTTGGCAGGGATATCTTCTCCAAATTATTTGCCAGTAAGTCATGAATGAGTTCTGTTGTCCAGAGAGGTTTTGGTTTAGCTTTTCCATTGGTGAGACAAACTCCTTAAGATTATCTTAACGTTGGTTTAAACCAGTTCCAGTTTGATCGGCTTCTTCCTTCACTTTTTTCTGTCTTCTATTCATCTGAAGCAAGTCACCAGGTCCAGCCTATACTCAAGGGGAGTGGATAATTCAAGGGGGTGAACATCAGGAGTCTGGGGCTTTGGGAGACACATGACCTCAGCTACACAACTTCCTATTAACTTTTCGTATCTTGCCTCGGACTCCTACTAACTCCTGCTTCGTACTGATGTTTATTTTATTTGACTCTAGCGTTCATACTTGTACAGTAAAATTCTTTATTTCAAGATATTTATACATTACTGATTGTAAAACACCAAAAATATCCCTCTTTTCCACACACACACACACACACACACAAATTTCAAACTCCAAATCTCCTGGTAAATTATAATTTCCCCTAACAGAAATAGGTCAGATTGAAATTCATAATTTTCAAATTTATTCTCATTTTTAAAATGAGGGTTCAAGGATTTAGAACTTTTAAAATTATATTTGACATTTTTATAAGAATTTAGAACTTCTAAGCTGTAGTTCAAATTCTAGATACTCTGGGGGAGCCTGAGTGGCTCAGTCGATTAAGTGTCCGACTCTTGATTTCAGCTCAGGTCATGATCTCAGGGTTGTGGGACTGAGCCCCACCTGGGGCTCCATGACCAGCAGGGAGCCTGCTTTGGATTCTCTCTCTCCCTCTGCCCCTCTCCGCTCCACTGCTCACAGGTTCCCTCTCTCCCTCTCTAAAAAAACAAACAAACAAACAAATAAATTCTAATCTTTTTTATAACAGGTGTTACTGGCTTGGCAGTATTTTGTAAAGTTGGTATACTTTTAACTTCACATTTTGTTTTTCCTTTTTCAACCTACTAAAGCAAGTTCTGAATGCCTGTACTCCTTGCATCTGGGAATGTTCCTTAACATCTGTTAGGATCTACTGATGCCTTTATGATGGTGATTTGAATATAGCTGGAATTCTAAGACAGATCACCCCTTGAAGAACAATGTTCAGCAGAAAGATAACCACGTCGGGGTGCCTGGGTGGCTCAGATGGTTAAGCATCTGCCTTGGGCTCAGGTCATGATCTCCAGGGTCCTGAGATCAAGACCCACATTGGGCTCCCAGCCCAGCGGGGAGTCTGCTTCTCCCTCTCCCTCTGCCTCTCTCCCTGCTTGTGCTCTCTCTGTCTCTCCCTCTCTTTCAAATGAATCAATAAAATCTTAAAAAAAAAAAAAAAGAAAAGAAAAGAAAAATAACTACCTCGCTACAGAATTTAAGAATTCCAGGGTGACAAAATAGTGAGCTCTTGGAATTGAGTTAAAAGATTTGGAAGTAACATCCTTTCGGTAAACAGGCATGAACTTGTTTCAAGATGATGTGCCTTCAACGGTGTCCAAGTCCACTGAGTAAGCTCAATACTTCCTGCATTAGCCTTGACCCGAAAACTTAAAGCTCTCAAAGGAGACGACCAAGAAGAGTAGAGGATGTCTCACTTCTCCCTAAAAAGATATTTCAATTTTGAGATTACTCAGCAAACGGAGAGGGCTATCACAGGTAGTCATTCAAAGGCCAAAAAAAGGATGGAAACACCACCCTTCAATCTAACGTCTGGCAAAACTTAGCGAGTTTTTATAAATGTACTTAATCATTAAAAACCAAGAGAGGTGCTTCCCAGCGGGGTTTGGAGAAATGGGAGGGGTAGGCTGATAAGGAGGGTAACTGACATATCTGTACAATACAGAAAGGAAGAGAGACCTCTGGTTCTCCGGAGAAGCACTGCCTGAAGGGGAAGCTGGGTGGGGGGCGCCCCCCTCCCGGGGCATCATTAGCAGGGATGAACACCTGCCGACGCCTGGAGTTCCGCTACATCATAGCGCATCCAAGTCCTAACGTGACACCAACAGTGCCTGCTCTTTTCTTGCAGGCATAAGACAACGTGAAAGTAGTCCATAGCAGTCGGAGAAGAAAAATTAGTCTCCCATTCCTTTTGTTTCCAAAGAAGCCCTTCCAAGCTCACCATGTGCAAAACACAGCAAAAGCAAACAATGTAACTGAAAGTGTTCTGGTATTTATTTAGTGATAACATGCATTTTAGTAGAGCCTGTAGGCACACGCTCAGGAGTCTTGCCTCACTTGATCATCTTTAATCACTTTTTATTATACTCGGGGATTTGCATGTGGGCTGTCATTCTTCGTAATGTAATTTTCTTATTGTTTATTTAAGAATCCATATACTGAGTGAGGCTTGTGAAACCAAGCTATGAAGCAATCTAATTACTTCCAAGTTCTGGTACACAGACGCTTACTGCAAATGAGTTCTGTCTAACCATCTTCAGGGAGAGATTTGTTATTCAAAACAAGAAAATCCTCAAGGCAGGAACCTCGTTGTCCACTAATCCTGTGAATAATGCCAAGTGGTTTCTTTCCAATAATTGGAACTCCAAAGGAAATGTTCCAAAATTTATTGATGTAACTATGGTCAACCAAAAATGTAAAAAGGATAACCAAAACACTCTATTTTCTTCTATATTTTAGAATGCATTATATATAATATATATTCATATATACATCAAATTGTGGCCAATAAAGTGGCTAAAGGGTGCCTCTATATTAAGGAAGTCGATTTCACTATAAGCCTTGCCTAGGGGGCACCAGGGGGACTCAATCGGTGAAGTGTCTGCCTTTGGCTCCGGTCATGATCACAGAGTCTCTGGATCAAGCCCCACGTTGGGCTCCCTGCTCAGCGGGGAGCCTGCTTCTCCCTCTCCCTCTGCCCCTCTGCCTGCTCTTGCTCTCTCTCTCTCTCTCTCCCTCTCAAATAAATAAAAATCTTTTTTTAAAAAAAAAGCCTTGAGTAAAAGACAGGTATTAGATTTTCTGTTTGTCTAAGAAAACTGTTGGCCCTATTCCTTGATCACATGGAAAAGCATTGAGCTCAGCTTCCCTAATATTCAATGCCTTTGATTCTGCACCCACTTACTCAGGTTGCTGATACATACCCCTCTTTGCCACTCAATACTAATTCTCTGGATCTTTAAAAGAAAGAAGCAAGATGGCCTGGTCAAGCTGCCAGGTGTTAAGAATAATAGAACAGCAACAGAAAGGAATGCTTCCGGTAAGGATAAAGCAGACTCTGGTTTTCTGAACAAAGTTAAAAAAAAAAAAAAAATACAGGTTTCACAATTCAGATTTGAAAAGCATTCTTTTGTTCAGTTGATTTAGGGAACATAAGCTTATATAACATATCGCTAACTCTCTAGGGTTAATTCATAGAGGAATTCAGAGTGAAGCAGTGAGTCTCGCGGGGGCTTTCAGGTAGTAGGTGCTCGAGAAAACCATGATGGAAATAGAGCACACGTTTAAAGATGGAGTCAATGAGAAGACATAGGTGATTCCTCTTTCAGAGTCCAGAGGAGATGGCCTTTAGATGAAGACAAGGATCACTTTTACATGCAGAGGTTGCTTTTAGGAGCCCAGTGAAAGGGTACCAGCTCGGCAATTGGCTGTTCCTACGCAAGAGCATCGGCAAGACAAGTTGGGGTGGAAACCACTTACGGAATTCTGTGCATGCCGCGGCCCACTTCGAATAAAGGGTTTCTATCATTAGCAAGTTCAGTCAGCTCATCCAGCAGAATTACTCCGACCTTATCATTTCATGCATCAACAATATTTTCAGAGTCACAAGTAGAGTAAGATGAAAACAAAGCTTAGGAATATAATTAGCTTACAGCTACTCCTCCTCTATTTTCATGGGTCAAAGAAAAGTCTTGCTTATAAATCTGCTTAGATTATTAGTTTTCCAAATTAACTCAATATCAAGAGGAGGGAGGGGAACTTTTAAAAGTACTGTCAAAACTTAAGTGTATCAGTGAAAACATTATCATGGTATCTGCAGATATTGTGTCTTCAGATTGTTTAAGATCCTGCAAGAGAGTATTTTAAAGCCTTAATAAGTAGTAATGGATACTCCAAATACAACATCATCAAGAAATCTCCATGGTTTACTTGCAGGAATGCCTCTCTGAGAGCATTTTAGCTTCTTGGAACATCCTTGATAGCTGTCACAAATTGAATTCTTTATTCCGTGAGTACCATCCCCAACTTCCAGGCAGTTCAATACAAGTTTCTAGAGAAATGTGGAAAAAAGCAAAGTGGAAATGTGGAAAAGGTAATGAAGTCATCGTCTAGACCTATAGACCCTGACAACTTAGTGAGACATCATCACCATTCATGAGGTGCAAACAACGACGAAATAAGAACAAAGGAGAAGAATGCTGAGTAGGACCTTTAATGGGCAGAGATGAGATAGACAGACATTTGTACATGGAAGCCATTCTAAGTGGAAAGATTACCCTACACAAAGGTATGAGAATGGGAAAGAGCCTAGGAACCTTAGAAATCTGTTTCTCAAGTTATGGGAACATTACGATGGTTCTCCTGGGGCAGAAAGTCATCCTAACAATCACGATTTATTGATTTCATATTTTTTTCTGGCACAAAATCAGCACTTGGCATGTAATACCTCACATAAGCCCCACCACAAGCAATGAAATATGCCTTTTTGTTCCTATTTCACGAAGGTGGAAATTTCGCTAATGCCCGAAGTGAATAGGCATTCATCCCACTTGGGCTGACTCCAGGCCGTCCCCCTACTTCCATGCCACCTTGCCTGGAGGAGGGCGGAGAGCCTGGAGCCACAGCTTGGGGAGTCAAAGAGAGCGCCATAACCAGCTGCTTCTTTCAGAAAAGTTGGAAAGGAATACAGTTAACTTGGTATCTATGAGCAGGGTAGATGTAAGGGGAAAGAGACAGGAGCCAACCCCACAAGAAAGAGGGAAAGTTCCACTGGAGGTGAGCTCCGCCAGTGGCTGCCTGCCCTCAGAGTTGGTGACGGAGCCATGGACACGAAGCTCCATTATCCATCCAGGTGGTTCCATTCTCCCTCCTCATGCTGGGCATCCTCCTTGATACCAAAGTCGGGCCTAAGTTCCTGGCTTTCTGTCCCCTGCCAGAGTCTGTCAAGGCGAGCAGAGTCTACACGGAAGGAAACTGGAGGTCAGAGGGAAGATGGAAAATCATTCCAATTCCTTATGTCGGTTTACCATGCGTCTCTCAGGTTTCCAAGAGATTTCCAAGAATTTTTGAAGAGTTCTTTTGAAGTACAGTCATAATGGAAAAATCTAATTTCTCTTCAAGTTATGAAGATGAGCTCAAAATGGATTTTTTCCTATGACTTATAACCTTTTTTTTTTCTTTTGAAAACAGGTTTTTAAATGCCGGCAAGCTTCTGTGATTCATAGGAGCAGGATGTTATATCCACAATTTGCTAAGACATTTGGAAATCATGTCAAGGCTTCATTTAAAGTACTAAGCAGAAAATATCAGCACTAACAGAAAAATGAGCCTTTCCTCAATTATTAGTGAGTTCCAAAGTTGTTATGATTTCTCTTAAGAGGAATAAAAATAGGGTGTCTGGGGGGCTCAGTCGGTTAAGTGTCTGCCTTCAGCTCAGGTCATGATCTCAGGGTTCTGGGATCGAGTCCCGCATCGGGCTCCCTGCTCAGTGGGACGCCTGCTTCTCCCTCTCCCTCTGCCCCGCTCATGAACTCTCGCTCTCTCACTCTCTCTTTCTCTCTCAAGTAAATAAATAAAATCTTTAAAAAAAGAGAGAAAAGTAGGTGCTGATGGAATTACAGCAATAGCGAGTTACTTAGGATGTACGATTTCGAGTAAACCCATCATTAGGGACATTTTAATCAATATACACGTACAATAATGTATTCTATTGAACCCAAGAGTCTGAAGAGTCAAGCAGCCTTATGTTGTACGGATATTCAAAGCTCACCCATTTTTCTGCCCCTCTGTATCATTGCTTTATATCAAATGAATTTCTTTCAACAACCGGTTAAATCTACCCTGCAGGAGTGATATGGGTGCCATGGACACTGGACACTGTCTGTGTGTGTGTTAGCCTCGCTGGTTTTCTTTATATGTAAAGGCGTCCACGGGCTTCGACACTCAGTGGTTCTCCTGTCTTTTCTCCAAGTTCCCGTGTAGCTAGCCAAGCACTAGAGAGAGAACATTCAGTATAGTGTTCTCATTTTTAAGCTCTCTTTCCAACATTTAGGTACATCACGTTTTGGCCTCCATGAACCAAACCAAATTTTTTAAAAATTTAATAAAAATTATGTTTTTTAATAAAAATTTGCTTGTATGTTTATATTCCTTCATAAGCATTCTGAACTCTGCCTTTTCTTTATCCTTTTTGACTGTCCACTAGACCTCATTTAATTAAGAAATGTTAAGGCTCGGGACACCTCAGTCAGTGAAGCGTCTGCCTTCAGCTCAGATCATGACCTCGGGGTCCTGGGGTCAGTCCCACATGGGGCTCCCTGCTCAGCGGGAAGCCTGCTTCTCCCACTGCCTGTCGCTCCCCCTGCTTGTGCTCTTTCTCTCTCTGACAAATACATAAATAAAAATCTTTAAAATAAAAAAAAATTGTTAAGGCCCAAAACCCTATTTACAAGTCTCTCCATATTATCAAAAAACCCTATTAATACCTTCCTATCAATACTCTCTGTTCTAAATGTTCCATTGTGAAAAAGAAAATGTATTTTATGGGCTTCTAGACAGCACTGGGCCAAAGCCAAATTTCACAGCTGCTCCATGATGGTCAAATCCACTGGACTCTTGGCCATTGGCCTTCTGATCAAGATATGCAGCTTTCTTTTAGTTCCCGAGGAGGTGATCTTAGCTGCCATCCCATCGCTCTACTGCCAAAGATGATGTTTGAAGAACGAGCCCAAATTATAATTTCTATATAGAATGATAATTATACAAAATATGAATAAGCGATACTTTTGAAGGGCCTACGTGGCGGGACACTCGTTACTGGTACGAGAAGGCAGAGGAGCACTGTAACTCGCGATGGGAGGACTTCAGAAGAACACCTTTTGGAAAGGAAGATGATATCAGAAGGTAGCTTACCTGTATTGTGGGTATCAGTTCATGAAGCTCATCTTAAAATCTGGAAACGGTTCTGGGTAGTTTAACCACATGGACCGACACGGTGTTCCAAACATCAGTAGCAATTGAGAATCAGTTTATAGGACAAGCCGTCCAACCTCCCTCCCCCAAAATGCCATAAATCTATACGCCTTCTCAGCTCCTCTGGAAGAGAAACCCAGTGCTTACGTAACTAATGTTCTGAGACATTAATGCGGTGGCTGTCAATAAATCAAACTCGCCAACATTTATTTTTTTCTGAAAGGATTCTGCCGAGCAATTAAAATCAATCAACATAATGATTCCGTAAATTTTAAGCTATCAGTGACTCAATTCAGTAAAACGTCCAAGTCATAAAACAGAAGTGCCAGCAGGTCATTGCAAAAATTGGGAAAAACCCAGTTCAAATGCTCCACCTTCATTTGAAGCTGGGCCAATTCAGCCAGCAGAGAAGTATTACAGCTGAGCATCTCTGTAAAAAGACCCCAGGGGCGCCTGGGTAGCGCAGTCATTAAGCATCTGCCTTCGGCTCAGGGTGTGATCCCAGCGTTCCGGGATCGAGCCCCGCATCAGGCTTCTCCGCTGGGAGCCTGCTTCTTCCTCTCCCACTCCCCCTGCTTGTGTTCCCTCTCTCACTGGCTGTCTCTGTCACATAAATAAATAAAATCTTTAAAAAAAAAAAAAAAGACCCCAACTCTCTCACACTCCTTGCTATCCCGGTGTCATCAGTCTGTTCACAAAGGGCTTGCCTAAGAGCTTCTAATCCAAAGTATTCGTAAAACATGCACACAAAGTGTTAATATTCTAGTTCAAGTTATCAAGTTGCCCAGACCAAGAAGAATTCGCACATCAAGATCAGGGAAGAAACCACTTTTTTTTTTTTTTTAAGATTTTATTTATTTGATAGAGAGACACAGCAAGAGAGGGAACACAAGCAGGGGGAACAGGAGAGGGAGAAGCAGGCTTCCTGCTAAGCAGGGAGCCTGATGTGGGGCTCAATCCCAGGACCCCAGGATCGATCCCAGGACTCTAGGATCATGACCTGAGCCGAAGGCAGATGCCTAAGGACGGAGCCACCCAGGCGCCCCAATGGAAGAAACCACTTTTTAACAGCAAACACTGAGCAGAAAAACACTGGGAAACAAGGATTGGAAGAAAAGGCACAATCATGTTACCGTACGACTGAAAAGCTCAAAGAGAAGATGACAACAAAATCCAGCCACCTTGACCCTGAATAAAACCTTAAGAAGGACAGAAGCCCACGGCGACTATAAACAAATAATCAACTTTCAGAATTGGGCGTGTGCATTAGAAAGTGGAATGAGATGATCTTTCCTTTTAGAGCATTCAGGAAGGGAAAGAAGAAAGTGCAAAATGTTCAGAAAGTACTCTTTCTGGGTAGGGGGTTATAAGTGATTTTTAAAAACTCTTTATAGGTACATATGTTCTAAACATTTTATGATTAAAAAATATTTTAAAAAATTTTAAAGGTATGTTCAATTAATTCAAAGAAGTATTAGGGGGAAGAAAATCAACACAGAAAAATAGTCCTGCTGTTCTTACAATTATTTACTGTTGTTCTTGGCCTGAGCCATCTGGTTGAAAAACAGGAATTGCAAGTAGGAGATTAAGAGAATCAGTAAATAACATATCAGAGCTCTCCTTAGGTGTTTTCTTCTGCTGCCTTTTCAAATCTAAGACTCTTCAAGTGTCCTGATCTGTTTTTTAAAGGTCTCTAAACATCTACATTCCCCTTCCATGTTTATTTGTCCTAAACCTAATGACACACAAAGGGAGTTAATTCTTGACGTCTCAGGTCTCTTCCAAACTCAGATGTGAGCTTCAGAAGATGTTTAGCATTTCAGAAACTCTATATATCTTTTTTTTAAAATGATTTTTTATTATATTATGTTAGTCACCATACAGTACAGAAACTCTATATATCTTGATCATCTTAAAACTTCCAATAATACATTTTGTGCTGCACATAGTTTGGGCCATTTCACATGAGAGAGAGTCCTTCCTCTTTTGTTTTCAGCAGCTCACCCTGCTCTGTGTTATGCTCAAACTTCATGGATAACAGTGACTGGATGTATGTCAGTGGTAAATTCCATGTAAATTGCTAGATATCTGCCTTAAAGTACTAAATGACAACGAAAGGCAGTAAATATGAACAATTTCCACGACTTGGGGCGACTAACTTTAGGGAAACCAGGAATTGCTTAATTCAAATACAGATGAAAGGCCAAGGTTTTGGCAGGGGAAATAAGGAGCTTGAATCTGTTGGGGGTGGCGGAGCGGAGTAGACAAAGGATTTCAATCATTCTTAAAACTGTGGCCATTGTCAGCATCTTTATCCAGAAAGGACATGGTAAATACAGAAGATTCATGTGCTTTCCTGAGGCATTCAAATGGGACAAACGAACGGGACACCAAAAGTGTTGAATTTTCAGGCTACACCTTACGATAAAAATTGTAGGTGGCATTTGTCTGAAATACTACTTTGGAAAATAATTGACATTTTAAAGGCATGTCTAATAGTATCTATTGTTCATCTGTCCAAGGCCTTGGTGCTCTAGGCGCCCACTCAGGGCTGTGCACACGTACCATAAACACACACATTTCTCACAGACGTCTTGAGAATCCAGCCCAGGAGGGAAGGGAGGACAAGAAGACTCAGACGACACAGATATTCTTTACTTTCGCACCATCCAAAGGCACTCCTTCAAACAGAAGTGAGATCTCACAGTCCCCAGCATTCCTACCTGTACTTTGGGTTCGATGTTAGGGTTCCTTGGACCACTTCATTCAAACGGTACATCTGAACCGACTTTTCTGGGTAATGGCAGTGGCGAAAGGAGGTCTGTCTCTGCATGTGGGATGTTTCCAGGGACATCAGCCTCTGGAACACGTTCCCTTCCCACACTTGTCTCCCTCTGGCTTTCAGACTGGGCTCTGGGTCCCTCAGTGGTACTCCTCAGGTTCTGCAGGTAATGAAGGTCCCAGCTACTACCTAACCCTTTCGTGCCTTTGTAGTGTTAGTTGTAATGACGACAACTGTGAAAGAACAGTTAAGTGCTTACTGGATGCATTCCATGCTAGGTTCGCACGAAGCCATTCACAGATAGCCCCTCATTTAATCTTTGCAATAATTATAAGATAGATCCTTTCTACTTTAAAGGTAAAAGAACGGAGGCCCAGGAACGACTGAGACCACGAAATTATTTTCCAAAGGGCACAGAGCAAGTGGCAGAGATTCAGAACCCAGACAACAGGATTCTAGAGCCTAGCCTCTGAACTAGTCTACTCTTGAATTTAGGCACAGGTCAGTTTCCATCTCCACAGAGCCCGTCCACGTCAGCCCAGAGCCATTGCTCCTCCCCTCTTTCTTGAAGTCTCTTGTTTGCCAGGAATTCCTTAACATCTCTCTTAATCCACTCTCTCCAACTAGATTACAAATGCTTTACTTGTAGGGCTATGCCCTCTCTCCGTGACGCTCGCTGGAGTGTTTAGCACTGCCTGGAGAATTTGATTCCAGCCTAAGACATTGCCGATAAATGACAACACAGATTGGAAGTTGGATCTTCATGGATCAAGTGCCGGGAACAAAGTTTGAGATGATACAGTTCGAAGTCTTACTGGGGACTGCCTGGGAGAGAGGTACCGGGGAGCAATCTAGATGTGTGAGCTTAAGGAAGTTACTCAAACCTTCCACGGCTCTGAGGCTTCACCTGTGCATTGGTGTCATTGATCCCTAGGGAACAGGGCGCTGTGAAGTTTAGAGAGAGAGCCATGGCCAGTGTAAAGGATGAGAGAGCAGAAGGCAGACTGAGGGCCACGCACAAGCTGACACCCCACCCCCCGCAGGTGGGATCTGCGTGACATTCCCCAGGTGCTCCTGCCTGCCCTAAAACTAAGGGAAGGGAAAAGAAAAGAAAAAAGGCTCACCGACAGAGATCACAGTCCTGCAGGATGGAGTCTCCATCAGTTTACCAATGTCATAGTGATTTACAAGCAAACAGCATTCTTATCAAGAGCCTAACTTCCAGAGACCCATAGACTCAATTTCCTGGGGCCCTAACATCGCCCTCCCCTCGACAGTGGGGAGGGAAACACAGGCAGAAGGGAATGTAAATAAAATAAAATGTCCTTATAACCTGCAGCCCACTGACAAATACTCGAGGGAGGTAGAGTATAACCTTCCTCCAGGGAACTCCCACCTGTCTTAAAGTTAATGCCTTGCTAGAGGGAAAAGCTACCTTAGCTTGACAATAGCCAGGCTTCCAGTATCCTGTGAGTCTTCTGTAGCATATCAGAGTCCTCTTGGACACCCCCTGTGTCCTTACCTCCCCCAACTCCCAAGAATATAATCAGTCACCCCTCACACTGCCCACAGGTCCTGTCTGCACCAAAGACATCTCAAGAATTCTTTCTTGGCCGTCAGCTCGGGACCTCATCAACATTCCAAAACTATATCATAAGTACATGAAGATATGAAGATAATTTATCAAGAATTACGACTACTGGGTACACAATGTACCCCTGGATTCAACTAGAGCTGTGTTATCTGAACCAAAAAAAAAAAAAAAAAAAAGCCTTAGAAGTGCTGAATCCACGGATAAGAGTAAGAAAGCATGAAGAGTAAGGGGGTACAGAGCTACTAGATGGGGTTCCTGGAGGCTGCCCCCCATCTGTCACCAGCGAAATCTGCTCATATAAACTTCATACACAAAAGCACGCCATGAGATTTTGCTTTAGAAAGAAAACAAAAAAAGAATTGTTATGAAGATAGTTTGCACAACACTGTTAGATCCTGTTCAGAAAACTTACAGACAACAATGCTTTCAAGTCAATAAAAAGTTGCTTTATTACAAGTGGGAGGTATTATGAGGGCATAGAGTGCTACTGTTAGCAGACTGTCCTTTAGAGAAAACAAGGCATAAGGAACGCTTTGGTATAGAAGACACTGTCTAGCCTCCGAAGCCCCCACCCTTTCTCAGCCCTCTCCTCCCTGCCTTTCTGAGCACCTAACACTAATTTTCTAGGATCTACTGCCACATTCACAGTCAAAACTCAATTCCTTCAGACCAGAGCAGAAATGAGCTGGCTAGCTTCCTCACAGGCAACCTGCAACACACCAGACCTCAGAAATCTGCATGTCTTAGTTCCAAGCAACCCCCCATGTCTTTCTCAACAACTGAAATACAATCTTCTCATCTTCTAATTATTAGATGCTAAGAGATCTGCAATCTACCTAGCACTGCTGAGCCCTTCATGTGAATTTGATCAATGACCACCTGCATGGACTAAAAAGGACCTTTTCCACTCTTGGTCCAATAGAGTGGATTTAACCCAACAGGGAAAAACACTCTACTTATTCAGATATTTCCAAGCCCCTTGTTCTCTTAAAAATGTCCATCCATATTTGTTTTCACGTAATCCAAACTACATTCATGACTATGAGAAAGAACAACAAAAATCAAATGAAATTCTTTTCTTGTTGTTTTCCTACCAACATCTTAGCCATTGAATTCAATAAATCTAAAAGCTATTCTTGTTAACAACATAGCCCAGCAGTCCATGATTTTTTAATTTTTTCCTTCCCTCTCAACCTGTTCTTCTTTTAATTTTACTTCTCACTATTCTTCAAAAGAACATGTTAATAACCAGCACAGGGCTGGTAGTCTTCCACTAAGGCCTTGTTTCACTCCTTAAAAGAAAAACACAACTTTTCTTAAATATCTCTGCATGACAGCAATAAAATAACTAGGAGGGGAAAAAAAAAACCTAGAATGATGCCCAGAATAATAGTAATTATTATAGTGTCTGTAATTTTTCTTTTAAATACTTCAATATTGACAGTTCAATGCAGGGAAGAGTGTGTTGTTTGAATGTTAATACAAATTAAGTACCTGTAGGATGTAGATCACTAGTCCTCAAACTTTGGATGCCTCTGAATCACCCGGAGGACTTGCTTTACACAGATTGCTGTTGCCTGCCCCAAAGATTGGAGAAATGGAAACTCTCTGGCATCTTCTAACAAGTGCCCAGGGGATGCTGGGGCCGTCCCGGGCACCATACTTTGATAAATGCTGTAATACACATTTGAAGCTCCCTAATCAAGAGTCCACACTTGGGTGTGGGTAGTGGGCATTTTATGGACTTCACTCAAAGGTCTACCTACTTGAGGGAACGAGGGGAGGGAGACCTAGTGACTGCCTCCAGGACTGCTACCTAACTTGGCATCAGTTTGGAAATGAACTAGCATTGATGGACTCCATGATCTTGGCCTCCACTTTCTCATCTGCAGAATTAGAGACAATTTCTCTCACCTACTAGACTGGCATATTTTGAGGATCGCCTTAGATAAAGCATGGGTAACAGGGTGTAAATTTTAAAGCTCTCTTACCATGATTACTTAGAAACATATCCAGTCAACAAAGGGCATCCCATAAGAAGAGTGGGCTGCTCAGACTGACCAATGAATCGCCAAGATTGTTTTTCCTCTAGGGAAAACAAGAGTAAACGTGTTTGTCATGACTCTTGTTTTTTCTTTTAATAGATTTGTTACGTAAGAAAAAATAAAACAAAAAATTCCTTTATTAAATGTTTCTGAATTCCTGTTTAAATTTTTGTAATTCTTACTTTAAAAAATTCATTGACTGGTATATTTCATAAAAGAAATGTGTAGCTACTTAGTGATGTCTTAAATGTTGAACTATACAGTTTCATCATATGAGGCTCTCAACTATTTCAATACACCACACAAACAGATCCCACATTTGGTTCAGATTGCTTGTTATGGGTCTCTAAGGCTTTAAGCTTATGACCTTCTCTTCATTATATCACAGGATTCATCCTTTTGTAACAGATGTACTGAATGTGGGTCCATATGTTACAGTTTAAAAATTTTAAAAACCCACAATTATAACACGCTGCGTCACTTTTTTGTGGAAATGAAGCCTGAAGCCTTAGGTCAACAGAAACAGTCCTACAGATACGCTTGTGTTTAAACGCAAAATGAGCCACTGCAGATGAAATGTGAAAGCTTACGAGAGCAGCAGAGCAAAGCGGTGTCATACTCATGGACCTCCCTCTAACCACACAGCTACGTGCTATGGGGCTGTCGCTTAAGCCCCGTTACTTCAGCAACAACATGAGGGTAACACCACGCCACCCCAAACACTCTGAGCTTAGAGCAGCGCCCTCAGCCTTCGGATGTTCTCTGCTGGCATTTGTTGCTCCTGTCATCTATCACAATCCACGGACAGGAACGTTTCATTTAAAAAAAATAATAATTACATAACATACAGTATTGACCTATGTTACTACTTTGCTTTTTCTTCTTTCAATCAGCTGAGTAAATACTAAAATTACCTCTTAGCAAATTCTTGAATAAATTAAGATTCAGTATCCCAAAACAGACACAACCTTTACATTGTATGAGAGCTTTCCTTCTTTCCTTCCTTCCTTCCTTCCTTTCTTTATCAGTTTCACTTATGTATTTTTTGATGTAAGCTCTATGCCACACCTGGGGCTTGAACTCATGACCCTGAGGTCAGGAGTCACCTGCTCTACCCACTGAGCCAGCCAGGTGCCTCCTGTGTAGGAACTTTCTTTGGTGCAGGCCCTTGCAGAAAATTCTGCAAGATTAAAGAAGCTGCTAAAAAAATTTTTTTTAAAATAAAAATAAATCAGCCTTCCTTGCCCATCATTATTTACTATTAAATTATCCGTGATCCTTAAAAATTCATATCCCATCCGTGAAAGCCTGACTATTCTCTAGATACAGGGAACACTCAAGGTACTCCATTAATTAAAGGAGGGAGGGAGAGTAATTTATGTAGCCAAAGAAGGAATTAAGTAGTATTGCCCTCCTCTGACGATAAGAGGTATTCCCTTCCTCCCCCAAGAAGCATTTGCCAACGTATGCCTGTCACCTGAGCCGTGTCAATATTGAATCCAAATCTCCTTTTAGAAGTAGATAAATATAAATCAAATACATTCTGACTACACCAATTCCCATCAGGACTAGAAAAAAAAAAATCAACCTATAAAAGAAAATCATTGTAGGGGCACCTGGTCAGCTGAGTCAGTAGAGCGTACAACTCTGGGTCTCCGGGTTGTAAATTTGAGCCCCACATTGAGGGTAGAGATTACTTAAAATCTTAAAAAATAATAAATAAATAAATAAATAAATAAATAAACATTTAAAAAAAAAACAAAGAAAAACAGTGTAGTTTACTGTTTTCCTCTTCTCCGAAATTCACTTTTATTTCACTCAAACAATAGAGAAATGAGATGAAATAGGTTTTGTATATGTGTTTGTTAGTCTATTATGTGGCACCTTGGGTACCTAGTGAATTGATTCCTTTAATAAAGAAATGTATTTCTCAGGGATTACATAACTGGATTTATGTTACTCATTTCACAGTATTCTTTAATAGACAAGTGTTTTACTAAAAGGGATATTGTCTAACTCATTAAAGAAGGGTACCTGCTTCCCCAGGATGCGGCCGGACACTGTTTTGTTGTCCAGGATGACAATTCCTGGGCTGTTTCTGGACTGTTCTGTAATCTGGGTCCTACTTCTCGTCATCATCAGCCTGAATTTACTTTGTTTCTCCTTTCTCCTCAGGATTCTTGGGAGAAGGCATGCATTAGACCAGGAGAATGCAAAGCGTACATCTTTTTAATCGGCCTCGAAGGCAGAATGGAGACATTCTCATTAGCATGCTTATGTCCCGTGCTTCCGTGCTCTGGCACAGGGAGTGTGACAGTCCCAGTCCATCCTGCTCATTAAAACCCCAGGTAATAACCGCATATAGGACAAACGTTGGTGTTCGCAGACAATGTTGCTTCATTTCCACAAGTGAACGTAACTTTATCACAAATGATGCTTTATGGAACGAAACAATGATATTTCCTAAAAAGTGCCTAACTGCTTACTTCTTCATTCAATCATCTTCATACTTAAGGTTCACAGCCATTAGAAGAGCTTTATCTAGGACTCCTTTTTATTAATAAAATTGGCATTCATTTCTCTGTGACTTTATTGATAAACGGCACTGTTGACCTTATAAGAATTACATTTAGAGCACACAGAGGTATTTGAGCAAGAAATGTTAGTCATATCTTTTAATTTCTTTTCCCTATTCTTTAGTGGTTTTTGTTTTGTGTTTTCTTTTTTTTTTTTGACAGTTGGCAGATTTCTCTCAGTCATGTTGAATAACAGATTTGAAACAAAGCTATGAGGGAACATACAAGCCACCTTAATGAGCAGACTCAAATGTATTTTAAAAATTAAAAAATAAACTGAAAAATCCAAATCTTTGAACTTTGTTCTTAAAATGCCTATGACACACTGAGATATCTTGGTCAACTCCTCCTGTACAAATATCCTAGGAAAGCTTAGGTAAACCTGACAGTATTCAAAAGCGGAGGCAGAAAGTTATTTTTAGCAGATGTTACTGAAGTCATCAATTTCTTATAGAATATTTAGGCTCTTTTATGTTAATACTCAAGTATTTTAGTATCTAAGGAATGTTTAAATACCTGCTATAAATAATCTAAGGAAAAATAATTACTCAGATATTTTGCTCAAATCAATTCATGAAAGAGCCTCACACCCCACACCCCTCCCCCCCCAAAATTTTGCAGATAATTTTCTATGGTTTCAACTTATTCTGGTATTGAGAGGTTTTGCTACAAAGGGCTGGGTTTTACTAGAGCCTATTTGAATGAGACTGTTTGAAGAATACACTGCCTAAGGTTGGGGGATTTGCAAGCTAGACACTCAAAAGTAGGAGGAACAGATGTCAATTTAGTATCTTCAAGCAAAAATACCCCAATTCACGTACAATTGTAGTTGGGAACAAAGAAGCAAAAAGAAAAAAAACCCTATGTAGTTGTGAGACCTGTTTGTGGGGAACGCAGGTAAAACAAGACCATAGCATAAATGTCCTTGCAAATTCACACACGGGGCATGTGTCACTGAACACCTCGCTCATTGTAAGGTAAATGCCTTCCCATTCTATTTGTAAGTTTCCAGCAACTTCAGTGTCTCCGGGGGTGTGTGTATGTGTGTGTGTGATTTTAAGAACCTTGGGCACAGAAGCAATGGAAGAAGCCCAGGGTGAGTATAAGCTGATACTGCTCAGGCCGTGAGGTAGTGAAAAGTTAAACCTCCACCAGAAATGACATTTTAGGAAGAGAAGATGGTAATAGGCCTCCAGGTATGGGAACCAAGGGAGCAAGAGCTCTATTAATGGGTGTATTCCAAGTCCCTAACCTTTGTGGGGCTTGAAAATGGATAGTAAAACTCTTTTATCTACACAATCCCAAAATATTTAGAAAAAATGTGAAATTCAAACACCACTGGAGACATTGTTTGGTGTCGTGGAAATCAGATGTAACAACTGATTTCTTTCCTCTCCGTGGCACCTGGAGCGTTCCTGAGGGGCCACGCAATCCAAGTGGCCACGTTTACAGACAGTTAAAGAATACTTGCGCGTTTAAGCCAGGAATAACCTCAAGACATTTGTTACTTTTTTTTCCAACAAAATGTTACTTTTATGTATTTTGATATACTCATTCCTCTAGCGGAAAAAAAAAATCAATGGTGCTGTTTTTTAAGATAGGAAGAGACTCTGAATATAGATTTCCTTCACCATTGTATGAGGTTTTCCTTCCATGTCATTATGGTTTCAATTCTAAAATGGTTATTCTTGGTGCTATCAGATCGCATTCCTGGTGTTACCACCATAACCAGTGGTACACGTTTATTTATTTCCAGAGGAATGCCAACTGATTTCTCCCAGATGAAAAACAAAGGAGTTGTTTCAAACTACTACGGAACTTCTTTCTGTTGAAGCATTATGAACAAGCATATCCTATTTTATAGCCTCTATCAATCTATAACTTTAATAAGAAAACTTTTTTGATACCCTAAGTTAAAAAATAAAAAAACAAAAAACCCACAGGTAATAGAATCTTCTTTGTTAGCAGGAAGTCACTGGGATTTATTTATTCATGGCCTGATACAATTTCAAAAAAGTGCTCTTTTGAACAAGAAATGACTCATATACATCGAGGAGCTCTTGAATGTCACCCAGGATTCAGTTACCACTGTGAGATTAAAAATGCATCACAATGCTCAGCAGCTTTCAGGCTGATGAGGGAGAGAGAAAGGAGAAAGGGATCATGAAAGAAAGTAGGTGATGCTGAGAGAAAGGGGGTCACAACCCATGTAAGTGAGAAAGAAAGAGGCAAGATAGACAAGCTATCAAATAGGATGGGCGGTCTCCTTGGACTTAGACTCTTAGACCCAAGTGGATGAATCCATTTTGAAAGGTATTCTAAGCGGTCATTACTGGCAAAATGACGGTTAAGAAGAAATGGACAAGAGTTGGCAAAATCCTGAATCCTGAGAAATGACTGGATCTAAAAAGCCAAATAAGGACATTTTGAAATAGCACACATAATGAATAAGACAGCACTGGGGGGGGTATATTCTGTAGACATTTGGTATAAGTAGCATCCATAATGGAACCTAATCAGAATTATAAAGTGATCAGCTTGAGAGTTGAATTTAAACATAAACTGAAAGTGGTACTTAAGGATCGTGGTCACAAGTATAATCTCCCTGCATAGTGTGGGAGACGGGACAAAGGTCCCACCTAAGAAGTAGTTATTATTCACAACGTACAGTTCTTCACAAGACATTCCGAATATGTTGGCAATAGATATTTTTCCTTATTCATCCAGAAACCTCTGGGCATCTATACAGGCAGACATGGTCTGCACTCCATCACCCTTAGGTTCTTTTCTCCATACAAGCTCCACATCTTAAGAAGGCACTATGAACACACGCGTGCACACGCACACACACGCACACGCACACACACGCCTGGGCACGTGCACCTTTTCTGCGGCTGTGTTAAAGAATGTGCTCCATTACTCACTGTCTATGACGTAGATGGTCTGACGCCCCCCAAATGGCTAGGATTCTAATTTGCATTCAACACCTACTTCCTCCTCACTGAATCAGATCCAAAGTGTGTGTTTAAATTTATCCAACATGAGTACGATAGCTCCTGCGGATGAACACCATTTTACAGGAACCTAATAAATTTCACAAAGCAAAGCAATCATCTCATGAACAAAAAATCTTTGCCGCAAAATTAATTTAAATACATTATTTAGTCTATCTCAAAGATTTCTTTCATAATTCCAAGTTTCAACAGATTAAGCACATGTTACTACCAACTACTGACCTTTTTGGAATCATGGTTTTTCATTAGAATTAAATGAGCAGCGTACAAGGCTGAAATATTTTAAAATATTCACAACTCACTATTCACCATTCTGAGAAAGCCTGTTTTAATCAAAATGTGTTATTCTGGCCTTTTGACCTACCAGGATTGTAGTTCTCAGAAAAATGCAGCATGATAGCATAATCCGTTTCACTTAATAGTGTCATGACTACTCTTTTCTACTTAAGGCACTCCTTATGCGAGTTCAACTTGTGGCAGATTGTTTTGCTTCACTGGGCTTCATTATTCTTTGAGTCGTGCAATTAAATGATCACATAAAATAAAAACCTGGTGGTGCCCATCATTCAAAAGAGTTTTGTGCTTTCAAAGATCAAGAATCGAATGCCAAGAACTCATCCTAGGAGGGCCCCCATCGCAACTGACGTCCCAGCGACCTACTTCAAAGAATAAAAAGGCGATTCACTAACAAGGCATGTAGGACAATTTCTGGGATTCTGGCTGGCCACGCAGTCTGAATTCTCTACAATCCAAGGTTCAGTGGCTTACTGGTAGCCATAGGCCACACTGCTGAGAAAAAGAACCCCAATATACTAAACAGTCAATGGCATCCAGCCAAAACTAATTGATAATCTGTCATTCCGCCAATAGCATTTAAAAAAAATAACAAAACCTAATCGAAATGATTTGTGATTGCAGTCACCCACAGGATTATGTGTCAGAAGAACGTCTCCATCATGAAATGCATCTGTCTAAAGATGTAATGGACCTTCCATTGTTGGCTTTTGCATTCAGCTCTGTTTCCACGCTCCTTCCATCCTATACGACCACTTCCCCTCACCCCCCAACTATTGCAGCTGTTTCTACTGAGCAATAAAAGTTACTAGAGAAATCATATATACACATACATGTAAAATTAGGGAAACAAGCTGCTTTATTGCCCCGATTTAAAATAAGCTCAATCAGTAGAAAAGAAAAATACTATAATATACAGCTTGATGAGCAGCTGAAGACAAAAATATACTCAGACACGATTTTAGAATTCAAGCTCTCTCTAGCTCAATGATGTTTGAATGAGATGAAGGACATTTCTCCTTTAAATTTTTTCTAAACCACTGAATGAACACGTGGAATTTGTGGGGGAATGTAACCCAAAATAGACAGATACGTAAAAATTCCTTAAGTATTAGCATGAGGCTTTAAAGGCAGGAAAAGGAAGGTCTCGTTTCTGTTTCATATATAAAGTGATTTACAAAATGTTTTTGTATATATTGGTGTTTCATATATAAAGTGTTTTGTAAATCTTCATTGATAAGAATTCGACATTAAAAGCATACCTTCCAGAAGTCAGTATTAAATTTAACTTATGCGGAAGTGACTGTTAATCCTCCTTTACTAGGGCAAACAAATAAATAGATCAACCATAGCGCACGGTAAGAACTCAAATACCGATTCACAAAATTAGAAAGATTAAATCATGAGGCATGTTCATCAATATGTCAAAGGTCTAGGGGAAAAGACACTGAAAGTATTGGCAAAATACGAAAACAGCCTTACTTTTGACGGTCGCTGTCCGGGTACAGTTGTAAAGAATCGCCAACTCGCCAAACACTTTTCCTGGCCCCATGGTACAGAGCTTCACGCCTTCTTTTGTAACTTCAACCTTACCATCTAGAACAAAGAGACAACATCATTTTAATTCTCTTCCACGCTTCATTTCATGTGTTGCATTTTCGATACGCAATGGGGAGTATGAGGCTCCTGTTTAAAACTGCAAAGCAGTTACCAGTGGAGAACAGGCCTCCACCCAGAAGCAATGCAAGAAATGGAATAAATCAAGTCCGGTAAGAAATCCCATTCTTCTTTAAATTAGAAACTGAGAGGGGGCGCCCAGGTGGCTCAGTCGGTTAGGCGTCTCCCTTCGGCTCAGGTCATGATCCCAGATCCTTGGATCAAGCCCCCTCATCAGGCTCCCTGCTCAGCAGGGAGCCTGCTTCTCCCTCTCCCTCTGCCTGCTGCTCCCCCTGCTTGTGCTCTTTCCCTCTCTTTGTCTAATAAATGAATAAAATCTTCTTAAAAAAATTAATCACCAATAAGATCTGAGGTAAGACTCAAAGAGAGCCCCAGAAAAAGGCAAAAAGGTAAACATGTGTTTTCCCAAATATGGTATTAGAAAACTATGGTAATTCCAATTTTGATGTCATTTGAATCCAAGAGAAAACCTGAGTAAGTGGGTGCATTTTCTACAGCACACTTCATACATGGGAATTCTCATTTGAGTAAAGCACAGTTATTACGGGAAGGGAGATTACTTTGACCCTTGGGCACTGTTTAATTGCAGCTCATGGTATCTTTTATTTTTAAGCATCTTATCTGACTTGGGCAAGACTGTTTTATCTGCTTCCCAGCCCGGCAACACCGGCAGTAAGGAAAAATAAACTAGGAGGGTTGTGGGGGAAAGAAAGAGACATTAGGACCATTTATGTTCCACAAGGACTTGGAAAATGAAATGATGAGGAAGGAAAAAGCCAAGGATACATGGACCCTAGTTATAGTTTGTTGCCTGCAAGGAAGGCAAATGCTATCCAAGAGGGAAAAGAAAGAAACAGGTTTTTAAAAAAGGTACAGCTACACCGGAAATTCTCTTACCTCACACAGTGCTGGTGGGGTTGGAAATAAATGGGCAACCCAATCCATTCTAGACTAACAGCCCCCCTCCCCACTTCTATTATTCTTCCAAGTTACTTATCCACAGTCTACAGAAGAGCCTTCTGCTTGGCATTAGCTAGTGAATGAATGAAAGGAGCTCTCACTACCAAGTTCTCTCCCAAATTCAGACCTATACGCATCGACTTCATAATTGTTCCTGTATCTACATGTTTCCTGTACTATTTAACCTTTTAGAGTTTGGGCTTTAAACATACTCCCGCTTTAAAAAAACAAACAAACAAATAAACAATCAGCCTAGTTTCAACTAAGCAATAACATTTGTAAAATCACAGGGTCGATGTGCTAATTTCTTCAAACACCTATTGAGATAAAATCTTCGATATAAAAAAACTTTCTGGGAAAGTGTAATCCACGTACCAGTCAGGTGAGGTCAACCCTTCAGAGAACATTGTTCTTTCGACCCTGAAAACCATTTCATGTAAATGCTATCAATGGAGAGAGAATTCTGCAGTAATTAGGATAAAATTTCACATAAGACCTATTTGCCAGTCTTGAACTGTGTGTGGGCCCCTCCTCTGTGTGTAAAGAAGTCCTTCAGGAATGAACAAATCCAACAATTCTAAAACTTCGGACATACTTTCTTAGACTCAAAATTTAGTCTACCTTTGTCGTGACTTATTTCTTGACTGCAGAAACTTAAACTCTTTCTTGTGATGGGTAGATCAATGCCAGCCCAGTAAATCTGTATTTTCACAAGGCACATGTGTCCCCCTTCCATTTCAGTGGTAAGCCTGTCCCCTTACAAATTTCATCTGCTACTTGAGAATGAGAAACAGGCTCAGAACCTAATGTGCTTAGGAGGTTTATAAGTCATTAGAAGTCAGACCAGGAGTTAAATGCTGGTTCTCTTATCTGTTCCTTACAAGCCTTGGGACCTCAGGCAAGTTATTAATTTCTTTATGCCTTGGTTTCTTCATTAATAAAATAGATGAAAGAAAAGCACCTATCTCATCAGGTGGTTGATAAAATGAAATGATTAAAACAGGGGCAATGCTGAGCGTGATGCCCGGCATATAGCAAATGGTCAATAAATATTAGCTCTTATTATCGGTGTTATTTTTATTATATTTCTTATCTAGAAGGAGGGAGGGCTTACTAGATAATACTGAAACACAGTATTCCAATATCTATTACAGAAACCAATCTAGTCTACATAGGTTAGTAGGTTTTTGTGGGGTTTTTTTTTAAATGGAGAAAGGATTTGTTCCAGATTCTCTCTCTATGGAGGGGGGCAGCGCGTTTGAGAACTTTTGGGTTCAAATCAGTATTATACCCAAAGAAGACAATGACGTTTCAAGAAGTCACAGTGATCTACGTGGCAGAATGCATTCTCTTTGTGCTCCTCCCCACTTGGTCATGTGCAGCTAACATCTGACAAGCATTGCTTTAGCAAGTACCGTCTTACCGTGAGACTCCCGTGAACGACGAAGTAACAATGTCCTAGTGCATTACAACATTTTCTTGACTTAAAGCTCTAGCTTCAGTGATATTAAAGGAACTAAGAACAAAGTGAGCCATGCCTAAAGAACTTCCATACATAACTGATTTTGCACAGGTCTGCTTCTCTCTCTCTTTGGGTCCCATCGCTGGAAGTCTTCGGTGGACAGGGACCCATGGGAGCAAGACCACTACTAAGAATCCTGCTAGACGGCTTGACAATAAGGCTTCTTAACTAATAAAAGATGAGAGACACAGAACTCTCATTTTTAGGACGTCTGTGGACCTGTCACATCAGAGCTAATTAATAAAATGCAGATATTCCCCACCCTGGGAAATTATAATGGTCCCTACACCACAATGACCACTGTACTTGGTCTTAGTGCCCCTCACTTCTCTGAGAAACCACGCTCATATAGCACTGACTGATTTGAACTGATAGCGAACTTGAAACTGATGATGTTCCCTTTGAGATATGACCTCTAGAAAGCTCACAGCCAGAATTATATAAGACTCTGGGGCTGCATTTCTGGTTCCAACTCATTTTCTTGATCCTATTTTATATTCACCTAATTTATTCACATCTAACTCATTTTTTTAAAGATAGGTATGCATAATTATATATGTGTATATATGGATATACAGACAGGTATAAATAAGTTTATATATGATAGATATGCATATATATGAATCATTAGTGTTGGTAACAGAAGGTTATAATCCATATTAATTAGAAGAGCAAAAAAAATCTTTTTAAGAAGAGATTTACTGGAGCAGATTGTATTTGAGAAATAGAAATTTGGGTGTAAAGCATCTTTTCCAGGTTCAGTTAAATACTACAGGTTCAGTATATTCACAATAGCCAAGGAAGGAAGGAGTCGGATCACATATGATAGATCAGAGGGGTCCAGACAGCACCTTTTTTTTTTTTTAATGAACAGAAATATCTAAATGGTAAGCAGAAACACAGTGTTTGTAAAATGTTACTGAGTCACAGTGAGATCACTTTTCCTTCCTTCTACCTGCTGTGTGGGTGGAAGAAGTAATTCAGGGAGGCAGGATCCACTGGGTGTTAAAAAGTTAGGTACACACATGGCATTAATTAGAGAGTTCTTTCAAAGACATTTGGAAGCGTTCTGATTTCCAAGAGGCCAGTACTGTAAGTTATTAATGTGAAGTGTGAATTTGGTTAAGCTCATTCACTGTGCCACACAGCAACCTTGAGGCAAAGTTAGAAGTGCTCATACACCTACAGATGATTTCTGTACAGAGCGTGCGGTCCGCCTATGAAACGTAAGAATAGGACCGTCACAAGCTTGCTGCACACACCCGTCCTTACGGGTGTCAGCGCCATCTTGAAACCACTCCCCTTGGAGGTCTTAGACTTCCCCCCACACTTTGTTCCACTCCATGGCTACCTTTGAGGTTTGGTTTAAATTGACTTCACTTGCATAGGAAGTAGGTAGGTCTATGGGTGTTTATTTTGGTGGTGAGGGGAACAATGTAGGATAAGACAAATAGGGAAGAAGTCACTTAGGCTCAAAATAGAGCATGCTTTTGCCAGAGGCTTCTACCAACTCAGAAAGAACCCAGCGTGGAGGTTTCTATATAATTATAATTTGCTATTAACTTCAGGAGTGCATTTTGATGAATATACTTCAGGTCAGCATTGATTAATGTAATTTCTATTTCTCTTAAAGAAATCGCAGAGATTCATTAGCATGTATTCACGACTGTTTAATACTTTAATTTTCAAATATGCTAGATTCCAAATCAAAGATTTTTTTTCCTTCAAGAGTAGCAGAAAGGCATTTTCAGAACATCCTAATAAAGTTCTAGACTTTTCCATCATTTTCCCTAACTGAACTTGAAGTGACTAGAGGCTATTAGAACTGTTATTTGGGCAACTAAGGCCCATCTGAAATGTGGTCCATCTATACATCCTGCTTGTGTTCTTTTTATCCACTTCTGCTTTTAAAAACATACATTATACTGGCATTATTTTTACTATGCACACTCCGCACCATAAAAAAGAAACATCTGAATCATTTTTATTTGGATTTTGCTAAACTGCTAGTTGTTTACAGGACAGGTACTGGAACAGTTGCTCATAAAAGATTTCAGGGTGACTGTTCCATTCAGTTCTTATCACCCCTGCAATGAGTGTGACTGATTGAAAGCTTTATCATAGCATCTTGAATGTATTGTTTTTAAAGATTTTATTTATTAGAGAGAGAGAGTGTGTGCACACACAAGTGGGGGGAGGGGCAGAGGGAGAGGGAGAAGTGGACTCCCCTGAGCAGGGAGCCCGATGTGGGGCTCGATCCCAGGACCCTGGGACCATGACCTGAGCCAAAGGCAGATGCTTCACCAACTGAGCCACCCAGCCACCCAGCCACCCCCCTTGTACATATTTTTTATTCTACTTCAGGTCCATATGCCCATTGCTGATGGAATGAGCTGAGCCCTAAGTCCTGATATTTGCCACCTTGACCAAAAACCAACCCACGTTCTGCTTTCTGGCATCACAGTTCACATGCCACCCTTGGGAGATGCTAAGTGTGAGGAGCTCCATTACAAAGTATCTATACTTTTGTCTATCTTTCGTAAGAATTGAGTAGGTCCTATAAATAAAAGAAATTGAGTTTACAAGGAGAGCCAGCATTGCCTGGCTTTGTGTATCTTTCTGGGTTTCTCACTAACCTGTGGTTTTGTGCCATAAGGACTTTCACGATTAAGGCAAATCAGCTTAGAGATTTATTACTGGCAGGCTGAACTAGAATGGCTGGCAATCACCTAATTATGAACACTTTGAGCTTCGTTCCAATAACCTTGGTTGGAACGTTCAGGACAACTTGATTGGCCATTACAGCCAGATAGGTGTTATATCAAAGGTCCCATCTAGACAAGACCTCCCGTCCCTCCCCTCCCGTCCGGCTGACTACACCTTCATGATTTTGTAGGTTTGAGCCCACGGCTTATACATTATGGATTCTCTCCTATGGGTTTCTGTAGCTGCTAGATTCTACAGGAATATCCAGCACATGATGGTTGAGCTGTGTCGTCACCAGCCCGGGCATATTCCCTCTAGGAGATGAGGCTCACTTACGGATCTGTTCTTTTTCCTTCTTTTGGTTTTATTAAGATGTAATTGGCATAGAGCACTGTATAAATTTAAGGTCTATAGAAGGATGTCTTTACTAACATAGAATGCTAAGTCATTACCACAGTAAATTTAGTGAACATCGTCATCTCACAGGGATAAGAAGAAAATGTTTTCCCTCTTGGGATGAGACTTTTCAGTCGCTACTTTCTGCTTTCCTAATGGATTAGGGATACTATCTATGTTGTCTGACTTGCCTCACAGGGTTATTTTAGATTGGGGGTGTTTCATGTGGGGAAGACACTAGAAATCGCTAAGGCTGCCACGGGCCACAGGGAAAAACCCATCCAGTTGCCAGGGACAGACTATATTCGTAGATATCCCCTTCAAATCTGTAGTTCATTTAGCTGGATCTTTCTTCAGTCAGGGTAAGAAGGAAAAAGACAGCCTCACTAGGAGACTCGAGTTTGTTCTTGAATTAAAGAACGACAGTAGGTCAGCACCTTACCAATTTGCCCTTCAAGATCGCTTTCAAATCCAAATAGGTATGGTCTCTCTGGACCTAAACTCTTACTCCTTAGATGAGGTGTTAATCTTGATGATTGAAAATCATTCTTTGGCCACTGAATGAAAACCTGTGAGAAACTGCCCTGTTTTAGGATGCATTTCTTCCAAAGTTTGTGTCACCCACTTCTAGTTAGGGATTTTGCTTATTAGTTTTCTCCTGGGGGAGAGGAGGAGGGAAGGGTTGTTGTTGGTTTTGTTTTGTTTTGTTTTGTTTTTCCCTAAGCTATTTGTGTTACAGTTTCTTTAATCATCAGGTTCTTATCCTACTTTGGTTAGGACCAAGCTTCCCATTCAAAGGAGTCACTTTTTTTTTATATCATCATAGCAATAATTCTTCCAGGGAGCACAAAGTACTAGTTACCCAAGTGGAATGAGTCAGAGTCTGAGGTTTAAGAAGTGCTTTGAAGATACAGGAGTGAAGACCTTTGTTTCTTCTTCAATTAGGCAATCTGATTTCCCTTCTGGTCACGACTGCTATCAATACCCTGGTCTCTCTTTTGAATGAAAGAATCAAAAACATAAATGAAGTGTCCAGAACTAAAAATCTGACTATCCGACTTATGGAGACAGAGAGACACACAGAGAGATAGAGAGAGAGAGAGAGAGAGAGAAAACCCTAACATCCACACCCAGATACTCGAACTTTACTTTCCTTTGCTTCTATCTCTGAGGTCATAGGGCATACGCACATATTTACAGACAGACTGAAATTTAAGCAGTTTGGATCCAGAGAATCATCTGAATCATCAAAGTGGAAATATGGAATGAACAACTTACATTGCAGCATTTCTGCCCTCGGAGAACATACAGAAACTATCATAGATGGGTCAGCCACTTACCTGCTATGAACAGGATTCTGGAAGGATTTCACAAGCATCCTAAGTCTATAATCTTTACACACATTGTGTTTTAAAACTCTAGCACTTTTTTTTAAAGATTTTATTTATTTACTTGACAGAAAGAAGAGCGCAAGAGAGCACAAGCAGGAGGAGAGGCAGGCAGAGGGAAAGGGAGAAGCAGGCTCCCCGCTGAGCAGGGAGACAGATGCAGGGCTCGATCCCAGGACCCCGGGATCATGACCTGAGCTGAAGGTGGACATTTAACCGACTAAGCCACGCAGGAGCCCCAACTCTAGCACTTCAAAGTATACAAAAAGCACTAGATGAATGCCCGTGGACTAATTTCAATTTCTAGTGATAAGAAAAGCGAAGACAGAGGACAGATATACACACGCAGGAAAGGAGAGTAGACTGATCATTCCCTGAGTAAATGAGAGTTGAACCGATAATTTGTCTTAATTAAGTCAAGTTTATTAAGCTGAATTCCAGCAATATATAATGCATTCTTGCTCTATCATTTCTGTAATTCATGAGCACCTGCAATTAGCCTCAACAATTAATGGCCCGTCCTGTATTTCCTTAAAGACAGGCACATAGCAAAGTACCACTAACACCATCAGACTTGTGGGCGTCCCTCGGGTTTTTGTTTTGTTTTAATATTAAGCTTGGGAGAGTTCACTGTAAGACAGCATTCTCAACTGGGGGCGATTTTGTTCCCAGGGAATATTTGGCAATGTCTGGGAACATTTTTGGTGGTCACAACTCGGGGACAGGGTTTCCTCCTGGGTTTTTGTCAGCAGAATCCAGGAATGTGGCTAAACACCCTAGGACGCAGACACCCCCCCCTCCCGCCAACAAAGCATCATCCAGCCCCAAATGGGAGCAGTGTCGACATAGAGAACACCTGATTTAATCCGTGCACGTACAAAATACTCTACATTTAAAGGGAAATTTTTGACTTCCACTATTTGTTATTTAACCTCCAGGATATAGAAATTGCAAGCTAAAAAAAAGGTTAACACCAGGTTGCAATATTTAAGCAAACCCTACTGCCACTGGATTGAATCAAGCCACAGAGCTATTTACTGGATAATTTTCCCCAGCAGATGTCATCTGAAAAAGAAGTACAGAACATTTTGAAGCAAGACTTAACAAGAATATCCTACTGATGCTGGAGTGGCAGTCTTTTCCAGACACACTTGAGAATACCAGGACCTGGCTGGGGGGCTGACAGACTGCAGGATCTTGAAGAAATGATTGAACTCTGTCTCGATGACCTCACTACAGATTTGTGATAATAGTATCTTATTTTATAGGGTTAGGACAATTAGATAATACTGTGGCAAGACGAAGATACAGGTTGAGTCGTTCTTAAAATTTCCTTTAGAACAAAAAAAAAAAAAAAAAAGGCAGTTTTAAAGAGTGCTCAAGGCAGGGTCCCAAGGTCATCATGCTAAGGATCTAGAAGGAGCAGAGGGATACAGGAGCCAAGGCAGGGAGGGGAGAAGGGAAATGGGCAGGAAGCCAGGAATTTCCAAGTAAGGGGCCAGTAGGAAGCTTCAGGTTTTAGGAAAAGGGGTGTCTAATGTACAATATTCAGCTATTTGTTGCCAGAATTAAAGTCCTACCTTTCTCCCCAAATGAGTCTGCTTCACAGATCTCTGGTGTGCAGGGCTTGGAGAGGAAAAGTGCTTGGGGGAAGGTGTCCTGCGTGGAAAGGTCCAAGAGGAAGTCAAGCAGGTTCTGGGGCAGATGAGCAGAGATCCGGGAGGAATTACGTAAATCATGCAAGTGTGAGAAACTGACAAGGGAGTTTGCAGATCCTTGAGGGGTGGGTACCAGCCTTTACACATCAAAAGAGCACTTCCTTCAACTTCACCTGAGGCCAGAAAAGTATCTACAGTCAACAAGTGAATGATCCTGGCTTCAGTCAGAGAGGAGCTCTTTTCCTAAGCCCCTCTGGCACCTTTGTTTAGCTTTGTAAAGGCTCTTCTGAAGCTAGAGGAGGAAAGATTTAGAAATCAGAAGGTCTAAGCCAGCTTGCTGTTCTCGCTGCTCTGGTCATGGCCATCATTCGGCAGTTTCTGCATCTGTGCGATGGAGATCATCACTAGCTGCTTCAAAGGATTAATGTGTGAGATTTATCTGAAAGCGTGGTGTGTGTCTTCCACAAATATTAGTAAGCCCTAAACTGATGGAGAGGCAACCATGCAACACCTGCTTCTAAGTAGTAGGGGGTCAGTAGGTACTCACTGGTGACCAGATTGAAATATCAGTGAGGATGACCACATCGGTGATCACGCTTGGAAGACAGAATTCGGATTTCACTTTAATTATACTGCCTATGTAGTCTACAAGAAACACACAAATTAAAAGCGTCACCCTCCCATCCCACTTACAGAAGTATTTCTGTACTTTGTTACCCAGTAGTACATGTCACACAAAGAGAATTATTATTTGACGCTTTAAAATATCTATACTTGATGTAAACTAACGTGTAGTATTTTCCCCCTTTACACAAGACCAGGATTCTCCAGGGTAAATGGTGAGCAGTCACCTTCCTTCACATTTTTAAAAAGCAGAGAGAGAAAAAAAAAAAAGTAACAACCATCTACCCTGGAAAATACTCTAAACATCTACAAAAAGATGAAAAAGAACATTTGAATTTATTCTCTCGAAAGCTGTTGTACAAATGGCCTGGGGCAGGGGAGGAAGGGGAGGATTCTGTTTGAAAGCTGCTGCCCATACGAAGAAGAGGGTGTTCACCCTCCTGTAAACCACAGAACAGAATAATGCGAAGTCAGGGTAGTGTTTTAAGAGAACCAGAGGGTGGAAGAAAGCAGCCAAATGCACCTGTCCTGTGCAGTCTGGGGGAATGGCAGAATGCACGTCCCCCACGCTCACCGAGGACCTAGCTAATGAGCAGATAAACAAAATGACATGTTATTCCGCCACACTAAGGAACGGAGTACCGAGCTCGCAATAGCACGGATGAACTCCGAACACACACTAAGGCAGTCAGTCACAAAGACCGCGCTCTCTAGTACTCCATTCTGTGCACCACCCAGAACAGGCAAACCTGGAGCGGCAGAAGGCACCCTAATAACTGTCTAGGGCCAGGAGGGATGGAGGGGTTGGGGTGTGACAGTTCAGGGATACAGAGTTTCTTTTGGGGCGTAATGAGATGCTCTAAACTGTACGGGGGGGTTTGGATGGTTCTGGAGGCACAACTTTGAATATTCTAGACCAGATTGAAGCAAACACCTTAAAAGGGTAAATTGATGGGATGTGAATTATTTCCCAAATAAAACTGTTGAAAACATGGGGATTTCACATGGGCACCTAGTAACTGCTAAATTAGAAGACTAATGTTCTTAGTGCTTTATTATCCTTTACAAGAATGTTTAGGAGTCAGAGACACTTTGGCCTCTCACTCTTCCTCAAAGAATTGCTCTTGCTGCCTTTAGGGCAGTCATGCCAACCCTCGTCATCATGGGTGACCTCATTTTCCTCCCCCAATCACCATCCATCCCTTCCCAGCTTCACTCTGTGACTAAGGATGGCACGTCATCTGTACATGACACAAGCAATAAGTACAAATACCCCTTACAGTCATCAAGCCCAAGCCACCCCATTTGTCCCTTCACTGAAACTCTACCTGTAACACCTTGTTCACGATGCTCACGGCCCCTTCCCTAGATTCTCGGCCACCCAACTACAGAGCGAAGAGAACAAATCATCTTCCTTGAGGGTTATTCTGATAAACCATCCCCCTGCTAAGAAATTCACACTCGTTTCTCTGGGACCAAACCCAAATTCCCAGCCCTGGTGTGTCTAGTCTTCACACAAACTGGGATCTTCTCTAAATTAACCCAAGTCTGCAGCCTCACAGGTCAGCCTCACATGCCGATTCTAGATTTCAAATGTCACAGTTGAGTTCAAAGGTCCTTAACCAAGTACAGCTCAGGGGGCTGAGAACTTGGATAAAATCTTCATATTGTTATTTTTATTAACTTCTCATTGAAATGGGGCTTTTCCGTAGTAACAAACCGTATTATGGTTTAACATACTTATGATACTGTTACCAATAGAAATCACATTTTGTTAGACAGTTGTAGATACCTTTTTTTTAGATTTTATTTATTTGTCAGAGAGAGAGAGCATGAGCAGGGGAAGGAGCAGGCAGCAGGAGAAGCAGACTCACGGCTGAGCAAGGAGCCCAATACTGGACACAGTCCTGGATAGCTTTAAATATTGTTTATACTCACTCCTTCAAATTCACGGTAGTTATCAGACACAGTGTTAGATCTTATTATTTAATGTGTTAAAAAATACACATGTATTAGTGAATCACAACTTCTATAATTTATTGATTTTTGATATAATTGGTTTCCTTGGAAATCTAAAGTAGCCAATTTTATGCACTTAAAAATATTTTGAAATGAGGTCCCCAGGCATCAGATTTCCCCTGGCACAAAAAAGAAAAAAAAAAAAAAAAGAGTAAGAACCCCTTGCTAAACGAATAATCCTCTAGACTCCTCATAGAGTCTTACCATGGTATTAATAACTATCATTGACAGCCCAGAATTTATCTAAGAGATAACGAAGTAGATTTATAATAAAACAAGTTGAAGACAAGCTTGTAGGATTGCTTGTTACAAGCCCCAAATCATGGATCCCATCTCATTGTTTGCCAACTAATGGTAATTGGTTCCCTGGCCATCTGGCCTGCCTCTTACCTTAGAGAATTATTTTATTAATATATCTTTGGTCATAGGAGGGACAGGGGAAATGTTGGCTTAATCAGCACAAATCCAATAATTAAAAAAAGGAAAAAAACTAGATACACTGTTTAAATGGAAATTATAAAAATATAAATTTTATCTTGGATATTAAAAAAACTATTATTCCACAGTAACAGTGTTAATGTTAATCACCCTTCTACTGTGTTGAGGGATTTTATAAAGAAACCCAGTAGGCTTAAAATATTTAAAAGGATGTGAAGTTCTACCTAGTCTTGAACAGTAATGAATAAATTTAAGAAATTAATTCCCATAGAAAAATATTATTCCTAATGACTAGCACCATCCATGAATAATTTGTCCCTATCTCAAAATGTCCTAACTTATGTTTCGAATTCAAGCACCTCTTAATGATCTCAAGGCCAATATTTATTTTTCAGTTTTTCCTGATTTGAGTTCATCCACTGACTCACATGAAGAACAGACCAGTTTTCATTTGAGCGACTAGTTTATTTTTTCTTTTATAAACTGTCTCCCACCACACCCACACCCCAGAGAAGTAAATAGGAATTGGCACTCTGCCTCCAGACAGGGTAGTGATTACCAACAGATCGAAAGCAAAATATACAGTATTTACATTGTGAAGATTACAAAACAGATGTTAAACGAATGTCATGCTTCTGTCCAATAGCTGGTTTTACAGAAAAATTAGAATATAAAAATAGACCAAAATATTATCAGAAAAATCCGGCATCTAACGTTAGGCTTCAGCATACAGGTTCAATAAAGACGACTTTTGGTGCGGGGTGGTTTTAAATTATGCCTGAACACTAAGAAAACACACTGTCTTGTATATCACTGCTGCCTCCCTGGGAAAAATAATATTAAAGTTCACCAGCCCTGGGCCTTTAGTTTTTAGGTTCTCCTAACACACTTTGAAGTCCTTGGTCTCTACTGGGAAAGTATAAAGACAGGAAAGATGGCATGGGGCCAGCTGACAACTCCAGGATTAGAAAGAATAAAATTGAAGCTCTTCAGTGAGATGGAGACAAAAGGGCTTACAGAAGTCCTTCCCATTTCCCACATATTTTATTCATTACAAAGCGCAGCAAAATCTGAAGACTTTCCTGTGCTGACACAACTCTGCGGAGAGGAGAAAACACTCGGGCCACAGGATTATTGAACCCATTTTGGGCAGTATGCCAGTTTGACCACAACTGAAATGTAGTCACTATAACCAGCAGGTTTTTGGTAAGGGGAAAGATTAAACAGGTCCTGGAAAATATTGTCCCAAATTAAAAAACAGAACAAAGCAAAAACAAAAACAACAATGAATCATAGCTATGTATTATTAGAGGAGGCAGCTTAAACATCCATTAATTAAGACTTCTATTTTCTTAAAAGCTGTCTGATATCGGTACACGGGGGTCAACCAAAGACCTGTGCTTTTAACACTCTACGAAGATAAAGGCAAAGAGATGGTCTTTTTGTTGTGATTGTTCATTTGCTCTGGGAAAAAAGAAATCACATCTGGCATCTGATATAACTTTCTGATAAATGAATAGGCATCAGTTTCTCCAATTCTATGGTTAGAAAATGCAGCCAGTCGTAAAGATGAACCTGGTAATGTCAGAAGGTAATATGAACCCCTTTAGTGGGTATCATGACAGTATCAAAATGAATTAAAAACAGAAACAGAGGGAAAACCTCCAGAGATGATTCACACCTGCAGTGAGACACAGATACTGTGAGAAGCACAGACCACCAAACAAACAGAAATCCCACCTAACAGAAAAATATGAATGTCAACGTGATGAATGAGCCCATGCTTACAACGGGCAAAAAGCATGTTTAGTTTCTCTCTGTGCCCAGTATGCCTATAGGATACTCTCAAAGATTTGATCCTGGGTTGAACCTGTCCTTATTAATGAGCAGCCATTTGTGAGCTCAATTTTATGGCCATATTCCAGAAGATAATGAGATGTTCACAAGAACATTCTGAATAGGCACATTCTAGCTTTTTGCAATTGCACCAAGGCATGTCACGAAACAAGTCTCCCAAAGTCGCTGAAACCATGAATTGAGTTAGTTAGGACTTCTTATAGAAGAGACTTGGACAAAACTCCAAGCCCCATGTACCATCGGTAGTTGCGGGGCAGACAGAGTATGAATATTACACTAGAGAAGGTGCAGGTGAAGAAGAGCCAGAGAAAAGACTCACAGAGAAATGGGAACGACGGCAGGTGAATTGTGGAATAACAGGAGAGAGACAGGGAAATAGGACGCAATGTAGCAAAGAGAAAAGGTACTAGGTTAAGGTATCAGAATTAACAGCTCGGGGTTCTGATCGCCTGGAGCTCTGCATTGGCTATTAGAAGACCTTTCTTTCTTATATAAATCTTCTGACTACCGGTCAGAACCTCCAGCCATGCGAACTCTTGCTGATGGTCCTTCATGGAACTCTTTATGCACAGAGCCCAAACAGCTAACTTGTGTGGGTCATCTGAATATCCGCAGTCCCTGGGAGAGCGGCCTGGTGGGGGGGCCCGAGCCGTGATGTTGGTTACTATCCAGTCCTCAACTTCCTATCTATTTTTTAAAGTCCCAGGTAGTTTTCTCATTTGCCTTCATAACCCGACCTGACCTAGGAGGAGACCGTCTATAGTCTGTATCTGACCTAAATGACCATTTGTATATCTTGCTACGGGTATGTTCATGTGCTTGGTAGAGCGCTTGTCCCAGACCCAAGTGGGGGTATTATACAACAAGCAGTATATGGACCATATTACTCTTCTCAAGTCTGAAAAACTACAAATTCTCAAACCTCTGGCCCCAGGGGTCCTGGAAAAGGGCTTGCAGATTTGCATTCCACTGTTGTCTAGATGAGGCATTTCCCTTTCTTGGGAGGGGTCCTTGTGTGACCGTCATCTAGGGAAAAGTCTGCCCCTCGAATAGGATACGACTGACAGCAGGGAGCTTGGGAATGTATATGCACTGAAATCTATTTCTTATTCTCTTGGATTTTACCATAAGCTTATGAGGATGGTGCACCTAAGAAAATGCCCATGGTGAAGGGAACACCATTCAATTTTAAAAAATGCAGGACATTTAAGTCAATGAACATATTTACCTTTGGACTTTCCTTCTTAAGGGCTGGGACAATCTTTTCAAACGTATATCCTAGTCTCAAGTGTCTAGCACAAAAATGATAAATATTTGCTGATTGAATGTTTGGGCAGGGTTCAGGGGATAATGTGAAGATCTTTGTTCAGACAGACGAGTGGGTTTGTTTTGTTTTGTTTTTTTGCTTTTTTTAAGTGACTGTTTTCGTGAAGAAGAGCTGCAAGGCTATTTTTAACTGACTTATTCAGTTAGCATGGCAGGCAGTCGTAGATGGTGGAGAATTTATGTGTCCAGCCACACAAGACATTTTAAGACCTATGAGTCTTCCCCAAACATAATGTTATAAAATGTCCTTTTGCTAAAAATACTGGAATCAAGTAATTATCTACTTTTGAATTTTAATGAATAGGCCATCTGTTCCCTCAAATTGAAAAAATGAAATTTTTCTACAAATTAACTACTTGATGAGATATCCCTTGTGACTAAATCTGCTTCACTGTTTTTTGTCATATTCAACCTAAAGGTGACACACGGCATTTTAGATCAAGTTTTGTAAACTAGACAACGGAACAATATTTTTCCATAATCACAGTATCTGTTGGACAGGCTAGATTTATAATTATCAAAGACTAATTTTTATTACCGTAATTTCTAAAAACACTATTAAGATGAATCTCTAGAAAGAAAAATGTGTCCATTTTCCTCTGTGATGATGGTGACAAAGCTGTGATCCTAAACATTAACGCTTTATGGATTATCACTACCATGATGGACAATTGTTTTCAATCTCTTTACCCTCTTCTCCAAGAACATTTTGTTTTCTTTGTGCTGTACTCTCCAATATGGGAACCATTTGCCACACCGGGGCTATTTAAAAGTTAAGTTAATCCAAAATAACTAAAACTTAAAATTAAATTCTTCCGTTGCCCTAGACACACATCAAATGCTATACGTGGCTGCCATACTGAGCAGTGCAGAATAATCCTCCTGTCCTTTAGAAAGTTCTACTGGACAGCACGGCGACATCCTTTTTACTCTATTAAAAACAAGACAACGGGTCCAAAACGAACTTATGCTAAGCTCCAGGTCACCGAAACAAGACTTAACTGAATTACAATTTCGGCTCCCCCAGGACTGGGATCTTACACCCATCCTTTCATCAGGAACCGCCTGACCCACATTAGTTAGGCAATTGGCTTGACAGACCCCTGCCATCCCCTACAGTAACCTCTCAATAACCACCCCACTTTTTCACCTGGTTTAACTTCCTTGTTCCTGCTCCCTTCTGCCTCTAAAAGTCTTTCATTCTGTATAGCTCAGCTCTTCGACGCTCCTTTCTGTCTGCTAGATGGGAGACCGCCTGATTTGAATTGACTTCGGCTCAAATAAACTCCTAAAATTTTGAATATGCCTCAGTTATCTTTTAACATCTCTAACGGTCATCCCTCTGAACAATTATTTCTTCTTTAAGCAAGGAAGACCAATTTTTCACTTACACTCTCAGCAATGTTACTTTAAAACCATCCCCATATTCACTGTGGGTGTACACACACACACACACACACACACACTTAGCTTTAAAAGACCACACCTTTCTATAATTCAGTTGATTTATCTACTATCTCTTCTAGTTTTTAAAGTCTTTGGTGGGGGAGACAAATCATGTATGGTTTAGTGAAACAAACAAACAAACAAAAATCAGTAGCACATTATAAATAATGCATGATAGCAGCATGACTTTGGCAGAAAATGTGCTTCATTCATACCCGTCACTGAAGCTTTCAGTCTAATTAAAAATGAAAATACCATTACAATCTGAAATTATATCTAAGTCACCGAATTAGTATGCCTGATATTACAGTTACGGAAAGTATTCAAGATGCTGCCTTTTGGAAATGAGCTTGCTTTGTTTTCCCTTATTATCCAGATAAAGGCAGGTTCTCTACATACTGTGACTGAACTAGGATTGAAGCACCTCATTTAAACTTATTCAAGACTAGCTCTAGATTTGTATGCCCCTGTCACGTGGGATTCACCTGTAATATGAAACGGGTTACGGTGGTAACAGAAAATAGGATTTTTTTTCCCCTCCAAGTCTGACCTTTAACTTTGGATCCCATTTACCTGCCCACTCCCTTGCCTCCAACACACGTAAACACTCCATAGCAGCCTGCCCAAGGCAGGATTTTTTTTTTTTTTTAAAGATTTTATTTATTTATTTATTTGACAGAGACAGAGACAGCCAGTGAGAGAGGGAACACAAGCAGGGGGAGTGGGAGAGGAAGAAGCAGGCTCATAGTGGAAGAGCCTGATGTGGGGCTCGATCCCATAACACCGGGATCACGCCCTGAGCCGAAGGCAGACGCTTAACCGCTGCGCCACCCAGGCGCCCCCCAAGGCAGGATTTAATTCTTTGTCCTTGGCTCTTCTTTCCAGAAAGCTCCATGCTAAGACCCTCACTATTTCCCACAGCTCACGCATTTCAACATTATCTCGCCTACTAGCTATTCTAATTCCCACAATTAGCAACCGGTAGGAGGACTAAAATCCCCCTATTCCACCACCATTTATTTCCTCCCATACTCTACCTCTCCTTCTCTGTTCATGTTTCTTTATATAAAAAAGTGCCACCTCCCCCCCATCAAAGGCACTTGGTCTTTCTTAAAAAAAAAAAAAAAAAAAAGTCTTTCTAGCAGTTAATGAGCACACAAAGTCTATTTTCAGATCAAATTGGAGTCCGTTCCTTGCAAGAGGTGGATATATTTTTACTACCTTACAGATGATGGATTGCTTTATTGAGGATTTAACTAGACTTTAAAATGAACAATAGCTGTTCAGTGTTCTTCTCTAGGCACATTGCGTATCAATTTTTCAGTGCTGATGCATATAATCCAGCCCAGGTCCAGCAAACCAGGATCTCTGAGGGCAGGGTATGGATTTCTGGAATTCTTAACACCCTGCAGGTGATTTCCATTTGCTGACAGGCTGGGCTTGAGGACCACTGTACCCCGTAGTGTCTGAGCAAACAAGCAAAGGAACCCCAGAAGCAGACAACAAAGCCCACATTTGGGTGGTGGGGTGCCAACAGAAGGGAGGGCTTCTATTCTTAAGAGGAAAACCAGGTTTCATGGAAACTCTGTATCAGAGGACCAGGATAGGGTCATGGACACTCTTACAGTTGGGAGAGTCCACTTAGAGAAAAAGGCAATAGGAAAAATTCACAGGCAATAAAAAGTTTAATTCATGTAAGTATTAACAAGTGTCCTCAATGAATAATGTTCTTTAAAAAATGGAGACATTAAGGCAGGAGTTGGCAAATTTTTTTTCTGTAAAGGACCATACTGTAAACATTCAGGCCATATGGTCTTTGTTGCAGCTACTCCACTGTTTGGTTGTAGCGTGAAAGCCGCCATAGACAACACATAAATGTATGAGCATGGCTGTATTCTAATAAAACTTTATTTACAAAACAGGCAGAGGGCTGGAGTTGGCCTTCCGACCACACTTGGTCGATCCCAGCGTTAAGGAATATGATAGGACATTTTTTTTTTAAGATTTTTTTATTTGAGAGAGAGAGAACATGGAGAGGGAAAGGGAGAAGCAGACTCCCTGCTGAGCAGAGAGCCCCATGCAGGACTCGACCCTAGGACCCTGGGATCAAGACCTGAGCTGAAAGCAGACACTTAACTGACTGAGCCACCCAGGTGCCCCGATAGGACATTTCTTTCTTTACTTATTTTTTATAGGACATTTTTAAAATAATTTTTATTTTGTTATATTAGTCACCATACAGTACATCCCCAGTTTTTGATGCAATGTTCCATGATTCATTACTTGCATATAATACCCAGTGCACCGTGCAATATGTGCCCTCCTTAATACCCATCACCAGCCTATCCCATCCCCCACCCCCTCCCCTCTGAAGCCCTCAGTTTGTTTCCCAGAGTCCACAGTCTCTCATGGTTCATTCCCCCTTCTGTTTACCCCCTATAGGACATTCTTTTTTAAACTGCTAGGATTGATTGTATTTTCCAAAGATCCCATAACAATATCTCCCATCTTGCAAGGTCTTCTGCAACATGCCTTTACCACTCCCCCCATCAGGAGGTGGTTCAACCTCTTTAAATCTAGTCAGACCCTATGATTGCTTTGGCTAATAAAATATGGTGGAGACAAAGCTGGCCTGGCAGCTTCCAGCTTCTGCTTCCTGTCTCTGGAAATGCTCCCCTGGGAACCCAACCTCCATGTTGTGAGCTACTCAAGCTACATCGAGGGCTGATGTTTAGATACTTCATTTGAACTCCGGCCAATGGCACCAATCGTCTACCACGCGATTGGGTCATCTTGAACGTCCAACCTGGCAAAGTAGCCAGATAACTCTATCCCCAGCTGCCATCTAACTACAGTCATACAATGGGTCCCACACAAGAAACATCTACTGAACCCAGAAAACACAGAGAACCAAGGGAAATAAATTGTTTTAACCACTAAGTGGTTTGGCATGTTACAATGTAAGTCAAACAACTTTTTTAAAAACACTTTTACTGTTAACACCACTTTTTCTGTTAATACAAATGCTTTTAACCTGATAGAAATTTATTAATAAATAGACAAAGGCAGGTGCTTTTTTATTCCCCCCAACTAGAGGAATGTTATTTCTTCTAGAAGTCATGGATAAACCACAGTTATTTTAAACCACAAGCCTAGGGCACCTAGAAGTGCAGTGGCTTTAATATTAAGTAAATCCATTTTAAAAGTATCCTAAGATTAACATGAATAAAAAATAATTTTTAATCATCAGAGACAAATTTAGTCATATTTGCACTGTGCAGGGAAAAAAGTCCTGACAAATTGCTTATGTTGTGGCCATATCTTCACCTATTACAAATGAGGAAGAGGGGTGATTTGGAGTCAGGGAATACTGTGATCCTGAAACTACCAGAATTAGGATCAGAAATTAGCCACGTGACTGAATTAAGTTCATCTGAAATAGAACTCACTTTCCTTGACACAATCAGAACCAAGTTTTCTTAGTAACTTAGCGCTAACAATATACAGTGTTCCAGAATCAACAAACACAGCACTTAAGCAAAGATTATTTCAAAAAACTGAAATTTTCAGCACAAAGCTTGATTTAGAGAGGATTCTCAAAATTTGAATGGTTGATGAGCTCACTGTCCACAAATAATCAAAATATTGAACGAGTGAGCTTTAGTGAGTAAATGAATATACACTCTTCTCTGGCAAAATTAATGAGAAGAGTACAACTCCCAAGTTTGAAGAATAACAACGGATAACCTCCACTGGGAAGATTATTAAAGTCAGAAAACTAATGTTCTTCTGGCAATTCAGTAAAGAGACAGATGCTTAAATCTGAAAGAAATAGCCTAAAGGCAAGAATCCGGATTCTGACTACCTGGAGCTAAAAAGTAGAGACTACAGAAGAAATTATAAACCTTGGATTAAGACAGAAGGGAACAGGCAAACAGGACTCGGGAGAGCCATTTCCTGAGAGTCTCCGAATACTTGAGCTGGGTCACGTCCCACCCTTGATTTTATAGAGGAAAACAATTAGGTCCCAGAAAACTCAACAGTGTAGCAAAAGGAAAAGAAAAGTGCTAGACGAGAATCCAAACTGGCACTCAGGCCTCCTGTGTAGACGTCTTTGGGCTTCTTGCCACTCCAGCGCTGCTCTCCGAAGGCTGGAGACCAGGGCGTGGAAGTGCGGAGTCACGCCCCGAGCCCACTCTAGGGCAGAATGAGCACATCCCTTCCCCTCACTCCTGCAGCCAGTGTACAAGGGAAATACAAGCATGCTGGCCTTCGTTCTAGGGAAATGATGTTGATCGACTTTTGAAATGAATACCAAATAAAAAATGTAGCTAAAAATGAATTCGTAAATTTTTGAAACGAAATTGACAAACGAAGAAAGATTAGATTAGCCAACCGTGGTAGTCACCCATTTTAGGCTTTAGTTTCTCCTTCATAAATTCACGATGCATCGGGGCAGGGACTGGGGCGGGGAGAAAGTACTGGCTAGATATAACACGGAGGTGGTCTAACTAAGAAAGTGAGACTAGCTCACAGGTCTTCGGTGCTTAGTTGCTACTTTTCCTCAACTGCCCTCTGTGACCACCATCCAGTGTCAGAACAGAACATAGGAAGGAAACGGCCCCTACGGAGCAGACACAGGACACACAGACGTGTAACAGGATAAAGTTACAAGGAAGTATCTCACTCTGGGAAGCAATAGGATTTTTTTTTTTTTTTTTTTTTTGCAGTCGTCTCATGTTTCTCATTTTTAAACCTTAATGGATTTTAAGATTTCAAATGCACATATTATACCCGTTCTTTTCCTGACTTTATAGCTTGCAAACATATTCTCTTTCCAATTGCATTCATTTGAGATAAAGCCAGGAAAATCCTATCTCTGGAATTTTCCCCAGCTTGACCATCTCAGTTGGCCTCTTCGATCATCTTTGGGTATGCCTCTACCTCTCCTAGAGAAGCATTTTTGGAAAGTATCTTTAATGCAGAGAAATGTACTAGCATTTTACCGTAGTGGAGGCATCAGATCCACAAACACAAGGATGTGACTCTTTACTTAAGAGCCACATTTTCGGTCAATGCTATTAGGACCTAATTTGCCACAATCATAAACTCTAGCTCGGATTTTTGAAATTGGTTACTGTGCATATATAATCATAATTGAGTGTGGACACATTTCCCTCCAAATGTGTTTCTTTCTGCATGTTAACATTGAAGCCATTCTGAAACTGTATCCACTTGCGCAAGCTCTTGAAATTTTCCACTATTTCCCCTTCTAACTTCACTATTTCCCCAAATAGAAGAACAGTGATCTTCACTTTGTGGCCTCTCATCCGGAAAAAAACAAAAAACAAAAAACAAAAAAACTAAAGTGTTTAAATAAAAATCTCAAAGACTACAGCATAACAGAGCTGTGGAATCACCATGTCGCACATCTGAAACAACTGTAGCACTGTGTGCTGACTATACTCAGAAGTCCCCAACATTAAGAATCCCATAGCATAGAGAACATAGCCATAAAAATATCTTGTCCAATTGTATTTCATCTAATTATTTGTAAGTGTCACATTACATCAACCTTGTTATTTCCCTTTGACCTAATTTGGTAATGTTCCTTTAGTATCTTTACTCTTATTTCATGACTCTGCTGTTCCCTCTATAAACTTGTTATAATAAAAAAAAAAAAAATTCCAACACCGTGTCACCTATAACTTACCCTAAGAAATAGGTTTTGTATAGCATTTTACTTAAAAAAAAAAAAAAAAAAGCTGCATGAATACTACTCAGAGATACAATGCAGTGTGAAATATTAAATGGAACATCATACTTGGTGTCTAAAGAACTTAATTTTATCCCGGCTCAGTAAGCTGACTATGCACATTCTTCTCCTTTCCCATGGCTTCAGCATTCATCTACAAAGTGATCCCGGACAGTCTCAGGTTTGAGTCCAACTCTCTGATTATGGGATTCTTAAATGTTTACCGAAAAAGAAAATGAAAAGTATTGTAGAAAGTAAAGCTACTTTTTAGTATTTTTAAAGAAAGAGACTTAAGGAGTTATGTCTCCAAGCTCCACACAAGCATTACTGGAAGAACGTGTGCAGTGAAAGCTGGCATTTCGTCCATCTTAGAGACCCGCTTCCCATTACGTGACAACTTCTATCCCTTCACACATCACTGAAACAGAGAAACACAAGCAGTTCTTAGAGCCCATCGGTCCAAAATGGCTCCTGGGTTCTTTACATTCCGGCTTGGAGACCTCTGGGAACATCCTTCCTCAAGAGTCTAGGAGGAGTTGTGGGGGGAGGGTGGTAGATATTTTTGTGTCAGGCTGAAATTGTAAACTGCTGTTTGCTGAGGACGATTTACATGTCTAGACCACGATTAAGCTACTTCTATACCTCCTGAGTGTTTCTGGTGACCCACTGACAGCTTTGACTTTTAAGCAGAACACTGAGCTGAGGTCTACAGGTGGGACAGAAGCTCTCCAGTTTGGAGAAGAGAATTGTGGTAAGGTAGCAGTGCCACCAACACAGGTGGGGAGACCAGAGTCAGGACAGAGAGGAGTGCTGTGTTAGTCTGTGATGGTAACGGGTCATGGGTGGAACTTACATGGAGGTGGGTTTAAAAAGGTCAACGTATTTTTTTTTTTTTAATGAGAGAGAGAGAAGGTGAGGAGCAGAGGGAGAAGGACAAGAAGACTCCACACTGAGCACGGAGCCCAACATGGGCCTCGATCCCACAACCCTGAGATCATGACCTGAGCCAAAACCAAGAGTCAGATACCCAACCAACCCCCAAGTGGTCAAAGTACTTTAACATCTGTTTACCTCAGTTGCTTGGAACAACATAATTAAAGTGTACAGATAAAGAATCTGATAAAGAGCCCGAGACATAATGCAATCATAGCTACTACATGATGATTCATAAGCCACGGCGCAAGTGCAGGAACTGTGGCCCTCATTTTCCACCTCCTAGCACATCACCCTACCACACCAGGAGGCAGAAGTCAGGAGCGGTTTTGCAAGGGAAGCAAAATCTTCCCCCAAACCACCTATTTGAAGCCAAATGTTGATTTCCTATCTAATAGGTTTCAGGATGCAGAACTGAACTTACCAATTGGGTTTCTCATTTTTTGGGAAAAAAAAAAAAAAAAAACAATTAGTTGTTGGTTCCACGAGTGGTTTTCACTCTTTCAATTAATCAGATTTGCCCTTTCCTGCAATCTGTATGCTTCCCCAAAGAAAATCAAGTCGCCTAATCTGCGAAGTTGCTCATTTATAAATTTATAATTTGCAGTTCCATGCCTACAATAAATCTGGCAGTTGTAATGATGTAGGCCTTCAAAATTCCACCATGGAAGATAGCCACAGAAGGACAGAGCCTTGATTGGCCAGTAAAGCAAATATGAATCTGATGAAAGTAAATATAAGTTATAAAAATATTACCCAAGAAGAATCTCAGCCAGGTAATCAAGTTTGTCACAATCAGTGGTAAGTCATGTTGACAGCTGGACCCTTGATGTGATGTGTTGAAGAGGATACTTAGCTCTGTGGTCTTCCTCCAAACATCACATCATCCTGGTCTAACCATGAGAAAAAAACGCAAACTCCAACTGAGGAACATTTTACAAAATATCTGACCAGTACTGCTCAATACCACCAAATCATCAAAAACAGAAAACCTCTGAGAGACTGTCCCAGCCAAGAGGTGCCTAAGGAGACATGAAGATGAAATGAAAAAGCGATATCCTCAGCGGGATGGGGGAATCGAAAAAGAACATTAGGTAAAGACTAACAAAATACGAGTAAAGCCTGGGCTCTCCTTACTGGTGAAGTATCGATATTGGCTCATTAATTGTAACACACGTACCGTATTAATGGGAGATGTTTACAATAGGGGAAACGGCACAGGGTGCATGGGGACTCTCTCTCTCTCTCTCTATTTATATATATATATTTTTTTTTTGGTAAAGCTGAAACCATTCTTAAAGTTTATTTTTAAAAATAGCATTACTTGCTACCAGTGCTTTTTAAACATTCAGGGACATGCTCATCCCCTGGGGATCTTGGTAAAGGAAGACTGTGGTGGGTCTGGGCCAGGGTCTGAGAATCACTATTTCTAATAAGTTCCCAGGTGAGGCCAATGTTGGTCCAAGATCCAGTGTGAGTGGCAAGGTTCTTAATCTAGTGCAGGGTTTCCCAACCTCTGCATGATTACGATTTTTGGCTGGATAATCCTGTGTCATGGGGGATATCCAGGACATTACAGAATATTTAACAGTAGCTTTGGCCTCTATTCACTAGATGACAATAGCATCTCTTTCTCCCCGTAGTAACAACCAAAAGGGTCATCAGACACTGTTTCCTGTGGGGAAAGGGGTCACCCTCACTTGAGAATCACCCATTTAGGATATTCATTAAAATATGACTTTTAGGGGGCAACTTAGAGGGGAAAAAACCCTGTTTATTCATTTATTTATATACTTGGATGCTTCCCATGTTCCAGAAAAGTTACTTCCAGTTACTTCCAGTAACAATTATAGTTACTTCCAGAAGAGTAACTATAATTATTTTACAAATAGAGCTGATAGACATTATCGGCTATCTCTTTAAAAACAAGATTTAAAATAGATGGTGTCTGCTTTCCAGGAATTTACCGTTAAGTCATACACAGGAAGATACCCTGCTCAGTAGCCCTGGAAAGAGATATTATCCTAGTTCAGGAAACAAGCTCACAGCACTACTTGCTCAGCACCGAAGGAAAATTAAAGAACAACGATCAGACCCAGGTGTTGCAAATCCTTTGTCCCCATCACTCCCATTAATTCCTTTCACAGGAAAAAATTCTCTCTCCTAGCTAGGCCTCCGGGGGAAAGAGAAGACTTTATCCAGACAGAAGGGACGGAATTGAGGCAGTCAGCGAGGCTCGCAAAGATGCCAGAAGACAGGACATAAATAACAAAGCCGTGGACTGGCAGGGTGGTGGCGGGAAGACGGCTACCGCTCTCACCTGCGGAGCTCGAACTCCAGTAATAAGCCGGAGCTTCTAATTCCGTCTCGGTAACTGAGTCAGGCAGCCTCTGACAAGGCCGTTCACTATTCCCAACGCTACGTCCTTTACTCTTGTCATGGGGAGAAGAGAATGCAGCTTACGTGTCTCTAGCGATGACCGGCTGGCTTCCGCCGATGACTGTCGCTGGGGGCAGACAAGGGGGTGGTTATTTGATCCACTAAGTACAGTCTGAAGTCCCCACCACTCCAGAGAGCCAAATGAAACATGCCTTTGGTTCGGAGGCTCACACCCAGACGGTGACAGTGGCATTCTATCCGACTATCAAGGCTGACTTGACACGAGGATGCCCTCAGGGCCCCTGTTCCTTTTGAGGAATTCATCTAGAGCCATTGTTCAGCGTGACCCACAGAGTTAGCGTCCGTGGACCACGTGTTGCTTGGGCTCCGGGACGCTGGCCACGCCCTCTCGCTCGGTGACGCAGGAAGGAGGCGGGATCTGCGAGCTGGGGTGAATTTCCTCGGTCCAGCTCCCATCTTCCCAGGCATGCTAACTGCAGCGTCAGTGGGTGGACAATGGAACCCAAAGGTGCAAGTGGGGGATTTTCATAGCCAGTTCTTAGAGACTTAAACACAGATGCACACGCAAGCCAAAAACACAAAATCTTTCCCGTTCTTACGCTCGTACTTACACAGTACCTTGTTCAGCCGCGGCAGCTGATAATTAGCTTGCACCTGCCACGTGTCAGGGACGAGGGTGAAAAGAAAATGTACAGTAGACTCTCTCAACCTCCCAAACACCCTGCCAAGGAGTTACTTTTACAGGTAGCTGATCATCAGAGGGGGGTTAAATTACCCATTAAAAGTCACAGTTCATGGGCAAGCCCGTTTAAACATTATATTTTAGCACTCATTCAGTTTCTTCCAGGAGTCAGTCATTGTGTTTGAAGGTTCTCTCTGTACCAATAACCAGGATGCTAAGAAGGAAGTTTTAAGAAAATATCGGAAGGAAATGAATGGCATACCTGGGGTCACTCAGGCGCCCAGCTAAGAACACACAGCTCTCCTTACGCTGCCAAACACCTTGTCCTCCGCAGCACAGGGCACAGGGTCTGAAGTCACCTGCTGACTGCTCTGCACATCCCACCGTACCTCCCGCTCCCAGTGTTCAGCTTGCACACCACCATCCCCACCTGCCAGCACAGTATCTGGTATAGTAGTCACCGCCCGCACGTGGAAAATGCAGTAAGCATAAACACAGTCTCCAACATACCCTGAACATCGTTGCAGTCCTCTGTACTCTGAACCAAGCAAGGCAGAAAGGACAAGGGAGAGAGAGACGGAGGGTAACAAATCACAAGAACATAAATGCTCATACCTCCAGGGGATAAGGCAAGCAAGAGTCAGGCGATGACATCCAGTGCTCTGCCTGCTTTTTAGAGTCAGTAACACCCTGGGGATAGACAGAGGGAAGAGTCATTCTGCCTTTATGAACCAAGAGTCCACACCTGTAGTCAAGCCCGAGGGAGAGTCAGGAAATGCAAATGAAGCCCAATACTGCCCTTAAAGCCCTGAAAGACTACTAATAGATACCGGTCAGCTGTCAAAGCAGCAAACAGCCCAGCCAAAACTGCTGTTGGGTTTCTCATCCCAAAGCTGCCAACCACTGTGTAATTAAGTAGGAGTTGGGCTGTATACCGTGCGTTTTCTGTTTTGTTTTAAAGATTTTTATTTATTTATTTGACAGAGAGAGAGAGTGAGCACAAGCAGGGGTAGTGACAGGCAGAGGGAGAGGGAGAAAAGCAGGCTCTCTGCAGAGCAGGGAGCCAAATGCGGGACTCGATCTCAGCACCCTGGGATCATGACCTGAGCCGAAAGCAGAGGCTTCACTGACTGAGCCACCCAGGTGCCCCTATATACCGCGCATTTTATACCAAACGCCTCCACAGTCACGCCAAGGAAAGCATCTAGAGTCCCCACCTTCTTAAACTACAGTTACAATCCAAGTCATCCAGACACCTGACTGGGGAGAAAGAGAAGGCATTTTTTAAAAGAGCGATTAAAATGTTCTTCTTTGCACGCGAACTAGAAGTCATCAAATTTCATGCCAAAACATCCTACAACCGACCGCTTGCTTTGTTACACATCACTCCAGTCTTACTGCACGCAAGGCAGCAAGGGATCAAGACACAGGTAGTCTAGGGGCCATTCATTCAGCACATCCTTCTTAGCGGACTCGTGTAGATAAGCAGCATTTCCCCATCTGAAAGGACTTGCTCTCGTAAACCCACCTGAGAAAACTGGAATCTGCAAATGGTTCCCCCTTCTACCTCCCATGTATACACAATACACCCGAGCATCCAATGATCCCTAAAAATGACTTGAGGAGGGTAAAGAGAGATGAAAACACCATATATGCTCATCTTCTGCTTTAAAGAGCTGATTGTCCTCAAGCCTGTGATGCATGTATTCTATGGAGATATTTTCACCTAAGTGCTATAGTTTGGTCTCGTAAAAGAAGAGCCACAAGATGAAAACTGCCTTTCTGTCTGAGCAGATGCTTCTGAAATCGATCCCAGGGTTGCTGCTATATTCATTTAGAATGCCTGTTTTGGCCAATGATCCTTTACCTACAACAATTACCACTCTCCACTGACTGGCAGCTGATATCATTGTCAATGCCAGAAAAATGCTATTTTCTTAAGAGGCGCCATTTGCCCCCCTCCCAATGGCTACTCCGTCTTTTGATTTTGCTGTGAATATGATGAACTGGCAGATACACTGGCTGATGGCAGCAGCCTGGACAGGACAGCAGAGAGATTAAAAGGTTGCTTGCAGCCTGTGATATGGATTTGAAGGCACGTTGCCCTAAGGTTCAATCAACCCAAAAACAGTGTCCCGTGGCTGCGCATTTCAGCAGCCAGGCACCAGCTGCAAAGCTCGCTGGCCTTGTTGAAAGAAGTACGCCTGCTCTGAGAGGGACGGCTGAAATGCACCAGGGAAAACATTCCGGGGTTGGCGTTAGAAACTCCGGGGGTGTGCATTATACAGCTCTATTAGCTACTAGCTGTGAGACCTGGGAAAATCCTCTAAATTCCTAATCTGTTTCCTTACCTCTCTAGTAAAGGGTTTTGTTTTTTGCTTCTGAGAAAGAGAGAGAGAGAAAGCATGCGAGTGAGGAGGGGAAGAGGGAGAGGGAGAATCTCAAGCAGGTTCCATGCCCAGCGCAGAGCCCAACTCGGGCTCAGAACGCTGTGATCATGACCTGAGCTGAAATCAAGAACCGGATGCTTGACTGACCCAGCCACCCAAGAGCCCCAATAGTAAAGGTTTTAATACCTGCCTCAAGTGTATGATGATAGAGAGAAATGATGGACGAGGTTTCCAATATAGAGACTAAGTATCATTTATGCCATCAGAGTATTACAGATGTCTGTGTTATACTGCTAGGTACTGTGTCTGAATATTCGAAGTTATATGGCACGTAGTATTCTTACCTTTAAACATTGCTTTATGCATGGATCCCACACAGTTGTCACCAGGATTGGGGCCTCCTTTGCACAGTCCTAAGGGAACATGCAATATTCTCATCCACATGGTGGGATCTGTAGGGCTCTGATGGGTCCCCATTACCGTTCAATGACTGGTATTTTACTGTGAGAAAGTTGGTCCTGCATGTTGGCTAAAAGCCAAATCCCTAGCAGGGAAACACTGTGATTTGTATCATTCATTGTCCCTTTCATGTGGTTTTATTTCTCAGATTAGCATATTAAACGGTGGCCATGTATTGGTTTCTCCATATGCAATCTTTAATCATTACAACCAAACCCTTTGATGGAGAAGGATTCCAAGGCTCCAAGAGGGTACTAAAAACGCTCAAGCTAGTAAATGGGGCAAGCAGGGTTCAAACCATGATCCCTCCAGTGTCAAAGCTCATGCCCTTTGCTTCTGTGTAAAGGAGTCCCATTTCCTGGCCCTCCTTAGCAGCTTATCCAGGCCGCCCAACCGCTATCTCCATCCAAGCAACGCACTCCCCTTTCTTATACCTTTTCCTAATCACGTGCATCATTTCATTTTCTTTGTAGCTCCTTTCCAGAAAACGTTCCTCAACAACATAGTAGGTGCCAGGTTCTCCTATCCGATAACGTCCCGAGACGCACTTGGCCATTTTTAGAGAATTTTGTAGAGAACCTTCATGCTGTAAGGAAGACTTATTAATCATTTTCTTCATGCCTCAATGTCTGTCTTAAAAAGCTATATGGCCCATTTTCTGAGGTGATGGTTATTCCATTTTTTCCAGACCTAGGAAGCGTGGTGATGCTATCAGCAGGATAGTTGTACATCCTTCGATAAACATCATGAAAGATGCTCAGTTTCAAGGACGGAGGAGAAATAAGAAATAAAAGGGGTGGAGGGAAGATGTGGGGGGACAAGGCCAAGGAACCAAACACCCTGTGTGCTTGCTGGACATGGCTCCCATCTGAACCGAAGTCACCATCTACAACAGAGTGTGTTAGAAACATGTGTGTAAAACTGTAAGCAGACATCCTGAGGTCCTTGAGCCTTGTCTACCGGAGACATCGTCGTAGAAACCATTTTCCAGCATCTTGTACCATTTGGGTGATCTGTTGCATTCCTCAGTATCAGGCAGTATTCTTTGAAATTCATTAGGAATTCACAAGGCACATTTTATTCATCTGTTTAAACATCTGTTGGACGATGCTGCTCAACTTGATTTTGTGTTTTAATTCCTGAAGCTTTCCCTCCTAAATCTCTGAAGTTGTGAGGTTTTATTTATTTTTTTCTCATTTCTCAGTTTTACAAATACCAAAAAGTATAACTTATATCTTTACCTAAAAATAAAGCATCAGAAACAATAACATCTGAAATCTTATCATTATGGTCATATTATTTTTATTTTATTTAAAGATTTTATTTTTTAAGTAATGTCTACACCCAAGGTGGGGCTCGAACCCATAACCCCAAGATCAAGAGTCATATGTTCCACTGACTGAGCCTGCCAGGTGTCCCAGTTATGGTCATTTTAATTAATTCCTTTATTAAAATGAGTTACCTGTGCAAGATGTACACAAGCAAATAAGATTTGCTTATTAATTTAAAATAGTTCATATTCAATTGCATGGTGCACTGGGTGTTATACACAACTAATGAATCATCGAACTTTACGTCAAAAACCAGGGATGTACTGTATGGTGACTAACATAATATAATAAAAAAAAATTAAAAAAAATAAATAAACAAAAAATAGTTCATATTCAGATACTCATATATTTAATATATTCACATATATAATATAGCTACATATATAATATATCCATATATTCCTATATTTAACATGTTCCAGTCTCATGTTATTCTGGGCAATGAAAAATTATTTATCACTTAAAAACACTTTTAATAAGTATATAATGGCTAATGCAAAGGATCTGAACTCTTCCTCTGCTCTCACAAAAATCAAACCTTGGGGCACCTGGGTGGCTCAGTCGGTTAAACTTCTGCCTTCAGCTCAGGCCATAATCCTGGGGTCCTGGGATCGAGCCCCACATAGGGCTCCCTTCTCAGCGGGGAGTCTGCTTCTCCCCCCCCCCCGCCCCTCTGCTGCTCATGCTCTCTCTCTCAAATAAATCAAATCATATCAAGATAAAAAAAATCAAACTGTGGCAGCAGCACTCTAGTATTGATTATGGCATTCAAGATGCCCCCCTTCCTGGCACATGTATCCAGACTCTATTCAACCCACAACCCGTAAAAAGTATTCTGCCTAACTTTGCTGCCAAAGTATGAGTCGCACGTACTATAAAAGTGAAAAAGTATGTGTGCAAATGGCCGTATTTTTTCCATATGTTCGTTTAAAAACAGGTGGATGGACTTTTACTTTGTTTTGGTTCTCCCAAAGGAAGGAGAACCACTTTTGAAAATTATTATTATTGAAATATACTAAGAAATAAAAAAGATTCTACTCCATTGTGATTTTAACCCTCCCTTCCTTCTGTGTTTTCTCCAATCCACATTTGTCTATTTGGCATCTGTCCATCACAACACCAGGTGGATTCACTATATTTTCTATATTCCTGATGCTCTGGCCTATGCGGCCCTGCTGATGGGAGAGACTGCCCCTCGGAGGGCTAGCCAGTTCTCAGAGATAGCAAAGGGGGAGCCTGGGCACATGCCTTTCAAGTGTGAATTAACTCATCCAGAGCCCCACACCTCCCACTTTCTCCTTTATGGCACACACACACCAAGCCAATATGCTCCTACCCAAATCAGCCCAGGGCCATGGGGCAGACAATTAGTGACAGCCCCTGTGCCCCAAGCCCACCAGAATTGCTCCAACCCACCAATCCTCAGCTGTTGACCCTGCTCCACCTTGTCTTCCCCTGGCCTGGGCCTTCCCTTGCTCTTCCCTGCCTCCCGATCCAACCCGGAGCTTCCCCACATGACCCTGCACGACTTGGCCACCCCTTCTCTTGGGAATCTCGTTAGTGGCATTGAATTCTACCATAGCTCAGTCTCCTCCATGAACTAAAATCTTGCAGGTGCAATCATTCCTTCTCAGATCTTGTCTTCTCTTCCCTGTCTCCGTCCATGCCACCTGCTTCTGACAATAGCATCTCTCCTTCTTCTCTCTCTCTCTCTCTCTTTCTCTCTCCAGCTTTACCAAGGCATAATTTACACACTGTAAAATGTACTCGTTTGTTCAAGTTACACTTAGGAAATTTATAGAGCTGAGCAGCCTTCACTACAATCCAATTTAAGTACATTTCTGTCACCACGAACATCTCTCAGCCGCATTGCAGCCAATCCTTGCTCCCAGCCCGACCTCCAGGCCACCACTGATGTCCTTCCTTGTCTATGTCTGTCTTTTTAAGGCACTGCACACGCATGGGATCGTATGATGTGTCGTCTTTTACATCTGGCTTCTTTCTCTTAGCATGATGCTTTTGAGGTTCATGTATGTTGTAGTTCATTCCTTTGTATTATCAGAGGGCATCCCATGGAATGGCTACATCACATTTTGTTTTTCCATTCATCAGTTGATAGTTTTTTAGATTGTTTCTAGTTTGAGCTATGATGAGTAATGCTCCTGTGGACATCTGTGTACAACACTTTATACGGACATAGGTCTTCATTTCTCGGAAGGATATTCAGTAGGGGAATCACTGGGTTGTATGTTAAGTGTAAATTTTTCAGAAGCTGCCAAATTGTTTACCAAAGTGACTGTATCATTTTATATTTATACTAGTAGTATACAAGGCTTCTGGTCTCTTCCATTGTCCCCAACACTTGGTATCCTGTTTTTGATTGTAGCCTTTCTAGGGGCATGAAGTGCGTTTTTGTGTGTGGTTTTAGTTGCAATTCCCTAATGACTAATGACTTTAAACATCTTTTATGTGCTCCTTAGCCATTCCTATATGGTCATTGGTGTATCTTCTTTGGCAAAGTATCCATCTTTTCAAGTCTTTTTTCTCCTTTTTTAGTTGCGACATTGACTTATTGTTGAGTTGTAAGGGCTGTATATACAGTCTCGATACAATGTTTTATCAGATAAATGACTTGTAGATATTTACTCTGTAGCTTGTCTTTTCATTTTCTTAATGATGGTTTTTCAGGTAAAAAGTTTTCAGTTTCAATGAAGTTCAATTTATTCAATTTTCTTTTATGGATCCTTCTTGGGTGCCATAAATAAGAACACGTTGTCCGACCTAAAGTCACGAACATTTTCTGATTTCTCGTAGAAGTTTTATATGTTTCAGTTTTCGGTGTAGGTCTAGACCTGTTTTCAGTGAATTTTCTGCATGCTGTAAGGGTCTAAATTCATCTGTTGGTATGTGGATATGCAATCGTCCCAGCACAATCCGTTGAAGAGACTATCCCTTTCCCATTGACCTGCCTTGGCATCTTTGTCAAAAATCAATGTACATTATATGTAAGATGTCTTTCAGGAGTCTCAGTTCTGCTCTATTGATCTATATGTCTGTCCTTACACCACTGTCACACTCTCTGGATTATCCTAAGTTTCTTATATGTTTTGAAATCAGGAAGTACAGGTTCCTCAACTATATTGAGTCCTTTGCATATCCATACACATATATTTTTGTACACTCCTACAAGAAAAAGATTTTATTAGGGATTACATGAAATCTATAGATCAGTTATAGAACTGGTATCTTGACAGTACTGAACCAATCCATGAATGTCTTTCAATGTATTCAGATCTTCTTTCATTTCTCTCAAAATCTTTGTGTAAGTCTTGCCCTTCTTTTGTTAAATTTATTTCAAAGTATTTTAATTTTTTTCATATTCCTGGGAGTGAATTTGCTTTCTTAACTCTCTTTTCCAATTGTTCATTATCAGTATATAGAAATACAGTTGACTTTGTATATTGATTTTGTATACTGTGACCTTGTTGAATTTATTTAGTTCTGGTAGTGTGTCTGTGTATGTGTGTGTCTGTGTGCGTGTGCGCACACGCGCATGGGTTTGTGTGTGTGCGTGCGTATGTATTTTTAGGATTTCATGCATACAGCATCACATCAGATCATCTACTAACAACGACAGTTTTATTTCTTCCTTTCCAGTCTGCATGCTTTCATTTCTTTTTGTTGTTGTTGTAATGCCTAGAACCCAGTACAATAGTGAAATGATAAGAATAACATTGTACCTTGTTCCTAATACCGGAAGGAAAGTATGCAGTCATCACCCGTATGTAAGACGTTAGCAGTAGCTTCTTCACGGGTGCCCTTTATCGGCTTAAGAAAGTTTCCTTCTATTCTTACTTTACTGAGATTTTGTTTTCGTGATCAGAAGATGGATTTTGTCGACTGCTTTTTATGCATCTATTGAGAGGGTCTTGTGGCTTTTATCATTTATTCTCTTACTGTAGTGCATTATATTAATTGATTTTCTGATGTTAAGAACTTCATGTTCCTGGAATGCATCCCATTCTGGTCATGGTGTATAATCCTTCGTGTATGTTGCTGGATTAAGTTTGCTAATATTTTATTGAGCATTCTGCATCTATATTAATGAGGAAGATCGATCTGTGGCTTTCTTTTTTTGTAATATCTTTGTCTGGCTTTGTTATTAGGCTAATTCTGGTCTTATAAACAAATTGGGAAGTGTCCCATCCTCCTCTAAAAGATTCTGTGAAGAATTCATGTAATTTCTTCTTTAAATGTTTGATAGAATACACCAGTGAAGTCATACGGGGCTAACTTTTCTTTGTGTGAAGACTTTTAAGTAATAATTCAACTTCTGTACTTGCAATACCTCTCTTTAGGTTTTCCATTTTTCCTGAGTCAGTTTTGGTAATTTGGCTTACAGGAATTTGTCCATTTCATGTACGTTCTCTAATTTGTTAGTATTTAGCTCCTCATAATATTCATTATAACCGGGATGCCTGGGTGGCTCAGTCGCTGCAGCGTCTGCGTTCGGCTCAGGTCACAGTCCCAGGGTGCTGGGATTGAGCTCCAAGTCGGGCTCCCTGCTCAGCGGAGAGCCTGTCTCTCTGTCTCCTGCTCCCCCTGCTTGTGCTCTCTCTCTCTGACAAATAAATAAATAAAATCATAAAAAAATTCATTATAACCTTTTTAACCTTGATAGGGATGTAATGATATCCTCTCCTTCACTTCTTGCTTAGGTGTTGAGTTTTCCCCTTTTTTTCTTGGACAGTCTAGCCAAAGGCTTGTCAATTTTGTTTTGTTGTCTTTTAAAGAATTAACTTTCATTTTGCTGATTTTTGTTCTAATACTTCTAAAAATATTTTTTTCAATTTCTGCTTTGATCTTTATTATTTCTTTTCTTCTGCTTGCTTTGTGTTTAATTTGTTCTTGTCTTATAGTTTCCTACTTATGTGGTATCTTAGTTTACTGATTTGTGGTTTTTCTTCTTTTAGGCATTTAGTGATATAAATTTTCTTCTAAGCACTGCTATAGATGTTCCCATAAATTCTGATGGTATGTTTTCATTTCATTCAGCTCACAATATTTTCTAATTTTGCTTGTGACTGTTTCTTTGACCCATGGGTTATTTAGTAGTTTGTTGTTTAACTTCCAAATATTTGGAGACTTTTCTAAATCTCAGAGAAAACACTTTGAGTGATTCAATCCTTTTGCACGAATTGAGGTTTGTTATATGGAATACTACATAAATGTGTCTGTCATTGGGTACCTGTTCTTAGAAGCCAGGTCAAGTTGGTTGAGTGTTGTTCAGGTCTTTGACATCCTTGCTGACTTTCTGTTTAGTTGTTCTATTAATTGTTAGAATGCGGTATTCAAGTCTCCAAATATTACTGCTGAATTGCGCATTTCTCCTTTCAATTCTATGTCTGCCTTGTGTATTTCAACATTCTGTTTTAGATGTGTATACATTTGTAATTGCTCTATCTTCCCAATGAATTAGATTTTTTTATGATTATGAAATTTCCCTCTTTCTTTCTACTAATATCTTTTTTCCTTGAAACTATATATATTTTTTTCTGATAGTACTGTAGCCATCCCAGTTGTCCTATGATTAAAGTTTGTATAATGTATCTCTTCCATCCTTTGTCCCACAACCTGTTTTTGTCTTTGGATCTAAACGGCATCTATTGCAGACAGCATATAGTTATATGACACTCTGACAATGTCTACGTTTTGATTGGAGTTTTTAATCTATTCAATACAATGTTATCACTGCTATGGACAGATTGACTTCTGACAGTTGGCTATTTGTTTTCTATATGTCTTATGTCTTTTTGTTTGTTTTTCTGTTTCTCTTTTGCTTCTTTTCTCGGTGTTAATATCTATTTTCCTATGTACAACTTAAATTCCTTCATTATGTTTGTTTATGTATACTCTTTTGAGTTATTTTCTTACTGGTTGCTCCAGGGATTATAATATGCATCTTAAGTTATCACAGTCTACTTCAAATTAATACTAGCTTAAGTCCAGTAAAATAGAAACTTCATTCCAATATAGCTCCATTTTCTCTCCACTCCTTTATGACATTATAGATATGAATTACATATATGTACATATAATCATTTATATAACCTAAACATATAATCTTTATATCTAAAACAAAATATATATCTTATACATAAACATACATGAACATAACATATATAAAACATGTCATGTTAAACATTTTATATACTTTCAAAATAATTTTATAATTATTATTTTATGCAACTTTATGTCTTTTCAATCACTTACTTAAAAAGGAGGAAAACATGAACTATATGGTCTTTTATATTTGCCTACATATTTATGTTTTCTGATGTTTTTTATTTCCTTGTGTACATTCTAGTCACCGTCTGCTGTCATGTCCGTTACCCTGAGGAACTTCTTTCAGTACTTCTTGTAAACCATGTCTGCTAGCAACACACTCTCTGTCTCTGTTTATATAACCATATTTTTATTTCGTCTGCAATTTTGGGAAATATCTTTGCTGCATACAGAATTCTTGTTTGATAGTTTTACGTTTTCTTTTTTGTTTGCTTGTTTTGTTTTCAGCAATTTTCTTTACACCTCCATGCCTTGCAGCCCTACTATTTGTTTGTAGGACGTATGCTGTTAGTCATCTTGCTGGTCATCAGTACAGACGGAATTATGTTTCTCTCGCTGCAGGATTTTCTCCTTGGCTTTCAGCAGTTTGACGATGATGTGCCCAGGTGTAATGTCTTTGTGTCTCTTCTGTTTGGACTTTGTTGAAATTCTTAGATATGTCGATTAAATTTCTTTTATCAAATTTATGAAGTTTATAACTATTTAGTTCTTCAAATTTCTGCCCCCTTTCCTCTCTTGTTCATTCTATAATGTGTATGTTGGAATGCTTTATAGTGTCTTAACAGTCTTTGAGAATCTGTTCATTTTTTTAATATTATTTCTCTTTCTGTTCTTCAGGATGAATAATTTTTATGGGTCTATCTTCAAGTTCACTGATTCTTCCCTCCGCCATCTTGAATTTGCTGGTGAGCTTCTCTAGTGAATTCTCCCGTTCAGTTATTATACTTCTCAGATACAGAATTTCCACTGTTTTAAAATATTTCTTTGTCTTTACTGATGTTCTCTATTTGATGAATCATTATTGTCAGAGTTCTTTAAACATATTCTTAATAGCTGATTTAAAGCGTTTGTATGCTAAGTCTCACGTGTACAGCCTGATGGGCAGCTTACATTGGCTTTTTCTCCTTAGAATGGGTCACACTTCCCTGTTTCATTACATGGCTCATGATTTTTATATTTATGAAAACCAGACACTTTAGGTAATACACCGTAGCAGCTCTAAATTCTGATTTACTCATCAGAGGTTGCTCTTTTTTTTTTTAACAATTTTATTTATTTATTTATTTGAGAGAGAAAGAGAGAGAACAGGAGTAGGGAGGGCGTCAGAGGGAGAGGGACAAGCAGACTCCCTACTGAGCACAGAGCCTGACATGGGACTCGAACCCAGGACCCTGGGATCATGACCTGAGCCGAAATCTGAACCAACTGAGTAAGACACCCAGGTGCCCATGGAGGTTGCTCTTTTTGATGTTTTATTGCTGTTATTCTTAGTTTCTTTAGCATCTTGCCTGGATTAATTCTGTGGATTATATCTCCCTCTGAGAGTATTGGTGTTTCTGCAAAAATTTTTAGTAACTTATTTTTATTTTTAATTTTAGCTTTCTAGAGATTGCTGCTGTCTCAGGGTGGCCTAGTCATCAGCCAGTGTCTGATGAGAGGTGCACTCAAACATGTGTGGGTTGGGGAACACAGTTTAAATCTGCCCTAACTTCCATGCTCCCCTGGGCCCTCTTGTGTCTCCTGTTTTGGCACATGGCTTCATGTTTAGCTAGGAATCCATGGGTAGTGAGACCTTCTGCATCTCTCCCGAGCGTGTACGCAGCCTCGCACCTATGCACAGACTTGCATACCTAGGGGGATGTGTGAGGCCTTATCAGGACACACTGTGGCTCTCATTCGCTAGATCTCCCTATCAAATTTTTGGCAATGCGCTATTCTGTTGCTTTTCCCAACAAGGATGACAACAGGCTAGCTGCAATGTTGACCTTCCCCATTTGTTTGCTACCCGGATCGCTATTGTTTCTGACAATGCCCAGCGACGCCTGGTTTCTCTACTCTCTGCACCAAATGGAATCAGTCCTCTCAGTAACTAAGCGCTGGTTTTCACAGGCACCACGCCCTGGTAGAATTCCCCCAATGAACTACCTGGCAGTGATGAGAATAGCCCGAGGTGAAAAGGCCACACACCACTCCTGCTTTTACCCTTAATAAACACTTCTCAAAGGATCGTATGCCTTTGGTCAATTTTCAGACTCTTAAAATAGTTGTTTTGTCATTTTTGGAGGGTTTTTTTCCCCCATTTGTTTTTAGGGAAAGAACTTGCCAGTCTCCTCACACTACTATTCTAGAAGCCCCCATACCTTTTTTCATAGCTTCATCAGGACTTGATAAAGCCATTAGTGGTATTAAAATGCAACTTTCCACGAAGCTAAACTTTTGCAGAAAAACAAGAAACCACACTGAGAATAAGAGTTAAAGAGCAAAAGTCCCTTAGAATGGTGTGCTTTTGAGGATTTTTGAGGTTGGCCAGGTCAGAGGTATTGCTGCATTACCTCAGCTAATGAGAATTTGCCACAAGTTTTCAGGAGAGAAAGAAACAAGAGCCATAGTTTGAGCAGTTGCACAAGAAGAATGTATGGAGAACAGAATGCTATTCAGGATATGACAGGAATTCCTGCACCCAGAAAGCAGCTCTAACTCAAAACTGGTTTTAGAATTCATCTTCTCAAGCAGGTTGTTCACACCCCTATGCCCTTAGTGTTGTCCTGTCCCTGCTTTTTCTGTGCTCAGCCCATCAGCCAATGGGACTTGCTCTACTTGTTCCACTTCCTGGGTTACATTAACTCATGTCTTGCAGTAGCTCATGGCCTCTTTACTATTTTCTTTTTGATGTCCCATCTCACTCTTCCCACCTGATGTTGGTGACACACTTCACGTCCCACTTCCAAGCTCCACAAAAAAGAGGCTCTGATTGAGTTCTATAGGAGTGTTCCTTAATATCTACTGTGCATACTAATGAACTAAGAATCCTGGTAAAATGAAGATTTTGATTCAGGAAGTCTGGGGTGGGGCTGGAGATTCTTGGTGGGGCCTGTGCTGCTAGCCCACTGACCCCACTTTCATGAGCATGGCTCTAGTTAGCACCTACAACAGAGTTAGCCACTGGGCGGAGCTCCTGGAACAGATGCATTGTAGACCGCAGACCAGGTGTGCATCACAGGTCAGACCCCATCAGTCAGCTGTGGGCTGGGCCATAGGGATATGTGGAGCAAAGCATGGTGATCTATGCATAAAGAAAGCTGTGGCTCTAGAGGTGGCAGACATTCTGTACAGTAGGTGGGATGTATGTGTGTTAGTGCTAAATGGTTCCTTTTTCATCTTTGCTGATCAAGGGGAGTAACTCACCTTGAAACTTAACTAGTCTGCAGAGGACCACTGGCCAGTCTCCATAATACCCAAATTTCTCAAGAAGAACACGTACCTTCTTTGTCTTTTAGGAATGGAAATGAATTCAGAGTATTCCATGCCTACTTTGTCTGTGTAATTAGAGATCAAGTCTGTACAGTTTTAAGCCAATTATACAGAGTGCCTTCTATACTATGCAGTACCTCCTCACAATATGATAGTTCTATTTCTATCCACCTGTTTGTATCTATCACCATAGTTTATAAGACACTTTCATCTTTTAACTAACTTAATTGACATTGTTGCATGGTGGCATACAGAAAGGCCTTTTTCTTATTCATCTCTGTGCGTCTGGTGTCAGGGCAAGTCTTGGCTATACACCTAGCCCTACCCTAGTCTGGATCTGAGTCCTCTGGGCCTTTTCTACAAAACAAAGAGCCTCTACAAGACTGTCCCTAAGATCCCACCCCATTACACTTAAAATGCAGATTTAGATCCCCCTGGGGAAGCAGACCTGGGGAGAGCTTAGCGGAGGGGTGAGGCCCAGAGAGGCTCTTCCTGGTTCTCTTTTTCCTTCCTAGGTGCTTGTGTGTTTCCCAATTTAAAGCGAATGACAAACAAGGCAGGGGGCATTTCTCACTCAGTAATTCAACAATAACTTTTTGACTGGAGGGAAGCAAGGGGAATAGCGCTCTCACTATGCTGACATACCCTGTGCAGAAACATGGCAGAAGATAAATCAACACTCAACAAAATCCACCAACATAACTTCAGATGATGGTAACAGCCAAGGAGAAAATAAAAAGTCAAATATGGGGAAAACATAAAAATAAAATGCAGATTTATCTTGCAAGTTTAAGGAAAATTGAAAATGACCTATTTAATCACCATGAGCCAACACATGCAGCGGGAGTGTTGTTTTCTGCTCACATATGGCAGCAAGACAGAAAGCGTTTGCACCAGTGATGAGCATTTCCTGCGAAACCTCAATGCCAGTAACCTATATCCCAGCTTCGTCCCATGATCTGCAGGCATAAGGCTGGCATGTTTTCTTTGGAACCCAGCAAGTATTTGGAGCCATGCTGGGCTTGGCAGAAGCTGAAGCTAGCCAATGCCTGGTTCTGATCATTGACAGCTGCCTCCCAGATCACTGCCATCCCACCAGCCTGTAATGAACCCCAAGCCAGGCCTGCCTGCTGTGGCTTCCGAAAGGGGCGGAGGCAGCGACTGCTTATTAAATCAGCCTTCTAGTTAGTGAGTGAGGACACTGTTGCTGGAGCACTCCTACAATTAAAACAATGACAGAAAACCTCTCCCTCCATGACCCCTCAACTGATTATAAGACAAGATGAATCTCATTTGGCTACACGTGGAGATACGAAACAGCAGAGCTGTGCTTTTTCAATGGATAATGATGGTCACGGGGAAGAAAAACACGGATCACAGAGTCATGTAGGAGTTTTCCCTCACAACCGGAACAATGTAAGCACCGTCTCTGAGGGTAACGATTGAACACTGGTAATAGGCTGGACTTCAGAATATCTCCGAAGAGATTATGATAAAGTTCCAAGTAAAATAATACATACTTTCAGAATAGGACCATGAATTTGATATAGTTCCGAAAGTTAAAAATATAAGGAAACCACATTTGCAACATAATCTTTCCCAAATCACAAGCATTACAGTATCCGACAAAATGGCTGATGCTTAATAGATGCTAGGACAAGTGTTTGATGAAGGAAAGGAAAGGAAAGGAAAGGAAAGGAAAGGAAAGGAAAGGAAAGGAAAGGAGGAAGGATAGAAGGAAGTAAGGAAGGAAGGAAGGAAGGAAGGAAGGAAGGAGAAGTACATTCTGTTCAAAAATTTAAAAATATAACTAGAAGGGTTCCTGGGTGGCTCAGTCAGTTAAGTACCTGCCTTCAACTCATGTCATGCTGGGATCTAGCTCAGCATTGGGCTCCCTGCTCAGCTGGGAGTCTGTTTCTCCCCCTCCCTCTGCCTGCCACTCCCCCTGCTTGTGCTCTCTCCCTCTCTCTCTGTCAAATAAATAAATAAAATCTTTAAAAATATATATAACTAGAATATAAAAGAATAAACCAGGAAAATCATTTTTAAAATTCATATCCACATTTCTTGCAGTAATCTGGGTTTGAATTATCATAGAACAAAACAGCGGGGAAAAATCTCTCTGAGGTATTTGGAGAGGGAATTATTTCTTTGCCAGACACATTCATTTGCTACTGTGACTCGTCTAATGGAGAAAAAGAAACAAAGCAATATGGTGTCCTGTTAAAGCATCCTTAAAATCTGAACACATTAAAACAGACCTATGTAGAGAAAAATGTGGGCCCTTCCTCCCTTATTAATGCCCATAGGATCTCATTAGGGACAGTTACTCTTCCTTAAAGCCTCGTGGAAGATGACAAGGAGTGTCCACATAGCAGCAGACTGTAAACACTGTAGCCTCATGGAGCCAATGAACACCACCGTCCAAAGCATCTTGACAGATCAGTTGAAATCATTGTAACATAGGTAACTATTAAGATTAAATACCATAGTTGCCTCTATGTTTTTAAAAGCTAAGAAATTCTTGAAAGAAATTTTTTTTTCATTTCTTCTTGGGAAAACATTAGAAAGGTATGATGTTAGAAAGACCTATAATTCATAAACAAGATAAAAATGATAAAATATGTATAGGAAAGTGAACAAACATATGCATAACATGAACAAACATATTCATAAATAAAATGAATGACACTCTCGAATGTTCAAAAGAGAACTGAATTCAACTCTGGTTTGGATCTAGTTATGTGACCCCAGGTGAATACTTTGCTTCTCCGGGCTTTCAACTCTTCGATGCGAAAATACAGAGCAGGCAATTTTTCATCTAAGGTCCTTTCCAGCAACAAAATGCCATGGTCTCAAATATCTGCAATTTGATATTTCAAATCAGGTACCATGATGATACCAAAAGCAGAAGAGTCTTTGTAATATTTTTGGAAAGCACAGGCTCAAGGCAAACGTAGCATGGAAATATCGAAGATGACACAGCTCCCAATGTGGCAAACGTAATACGGTCGTCTAATTTAATATGATGACCATAGTTCAATTTATGTCCTATTTTTACCTTGAGTGAACTACTGCTGACTTATTTCTAAAATCTGCTTTTGATCAAAATATTGTAAATCAGAAATAATTACAGACTATTAAATATTCCAATGGCCTCTGTGAACACACTGATGTCCTAAAATATCCTTCTCAACGTTCCAGAGAAATCCTCAGGAGAACTGGAATAACAGGGCACTTATTACTCCTTCAGTCATTACAATACATATGTGGCTCTATTTACTTCATTCATCAGTAGCTGTTACTGTATTCAGGTATAACAGGGTACTGAGACTGTTAAAAGGAACATTTTCTCAAAAATTAAAGAATAAATTCAGTCTGTTCGAATTACTTAAGTAGATGAGAACCACTGGGAATCTTCATGGTGAACAGAAGGTTTTGTGGGAAGAAATCTGGAGATAAAAATCATCAGAATGAACCAGAAATAGGAAAAAGGAGATGGGATGGATGCCAATTTGTAGAAAAGGGCAGAACAAAGAAGACCAAGAGATAGGAAGAGAGCAGATATCTCCTGTTGAACACTATTAGAAAGATGGTAGATTTTTTTAAAAGACGTGAAAGAGGAGGAGTAAAATTTGCACTCTCCATTCAAAAACCCGGGGTTAGTCTTATAAATAGAGATTACATAATGACAACCCCACAGCCTCGACAGAGACACATGCCAGGTGTCAAGAAACCGATCAAAGAAGGGTCACTTGGGAAAATCTATTCTTCACGTGCAAAGAAACCAGATGCCACGCCCTGCATCGGACCACAGCACTACAACTCTCCTTCACTCAGGGCGTGAAGGGTTGTTCTCTCTTCCGTGGGATCCTTGGTTTCTTCGCTCTGCAAGCCAATACTGTTCAGCGGCTGTGCGTACAGAACCGGTACATAGGTATAGAGTTAGCTTCTAAAATCCTTTCTCAGAAAAAAAAAAAAAAAAACAGTTTCAGTAGAAATGGAGTATTTGTACACTTTGTAAAACATTTTCACTTTCCAACCCCTTCCCATGCCTGCATGATTCCTTCACGCAGGTTCCAGGCCGGCCCCGAATTTTGATCCGAAAAAGGCAATCATGACCTGATGCCCCCACTAGGTGGCAGCAGCGGGCATGCATGTGGCCCTGGAGCGCAGGGTCAAGGGGGTTTTAAAAACAACGTGAACCGATTAGGGCAGGGGATTTCAGCAGCAGTTTTAGATGCCTAGAAATGACAAGATTCAAGATGAAAAGGGACAGAAACACGGCCCTAGGAAGGGGAAACCAGAAGTGCAACTCGTGCTGTTGGGGCTGCTGAAGCCCCCCACACCTGGCCAAATACACTCCCCACCCCCTCTTCTTAGAGGCACTGTCTCCAGGCTGGAGCTCCCTCAGGAGGACTTCTCTGGGGTGCTGGGCAGTAGAACCCAGCTGCTGGCGCACCGAAGCCTGCGTATAGGGACGCTGGTCCCGCTTTTCTCCCCTCCTGTGCTATCCGTGGTGCTGGATGTCCTGCTGTGGCATCCCACAGACCCTCCCTCCTTAGAGGAACCTCACACCGCAGGCTGTTCCCAACGACCGGGACCAACTGAGCTCTTATCCAAACCAGACCACTTTTGCGAATGAAATCCGTCCTGTGAATGATTCCACCGGCACATCAAGTACAATCCAGGCCATCAGGGCAAATTCAGATGCCATCCAATTCCTACCCACCTCCTCCATGAGAGTGCGGCCAACCCTCAGAGCCCAAGTAGATAGAGGAACTGAAGCTCTCCCATTTACGAGCGCCTGGCACAGAGTCAACCAACAACGCGAATCCCCAGAGTGAATCAGTAACGGTAACTGATGCTGTGTTAGCCCCTGCAAAGGACCCTCAGTCCAATCTACAAACTGCCACTTTGCAGAGGAGGAAAACTCAGATTCGGAGACTTGAAGTCCCCATGTGGCAGTAAATGGCAGAAACAGACCAGAACTCAGCGCCGGACTCCTCCTACACCAGTGTTTTTCCACACCAGTGTTCCAAATGGGGATCCTAAGGTTAGCGGGCAATCAATCCCAACCAGCCCTTCCACACCCTGTGCCATGTGTCCGCGGGGACTTCAAGGAAGAGGAGCGTTACTGACCATCCACCCAAGAGGAGGCATTATGGAGTGACCCTGTGAATAGCGGCACAAAAGCAAATGCTTGCAGGTGACAGGCAGACAACAGGAATGGGGAAAGTGGCTGGCCAGGCAAGAGAGACCCGGCTCTTTGGTTACAGTGGATAACTATCGGGTGGGATCATGGTCTTGGTGTTGTTTATTCAAGGGAGAATGACAAACACGGGTTTTATGTGAGATCTCCCTAGGTTTTTAAGTATCAGAAAAATCATCAAGTCCTGTGTAAGCCAAATCAAGACATCTGTGAGTCATCTTCGACCTACACGCTGCTGTGGTGTCCCACTCCCAGATGGCACTCCGGACATGCTGACTGAACTGGTTTGGGCACATGGCCTGGGCCACAAGACTTTTACAACCTCCCCAGGTGATCTCCCGGGCAAAGCTGAGCTTTACAACGTGAAGTTATGATCACTGTCAGCATGGGCGTCAACTGGGGATTAGAAATGCAGGATCTGGAGTCCTACCACATGCCGGTCCATCTACAAGATTCTACTGAACTCAAACTCCTCATTTTAAGCAGACTGCCCCCCCCCCCCACGAGGTTGAGAAATCCTGATCAAGAGAAAGGGCTCAGGCAGTGCGAATAATCCTACTAGTTTTCACTTGGCAAACAGGCAAAGCCACGGCCAGACCTAACACCCTGCCACGCCATTCGCCATCCTGCCCACCCTCCAAACATGACTCCATCTCTGGAAGGCAGAAGAGCCTTCTTCATGTCTCCTTTTGTTCTGCTGTGCTTTTGCTTTTGCTCTTGTCTCTGGGCACGAAGAAGCAATAAGTGCATCTCAGAAGTTGGTGTGTCCAAGCATCGGTTCTTTTCTTGAGAGAGCACCGTCTTAATTGGGCTGCCACAGTACACAGATCTTGCCCTTCGGGATTCCACGAGAAGACGGCTGACCAAAAAATAATATTATCGGCTCTGTCTCCAAACGAGAACCGATTAATCTTGACTCTAACCTTCGGCTTCCTTTATTCCACATCACTGATTTTATCATATATCTTTTTACCTGTCAGATGTCTCTGGCATAAATGTCACCGCACGGTCCCCTCTATGACATGGTCCCTAAGTTTTAAAAATTTCTCCATGATGCAGCCGAGAGAACGTAGTGTTCCTTTGTCATCTGACAGACTCCCAACTTCATTAAAAGCTCTTAGAATGGGCTGCTTTCCCTAAAGGGAAACGTCATCCCCATTTATCTGTTCCTCCCAAGGAAAAAAAAATTGATTAGTCCCAATCCCATGCAGGCAGTCAGTCAATAAAGGTTAAAATACAATAATAATAATGACCAGAAAGCTTCGTCTTCTTCCTTAGCTGTGCAGGTTGCCATGGTTACCACTAAAATCTTGTTTTGTTTCGCTGGTCCTTCAATTCTTTTACATAAGATTCCTCAGGGTTTACTGCTCTCCTTCTCTCTCTTCCACTACTTCCTTGAGGATCCGTCACTGTCACCGATGGGACACACCTGTGCTATATACCTGGGACTCTTTCCACTTAAAATCTAGTACATTCTTTCTCATGAAACTTTTAAGAGCAAAATCATATGAACGAGCTTAAAGCATAGAAATAGGAGACTACTGTGATAAAAATCACAATACTCTACTTTTCCAATTGGGTCACATAGCAAAAGTATGTGAAAAAAATAGAACTTTTATAACTAAGCTGCTGTGCTTTTTGGCTAGAATTAAAAAAAAAATACTTCTTGTTTATCAGAAATACTTATATAAGACGTATCTGAATCCTGAAACATGTTATCTTCACCCCAGAACAATCGAAAGCAACTCCCACTATGTGCAAAGCATCTCTGGGACCTCTGTGTTTCCCCATAACGTGGGCATGGAGATTTTCCCTGGGATTGTGACCTTAGTGTTAACCAGCCTTAGGCTTCTACACTCGGGTCCCCCAGATAACCCACTGCTGTTCCCCAGAGTAGTCACTGCATTAGTAGGTGTGTCCGCTGGGTTCAAAAGCCCTCCAGCCCAGTTCTCTGAGGCTGTAGCTGGGCTGTAGCTGGGCGACACATTTGGAAGACGTTAACTCCGTGTTCAAACATTTCTTGATGCGTTCGGCAACCTCAGCCAGCCAGCGGACAGCAGTCATATCGAGACTTCTCTCATTCACTCTCTGCTTCGGTCCAGCCAGAGACGGGCTGACTGCCTTAGAGCTCATCTTCGCTGATCCTGTTTCGTGATACAACACGTAGCAGATGGCAGGGCTTCGAGCCCTAGCTACGGCATCTGAAGTTGGGTGCCTCTGTGACAGGCAACTGATGCCTACCTGTTGCTCGTCCCGTGTTGAGAAGGCTTAGCTGCAGGGCTGTCATGACTGACTACTCTGTCCTCTTTCTAGAAGTTAAATTATGCGAAATTGCTGACATTTGGCCATTTTGACCCCTGAGAATGATAGTATCACATGACTCAGCCTAAGAGTTGGGGAAGAGAAGGTTCCCCGTATGGTTTTGGCATATCTGCAGCTCCTGAGTTCTATGTTTTACACGAAGGTATAGACTCTCAAGCCTCCTTAAAAAAAAAAAAAAAAAGGTAGAGCTATCAAATTCTTGCTGAGGTGCACTAAATTATTCAAAGGCAGGTGGATAAATCATGAGGGGATTAATTGTGCCTCCTCCTGATCTTCTGCCTCACAGTTTCTAGAAGGCCAGCATGAGGAAAGCATAAAGGAGTCAAATCATGACCACGTACTCACAGGTAAGGGGCTAGGCAGACAACGCGATCCTAGCTGCTTTCTTTCAGGGGAGAGAGGCTGATGTCAAACATGTGTTTATCACAGGGCTTTGCTTTGTTTCTAATCCAAGAATCCATGAGGATTCCTTTGAAAGGAAGATCAAAAAATCAATGGCTAATATTCTCCAAGTCTCTCCCAACTAAGAGATACTGGATGCTATTACATTTGGGGCCGTCTGCGCTCATGCAGCTCTATTTTTCATGACCATCAGGAGGGTACTAAACAGAAAATATAATTTGATCAAATATAAGGAGAGGCCTCAGTCTGGGACAACCGCACACCAGAAATGGCATGCGGGAGAATAAGGAAACAATGGGGTATGAGCTATGCCGGTCTCAATAACTCACCTTTGATAACGACGTATGCAAGACTCAGTCCCCCCCTGGTTCGCAGTTCTTTGCTTTCCTGACTCCTACAATTCTCTGGTTGGCTTTCTCTTTTTCGGATGTTAATGATAGCAACAGTGGGTTTTACCCATCAATTCCTGGTAACCAATCTTCTCTTGTACCTTTCTCCACAGCAGGATATTTTCCATTCCCTCTAGCAAGTTCTATGTCCCTCCTGTGTTTTGTTTTTTTAATTTTTTATTTAAATTCAATTTCATTAACATATAATGTATTATTGGTTTCAGGGGTAAAATACTGATTCAGCAGTTGATGTAACCCCCCGTGCTCATTCCGTCACATGCCCTCCTTAATGCCCACCCCCAGTTACGCCACCCCCTCACTCACCTCCTCTCCAGTAACCCTCAGTTTGTTCCCTAGAGTGAAGAGTCTCTCATGGTTTGTCTCCCTCCCTGTTTTCGTCTTTCTTATTTTTCCTTCCCTTCCCCTGTGTTCACCTGTTTTGTTTCTTAAATTCCACCTATGAGTGAAATCATAGGGTATTTCTCTTTCTCTAACGGACTACTTTTGCTCAGCATAATCCCCTCTAAGGACCCTTCCCGTGAAAAGACGTCAGGAATACTAGATTCAGGTAAGAATCTGTTGTGATCAACTCTACGTTCCTCTATTCTGTGCTTCATCTTTTCCCAAATGTGCAATAAATACCACCAGGGAGCACGTGAGATGATTTTAGGCAGGACATGAACAAACTTTTTTTTTTTAAATAACTGTGTACTTTTTTGTTAAACTTCTATTATGGCAGTTGATATTGTTTTTCTGTTTGTGATAGAAATAAATTCATTTAAGCGAATTAGGGTTAACAGTCAAGATGCCAAGAACAAGTGGTGAGTCAACACCGGTACATAACGTAAGAAGGCGGCAGTGAATGGGAAACAACGCAGCCTGATCCTCAAGAGGAAACTAGGGTTGAGTTCACCAGCTTCTTGCAAGTGGCATTATCTTTGAAACTCTGCAAAATAGACCTATCTTTCTAGAATTTACTAATAGTCTGTCTTTATAAAGTGTTTTCCATTGGAGGCCTGCGTTCTACGGGTGGGATTCTTTCTCAAAGACATTCTCTGAATTCTGAGGGGTTCTGCCCTTCTTCAAAGCCATGGCCAAAGTCCTGGTAAGGACGAGGACCTGGGGATCATGGCTAGAAGGGCAGCAAACCAACAGGACCCCCTGGAGCCGGGAAGGGCCCTCTGTCAATCTGCATCCTTCTCCCCCTACAGATCCCTGCGAGCCTCATCTGACTGGCCCTGCACCAAGTTCTTCACAAGCTTTATCTCCTGCTTCCTCTTAACAATCCTGCGGCAAGCGATTTCCTTCTCCCCATGTTATGTAGAATGCAATTAGATATTGTGCTCTGGCTTACACAATCTGAAGCTGGTTGAGGCAAGGTTAAAGCTTAGATCTTACCGAACTAGGACAGCACTGTGAACCTTTTAGGAAGGAAGGGTTTGAGAGAAATCTGTTTCTGATCAAGATCCAGAAGTTTCGATGTCATTCGGCAGGTCCTTCAAAACAAGTCATCGTTGGGTGCTGTGTTCCAGTCTAAAGCAGGTGACAAGACGCTGCTACCACAAAGGAAGAAGGGGAAGACTTCAAGTGATCGTGACTTTGCATCCTAATTCCCGCTGTAACACAGCTTTAAATGATTTATTTCAAGGGACTTAGCTATAAATGGAATTATTGGATTAGGAAGCCAATTTTTTCCTAAAATCGTTTCATTCCTCGGCCATTAAATGCACCTAAATTCACAACATGGGAAGCATACTCGACAAGTAGAGTTTTTATTGAATTGTTTTAAGGTTTAGCTAACCTGATGCATATGCGCTCGCTGCCTAATTTCATTTTGCAGCAACATTTTAGGGAATGATTCTCAATAGGTGCTGAGGGGAGAAGAATCTGCGTGTGCATATGTGTGCGTGCACACACGTGTACACATTCACACACATGGGGAGTTCTAGCACGCCACTGTAGGCCACCAATAATCTTTTTTTTAAAGATTTATTTATTTATTCATTCATTTATTTATTTATTTGAGGAGACAGAGCATGAGCGGCAGGGTGGGGAGAGGCAGAGGGAGAAGCAGACTCCCCACTGAGCAGGGAGCCCGATGTGGGGCTCGATCCCAGGACCCTGAGATCATGACCTGAGCCAAAGGCAGATGCTTAACCTACTGAGCCACCCAGGTGCCCCCTGGCCACCAATAATCTAATTTCTCCCAAACCCAAAAGTCCTACTGAGTGAAATATTAAAATGCATGTGGGGCTTGGGTCATGAGGTCCTGAAACGATAGAATTGGGGTTACTAAACCAACAGGAGAGCAACTTCTCTTGGGACACTTTCAGTTTATAGTCTGCATTGGGAAGGATTTCTGGCATGTCCCTGGCTAATGCCACACATATGTCCTCGCATGTAATTTCCTAAGGCCTGCTTTCAAATGTTTCAAGAGAAGCAGCGGTTAGGTAAACTGGAATCAATGATGCCATCCTGCTGACTTCGGAAACCTTATAAAAGAATTATAAGTCCTGTCGGGAGAGAGGCCCCTCCCTTCTCAGGGTGTGTGTGTGTGTGTGTGTGTGTGTGTGTGTGTGAGATCATATATGCCAAGTTCTTAATACTGGCCTTGCAAATACCACATATTCAAGAAACGGATGCCACTGTTGAGACCCAGCATACTGACAGGGACATGGGCTCTGGGGTCAGACTACCTGGACTATTTATCACGCTGGCTCTGGGACCTCGGGCAAGTCCACAGTCCCCTAACCTCTCTGTGTGTCATGTATAAAATGAGAATAATTGCAAATGTTATTTTATAAGGTTATTGAGTTAATACAAATGAAGCCTTTCCTTTCCTTTTTTTTTTTTTTTTTTTTAAAGTAGGCTCCACGTGGGGTGTGGAGCCCACCGCAGGACTTGAACTCATGACCCTGAAATGGAGGGTCGGACTGAGCTACCCAGGTGCCCCACAAATGGAACCTTTAAAATAATGCCTACCATTCAGGGATGACTCAGAGAACGTTATCTATCTATCTTTATCATAATTCAGAATGTTAGCTAACTCTTTATATTATCTGAATAATTAGACTGCTTCCTATTTAAGTTTTCTCTGCCCAAGCAATTACAATTTTAGATACTTAAGTACCAAAAAAAAAATTATTGAAAAGAATTATGTAGTGTGAACATAGAACTATAATATTGTTTTTTTAAAAAAAAATTCTGAAAGGGGGGCACCTGGGTAGCACAGTGGGTCAAGCCTTCGACTCTTGGTTTTGGCTCAGGTCATGGCCTCAGGGGTCACGCGATCGAGCCCCATGTCCAGCTCTGTGCTCAGCGGGGAGTCTGCTTGAGACTCTCTCTCTCCCTCTACCTCTGCTCTCCCCTCCCTAAAATAAATATATAAATAAATATTTTTAGAAATCTTGAAAGGATATTGTAAATGTCACGAATAAAATCATCCAGTTTGATATATTTTATAGTAAATCTCTAAAATGTACACATTGTGAGATTAATAAAATGTTAGACAGGACAGAGGCATAAAGCCGGTTTTTGTAATGACCTAATTTCCATATTTGACATATTATTACCATGTGCTGTTAAACAGATTAAGAGAAAGTTACACTATTCATTCCACTGTTCCCCCAAAATGACTCCAAATCCGAACTTTTTATTGCCCTGGCTGGTCACACACGTCCTCGAAAGCCTCACTTAGGGCTCAGTGGACAAAACGTTCAGCCTGAAATATGAACTGTACTATTGATGCCACAGTATCGAGGAGTGAGAAACACAGGCCACCTGGTCAAAATCACAAATTCGACGACAGTTACTCTTGCCTTTTTCCGAATCCCTCCTTTCCATGCCCCTGACATACCCAGCGTTGGTCCATCCGCTGCTTTGTTCGGCACGGACAGCATTCCCGCTGGGTGCTGGAGAAGGGCGCGGGACGTGAACGTGAGCTTGGGCCGAGAGCTGCGAGTGACGGGCATCTCGCCAGAGGCGCCAGGCCCTGGGATGGGCGTTCCGCACAGCGGCCTGCGGGGCTTCGCAAAGCCCTGAACAATGGGCAGGGACGTCCCTTTTTCTAATAAGGGAAGCGAAGCTCAGAAAGTTCGGATGATTTGCTCATGATCACGGTTACGACGTGCGTGTGTGATTCTGCCCTCCGGACCCCAGCGCTTCGGCTGATGTCCCTGCGTGGCAGGGCGTGGGTCTTCTCGTTACCAACCACACGAAAGAAGCCAAAGCCAAAAGTTGACCCAGAGTATCAGTATTTATTTTTTTTCAAGTTTTTTATTTATTTGTCAGAGAGAGAGAGCACAAACAGGGGGGAGCGGCAGGCAGAGGGAGAAGCAGACTCCCTGCTGAGCAAGGAGCCCGATTCCAGGACCCCGAGATGATGACCTGAGCCGAACAAAGGCAGATGCTTAACCGACGGAGCCACCCAGGTGCCCCCAGAGTATCTCTAGTTTGCAGAACAACTGAGGGTATTCTGTTTGTCCTTCCTCCCCACATTTCCTACGAGGAACATTCACTGTCTCAGTAACATGAACAACACAACTTTAAAATAATTAAACATTAAGACAGAGAGACAGCAAGGCACTTTCTGGGAGATAGGGTTCCCTAACCAAGGCTTAAGGTACCACGTTTCCCACTCGTGTTTGCGTCTGTACGGGAAATTCAAAGGGTTTTAAAAAGGAAAGAAAGAAAGAAACAAGAAAACCCAATCCAACAAAACAAAACAACAGGGACCCCCAATCTCTTCCAGATCCAGAGAAACGCATCGTTTAGTGTGGAATGGCAGACAGCACGTTGATCATTTTGGATTAGAAACAGTCTTAACACCGGTCAGCCAGCCAGCTAGATCTGAAGTGAAACTGAGTTTCAAAAACATCCCTTTCCAAGTCTTTAGCTTCCACAAAGCCTGGATTCCAAACTTTGCCTCAGTGACCAAGCTGCCTACTCAGGACCGCTCTCTGCCCCAGGGCGCTGCTCCTCAGCTCCTCTCTCTCTCTCTTCTCTCTCTCTCTCTCTCTCTCTCTCTCTCTCTCTCTCTCTCGGCCTCTGACTCCCGCTTCCCTTCCTTCCATCTACACCACACAAAGGGTGCTACTCAGAAGGACAGGATGCGTGTAGGAATCAGCATAGGGCAGTGTGGGCACACCAGCCATTCCTGCTGCCTCCCTACCTTGGCCATTTCTCAGAAAAGAAACAGGATGCAAGTCCCTCCCAGCCACTGCATTTCATTTCCCCCCAAACTAAATGCCCCTCCTACCACCTACGATCATTTAGGATTGCTGATTTTCGAACAATGTTGTTTAAAATATTAATAGTTAGTTTTAAGGCCTTGCTTTTTTATCCTGGGGCCCTACTGATGTTGTTTCTGAAGAATTCTCTTTCTTTTCCTCATATTTTCTCCCTCTCTCTGTCTCTCATTCAATTAGCATGTTACCTTGACTAATAAATGTTTAATAGTAAGTTTAACCTGGTAGAATGCTTGTACAGGAGTATTTCACAGTGTGATGAAAGATAAAAAAAATACATTCAATTTAATTACATACCATTCATACCTACTAATATCAGATAATAACATACTGTTTTGTTTGTTATTACGGGGCGATAAACTCTCTCCAAATCAAACCTTCACATTATACCTTGTTATACATTTTATTTTTACTTCAACGATTCTGCTATTCCCCATCCCCTCCCCACACTCCTCCGGGAAGCGATGTTTCTCCAGCAACAGGACACTAATTGGTTTTAAATCCCTGTCCTTCACCTGCGACCAAAATCATCCCCTGATTAGCCTCTTTGCACTGCCCCATTGCCATAAAATACAGTCATGGGATATTCACGAGCAGCATATGGGAGAAGGGCTTTGTTCTATTATGGCTGATGGAAAAATATAAGCTAACTTTGCTCCCAACCGGAAGAAAAAGATAACAGAAAAGGGATCAAAGTGCCAACTCGGAGCCCATCGAGAAACTGCTAATAGTTATCTAAAGTAGGAAGAATCACAGACGGAGATGTAGAAATGATGCGAGAGTCTTAGAGGAAAGCTACTCTCTACCCCACCCTCCCTCCTCTCATTATTCCCACAACCTACACGCATGCACACGCAAGCACACAGGCACGCGTGCACACAGCTCATACATGCACAAACACAGGTACATCCCAAAGGCAGTGGGTGGAGACATGCCTTGAACATTGTCTTATGTCCTTATTTATTTAAACATACATGGTCCCATCCTTATTGTTACTATTAAAGGAGTGAAACTTTCTTAAATTCAATTACTCAGCATTCTAAATTAACTTGTAAAATTATTACAGTGTACTTCTCAGACTGCAAATCACTGAGAAAATGTGTGTACACACCATTTGCCCAGAATGTTTAAGAAATACACATGTAGCCGCTAAACTAAATACTTGTTAAAAAAAAAAAAAGTATAAATCATTTCTAAAACCTGAAGTCTAATTTCCTTGTTTCCTTAATGAGGATTATCACACCCGTTTTACTATCCGCCATGAGCATTAAGTGAAATAACTCATCGGAACCTGTCCAGTACATTTATTTCCTGGCACATTTTGACAAGTATCAGGAGACTATGAGTCTATTGTTGCACGTGGAGATGTGAACTGCTGCCATAGAAATATATAAACATGGAAGGGTCTCAGGTTTAAAAAAAAAGCCAGCAGAATGCTTACTTTTTGCCAAGAAGCTTAGTAGTGAACACAATGGGTTCTTTTTAAAACACCTTCCTTCTCTGTCTAGAGAACTCTGGGTCCTTAGGGCAACTGAACTGGTTTTTCCCTAAAGTGGGTTCAGTGAGAAGCAGGCTTCCCACTTGGCCCATCTGCAGGGTCAGAGCTCCTGGATCCTTATCCTGCTGAAAGAGAGTGGGGCAGGGAGGAAGACTGCAGGCTGTGGACAGCAAATGGCAGAAATCTTGGTGGACCTACACATCTCCCCTGCGCCTGGGCAGCCTTGCTTCCCCAAGAAGGAGGAGAGGGATGATCTGTAAACTCTCAAATGGGCGTGGAGAGGAACAGCTGTCGACAACAAATTGATTTCATTGGTTGAGTTCAATAGCAGCAGGCAGGGGGCCCCCCGGAGTCGCTGCGCCCCGCTGTGCCTACCCACCAGGGTAGTCAACATCATTAAGACAATTCCAGAGTGCCTAACTGCAGAAGCTGAGAGCTGGCCTCACTGCAGAGGGAGGAGGGCAGAGGCGCGGAATTCTGATGGGCGGGGCACTCCACGGGCCTTAAACAGAGAAGGGAACAAACAGCAGGGTGGATTGCAAAACACCGCTTGCCACTCTGTCTCTGCAACAGCCCAGCTGCCAGATGAGCAAACTATCTGGTGTTTCCGGGTCCCCTTGTGCAGCTCCCTTTCTGGTACGCTGACCTCCCTGCGGAATGTGCCGCGTCTCCCTGAAGCTCCTGCAGACGCTCTAGGACCTGAAGCCCACGAGGTTTCCACATCCACGCTCGTGGTGCGAGAACCCAGTGGGAGTCCCCGCATCGTTCCCGATACCTTTTATGGGAGCAAGGTTGCCTGATGTCCAAACACAGGCGTCCAGAAGCAGGATGACCTACAAGAGCAGGAAACTGCTGTCTACAACAGCCAAATATTTAGATCCCAGGAAAAGGCTGCCAGAGGCTCCATTTCCCCGAAGAGATGTGCCCGATGGACCTAAGGATCACATTTCCGATATGGTTTTAATCCGATTCGGAAGCCTGCACGGTTTACACAGCTAAACTAGCCTGCGTGTATAAGAAATGGAAGTGAGTTCATAGCGAGGAGGTCCTTTCATAGACGGATTTAGTAGTAGTTTTCTCTGCATTTACTTGACTGGAAGTATTTGCCCGGAGTTGTTTGAAAATGCAGGTGTAAAGATGTCTTTCAAATCGAAGTTCCTCCACGGAGGCACAGGGAGAGAACCCCTCTACAACTCCGGGTGACTTCAGCCAGGATCCAGGCTCCAGTAAAGGGCCGGAAATTTGGCACTACTGTGTAGAATGATGGATGAAGGGCACAACGATAAACATTTCCAAATGCCCTCTATTTAATAAAGGCCAGTTTATCAGCACTTCATAATTTCCCAAAACTTAGGTAAGACTTACTACTAATTTTTACCCTGTTGGAAAGCCTCCTAATCAAAATCAAAGTGATTGCTCATAAGCTGTTATTAGAAGTCAGGGGTACTTTGTGATTTCTCTTCCTTAATCGCTTCCCCAGGGTAGAAGGAGCTGAATATCTGAATATGTTTTCTGGCATTGGCAACAAGAGACGTTTTGGCCTCCAGGATATACAACTTGTATAAAATCGAGTATTGTTTCTTCATCAACTGTAGAGATCTACAAAGTGTGCGACCATAAGTGTATATACCATGATATAAATATGCTCAAATATGAAGTTAGAGGAAGATCGTCATACGTTGGGACTTGTTACAAGCATGTGACCACTTTCTTTGGACACACTGACTAATGACCTGAAATACTCTTGGCACAGATTTGAGAAGGTACGGCCTACCTCATATTCGCTTCCAGGACCATTCCTGATGGTACCAGACATCCTGTTTCTTTGATTGCCTCAGCACACACACTAATGATACTAGACAATAAGAATTATTTCTAGAACCCTGGCATTCAACAAAATGTTAGGCATCAGGGCAAAGGATGTTTAAAGCTTTCAAAAGGGGAACTGTGTTAAGAGGGGATAAAGAAACCAAATGGCCTCGTGAGCCGTAACATTAATTTAAAATGCTGGATTGCTTTGAAAGTATTTAAAATAAAGAGGATCACTTTTTCTTTTATAATTGCTATTTTTATAATCATTAAGACTCCAATGTATAAGATAAAAACATACAGATTACAGAAACCATGGGTTAGAAAGAAATCCAGGCATGGGTTAGAAAGAAATAGTGCAACAGCTGGTCACACAATGGGATTTATACAAAAGGAGACCTAGGTTCAAATCCTGACTCCTTCACTTCCTGCTAAGGCTCCTTGCTCAAGCTACTGAACATCGTTAAGCCTCGTCCTTACCTAAGAATGACAACTTGTCTATTGCATGTGCATGTCGTGAGGCAGTGAGTGAATTGATTGATGTCCAATGCAGGGTCTTGCACAGATTAAATACTCAATGAATGTTAACTGTTATCTTCTGAGACAGCCCTAGAAATGGACGTTTTTGACATCTTTTAGGGACATCTTAGGATGTCCACAGGAAAGGACATTTTAGATTTTTTCAGTCCCCAAATGCAGCTCTACATTTGAAAATTAATTATTTCAGAAAAAGAGCGTGAACATGCCACAAGTAGCTTGCATGCCATACTTCTCCTTGCCAAGTGTGTACTTTGCAACTCATTCCCATAGCTTAATGACAAAGTTGAGCCCTGACGTCCACCATTCTGAGGAGGGAAAGTCTGTCCAGACGGGGCTAGAAGTGGCTTCTTTCTGCATGAGTTACCAGTCGAGAAATCTGATTTCAACCCAAGCAGACGCATCAACATGCAGAGCCTTGCTGTCATGCTTTCTTGGCTTACCATGTTCTATATTCTTTTCATTTTCTACGATGCACGAGTCCGTGGCCAGGTAGTTATTTCCTCTGTGTGTAGTAGAAGCTTAGCCTTTCGATCATTAAGATAAACTCCCCATATAGTAACCCGGTAACACCGTTAAAACAAAGATTAGAGCTTCTTCTCCTCAGAGGTAAGCCAGGCCTTGTGGAAATAGAGGCCCTTGATATTTACCATCAAGGAAGCAATATTCTGAGCATCTGCCAAAAGACTAGTTCCTACCACTAATAAGACATTCAGATTAGTTTTTCCTTCAGAAGTAAGAATCACCTCCATTTCTAGGTCAGGGGTTCTAGCCACTGGAGCTCTGTGATTGGGTTACAGGTGTGCCCAGGTATCGATCCCTCGGTCCTTATTACCACCCGGGGAGGCCCGGTTTGTGACATCATCCTTTATCATTATGACAGTCAATGGAGAAAACACTTTCTGCTTGAGTACTGATGTGAAATGTTGAGAAACAGAGACTCTCTAATCATCGTCTGCCTCACGTCTTACAATGTTACCAGATTCCTATATAGTGGGTTTATCTTACTGATCAAAAGGCAGGGGCGCCTGGGTGGCTCAGCCAGTGAAGCGTCTGCCTTTGAGCTCAGGTCATGGTCCCAGGGTCCTGGGATCGAGTCCTACACTGGGCTCCCTGCTCAGCGGACTGCCTGCTTCTCCCTCTGCCCCTCTCCCTGCTCGTGCTTTCTCTCTCTCTCTCTCCATTTCTAATAAATAAATAAAATCTTAAAAAATAAAAAAGGCAAAGCTACTGCTACACACAGAGGAAACAGGTTCTAGTCTATTCTTCCTTAGGTAGCTGAAGAAAATCCAGGATCCTAAGTGGCATCTGACTGTGGGACAGAAAGCATGGTGCCTTCGGTGGTGAGAGGCAATTATAATATCACTTTTTTCTACTTTTCCACAGATGTGGGGAACATACAACATCTATGTAATTGGTGGGTCTTTACTATGCACCATACAGCTGGAAAATTTCTCCCAATATCAAGAAAGTGATTGGCTAATTAACGCTTTGTGACTAATAATAAAGTAAGTGAATAAAGATAGGCAATATTGTGGGCTCAAATGCACATGCCTTTAACTGTTTCCTGTTTTCTTGGAAATGCCAGAAAGGATAAATCATGAACATAAATGTTAATGCGGGTATCAGTGGTAGTTACGGCATTGCTCTGCATTGTACTGCAATGCAAGAACTTGCATTGTTCTTATTTTATGATTACTCATATCCCTGTGGCATCCCATGGCTTACAAAGATCAGACCTCTTAAAACTATGAGAACACAAAACAAAAAAGGCACAGTGCAACAAAAGTGGTCTATTCGATAGATAGGGAAACAATGTGTTTTTGCATGAGGAAACATCGTACAAAGTTCATTTCTGGCACATCAAGGTTAAGTAGGTGTGTAGAAATAATACTATCCTAAAATAAAAATCAGCCAGTGACTCAAGAAGAAGAAAAGTTTATTACCATATAGAAAGAAAACCTTCTCGTGTTCCTATTTTTGTGTTGAAAGCATGAGGGAAAGACACTTCCCAATTCCTTTTATAAACTCTTAATTGTGGAGGGAAGGGGATATTTGACAAAGGAAGGTGTCAGCTGACTCAGAAGGGTTCATTGTGCTCTTCAATACTGCCTTCTTTAAATGAAGGATAAGGTGAAAATTAAACCACCGAGAGAGAACTGTAAAACAAAAAAGGAAGCTAAAAAAAAAAAAAGAAAAGAAAACTGGAGAATGCTTAACAACCAACTGATAAAGGAGAATTTTTCAAGGAGGAGAGAAAAAGCAGCCTTGATGAGGGACTGCTGGGGAATGGGGAGGACTCGCAAAGGGGCAGTGAAAGAAATTATAAAGATCTATATCCAAGGGTCACAGGGACTTAGTCTATTTCTCTGTGTCTAAGCAGATGATAACTAAGTCAGCCTTGCTCTCACATTGCTTTTTCCAAATGGCGGTCACGAGCCACATGTGGCTGCCCACCCTTCTTATGTGGCTAGTGTGAGTCAAGATGTATTCAAAGGGTAAAATACACACCAATTTTGAATACTTAGCATAACAATGTAAAATATCTCCTTAATAATATTTGTAATAATAATATTTTGGATATAGTCAGTTAAATAAAACATGGTTAAAATCAACTTCACAATTGTTTTTTGTTTGTTGTTTTTTAAAGATTTTTTTTAATCTATTTGTCAGAGAGATAGTGAGAGAGAGCATAAGCAGGGGGAGTGGCAGGCAGAGGGAGAAGCAGGCTCCCCACTGAGCAGGGAGCTCGATGCAGGACTCGATCCCAACATCCCAGGATCATGACCTGAGCTGAAAGCACACACTTAACTGACTGAGCCACCCAGGCATCCCTCAATTTCACCTGTTTTTGTTTCCATTTTTTTGCTTTACTTTTTTTAAATGTGGCTCCTGGGAAATTTAAAATTACATACATAGCTTGCATTATGCATACAAGATTTGATAGCACTGCTCTAAGGGTTTTAAAAAGGTATTGAAACCTGTTTACCCATGAACACGTTTCCATGTGAGAAAAAAATCGTAGTAGCCTGTCCCAAACGTAGCAAACTTCTTATCGATCTAGCAAGCACCTTGGTTTTTCTTTGGTGACTCTTACACTTGAGTCATACTGAAGTTTATTATTTTTTTAAAGATTTATTGATTGATTTTAGAAAGAGGGAGAGAGCAGGGGGGAGAGGCAGAGGGAGAGGAGAGAGGATCTCAAGCAAACTCTGCACTGAGCATGGAGCCCGATGTGGGGCTCGATCTCATGACTCTGAGATCACGACCTGAGCTGAAACCAAGAGTCAGAAGGTCAACTGACTGCGCCACCCAGGTGCCCTGAACCATACTGAAATTTGTGCCCAGACCCCTCCTCACACATCTGGGTAATGCTGCCAAGAGAGAATGATGGTCACTACCTCATGGGTTCCTTTTCATCATGCACGCCACTGAGAAAGCAGACTGGAGACACCAAGAAACAGGGTAGAACTGGTCTGGAAAAGTGTGAATCGAGAAAAGCTGAAAAGAACCAAGCACAAGGGAAAAGCTTACGCCTCAGAATCTAAAACAAATCTAACTAAAGGACACTCACTTCCATCTTGCACTCAGCTCTTTATTTTCACCACAGTTATAACTGGTTTACTCATCATCAAGAGTCTTCACAAGACGCTTGTAAAATGTTTGCACTTTGGTTTCCTTCTCTCCACACCTGGGAGTCTGGGTCACAGGAGTTATGCAATCCCTTCAAGATGGAGCTGGTGTTGGCTGCTTCTGTGTCAGGGCCTTTGACGTCAGCATCAGCCCCACCGAGGGCTCCCCTCCCTCCAGTATCCAACCCGCGTACAAAAGCAACTGGTATATAGCAGGTGCTCAAGAAATATTAAGGAAATGAATAAATGAATCAGTCCTGATTCTTTGATATAAACAATCAAGAAGGGCTTTGGCCAACTTCACAAAAAGTGAATATACTAACATAATAGCCAACAGAGGCTGGAGAACCAAATTTGGAAAATAGAGACAACAAAGTGAAGCCATGCAGCCACAACAGAATCTCTACAGCCGCCAGTCATAGCATGGACCCTGCCCCGTGAGGGCACGTCTGTCCCTGACAGCCAACGGTCCATCGTCTCGCTCTCTACCGTTGCTGACACCAGTGGACACTGGTTGTCCCTGAAGATACCATTTCCACAGCTACCCTTGGACACCGTGCGGCTGTCAGTTGAGCCATCACCAAATGAATTCTGCATTGACCCAACTTCTTTGTATCACAAACTCCACTGGCGGAATTTTACGTGTGTACATCAGCTTGGTCAAATCTAGGTCACGTGGCTCATGACCTATCCTAGTAGGGAAGACAGTACTGAGGGTCTAATATTTTTTTCCTCCTATACAAGGAAAAGGACTCTACCTTTCATTAAAATTTATAAGGCAGGGGGCGCCGGGGTGGCTCGGTCGTTAAGCATCTGCCTTCGGCTCAGGGCGTGATCCCAGAGTTGTGGGATCAAGCCCCACGTCAGGCTCTTCTGCTGGGAGCCTGCTTCTTCCTCTCCCACTCCCCCTGCTTGTGTTCCCTCTCTCGCTGGCTATCTCTCTCTCTGTCAAATAAATAAATAAAATCTTTAAAAAAAAATTTATAAGGCAGGAATGTCCCCAAACACATCTGCTGGGCAGATTCCCCAAATGACAAATGTTCCCGATAATCCTGTGATTGCAAATGCATCTATTTCTTTTTCTTTGATCGGATATATTCTTACTGCCGCACGTCATGCATTAGGCTTCTTGGACTACAGTGGATTTCTGAATGATAAAAAAACACTATGCTGTATGAGTCAGGGTTCTCCAGAGAAACAGAACCAATAGAATTTATTTATTTATCTACTTTATATTTACTTATACTATACATATATTTATAATAAGGGTTTTTATATTTATGATGCTATTATTTATTATATTATTATTATACATGCATTTATTATAAGTAAATGCAATGACAAAGGCTAAGAAGTCCCTGGATCCAGAATTGGTCAGCTGGACACCCAGGAGCACCAAAAGTGGAGTTCCCGCAGAGTTCCTGAAGGCCTGGGAATTGGGAGAGCAGAGGCGCAGTGGCCACGGGCTCAAGACTGAGGAACAGCTGACGGTTCAGAGAGAGTCCAAGGTCATGGAAAGACCATACCCTGAGCTCAAGGTAGTCAGGCAGGAGGAATCCCCTCTGACTGGGGGTAGGAGCAACCTCTTTGCTCTATTCAGGCCTTCAACTGATTGGATAAGGGCCACCCACATTAGGGAGGACAATTTGCTTTACTTGATCTGCTGATTTATTTTTTATTTTTTTTAAAGATTTTATTTATTTATTTGGCAGAGATAGAGACAGCCAGCGAGAGAGGGAACACAAGCAGGAGGAGTGGGAGAGGAAGAAGCAGGCTCATAGCAGAGGAGCCTGATGTGGGGCTCGATCCCATAACACTGGATGCTTAACCGCTGTGCCACCCAGGCACCCCTCGATCTGCTGATTTAAATGTTTATTCCAGGGGTGCCTGGGTGGCTCAGTTGGTGAAGTGTCTGCCTTCAGCTCAGGTCATGATCCCAGGGTCCTGGGATCGAGTCCCGAGTTGGGCTCCCTATTCAGCTGGGAGCCCGCTTCTCCCTCCCTCTGCCTCTGTGCTCCTCTCTCACAAATAAATAAATAAAATCTCTAAAAATACACAAACAAATAAATATTTACTCCACCCCAAACCTCCCTCCCGGACAGAATCATGTTTGAACAAATATCTGAGCATCCCATGGCCCAGCCACGTTGACGCAAAATTCACCACCACGCCTGCCCTTCCAGGGACAATCGACAATCCAGTTAGCCCTCAAAACTTAAAGCTCTGCCACCGTCCTTCTTTCGCCGGCTGTCTGACCAGAACCTGCTATTGCCCTCTTCTGTTCTCCCTTTGTGATCGCTGGGTGAACACTGTACCTCAAAGAAACACAACACGACGAGAGGGACAGCAGCTTTGGGACGAGGTCCTCTGAAAAGCTGCAGTAATTATACATTGGAAGGCTATCGGTTCTCTATCAACCACTGCCAATGGGATGACACAGAAGCCACACGCTCATTTGCAAACTGAAACGGGAGCTAAACCTGAGGAAGAGGCACATTCTGCCTTCTAGGAGGAAAAGAACATCCGATTCCTGGCGAGTCCTGCCAAGGTACAGCAGGTGGGGCCAAATGGCTCCCTGCCATTTAACCCTGAGAAACGAGGAAAGGCAGTGGCAGATTAGATAAAGGGATAAAAGGCTTATTATAAAAAGGAACTTGATCACTGCTGTGAGCTTAATTATATTCCCACTGCCAGAATCCCATCAATATTTAAAAGCAACAAAGAAAAGAATTTCTGAAACACTCCTTATTTTCGGATGGTTAGAATTTGTCCTCAAAAAGTAGTCAAAGAAATTTAGGAAAAACCTAAAGTACAAAGGAAATGAATGCAAAGGGAGGAGTGAATGCACTGTCTAAACCACCCCCACGTCAAAGGCCTCTAGGCAAGCGGCAATCTTAACTTGTGTAATGCAGCGTCCCGGGAAGGTCAGGTTTGGTGTTCTTGTAAAAGGTCAACAATCCCACTTGTGCATACATGACTTTTCAGCCACAGGCTAGTAAGGGCGAAGTTACCATCTCTGACATTAAAGAGGAGATCTTTAGAAAGCATTTGCAACCACAAAACGGTTGGACACGATGGTCCCAAAGGCCTTTATCTAGAGTTGGACTTCTAGAATTCTGAATTTATCAGTTAACATTTTTTAAAAAACTATACACCAGGGCTGAGACTAGGATTATATAAGCAAGACACTCCCTTCAAGCACAAAGTTAAGGAAGCACCTAATAACTGCCTATTCAGGATAAATAATATCATGATGCAATATTTTAGTTTGTTTTAGTCTGCTTTTTGAGTTGTCACACAAAGAAAACTTTATTTGCAGGTGACTCACTATTAAAAAAAAATCAAATCAGCGAACTCTGGCTCCTGCGCTGGCTGCCTGTTTTTACAAATAAAGTTTTATTGGAACCAGATGAGTGACACAGAGTTTAATCTGTCCTTATTTAAAAATCGTGATGTTACTTAAATGTTATTCATCATGGATTTCTTTTGCACTGATTTGTAAATACTGCATTAAAATACTGTTTACCTTGAATATTCAGGTTTTGGTGCTTTCATAAATCTAACACCTCAGGTGTTTTATTCTGTTCTCCCCCGTCCCGCACCTGCTACACATCCTTTCGAATCAAGCTACTCCTAATGTTGTCTGGCTCCAAATGCTGCAGTCAGCCTCACTCACTGAAATACTCTAATTTGCTGCGAGAACTACACCGATTACGTGTTCCACTCTGACAGCATCTCCCTGGGAATATTAATTTCTCATTTTCCAGGAGAGTACCTGACACTCCCTGGCCAAGACACTACAGCAAAGGCGGACTGCGGTAAGCAGAGATTCAATTGTCTGCAGTTGGACGCAGTGGCCCACGCTGCTAATCACTGCTTCAGGGTCTGACAAGTTTCTTCTGAGGGAAACTGCTTTTCATTGCTGGTGGCATCCTCGTTTGATATTCCTGGAGAACTGCTTTCCTTCCAGTTTTCCTCATCTAAGTTGACAAAAATGATCAAACACAACTTGTATCCCTTCTTGGAAGATGCAAACATGGGTGTATGTTATTATCAAATTCACAAGTAGAGTGTGGAAGAAAGTGTTTACGCATGTAACATAACCTAGGATCTTACGCCAAGAAACTTAAAATGAAGATCCTTTCACATATCCATTTGCTAGGACCTGGTCACCTGGGATTATCCTAATTTGAGCAACGCAGAGTCACTTTGTCGTTCAGACCGGAGAAATGTGGAGGAAGCTTGCAAGCATACTTAGATCTGCATAGTTACAGGGACCCTGTCCTTTCCTGGGGCAGAAGATGTTCGTCCTCTACTAGAGCCTCCCTACCCACAGGGTCATCTTGCTTTAGTTGCTGTAAAGTCCCGCCGTCACAGAAGTACCAGAGGATATGGTCAGCACCCTCACCCATGTCTCGACACCCTTCTTCCTGATGCACACCACCACTGCTGGGGTCAGTACACCCAGAGATTTCCTCCAATGTGGACAAATCATTCTACTTGGCCATGTAACCTCCAACCCCTCTTCTGCTTAGTTGACTAATTTTTATCTTTTCTTTTTTTTCCTTTTTAGAGAGACAGAGAGTGCAAATGTGCGTGAGCAGGGAGGGGCAGAGGGAGAGGGAGAGAGAGAATCCTAAGCAGGCTCCATGCACAGTGCAGAACCCCATGCAGGGCTCGATCTCATGACCCCGAGATCATGACCTGAGCCAAAATCAAGAGTCGGAAGCTCAACCGACTGAGTCACTCAGCCGCTCCCGGTTTTATCTTATTTCAATCATATCTCAATTACAGTCTTTCAGTTACTGCCAACCTCTAGAAGATTCCACCCTAAGTAATGTCTGGGGCCGATGGCTTTCACCTGGGTCAAGAGAAGGCAATGCCACTTCTGATCTGTGCACATTCTTCATATACTAATTTATGAAGAAACACCCAGGTGGGATTTCAGAAATATTTGCTTCTAACCACCATTGATGACGTAATGTGCTTTTTACCATGCACACAAATACAGTGTGGTAAAATTGTGTTGCTCTCAAGATCATTATAAGATTAAAGAGTAATTCAGGGTCACCTGGGTGGCTCAGTTGCTAAAGCGTCCCCCTTCGGCTCAGGTCATGATCTCAGGGTCCTGGGATCAAGTCCCAAGTCGGGCTCCCTGCTCAGCGGGAAGCCTGCTTCTCCCTCTCCCTTTGCCCCGCCGCCCACCTGTGTGTGTGCAGGCACTCTCTCTCTTTCTCTCTCTGAAATAAATAAATAATATCTTAAAAGAAAAAAAGATGAAAGAGTATCTCAGAGTACACTATGTACGCAGTACGGTCCAAAAATGCCACAAAAGTTTGAAGTTAGGAGACAAATGTCTTCTTCCTTTGGTTTTTCTACTTATGTCCACATGACAGCAGGGCTGCCCTCATTTGGAATTTATGACAAAAGTCAAAATGTGGTCAGAGCCACCCGCCCTTACTCTGCTTAATGTAACCTTTTCGCTTTGCGTTGGCGATCTTCATCTTCATACAAATAAGGGAATGAACTTGCACTCCTTTGCTTCTTAATAAATTTATTAAGATGCTGCCTTTTTAATGGTCACTTTTCCTTTATATTTAGGCAAAAATTTTTCTTGTAAAAATTCTACTCTTCCCAGAGCTCAAGGACGGATTTAACTGACGGGTCAGGCTTGGAAGGGCAGAGGTAGACCGTGCTTTCCTTCATTTCTGCGGGATTTTTGCTTGTTTATGATATTTCTTACATTTTGTTCAAACATTTCTCAGGGGTTCATGTAGTGGATTTGTGGAAAGATCAAAGCCAATCATAATTTTCGTGGGCAAAGGAAAACATCCATCGAAGAAAATGAGAGCATTTATTTTTATCCGAATAGAGTTCAGAGTGATTCAGAACATTCTGTAGCGGTTGTTGAAAACACCACCTCATATAAAATAAATTACCCACTATGGCAAGAAAAAAACAAAACAAAACAAACAAACAAACAAAAAAAACGGTCAATGCTCCTGTCAGCAAGAGACCGAAATAGTTGGAGAAAATAAACAGTTTTGCAAATAGCAGTTGATGAGTTTCTACTATCCCCTATTTCTTTTTGACTAGTAGGAGAAACAGTGGAACAAAGTCCCGTGAGCTCTGACGAGTCCTAAATCCCTTCCCTGCTTAGAGCAGAAAATCCTCCCTGACGCCATATAAAAAATGATAACGCACTTTAGTGATAATGTGTGTAAGCCTCAAAAGGCAAAACCAGAGTGTGAATTCTCTCTCCTGAAAGGACAGAACTAAAAAACACCCTTAACACACTTATTACCACTGAATGGCAAGAGGAACTTGAAAACAAACAGAGAAGGATAACAAAAGATTCCACTGAGAAGGACACCAGACAGGTTAGCAAACCCTGTCTGTAGCTCACCTCTGCTGAAAACAATGTCGGCGGCACCCTAGATCCATGGTTATTACTAAATACGGAAATTCTTCTGCTTGGAAAGAACCATTGAAGACTCATTCATTTAAAGCAAGTTTCACTGTCATTCAACTTAAGAGTAACTGAAGTGAAAAGGCAGCGATGTGCAGAAGCAGAGAAAGGGTTTTAATCCTGACTTTGCCCTTAGAAGGTGAGGATGAAGAGCCTGGATTCTAGATTCATCCAAATCTACGTTCCCACACTACTTTGGGATCTTGAACAACCTCCTGACTTCTCATCGCCACTACGTCTGCCTCCGTCAATGGGGATAACAACAGAATTCACCTCGGCAGTTGATGAGGACTAAACCTTCATGCAGCGTTTCTGAACCACAACACTAGTGATATGAGGGGCTCAGTGATTTTTCACAGTGGGGGGCTCTCCTGTGCATCGTTGGGTGTTTATCAGTACCCCTGGGTTCTACCCAGGGTACCCACAATTTTAAAATGTCTTCAGCTATCATCAGATGTCCCCCAAGGGACAACACCACCCCTGATACATAACATTTTAGCGCCCAGCAAATACCAACTCCTGAGTAAATGAGTGGTCATCTTCTCTTCGGTTGGTCTCATACGTTGTCCAAATGAGGAAACCCCCTCATTTCAAGGAAGTAAATACCACTGTGGGCTTCAGGTATGCAAATGTGATACGTGATAAGAAGGAAAGTGTTGACTAAGTGTCATGCGCTGCATGGATACGCACAGGTGCACATGAACATATGTCATCTCTACGGCCATCTTGGGGAGTCAATGGCAAAGTTCTTCCCCATGAAGAGTCTGCCTCATTGACGAGACCTATAACATGAAAGCTAAATCCTGCTGAAAGTTGAATGCTATATAAACATGTTTGTTGTCAACTTGAACCAAGTTTCAAAACTCGTATGAAAACATGTGTCCTGAGTGACATGTCAGTGTATTTAGGTGTCCACAGTTTCTAGGAACGTGAATGGGTCTGTGAAGTGAAGGCCAAAGTATGGTCCGTAAGTGGACATAGTCCAAGAGTCTCATCCAGTGGCTCCACTGAGTGACTTCAGACACAAAGCCCGGCTGGGTGGGTTGGTGGAAATTCCCCGGAGTTCTGTGCTTGGAATGCATTCCACACGATCTTGCCTTCAGTGCTGCATGAAGGACTGGGGAATTTTGAAACATCTTAATTCAACTTCATCAACTGAATGTCTTTGACCACAAGCATCTCTGCTCACCAAACACATCTGGCCCATGCTGAAGTCCAGGGCTTACACAGGGATCAAGTTCTGCCAGATCTCTAGCATGACCAGTGGACTGCAATTTATCTGGCTCCATGGGCAGACTTTTCCTCAGACAGCAAGAGCAACCTGTTGGGGTCCTTCATTTCCCCCTCTAGACTGGAATACATCCCGGATTGGACTGTTGGCAGAATCTTAGTTCTAGAATTATCTTTCTGTTGTTGTTGAGGAACTTCTTATTTTTCTTTCTTTTTTTTAAAATTGAAGTGTCGTTGGCATACACTATTACAGTAGCTCTAAAAACATCTTAGTCCCTTGTCATTTCATGTTTTATCACCCAATGCCCCATCTATATGGAAAATACCGTCTGAGCAGATCTAGTATTACTAACTCTATTTCAAAGAAGTTATTGAGGCTCGGTGAGTTTAATTAACAGGGAAGGGTCATGTAGAGCTGTCTGCCTGCCCTTGGCTGCGTCCCACTGGCTACCAGGAACCCTGAGGGAAATGTCTAGATGCTTGCTGGGGGTGCTGGACAAAGACGAAATTTAATTAAGAGTGATGATTTCACACTGCGAGAGCTATAAAAGGACGGCCAGTGTTTGTGTCTCAGCTGTCTCTTCCATACCTTTGGGGCTCTCTCCCAAAGCAGGACTGATGGCTTTCATTCTTTGGGGAGGGGACTTCAGGATAAGAAACAAAAAGTTATTCCTTGATGGGTAATGTCTTTGCGTAAGATTAAAAGGTCCCTTGCACAATGGAAGTGAAAATCTGCAAATGTTAAGGCAAATTAGTCAAGAAGAAATAATATCTTAAAAAAAAAAAAAACAACTCTGAACTGGTTCTTCTTAAGAAATACTTAAAAACAACGCTTGTTTCCAAACCGTATGAGAGACAACATATCCTGGAAAAGTCTTGTAATTGACTATCATAATCAGCCTGACTAGCACAATGATATTGCATCCCTGCATAGATTTAAGAAGAAAAATATTTTGATACTAACAATATCAGCAATTTGGAGTCAATTGCCGTGTTTCTAAGGATCCTCATCAGACCTTTCACCAGTTGCACCGAAGGAACAATTTGCTTTCATTGTAAATGTGTTTCAGGTTTTTCTCCCCCAGCAACCAAACCTGGCACCCTGGTGAGAAAACAGTTCCTGTCAGCAGGGCCACCTCGCCGGAATTCTTTATTACGCACCAGAACTGGCTGCATTATTTTCACGGCGTACCTAATTGGGCATGAGTTCACAGACATCTTTTGCTGGGCAATTTGTTCTTATAAAATATGTTACAGGGTTATAAAATGACCGAAACATTCCAAGGCATTGTTGTCTACTAGGAAAATTTAATTGGAAAGGGGGATTTTTTTTTCTTTTCTGACACGACATTGTGCATTTCAAAATCACTATTGCCCTTTTACTGGAAAGCTAACATTTCCCTCCAGATTGCTGATTTTCATATTCATAGGACCTTGATAAGCCAAACTTTTAACGTGAGGCTTCAAGTTGTATACACATGTATCGAGGACAGAAAATTAAAAAAGAAATCGGTAATTTAAGGCATCAGAATGGATTGTGTGGTAGGAAGAGTACTGGATCTAAATTCAGGGGACCGCGTGCTGAACTTGCCCACCATCGCTTGGCTGTGTAGCTTGGACACGTCTGCCGTGCCTCTCTGGACATCAATTTCTCCACCTGTGAAGCGGGGGGCCTGGATCGGATGATTTCTAATATTCCCCCAAGTAAGATGATATTTGAGGGAATTTTATTTTATTTTATTTTTTTAAAGATTTTATTTATTTATTTGACAGAGATAGAGACAGTCAGAGAGAGAGGGAACACAAGCAGGGGGAGTGGGAGAGGAAGAAACAGGCTCATAGCGGAGGAGCCTGATGTGGGGCTCAATCCCATAACGCCGGGATCACGCCCTGAGCCGAAGGCAGACACGTTAACCACTGTGCCACCCAGGCGCCCCTGTGAGGGAATTTTAAAACAAAAGGGGAGGGGTAAGGGTTGTGTATTATTAATGAAAAGAAACAGTCACAACTCAAAATACTAACTAATGGTGACTGTCTTAAGTATGGCTTGACATTTACAGCAGAGAGGCATATTGTAGTTTTCAATAAAATTAGCTGATACGATCCCAAATTATTCCCTACCTACCTATAATTCTCAGTATTTCTTCTTGGTCTCTAGTCTCTTCCCTTTTCAATCTCTGGAAGACTGCCTCCTCCATTTCCCGAGTGATCTTAAAATTTAAAAGGTCAGAACCTTTCAAGTTTTCAAGAGATAACAGGTGTTAGTGCGAGTGTGCAGGAAGGGGAACCCTCATACACAGTGGGTAGGGATGCAAATTGGGGCAGCCACTGTGGAAAACAGCACAGAGGATCTCAAAAAATTAAAAGCAGAAATTCCATATGATCCAGCAAATCCACTTCTGGGCATATATCCAAAGGAAATGAAATCAGTATCTCAAAGAGATATCTGTCCCCCTCCCCCCATGTTCATTGCAGCATTACTCACAATGGCCAAGATATGAATACAACCTAAGCGTCCATCAACAGATGTGTGAATTTAAAAAATGATGTAGCACACGTGTGATATATACATATAAAACATAAATATGATCTAGACAAAACATATATAAATATACAGTATGATATATACTGGAATAGTGTGGGTGTATACACACACACACACACACACACAAATCTTGATATTTGCAACAACATGGATGAACCTAGAGGACATTATGCTAAATAAAGTAAGCGAGAAAGAGAAAGACAAATACTATATGATCTCATTTATATGTGGAATCCAAGAAAGTCAAATTGATAGAACCAGAGCGTAGAAGGGTGTCTGCAGGTGCTGGGGGGTGGGGGAAATGGGGAGATGTTGGTCAAAGGATGAGTGAGTTCTAGAGATCTAATGTACAGCATGGTGACTATAGTTAATACTGTATTATGTACTTGGGATTTTCTGAAAGAGTGGATCTTAAGTGTTCTCATCACACAAAAAACGATAACTGTGAGGTAATGCAGGTGTCACTTAACTTGATTGTGATAACATCTCGCAGTGTATGCACATATTAAATCATCACGTTAGACACCCTAAAAATATAAAATTACAAATAAATAAGTAAATAAATAAATGAATAAAGAAGACTTGAAACAGAAATTTATTTTAGAGTTCAGTAAAAGTAATTTCAAAATACACTACACCATTTCTTTGACTCTTCAATGAGAAAGTTAAATGCTTCAAGAGAAACCAAAAATTTGAGCAAACAAAAATACCATTATGTCCATCAACTACTGACTTCCAAGCTAACATTCTTAGTTTAGATTGTGAAAAAGCTGATTTGAGAGAAAAACAGCTTCAAACTGCATGCTCAACGCTAAGTAACTGATCATTATTGATAATAAAAGATCTCAGTAGGGTCATTTTTAGAAAATCAATGCATTTCAGGTTAAGTCCGACACAGAATGAAGCCACTTACAACATGATGAAGGAGAAGGAAAATGCCTCCCTGTGTAGAAATAAAAACACAGTTTAATATGTTTGGAAGAAATGAAAAACAGGGTTGGAAAAATACACAAAGTGATTTTGTTTCCTGCTATCTGGCAATTAAGTAACCAGAGAGCTAACTGCTGGCCATTCAGATCTTTGTCAGGTAGTGATCCCTTCAGACAGGGGCACGCCCTCACTGTCATCGGGTCAGGGGGAGCAGGGGTCAACTAGCTATTCCTGCCAGACTGTTTTTACCAGCAGGGAATTCACCTCTGGGAGGCTGTGATGGAATGGAAGAAGTTTCATAGCCAGAGAGACAAGACCTGCTTTGCAACTTGCAGGACCCAGTACAAAACGAAAATGCAGGACCCCTTACTTTAATAAGATACTATAAATTTTAAGCTGATCACGGCAGAGCGCTACAGCCTCTGTGACCACACAGGCCCCACACCCATGATGCAGCCCTCCACACACTTGAAATTCCTGCTCCGCCACTTAGGAGCTCTGTGGGAGACCTTGTTCCAGTCAACTGATTGCTCTCAGGCTCTTCATTTGTAAAATGGCTAAAACCATAAAAGCACCCTTAGAGGCCCATTGTAAAAATCTTATTCACTAATATGTTCTATTTGCCAGGGAAAACACCCTCGAAACAATGAGCTATTATCATTAGCTGAAGGGAGGGTGATGGCTAATAGAAATTCTATTATAAATCACAACACTTTTTTCTCTTCTTTTCTTTTTTTTACAGGTCTTAGGAAAGCGATGAAGAAGTTCACAGCATCAAGCATAAAATTCGAAAGCAGAAGCCCAGAGCACCGTTCTCCCCACTGACCTACCCCCTTGATGTTTCCAACGCAAACACTTGAATATTTTTCTTTTGTGGTTCTGACTGTATTTCCTTCAAGTGATTTACCACGAGAAAACAAAAGCAGTGTAGAAACCGTCACGCTCATACTAATATGTCACTGTTTCTCACAAGTGGTAAGCAGCGTTTTCCTCCAACAGTGGACTATAAACAACATTTTCGTGCTCTCAGCTCACCATGGGATCTGAAGGGCTGAAACATCTGAATGATGAAACAAGGCAACATTGTATTGGAAAAGGAGGTCTAATTTGCATGCAACCTACACCATATAATTTTCAAGAACACAGGGCCTCCCAGCTCTGCTGTAGTAGTAAATTTAACTTGTGCTAACCAGCAGGCATACTCTTTTATGCTCGGATTTAAACCAATGAGAAAAAAATTTTTGAAAGATGTATTTACTTATCTTAGGAAAGAGAGAGTGCCAGAGAGAGAGAGCACATGGGGGGAGGGAGGGGCAGAGGAAGAGAGAATTAGCAGACTCCCTCCTGAGCACAGAGCCCCACATGGGGCTGGATCTCAGGACCCTGAGATCGTGACCTGAGCCAAAATCAAGAGTCAGATGCTTAGCCAACTGAGCCACCCAGGCACCCCTACACCAATGAGAAAATTAACTCATGACTGGGTTCACCCTTGAAGGTGTAATTTCTGAGTATGTTGAAGTTCAATGTAAACTCTTTTGTGTATACCCTTTGAAAGGCACTTAGTAGAACAGGAGGAAGCAATGTGAAGGAAAAAGAAAGAAGGAAAGGAAATGGAGAGCTCCTGGGGTTTCCTTTTGCCCTCAGCAACTTTTTTCAATGCCAGATATATTAGCCAGAAAAGAACTGTGGTGACAGATATGAAGAGACTTTCTGAGCTTTAACTGTCAAGTAACCATGTCAAGGTCTGAGTGGCTAAAAACACCATGGGGCCATTTAGACTGATGTCCTATTTTAAGGATTGGTTGGTTTGGGACCAATTGCACGAAAACTGGTTTAGACTCAAGAACACGGGTGCCTGGGTGGCTCAGTCGGTTAAGCATCTGCCTTTGGCTCAGGTCTTGATCTCCCAGTCATGGGATGGAGCCCTGCATCGGGCTCCCTGCTCAGCAGGGAGTCTGCTTCTCTCTCTGCCCCTCCTCCTGCTTATTCTCTCTCTCTAATAAATAAATAAAATCTTAAAAAAAAAAAGAAAAAAGATTCAAGAACACAAGGCCAAAGCAGAAATCTATCAAGAGGCTCAATATCCTGAAAACGACAGAGGTCTAGGACGATGAGCTAATTCACATCTGTCCTCTCTTCCTCCGACCCAGGAAGGGCTAAGAACACATTCGGTCCCTCCCAGGCATGGAATAAGCAGTGAGGGGTACACAGCCTTCACGTAAACTGGCTGCTAAAACAATTATATGCTTACATGCTGTACAATAAATGAACCACTCGCTCAGTATCTCCTCCTTAAAATATGCCATGTCCACCCCTTTAAGCAGATCTTGGGCTCTCTTGTCCATGTTTTCCTTGCCTTTGTTGTTACGAGGATTGAAAGTATTAAGGAAAAAGAAACACACTGTGTAGATGTTTTCCTGCCCGAGAACCACCTCCAAATACCACGTTGAAATCCGGAGCACTTCGTTTTCTGCCAGAGCCACATGACTTTTCCTTCCTGATAACACGTAATGTATTGCACTGCCCACTCAAAGCCATTTCAGGAGGCCCCCAGGCATTCATTTTAAGCATTCCTGTGTTTTTATTAATAACTTTAATTTGTGCTAATGAAAACACCCAGTAGAGCAACTTCATACAAGGGCTTTCCAACGTCACCAACAGGCTTCAGAGACAACGCTTTCCTATGGCTATTTATTTTTAAAGGGGATTATGCTCTTTGGGTTCATTCGTTTGCTTTATTTTGTTTCTGTTTTCACCAAAGTAAATCACTCAAAGCTTGTGAGAACAGAGCTGCGTTCCGTGTTTCAACTCACTATTCTGTCATCTTGAGTGTTATTCCACAGCCACTGTACAAGTAAGTGACCCCATCTGAAGGGTTGTGGGGGATTCCAGAGACATCGGAGCGAGGATCACTGTCCTCACAGGAAGTCTAAGTGGGGAACGGAAAGAGCAGTGAAGACACCACGCAGGGTGCAAGCTCACGCGACCAGAGCGAGGCCAAGGAAGTCTAGGCAGAAACCGAGAGTGGAGGACGGGGTGAAGCGTGGGGGGATTCACAACGTCGATGCGCAGGGCGGGGAGAGTGACCGAAAGGGTAGATGAGGCTTTATCGGAAAAATGATACTGAACAGAAATGAAACAATGCTGAATAATCACCCAACTCAGAATGTGGCCCGACAAACACATTCTACAAGCAAGGAAACCGAGGTCCAGAAAGTTCAGAGAGCTGATGTGAGAGGGAGCCAGAACTGAAGAACAGACCTCATAAAGCTAGACCGACCCCACAGTGAAGTCTGGGAACCCTAGCACCAGCACTGAGTCCGAGGCTCCTCTGGGGGTGATTTCTTTTAGTGGCCCCCAAAATAAATAAAAATTGCCAAGTTTATTTCTTTCTTCCAGTGAAGTACTTTTGCACCTAGCTTACCACACTGATGTAGGTTTCGAACGTTGGCATGAAAGACCTCATCCTGAATTCAGATTCCTCTGTGAGGTGGGCTCTGCAACCATCCCAGCTCCACGTCTGAAGTCCTTCTCATCCCCTTCCCTATTCTTTGAAGAGGGATGATAAAACAAAAATGCAGAATTTTTTCAAAGAGAATTCATTTAACGGTTATACTGATGTCTTGATCAGAAAGAACGAAGTCTTTCAGCTGGTGCTTTCTTCTTCTTTTCGTTAATGTACCTCATTTACAAGCCATCACTCTCTTAACCTTTCCTGCTCTTTGCTTCATCAACACAGGAGGAAGAATTAGAATGAGTCTGGAATAAACACAAGGAAGTACAAGCAACCTTTTAGAAAAGCGAAGGAATTCACGACAGTGCACAGGACTGCGCTCTCATCTGATGAAACAGAGTCGGAAATCAAAGTAAAATTCATCAGTGCGTGGTAGATGGAAGGATCACGTCATGTCAAGGCAAGCTGTGAAATCCGTAAGGTCCAAAGAGCAAGGAACTAAGTTCCATAAGAACAAACAAATACCCAAAGGGGCCAGTAGGTCAAACTGGTCAATCAAGAGTCAGTAAAGTCATTAAAATCATGGATTCCAGAGCTGCCTGATTTCCTGTTCCAACAGTGGTGCTATGAGCTCTTGGGCAAGGTACGTAACCTCCGTGTGCCTCTGTTTCTCCACTGTAAAGTACAGATAATAATAATAACAGCACCAACCTTACGTGTTTGTGGTGAAACTCCAATGTGTTAATTTTTATTGGTAAATAAAGTGCTCCGCACAGTGCCTGACACATGGGTAAGTTTGATGTAAGGGTCTGCTGCCTACTGTTCTCTTCGCCCCTCTCCTCCTTTTGTCCTTCTTTGTATCCTTTGCCTTCTCCTCCTCATTCTGTTTCTGCCATTTCCTACCTGCCTGACCCTGGAGAAGTCGGTGGCCCTCTCGGCGTCACAGATTCCGCATCCAGACGCGCACAGTAATAGCTAGAGTGGTGTTTATTTGCCTGTGTCTATTCAGCATCCGCTCTGTCCTTCCTAATAAGACCCTGACACTGCTCAGGGATGTCTCCCAACACCACTGCCAACCCCGTGGCCACGGGACACAGAGGAAGTGGACCCAAATCATTAGCTCCGAGGACAGACCTTTAATGGTGAGCCAATTACTGTAAGCCTATCTGCTCTGCCAGTGAGTTGGCCTAGAAACACAGAACTAAGACAAGCAACGGATAGTACTTCCTTGGAGAGGGTTTTTGGTCCAGGTGTTATCATATGACCCAAATTTACCTAAACACACTGAAGAGAAAAACTTATACGCTACACTTGAACTCTCCCTCTTAGTCACTGGATGAGAACAAGGAGACATGGAACCCTAGAACCAATGGGCAGCCAACTTTTGGTTAAATGAGAAGGCAAAGTTGAGACATGGAAAAGGCAACAGTTAAAAACTGTTTTAAAGGCATAGAAATATGGAGCCAGAGCCTTGATCTCCCACTGCCAGTAGCCACACGACCACTGGACTTCTCTATTTTCCCCGACTTGACTGAAGTATAATTGACAAAACTGTAATATATTGAAAGGATACAACATGATGAAAATTACATGTATACATTACGAAAGGACCCCCACCATTCGGTTGATGACACATCCATCAGCTCACCTCACATATTTATTTTGTGTGCACATGAGAACATTTAAGTGCCACCGTCTTAGCCAACGTGAATTATAGAATACAGTGTTATCGACTAGTTACCATGTTATGCATTGGATCCTCAGACCTTATTTGTCCTAAATAGAAATGTTATACCCTTTACCAACCTCACTTTATCTCCCCCATTCCCTAGCCCCTGGCAACCACCATTCTACCCTGTTCCTATGAGGATTGATTTGTTTTTGTTTTTGTTTTTGTTTTATATACACAGGCGATACCATGCAGTATTTGTCTTTCTCTGTCTGGCTTATTTCACTCAGCATAATACCCTCCAGCTTCATTTATGTTATCACAAATAGCCAAGATGTCATTCGTTTTTATGGCTGAATAATATTCCACCATGTGTATATGCATGATCTATATATCACATTTTCTTTATCCATTCCTCCATCAGAGGGCATGTAGGTTGCTTCCATCCCTTGGCTTCTGTGAATAATGCTACAGCAAACATGGACATACAGCCGTCTCTTCAAGATAATGATTTTCTTCCCTTTGGATAGATAACCAGAAATGGGATAGCTGAATCATATGAAAGTTGTATTTTTAATTTCTTAAGCAACTTCCATGCTGTTTTCCCAGTGGCTCTACCAGTGTGCATTGACACCAACAGTGCACAGGATTCCCTTTTCTCCATATCCCCGCCAACATGTTATTTCTTGTCTTTCTAATACCAGTCATCTAACAGCTGCAAGGTGGTATCTCCCTGTGTTTTTAATTTGCATACCTGATGAACAGTGATGCTGAACACCTTCTCATGTACCTGTTGGCCATTGTATGTCTTCCTTGGAAAAATTTTTTTGTTTTGTTTTGTTTTTAATTATTGATTTATTTATTTTTGGGGGGACAGAGAGAGAGCATGCTTGGGGGGAGGTCAGAGGGAGAGAGAGAATCCCAAATAGGCTCCACCCTCAGTGCAGAGCTGGACTCGGGACTCGATCTCAGGACCCTGAGATCATGACCTGAGCTGAAATCAAGATTTGGATGCTCAACCGACACAGCCTATCCAGGCCCCTGGAAAAATGTTTATTCAGTCAGGTCCTTTGCTTGTTTTGTAATTGGATGTGTTTTGTTTGTTTGTTTGTTTGTTTTTTGCTATTGAGTTGTATGACTTCCTTGCATATTTTGGATATGAGCCTCTTTGAGTATATACAGTTTACAAATATTTTCTCCCATTCCACAGGTTACCTTTTCATTTTGTTGATGGTTTCCTCTGCTGTGCAGAAGGTTTTCAGTTTGATTTAGTCCCTCTTGTTTATTTCTGCTTTTGTTTTCTTTGTTTTTGTGTCACATCCAAAAAAGTATTGCCAATGCTGAGGTCAGGGAGCCTACCTTCTATGTTTTCTTCTAGGAGGTTTATGCTTTCAGGTCTTATGTTCAAGACTTTCCATTTTGAGTGAATTGCTGTGTATGGATATAAGAGGGAGTCTAGTTTAATTCTTTGCATGTGGCTGTTCATTTTTCCCAACACCATTTACTAAAGAGACCGTCCTTTCCTTATCGTATATTCTTGGCTCTTATGCTATAAATTAATTGGCTGTATATGTATGGATTTATTTTGGGGCTCACTATTCTGTTCCGTTGACCTATGTGTCTATTTTTATGCCTATATGATGCTGCTTTGATTATTATAGCTTTGTAATATAGTTTGAAAATCAGGAAGTGTGATGCCTAGTCTAGCTTTGTTCTTTCTCAAGATTGCTTTGGCTATTCAAGGTCTTTTATGGTTCCATACAAATTTTAGGATTGTTTGTTCTATTCCCAAGAAAAATGCTGTTACAATTTTTATAGGGATTGCACTGAATCTGTAGGCCATTTTGGATGGTATGGGCATTTTAACAAGATTAATTCTTCCAATCCCTAAAAACAGAAAACTTTCCATTTATTTGTATCTTCTTCAATTTTTCTCATCGGTGTGTTACAGTTTTGAACATATGGATCTTTCCTATTTATCCCTTAATATTTTATTGTTTTTGATGCTATTATAAATGGGACTGTTTTCTTAATTTCTCTAATAATTCATTGTTAGTGTATAGAAATGCAACTTATTTTTGTACATTAATTTTGTATCTTGCAACTTCACAGAATTTGTTGGTTAGTTCTAACAGTCTTTGTAGAGTCTTTAGGATTATATATATATAATATCACGTCATGTGCAAATAGAAACAATTTTACTTTTTCTTTCAGAGTTGGATGACTTTTATTTATTTTTCTTGTCTAATTGCTCTGGCTTGGACTTCTAATACTATGTTCAATAAAAGTTGTGAGAATGGGCATACTTGTCTTGTTACTGACTGTAGAGGAAAAGCTTTCAGCTTTTCACAGTTCTGAGTATCATGTTAGCTGTACGCTTGTCATGTATGGCTTTTATTATGTTGAGGTATATTTCCTTTATACCCACTTTGTTGAGAGTTTTTATAATGAAAAGATGTTGAATTTTGTCAAATGCTTTTTCTGTATCTATCAAGATGATCATATGATTTTCATCCTTTATTTTATTAATTTAGTATATCACATTTATTAATTTACATATATTGAACCATCTTTACAGCCCAAGAATAAATTCTACTTGATCATATCGTATGATCTTGTTAATGTACTGTTAAATTTGATTTGCTAATATCTGTTGAGGATTTTTACTTCTATGTTCATAGGGGATATTGGCCTGTAATTTTCTTTTCTTGTGGTTCTTCTTCTGAGTTTGGCATCATGGCAATGTAATGTTGGCCTCATAAGATGAGTTTGGAAATGTTTCCTCTTCTTCTATTTTTGGAATATATTGAGAGGATTGGTATTCATTCATTTTTTAAATGTTTGGTAGAATTCACCAGTGAAGCCATCTGGTCCTGGAGTTTTCTTTGTTGGGAGGTTTTTGATTACTCACTCAACCTCTTTACTAATAATTATTCTGTTCAAATTCTCTATTTCTTCATGATTCAGTCTTGGTAGGGTGTTTGTTTCTAGGAATCTATCCATTGCTTCTAATTGCATGTGATTGTTCATAGTAGTTTGCTTATTTTTTTTTAAAAGATTTTATTTATTTATTTGACAGAGATAGAGACAGCCAGCGAGAGAGGGAACACAAGCAGGGGGAGTGGGAGAGGAGGAAGCAGGCTCACAGCAGAGGAGCCTGATGTGGGGCTCGATCCCATAACACGGGGATCACGCCCTGAGCCAAAGGCAGACGCTTAACCGCTGTGCCACCCAGGTGCCCCCATAGTAGTTTGCTTATTATCCTTAGTATCCACTGGACTTCTAATTGTGTAATATAAATCATTCCCTTGCTGTTCCAACCCTTTTAAATTGATATTTTGACACTTGCTACCAAAAGCATCTTAATTGATACAAATACTACCTCACAGTACTGTTCAAGATTAGATGAGATGCATCTAAATTCCTCAGCAGAGATCACGGAGTATGAATATTGAGTATGGATAAAATAGGAATTATGTTTACTCTGAGAACAGCCCCACAAGATTTAGTAAAAAATGGCATTATCATCCTCCGTAACTTCAACAGGTTAACAACAGCCCTTGGAACTTCCAACTTCACTTAATCACAGATGGGGCTTAATAATTGGATCTAGGTCATCAACTATACTTCCACACTCACCAGCAGAATTCATAGAGGTACCATTCTGCAAAAAATGGCATTTCCTTTTCACTGTCCTCATATCACCTTATCTAAGTGTTAAGAGTTGCCTCCGTTCTAAGAAATTGTTAAACAAATTCAACTTATCCTTTTCCCCACATCTTTCATACTTCTTTAAAATTGGAATATTTTTCTTCTCAAACACAAGTCTTCCCAGACTCAGCCCCATCTTTGTTAGGGTCATGCCAAGAAAGCCATGCTGTCTCAAATCTAATTATCCAATCCTACATCAAAAGCATCAAAGAAACCAATGAGAAAATTCTGAGGAAAACAAAACAACAAAAACGAAATTTCTGATTATATTTTCAGTAGTCTGTTTTCGACGCCGACCATATGCTTTACCTTCTTCATGTCAAGTTTCCTTCCGGGAAGGGAGTTACATTAGGGCAATCCCAGAGTTCGTGACAGAAGATAATACAGTTCTTGAAAATCAGCAATATTATATAATAGAACTTACATGTAATACAATTATAAGCAATTCAAGCTAAAAAAATAGGTATCATTCTTGTTTAGAGTGATTTATAAATGTAAATCTGAGCCAGGGAAATGGAAGCAAGCTCTAAAGTCAATTTGTTTGAACTTCTCTATGGCACAATGTCTTTTTTCAGGTTTCTGTTTGCATATTTTTAGTTCTTTTCCATTTTAGAAGCTAAGCAATAAGAAGCTTGATTTCCTAAAACTAAGTAGAAAAATTTTCATTGGCTCAAGGCCAAAGACTGTAGTCAAGAAGAGAGAAACTCATAACTGAGGTTTGGTCTCCTTCACATCTTATGACTCAGTTCTGCACTGGGCTCTAGTAAAATTCATTTAGCAACCGAGAGCCCCATGCCCAGCTTGTGAATCACTCAGTCACTGAACCCAGAAAAGCAAGGATGCCACCTGGTCTTAACATCCCCGTGAGAGGCACCCACTGGCTTTCACTTGCTTGTTTGTTTCTTTCTTTCTTTACAGACTCACTCACACTTGTGTTCTATGCTTCTTCCAGCAAACACTTTTTAAATACTTAGTTTAAGGTACCTTCCTGGTTACTGAGGACACAGCAGTGAATCAGACAAACTCTCTTCTCTCTTGGAGTTTGCATTTGCTGGTGGGCAGTTGTGTGCTGGTAAGCCAACTCTGAAAAAAAAGAAGTCCCCGATTTGTAGCATTTGTCAATTTCCATGGTGTAAATACACCCACGATGGCCAATTTAACAACCAGCTTGCAAAATTCCTGAATATTTAGCAATCTGCTTTTGCAAACTAGTATGAGCGGGCTCCAGCATACCACTGGTGGGGGCACAGACAACAAGTAAGTAAAGTGTGTCATCCATGGATAGGGATAAGTGTGATGGAAGACTATGGACTCTGAGAAACAAACTGAGGACTTCAGAGGGGAGGGGGGTGGGGGAATGGGATAGGCTGGTGATGGGTAGTAAGGAGGGCACGTACTGCATGGTGCACTGGGTGTTATACGCAACTAATGAATCATTGAACTTTACATCAAAAACCAGGGATGTACTGTATGGTGACTAACATAATATAATAAAAAATATTATTATAAAAAAAGTGTGATGGAAGAAAATAAATCAGGGACAAGGCATGAAATGTCTGGGGATGGGGGGGGTGCATTTATAAATTGCTGGGACAGACAGGGCTTCACTGGGAGGCAGTGTCTGATTACAGGCCTCCAGTATAGACAAAACTGCCCATGCAGTGGAAATAGCGGTATTTCTATGATTTCAACAGCACGGCAGCTGAGGATGTCAGTCTTGGTCTGTGTACGAGAACCCTCACAGTCTGTTTATTTTTGCCCAGCCGACTGGCACTTCTGCTTTGCTTCACAGCTATCGTCTACGCACAAGTGGATTAGAAATTCAACAGGTTGCAAATATTCACTTCATCTAGTGTCTTAGTAACATAACCTCAACCCACCGATGCGCACTGTCTAAAAATCTCACTCCTAGTCTCCAGGGTTAGCTCGACGGCCTCATTCTCTCAATTCTGCAGCTAAATCTGTCAAGTTTAAAAAGGATATGAAATTTATTTCAGAGCCAATACAAACAGGCAGACAGCCTCCCATTTAAAATGTGATAGGTTTCAAAACTTGCTCTTCACATGCATGTCATAAAAACAACCTCAATGTCCATCACCAGAAAGCTGGATATAGTCTACAGGCACAATGGAATCGCTACGAAGAGATTGAAAGCAACGATATACATGTAACTGTAATGAACTGGAAAGATGTCCGGGTCATTAATGATACCGACCACAATGACCGACACCTCCTGAGCGTGCTAACTCCTCCCTGCCTCAGCTTCCTCATCTGTAAATGGGACCAATAATGAAAACGATCTCACAGGTCACCATGAGGTTTAAATAAATTAATACATGCAAAGGTTAACATGTCAGATTTAATGGTAACCTGTCAAGTAATGTCAACATGTGACAAATACAATTAAATGACAATTGGAATGCATGGGATAAATATTAGCTATTTTCTGCTCCTTCTTCATAAAAAAACTGCTATTAGTATTACTTTGGGCCAGATACTAGAAGGGGTATCTTTGTTTTGTTTTAGTTGAACGAGATGCCTCTGTCGCAGAGTGAGAAAGAGGCAGCATGGAGATTCACAACGAGACATTCTCAATGGTCACATTCTCCATGGCTACGTTGCAAGACAAAAACACATTTAGGCCAATACAAACCCTGCCCATCTCAGGCCCGTAAGGACAAGAACAATGTGACTTGAATTTACCAATGTATAGAAAGTGCTCATCCTATCGAATGAATACAGAAGGGAAACCATCGTCAGCACTCCTTACTAAGTGCTAATTCATGTCCTAAATGTTTACAAGGAATGACCACACACATACCACCCCCTTTAAGGAGGTACGAATGTTATCCCACGTAGCAGATGAGAAACTTGAGTTAAGGAGACTTTAAATAAATTACCCAGGCTCGTATAAATTATAAGTAGCAGCATCGGGACTCAAACTCCAGTCTGTTGGACTCCAGATCCCGGGCTCTTCACCACTGTGCCTTTTCTGCCTACACTGCTCAGCTGGGAACCTCCGATAGAATGAGGAACCATGACACACTGTTTTCCTTAGACCCCGGGATATGCGAATCAAGGCTGAGGTTTCATGAGGATGTACAATGGCCCCCTCCTCTATTAATGACAACATGTGAACAGGGGAAAGCACAGAGCTCAGTGGAGACCTGAAGAGCAGCTCTCAGAAGCCTGAAAGAGCCAATTAGCTGTGGTCCACCGACCCCTCGCACTACTCCACAGTCAGCCAGCTCGTGGTAAAACTGAGCGTATCCCTCCATCAGATCAATCTCTCTGCCATTTCCAACCCGTATTGTGTATGAATTATGCATTTTCAGACTAGAGAACAGGGAGTAATGGCTTCAAAATCTCTCCAGGGCATAAAAATAGAAGCTTAGTGCTATTGGTATGGATTCCCCACTGTTTCAAAGGAACCATTTGCAGTCTTTGGAGAAAGAGCGCACAGAGTTTTTGCACTAGCATTTCAGAGGTTCTACTATTCCTTGCAATTCTGAGTTTGGGCTCCTGACAGGGTGGAGGGAAGCACGTCTGTGGTCTGAAGGCCACGGCTAAACCAAACAGAACATCTCTCGGAGCGGGACATCCCGGAGCCCGGGGAGAAATGGACTCTGGAGTCGGGTGCCCCGCGGGCCCAGCGATGTCAGTTACCATTCAGGTCATTTGGATCTTAGCTCCCAAGTAGTCCCAAGAGAGGATTCGAACTCTGTTCTTTCGATCTTCGGAGACCAAGATCTCAATCACTGTGCTGCTGGAAACCAATTCAAACACCCCAGAAGCCAGAAAGGCAACACAAGTGGGCGAAGCAGGCAAGGTGTAACACCGGGGAACGAGGAGCCGATGCTTGGCTCCCGGGGAACGCGTGATTCTGGTCAGCACCTCTTCTCAAGAAACTAGCGGCTGCTCGGCTCTAGCTGGTGGGTGCTGGCCATAAAGCAAGGCCTCCTCATCTTGCTTTACTGTTCACTTCTTTAAAAGAGAGGCTGTGACTCGGGATTTTATGTGAAACTTCAAAAATTGTAAATGTTAGTGAGTAAAACACCTGGCTTGTGACTTCAGTTTTGCTGCACTGTCTTCTCTGCAGGGCTAGCAGATGCCAGGCGACCCCAGCCGCCGCGAAGTCTCCGGCAAACTACCATCTTTCCAAGTTTTGTTCAACAAAATCTGATCTGATAAGCTAGGAACCACACAATGTAATAAGAATAGAGGACATTTATGAAGTCCCCATCACTTTGCATAGATTCCCTGAGACAAAGCCTGTACGCCAGGTACTCTTACTATTCCCATTTTACAGATGAGAAAACTGAGGAACTCAGCAGGTATATACTCAGTGTAGAAGGAAAGCCACACTGCCATCGAGTAACAGAACTGGGTGCCTATGTAAATACTCAGGCTTCAGATTACCATGAGAAATAAAAGTACAGCTATGTATAACAAAATGCCTGGTTACTCATACAATCAGATAAAGACTACAGTGTGTAAGATTTCCATATACAGTCTGAAGGGGAAAATACTGCCTTTTAAAAATGCTAATAAGTTATCAAACTAAGTTGATGGGAATAAAGGACGTATTTAGAAATCACTAAATCTATGGACAAGGTAATGTTTTGTGTTGCTACAAAAATTGTACCCCAGTCAATGCGGCTTGAAATAAATAGACTTCATGAAAAATGTTCAGATTCTTGGACTAAGTAATCTACTCTTGATAATTTACTATAAAAATAATTTAAATGAAAAAGAAGGAATCAGCTCAGAAGTGTTACTAGCATCCGATTTTTTTCAATAGCAAAACAAGCCAATGAAATAAATAGGTGAACTGCCCAGGAGGATAAGAACAGATACTTTTAGGATAGCGATATGGTAGAAGACTAGATAATCACTAAAAATCGAAGCCCTGGTGATTATTGGTAACCTAGGATATATTTCTTAACGGAAACACTAAGTGAATAAAGGCAAGAAGACAATTGCATCCATATTCCGATTAGAACTAGGTAAAAAACAGTTTACAAAGTAGGCCAGAAGAAAATACAGATTAAGCTCGGGGATCATTCCAAAATGTTTCATTAATTGCAATGTGAATAGCTTAGTAAAGAGATAAGGGATTTTTCAACTGCCTTTATTAATATTATTATAGCAGCAAACATAGTATTTGTTGCAGCCAGATTTAACTCCATCAACGCGGTGATAAATGCCCAGCACTGTTCTGCTTCTGGCTTCTGGGACTGCATTTTAACCTTCTTGCTGTCCCCACTGAACACGGACTCAGCGTTCTCCACATTTTCTGCAACAATTCTCCAGAGTAGCGGTTTGCATACACGGGCCCAGCTATCTGGGAATAAACTCTCATCTGTGAGTAATGAGTATGAATATTTATAGGTTACAATGTATAGTTTCAAAGCATCCTCCACGTAGTTCTTAAAGTAAATGCACTCTCATCTTAAGGACTTCATTCACTCTCGCTATCCCCAAGATACACAAGAGGCTTGCTTCCTCACTCCCTTCAGGCTCCTGCCCAAACGGCATCAATGGGAACTACTCAGATCACTTTATACATAGTGACGTCCTCACCACCAATACTCATATTACGTTTATATGGGGTTTTTCTGCCTTTCTCCACTAGACTGTAAAGTCCACGAGGGTTGGGAATTTATCTCTGTTCCTCAGCGCTAAGCCCCCCGCACCTGGAATAGTACCCGACACTTAGCATACTAATAGAAAGTAGCATTAATGTGGTACCTACTATGTGCCAGGCACGACTGTAGATGCTTTACCTACATTAAACGGCCTACTATTTGTAATGAGTGTATGATCATTTTCATTTAATATAGAAAGACCCTGATGCATACAGAAGTTAAGAAATCTGTCCAATATACTGTGGTGGACGGACTCTAAGAAGACCCTCAATTATCAAGCCCTCCTGGTATATATGCCTTATTTAATCCCCTCCTTCTGAGTGTGAGGAGGACCTACATAGTGTTTCTAACCTATAGTGTAATGGCAACAGGTGATGGGGTGATTATGTGACCTAATATCGTAACTTCGATCTCGCTAGCAGAGTCTTTACTGACTGTCTTCCTTTCTGACTTTAAAGAAGTAAGCCACCATTTGAAGAGTTCCATATGGTGAGAAACTGAGAGTGACCCCAGCCTACAGCCAGAGAGGAGATGAGTGGGGTCCTCCTTCCAACAACCTGAAACTGAACCCTGCCATAATCACACGAACCTCCTTGGAAGCACTTCCCTCCCCAGCTGAGCCTCGGGGAAGACTCCCGCCCCGGTCAACCCTTTCATTGTGTCCTAGTGAAAGGTCCTCAAGCAGAGGGCCCAGCTAAGCCGTCCTCAGATTCCTGACCCACAGAAACCATGAGATAACAAATGTGTAGCTTCAAGATACTAAGTTTGTGGCAATTCGTCAGACACAACAGATGACTAATGTAGTCACAATGTTATTTTATTTTATTTTATTTTATTTAAGATTTTATTTATTTATTTGACAGATATAGAGACAGCCAGCGAGAGAGGGAACACAAGCAGGGGGAGTGGGAGAGGAAGAAGCAGGCTCCCAGTGGGGGAGCCTGATGTGGGGCTCGATCCCACAACGCTGGGATCACGCCCTGAGCCAAAGGCAGACGCTTTAACCGTTGTGCCACCCAGGCGCCCCCACAATAAGTTTTTTAAAAAAGAGTCAGATAAAGGCAGTCTAGAATCTATACATTTAACCATGATACAATATTGCCTTTCAATAAATATTTCTGGAATTAATAAATGGATAGATAGACGGACACACATGATGATACCTTATAGAACCAAAGACCAATACAGGTGCATTTTAAGAGACTAAAATGATGTCGATCTTCAAACCTGTCAGAAAATTGATAAGCAAAGAAAAATATCAGCAACTCTGCGTCAAGAACATAATGACAAAAATCCTAAATAAAATACTAGCAAAAGAAATCTAATGACTCATAAAAAGATAGTGCATTACGACCAGGTTGGGTTCATTCCAGGAATGAAAGATTGGTTTGTCAACTAAAAATCAATAAATTTAAACCACCACATTTACAAAATGAAGGAGAAAAACTGCGTGATTATATCAGTAGATACAGAAGCAGCATCTGATGAAATTATATCTCCATTCATGATTTTTCAAAACCCTCTTGGCAAATTGGGAATAGGACAAAATCTATCTCCATTTGTGATTTTTATAAAAGCCTCTTAGCAAAATGGGAACAGAAGAGTATCTATACAAAACTACAGGAAATATTATGCTTAATGATGAATTTGGAAGGTTTCACCTGATTTGGGGAATGATACAAGGCTGTCCACTAGACTTATTTCATTCACCACTGTAGTAGAAGTCCTGGCCAGTGTTAAAGTTAAAAAAAAATTACATATATATATATATATAAAAAAATAAGGAAGTGAAGAATTAAAATTCTCATTATTTGCAGGTGACTTCATTGTATATATATAGAAAACCTTAAAGACTCTACAAAGAAACTAACAGGTTTCTATGTACAAAGTACAGAACTCAATTGCACTTTTATATATTAACGACAAGCAATTAGCAAAAAAAATTTCAAATATGATTTAGAAAAGCTCAATACACACCAAATGCAGGATTAAATTTCATGTCAGATGGGCAAGACTACTATTCAAAAAACTGTAAAGCCTTATTCCACTTATACCCAATTTCAATCATAGCACCCCATCACTAGTAATCCGCTAGCAATTCTATTAGAGATGGGACACAGGCTATAACCAACATGACATGAAATAATAAAACATATGCTCAGTTATCCATATATTTTCAATATTTTTAGCACACATGCACACGAATATTGAAAACTGTGGGATTGCTTTTTCGCCTACCATTTCCTCCAGTGGCAGTGTGTACCGGTTGCCTAGGAAACTGTGACAGCAGGGGACAGGACTGGCTATGCTGTCACTCTGAGCCGGGCAGAGATTTCAGTGGTGGCTTGGCTCTTGGCCCCACTGGAGCGGTACCTGCAGGGCTGCGCTTGGCAGCAGTCACTCCTTGCCAAGGAGTAGAGGTGTGCGTTTTGTTGTCACCATTGGGGCAGTAGGAAAGGTGGAAAGGGGAGGATAATGGGAGCTGAGGAGCCAAGACTGAGCCAGGGTTGTTGAAGGTGGGACTTCTCCACTGCAGGTGGAGAGAGAGCCCCATAAAAGGAAGAGATGCTTACTGGGGTAAGTTTGCCGCTGCTGCAGCTGTGGATGGGTGTGCCGCTCTCGGACAGAAGGCAGCCAGGGAAGGGGAGGGGATTGGGACTACCTTGTGCTAGGAACTGCCCTACTTAGTTGGTTCTTCATTCAGTGCATAATCAGTTCGCTCATTCTCTCCCTCCCTCTTGCTATCTTCCTCCTTCTCTCCCTCCCCTCCTCCCTCCTCTCCTCCTCTCTCTCTTTCTCTCTCTCTTCCCCTCTCTCTCCCTCCCTTCCTCCCTTCTCTCCTGCTCTCTCTCTCTCTCCCTGAGAATCACAGACACACACACACTTGGGTTTCCTCGTTTTTAAGATAGGGAATGTGGGGTTCAGAGGGGCTCAATAACTTTCCTGAGCTCACCTAATTATGAGCAATGGGGTTGGAAGTGAACCTCTGTCAATACCCATGAAAACCCTAGGAGGCTGCCAGCAGAGCTGGGGGACATGTGTTGAGACATGGACGGAGTCCTGGGAGACGAGGACGTGGGGGACATGAGCGGAGGAAAGTCGATAGAATGTTTAGGAAATGAGAAGCAAACTTGGGGAGGCGGCACAGGAAGTATAAAATAACCAACTAGAGGACAGATCATGAATTATCTTGAATGCCAAATGAAGGACTTGGGTTTTTTTATTCTACAACTATGCCGTCCGCTAGTACAGCCAGGACACGCAGCAATGTGGGGAGTCCGAACCACTGTGAGTTTGGGGCATAACATTTACACTGGAAGTAAAATAAACATTAAAAGGAGCGTGGGTGGCTCAGTCGGTTAAGCGTCTGCCTTCCACTCAGGTCATGATCTCAGGGTCCTGGGATCAAGCCCTCATCGGGCTCCATGGTCAGTGGGGAGTCTCCTTCTCCCTCTGCCCCTCCCCCCTGCTCATGCTCTCTCTCTCGCAAAAATAAATAAAATCTTTAAAAAAAATTTTTTTTAAACTTCAAAAACCTCATATAAAATAGCGCCATAGTCATCTTTAATATGGATACATGCGAGCACGCTAACATTTTAGATGTGTTGTATTAAATAACATCTATCAGTAAAATTAATTTTACCTGATTATTTTTATTTATTTTTTAATGTGGCTACTGATAAAATTAGAATTGCATTTGCAGGCTCACAGTATATTTCTATCGGTTGCAAAGCATGGGTAGAGGAACGCTGGGACTGGCTGGGGCTTGGACTTCACCTTCTCCCCTCCTTACACACATGCATAACCTCTCATTCCTGCGTTACTATTATTATTAGTTTTTATCCAAGCCTCCTTAGGAACAGGCAGTCAGGACTCTCTTCCTGCTAGGGAGAGAAAAAAAGAAGGGAAAAGAAAAGGCAGTTCTACTGCAAATTGAAATAAAAATAGTTTAAACAAACTCCTTTGCAAGAAATAAAGATGGATTCATTCAGCATCCAGACCGTGTTTACATCTTAAAGAATAAAGGTACCTGTGGGGAACAAAGCAATAACCAAGGCTTTGTAAGAAAAATCAGTTTCCAAAGCCTTTACCCTTCCAGAAAGAGCCCTCAAGCAGGGAGCTCCCATTCACGAGACGGCAGAGAGAGCCCTCAGCAGTCACCTGGTGACTCACTCTTGCTTTGTCATATTATGTTCCAGCCCCTCTGACCTTGATATTTTCATACAGTACCGAGAAATTACTCACCTCATCACTGAAATGACAACCGCCATAAGGCAGCCAACCCTCCCAAGCGGAGTGACCTGAGCTCCCTTGCAAGAGTTAGGCCCAGGAAAAAAAACCAACTGTGGTTTAGGATATTCCATTCTAGTCATGCTTCAAAATCGTGCAGGGCAGAAACGTCTCTAGCCTGCATGGCTATGTTTCCTGGGCACCCATTTCCTCTCATGTCTGACAGACCTGGGACAGGGTGCTCTGGGGCAAGTGGCCCGAAAGCTTCCTGCAAACATTGACTAGGGAATCCTCCCACTGAATAGAGGTGGGAGTCATCAGGGCCAACCAAAGCATGGAGAGGGACTATTACCGGAACAGTACTGAGAAGTTGTGCAAGCCTGGGGAGTCACCAGCCCTTTTACACCTGGCATCTCCTCCATCAGAGGCAGACCTTCTAAATGGATAGCTCGCTGCTTCCTGTTCCAGCACGCACGAGCGACACGAAATGCTCCCTTTAGGGACAATAAATCAGGGTTAATCCAAAAAAAAAAAAAAAATTCACAAGCAACTACTACTGACCGGCTGGCACTTGCTATGCACGAGAGGAGAGGGATTTCCAGCTGAGGAGACACAAGCCCGAGGTCTCAAAATCTCCTGGTATTTGGGAGCTCTGACTTAACTCCCTCTTAGAATCGGAGAGACTATCTTGTCTCTAAGATCTTTTCCAGTGTTAGGCGGGTGAAGGAAATGGCTAAGGCTGAGTTGACTAGACTATTCCGTGACTCGTCCCCCTCCTCCTCTTCCTTCTGTCACTCCTGCAGTCACAACCCCCCACGCTCGGACACGGCTGTCCTCTGAGTGTTGATCTGAATCAATCATCGGACACTCCGCTCCGACAAAGAGAAATGTGTTAAGCCAGTTAGGTCGACAACTTTTCAAATGTGCAAAAGCTGGTTTTGATCAGATAATGCTCTGGAACATTTTGTCTTCTCCCTGAAGATGCCCTGCTCTCCAGTGGCCCCTAAATTTGGTCCACTAGGAAGAAAAACAGAGTAGCAAATACGCAAAATTATAAATGCTCCATTCTATTTTTAAGATGCTATGTACCCCTAACTCACTCTGTACCTTTAAGTTCAGCGAGCACGTTCGGAGCCCATTTTCTATGTAAGATTTTGGAAGAATGCAAGGCCAAGAGGTGGGAAGTGCGGAGAGCTACAGAGGCTGCAAGACCAGAAGGGCAGACAGCGACCAGAAACTTGCTGTAGCTCAACCCACACCACGTTCTTACGTACTAGGGGCTTGGCCACGAAAAGTCAACGGGAGCTCTACATTTTCTTACGTTTTTGACAGGGTCCTTTATAAGGAAGAACAAAAGTATAATATGTTTCATCGTGGAAGAGCCTGGCCTGAAGACTGAATGCCTCTCAGACAAAATATTAACCAAAGAAAGCCAGGCTTGTGATGTGTAAGGAGGTATCTGGAGTGATATTTACACTATAAAAATAAAAGAGAGCTTTTGCTAGCCGGGAATATCAGGGAAGACTAGGAAAGAGAATGTTCTCACCTTACCTTGATCCTAGAAAGTGGGATTTGGCCTGGTCTCTGGAGAGTAGTAGGATTTGGAAAACAGAAATGCAAAGGGAGACAATTCCATAGAAGGAGAGCGAAACACCATCGTCAGAAAGGAGAAGGGAGGCTGTGGAAAGGCCTGTGGGCTGGGACGGGGTCCAGTCCAGGTGTCATAACCCACAGAGATGAAAGCGTTATTAAAAACCGAACCTTCGAGGGCCCCGAATGGCAACTGAAGAGAACTGATTTTCGTATCAAGGCCATACATTTTCTGATTAGAATACCAATTTACCGCCGGGCAAAAAATGCTGAGTTAGCAGCTGCGCTGTGTTAATCACAGATTAGGTCATGGCCAAAAGCACTCAGGGCTTGGGTTTAGATAGCAACACAGAAATCAGAAAAGCAAAGGACAGTAAAGAGGAGAAAAGGTATGGACGTAAGGGGACGGCGGAAACACGAAGGGGAGAAACGGTATCGATCGCTAGGAAGGCTCTCCTCAGCTCTGACGGAGCTAGCCAGTGCGGACAAAGAGGAAGGAGCTGGCGGTCTTGCAGCGCTGAGCACCGTCAGACGTGCTCCCCACAGCCCCGTACCTATGTGCGCCCCCCACCCCAGCCCGCGGCTCCACGCGCCTCCTCAAAGGAAAACAACATGACAAAGTACCAGTCTTGGCTACTAACCTCTCTTTCAGTTGACTCACCCAGTTGCCCAAAACACCCTTTCAGAATTTTAATGTTTTTCATTTTAAGCCCTTTTAACTGGTAGAAGAGAGAAGATTTCACAAGCTAATTGAAGACGTGCAGCGTCACTAAGTTCCAGGCCTCCTGTGTGGAAAGCCTTGGCGCTGAAAATATGGGTTTTTTTCTTTCTTTTTTTTTTTTGTTTTTAGCTCTTCTGACAACATGAAGGAAAAGACTCTTAGTCACTACAGGGAGCTGCTCACAGACAGGATAAACCTAGTAACATTAAACAGTGATCCCTCCCTGGTTTTCTTGCCTGGGGAATTAATGAATTTTAAATCCACCATCCAATTGCTACAATATGGGCTATTTAGTGGAGGAATGGCCCAGAATCTGAGACACCTGGAATGCAACACTTGGTTTAGTCATTGTTTGTTTTACTCTGTTTTGTAGACTTAGGTAAGTGTCTTTACCTCTCTAAACTACAAGCCTGAGGGGGGCCTGGGTGGTTTAGCTGGTTGAGCGTCCATCCAACTCTTGGTTTCGGCTCAGGCCATGATCTCAGGGTAGTGAGATAGAGCGCCGCGTCCGGCTCTACACTCAGTGTGGAGTCTGCTTGAGATTCTCTCTCTCCGTCTTCCTCTGTCCCTCCCTGCTTATGCATGCTCTCTCTCTCTCTCTCTCAAATGAATAAATCTTTAGAAAAAAAAAAAAAAAACATAAACTACAAGGCTTAGTAAAATGAGGAGAAATCACCTCTCATTTCCTCTTACAAGAATGAGAGATTTAGGGGCGCCTGGGTGGCTCAGTGTCTGCCTTCGGCTCAGGTCATGATCTCAGGGTCCTGGGATCGAGTCCCACATCTGGCTCCTTGCTCAGCGGGGAGTCTGCTTCTCCCTCTGCCTGCTGCTCCCCCTGCTTGGGCTCTCTCTCTCTGACAAATAAATAAATAAAATTAAAAAAAAAGAATGAGAGATTTGATTCAGAATCTGAAAATTAACCTCAAACATTTTGGAGAAAGCTTCCATGCACAGGCGGGAGAAATAACACTTCACGATCCTGTTTAAAGATGGGGGGGTCAAGACTCCTGTGAACGTGTCACACAAATCCACACAAATTGTTAAATAGTATGTGCCCTGGTTCTATGAAACTGAAGACCAAACAGTACCTCCTGTTTGTTTACACAGATTCCCGTGTTTTAATTTAGCAAAGAGACAGAATCTGGAGATAACTGTATTTCTAGATCGGTGTTTTATCAGCCGTACGCATCTGTGGAGAAGAGCAGACAGGTGCAAGCTTGGCAGGCTGTAGAGACATCGTTCCCTCAAAGAATAGATTCACCAGGTAGCTCCAAAGTTTGAAAGACAGTCTTGACATGCACACTGTTTTCTGGAGACCAAACCCATCACAGACCATGATTACCGAGTGCTCTTTAAAATCCAAATGGATTTCAAGAGGAACGAGGGGCTTACTGGGTATCCACTTCTCGGTGGTTGCAAACACAGATGCGCCCATGTTCTACTAGGAAAAGCTGGAAGGCCAAGAATTTTCACAAGCAACTGCCAGGTTTCCAGTTGGTCAGTGTCAGGCAGACATGGAACTTCCTTCGACGGTAGGGACCGAGCCCTGACAGCCGAGAAACAAAATGAGAAAAAAGTGGAAGACTTCAAGGAGGTGACAGAAAAAAAAAAAATACTTGTGCAAAAGCAAACTGTAATAACTGGAACCAAAGAAGATAAAACTCTCTTTTGCCTTAAATATAAATGAGGCCGTCTGCCAAGACCCAGAGCTTGAGTGACAGAGATATTTTTAAATGAAGACACAGGAGGAAAAAAAAAGTTTTCTTATTGAGTCTCTTTTATACAACAATTTTTTGGTATAGTGATGGAGGAGGGGGAAGACAGCGTAAAGCCATATGGTTGGAAATAGGATTACTTGGGAATAAGGTTACCTTACGAGAGAGAGACCAAGGAATATCTCAATGATTCTCAAACTTGACTGTACATCTGAACCACCAGGGAATGTGGCCAAACTACAGATTCTAATGAACCAACTCAGGGATTAGGCTACAATTCTGCAGTTCAAACAAGCTCCCTAGTGATCCCAATGCTCAGTCCCCCCACCACACTGTATTAGAAACAAGCAAGAACAATGAAAGTGACTGGAATCATCATCCCTAATAAATTAATCTAATGACAGGGTCTGAATGGCAGGACTTCTCCATCATGGAGATTGTTCTATCAGGCAACCGGGTTGGGAGCCCCAAATGCTAAGATTATTAGGTTGATTTCCCTTGATCTGATTGCATTCTCTCTGAACTGCCTTCTGATTATAATTTGGTTTCTAGTGCAGGATTGCCTCTGGAGGGAACAGTGCCGGCTAGTCAACTCAGCTCCCACAGGCAGAGTGATGGTGTGGAAAGAACGTGGCTTTGACTCAGAGAGAATAGGATTTGTTTGATATGCTGATGACAATAATGAGTAGAAAGAACACGGGAAGGGGCACACGAGGACACTGAAGGCAGCAGATACTGAACCGTGTGCTCGTTACGTGCCAGGCTCCATGCTTAGCGCCATCCACACGAGACCAATCTTGCCGGTTGATATCATTATCCCTGTATTACAGATGAGGACACCTAAGGTTACAATGCCAGTAGGGGTCTGCACGAGATCGAACTCCAAATTTACATGCTTGGCCAACACGCACATCCTACTATGTGAAGAACCTTTCATTATAATTGTTACTAAAGTAAGCATTCAGTAAATGGTAATTGTATGTTCTAATTTTTATATATGGCTTATACATGGGATTATATTTGAGTCTTCTGTGCATTTGGTTAGCATGAGTCAGACGCTGTAAGCTCTATCAACCCTAATGACATTGATTTCTGGAATCTGTAAAGCTGAGGACTAAAGTCCTAATCAGGGTAAATCCACCCCAGGGAGTCTACCTTAGCGGTTACTTTAAAAAATCAACCCAGATAAGTGGAACATTTCTCAGACATTTAGACCAAAGAATTATTCCCTTATTTTTTATCTATAGGCTTTTCCTTGAAACTTTTTCATGTATTATCTATCCATTTTGTGTTTTGCTGGAATTTTTTTCCTTACAAAATAGACTTTTTCTTTCTTCTTTTCTTGTCAAAGTTTTAATGTATTTATTTAACAGAGACAGAGAGACAGAGAGAGAGAGAGAGCACAAGCAGGGGGAGCAGCTGAGGTAAGGGAGAAGCGGGCTCTCTGCTGAGCAGGGGGCCTGACTGGCGACTTGATCCCAGCACCCTGGGATCATGACCTGAGCCGAAGGCAGATGCTTAACCGACTGAGCCATCCAGGCACCCCTAGACTTTTTCTTATTAAAAAAAACCCAAAAAACAAAAAACAATCTTAAGTCTTTCCCCTTTTTAATTTCATAATTGCTAAGGTAATAATCTGCTTTCTAAAGCATACAGCCAGTATGCAGATGAATGTCACAAAAAGTTTGTATCGCCGATGGCATCAAGCACACATTGGATGTTGGAAATGGTCAAACACACACTACAAATTAGCAAAGATAACATGTCGTGAGTGTCAATGCCCCTGGCCTCTTAGGATGTCAAGTCTTTCAAGGATAGTGTGTGCAAAAACCAGATATTTGGAAATCAAAGACCAGGAAGGACCAAAGGGTTTCTCCCATTTGCCCGACTACTCGCATCCTGAGACAGCAGACAGGGTGAGCGGGTGGTCGGTCCTAGAGGCTAAGCACAGAGCGAACACTCGGGTTTGAGTCAATGGAACAGAAAACAGAGAAACCACCAAAGAGGAAGATCGGTGTGGATGGTTGTCCCTCGGCCATCTAACCCAAAACCACTGTGACTCGAATCTCATTCTTGGACCGAGGACGCAGGAGCACATCCTGCCAGTTCGCGCGCCAGCCCAGGGACAGAGGTCAATGTTTTTACTGTCATTCTGCAAATCAAATGCATCTTTTTGACTTAGCATTTTCTAAGAGCTCCTCTTCTCAAATTTCCACTTGTACAGAACATGGCTATTTAATTTATTTTGATTATGCTTTATTTAGTATGCACATTCCCATAGTCTAAAGAAATAAGGAACTTTTCAATTAAAGTGCCTTGCCTTTGCTTATGCAAAAAACCACACAAAAAAACAAAAAACCCTTACACTGACGTGATCAGGGCAGAGAAGGGCAGAGAGCTCCACATGGGACTGACTAATGGGGACCATGGGGTTCACAAGCCTTGACCTTTCCTAAAGTAGTTCGGGGGTGGGGTGCAGAGCCATGACTCCTACCACTGTCACCCTCAAGTCTTCAAACAGTAGGACAAGAACACATGTTTCTGATGATGATCTCACTTAATCAAGAGCAGCTGTTGCTAACCACCCACAAGGTAAGACATAAAGTGAAGTCAGGAAGATCCCTGGTATTATCTGACACCTCGTTCAATTCTACCTACTTTGCCCCCCCGCCCCTGCGTTGCTCCTTTTCTATCTGCATGCTTCCCTTTCAAGATACTTGATTTCCTCAAGTGAAGAAATTCGACCAGCTGGCAGACACATCCTCATGATACCGACGTCTACGCACTTGACTCTCGGTAGATGCCACGAGGAATGAGAAGGGCGGGGCGTGAAAGCAGTAAAATGACAGAGGCAGGCAGCCTTGCTGAACAATACGGATTCTCCAAAAAAAAAAAAGATTTTTAGTCAATCTTCCCTTGATTGGGTGCCGGAAATATTTCTGACCAGAATTTTAGTCCCTCCTGGAAGTCCTTATGTTTAGACCTGTGTGAGGTTGCTAACATCTCTTATAAATACTGATGATTGCCATTGCTGATGACACCTAAAATTCATATTTGGGGGGGGGGGGTCTCAGAAAACAGAGTGATCTGGGCTCCACGTCGCAAGTTTTGAATCGGAATCTGAAAGGTTTGGGGTAGGGCATCTGTATTTTGAAAAGGCACCATAGGTAATTCTGGAAAGCAAGTAGGGCAGAGACCTACTGCTGTTTTTCTCCACGAAGTCCTTGTTGTAATGATCATCTTATCACTATCTAAAGTTGTCGTAAAAGAAGATTCACCTAAACGTTTGAAAAGAAGCCAAGATGGATTCACAAGATGGGTTATGTTTTCCTGAAAAAGACATGCACATTTTTTTAAAAGATTTTATTTATTTAAGATAGAGCGCATGTGCACACGAGAGAGAGAGCAAGCAGGGGGAACCACAGAGGGAGAGGGAGAAGCAGACTCCCCACCAAGCGGGAGCCTGATGCAGGACTCGATCCCAGAACCCTGGGATCATGACCTGAGCCAAAGGCAGACGCTTAACTGACTGAGCCACCCAGGCTCCCCAAAGACATGTGCATTTATGAACACATAAAAATCTCCAGTATTTTTCATATTACTCTATATCTTGAGTATCTAGGCTACCTTTCCACTGCCTGCCAATGAAGGGCTGCATGACCAGTATTTGAATCCACATCAAATTTACATAGCCACTGCATTTGCTACGTTTCAGGTTTGTGTTTGTTTTTAAAAATGACTTTGGCTTACAAAAACACAAAAGTAACCATATGAACTCATGCCACTTGCTAAAATAGGTCAAAGGATTTTTAATGTCACAGTTTCAGAAAAAAAAAATAGCTTACAAAAATCTTGCTAGGCAAAGCTAGAAATTGAGTAGTAGTTTAAATAGACTGATTAGAATTAATGAAACCAGATGAAAAATAAGCTTTAGAACTAAGTGTTAAAGATCTAACAATGTTGGTAATAATATACAGAGTTTCTGCTTATACTTTTGTTTATGGAATGACTTATGTCAGAGATTCTGCCTTAATAAGAGCCTACAGTGGCCAATATGTGTAATTTGGCATTTCAGAAGTAGCTGCACGATCATTACCATGCATCAGACGGATGGTTAGACTAGATAACCCTTAGCCATTTCTAATTCAGAGGTCCTAAGGAAAAAAAAAAAACACCTTAAATTTCTCACCATGGAACCAAGGCCTTTCAATTTCATGAGCGAAATTTCAATTCATCTCCTTAGTAATTTACTGTGTGACCCAGACCATGACTCAGAGGCTGGGAGCAATTCTGGGTCACGATTTTCCTAATCTGCACTGGGGAAGGTTTTATTTTGTGGGTGTGAGCCCATCAGGGTGCGCCTGGTCAAGAGCTAAGGCAGAGCAAAGCGACCATGACCAATGCCGGTGGGTCCAATAATGGCGCCCATCCTGGTGAACAGGTTTAATGAGCTAACGTATGTAAACCCTCCCAGCAGGTCCAGGCATGGAGACTGGGCTGAACACATTCCACTGGGGATGGTGGTGATGTTTGTTGTAGCGACATTTGTATGACATTTTTTGAGAGTCCTTCTTTTTCGATAGACATACCCCCAAAACCCCGACTCACACTTCCAGCAGTACAACAGCCCAGAATCACATTGATTTATTACTTGAAAAGAACACTTCTCCGTCACTTAGTGCTAATAAGTGCCCTCAAATACCCTGTAGCTTCCATGACACACTTTTTAAACCCCCTTTACTCTATATTTCTAAAGAGCTATCACCTACTCTTCACTAGTCCCTTAGGGGGAAAGGTGCCCGGGGTAGCGGGTTCCTTTGCTAGCCCATGCTAGTTCATGACCTGGGAGGTCGGTTTGCCCAGAGAAAAGCTCACCTCCTTTCCCAGGGCTTATCTTGAAATGTGTACTTGGCTTCAAAATGTGAGGGCTGAGCATGGGGATGTGGAAGACCCCACAACCTACTGTCATAGAAACAACTAAAGGGCACACAGGGCCAGTAGCATCCGTCTCAGAATAGGAACCATGATGGGTATGTGAAGCCCAGAGTGCCGTGGTTGTCATGGGACAGGAATAAGTGTGTGCCCTGCAGGGAACGTTCCACTTCAGAGATGATCTCTTAGCCATTTTCCATTTCTGCATTTCACCCTCTCCCTAATCTATACCGGTGACAAGGCGGCTACGACCTCCGGCAGACAGGTGTGTCAATGGAAAATCAGAGCATATACATCATTCGCCGGGGCACCTGAGTTAAGACGCTGCAGAGCTAGAACTTGAAACCAGGAATTCTGTTTCCCAGCCAAAGTTCTCCCACCATCAAGGACTGCATTTAAAATGACAGCGAGGTATCATTTCTTCTTTGAATGTTTAGTAGAATTCCCCAGGGAATCTGTCAGGCCCTGGACTCTTGTTTGGGGAAGGTTTTTGATCACTGCTTCAATCTCTTCATAATTAATCAGTCCGTTTAAATAATCAATTTCTTCCTGTTTAAGACTTGGTAGTTTATAGGTTTCTAGGAAGGCATCCATTTCTACCAGGGTGTTTAATTTATTGGCATATAGTTGTTGATAATAGTTTCTAATGATTGTTTCTATTTCCTTGGTGTTGGTCATGATCTCTCCCCTTTCATTCGGAATTTTATTAATTTGAGTCCTTCCTCTACTCTTTTAAATAAGTCTGGCCAGGGGCTTATCGATCTTATTTATTCTTTCAAAGAACCAGCTTCTAGTTTTGTTGATCTGCTCTACTGTGCTCCTGGTTTCTTTTTTTTTTTTTTAAGATTTTATTTATTTATTTGACAGAGAGAGATAGCCAGCGAGAGAGTGAACACAAGCAGGGGCAGTGGGAGAGGAAGAAGCAGGCTTCTAGTGGAGGAGCCTGATGTGGGGCTCGATACCAGAATGCCGGCATCACGCCCTGAGCCAAAGGCAGATGCTTAACGACTGCGCCACCCAGGCGCCCCTGAGGTCCCCTACTATTAACGTATAATTATCTATATGTCTCTTTATTCTGGTTAAGAGTTGGCTTGTGTATCTAGCTGCTCCCCTGTTGGGGTATAGATATTTATAATTGTTATATCCACTTGTTGGATACATCCTTTAAGATAGGAAAACTACTAAACTCATTCTGTGAGGCCAGTATTACCTTGATCCCCAAAGCAGGCAAAGACCCCATCAAAAAGGTGAATTACAGACCAATTTCCCTGATGAATATGGATTCCAAAATTCTCAACAAGATCTTAGCTAACAGGATCCAACAATACATTAAAAGGATTATCCATCACGACCAAGTGGGATTCATCCCTGGGATGCAAGGGTGGTTCAACATTCACAAATCGATCAGTGGGATAGATCACATTAATAAGAGAATAGACAAGAACCATATGATCCTTTCCATTGATGCAGAAAAAGCATTTGGCAAAATACAGAATCCTTTCCTGATTAAAACCCTTCAGAGTGTAGGGATAGAGGGTGCATTCCTCAATTTCATAAAAGCCATCTATGAAAAGCCTACAGCGAATGTCATTCTCAATGGGGAAAAGCTGAAAGCCTTTCCCTTAAGATCAGGAACACGACAAGGATGCCCACTCTCATCATTATTGTTCAACATAGTACTAGAAGTCCTTGCAACAGAAATCAGACAACAAAAAGGAATAAAATGTATTCAAATCGGCAAAGAAGAAGTCAAACTCTCTCTCTTCACAGATGACATGATACTCTATATGGAAAACCCAAAAGACTCCACCCCCAAATTACTAGAACTCATAGAACAATTCAGTAATGTGGCAGGATACAAAATCAATGCTCAGAAATCAGTTGCATTTCTATACATGAACAATGAGACTGAAGAAAGAGAAATTAGGGAATCCATTCTATTTACAACAGCACCAAAAATCATACGATATCTCAGAATTAACTTAACCAGAGAGGTAAAGGATCTATATTCTAGAAACTACAGAACACTGATGAAAGACACTGAAGAAGACACAAAAAGATGGAAAAAACATTCCATGCTCATGGATCGGAAGAATAAACATAGTTAAAATGTCTATGCTATCCAGAGCAATCTACGCTTTCAATGCCGTCCCGACCAAAATACCAATGACATTTTTTAAAGAGCTGAAACAAATAATCCTAAAATTTGTGTGGAACCAGAAGAGACCCTGAATCGCCAAGGAAATGTTGAAAGGGAAAAACAAAGCTGGGGGCATCACAATGCCGGATTTCAAGCTACCCTACAAAGCTGTGATCACAAAGACAGCATGGTATTGGCACAAAAACAGACACATAGACCAATGGAACAGAATAAAGACTCCAGAAATGGACCCTCGGCTCTATGGTCAACTAATCTTTGACAAAGCAGGAAAAAACATCCGGTGGGAAAAAGACAGTCTCTTCAATAAATGGTGCTGAGAAAATTGGACAGCTATCTGTAAAAGAATGAAACTTGACCACTCTCTCACACCATACACAAAGATAAACTCCAAATGGATAAAAGACCTCGATGTGAGACAGGAATCCATCAAAATCATAGAGGAGAACATAGGCTGTAACCTCTTTGACATCGGCCACAGCAACTTCTTTCATGACACGTCTCCAAAGGCAAGAGAAACAAAAGAAAAAATGAACTTGTGGGACTTCATCAAGATAAAAAGTTTCTGCACAGCCAAGGAAACAGTCAACAAAACAAAGAGGCAACCACAGAATGGGAGAAGATATTTGTAAATGAAACTACAGATAAAAGACTGGTATCCAAGATCTATAAAGAACTTCTCAAACTCAATACATGAGAAACAAATAATCAAATCAAAAAATGGGCAGAAGATATGAACAGACACTTTTCCAATGAAGACATACAAATGGCTAACAGACACATGAAAAAATGTTCAAAATCATTAGCCCTCAGGAAAATTCAAATCAAAACCACCTTGAGATAACACCTTATGCCAGTTAGAACGGCAAAAATTGACAAGGAAAGAAACAACAAATGTTGGAGAGGATGTGGAGAAAGGGGAACCCTCTTACACTGTTGGTGGGAATGCAAGTTGGTACAGCCACTTTGGAAAACAGTGTGGAAGTCCCTCAAAAAGTTAAAAATAGAGCTACCCTATGATCCAGCAATTGCACTACTGGGTATTTACCTCAAAGACACAGACATAGTGAAGAGAAGGGCCATATGCACCCCAATGTTCATAGCAGCATTGTCCACAATAGCTAAATCGTGGAAGGAGCTGAGATGCTCTTCAACAGACAAATGGATAGAGAAGATGTGGTCCATATATACAATGGAATATTACTCAGCTGTCAGAAAGAACGATTACCCAACATTTGCAGCAACATGGACAGGACTGGAGGAGATTATGCTAAGTGAAATAAGTCAAGCAGAGAAAGACAATTATCATATGGTTTCACCCATTTATGGAACATAAGGAATAGCAGGGAGATTGGTAGGAGAAGGAAGGGAAGAATGAAGGGGAGAAAACAGAAGGGGGAATGAACCACGAGAGACTATGGACCCTGGGAAACAAACTGAGGGCTTCAGAAGGGAGGGGGGAGGGGGATTGGGCTAGGCTGGTGATGGGTAGTAAGGAGGGCACGTATTGCATGGAGCACTGGGTGTTATACGCAAACAGTGAATCATGGAACACTACATCAAAAACTGGGGATGTACTGTATGGTGACTAATATAACATAATAAAAAATTAAAATAAAATAAAATAAAATAAATAAATAAAATGACGGTGAGGGAACATTCTAACCCACATGCTGGAGGCTGATTTCTTTTATAACTTTATTCACAGAAGTGGAAAATCTGAATGGATAAGTACACCTGTGGGATCTGGGGGAGGCCACAAACCCAGCAGGCAGACGAAATTAGCATCTGGTTTCTGTTCCGCAGGCCTGATGCTACATCACGTCCCAGTGAATTCCTACATTCCGGGTTTCAGCAGGTACATCTGTGGATTCCTTCAGACCTCCTTGTGCTCTTTGTGCTCCACAGCTCAAATTTATAAAAAGCCGTGTTTTTGTTTTGTTTTGTTTTGCAAGTGGCAACCATCTAATTAGTTTTCAAAAACTACCATAATCCTCCACTAACAACTTCTTCCCAGTTATCGGGTGTAATATTTCCATCAGAATATCCTACACGCTTCTCAGCAACTGTCTCCGGACTTAAAAATGCCTTTGTTGCTCACTGGGGAGAAGCAGGATTCCAAAAGGTAGGGTTTTCCTGATATTTTAGAAATTCTGGACTAGCTTACTGGCCCAGCATTTAACATCACTCTTCCATATCTACGTTTAAGAGCTAACTCCATAAATTATTTTGCACATGGTGATAGGATTAATCACAGAAAGGAAACCCCCGCCCCTTACTCGGGAACTGCCACGATGGCAGAAACCGAGTATTGCCTTTTTTTGGGGTAGTTTTTGCAAGTATTGTGCTCAGCAGTTTCCTCTGCACTGAAAAAAAGAAAAACTCAAATGTGGCCGACTTTTCCTTTGAATAAATCTGATTTCGATAAAACGAAAACAGTTAATGATCATTGTTCTTTTATGCGTATTGGAATGACGTGCTTAGGTGACAAGGTGACCAGGTCGCCTTGCAGAGCGTGCTGGCTCTCTGGACCTCTGGGCTGCCTGACCCTTAGAGGATGCCATGCATTTCAGTGGAACTGGCAAAAGTGGCTGCAGATGTCCAACCATCAACTCTGGTTAATTCTCTCTCTCTTTTTTTTAAGTAGGCTCCACACCCGGCATGGAGCCCAACATGGGGCTTGAACTCACGACCCTGGGATCAAGATCTGAGCTGAGCTCAAGAGTCGGATGCTTAACCAACTGAGCCACCCAGGCTCCCTACCTCTTATTAATTCTAAGGCTATTCTGAATTAGACTTTTAACTTAAAAAATTAGATTATGTGTTATTTTTCACTAGAACAGAGTTAGACTGTAAAGGATTTTACGTGGGGAAATACAGGCTTAGAATAATGGCATACATACTAATTCCAAATGAATCCTTTAGTCATTTTAAAAAGGCACAGCCCTAATATTTCAAAGACCACAAATAGAGTATGTTGGCTACTTTCCAACATCAAGTGGAATTTTAAGCAATATCTATGTAAATTTACAGACACTTCAACAAATCTAAATTAAACTTCTAAAACCTAAGTCACACCTTCACAGACAGGAAAAACCATTGAAACGCCCCAATAAATAATACCTTGTTTCTAAAGCAGGATGGAAGTTTCCCAGGAAAAGCAAACTTGCTTCTCAAAGCTGGTCTTAGACAATACGTATAAAAACTGTATATACTGGAGCATTACGAGAACACACTGGAAAGCCCACATCCACAGCGAACAAGAATCCGTGATGGAGGGTATTTCAAAATCATGGACTAAGGCTCCAGAGGTCAAAGCAAACTTCAGCTCTTCGACGCCCCCAAGGAATTACCCCTTCTCTGGGTTCATATAGCCTTCCGGTTTGGGCTGTAAAATGGCCATTCATGGGGCACCTGGGTGGCCTAGTGGGTTAAGCGTCTGCCTTGAGTTCAGGTCATGATCTTGGGGTCCTGGGATCGAGCCCCAGGTCGGGCTCCCTGCTGAGCAGGGAGCCTGATTCTCCCTCTCTCTCTGCGCCTCCCCCCATTTGTGCACACACACTCTCTCTCTGTGTCAAATAAATTTAAAAAATGTTTTAAAAAATGGCCATTCATGCCCTTCCTTGTCATGTCTAATTCTATGTGACCACAGGCTCTCTAAAGGCAGGAGTCCTACCCTATTTATGACTTCAGTCTTCAGAGGGATAGTGTTCAACGTCTGCTTTGCCAGTTGTGGTAGAATGTGTATTCCAAAGCCAGCTGCACCAACATACATTCCAGGCCACCTGCTGTCGTCACATGTGGCGTTGACATCCCTTCACAGAGTGTCAGTCCTTGACTCTGAAGAGATGGTCTAAGTCTACTCCTATCCCCCACCCACGTGCATCCTAAGCAGACATTTGAGATTGCCCCAATCAGTAGAATATGGCAAAAGTCAGAGCAAGTGACTTCTGATACTAGGTCATAAAAAGCATAAAAGGCATTGCCGTGGTCGCCCTCGGATTGTTCTCTGGATGAGAGGTCTCCATGGGAAGAGACGAGATCCTGCTGGCCATCAGCACCAACTTGCCACATGAGTAAGCTACTTGGAAATGGATCATCCAGCCTCAGGATTTCCTTCAGATAACTGATGCCCCTGCCAACACCTTGCTACAATCCCGTAACCCACCCCCCAGCTGAGCCCTTCACAAATTCCTGACCTAAAAATAAACCATGAGAAGTAATTAGTTATTACTGCTGTTTAAACCACTAACCTGGGGGATAACTTGCTATGAAGCAATGCATAACTAACACAGCAGTGTAAGTCTTTAAAAAATAAAATCTAAGAATTATAATATATAAAATAAACTTACCGAACACTACTAGAAACCATGTCACATTTAACAAAAATGCCTTGCAAATAGCATGGGTTGCATTTTCGCTCTGAATATTAAAGCATGTTCCAAGAGCTTCAGAAGTTTCATTTTGTAATCATTCCAGGAACCGATGCTCAGATAGATGCTGGTTCTTGGAGCTCCTGGGTGTCAGAGGAGAAGTTACGTGGGGGAACTTTTTCCTCTTTAAGACTGCAGTGAAAGGATAGGAAAGGACGAGGAATCTTAAGCACCGCAGGACATGACCACTGACATCTATTTCTGGCACAAAACCAACCATATAAGGCTTTAGGTGGCATTCTTGTCAATACCAAACTTCTGAAGAGTGGAGAAAGAGTTTTATCCACGAGGTACCCATCAAGGCTTTGACACGTGAAAATCAATGCATTACCCCTACCGGATGTCCGCTACTGGCACTGAGCCGGCAGCGGGAGGGGCTTTGCCAATTGTCTCCGAAAACAGCCTGCAGTCCTTTTGGTGGTCGTCCCATGTGTGTGGGTCTGAGTTATCACTGAGGAGAGAGCGACAGAAGCACCTTCCTTCACTGGGAAGTCAGGCAGGGTTAAGCCAATCAATACTGCTTCCTTGGCCATGGATATTTATAATGGAATTTGTTTTAACCCGAAGGGTTTAGGGTCCCTTCAATGATCTCCAGAAGAAGCCTGCTATCACCTACAAATCTGTTTGCCTACCTGGCATGACTCAAAGATCTCTCTCACTCCACACTCCCCCCCTCCCTATCTGCCGGGTGTAGCTCGGTCCATTATACTTCTTACTAAGCATCGTTCTAATAAAGCAGACTCATTCAATCCAGCAAATATTTATCTAGTTCCTGCCATTCCCAGGCTCTTGTACTACATCCTGGGCCCCATAATTATGAAACTAGTGTCTTCCTTTAACAGCCATTTATGGAAAGTGTACCATATGCCTCGTGCTACAGCACAATAGCAGCTAAGAACAGGGGCTTCTGACTTGGAGGAGGAGGAGGGGAAGGAGAGGGAGGAGGAGGGAGGGGGATGAGGGAGAGGGGAAGGAGGAGGGGAAGAGGGAGGAGGGGGAGGGAGAGGAGGGGGAGAAGGAGGGAGAAGTGGGGGAGGAGGGGGAAGAAGGGGAGGAGGGAGGAGGGGACAAGGGGAGGAGAAGAAGAAGGAGAAGAAGAAGAAGGGGAATCATGATGGCTCCAGCAGTATTTCCAGTAATGGCTCTGGTTCATCTACATTTTCTTACTAGAATCCTTTTTTCTCCTCTACAATGATCTTTGCCACCAACACAGTAGCAATGCTTTAAAATAAAACTCTGGAGGTGTGCAGTGTGTGGCTTCTGCCTAAGAAGCTGAATCCCATCATGGGAGGAAAAACACATTATTGTCATCACGAATACAGGAATACAAAAATGTGCAGGTTTAGCAGAATCTATCTATATAAAGAAGTGCTAACATTAGCAGTGCTGTAGCTTGGGTCTTCCCCACCCCTTTCCCTCCAGAAAGAATCTGCAATTCTCTCACCATGCAAACACGGGTGTCAAGAAAATCCCATTCACAACATGCATGGGACAGCGGCACCCACGCTCCCATCTACTACTCTCGTGGGGAGTATTTGCACAGACAACCCCATCCAAGACCGGCCACCCACATGAGCAGAACCGTAGGCAATTTTGCCTTCATCTTATAACTAATTGGATAAGCTTTTAAAAAAATTCAGGGCCCACCAAATCTCCAAGGAACTGTTGAAAAGGAAAAACAAAGCTGGGGGCATCACAATGCCGGATTTCGAGCTGTACTACAAAGCTGTGATCACAAAGACAGCATGGTACTGGCACAAAAACAGACACATAGACCAATGGAACAGAATAGAGAGCCCAGAAATGGACCCTCGGCTCTTTGGGCAACTAATATTTGATAAAGCAGGAAAAAACATCCGGTGGGAAAAAGACAGTCTCTTCAATAAATGGTGCTGGGAAAATTGGACAGCTACATGCAAAAGAATGAAACTTGACCATTATCTCACACCATACACAAAAATAAACTCCAAATGGATGAAAGACCTCGATGTGAGACAGGAATCCATCAAAATTCTAGAGGAGAACATAGGCAGCAACCTCTACGACATCAGCCAAAGCAAACTTTTTCATGATACATCCCCAAAGGCAAGAGAAACAAAAGATAAAATGAATTTATGGGACTTCATCAAGATTAAAAGTTTCTGCACAGCCAAGGAAACAGTCAGAAAAACTAAGAGGCAGCCCACGGAATGGGAGAAGATATTTGCAAATGACACTACAGATAAAGGACTGGTATCCAAGATCTACAGAGAACTTCTCAAACTCAATACACGAGAAACAAATAAACAAATCAAAAAATGGGCAGAAGATATGAACAGACACTTTTCCAATGAAGACATACAAATGGCTCACAGACACATAAAAAAATGTTCAAAATCATTAGCCATCAAGGAAATTCAAATCAAAACCACACTGAGATACCACCTTATGCCAGTTAGAATGGCAAAAATAGACAAGGCAAGAAACAACAATTGTTGGAGAGGATGTGGAGAAAGGGGATCCCTCCTACATTGTTGGTGGGAATGCAAGTTGGTACAGCCACTCTGGAAAACAGTGTGGAGGTCCCTTAAACAGTTAAAAATTGAGCTACCCTATGATCCATCCATTGCACTACTGGGTGTTTACCCCAAAGATACAGACATAGTAAAGAGAAGGGCCATATGCACCCCAATGTTCATAGCAGCTCTGTCCACAATAGCTAAATCGTGGAAGGAGCCGAGATGCCCTTCAACAGATGACTGGATTAAGAAGTTGTGGTCCATATATACAATGGAATATTACTCAGCTATCAGAAAGAACGAGTTCTCAACATCTGCTACAACATGGACGGCACTGGAGGAGATAATGTTAAGTGAAATAAGTCAAGCAGAGAAAGACAACTATCATATGATTTCTCTCATCTATGGAACATAAGAACTAGGATGATCAGTAGGGGAAGAAAAGGATAAAGAAAGGGGGGGGTAATCAGAAGGGGGAATGAAACACGAGAGACTATGGACTATGAGAAACAAACTGAGGGCCACAGAGGGGAGGGGGGTGGGGGAATGGGATAGGCCAGTGATGGGTAGTAAGGAGGGCACGTATTGCATGGTGCACTGGGTATTATACACAACTAATGAATCATCGAGCCTTACATCGGAAACCGGGGATGTACTGTATGGTGACTAACATAATATAATAAAAAATCATTATAAAAAAAAATTCAGGGCCCAGTTTTATTTTCCCACATTCCACAAGACAGTAATTACCAGAAAAAAATAAAAATTCTACAGTAGGATGGGCCTGTCCAACAGGCTATGTTATCAGACTGGTTATATCTTCACTGAGCCTATTAGTTTTCTTTTCAAAAAGGGGGGAAAGCGACAACAAAAGCTCTTCTCTGATTAATGTTTCAGCATCGATTTAATTTTGGTATCCAGGAGAAGAAACACAGTGTGGTGAAGTGAGAACTGAAGAATACAAAGGAAATTTCTATTAAGAACCTACAGAATCATCTTGACAAGTCACCCTATACGTGATTCTACTTTCCTTTCTGCAAAGTCTGAAAAATTATCCCTCAGGAAGGTTCAAAGGAATTAAAAAAAAAAAAAACAAAAACCCCTACAAGTAACTTTACAATGGCCAGGTATTTTTAAAGAATGTAAACAAAGCTAAAAAATTGAGATAGTCTGGAATTTATATTATGCGCCTGCAATATAGAAATGGGAACAATGGTAATAATGAAAGCTTCCTTTACTGAGGATGCCCTATGTGCTACGACCATGCTAGGCACTCTATGTGTGCAGTCTTTGCTCTCACAATTAAACAATCCCATGGGGTAGCAGCCCATTCGTCGATGAGAAAGTTAAGGTTCGGTAATGTCAAACTTCTATCAAAAGTCACATGGCTCGCAAGGGGAGGAGCTGACCTCAGATTCATGTGTCTGACACTGAGGACTGTGATGCCACGCCTGTGTCATTGCCAATTACGCCCAGAGGGAGGGCTCCTTCATCTTTCCGCAGCTGAGCCCAGACGGCACAGGACAAAGACCCTCCATCTGTCTTCTGATATCTCTGATCAAAACAGACAAGTCATAGGTGTGGTTCGTTCGCCCCCCATCTGCCACCCAGACTTTCAGTTCATTTTGAAATACATGATAACTCATCCTTCTCTTATGTAACACAGACCCAGTGCCTTTATGCTTCAGATTATAAAGACCTGGAAGGCACGCCTGGGTGGCTCATCAGTTAAGCATCTGCCTTCGGCTCAGGTCATGATCTTAGGGGCCTGGGATCGAGTCCCACATTGGGCTCCGTGCTTGGCAGGGAGCCTGCTGCTCCCTCTGCTTGTGCTCTCTCTCTCTCTGACAAATAAATAAATGAAATCTTTTAAAACAATATAAAGACCTGAAAATGGCCTGGATCAGGTTCATTCATTGATTAGTGAGTGGCTCTCCGAAACCGACGCATGAGAGAGAAACCATTACGTGACTTTCGAATAAAGTGGGCCATCCATCATCGGAACTAGGATGTCACACACACTCTCCCAACTTAGAGCCTCTAGTGATTTCATTGTCGGTATACTGCATTGTTTGGTAGTACTCATGGATGTCATAAATGGTATTTCTGCATCTCAGTTCACTGATGAGAAATATGGAGATTAGGAGGCATTTAACATCTCATCCAAGTTATCATAGATAGAACACCCCACCCATCCTGGCATTGCCTGGTTCTCCCCATTCAGTGTTCCCTCATCATCTGTGTTAGTGACTTGGGAGGGTGGTGCCTTTAATGGTCTTGCAATTCCATCAGTCTGTCTTGGTGACAGTATTTGAAGAGCTGGTTGGGGCCATGTGAGTCTGACTGGGTCCATGTCCCAGCTCCAGCTCCACTGCCGACCTTGGCCGGTCATTCCATTGTCCCAGCCTTCTGCTTCTGCACCCCTACAATCCGGATGACGAGAGCATCTCGCAGGGTGAATCAAGTAAGGACCTCAGCACCACAGCTGGCACAGACATGCTCAGGAATGATTTACGATGTTTATTCGATGAGCCCCAGGCTCAGTCTCTCCTCTCCTTAGTGCCACGGTGTTGCTGTTCCTTACCGTTATAAGATTGCCTGCATCTTGCCTCTTCAACGGAGAGTTAGCTCATTTAGGGCAGGAGCATTACAACTCTGCCATACCGTCCACCCAATATCGTGGGTCCTTGTATTTCCTGGTACAGCACTGAGAATCCCTAGACGGGGTGTGCATCTAGCTGAAATGTGCATACACACACACACACACACACACACTCACACACACGAAACAACTTGAAATAGGCGATTTCATATTTTCTCTCCTTAAAATCCTAAAAATTCTATTTGTGTCTTAACAAACAACCCGTGCTTAGACAGTGACACTGGAGATGAGAGCAGAATGGCTCTAAACCCTCACCTTGCCCCGGGGCCCGGGACATAGTCATACTTCAGTGCACAGAAGAAACACAGATCTGTAGTTTCCCCCACAAATGCACCAACACACACCCTTCTGGAACTAGCAGGAGAGACCACCAGTGCCTGGTGTAAGATGAGCTACTTGAGGCAGGTTCTCGCACCCTCCTAGGGAGAGAAGACGCCACTTCCCTCAGCCTTGGTGGAAGACAGAGATAATCCCTGTCAAGTGCTGGGCACCAGGCCTGGCTTATGGTAAAAGATTAATTATCACCATCTTTTTAGGGGGTCAAATATAATGTTGCCAAGGGACCTGTGTTATACCCCTCTAGCTCTGGATTTCACCTGCTACCAGGGAGTAGTGAGTGGATTTTCACTGGCCCCAAACTATACCGTACAGGGGAAAATATACCAAGAATAAAGAGCTCACAAACCCCTACACAAATCAAGAAAATTCAAATGTTGTGACCGAGCAGCCACGCTGAGAGATGGATGCAGGACCCTTCACTCAGCTTCTGCTGCGAAGGGCGTCTTTCAGAGTGAGCGGCGACACTGGAGGTGTCCAGACCCACATCAGATGTGGAACAAGGCCAGGTCCTCACTGGACTCCTTTGGGGTCCCCCTACGGGTCAGCACTATGGGACAGGAGCAGAAGCATCACCTTCCAGGACAGGAAGCTTTATTTCTTCAGTTAGTAAATAGCATTGTGTGGGATCTCTCGCAGGCTCGTCTTAGGTTTTCAGGCAGGATTCATTCTCAAGGAAGAGGGTAAGAGAAAAGTGGCTAAGGCGTTTACCCACAAGTGTCGATTACTAACAGGACGCCTTAAGATGTAGCAAAAAAATATTTAACTCTATTAAAGTTAACTTTTATATTGAAAGATTGTACATTTAATCTGTTGCACATCTTTTTTTTTTTTTTTTTAAGATTTCGTTTATTTATTTATTTATTTGGGAGAGAGCACACACAGGCAGGGGAAGCAGCAGAGGGAGAAGGAGAATCAGCCTCCCCACTGAGCAGGGAGCCCAATGAGGGACTCGATCCCAGGACCCTGGGATCATGACTTGAGCTGAAGGCTGACGCTTAACCGACTGAGCCACCCAGGTGCCCCAAATGTATATTCTTAATCTTACCAAATGATTCAAGTTTTGGGCCAGAGACACACATAAGCAGGCTCAATGAGAAGTCCACAAAATGAGTAATAAAGTTTCTTTGAAAATCAAGGACAACCTATCACATTTTCCTTGAAAGCGGAATTACTAGTTTTTCTCCAAGGGGAGAATTATTTAGCCGGTCATGCGACCACTGTCTTACTGTCCAGCAATTCATTCATAGGGTCAAATGGTTCATGAAAGTATGCAGTCTCCAGGACTGGCATGGACAGTGCCCATTCCTCATTAGGGAGAACACTCTAGATGCTCTCTACTACCACTATTCCATAATGCCTCCCCTCCCCAGAGCTTCTGCACTCTTAAAAGAACCCTAATTTTACTCAAACATTCACGTTTCTCCAACATGAGCCAAGCTGAGGTGTCCCACTCAGTTCCCAGAGTATATACTCATTACTCTAAGATAATTAGCACGTTCACACTCCTCTGATGACGTTTACTGATCCAACAGCTGTTCTTTCTACCTCTTTCCTCAACAGGGAAGCATGTGGCCTCAGTGGTCACTGGCATTCATCTCGTGGCCATCAGAATAACCAGACTTAGGAAGCTGTCAATACTAAGGCAGAGTGGTGAACATGGAAGGATCCTGGGTGCCTGACAATAGCACTGACCTCCTATTTCTTTTTTTCTTTTTTAAGAGAGGGAGAGAGGGAGGCCAAAGGGCAGGAAAGAGAATCTTGAGCAGGTTCCCCGCTGAGTGCCAAGCCTGACACGGGGCTCCATCCCACGAGCCTGAGATCATGACCTGAACCGAACTCAAGAGTCAGATGCTTAACTGACTGAGTCGCCCAGGCGCCCCTTATTGAGCTCCTGATTGTACCAAGCCTTGAAGACTACTCTGTGTCTGGAAAATACATTTTGTTACTGAATAAGAAGGTTTGACTGAGGGAGTCTGTTACCTTCAGTGAAAAGTATCTCATTGTTTCTCTGGAGAGAGATTACACAAGGCGTACAAAACCTGCATTCAATTTAAGACAAGAGAGGGAGGATGGATGTGGAGAGGTAGCATTCTATTTCCAATGCCCCGGACTGACATTTCATTATAATTGGAGAGCATTGTCTAAAACCAAGAATGCTATAGGGAGGTCAAATTTAGCAAAGATAGACTCCTGTAGAAAATAGCACCTTCATAACTACAAGAGTGATTGTTTGTTAGTATTGTTTCTTCATCATACATAATGGCATTAGGTATAATATCTCCTCAATAAATATGCCTTTGATTCTGAGCACCCCAAAATATGTAAATATAGCCCTCAAATTAGGAATTACGCTATAAGAAGTCACACAAAAACATTGTCTGATTTCATTTAGTTTGCTGAATTCTCTCAAATTTTCACTTAAATACATCTATTAGCAGTCTACAATCTTAATTTCTTTATTAAGAAGTGGGAATAGCAGCAATCTCTTAAAGTTTCATTAGAATGCAGGAAGCATTAAAGTAATTAAACAGGGAACATATATTTTGTTCCTAAAAGACAGAATACAAAACACGACCACAGACCATTTAAAAAAAACAAACAACATAGGGGCGCCTGGGTGGCTCAGTCGTTAAGCGTCTGCCTTCGGCTCAGGGCGTGATCCCGGCGTTATGGGATCGAGCCCCACATCAGGCTCCTCTGCTATGAGCCTGCTTCTTCCTCTCCCACTCCTCCTGCTCGTGTTCCCTCTCTCGCTGGCTGTCTCTATCTCTGTCAAATAAATAAATAAAATCTTAAAAAAAAAAAAAAACGAACAACATAGATTTATGTGGTTACTTCAAAGGCTATGTATCCTGATCTTTTTTTCTGAACTCAATTCCATGCTGATCTAAAATCGGAAATAAATCACCAGACAACAGAATTCTGCAATGATCACCAAATACCATCTTAGAATTCAGCCTCCCTTTGTCAGATTCAATGTAGACCAAACACAAAGCATGCATGGAAGTGACAGCTATTGGAAACACCGCGCTCAAAGCAAGCTAACGGGCATGAGATGAACAAGCACCAGTTGTTAACACCAACGGGTTTTCCCTAGAACAAGGGAAGTTAAATAGGGCTGAGGATTAAAAGCCTGGAATTGTCATCTAATACACGAATGTGATCTGTACCCATGACAATGGCCACAGGAACCACCGATACCTTTCTGGCTAAAATCAAGGGCAATCTCTAGAACTCGCTTACGGACACTCCACGATATGACAGGCTTCCAAACTGTCCTGTGGTATGGCTTTCGTCACATTGTGCTGAAATTGTTGACTTGCCTGTTGTTCCCATTGGCTTAAAACCCTAAGACAAGGAACTGTCTTTTCTCTTTGCAACCATGGGATGGAGTAGACTGTCACAAAGTATGTGCTCAATGAACAAACAGAAAGTAAGGATTGTACAGAGTCACTAAAGCGCGTATCAAGGGGAAGGCTATTTCTCTTCCTTGCCTGTTTTTATACCGTTTGCTTTTTCCAAATGAGATTAACTCTGGGATTTTCACTCTGGCTTCCTAACGCTCCTGGGTAACCACAAAGGTGATTATGCTCTGCTCAATACTTCAAAGAGCCTATCAGAAGCTACATATTTACTTTCAATTAAATATCCCATTGCTGACTACATATCCTGTAGCTTTGCTCTAGGCTAGGATTATATCAACTGAGCATAGTAACGTTCACCCATGCCTCTCAGAAGTCCTGATTAACAGTTACCTACAAATGAGTCAGAAAAAATGGACAACGGGATGTTACCCAGAAAATACACTTCTGTAGGCAATAATATTTCAATACATGGGGTTCATGTAGCAGAGGAAGACAATAAAAAGAGTCTCCAGTGATAAAAATACTTGAAATCCTTGGATTATTATTCAGGTCAGCAAGGAGTTTGCTACATGTAAGAAACAATTTAGTATTCCTTTATTAGAAAGCTTTATATGCTAAGATTTCACTTATTTTAAAGTTTTCTGCCCTAGACCCAGCATTCAAGTCTTTACTCTCTGGTTACTATATCCCACCAATAAGTACTAATTCTTATTGTGTTTTGAAGTCACCAAAAGGAACCATTGGAGAGGTGGACTAATGAGCGCACCTATCAGCGTGTAACAAACTATTAAAAAAGTCTTGTTATTTGTGTATATGCATTTACAAGCAAATTGAAGAAATCCCAGTGTTCTTATTGTGCATGAATTTGGTAGACCAATTAGTATGAAATGCAATTTGCACTAATTCATCGGGGGCAAAGGCAGCATGAAATTATCTTGACTTGTTAATTCAGCTTTTATAGTAAATTGCTCATATTGAGTATTTTTCCCAGTGGGACTCCTTGTCACGGGGAGTACAGACATAGACAATCTAGGCAGCAACATCATGAACTTTCTCTTCAAATCCCATTTTATACTCCATTTCAAAGATGGTGGAAAAAAAGGGGGACGGTTTGTACCCGCATCTCTCATTCACCAATAATAAAAAGAGAGCACCCCTTCCTAGTATGACATCATCATTGTCGTCATCCTGGAAATTACTGCTCATGGGCTTTTGACCCCAACCGGCTACATTAGAATCACCACCTACGCAGAGCATTCGAGATTTGGGGGGATTTACATTACGCGTGGTTTCCTGATGTTCTAATCTTGAGTGTGTCCAAAGGGTAGAAATGGTCAGAGGAAAGAGCAGTTAACTTTAAGACAGACAAATTTATTGCCAGCAAACATTAGACTTCTTTTAGTATCAAAAAACCTCTACCAGTTGGTTCCCAGTGAGTTGCTAGGTATGGCAGAAGGAATACTTGGCGACTTAAGAGGAACAGTTCACTGGTAGTAGCGAGACTTGGTCTTCACTTTGCTTCCGCTGTACCTGGCTGAGTGACCTGAAGAAGGCAGAACCCTGCTTTGTTTATTTAACCAACAAATAACGGCTTTGTCTACTGAGGGCAACCTTATCCTAGGGTGCTAGATGGGAGTAATGTACATTGCCTGCATACTTCGTAGATTTTTGTGGAAATTTATGTGAAAAAGTATGTGAAAATAACTCATAAACTATACATTTTCTAAACATATATTATTATCGCCCATTTTAAAGCAAATATGCAGGCAAGATATCCCCTGAATGAAGTATATTACTGAATGTGCTTTTACACCAAGAAATTATAAGATAAAAATGGTAGAAAAATCTATCAGCATTTTCACAGATATTTGACTTACGTTACTGACTTCATATATATATTGGGCAGGCAAAACTGCAGACAGCCTGCCATGCTCAGAGCCCCATTCTTTTTTTTTTTTTTTTTTTAAAGATTTTATTTATTTATTTGACAGAGAGAGACAGCCAGCGAGAGAGGGAACACAAGCAGGGGGAGTGGGAGAGGAAGAAGCAGGCTCCTAGCGGAGCAGGGAGACCGATGCGGCGCTCGATCCATCAGGCTCTGAGGGGAAGGCAGACGCTTAATGACTGAGCCACCCAGGCGCCCCTCAGAGCCCCATTCTAACAGAAACGACCGTGTGCAGCTGGCCGTACGGATGAGGGAGCGTAAGAGCATCTGTTCCAAAGTAGCCAATCTGTAGGGAACAATAGGGATAACATCCTCTCCTCAGAGCCTGGGCTGGAGATACAGTGAATCAAGTCAGGGGACTGCAGGGACAGAAGAAGGAAAGATACACCAGAAAGAGTCCAGACAACAGGAGAATTGACTTGTTGCAGAAACAAGTTCTAATGTTGACAAAATTAAGGAGGTAACGCGGAAGCCGGTGTCGCGGTGAATTTTGCGTAAATGTCGAATTCATGAACAAGCTCAGACTCCTTGAAGCCCTCCTCTAAAGTGGTTTCTCTTTTTCCTGTGAAGTCCAGTTTAGTCCCTATCCCTGGGTTCCTACTCAGTATGGTCGGAGGGTCATGCTTATTCTCACACGGGTTCTCATGGACAACCCCCTCCCAACTTTTAATCAAACGACTGAACTTACTGCAACCCAAAGGAATCCAATACAGGCGAACACCATACGATGGGCTCGAAACACTTTATGCTACATAACCTAAAGCTGTCTTGCTTTAGGACAAAAAGCAGTAAGTATACTTGCTTTTTTTTTTTTTTCTTTCTTTTTTCCTTTTTTTTTTTTTTCCATCATGCAAAGCTATTTTGATTCTCTGACTTTAGTACCTGTTGTATTATTTGAGATCTTTGCTAGCCCTATCGTATAATATAAATAAAATCCCTTTTAGGTGATAGCAGAGTACGAAAGTGAGTAGGAGGAAAATTAGGTCTATATATGACACTGTAAAATTTAAATAGAGCAAAAAATCAAGTCAAGTGTGATGAGTCAGACTTGGATGAAGATTTAGGAGGCAGTCCAGGAACTTCGATTGCAAACAACTTCTCGATCCTTTATTCTATTGCTTTATTTAGCTTAGACTCATGTTTCTCCAAGTTTTAACTGTGTGTCTTAGAAAGTTTGCTCACCTCTTGCCCTTTTTGGGGTGTTTCTCGTTCTAAAGAGGTTAAAAAAATTGCTATGTTTTTCTTAAATCTCTTCAAACTTTTCTCTGTAGGACTATTTTTTTCCTAATCCTAAAATGAGAATCTCCTTGTAAAGCGGGTTGGACCCAACCACTCCCCTCTTGTGCACAACCATAGAGACGTATCCCCCATCTCCTGTTCCCTGTCCCATGTATATGCGTTAGGAGTCCTCGCCTCACTCCGGGATGAGACGTGGTATTACCACTGAGCTGGGACGTCAGACTGAAATGGGAAGGGCCTCTAGACTGCAAACGTGTCACCCTCATCCCTGCCTTCTCTCTGGTCTCTAGCAACTGCTACAGCCTCCTTGGAATGCTCTTGTTCCTCTAAATCATTGTGTCCTGGTCCCTACTGAATGTCAGGTAGGAATCTACCATGATGAATCGGTTGGGATTATAACATAACATGAAATGAGCTGTAGACAGACAGACTGTGAGGTTTGAGGACAGGGATTTAGCTCTCTGGCCATGACACCACCTAGGGAAGGCAAGGCAGGGTAGGAGAATGGGAGGCATCAGACTTCAGCGGGAGCACCAGGAGGGGGTCAGAAGAGAAGGGCATGACCGATAGCAAGCTTTTCCTCAGTGTCTTCGGCCTGTGTCACATACAGCCTTTGCTCAGCCACGGGATGATGAAAATAACTTTCTGGTTTTATAATATTAAATTTCAAAAGAATAACATAGCTTCCTCTTTCTAACAATCCAATGAAGATAGACATTGAAGAAAATTATTCATTGAAATGCATAGCTTTAAAAAAAAACAAATGACAGGGGCGCCTGGGTGGCACAGCGGTTAGGCGTCTGCCTTCGGCTCAGGGCGTGATCCCGGCGTTATGGGATCGAGCCCCACATCAGGCTCCTCCGCTGGGAGCCTGCTTCTTCCTCTCCCACTCCCCCTGCTTGTGTTCCCTCTCTCGCTGGCTGTCTCTATCTCTGTCGAATAAATAAATAAATAAAATCTTTAAAAAAAAACCAAAAAAACAAATGACAGACATACTGTCTATAAAATTCTTTGAAATACATGTCTCCCTTAGTCACCTTTTTTCTAAATTCCTTTACTCCCTTAATTGACTCCAAGGCTACCCGAACACTAGAAGATGTATTTGAAGCTACACACTTTGATTGTAAAATATGGATATTTTATGGAAATTAGCCTGAGTTTCCACCAAGTTCATGGAGCAGAGACTCTTTGCATGAATGGATATTTTGAATTAGCTAATGGAAAAGGGTTCTGAGATGATTTTTTTTTTCCTCAACAAGCTGCAAGCAGGTTTATGTGAGATATAAAGTCAAGGACTGGGGACAGTGGCTTTCTACCTTCTTAATGTGGATAAAGTGTCCCCCCCTGACTCCCACCAACCCCAGCAGATTGTCTTAGTCACAGCTCTTCAGGCATATGTGTTTAAGGAGGCTTTAGACCCTGTCCATGGTTCTCTATGGACTAAAAAGGCATTACATTTTTCTCAGAGAAAAATTCTTCAGTTATTTTCCTGGGCATCTTAATGCATCCAGTTAGGTGTTATCTGAAGTTAGATCACTTTAATGAAATGAGGAGACATGCATTGCTTTGGCTCAGAAGTGATTTGTTTTAGCAATTTCTTTTCTTAGTAGAGTATTATGCCTGGCTCATGACCTGAAAGAGACTTTGCAATTCAAATTCACATGGCTTTGAATCTTTGCATATTCATGTATGTTTAACATGCATTATTATAGTAGCAAGTACTTTGAAATGAAATAAACATTTGGAAATTTGTAGGCATACAAACTGTGAATAAAAATACAGTCTTACCATGGATTGAACTGAACTGGGAAGAGAGAGATGATTTTAAAAGATTAAATGATTAGAAGCGGGTTTGGCAAAGTCAAAATCCTGTTCACCAGTTTTGTATGGTAAGTTCTTAGAACAACCTCTTAGAGACACATAGGAGTAAGAGGTCCAAACTCCCGGTTATAGAACCAGTGAGTCATGGGGAACGAATGTACAGCATAGAGGATACAGTCAATAACACGGTAATAACTTTGTGTGCTGACAGTGGCACAGACACTCGTGGGGATCATTTCATCTGTATAAACATTTTGTATTGCTGTGACGTACACTTGAAACTAACGGGATCTTGTATGTCAACTATACTTCCATAAAAGACAAACAAAAACAAACAACAGCAAAAAACAACACCAAAAAAGCACATGGTTGACAGTTATAAACCCTTGAGAGTTAAGAATAGTTCAGGCCATCAGTGGGAAACACCAGAAAGTGACAGGTTTCCTTTCTTACAGCTTCTTGGTATAGAAAAATATCTTTAATCCGAAATAGTAAGATGAAGACTAATGCCACAAAATTGGGCAGAACGAACTGGCAACTATGTCCAAAAAGCCAATAAATAATTGCCCTAAGACAGATGGTGTTCCTATGAAATTGTTATAAAGCCCGGCTCTAGCAGCAAAGGCTTTTCTTCCCTTTGAAAGTAAATAAAGCATTCGCGCATGCTGCTGATGAAGTGTGAACTGGGGCAACGTCTCTGCAAGATAAAAGCCTTAAAATGTGATAACTTGTCTCAGCAAGACTTCTAGGAATTTATCCTTAAGAAATAACCACAGATGACCAGAGACTATGCAGCAAGAATATTCTTCACAATTTTTTTTTTAATTATGAAAAAATGTTCAACATCAGTAGCCATCAGGGAAATTCAAACCAAAACCACATTGAGATACCACCTTACGCCCGCTAGAATGGCAAAAATTGACAAGGCAAGAAACAACAAATGTGGGAGAGGATGTGGAGAAAGGGGATCCCTCTTACACTGTTGGTGGGAATGCAAGTTGGTGCAGCCACTTTGGAAAACAGTGTGGAGATTGCTCAAAAAGCTAAAAATAGAGCTACCCTATGACCCAGCAATTGCACTACTGGGTATTTACCCCAAAGATACAGACGTAGTGAAGAGAAGGGCCATATGCACCCCAATGTACATAGCAGCGATGTCCACAATAGCCAAACTGTGGAAGGAGCCGAGATGCCCTTCAACAGACGAATGGATAAACAAGATGTGATCCATATATACAATGGAATATTATTCAGCCATCAGAAAGAACAATTACCCAACATTTGCATCAGTATGGATGGAACTGGAGGGGATTATGCTAAATGAAATAAGTCAACACAGAAAGACAATTATATGGTTTCACTTATTTGTGGAACATAAGGAATAGCAGGGAGGACATTAGGAGAAGGAAGGGAAAAATGAAGGGGGGAAATCAGAGGGGGGAGACGAACCATGAGAGACTATGGACTCCGGGTTTTAGAGGGGAGGGGGTGGGGGGATGCGTTAGCCTGGTGAAGGATATTAAGGAGAGCACGTATTGCATGGAGCACTGGGTTTTATGTGCAAACAATGAATCATGGAACTTTACATCAAAAACTAATGATGTACTGTATGGTAACTAACATAACATGATAAAAATAAATAAATAAACAAACAAACAAATAAATAAATAAATAGCTGGAAAAAATTCTAAATGTTCAACGATGTTACTTAAGCCATTGTACAGTCATCATATGAGATTCTCTATAGCCTTTAGAATGATGATTCAGAAGAATGTTTAATTACATGGGAAGATGCTGATTGTACACTTTACACGAAAATATCATCTTGTAAATCAGCAGATGCCCTATGAACCCACTCCATGGAAATGAGCACATACACAAGTATATATTCCAGAAGGGGGGTGGAGGGAATAAAGATGGAAAGCGTGGATACCAAAATGTTCACAACAGTCACCCACAGGTACTGGGGTCTTACGAGATTTTAATTTATTTTTCCTCTGTTTTCCAAATTTGCCACAGTGAATGCATAATGCTTTTCTAATAAAAAATTTGAATTACTTTAAAAATAGTAAAAAAGTCAGGGGAAAAAAAGCTGGAGACTTGGAGGACTTGTTGCAAATTGCATGATTCCTGAAATAAATATTTTACGATGAGCTATGCTTTATTTCGCTTTTGCTTCTCTGAAACATCATCGTTTTTGCGCTTTCTGATGAACCTCTCTGGAGGGCAGTTTGAAAATACACAGCTCTCTTGGTGTGGATGACACGATGTTCCAAAACCGTGAGTCAGACTTCCCTTTGGCCATTCATGGCAAGTACTTCACGAGCTCCAACAGCTCACTTGAGTCTCTTGGTAAGTGAAGAAGGCCAAATAAATGATATTTCTTGTATATAGTCAAGTATTAAGACTCTTAAAGGTTTATGGAAAATAGAGCTTAAAGTGAAACTATGATAAAATTGAAGACCACTTAGAGACCCTCCCGTGCCCTGATTGAGGGAATACTTGGATGTGCCAGTGAAGTCGATCGAGGCTACTCAGGGCTTCACAGCATGGCGTGTTCTCAAGTCGCTGCAGAGATCTCGAGTGGCCAGTCCGTGTAGATCGTCTTACAAAGGAAGAGCAGGGACCAGCGTCTGTGCTCCACGAAGTATTTCAGCCACAGGTCATGCGTCTCACTGTACATTCTAACTGGACCACAGCATCACGCACCAGGTACCTACAGGTTCACTGCATGTGTCTGAAATGGGGAAGCTCACGATCAGTTCCTCGGAACTGGGGAACCGAGAGTCTTGCCTATGCGGTTGCCTTGAGCAGCAATGCTATGTGTAAGCAAGTCATCACTCACCGTCTGAGGGGCTTCTGCCAGGCATGGATCTGGCCGCTGCCTCCGGGCTCCGGCTCCATGGACGTAGAGAAAGCCTAGGTGGCTTGTTTCCACCTCCTCCCTCCCACCAGACGCCGCCTCAGTGTGCAGAATGCCTGGCCTAGAAACCCTGGTGTTTTTTTCTAAGCTTAATCATTTGTTTTGGCCAAGCCCTGGCAGCCAGCAATCTCAGAGTTTCCATCTATTCTGCCCCATTCTCACCTTGCCTCCTGCCCAAGTGCCCACTCTGAGTTTCTTTGCCCTAGGATGTTGAAAGTACACAGAATTTTTTAATTCAGTTACATTGCAATTTCTCTCTTGATTGGTTTTGGTATTCTTTTTTTTTTTTTATAAGATTTTATTTATTTATTTGACAGAGATAGAGACAGCCAGCGAGAGAGGGAACACAAGCAGGGGGAGTGGGAGAGGAAGAAGCAGGCTCATAGCGGAAGAGCCTGATGTGGGGCTCGATCCCGCAACGCCGGGATCACGCCCTGAGCCGAAGGCAGACGCTTAACCGCTGTGCCACCCAGGCGCCCCTGGTTTTGGTATTCTATCCATATTCCTTCCCACTCTTTATTTCAAATATAACTTGGCTACGTTATGGATTAAATATGGGGAAATCGAACCACCTAACAACCATCTAACATTATTTCTGTGGGAAAGCGCATTTGAAATTCTGAGCCATCGATTTTCACAAATGAATTCTTGGAACCTAATCCAGCCATAAAGAGAGGCCTGCACCCACTCCGTTTGTAACCAGCCACAGTTGTAGGCAAACGTTAGCTGCTCACTTAGCCTCGTTGAATGACGTTGAATTCAACTGAAGTCAGACACTCCTTTAAAGTAAGGTGACATCTCTCAGTGCTGGGGAATTTCCTCATTCCATTTTGTCATTCCAGCTTCCCAGGAGTCTCAAATCAACTCCCGGCTCATACTCAAAAGCCATCAACAGTTCACTCTAACTTTTCATCTTGTTTTGGAAGATCACACAGAAGGAAGTAGACTAGAAGTGAACGTCTTATCTATGGAGGGAGGTAAGCAGGTCCGAGGCGTAAGCTGCCCCGTGAAACTGGGTGTGATTTGCTGTGGGTAAAAACCAGAAGTGGCTAGAGATTCCAGCTGGTGGAACCAGGGAAGCAGTGAGGGTGTAAGAGCGTGACAGGCCCATCCTAGCAAGGGCCACACATCTTCATTCTTTTCTTGCTCCCTTTTTGTGACTGAGTTTCCTACTTTTATTTCTTTCCCTCCTGTCCCTTCCCACTTCTTCCTTCTCCTCGCTTCTTTCCTAATTTCTCCTCTCTTTCCTTCTTTGTTTCTTGCTTTCATCTCCCACTTCTTCCATTTCTTATCTCTTATGGTTGCCTCCCCATCCCCTGTAGACCTTTGTCCCCTGCCTTGTGCTCAATCTGAGATACATTTCTTTCTTCTTTTTTTCTTTGAGGGGGATGGGCAGAGGGAAAGGGAGAGGCAGAGAACCTCAAGCGGACTCCGTGCTGATTGCCGAGCCTGATGCAGGGCTTGATCTCACGCCCCTGAGATCATGAACTGAGCCGAAATGAAGAGTCAGAAACTTAACTGACTGAGCCACACAGGTGTCGCAAAACGGAGAAATATTTCGAGCACATCAACGTTATGGTTAAAGACAAGCAAAGCAGAACATCACGACTACCGACGTCAAACACTGCTCTGGGTAAGCTGCACAAACGGAGACCAAAGAGATCAAAAAGGAAATCTCTGCCCAAACCAGCGGAACTGTATCTTTGCTCTCCCATGATTCTCAAATGTTCAGACCTGGCTGCAGTCTGCATTTACATATGCCTTTCCTGCTCCTCTCTTTGTTTCCTCAAAACCCTCTATTATTAGCTTACCTCTCCGAGGTCCAATTGTAACCTGTCTGCTCAGTTCTCCATTCAGTGACATGCAAGACCATACCCATCAGCACCTCTCATGAAAGCACCCTGCACAAAAGGACTATATTTCAAGGTATACTTACAACTACAAATCACAACCCTTCATTCATGGCAAACGTGGGACTCTGCAATCTGTGCATGGTGCATTCTAATTTCAATCATTTACCTGAAAATTGTATAATGATCGCTTTTGCCAAGAAATGTTTCCAAAATCATAGTCGTTAAGGTTCCTGTTTCTATCACCATGATTTAGTAAAATGTACCTTAGATATCAGAAAAGAGAAACATTTTAATGCTTAGAATATTCTAAAATGTATGACATTCTTGCTTCATTAAGTTTTTCATGAACGAATTTTTCAGTGTGAAATTTTTTTTTTTCCCAAATGGCATCTGTTAGTGGACTTGGTCAGATTTTATGTGGTATATCCTGGTAGAGATTTAATTTTTTGTTAGGGCTCAAGAGATAAGCAAGTGAAGTCAAACATTTGTAATAAGAGGTAACTGGTTTATGTTTTCACAGATGATAGAAGTACTACTTTAAGAGACGTGTATACCGTACACTTGCCAAGCCAACTGCTACTATAGAAATAAAAAGCACTGATTTCCATTAGCTGACAGTGCCATGAATTTTTGTTTCTTGGTTATTCCTCAGAAGAACAGAGAACAATTCAAAAAGTGCTCCTTCTTCCATGTGTTGGGTGTGTTGGCACACTTAGCGGGGCTCCTTTGGCCAACGAGGGTCGTGAGACATTCTCAGGAGCAGAGCTCCTCGAGGTGAAGTTCACAGCTGTGAACACCAATGTCAACCAAGAATGTGTTAGAGATGCAGGTTGTTGGATCCACCCCAGACCTACTGAATGAGATACAGTCGCACATCGGGCCAAAAACACGTATTTCAATTCTGAAACTCTGAAGCCCACCGAAGTCTGGGAACCACGGGGTAGTCTCTGACGTTTCCTTCTGCTTTTGTGGAGCAGTTCCTCATAAATTTCACATGCCCTCCCAGGGAGACAAGTTTAATTTAGAATCCCAAATCAGATTGGCTCTTTCGTTGTTCTACAGAGATCCTGGGGAAAATTGACCATTCCTTAATGTCTCTGAAGGAAAATAACCTATATGTGAAATACCTGATATTTATTAAAGGAAGGTTTAAAAAATATATTCATTTAATTTTTACTAATGGCCCCAGAAATGATTTAGTGATTAAAGAAACTAAGAGTTATAAATAGCTCTTTTTTGATAAAGAGAGCTGCTTGGAATTTCCCCAGGGAAACTAGTTAAAAACACTGAGGAAAGTATTTTAATACAGATATCTAAGAATCATAAAAACTTGGACAGCTTGAATAAATAGCAAACTATTTTGGTAAGTAATATTTTAGAAACATTTAAAAATTCAGCTTTATTTTTAGATTCCTGGGGCTGGGAAAATCTCCTTTTACATAACGTAGCAAAAATAACAGAGCAAAAATATATAAAGATGGCCAATGTAATAACAAGTCGACTAGCCAAAAAGCCCTGAGGAACTCAATTCTGACAGGTCCAGACTGAGGTTTTAAAATTTGAGGGGATTAAGAAAACTATCAGGAAATAACTTTTTGCTGACTCCAAGCACATATGTATATACTTGTTTGTTTCTCCCTTAATAGAAAAGGTGAATACGTGGACAGCCCGAGCGTGAGGTCTTCGCTTACATGACCTCCGAGGCACCCCGATTCCCTATTCCTTGCTCGAATGAGGGCCACTTAGCCACCAGGTTCCCATCTGAAGGAACACATCCAGTGTACTTTTAGAAACCCAGGAAAAGGTCCAGAATGCTTTTATTTATTTATTTATTTAAGATTTTATTTACTTATTATTAGAAAGAGAGAGCACGGGCAGAGGGAGTGGCAGGGGGAGAGGGAGAAGAAGACTCCCCACTGATCAGGGAGCCTGACATGAGGCTCAATCCCAGGATTCTGGGATCATGACCTGAGCTGAAGGCAGACGTTTCACCGACTGAGCCCCCCCAGGCACCCCCCAGAATGCTTCCATACAAATATTCTGGATGAACAGGGAAGGGCGTGGGCACTCATGCTGAGTGGTTCAGACAGCGAGCCTGTGCCAAGCAGCTTTCCCTCGAGACACTGCACAAGTTTGCTCTCACACCCACCATGTACGCGCTGGGTGACCACGGGCAAGCAGCCTCTCTGGACCTTTGTTTCTTCACCTAAAACTGGAGCTGATAATACTACTACTGTCTACCTTGTAGTTGTACTGTGAAGACTACTGAGTTAATTCATAAAGCACGTGGAATAGTGCCTGGCATACAGCAAGCACACCACCTCCGCTCTTTCTATTGTCCTCTCAGAAATTAAGAAAAGCGACTACCAGGTATTTACCCCAAAGATACAGACGTAGTGAAGAGAAGGGCCATATGCACCCCAGTGTTCATAGCAGCATTGTCCACAATAGCTAAATAGTGGAAGGAGCCGAGATGCCCTTCAACAGATGACTGGATTAAGAAGATGTGGTCCATATATACAATGGAATATTACTCAGCCGTCAGAAAGAACAATTACCCAACATTTGCAGCAACATGGACGGGACTGGAGGAGATTATGCTAAGTGAAATAAGTCAAGCAGAGAAAGACAATTATCATATGGTTTCACTCGTTTATGGAACATAAGAAATAGGAAGACCGGTAGGAGAAGGAAGGGAAGAATGAAGGGGGGGTAAACAGAAGGGGGAATGAACCATGACAGACTATGGACTCTGGGAAACAAACTGAGGGCTTCAGAGGGGAGGGGGGTGGGGGATTGGGATAGGCCGGTGATGGGTATTAAGGAGGGCACGTATTGCATGGTGCACTGGGTGTTATACGCAACTAATGAATCATGGAACTTTACAACAAAAACTGGGTCTGTACTGTATAGTGACTAACATAATACAATAAAAAATATTATTATTAAAAAAAAAAAGAAGAAGAAGAAGAGCGATACTCGGGAGGTTGAGTTAGATAGCCCAAGTCAGACAGTGAGCAAGTGGCCCAGGTGGGATTTGACTCCGCACGATTTCCAAAGCCGAGGCTATGTCCACTTCAGCCATGGGCTTCAACACTGGATGGACTTAGACCCACAGCTTTAAGAAGTAGCTTTGAAATAGTGGTTAAACATGTGGTATCTTTAGGTAAGACCATGGGGTCCACCACTGTGTGGCTTGGGGAAAGTTAGATAACCTGTCTGAGCCTCAGTTTCCTTATCTGTATGATGGGACAGTATCTGTACCTCCGTAAGGGGAAACAAAGGAAATAATATGTCAAGAGGCTCAGAGCACTCTGCAGGTAGTTAGTAGTAAGTTACTGTAAACTAGTACTAGTACAGAGTGATGGGACGCACAGAGGCCGGCTGGGGCACTGGGAACCCAGGTGTGTTGGCACAGGGCACCAGGAGAATGGTCCCTCGTATAAACAGATTCTTCCTTTGATCAAAACTGCCCATTCCACAGATCTTAGTTTTACCTAAATTTTGGCCTTTGCCATATATTCATACAGCTAAACTAAACTTTACTGAACAGTTCGGAAGAGCTGATCTTTTTCACCTTCTTTACGTTGATAACACTTTTTTTTCTTTTTTTTCTTTTTTCTTTCTTTTTTTTTTTTTTTTTTTTTTGGTAGGAAATCTGAATCAGTCACGATCAAGGTCCTGTACCAGGCTCCCCAAGTTAACACCATGGCACATTGTCCTGAACTCATGAAAACCACTGCATGTCTGTCACAGACCTCCTGTAAATTTAGATAATTGTTTCCTGTGTTGTTGTTTTTCCCCCTGAAGGGAAACAATATGTTTTTAAAGCATTTCGGGATTGGTCTAGAGAAGAAAGACAAACCGTTTCAAAAATCTTCAAAAGCACACCAGACACATTTCCGTATTTGTTCACTCTATATTAATGGACCCAATGGATACCCATCCATTTTGATGAGGTAAGGGTCTCATTAATATCTCATGTCACAAAATGTTTACCACGGGAATAGCTACCCGAGGGCATGATTGCATGTATGAGAGCACCTTGTTCAGAATAGGTGTTCAGTAAATATTTGTTGGTGATGATAATCACCGTTCATGACAACGGTGACCTTTCTACAGTTCCTCTCTGGTATTATATTTCAAAAGCACCGATTAAGCCCCGTAGACAACCTAAAGTCACACTGAAACCAGCCAGTTCTAGAAATCGTTCTTAATTGCTTATTTGAAGAAAACCACATTTTTGGACATCTTGTTTTGCTTTTCTTTAACCCGACAACTTAATCACTGTTGTTGTTCCTTCTCTGGGGCCAGGTTGTTCCTTTAGGTCTCAATTAGATGGCAAATATTTCACAAGACTCCTATGTAGTATCCATTCTTATTTTGTGAAGTTTCTTGTACAATGTTTCAGGGTAGAGAATACTATTTTCATGAGCAACGCAGTAAGTAAGAAGTGAACACATCTGTTTGCAAGCAAACAAGACAGCCTGCCAATGGAATATGATTATTTTTTTTTATCATTTCTTAACTTCCATGCACTCCTTCTGACTTCTTGAAAGAGAGCAAGGTTTTGTTTTTGTTTTTTTAATTTATAGACAAGACTGCAGATATTTAATTAACTTAAATCCTTTATGCCCAAATGAGAGAGCACTGGGAAAGTTAATCTCTCAACTCACATGAAACTCAGTGAGTAGACACTTGTATTTATGATAAGAAGGCTTTAGATTGAAAGTCATTTTGCTTTTTTTTTATTAATCTCTTCTTGCCCATATATCAAGAAATAAAATTACCTTTTCTTTTCTTTTTCTTTCCTTTTTTTCTTAAGACAAAGCTAGAAAACTTCAAATATATCTTGCAGGCTCGCTGGAGTAATTACTCAGATATTTCTTTCCCATTAATTTGATAATTTGCAGGATATTAATAAAGGCAATTTACTTCAGAACTGTTGTAGTCATGTCCCAGAAACCTATTTACTGCCATGTTTCATAATCTTCAGAAATGTGTGTCTGGAGAAATTTAAGGTGTCATGGGAATGGCAGACGTCATATCCAGTCCCATGCCGATAACCCAAGAACTCTGCTGTCTGATAAGTGCTGTCACATGAAAAATATGCAAGCGGACTCGAAAGCTGAAATGAGGTCAGTAGTTGCATTTAAACTTTTCACCGTCTTCCTAAGTCACTAAAAGTATGAATAGTCAAATAAATAGAGAATTCACAGACTATTACATTTCAGATAAGAATCTGAGACCTTTAGGGACGCCTGGGTGGCTCAGCTGTTAAGCGTCTGCCTTCGGCTCAGGGCCTGATCCCAGGGTCCTGGGATCGAGCCCCGCACTGGGCTCCCTGCTCCCCTGGGAGCCTGCTTCTTCCTCTCCCACTCCCCCTGCTTGTGTTCCCTCTCTCTCTGGCTGTCTCTCTCCCTCTGTCAAATAACTAAATAAAATCTTAAAAAAAAAAAAAAAAGAATCTGAGACCTTTAATTGACATGCGTAATCCTGCATCTCTTCACCTGTCTCAGGCCACATGTTCTTAGATGACCCCAGAAACTGAGATGCAGGCTGCAAGTATCTGGTGGCCAACACCTGACGGGTGACACACGAGGCGTCGGACCCGCAGCTGCCCCAGGTCACTGGGACTGCATCACAACCGATCCCTGGCAAACTGTATCACGTCCTTCTGTCCTCTAAAACTAGAGTACAGAGCATTCGTTTCTACGGATTGTTGACCCCTTGTTGAGTGCAGAAATATATGCTGCCATTATTATTATTATTATAACAAAACCCCCACTAATACTCACGGACCTCTTACTATGTGCCTGGCACTGGGTTAAATGTGTTACATGCAGTAAATCGTGCAATCCTTACCATAACCTGGGGCTGTTACTATTCCCATTTTACAGATGAGAAGATGAGTTTAGGGAAGTCGAAGAGCTGACTCCACGCGGGCTATCATTAGAGTTCGAATCTGACCTTAGGCAACCTAATTCTAGCGCCTGTACTATTAACTGATGCTTCGTTAAGTAACTTTAGGTTGACTATTGTGAAGCCAAAACATCTTCCTGCCTTGATTTTAATCCCCTAGATGTTTTTCCATAATAGAGAGACACAAAGGTCGTTACAACAGTTACACGTAAACACATCACATCATAATTATCTGGGAATAGAACGCTCACAGAAGACTTTCCGTGGAGGCATCCTCAGGGAAGGCAAGGTGCATGTGCCTGCTTACATTAAAATGTACCCTTCAGGGGGCATTAGTGCCTACATAAGCCTGTGTCCTCTGGTTTAATGTTTACAAGTCAAGGGTTTGGTGCTGGGCAGACCTGAGTTTGAGTCCTACGTCTGTCAGTTAGTATCTGCATCATAATGAGAGAAGCTGTATGTTTCTTTGTTTCTTGTTAAGTTCATGAGCACCCATTTCTTTCCATAGGTAAATATTATAAAAACACTGTCCACTGCTTGAGGCTTTCCTGGGGATTACATACTTAATGCATTCAACGTAGATACTGTATTTAAAGTCCTTATATCCGTGCCCACAGTACATACGAACTGCTCAGTCGAGGCTTGTAAATATTTTTTGAAAGAACATTAAAACAATAACATTAATACCCAGCTCTTAGGAACAGCAGAAGGAAAAGGGAACTTAAGTGTTCACGAGCTTTCAGAAGGAAGAAGAAAGATGTCTTTTGTGAAAACACAACCCGATGTGGTCCAGGATTCAAGCTAATGCTGCAGCGTGTAACGTGCTTTTGAGAAATAAAATAATACTTGACCTTAGCTTTTAAATAGATCCTCTAAATAAGCATTATTTTTTTAGAAGATCTAGGTTTTAAAATATTATATTTCATTGATTCAGATGATGTAGATGTGTGCATATATACGTATAAATGACCTAGCGTGCCTCCTGGCACACAGGTAGCCCCCAGAAAATGCTACAATGTGCTCGGGAGAGCAGCAGCTGATCCTTCCGCTACTATTGTTATCTTGTGTGGCTGTATTTTCTTGGCGGTCCTGAGGCACACAATTGCCTAGGGAAGTAAATCCTTGGCCCCGAGAAGACTATAGAATCAATTTCAAGGGCAGACAGTTTTGTTTTCTTTTTCACAATCTAGAGACCTGACTCGTGTCAAACTGCAGAAAGAAGATCTTTCCAGATTTACACAAGGGTAAGGAAAAGAGTGACTGACCACACTGAGTCCCGTTGACACTCTCGGGGTGAGAGATGGGTTTTTTTATTTTTTAACATCGACTCTGAAGCTTCTTTCAGGAATGTAGAAAAGCAGAGCTGTCACTGGCCTCAGGACTGACAAGCAAAGCTGAATTCTCTTTTTCCAGTTAGTTCCTCTCCAGATAAAGACTTACGAGACTGGGGGAAGGAAGGCGATGATGGTGCGATCCTGCACTGTCCCCTGTGGTGGCCGCACGGAACCCGTGAGCGTCTGAAACGAGCCTGTGCAGCTGACATGCACTGTAAGTGCACAGTATACCCACTGGCTGCAAAGACTTGCTATGAAAAGCAGAATTTAATGTGTTGGGAGTTTTCCTAAGACACCCCCCACTCACTGTGGTTTACTAGCACTTGCACTTCGTATTTTAAATTATGGTAGGATTAGTTCCCCCAGAACCCAAAAACAGAAGTCCTTTCGTCACCCCTCTAGACAACAATCTGCATGGTTAATAGTGTGTGCTTCCCATGTATGAGGCCCTGTGCAAAACGTGTCCCCCCCACGGTCTCATTTTTTTTTTTTTTTTAAGATTTTATTTATTTGACAGAGAGAGAGACAGCCAGCGAGAGAGGGAACACAAGCAGGGGGAGTGGGAGAGGAAGAAGCAGGCTCCTAGCGGAGGAGCCTGATGTGGGGCTCGATCCCATAACGCCAGGATCACGCCCTGAGCCGAAGGCAGATGCTTAACCGCTGTGCCACCCAGGCGCCCCCCCCACGGTCTCATTTAATCTCGCTCTCCACCAAAGTCATTCCATCATGTCTGTCTTATACAAAAGCTAACTGATTCTAGAGGGTTTAAGTAACTAGTTTCAGATTATATAGCTGAAGCCTGGTTATGTAAAGAGGTCCGTTTGACCACACTACCTGATTTCCATACTCTCCGAATGAATCGTTTGTCAAGAAGAACTGAATTACACTATATGCACAAAAATTAAACAAAATGGTTTTTAAAATCCCTCTAAACCTCTGTGAAGTAAAAGGACATCCTCTTCCAGATAAAAAGTTCTTGTGCTTCCCAGAAAATGCAAGTGAAGTGTTTTCTTCTGTTACTCAAAAACCAAAAACAGAACTTGGGTCAAACCGTACCTATGGGTACTTAAAATACTTGATTTATGTATTGTTAAGTCACTTCAGCCACTAACTGAACCTGTTAGAAGGAAGGATTAACTCCCAGGTGTTTAAGGATAGAACGATGAGTTATAAAATATATTCTTTTATTTCTGGAGCTATTTACATTTGTCTGCGAGAAGAGCAACTTTCCCTTTCCAGCTTGACAAAATGTGCCAAGCTGTGGTTCTGTGCTCACTGGTTCCACTTGATGAGGGGGTAGTGGTTAGGGAGAGAGTCAACACATTTAAGTAGGCAGATGCCTGACAGATAAGTCCTAGACTCACCCTTGAACTCAAGCCTCAGCTCAAAGCTTCTACAAGATGGATCGTGTCTATAGTCCAGAATAAAGAACCTGCCTTCTGTTCACCGGTTTGATGTGCCTAAGACAGTAGCAAGAAATTGATGATATTCCATGCAACAAGAAAGAAGGAAGACTAACAACAGCATGACAAATCCCACAACAGCACAAAGCAGGCCAGAAATTGTTAACTAGGTCAAAGAATGATGCACTTGGCTCCTTTCTTCTGGGGACATATAAAAGAGTTCAAGTATGTCATTTCATTTGTCTGTATACTCTCTCCCTGGAGGGATGGAGCTCGGTAGCGATTCCCATTCAGTAAGAGAGAAAACGGAAGCAGAAATGAGCACAGTGACCTGGTCCAAGCCCTTTAATTAGTTTGCAATAGCCATTCATACACTCAACATCTCCTTCCAGGGAGCACGTGGGAAACCAAGTGGAGGCTGGGCTATCTAGAAAGTTCTCAAGGAAGAAAATTCAGATTTTGCCCGAATTCAGCAGAAAGCAATTTTGAGACCATATACTTTACAAAATTGTCACAAGTTTTCATGGTGCATGCTTAAAAAGAAATGACAAAGAACATATTTTAGCTGGCCAGCAGCTCTGCAAGGAGTATTACAGCAATTATTTAACTGCCAGGGAAAACGTCTTGACTTAGACACAATGAAAGCTAATCAACAATGTAGGACTTCCATCAATAAAGCAAACAGAAGACATTTAAGCTCAGATTCTAAGCAATTTGTCAAATGACTGCTAATTTAAAATATGTTAACCCCAGCAGAGAGGAAGGACTTTTACAAAAGATTCAAGCATTTTGTTTTTTGTTTGTTTGTTTGTTTGTTTTTAAGTAGGCTCCCCGCCCAGCCTGGAGCCCAATGTGGGGCTTGAACTCATGACCCCGAGATTGAGACCTGAGCTGAGATCAAGAGTCGGACACTTAACTAACTGAGCCACCCATGCACCCCTTCATTATGGTTTATTTAAACATAATATACTCAGGCTCTCCCCTCATTCAGAGAATTCTATGAGGGAAAACTTTTAATGAAAGTGATGCTCATATCCTCTCATTCAGTGCTTCTCATCCCAGTTCCTTCACTGGAATGTTCCCCTGGTTTCCCACCCTGCATTCAGGGACTCAACTTTACGCCTTCTGCAGGACTCCAGTCCACCTTTATCTGACTCTCTTTGGTATCTCCACAGCACTGATGGTCTTTACCTATATTAATTTTAAATCTTGGTTATTCTTACATAACCTTAAAAACCCATCTGTATAGTAAACTTTGTGATATCATGATGCAGACCACTATCGACCAACCACTTGATCCTACGCTAAGTGTATTTCACCTACAATCTTATGTAATCCTTACGAAAACCTGTGGAGGTAGGCACATTTATCACCCTCTTCCTACACCTTACCTAGAAACATAAGAAACTTATCCAAATCCTTATGGCATCCTATCCTATCTTCAGAAGGTTAGGCTGGAAAAGGATTGACTTTCAGGAAAAGGAACATAAATTTCCATATTTTTACTGATTCAACAGATGTCTACTGGTTACCTGCCGTGCCCCAGTCTCTGAACAAGAGACTGAAGATATATAAGTAAGTACCGCCTAATTCCTACCCACAAAGTGTTTCCAGTCTAATGGAGAAGGTAGCCAGGCAAACACACAGTCGCAAATGCTATATCCAATAACCCACCCAGCAGAGCAGGGATGGGGTACCACAGCAGAGCGGGAAGGGACGGATGATCTCAGAGAAGGACTCTCAGAAGACGTTGGGTTGGCAGGTGGAATGATTAGGCAAGAAGAAAGGGAATGGCACGTGCACAGAAAGGCCCGTGACAGGAAAGAGACTGTTCCTTAGAGAGGCTGGATCAGGTGTACAAGAGGGACAGAAGGGCCAGGTCATGAGGACCTGGGCATAACCTGTCCAAGAATGCCACTTTTTTCTGGAGGGAATGAGGAGACATTGATGGATTGTCAAGCAACAGGGAACGATGGACAAGAAGCATGGTGCCAGGAGTGGCACCGTTCAGAATGCGAGCTAGGTTTTCCTTGACTTCTCTTCCTCTGAGCGACGCATCATCACTCATGCGCTTGATGCTTCAAGTCTGGCCTGCCCTGATGTCCTCATTATCCTGGAGGCTCTTTTATTCTCTTACTTCTGAATGTTAGTTGCTGTTCTCTTGTTCAACTACTTTAACTTGTCACCAGCTTATTCTGTTTAGGATTTGTTATGCTTGTTCAATGTCATTCATGCACGTCGAGGGCCAAGGTCATCTGTGTGTGGGGTTAGAAGAGTGCAGTGAACGAACATGAATAAGACAGCGCCCCTGTTCTTCGATAAAGGTGTTGGGTCACGCTTTTTCTTTAAAAGCAGATATTGATGAGTCATCGACATTTTTCTCTCTTCAACAGTAAATTATTTTATACACATGTGAGTCTCAATTAACTTTGAAAACATTTGTGGCATGCTGGTCGCGTTAGGAGAAAGAGTTCTTACAAGAATCACACATAGTTGGGTGCATGATTGGTGCTCAAAAAAAAAAAAAAAAGGAAATTGAATGTGATTGCAAAGTCTAGTTTTCTGGTAGGATTTCAATCTCCAGAGCCAGGGGTGGGGGGGGGGGGCAGAAACTATCTTCTCAAGGCAGAGAGGCCTTTCCACAGCCAGTGGATTACATCCCACAGGAGGACACCTGCAGCTAACCCTGACCACGGAGACCCCCAGCTCCTTCCGCCTGGGGCTGCAGATTGTGTGGGGGAAGGCTTCTCAGCTGTCAGATAAAGCAGGAGTGCATTTAATGTACCCAGCTCAAAAGATGTTTGACCACCCACTCCTTTTTATACAATTCCCCAAGAATAAAAAGAGCCATGTCACGAGTCGGTGACTGCGGCTTCAGGGTTTCCGTAAAAGGCCTCTAGAAGGAATTGGGAAATGTATTAATATTTGAAACTAGAGTGTCCTGAATCCTAAGGCATCAATAATGATACTGGTATAACAATTCATTTTTGTCTCATTTCATCTTTAGGGAGAACAAAACATTCCATACGTGATCTAAAAACTCTTTATTCTTAAAGTAATAAAATCACATTTTTTTCAACTTTAAGAATATAAACCCAATTTCCACTTAATTCATCATAATTATTTCTCTAGTTTTTTGTTCATCGAAGTATTATTCTCACACATCAGTTCTCAGACTCTCTGCACATACTTTACCTAAAGGGTCATTTAAATTAGATTCCTAAGGATGCTCTGTTTTGGATTTTAAAATGAGCCAAACTTCAAAGTTCATTGAAAACACTGACCAACTATTAGTCCCCACTGCTCTGCGAGGCAGATAGTAGCCCGTCTGTGGATGCTACTGGTTAGTTCTGTCCTTGATTCTCTGACAACTGACACCATCTATTCCTGATATGGAACACAGACCCAATCACAGCACATTTGGGGAAAAGTATCAAATTAAGTTTGATATGAACAGGCCACAAAAGCATGAAGATACAGGTCAGATGAAGACAAAAAGGACCTACTCACCTCTACACATAATTTTATCACTGTTCTCTCCTGACTAAAACGCTCATGTTCATTGTATAGCTTTCTCCCAAGTCTCTACATTGAAGTATTCTGATATGCCATTCCTTTAACATCACATAGTCATGCCAAACAGTGGAAATAGCACTGAAATTGACATGCAGCTGAAAATTATCTCTGCCATTTACTGGCTGTGTGGTCTCGGGCAAGTCACTTAGACAATCAAAGCTATATTTTCCCATAGGGTTGCTGTCAGGATTAAACGAGATGAACAGTACTTAGCCCAAGTTCAAACATGGAAAGAACTCAGCCAATGGCCCCTCCTACCAATAACATTCCAAGTCAGGGATCAAGATACCCCACTCTCCCTTAAAGATACTGTGCTCCCACGTTCCCTTTATTTAAGTCTCTTTATTCATTTATAACTTTCAAAATGAACTTGTTTGAAGTAGAGTTTATCAGAGCAAAAAATGGCACTTGCTTCATTTGCTTATTTGCCCTATGTATTTTTTTAAAGATTTATTAATTTAATTGAGAGAGAGAGAATGTGTGCACGAGAGAGAGAGAAAGAGAGAGAGAGAGAAGGAACGTGCACAGTGGGGGAGGGGCAGAAGGAGAGGGAGAGAGAGAATCTCAGGCAGGCTCCCCACTGAGCACAGAGGTCATTGCGGGGTTCAATCTCATGACCCATGAGATCATGACCTGAGCCAAAACCAAGAGTCCAACACTTAACAGACTGAGCCACCCAGGCACCCCCGCCCTACATATATATCCAGTGTAATCAATCACCTGTCACGTGAGCAATTATAAAACTCGTGCATTTGCAGTGCCAAAGTCAAGTTCCCAATTGTGAACCCACTAGCAGATTGTCAATGACCATTTATTGTGATGTCTTTCATCACATTTGAAATCATTTTCTTCCACTTGAAAAAAATTATTTGCACAGTATTTTGAAAGAACATGTCAGAATCTTAAGGGATGAGTACTCATTTCTCCTACTTAATTTGAATGGTGGTACACAGAGCGTCATTTCAAACTGTTCTCCATCTAATGTAGTTTGAAAACCATATCCCATGCAAGTTAATATTTGCCTATACGATTTTTTAAGTAATTACAGTTATTTTAGAAAAACAGCCTGAGTAGAAACCAACTCAAGGCCACAAATATAAGATCAATAGGGACACAGCCTGAATTGTAGAACTCGTGATGGCCTGTTCTCACTCTGATAGCTTATGTGGCCATCCCTGAGCCAGTGTAAGGTTTAGGAACATCCTATGAAGACCGAAAATTCGGTCCCTACAAGAAAAGCCAGTGGGCAGCTCGGAAATACTGTCTCAACTTCTACTTCTAGGGAATGCTTACTCCTTTTATGACGATAATTTGCAATTTTTTTTTCAATTGTTTGTAGATGACCAAGCTCCCCAGGCAATGTACTACCAACATGGAAACCAAGGGAAGGAAGTTTCACATTGTAATTCAAACAGCTTACAAAAGAGTTGGCCTGACATATTTTTAATCACCCGCATAGTTGTTACTGTACTGCTTGGTAATGACATGTGAATGACAGGTGCTCACATCAATGAGCATGATGAATGCAGCCATTACCAGTATGGAAATTGTTTGTAAGACCTTACAATTTGCAAACTGTGTTCACATACGTTACCTCATTTAATTAATTTTGCCTTTCTTTTTTACCTGGCCAATGTCACTTTTCAAGGGTCAGCTGGAGGAAAAGCAGAGGGAATGTGGTCGAGAAAAGAGGGTGTCTGAGACTCTCAGTGCCCCTGAGGGGAGCAGTGCGGTTTCCTACATACTGAGGGATGGTTGAGAGCCACTCAAACCTGGGGTAAAGTCCTGACTCTGCTGTGAATTTGCTTTGTGACCTCGCATAATATTCTGAAATTTTCTGAATCAGAGTTTTCCTGGCTGTAAACGGACAGTGAGAGACAACCTGCCATAGGTCAAGGTCATTACGCATGTTGCTGAGTCCCTAACCAGATTGTTACAAAAACGAATATATGCAAGAAGACAACATAGTCCCTGAGTCAGGATCAAGAACCATGTGCTTCCTTTACTTTCCAACTCAATCTTTAACCCACAGAAAGAAAGAACACTCCTTTCCCCTCCTAGAAGGTCCAGGCAGGTGGGTCTGTCTGTTCCTGGCTCATGTCCCTGAGAAATCAGGACACAAACAAGAAGTATAATGTCTACTCCTTGACTTCAGGCAGGCTGGCCACCACCCTCTGTGGTGAGCTTCCTTCAGGAAAATAAAAATGTGAAATGAGATGGAATAGACTCTGAAGGGAGAGTCTAGGAAGGGAGAGAGGGGGAAGAGAGAGAGGGAGCTGTCAGAGCATCACTCACGAGGAAGGGGACCAGATGGATTGAAACCAGGATCCAGTAAGATCTTCTCTCTTGTAGGGCCAACCAGACACACAGTCTGAGGTCACAGCCCCTTCTCCCAAACATTACTAAAGAGTAGACTTTGCCCAAGACTCCACAAACTAGCATTTAATCTAGATCATCAGTCAGGTGGAAGAAGGTTCTATCACTCGAGCACAATCCTACGCATGCATACCCCTGACACTTACTAAACACATATGCACACCACAACTTCTCGGGAACGATGCCTGCCTCAAAATGCCTCTGTATATCAATATGGAATAACGATACCAGCCCATGTCACAGGATTATGACAAACTACCCTGAAATAAGGAAATGTTATAATTACCAACTGCTAAAGAATATGGCTAGATAATATTACCCATAAATTAAACTTCACCATATGGCTTTCAGATTAGTCGCTTACTGAAAAACTTGGCAACATGTCCCATCAAGGAATATGTTGTTAGAGTGGAAACAACATCGTGTACCCTCATTATTTGCGGTCTGGTAGTGGTCTCCTGAAGGCTAACTCATCAGATACAAATCTATAAATAAATTAAGCTACATTTCCAAACACCCACCCTCCCCCCCACACACATACATCCTTCACCCCTTACCTAGCTCCACAGAGCCACAATTCCAGCAAGACCAGAAGCAGCTGTTTCTATTATTCTCCTTCTCCACCCTCTGCCTCTTTGGCATGAAATTTTACACCTTGTCTCAGAGCGCACGTTAATCAGATTGACAATCTCCATAGAATGATCATTTCTACCCAGTAGGGCTTCTGGGTCATTCTGGCAATGAGTTGGCTGCCTGTCAACTCAGGCTATTTGGCTCAGTCTTCCTATGTAGACACTGTCCTGCCATCATAAAAATGGACGCCAGCACTTTTGCAAAATAAGGCTTATGGAGAGTGTGATGGCTTTCATTTCCTTTCTCCACTCCTCCACCACCGATGCCGAGGAGTGACCATTTTCCAAGAGAGGTAAGGGGATGCTTACAGCTAAGGCTCTCAATACGGAAAGGTGGGCCCACTCATGCTGCAGAGACCTAGAGGGGATCAGGGAGAAGGCCACTGGGCACACTGCTGCACGGCACATTTATTTTTCCAGGGCACCCCTGTTTCTGTTGGGCTCCAAGTGTTTGCGCCGCGGGTGGGTGCTTATCGGCTTCCTGTCTCATGAAGAACAGGAGCAGGGTAGCACAGATGGTGAGATAAACAGATACAACAAAGTTGTTGGTTGAATATAAATTTTGCAATGCTAATGATTTCTGGAAACTTAGGGTGAAGCAGCCATTCACGGGTGAATTCAAGGAGATCCAGGCTATAGGGCCTCAACTCCCAAACTCCCATGCCTGTCCCAAAGCAGGCCGGTGGATACCTCCTCACCCCTTCCACACCAATGTCAAGCAGCCACCAATGCCCCCCTCAATACAATTCAATAAATAATAGGAGATCCTGAATGAAATCAAGGCATGGTTGCACTGAAGGAGACAGAGCATCTGAGCGTTAATGGAAATATTAGAACGTGACTTTGTTCGGCAAATGCTTTTTGAGAACACATCACACTCAGGGACACGAAGATGGATAGGAGACAAATCTGAGCATGGGATATCAGACTTCTGCAGAAATATGTACAAATCAAGGCAATATGTGATAATACTCTCTTGAGAAGCACAAAGAACAGCAAAGAGTTGACAAGAGAAGGCGACTGTCTCTGGGTGAAGTTTCTAAAGACGGCTTCATGGAGGTGGTACCTTTTAAGCCAGACCCTGAGAGACAGTTAACACGTAAAATGTTCCTCATTCCCCTTTTCTGAGCCCCACTGGCCCCCCTTTTAGATTCATACTGTGCTTCTTCCTGTGTGAGGTCTTCTGCACAGACTGGAAACGGCCTTCCTCTCTCTCCACCAACACCTACCCATTATTACTCAAGAAGCCTTCTGTGACTTCAAGACCAAACTTGGTCACCCTGCTATTACAGCAACTTTGCATTCGTTTGGGCAACTTTTTAAACTGAAGAATTGGCTCCCTTTCTGGACCCCCAGTTCCATCGGCTCACAATGCAACCTCAGAGCTAGCTCAATGCATACAAAGGAGGCGCTTAGTCCTGATCGGCCAGAGGACTAAGTAGTTAGAAGGAGGGGAAGTGTACCTGCAGATAGAAACACTGAAGCTTGGACGGGAATCAGTTATACTTTGTAGCTAACCAAATAAAGATGGAAGGGGGCAGTGGGAGAAATTGGCCAAGTGGGGTAGTTTGGGGCCACACTGTTCAGTGAACTCAGACTCATCCTTCCGTGAAATCTTTCTTGATCACATTGGTTAGCGCACCACTCTCTCCAGCTACATCCTGCCCTCGCTGTGGAATGACTTCACGTTAAAGTGTGTGAGGACAGGAAAACTTATTCATGCTTCTATCCCTACAGCCCCAAGCACAACGTTCATTGTAAGTTCTTTTTAGTAAAATGTGTATTGAATTACTTTGTTCCATAGGAGATGAAGATTCCTGAGCAGTAAGAGCTGTGCTCCACGTGGCGCTGTGGGGAAATTAAACCAATAGGAGTTTACGGAAAAGATCAGGATTGAGAAGACACTTCTGTTGGTTACTAGGCTATTGTCTCTCAGCCCTCAACCCATCCTCTGTCCTCTGTTTTCTTTTCTTTCTTTTTTTTTTTTTTAGATTTATTTATTTATTTGAGAGAGAGAGAGAGCAGATGGGGAGGGTCAGAGGAAGAGAGAGAATCTCAAGGAGACTGCACGCCCAGTATGGAGCCCAACAAGGGGCTTGATTCCACGACCTGAGATCATGACCTGAGCCGAAACCAAGACTTGGACACTTAACTGACTGAGCCACTCCGGTGCTCCGTCCTGTTTTCTGATGCCGGCCCTTTGGTGCAAGAAGCTACATTTCCCCCCCCCCCCCGGCCAGCCAGAAGCCTAGTAGGGTCTGCCAGAGAGAGTCTCGTGGGGAGCCAGGAAGTGGGCGGAGAGAGAAGGAGCAGGTCCCGCCTGCTTGCAGATCCTGTCCAATGGCACTGGCCCGGCCACAGTGCTTCACTCTGACTAGCAGTGGTGGGTTCCGTTTGCCAGCTTTTCCCCACACTCCCAGAAGCAGCCTCGGCAGACCCTCCCCCTCCATGAGCAGCAGCTGGCGATGCCCCCACCTCAGAGGTCTCAGATATTCAAAGAAGCCCAATGACACAATCTCCTCCAAAGGCTGAGTCCCCTGCCCTCCTGAGTTCTATGTAGCCACCATCCCCCCTTTAATTTACTCAGCCCGAAATGCCTAATTGCTTTTTGCAGTTATTAGCTCAGTGTTAATCCATCGTTCCCTTTCCCGCCCTCCCGGCGGCCCATTCCAACAATTCCTATATTAAATCACCTCTGTTAAAAGAACTTGTGTGATCTGATTTTCTGACACTGATACAGCATGGACCACCACGAGGCTCGTTAGAGGGCTAACGCCATAGTTCAGGGACAAATGAATAAGCCCCTGAGCAGAGCAGAGGAGACGGAGCATGAATACGAGATCATAACACCAGCTAATGTGTACTGAGCGCTAGGCCCATGTGCTCTGTATGCAATATGAATCTAATCATTAGAACATTTCCGTGAGGGGGGTGGCAGCAATAGTCTCATCGCACACAAGGATGCAAAGCACAGAGAGGTTAAGTAGCTTGCAGGAGATCACCAGCATGATCAGTGACATACATGGAGACCTGCTTCCATGCCTAAGCACCTAGGTGCCTGGTTCTTACCGGCTTCCCCGCCCCCACAATGACTCACCAAAACAACAGGCAATCTATAGAAAGTAACACAACAACACTAAAAAAAAAAAAAAAAAGGTAACAGAATCTGAGAGAAAGAATTCCATTTCGACGAGGGGGATGTGGAAAGGCTCCACGGGTGTTAGCACACACATATTCAATATACCTTAGGTGCTTGAATTCCCAGCTGCTAATTGTTTTCATTCCCTTATTTGTATTTTGAGTGACTCTTCTTTGATTTAAAAGGGAAATAAACTACAAGGTGCAGATAGCAGATGTAATCCACATTTGGATTTACTGAATGTTTGAATTTTGACAACTAGAAGCCTAGTGGAGCAAAACAAGACAGAGTAGACTTTCCTTCTCACTGACTCTCTTCTTTCCTTGGGGCTGTATTAATGTCATTAATATACAGAAAATTAAAGTTCTTAAAAATGATCTGGAGTACCTCAAAGTGCGGTACAACTTTATAAAAGGCAAATACACATCATATAGGATATAGTTCAGTTTCTGGCGGTTTATGCCCCTAGGTCTCTGCACACTTAAATAACAAGGAAGTAAAGCTGCAGACCAAAGCTCAAAATTAAACATGAACCCGAGGAAAACACCAGACATTCGTGGAATATTTAAGCACCAGCCTATTCAAAAGAAGGTCATGAGTGGCACGTTGCCTTCCTGACTTTTACCACTATTATCAGAAATATGGGAAAGGGAGCCAGTAGACAGAGTAGGGTTAGTAGCACATGCTCCTGGGTGGACCAGCCGGGGTCAAACTCAGTGTATTCCTATGTTATCCTTATTATTAGCAAGTATCACGTCTTTATAGGAACCACAAGTTTGTTGCTATTTGCCTATTTTCAGAATCCTGGAGAAACAGCTTGCCTCCCGTTTTCACTTCCAAAAACGTCAAAGCAGCCCAGGGAAACAGAGGCAGAAGAGCGTGGGAATGGGGGTCAGACATCTCCGTGACCCTGCGAGTCCCTGTGACTTTTCTAAATTGGAATTTCTTCATCTGGAAAAATGGAGATGCTATCAACTTCCTTGAAGGACTTTGGAAAGATTCAGTAAGATCACACAACATTGGGCAATGTTTATGAATGAACTCTCGGCAAAATGCCCTGTAAGTTCCTTTCATACTTTCTGCTAATACTATCTTCCGTGGCATCGGTGGGTCATGAATCCTGCCTCCCCAGAGCAGAAAGATGAGGCTGATCCTTATTTATCAGACTTCATATGCACAGAGGAAAGCGTGAACTTCTCTCCTGGACTGCTGAATTCGCAAACAGACATTGGAAACATATTTAGGAGGGAGGGACAGCCTATCAGCAGCGCTGAAAAAAAACAACAAACAAAAAAAACCCAAAAGGCTTTCAGAGCAGGCATGTCAATTTACTGGGCTCTGACACTCACATAACATCTATGAGAGCTGCAGGTCCTATACAGGGGAACACCAGAGACCATACTGGGCAAAAGCTGGGCTTTATATGGGCAGTCAGGGATGAGAAAATGTATCATAGTTTCAAAGATACTTTGGGACAACCTATATTTCCACACAGACTGAACGTGGCTTCCATGTAGGTTCTGTCACTCACTCACTGTGCGCCAGTCACTAACCCATCCTTGCTTTATTGTTGTCATCAGCAAAACAAAAGTCACGATGTCTACTTTCCAGAGCTGTTCAGAGAATGCGATGGCCATCAGGTACACAGAACGCTTAGTTCGGCACCTGCTGCCCCCCGCTCAGGACGGCTCGGAGAAGTGGTGGCCTGTTTTGCACCCACAGTTGCAGAAAGATGTCAAATAACCACCTCTAAACTGAATATATTCAACCTTGTGTTCTTCTGTGGTGTCTAACAGTTATCTTGTTACAAAGCCCTGCCTATCAGGGACATGATATTAATTCCCAATATCCGTCTTTAGCCAATGCAATTCTCTCAGAAGAAAAATGATCTTTTTATCCAGAAAAACATGTAGCAACACCAAATGCTACATCTCATACAGAGTCAAAATAGTTAGCACTAGCTTCCCCAAGGGCTGGAGCGGAAAACAAAGGAGTCGTATTTTGGAGTGTGCCCGGGTAGGAGGCGGAGGCTGAAGTCAGTGCAAGCTTCTGAGCGCACACAATACTCCATGTGCAGAACGTTCTGCTTGTGTGGCTCTCAAGGCCAGCTGAAAGGCTTCTGCTGGTGACTTTTTTTTTTTTAAGTTTAGCTTTATTTCTGGTAAAAAATAAGACAATAACATAAAATAAATAGCCTTGAAGAGGTCTTCTGCAAATTAGCCCTTAACTCTTGGGTGCAGGAAGCCAACACCAAGGAAAGTCAATATCCAAGGGTATGAAATGATCCATGCACTTGGAGGGCGTTTCCGAAAAATGTAAAAAGCAGGATAGGAGGCTTAGTGCATAAAATTAATGTTTTATTTCTAAAATGAAATCCTTGGGAGGTGAAAGTCACTTTGTGCTTTGAAACCCTACTCTTGGCAGTTGTGGGGCAGTCATCTGCTAGCTGTCACCCTCCTTGGAAGGGCTGCCTCTCCAGGCACATGTGCTCCCATAGAATGCAGGTCCCGCCCTGGGTCTGACGGAGGCTTCAGGGCTTAGATAAGACGCTGGGAAACGAGAGCTGTCCAATTGCTGATTGAGCAATTGATCAAAACTGCTGAATGCACACATGACGACTATTCCATTCTCTCCGAGCACGCGAAGAGCTCCAAGGGCTACCTCTAGCCGGGAAGCCCGGCTCCACCCCTCTATCACTTACAAGCGATGTGACTTAAACTTGCCAGCCCCCCACTTCTTCATCTGTGAGATGTGTCAAGTGTCTCCATCTTAGAAAGGCTGATTTCTGGTGTATCAGCAAAACTGACCGTACACCATTCTTTGCTATCCAACTTAATGATCTCCTCAGTCATGACCATGCTTTTCCCTTATAGACATTAATATTCCATGCCATATTTTCAACAACTTGATTGTTGAATATTATTTTACTATATAATACTTATATATTTATGTATATAATACTTAGGTATTATATAATGAAATAATATTCAACAATAAAGTTGCTGTGGGAAAAAATGAATTATATAAGGGTTTCCTATTGCTATAGATTCATTTTTTTCTAACTTTTTATTAAAATAATTATACTGATTTATTTTAATTGGCATATTTCTTTTAACATTTTTCCCCCAAAGAAAAATTCTGATTTGGCCCATGGAAACTCAATTACCATTTTGGGTGTTTTAAGATATTTTGGATTTAGTTTTTATTTTAAAATTGACAAATAGTTTGTGATATCTTGACTAGAAATTGAATTACTAATAATGTTTTATTTGATGTTTCCATTAGAAAAATGCAATAACGACAGAAACAGAATTTTAAATTTAAAGCTACAATATTATCCAGAAAGTAAAAATGTATTTATACACTCAATATTTCTACTGAAAAGTAAATAGGATCTGTCATGCCCCATAAGCTGAGAATTACACAGATGTGAGTACAGCTTTCTGGGCTAGCTGCAACCTCTACTCATTGAGTTTAAGGAACCAAAGAAGCTGGCCATTTTTCCAACAAGCAGAGCCCCAGGGCATTTCTCTAAAACAAGGCATGTTTTTGGTGGATGTCACTGACAGCCCACCCAGGAGGGCTACCTTATAGTGAAAAGACCTGTTTGATCCCTTACGTGATGACTCATGTTGGCCGTTGATCTGGAGATTGGTAGTAAACATTTAACTCTCTTTGAATCTTGAGATTTAGACAAAATGGCGATGCCATGCAGAATATATTAGATATTCAAATTCAAATATTATCGTATTTGAAGGAATTTTAAAAATATACTGCAGAGAAGACCTAAAACTTAATAGTGCTTGATAGAGGAGGATCGGAGAAGATACAACTTTCCAAAATGCTAACACTGGACAGAAAATTGCATTTTCCTAATACCTTATCTTTCCATCTCTTATAGAACAGCTCTCTTTTGGTATATTCTCAACTCCTTTATATTTGTCAACATACCGATCCCAATCAGGTTTCAACACCCAGTTTAAATGGCATCCACTTTCGGAGGCCTATTTGATTACCTTATTTCCCTTGTTGGGATTAATGTCTCCAAAATACTTCTTTTGCAAGCAGCTCCACCAAGCACATGCTGAGTGACCTCGGGTGAAATACTTTACCTCTCTGGGTGTCAGTCTCCCATATTTAAAAGGAGGCTAGTAAGAGCACCTACTGTATAGACTTCCCATGGACATTAAATGGGGCCATCTTCATGAAAGAGGCTACACCAGCTGCTGTTTGGAAAAGGGCCTGCCCATTGTGGGGGCTACAGAACTATTTCTTAAATAAACAGCAGAAACACATCTCCACGGTTACTCGGCATTGTCTTTCTCCTTTCATCTGGCTTGGAAGCTTTTTTTCCAGATAAAGACAATGTCTCCAAATCTCCATATTTAGCCAACCATACCTATTCTTATTTTAGTGGCAGATATAAATGTCTGGGTAGAAAATGCTCTTTGGGTTTCAGCAGGAATTAATCATTAATAAAGATCTGCCTCAACCAATAGGGAGACAGTCTCCCTAAATATGATTTTTTTTCGTATTTTCCTAGATAGTTAATTTTTAGACCTCAAGTAGGATACATACAGTGGGCACTTAATAAATGTGTCAAGTGAATAACACATAGTGAGTAAACAGACCTCTATCTCAGAATACTAAGCTGACTTTAATATTTTATCTGAAGTAATGCTCAGTTCCCGCAGTATCACATTTACTACAAATGGGTATCAAGCAGATGTCATTTAAAATTTTGATCAAGTTGTCCGACATCTTTGGAAGGCCGGTGCATGCTTACCACGAGGACTTAATTGTTGATTAATTTCATCAGCAGGTGCAATTAAGCCCCTACTAGCGTTCAGCCCTGCGCTAGTGGCAGAGTGTATTTCAAAAGAAGCATGAGACACAGGCTCAGGGGATGTACAGACTAGGTGGGGTGGTAACACCACCAACACTGCTCTTCCAAGCGGTGTGGTCCACACCGGGGAGGTGGCTTGTGACAGGTCAGAGCACACAGGCCTGGACTAGTGGGGGGCGTTGTCTCAGGAGAGGCTGGCAGATGGGCAGGGTTTGTGCAGGTGACAGGTGGTTGGAGGCGGCACGTGACCTGCTCATCTTACGCCCTCACCTCTCAGGGCACCTTGCGCACCCTCATTACACTCAAGTGAACTGAACTTTGGCAAGACCAGGGTCCAGGACACCAAAGCTGCACTGCCCGATGTGGGGGTGGGGAGACAGGAACCGTTAGAACAGGGCCTCTTATGAAAAAGCCCTAATTCCCTGGTTGCCTGTCTGCAAGCCATCCCCCAACTTGTCTTGTGTTGGCCGCCACCCTCCACCTGGTTCCCCTGACCGTATTATGACCTTGTCCCAATCCTCTGGTCCTTTTCAGCTACATCAGCATGAGTTTCTGCTGCTCCTTTTGACTTAAATATTAGTTTCCAAATAAAACACAGACAACTTCACTGTGTGTTTTGAAGCGGCTCTCTCAGAGCCGTAAGTTTTAAACACTGATTTTCCTTAGAGCATTTTGTGTATTTCTCCTCCCTCCCAATCCCACACTCAGAAATGATTAGGTAAGTCATATTAAACAGATCCAAAAGAAGGCGCCTTTCTTTCAGACCTTTTCCCTCTAATTCCCCAAACATTTCATTACCATCATCTCTCCGGAGCCTAGCCAGAAACTTGGCCTCCTCTGACTCTTAAACATACCAAGTTATTAAAAATACCCTTCAGCAAAAATGAAGGAAGGGTCAGGGAAATGAACTCAACACAGGGCTTATGCAGAGCACAGTGATCTCTTTGACTTGAAGAAGGAAGCGAACACTGATGATTTTGGACAGCCCGTTGCTTTCGCTAATCTGTTGCCAGGCTCTATCAGACACGAGTGTCTCCCGTCAGATGTCCTAATCTCTCTCCATTTTGCTGTCACTAAAACATGAGAGCTGGCTGCAATAACAAGGCTTATCTCATTACCAAAAAAAAAAAAAAAAAGGAAGAAAGTCAACATTCCACAGAGAGATATGGCACCTTCCATTGGTATGAAGAGGAAAGTAAAATTAGAACCGTAGCGGTCCCCAGGTTTTTACGGTAAAAGACAGGCAGAGACACACTATTTTCAGGCTGCTGCTAATTGAGCCTTATTTGGCCTGGAGCCCTCTGAAAGGAATCAACACATCAGAAATGGGCACGCTAACAGGGAGGAGACAGCTTCTGGATATAATCTGGGGGAGAGCGGCCCCACGTCTTGCCTCCCAGATAACACAGAGCTTCAGTGTCTAATTGACCATGCAAAAAAAGAACATTGTTTTGAAAAAGAAGCCACCTTTGCTGGGGTCCACAGAAACTGTTCTGGCTTCCTACCTCCGGGGAGACCTATGTTTAACTGCGGTTTTTAACACCAGCTTTCTAAATTTGTATCTGTTGCAAGAGTGAACCATACCCAAGAGTAAAGGGAAATTCACCAGGAAGGCTAGAACTTCTGCTACGGGAAACAAAAAGGGTGTATAAGATTCAAGTAAGAGCTCAGCCGCTTGGCAAGACATTCTTTATCAAGAAAGAGAGAGCAAATCATTAACTACAGTAATCCATTGACGTTCATGAGGAGATCTGTCCCAAGACTTTCATAAATCTCGAGGTCTGCCACCACTATAATATGTTATTACCCCACGAGAAGCAGCCATGAATAACTCGCAAGAATTAGTGGGTATGATACAGAAATCAAAGAAAAGGAAGGCTGCACGGACACACAGCTGCTCTGGTTGGGCGGACAGCGAGGCCCACTCACCAACGCAAGATTCAAATTTAAGTCTCAGCAAAAAGATGACTTGCCACAGACCCATGGTCCTTTACGGTCATTTTCAAACAGACAAAATCGTGACATTAATTCATGGAGACAAGATAGCGCTGCACACCTAAGAAGGTAATCTAGTCAATGGTGGCGGAGTTCCATCAACTTTTGAGGAAAAGCAATTTCCCCTCAAGACTTGACACCCTTTATACCCCCTTGCCTATGACTCCAGATGGCAGAGGGAAGAGGTAGAAATGCTAGGTGAAGCAGAATGATAGTACCTAAAGTGGGATGAATAGTACCAAGAAATGTATGACTCACAGTATTCTCATTTTCTTAAAGTTTTCTGGTACATTTGCATTGAGGTTTTCCACAAAAATTCATTCTTGACTTTAATTGTGACTTCAGAGTCCTTTTTCAAGTTCCCATTTCTGCAGAGCACTTACACTGCTCCATTCAGGAGGTACAAAAGAAGTGCACGATGTCCTCTGAGAGGCCAGAAACATCCATGTGTACAAAGAACAATACAGCATTTTAAAAAATACCAAACACAATGGGATTTGGAACCAAGCTAGGGCTACAGACATACATGCACATGGGGCTTTGGGGGTCATTAAGGAGACCATCTCATTGCAGCAAAGGGTTCATACAAAGGCAGGAGTAAAAGTCATAGAGTACTCATCCAATTGCTTTAATTATTACACTCTGGGCAAAAACCTTTGCATTCAACCCCACTGAAATACCAGGAAAACATCTGCCTGAGAAGAACACTAACGAGTTTATGTCAACCATGGAAATGTCGCCGTGCAGATCATGGCAATCCTGCTTACAACCTACCATGTGCCAGCCTTTGTCCCAGCGCAGGCACCCCCCCCCCGTCATTCCCCATCTTATCTAATGGCCCCTCCCCCCCCAGTGACACCAACTGTGGATTCTGAAGTTTTCCAATAATTCTTTTATTCTCAGTCCCCTGTAAAATACCTCAACACTGTTTAATTCTCTCTCCACGGTATCCCCCCATCTATCCAATGTTCTGTCTTAGGTCAGAACCATAATGTCTCACGTTTGCATTCCTGCACCATCCTCAGACTCCAGGCTCTGGGTCTTCACAGAAAACCCATCCCCCAAAGGGTTCCTGCGGGTCCTTCCAGAGGAGGGGAGGGATAGAGGTGGTGGCAGTGGGGGCATCACTAGCATCTCTCCGTGAGGAAAGGGTGTGCTGTGCTGAGTGCTCACTGGGTAGAGCCGCTCTTTCAATGCTCTCAACAACCGTATTGGAAAATAGAAAAAAACCCGACGGTATAGCCCCAGTGGGACTCCCGCCAGGTCCATATCTTAAGGAACTGGTTAGAGTCAGAATTTTAAATTAGGTCTAACTAAAACCTCAATCTTTTGAGATCACGAATCTAGTCACAATATTTAATTCAGTGCCTCTTCTTTGCCTATAAAATAAAGCATATATTTCAAAGTGCTGGCGTGGGGACTCTGGGATTGGATTGTGTGGGTTCAGGTTTCAGCTGCACGGTGTACCAGCTGTGTGACCTGGGCATGACAACTACCAGCTCTAAGCCTTGAGTTATCCTGTATGCAATAGGATGACAGCAATAGCTTCCCCTGCCCAGCACTGTCTTAAGGGATCAAGGGAATAATGCACGGAAAATGTTTACTCAGAGGAGCTTAATAAAAACTGAAGAGGGAATGAATGGACAGGTAGACTGATAAAAGCGTAGAAGGATTTGTTTAAGTACACCTCTTTGTGTGTTTTTTTTTTTAAGATTTTATTTATTTATTAGAGAGAGAGAGCACAAGCAGGGGGAGAGGCGGAGGGAGAAGCAGACTCCCCACTGAGCAGGGAGCCCAATGCAGGACTCAATCCCAGTCCCAGGACCCTGGGATCACGACCTGAGCCGAAGGCAGACACTTAACGGCCTGAGCCACCCAGGTGCCCCATAAGTACACCTCTTTAGATAAATACATCACTCACAGGGAAGGATACCTACTTTATCCCTAATTGTTAGGGTTAAAAATCACTTGTATCTTTTTTTTTTTTTTTTCAGGAAAAGCCATAGATAAAGTGCCTTTTAATAAAGAGAAAATAATGAGATGCATATGCATTATCATAATTATCACCATTATTTACTACAACAACCAGCAGCATTGATGTGAATTTATTGTAAAACCTCAAGAACATGGACTTCGCCCAATGCCCATCCCTCTACCCTGCTACACGCATGCGTAAAATGGAGGCTTAAAGGGAGACATGCGACAAAGGTGTTGCTTTAAACCTGTGTGACAATGGAGGGATGTTTGTAGCTTGACTGGAGTGTAACGAGATCGTGCTTCTTCTGTGGAGCAAATGATCTGCCGGTCCTGCTGCCCTAGACATGGAAATGCACGTGGGTCACTGACACGCTCCCCACTCCCACCTGCTTTTGCTACATCCCTTTGCCAAACCCTCTGTATGGATTTTTATAAATTAATCATTTTGTTTTTATAGGGCATCATCAAAGTTCCCTCCCAAGACTAGTTTGAGGAGAGCAGGAGATCCATTATATAAAAATCCAGTAATGCGTATGCTTTAACTGGTTGGAGGGTGTGGGCACAGGTGCAAAAGGGGATAAATCACAAGCAAAGAGTGATAGCAGATGGTGTTTCAGCAGCGAGAGCAAGCGGCGTTTTTATTGCCCCCTGGTTATGGAAGCTTTTTGAAGACTCCACCGTTTAAATGGACACCAACAGGTTCACTTTCCAGAAGTGGAGAGTTCCCTAACTTCAGAGGACAAGTGGAGCCCCAGAGTTTAGAATCCCTCAAAACACTCCGTTTCCCCAAATGTCTATCCTCCCAACACGCGTTTGTTCTCCCTATTAAAAATCTGCTAATTTCACAGCTTGCAGGGCAAGAGAAAAGGATTCGCTGATTCCTAAAAATAATGCTGTTGCCAGGGGAGGCGAACTGTTGCTTTTCTCTGCTTTTGGCCTACGCAGTTTGCATCCCTCCCTCCCTGCTCCTTGTGTCCAGTAGAATACTCGGTACCTCGGAAGCATACCTTCCTTCGAAGGACTGGACTACTCCTTTCCCTGCACATTCTTTCATAGTTCTCCAAGTTTAGAGATCCAAAATGAAAAAGGAAGGAAGATACGAGGGTGAGGTTAAGTAGGGAAGGGGACCAGGAATGGTAGGAAAAACCAGGGTTTGCAAAGTAACTAGACATCTAAGCAAGAACTAACAGCAAATGTGTCACCTGCCACGATCTGCTGACGGCAGGGCTGGGTCTGCCTTGATCACAGTTGTACCCCAGTATTTAGCCCAGTGCTGAGCACACCGCGAGGCTCAAATGATCCTTAGAGAAATAAATGAGAACAGGAAAGGTGATTTCAATGCTGAGTGAATCAAATGTAGGTGAGTGAAAACCATAATAAAGTCTCAGCTTCTAACTCGCAGTAGAAAAATCAAAGAATATAGAATAGTATAGGCGATAAAAGCTGTGTGTGTGTGTGTGTGTGTGTGTGTGTGTACAAATGTTGGTATACACAAGGTGCATAAACATATACAGGGTATGCCTAGAAAGGAAAAGTTTTCCATATGTGTTTGTATATCTACAGACAAGATCATTTGGAGAGAACCACTATGTTTTAAAAAATAGCATTTTGAGCTAGTGGCTAATGCAGAGAAACAAAATTCCATCCCACTTTAGAATATCGAGCCTTACTTTAAAAAATAAACATGACTTAATATTGAACAGGATTCAAAGGTATATTGCATTCTTAATCCCTCAAAATAGCACTGAGGTGAATAATTCTGTTAAACAAATTACCATGTAAAAAATATGTCTTTACTTTGTTTATTTAAATAGCAAGCCCATCTCATTTGGCCTTAAAAAAAAAAAAAAAAAGTGGGCCTCACCTCATCTGTGAGCTGTAAGGAGGCCCAGAGAAAGAGGGTTGAGGTTTGCGGGGAGGAAGGCTTGCTGTCATGCACGGTGGGACTGTGGACAGCGCTGCCAACCTGCGGGAGATAGTCCCGGCCAAGCCCAGAGTCAAGCCAGCTAGATCTTGGGACTGGTACCCCAAGCTTGGTACATCAACGGTTTAAGGGTCAGGGTAGGTGGGGCTTCAGATTGTTCATTTCTTGCTCTGTTTCACAATATAGAAACCAACTGGAAACCATTTAATAACTGCCAAGTTGCAGCTTTCTCTTTTTCAGCACCGTCCCCCAAAGGAGAGTAACAGTATCACCCAAAGACTTCACAAACTTAAAGTTGTAGGGTTTGAAAACTCAGAGAAACACCCAAAGGATGTTAAATTGCTGATTTCAAAACACTGACAGGCAACTTAAAAATGTCCCGAAGACCTCAACTTCACAATCACCAGAGTTTGGCACGAGAAAAGGCTCCAGAAAGTAGAACACAGCCTTGGCACCTGGAGGACTTGGCTGCAGGGGACTTCTCCAGAACAGCAGAGCTGAGAGGAGGAACAAGACCTTCTACTGCTTATGGCCTGAACAGCGATGGGGGCAGAGGCTGGGAATCGGGGGGGGGGGGGCGTCCTGTCCTCTTGGTAGCATCCACATCCACACCTGGGAGCCAGCACCTGTGGCCGCTGCACCTGTACGGCCAGTGACACTTTGTGACATGTCAGTGCCAGGAGCAGTGCCAGGAGCCAGCTATGCCAGCAGCAGCCCCATCATGGGCTTACCCAGGGCGGGTGCAGCTCCTTATCTGCTGGTGGTTCAGAGAACATAGAGACTTGCTCAGGAGCACATTCCAGACATAACCTGTGTCTTCCAGACCTAAGTCAGGCAGACTCAGAAGGGAACAGAAAATTCCATAGTTATGGTAGAGATGAGAGCCAGAGAAACGCCATTTATGGGCTGTTCATAGGAACCCCCTTCACACTCAGATGCCAAAGGAGACACAGGTGGTTCTGGGATGGCTAAAGGAGACACAGGTGATTCAGAGATAACTACTGGGTGTCCGGACTCAAATACGTTTCTTTCCTTTACTCAAGAGGAAGCTCCATTTCTACTGCATTGTGAGGTGTACAAACATTTAAGAGAATCATAGATTGCAGAGCCGACCAGTTCTCTGTATATTGTGATGTCAGAGATCATCTACATAAAAACCTTAAATTTAAGGCTTTTTCTTTCACTACTGCAGTGGTTCTCAAGCTTCAGCAGTGTACTTAGAATCACCAAGAGGGCTTGTGAAAACACACAGGTTAGGCCCCAAAGCTATGGCTTCTGATTTAGTAGGTGTTGAGCGAGCCTGACAGTTTTTATTTCTATCAAATTCCCAGGGGATACCTAGCTGCTGGTCCACAGACTACATTTTGAGAACACTTCTATATTCCCAGCTTGAGGTTGGGTATCAGACCTGGTGAAGCTTTTTTTTTTTTTTTTTTTAGCAACAGAAATAAAGAACTAGTTTGTTGAGTCCTTGCTAAGTTCCAGGTACAAAATTATATACTTAGGTCACTTAATACTAATAATAATCGTGCATCTGCAGCTTACAGATGAGAAAATGGTGCCACACAAAGGTTAAGTAGCTTGCAAAAATTTATGCAACTAGTAAGTGACCACATTTGAAACTCACTCCACAGTCCACGTTCTTTACTTTGCAACGAAAGGGAAACTGGTCAACGGCACCTCACAACAGGAATCAGCAACCAAGAAAACCTAGAAAAGGTAAGGTTGTTTCCTGAAAAGTTTTTAAACCCCAGAAAAATCACACCCTTTAGAAGAGAAAAAAAAAAAAAAAAAAAAAAACAGTACAATCTGGATACAACAGAATTCAGAAACAGGGAAAAGTTGAAAGACAGCTTTACGACAAAGGCTGCCCTATCTGGTACTTACCCCCAGGAGGGTTTTGGAAACTGGAATTTCTCAGGTCCTCCATATAAATCTGCGTCCCTTTGGCCAGCAAGGATGCGAAGGCCAACACAGTCACATGAGATGGACCGTGAGAGCTATTTCTCAATCCTCAGTCATACTTAGGGCTCTGCCTCTTGTGACTTTCAGAGACAGCAGTGGCCGCCTGTGCCCATCGCTGTTTTTCTTTTTAATCACATGATTTTTAAGGCTGAGCAGTGGCAGCAGTAAAATCACACTGCCCGCGTGAGACACGAACACACCAGTATCTACACGTCCCTGAAGCAGACAGCTAAGCTCTGACTGTATATTTACTTCCAATAACTTGGTAACAGCAAATTATTAGAAAGATAACCGAGGGGGCACCCGGGTGGCTCAGTCAGTTGAGTGTCAGACTCTTGGTTTCGGCTCAGGTCATGATCTCAGGGTCCTGGGATCGAGTCCCACATGGGGCTCTGTGCTCAGCAGGGCGTCTGCTGGAGATTTTCTCCCCCTTCCCTTCTACCCTTCCCCTTGCTCACAGACACTCTCTCTCTCTCACTCAAGTAAAATAAAATCTTAAAATATATATATATAACCCTAGACTACAGTTGTTTTAAAACAAGTTTAATTCAAAGACTCAATGTGAAAAAGAATGCCATCCCCAAAGAAAACATGAACATCACATATATCCTAAGGTGAATGAGATCCTCACCCCTTCAGTCCCCAGCTACACAGCGACCGGTATCATCTCAGAGTTAAAGGGCCCCCACCATCCTCTAGACTCGTGGTTCCCAAACGTGTCCTGAAGCAAATACCATTTGATTTCACTCACAGGTGAAACTTAGGAAACAAGATAAATGACCAAACAAACACAAAGAGACAAAAGACAAAACCAGACTCTTCCACACAGAGAACACATTAGTGGTTACCGAGGGGTAGGGGGTGGAAATTTCTCCTCTTGTTCATACTCATGCAATTTTGGATAATTGTTTTCCTAGCCTTTCCATTGCAGATAAAAAGAAACTATTAGTATTGTTAAATATGTGAATTTATTCTACAAACTATTTTATTAATAATGTATATGTTTGCACATCACACGTAATCATGCATGCATCTCAAAAATATTGAAATACCCTACAAATCAGTGCTTAACTAAAAGACCTACTTTTAAAGACTAGAAGTTTTTTTTTTTTTAATCTTATTTATTTGAGAGAGAGAGAGTGTGAGCAGGGCAAGGGGCACAGGGGGAGGGACAAGCAGAGTTCATGTCAAGCCCAGAGCCCAACAGCGGGGCTGGATCCCACAACCCTGAAATCATGACCTGAGCCGAAACCAAGAGCTGGACGCTTAACCACCTGAGCCACCCAGGTGCCCCTGAAAACTAGAAACTTTTACACCATGCAAGCATACATTTTAGCCTCTCTTTTATTCTTTCCGGCAGAAATGACTACGAACTACTAAGTAGTAATATTATTTTTAAACATCTTTTCAGCTTCTGACACTCATCATTATTCTAGCCTATGGAAGTATGTTGAGATACAAAAGCAATTGAATAGTTTGTGGTCAAATGTCTTCACTATGAAAGACAAGATGATAACAGAATTTAATTTCTGGCTCACCTGAATTCGTATTGCACTATTATCATGATCAGCAACCTTGAATGATAAGAAATTTGGTGACTACGGCCCCAGGGAGCTACCAAAGATTCAGTCCCTTCAAAATTGCATTGAAAACTAACCTGTTTTTAATTAAGAATGAAAGTTCATTCTTAATCAATTCATTAATTTAACTAATTAATCCAAAAAGGCATAAAATCAGGCCATGGTAGTGTCTTGACCTTTTCCTGCCGTACCCAGCCATTGAGTTCACCAACACATTTATTCCTTTTTTCAATGTGTAATAATAGAAAGTTTAAATCCACACTGAAAAAAAAAAAAACCATTTTAACTTCTAAGTACCATTCCCAGAGACCATACCCATCTAAATAGATGCAAGCCAAGAAAAAAATACATTCTCTAGTTGTGTACTTGGGGTGATATAATGATGGAAATCAAGAAGAACAGATGAAGAATACCATAGTGACACATGCTATTCCAATATCTCTGGGTGCAAAATACATGGGACCCAGAAGTCTATCTTATGGCATACTGCACTTCTTTTATAAGTTAGAATTCTTTTTTTTCCAAGATTTTATTTATTTATTTGACAGAGAGACAGTGAGAGAGGGAACACAGCAGGGGGACTGGGAGAGGGAGAAGCAGGCTCCCCACTGAGCAGGGAGTCCGATGCAGGTCTCGATCTCAGGACCCTGAGATCATGACCTGAGCCGAAGGCAGATGCTTAACTGACTGAGCCACCCAGGTGCCCCATAAGTTAGAATTCTTGAATGTTTAAGCTTAACATTACAGATATCACCTAATCTAATTCCCTCATGTTTCTAAGAGTAAAGAACACATCTTAAAAAGTAACTTTTATAACAAAAAATCTTAATAATAATTACAAAAATAAAAGGTGCGGAAATGAGAAAATGTATAATAAAACCTCTTAGTTCAACAACTGAGAAGGAGCGTGGTCTAGATCTCTCTGTATTTCAGCCTCGCTCAGGCTTTTTAAATGACCTGTTTTCCTCATTCAAATCTAGTTCCAGTGGCTCTGCAGGAAAGCTTTCTCTGACCATCCTCCTACAGTGATGCCATCCAGGATATTCTCTTCATAGACTTATCACTATCTGGAGTTAACTCTTTATTTTCTGTTTGTTTGTGTCTTAACCTGAATCAACTCCTTCCCTCTCTTCCCCAGCATCTGTCCCAGTATGAGCTCAAGTGGTAAACGCTTAACCCACAGCGTGGTGTGAGCTTTGTGGAGAAGTTGCTGGAAGCCATGAATTCTACCACCAGAGGTGTGCACATACACAGGCACCCTCTCAAATTACTTCGGCAAATTCACAGATTCTCTGAAGCCAAGCAAGGACTTTAGGTTGAGGCCACGATAGTGGTTCTTAGTGCCTACTCAAGGAAGGAAGGAAGGAAGGAAGGAAGGAAGGAAGGAAGGAAGGAAGGAAGGGAGGGAGGGAGGGAGGGAGGGAGGGAGGGAGGGAGGAAGGAAGGAAGGAAGGAAGGAAGGAAGGAAGGAAGGAAGGAAGGAAGACAGTGTAAAACTATATGCATATTAGGGCCTCTCCAGCATAAATATAATGTCAAGACAATAATTTTTTTTCTTAATTAATAGGTTGGAAATGTCTGTCTGAGTCTTTGCAAGGAAAAGGACCACTGGCCCTTTGTTCAGACTTGAGCCTTTCCTACAACATTCTGGAAATAGTCGTTACTCCTATGACTACGGACAGATGAAACTGATCATGCAGTTTCCAGCAAGGAAAGGGAACAGATGATCGATTCTTCCCTCACACTAGATCAACCACTTAGGGTCAAGAATGCCTATACTTGCCATGGGAAAGCACATTAAAAGGGGGGTGAGGGAACCAAGAGGGGGGTCACCTGGAGAACTCATTCCCTCTCATTTGCTGAAAACACATCATGGATCCCATTTCGGTGTTACCTTTTGAAAGCCCTTCTCCAACCACGGGATCTAAAACAGTCACCACTAATCCCACTCCCTGGTGCTGTCATGCCTGATCCCCACCCTCATTCTTTAGTCATAACTATTATTTCCTGAAAATGCATTATTTACTTACCCGGAGCTTTGTTTTGTTGATTGTCTTTACTGACTTTCCCTCCCTAAGGATATAAGCTCCATTGGGCCTACTCGGTTCCAAGCACCACCATATCATGGGCCCTAGGAGTGTAGGCACCAGGCTCAAAGAGATGCTGAGTGAAAGGATGCAAATGGGAGGATGAGTCCCAGAGCCACCTGCTTTCAACCCCAATTCCTTCCCTCCCCTGGGATACTCCGCGGACTGCCTCCATGGCGATGAGAGAGCCTGTTTCATTTACCTTGATTGAAAGCATGATGCTTTGAGACTCTGCTTGCCCCTTACTCAAGTGACCCACCACTGTCTTTCACTCTTAAACCAGAGTGAAAATATAGCAAAAGAGGGAAAAAGCAATAAAGAGAGAGAATTAGAAGAAATTCAGATTAGCATATTTCAGATTTTCCAAAGGAACAAAAACAAAATAAAGGGAGCAAGAAGTTATGAAAAGTTATGAAAAAATAGAAGAGAAACGGGGAGGATGATGATTCATAGTCGCAGACATTCGGAGGGGAAATCGTACATAACCGTCCATGCTGTGTTCCTTTCCTCTGCCAACAAATACATGTTTTAGTGAATGTTGAAGACTGATCACGGTCCCCGGCCCTACGAGCCCCCTCAGCTGAAAGCTCCTTTTGCATTCAGCCCTTGTGCTCCGGCCCCCGGCATCTTCGTGGGCCCGGGGTCCCCATCATGTCTGCAAGAATACCTTGGAACCTGCTTCATCTGCTGTTTTGATCCCATGCATGGTTCCCACCAGCTTCAAATTCCTTCACAGCCCCCCACTTCTGTGCATCCCCTGGGGTCTCCCTCTGTTTGCACAGCTAGTGCTGGTTTCCCTCCATGCAGATCCGGGCCCTGCCTCTTCTCACTGGGTCATGCGTGTGGCCACCCGCAGCCCTACCCCTCTCTTCCCTCTGGGCCCCGTGTCTCTGTGGCCTCCTGGTCTCCTTCATTGCAGAGCAGAATTGAGCCACTACGTGACATCCACACACTAACCTCTCTTGTTTGAACCCAAACACACCATTTTAATGGATTGTGTGGCTCCTGCCAATGGGGGATATGATGCCTTCTTAGAGAAAAGGCGCCTCTCCTGAGGTCCTGAACAGAATAGGCAAACCCGCATCATGAAATCAGTATTCATGAAGGCTGAGGAAATTTCTGACTTTGCTAGAAGAGAATAGGAACAAGAGGGAGAGTCAAACCTAAGGAGGCATACTACACAAATTCTGCTGCTCTTTGTGCTAAAGACTAATAATTTTCTAGAACGTAGGGAAAGCATTTATTGAAAGAACGCATCATTCAGGGAGAAGCCCATTGTTCAGTGTAAATGATAACTTAGTAGAGGTTTAATAAAACATGATTTCTTAAAACCCACAACACTGGAGATTCACAAAGGGCACAATATAACACATCGTTCTGTCTATGTCAGATATCCAACAGCAAGGCTACCAAAAAAAAAAAAAAAAAAAAAACCAAAAGATTTTTTTTTTTTTTTTTAAATATCATCTTCTATAAACATGATTCTGTGGCATGAACTCTGCACACGGAAACATAATAAATCTACAGTCACTTACGAAATCACCGGGACAGAAATAAGACACTGATTTGCACTTCAGCTTCCAAGCTGATAATGAGAATATCAGCCTTTAGAAAATTCATAAGCATGATAGTCAGATTTTTTTTGTTTGTAGGAAGGGTCTTCAAACACATCTCGATAATAAAAAAAAAAAAATACAAAGCACTGGTAACACGTTAGGAAGAATTATTTTGAAATACGTTTGCAAAATACAACAAACCTATTTCGAGAATTTGTAAACCAGGATAGAGGAAAGTCAGCTCTGAGTTCTGGCCCTGGTTGCACCAGGGACCAGTTTTGTGTCCTTGGGCTATTGTTACTTAACCTCTCTGAGATCCAGCATCCTAGTAGATAAAACAGGCCTAATAATGATGCCTTCATAATGTGGCTTTTGGGGGACTAACCCATCGAGGGCCTGGCACACAATAAATGTTGCTTCCCTTTTCATTTACAAGCCATAACCAGCTTTTTGTTTTAAGGTCTTTCTTATTTACAACAAACACTGTGAATAAATATCCTCCCCACTGGATTTTCTTTCATAGTTCTTGATTTAATGGGAGCAATTTGAAAAATTCTCCTTGTACCTTGCTCTCTGGCATAGAAATTTTATAAATCTTTTATTTCCAAATCCTCCATATTACAGTCCAGCATGAAAGTCAAATCTCTTTCTTCATGCCTCAGCATTTATGTATCTATGTAAACATGTTCTGAAGACACAATTCTGTTTACAGAGGCTCCATGGTCCACAATATGTTTGTAAATTGGTTGTTTGGAATCAAGATTTCATTTTCTTATTGCAACGATTGCATAAAATATGTGAGATGCATCCTCCGTGTGCAAATAGTTACTGAATCTGTTCTTCAATTAATATTAATAGTGACATTGGGTTTTGGCCTAACCCAACATTTGGGCTGCGGTCTTGAGTCAAAGGTGCAAGGGTGGCTTGCATGGAGTGTGGGAAGTGAGTTATAGCAACTCTTACTGAACCGGTTTGTCACAGGTACAATTTAAAGGAGCTGGATTATTCTTGGCATCATTTTATCCCTGTTTATGGACACTCTCCAGACTTAAGGCTTTCTGTAGGCTCAGGACTAACGTGCTTCCAGGGACTTCTCCGTCATCTTTTCCCCAATGTTCCACCATCTACCGCCCAACACCCTAATGATCAATGGCCTCGCACTACCACTGTCTAACTTACCTGCTCTCATACTCTCTGCCTCATTGCCCTCGATCTCCGTCAAGGCTTAGCAGAGCTGCAAACTGATTCATAAGCACACAGAGTCATACAGGCCTAGTCAGTTCTGGGGCCCTTACGAAGGTTGGCTGCTTTCAAATAGCACGCCCACTCACTGAACGTAATTATGGAGTTGGTAAAATTGCAGGCAGTGTCATGAAAGGGAAGGACTGTTTTTTCTTCATGGGGAAAATATTTCCATGGACCTAGTAGGCTATTTTCATCTCATGGCCCGGAAGCCCGGCCTAGGAATCCATCTCCCCAAAGGTAGCTTTGCTTCGAGCAGAGCCTCTGTTTCTTCGCCTTTTAAAGCTCTCTGTTTTTGTTTGGTTGGTTGTTTGTTAATAACAGCTCCTAAAGTGGCAGCAATAATGGTTCAAGCAGCCAGAGCTTTCTCTTCGCCTTTTTTTTCCCAGGGGGCTGGGAGATGTTAAATGGGGAACAAGGCAGGAGAGTCTATGGATAACATCGGCCATTTGTAACGAAAAGCACTTTGTTTTCTCTTCTTGCTAAGAGAACAGGGCGCATCTGTCCTTATAACCCAGCCCCCAAAGAAACAAAGGCAGATGTTCTTGGGTTTCCTGGTTTAGTCATCAAGCTGGGTACCAGGGGATGTACCTTTTTGTATTATTTGTAAAACAAATGTACTTCACAAGCAATGGAATCAAATGAAACTTATGAAACGTGAAAGCTGTCTCCACGGGGAAATGTTTGCTGGAAGAATATAAACTCGTTTGCAAAGTGTGCAGTTTCAAATAAATTTTGCTTTTTGAGAATGCTGCAATTATCCCAATGGTCTCCCATTGGAAGCCAAAACTATCAATTCACCTCGGCAGCATTTAAGGAGACACGAATGCCATTGGTTTGCAGTGTGACCCCTGCTTGCTCTCCTTGTGGATTCTTTCTGGTCTCCTTGGTTCTTGAATGTTGGTGAGCAAGAGGGCTCTATAACCTGCCCAGCACTCATTCCACAAACTCCCTAGTATTTTTTTAAATTATTCCTGTGCATTCAGTTCCCATGATGTGCTTGTAATTCCCATATCTGTAAATACAACCAAAAATCTCTCTTGAGTTTCAAACACGTATAGCTCATAGCCTACGGGACACGTCTCAGACACGACTTCTTCATTAAGCCATAGGCTTGTGGTATGCCCTGCTTTGCTGACTTTACCCACCATCTATCCCGTGGTCCCAGAGCTAGAAACCTAAGCATCAGCCTCACTGTTTTTCTCTCCTTGTCCTCCGACACCAAAGCATGACAGGTATGCTCATGTCACTTCAGCTCGTGAGCCTCTGGTTCAAAGCGTTGGCCTTCTATTGCCATGTGCTCTGCTTAAACCATTTCGAGGAGCTGGCTCTGTGTTAGATTCCTCTGGGGAGATTTTTAAAAATACTAAGACCTGGACATCATTCTGGGAAATTCTGATTTAATTAGTCTGAGATGGGTTCAGTCGTGGATGGTGCTTAGAAAGCTTCACATGATTCTAGTGAGTAGCCAGTGTTGAGAACCACTGCTTTAGAAGCTGCCCACTGCCCTCAGGGTAAAGCCCAAATTCTCCTGCCTAATTAATATGACCGCATCAAGAAACTCCGACCCATACCCATTTCTGAGTTGTCACCTCTCACCCCTGCTCTCCACCCCTCCACGGGCACCTTAAATGACATGATATCAGATGATTTAAACTATCTTCCATGGTGTAGGCATCTTCTCTCTTGCCTCAGTACCTAACATATGCTGTTCCCTCTGCCTCCAATACCCCTTATCTCCCTATTTGGATCATCTTTACTTGCCTTTTCCTTAGCTCCAAGGAGCCTTTCCTAACACGTCCCAACCAACCCAAGGTAGGTCAAATACCCCTTTCCTATAGCATTATGGGTTAACTCTTTTTTTTTTTTTTTTAAGAGAGAGAGTGAGCAGGAAGGGGCAGAGAGAGAGAGAGAGACAATCTGAAGCCCAATGTGGGGCTGATCTCATGACCCTGAGATCATGACCTGGGCTGAAACCAAGAGTCAGACACTTAACAGACTGAGGCCACCCAGGTGCCCCATGGGATAACTCTTTGATTCAGGGCATTTGTCACTCTGGGTTGTGTTTGGAAATTTCGTTCTCAGACTCAATGTATAGAGAATGTACCTTCCTCTTGTTCTCATCTGGCACAGCTGTTCCTGACACAGCAGCTTTTTTATACGTGCTCATCAAGTGCTGTATGAATACATACAAGAACATATAAAAGTAAATTATACTCTTAAATGAGATTCCATTTAGTAATAAAGGTACTTGTATCACTTCAAATCCATCATAACATTTTCACCAATTTTCAAACTCAAACTCACTAGCTTTTACTTGGGAGAATTTAAAGGCTTAAATTAAATCTTAATTTAAAGGCTTCAACTCACTCCCTTTGCACTCAACTCACCAGACTACAAGAAGATACAGCACTAAATTCTATTTGAAGATATGTTCCAAAAGCAAAATTAGAAAATCCATTGTATTCCACTGAAATTATTTTTAATAGAAAGAAATTATTGACAAAAGAAACATGATGTCACAATATACTGGGGTCATGGAGGTAATTTTCATGGTCTGGCTTTTATCTTAAATTCAAAACTACCTATGAAATTAAAATAATACAATGCAAGCACTAAGAGCTGAGAAAGATAGACAGTAAAGGCAACTTAATAATGTGGAAATAAAGCACAGACTACCTTGACGAGTGTGGTCCTCTGATGAACACGGGCTGGTACCACACCTTTTCTACTCTGAGGTAACCCCAGCTTCTGGGATGCTGACTTTAGAATTCAATTGCAGTTCGACTCTCAGATAGTCTACGTCGTGCTGTGACTCGCCAATTGCATTTGGGAGCCTAAAAATGACAAATAATGACGCCATAGCAGCAAACCAAGAGCTGCTACCGCTTGCTGAGAGCCTCTGAAGTACAAGTGCCATGGCAGGCACTGGATGGGGTGGTCCTAACCCTCATGGCATTGCTGGTTGTGACACAGAGAGCCACCTGCCCACCAGAAGGTTTTGCTCCCTCAGCCATGGAAATGGCCCGCCCCACCCAGGCCCCTTGGCAAGCAGGTGCAGCCGAACATGAGTGGAGTGAAGTGCAACCCTTCCACACTTGTCCCACAATAATCTTTCACATAAACTGTCTCCATTGTCTCTTTCCTGTCAGGCATGAGAATTCGATTTTTTTCACTTCTTAAGGTGTGAGTTTGAGATGACATCAGCCACTGTGTGGAAAAGAGCTATCCTGCCCTCTGTTCAAACACTTAATACTCTCATGTGAACGACACATCGTCTTCTACAGAGTGGAATGCGCACACTTGGGCATTTAACCCTTATTACGGCTACCGTGACTCTAACTACTCTGTGACAAAATGCTGTTAGCCCAATTTTAGGGCTGGGGAAACTGAGGCTCAAAAAGATGAGGAGACCATGTTTCAAACACAATTAGACTGATTTTTACTTTATTCTCTTAATTCTCCCTGCAGGGCAATTTTTTTTAGTGTGTATTAACCAAACGTCAGTGGAAATGCAAATCGAAGCCACAGTGGACTTCCGTGGACAGGAAAGTGATGAGGTGGTATTATCCCCGTTAACAAGTCCTCAGAAGCCCGCAGGACATGGGAGAGGTGAGGGCAGCAAATAGCTCTAGAGGACGAACCCGGGCGCATTACCATTGCGAGTGCTAACAGCTACCTTAAGGCAGTCGTTTCAAAGCAAACTTGTAAAGTTAAAACCAGCAAATACTCTCCCTTCAGCACAAATAGCGAGAAAACACGATTTATGACATCAGGAATGTAGAGGGATAACCAACCCTCCCCGAGCTTCAGATACGAGAAGGACCCAGATCTTGGCTCTACATGTATGGCATTTTATTTAAAACCCACAACCCATTTAGGAAGACACCTTCCCTGTTAATAGTTGTGATGACTATAGCTCAAAGCAGTTGGCCGGGACTGCACGGGGCTCTGACACGCTCACATGCGTCGGGCCGTCCACATAGGAAACCATTATTTAAATCTGGGGCTCACGCACCTGGAGAAGGCAGGAAGTATACACACGTGTAGCAGAGCAGATCGAGAAGGGTATGTAGTGTATGCAAGGGCACGCGGGCCAGCTCCTCTTCCCCAGCCAGATACTGTCACACAAAAATGTTGGCTTGGCACTGCCTTGCCCGCTACATTTCAGAACTCAGAAATCTACATTGTTATGGGAGATGCCCAGATGTTTAAATGTGGACAACTAGCTCCGTGTTACTGCGCTGGCCACCGGGCACATTTTGGTCGAACAGCTGCTGGTCTGCAGCTTCTGATTTCCGCGGTCATTCCTCTGGGGTTGGACCAGTCAGCAGCAAGAAAACAGCAGGATTCCAGGCAATAGGTTTTCCAACACCACATGCAAATCCTTGGTGCTTGGTAGGGTTCCAAGCCTAGTAAAATCGAGGCAAAGGCACTTTCCAGAAAGTCCAAAAATATGTAAATTCAGCTTTATGTCTGTCAATAGCAAACTGAGAGGCAGCTGTGTACTTCCTGACTGGCTACTCCTACAGTCCAGGCTAATTCTGATCTGAGCGCTCGCCGTTTAAAGTATGTGAACCTAGGGTTCTAATGCAAACTGTGGCAGCATTATGTTGTTACAGGGCTGGGCCCAGAGTAGAATCAGGGCTTTCGGTTTGCCTTCTCGAGAACCCTTCCTGGCCTCAGTGGTCCTCACTAGAATCCCCATGGAGGCACTAGTGACAAGTCCATCTAATTGAAATACAGAGAGGCCCTGCATGGGCTGCAAGGACCAGGGGCGGGTCTCCAGACCCATGCTGCCCCAACGGGTGCTCGGCTGGGAAAAAGGGCAAGGGCTCTAGGACATGAAGCTTCGGCCACTGGTCCTGTTCACTTCTCACCCTCGCTCTCCGTTAATTTTGACTGACTACATTTATTCTTAGCCCGCACAATGAAAAGAATTCTCTGGCTAACCCAGACCACCGTGAAGACCTGTGCGACTAAACCACCGAAATTAATATCTGAACTTTCCTAGTCTATGAGACTACAGAATTAAAACTTTAAAACATCATTCTGTGAAAGCTATCTGGATCTGAAAAGCCCAGTTACAGTTAACCACTACTGGCAAAGTCAGTATGTAGACAATGTCTCCTACAGCTGTGATATTATGAATATAAGCACATTCTACTTTATAGGATAAAAACGTTCCACAGAGTTGGTTACCAAGAGATTTTCTGTAAACACACCCAATCTCCTCTTGGACTTTGTTTACCAATTAGAGCTCTGTGTCCATGGGGAAAAATAATCAAAGACATGGAAAGAACACCTGTGGCCAGGAAAGAATTTAGAAAATGGTCAAGGTCAAAGGATTCAAGAAAAATTCTGTATTTCTGCTTGACTAAAAAATAAGTACTAACCTAACCTTTCTACTCCTCTCACGAGCCACAGTCATATATAGCTTTACTTCCTACTGTAGACATTTCTTGAAAGTGCAGTAATCCCCTTGGTGGCAGATGAGGTCCTCAGCTCAGTCCCATCAGGAACCACCCGGCTGACCTTGAATGAGTCCAATGCCTCTAAGCTTTAATTTCTCACCTACAAAACGACAAGGTGAAGAAGGAGGATCTCTGAAATCTTTTAAAAGCCAGCAATTGTCATTTCTAAGTAGTTACTAGAACTCCCTTTCCTTTTCTCGCTTCAATATTTTGTAACGTTCAGTAGAACTATCGAAGAACCACATTTTACAGTTACTTGTAACTTTCTAGTCTGGATGCCTTGACCTTTTCCCTCATGAGAGGCAGCTCTGGATTTTCCCCGAGGCTCCACGACCCCTAGGGAGTGCAGGGCTCCCAGCAGGGTAAGCAGGGGATGGGAACGCAGCAGGGGACTGGGAGCTCCCTAGGCACGGCCAAAGCCAGAAGAAAGATTTAAGTACTGTCTGCCTGAATCTTTCAGATCTGCTGGCGGCTTCCAAACTGTTGGAATAAGTCTTATTATTCGGCCCCCAAATCCCTCCAGTTCATGTTATGAACTTGATGTTTGAAAATGGCTTGGAAATTCTATAAACTTGATTATAAAGACTGTATACTTCTTAAGTGTAGAAAGCTATCTGAAGACACAAAATATCCGAAAATGTAAGTACGTTAGATGATCCGTCACCAAATTCCCCTCAAGGATTCCAAAATGACTGAGCAGAGCCTTGTCTTCATGAAGGTAAACTGCCTGTACACATCAGTACACTAATTTTGCTACGGAATATATTAACTCATCAGGATTTTAGCCATCCCCGAATATTCCAATCACAACTTCTGTCCGTTTAATACACCGCAAAGTGTGAATACACTTTATAAAGCTAGTTACGCTATATCAGTACTATAAAATTTGTCTCTCACTCTATAATATTAGTTATCAATAAATATGGATGTCCAGGGGATAATTCAAAAACCTGAATACCAGGGCGCCTGGGTGGCTCAGTCGGTTAAGCGTCTGCCTTCGGCTCAGGTCATGATCCCAGGGTCCTGGGATCGAGTCCACATCGGGCTCCCTGCTCAGCAGCGAGTCTGCTTCTCCCTCTCACACTCACTCTTTCATGAATAAATAAATTTAAAAAAGCAACCCCCTCAATACCCAGCCCGAGGTATCTAAGAGTATGCTCTAAGGGTACGTAGGTAATGTAACTCACAATCAAGATACTGTCGTCCTTCCCCTCAAACCGTGAGCAGCCTCTATAATTTTCTGTGTGTGAAGTAATACCTGGTATGAAACCTTCATCCAAACTGTGCATTAAATGTTGTATCTCACTTTAAATTATTCATTGTCTCAATCAAGGTAGCATTTGATTCCCTCTATAGTAAAATAGCTTAGCATCTGAACCAATCCAAAGGAAATACATTACTAAGGATAAACACAAAAGTTCAGATATAAAATGTACCTTGCAGAAATACCTGAACAGGGACAATCTGAAGTGACCAAATATTTTAAAGTATGGAGTAAAATTATGATATTTGTATGTGCTGGCTAGTAGCTAAAAAAAAAATTCTATTTTACAATAGTCACTAGCAGGAGAAAATACATATACCATTAACAGAAAAATCAGGTTACAAAACAGTACCTACCGTAGGAAGGAATATACATCGAAATGTGAAGTGTTCCTCTGGCTGGTAAGATTATATTATTATATGCGATTATTATGTTTTTCTTCATATTTTTGGGGACTTTCTCAAATTCTTCAGAATTAAACATACCACTTTTATAGGAAAAAATTAATTAAAATGTACTTAGAACAGGTAACATGTTTCATGCTAACAGCAACAGAGCTGATTTTCAGCAGAACGAGGACAGCATTCATGGAGTCCCCGGGAACTTGTGACAAATGCAAATTCTCTGCCCACACGGACCTACTGAGCCTGCAAGTCTGCAGGTTGGACCTCAGGAGGTGTATTTTAACAAGCTCTCCAGATGATTCTGATGCAGGCTGAGGGTTGAGAACCATTGCTCTAACCAAACTGTAATTCCTCAAATACACCCAAAACTTCACTCAGTTAATGCTTTTCATAATGTTTGTTCTCCCGTCTAGGAGCTCCACTCCTTCCCAATCTCCAGGGGAGTAGACGCCATCAACCCTTTCCAGCCAAACCCAATATCGACTCAGCTGTCCCTCTCCTGGTTTCCACAACCAGAAGCAGCCCATTTTTTCTCTAAATTTCCACTGTATCTTCCTTGGACCAGTGGTTACAGTTTCTCTTGAAATAGGTTTATCTTCACATTTCTCACCTCCTCTGCTAGAGTGTAGGCTCTCTGAGGGCAACGTGTACTCTACATACAACCTCCACAAGCTACAGGGTTATATTGTCACAAAGAAGGTACTCCAAATGTATCTGCCCACTCCAAAAAATAAAATAAAATAAAATAAAATAAAATAAAATAAAATAAAATAAAATAAAATAAAGCAACCATTGGTCAGCATTTAAGATCACCAGACTCAGCAAATAAAAATATGGGTCTCCCAGTTACATTTGAATTTCAGATTAACAGCAAATAATATTTTAGTATAAGTAGGTCCAACTATTGCATGGGACAAATTTATACTAAAAAAATTATTTGTTACCTGAAATTTAAGTTTAACTCAGCATCCAATATTTTATCTGGCAACCCTATCACTGTTTTTCATATGTTACTTTGTCTTGACTCAGATCTACCTTCTTGAAACTTTACTCTCTAGCAAATATAACTAAGAAATTGAAAAAAAAAAACACCTTATATATCCAAATAAATATTTTTCTTTAAAAAAAAATCACTTTGGAAACACTTGTACATATTCACTGATATTGATGTTGGCCAAAATATGTTTGAAATTCTTTAATGGTATGCAAAATTCTCCTGCTGGTTATGCAAGAAAATCAGCCTCATTATCTAAAACCTGCATGTTTTTAAAAAATATATACCAAATGTATCACTATTTTTTAAACTACTTTATTTTTCAGCACTGACACCCAATACCTTTAATCTTTTTGAAGATCAGATTTACCTTGAAAGGCTTCATGCTTGCTACCTTTAAAAATAATTTTAAAAATATACTTATGTTTTAAAAAGACAATTTCCTAACAGACGCAAAACTGTTCCTGAAAGTCTACCGGATTACATATATAAGCTTGCAAGGTGTTAATATGAAGATGCTACTCAAAGAAATATGTCAAATCCGCTTCTCTTTGATTTTTTTAAAAAGTCACATTTCCTTATCATCACTCCTCCCTCAAAACCCCAAAGGTCCGCGTAAGCCATATTCCCATGCAACCAAACATTAACTCTCTATGAAGCAAAACCCAAATGCCATGGCTTCCTCTCAAAGATTTCCACAGATAAGCAAAATAAAGGACACACAGCCAAAGCAAAGACCATGTACATGTTTGCCACAGAATAACAGACACGATTCTGTGATGTCAGCACAAGTTCCAGGACTATTTACCACATTTTATTTCCATGCATACACATATTATTTATACATTTATTCACATCTCCTCTTTGAGGTTGGAATACGCTGAAAATAGGAGCTTCTTGGGTGGCTCCGTCGATTAAGTGTCTGCCTTCAGCTCAGGTCATGATCCCAGGGTCCTGGGATCAAGTCCTGCATCAGGCTCCCTGTTCAACAGGGAGTCTGCTTCTCCCTCTCCCTCTACTGCTCTCTCCCTCTCCCTCTGTCTACTGCTCTGCCTACTTGTGCTCTCTCTGTCAAATAAATAAATAAAATCTTTAAAAAAATATTACTCAGGGGGCGCCTGGGTAGTGCAGTCGTTAAGCGTCTGCCTTCGGCTCAGGGCGTGATCCCGGCGTTCTGGGATCGAGCCCCACATCAGGCTCCTCCGCTGGGAGCCTGCTTCTCCCTCTCCCACTCCCCCTGCTTGTGTTCCCTCTCTCACTGGCTGTCTCTCTGTCACATAAATAAATAAAATCTTTAAAAAAAAAATATTACTCAGAGTGCCTGGGTGGCACAGTCAGTTAAGTGTCTGACTGTTTCAGCTCAGGTCATGGTCTCAGGGTCCTGGGATGGAGCCCCATGTCGGGCTCCCTGCTCTGTGGGGAGCCTGCTTCTCCCTCTCCCTCTGTCCCTCCCCCCACTCATTCTCTCTCTCTCTCTCTCTCTCTCTCTCAAATAAAATCTTAAAAAGAAAAAATAAAAATAAAAAAGGAAAGAGGAGCTTCTCTACCTTCCAAAACAGGCTTACCCAGGACACGATACTTAATAAATGGAGCCAGAAAAGACTCGATCTGTAATCGACATTTCTAGCCATTTGTTTTCTATCTCATTGCACGTTAAATGCCTGCAGCACACTCCATCAACTTGTTGGATCCAACCTGCAAGTATCTTTAATGGAGGATTTACTTGCGCTCTCTTAAGACACACCAGGTTCAAAGCAACTCGGCACTTTGCTGTTCAGGTGTCCCAAACTCACACAGACAGGTAGAGGGGAGGCAGAAGAAGGACAGCATAAGTTAGTGATAATATTCTTCTTTTCTCAAAAACAAAATGAAGCAACGCGACAAGTACGATGGAGGTTACATGAATCTAAGTTGGAACTTTCTGGAATTTGGAATTTAGAAACTGATTCTCAAAGGAACCATGTCAGTGCTCAGCTCTTTAAGGCTGTTGTGCAAGCACGGTGATCCAAATAATAATACATCAGGGGTTACCATATTCTTTGCACATAATCCCAAAGACGCGTGACACTGTAAAAGGGGATTTTAACAGGTAATACCTTTGTCATTCCAGTAACCCCGACATCCTTTCTTTCACATTTACAAGACAATTTTAATAGGTTGGTACCTTATCCTACCAGCACCGGTATTTATATTTTCATGAATCAACAGGAAGTTAAAAAATAAATTCTCGTATCAGTTGGCTATACTAATGGAATAACTATCAATCTTTTTTTTTTCTTTTTTAAAGATTGTATTTATTTATTTGACAAAGAGAGAGAGAGCATAGGCAGGGGGAGATGGAGGCCGAGGGAGAGGGAGAAGCAGACTCCCCACTGAGCATGGAGCCTGATGCGGGGATTGATCCCAAGACCCTGGGATCATGACCTGAGCCGAACGAAGACGCTTAACCGACTGAGCCACCCAGGCGCCCCCATCTCTTTTTCTTATACGAGACAAATACATTGTAGCTTTGGGGAGGAAAGAGGAAGTGCACTCGAACTGTATGAGCACATACACATAGCAGGATTTAGTCCTCCCTATTTTTTTTCCATGATAAATCAGTCGCAAAAGCACTGCTCTCCAAAGTTTTTCCCTGATGTAATAGCCAGACATGAAGGGTTAAGAAGAATGAGTTCTCAGCTACCACAGCCAAGCAGCAGATCTACCACTGGGGCAGAAAGAGCTGTAATGAAGGAGAGCAAACGCAGCCAGGCATTCATTCACAACCCAGAACCCAGGAAAGACCAAGACCTCACAAGTTACTGGTATTAGGGCTATCCCCACGAAATAGGGAGGTCTTGAAAAGCAACTAAAATTGTAGAATGACACAATGAAGATTAAGTCTGGCATCACTGAAGTCCCTCAGATAACGGAAGACCCCAAACTATAGGCCTGGACACCAAGGGTTGCACATTAAACCCTAAACAAGTTTCAGTGTAATGCCCAATCCTGTCAAGATTTGGTTTCCGGGCAGGGTTTTAGGAACAATAAACTAAGCAGAAAACAAATGACTACAGGTGGTTTATAAGGAAAGGACTTTGTCTCAGGAAGAAGATAGGATCTCTGACATGAGCTCTCGATTAGGAACCAGAATCCAGACCCGATGTGGGCCTTATACAGTGCCACAGTCTCTTTCGAATCCAATCCGATTTCCCATCTGCAAATCGGGGATAAAATGGACATCGTTAAGTGAAATGCTAAGATTCAGGAGCAGAGAACCAGCAGGGTAATTACAAACATCAGGAGACATGCCAGAGAACAGACCCAACATATCAATAAATACTATTCAATAAAGGTGTCAAACGGTGTCACGCTTTAGTCGAGAAGTTGTAAATCAGTGGCCTCCAGGTCACACGTGGCTCTCAGATCTTTTTTCCACACACGTTAGTTTTTAGATCCAAATAGCCTACAGCATATAGAAATCAGGATATTCCTCGTAAATAATAACAAAAGAGTTCTGTTTTCTTTCCAGAAAACAGAATGCTCTGACGTCATTGGCGTTGAATTTCCATAGGCCCAACACTTCATAGGAGCTGGGTAGCGGCGATCCCTTTAAACTGGGGACCCGTTTTGCAACAGCCCCACCTCCACGCACGGACTTCCTCTGCCAAGCCCAATTGACATTTAATTTTTTCAACCCGGGCTTTGCAAGATGGTGAGAATTCAAAGAAATTTGGTGCTATCGTACTCGATTCGTGCTATTAAGGAACCATTCCGGAAATATTTTTGCACTGGACCAAAAACAAAGGAAACAAAGCTTGCTCTTCACCCAGCATGAGTGAGATAAGCCAGGGCTAGAGTGGCAACAGACACGTACGGAAGAATTCTTCCTGATTATGTAAAGGCTGGCTTTGTTTCAACAGTTACATTGTTTATAATGGAAACTGTGGAGAGTCGATTTATTATCTTAAATATCAACTCTTGCATTCATTTTTGGAAAAGAAAATATGATGGAAGGATAGGACTGCGTTTTTTCCCTGTAATTATTTCACAACAGCCCAAATAGAATTAATCTGGGAAAGTGCACATAATGATTTCAGGTCCAGGAATACCTCAGAATTCAGCAGTGTTGCAAGCCAAAATCATCAAGATTCAATCTACCAAAACTTAAAAAAAAAAATTTAATCTTTCTCTGTGATAGCTGATGATCCATTAAAAACAATAATACTAAAGTTTTAGAAAGAGAGGCAGCGTATCGAAATAGTGGCCCGCTCAGCAATTTCAAAATACCCTGCATTTGTGTTTAATAATATCCTCCTCCAGGAGTCCAAAAGAAAAATACTTCCCTTCTTCTCTTCGAAAAGAGTTGGGAAATGTTCCAATCCCTTGAAAAGTTGCTGAGGAACATTTGCCACATCTCACTTATATATGCTGGTTTAAGTTCTGGCATATTTTGTAAACTGCTGAGTTTTCAAGAAAGAACAGCATAGTTCTTATCAAATACGAAACAGACACAAAGTGTTCTTGTCTTATACACTACAGGAGTTGCTGGAATTTACTTTCTAAATATTCTCCCTTAGAAAAGACACCAAATTAGTTTTCCTCACCGAAACTGTTGCTAAAAATTCAGAGAACTTCATTGGTGACCAAAAATTGTGAGTAGTTGTACAGAGAAGTATAGTCATATCGCGTTGATTTTAGACTTGGTATCTGTTCTTAATCTCAATAATCTCCATGAACAGAATTGATTTCTTATAGTACAACCCGGGAAAGTAACAGCTCCCTGCAGAGAAGGACATTTCAGCAGAAAATTGGGGCAATCTGCCTGTTAGCACAAGCCATTTCCGCAGGGCACGCTTTCAAAGTTAGTGCATTTCCCACTCATTAACCCTATTGTGGAAACCTACCACATTCACATAGAGATCCAGAAGAACACATATTCCCGGAGAGACTATCAGAAAATATCAGAATAACTCAAAAGAACAAAAGTAATTTAAAAGATGGTGGTACAGAATGAAAAAAAAATGTTCAGGAGAGTAAAATACACATACTGATGCATTTTTAAGAAGTAGAAAAGGGTAATTTGGAATAGCAGAGTCCTTCATATAAATGTTTATTAATTTCCTAATATCCAAGCCTCAGGACAGCGAATCAGGATTTTTATTCCATGGAGTACTATTTATTTGTTTGTTTGTTTGTTTATTTATTTATTTGGGGGTTTGGGTTTTTGGTTTTTGCTTTTTAAGTAGGCTCCACACCCAGCATGGAGCCCAATGCAGGGCTTGAACTCACCACCCTGAGATCAGGACCTGAGCTGAGATCAAGAGTCAGACCCTTAACCGACTGAGCCACCCAGGTGCCCCTAGTTATTTATTTTATTGAGGGATAACTGGCATACAACATTATACTCGTCTCAAGTGTACAGCATAATGATTTGATAATTGCATGCATTGAGAAATGATCAGGGCAAATCAGTCTGGCCTACACCCATCTCCACATATTGTTACATAGTTCCTTTTCTCATGATATGAACTTTAAAGATTTCCTCTTTGCAACTTTCAAATCTGCAATACAGTGTTATTGACTATAGTCGCTGTGCTATGGAGTCCCTTTTACTAAGAGTGGCTTTGGTTTGGTTTGGTTTGGTTTGGTTTGGCTCCTGCAGTGTTTTGAGTGTAAAGAAGCATCAAGCTGTTTCCCACGGAGCCGAAGGGCCTGGAATTGACAGGTGCAGGCTGTGCTGAGTCTCTGGAGGCAGACTCGCCTACATGTGGGTCCTGGCTCTGCCTCCTTCTAATTCCATCTCAGCTCCTCAGCTCCCGCATCTACAAAATAGAGACAAATCCTCCCCCATACGGTTACTGTCACGGTGACACAGGCTAAGATAATGTATGTAAATCGCTTAGCGTGGTCCTCAGCACATGGTAAGGACACAGTAAATGACGATAATCACAGCTCTTCTGAGTGTGTGCTTCAAGAAAAAAATCACATCCTGGAGATCTAGCTGCTAAATGGCCATTCCTGATAACAAGCCCCGTGCACCCAGCATCCGTGTCATCACGGCTTTAGGTAAGAGCCGGTGGTTGCACAGATGCAAAGGTATGTGCGCGTGTGTAAGCGTGTGTGCATATGTAGAAACACGCTAACAACCAGACACGTGCTATATTGTAGGTTTTTCAGTTTTCATGCTCTCTGTGTGGGTATGTATAAAAAATAAGCCAAACAGATAAGCCGGGGAGGCAGGAACTAGGGCCCTAAAAACTATGAAATGTGGAATTAATCCGAGAACATCGAAATCACTAAAAGCAGAAGCAAGAAAGATGATTCAAAAAGCAAACAGGTGTGAAATGCAAGGTGCGGTTCAAGAAATAGCGATCTGGCCTACACCGAAGAGCAGAACCCGCTCTTGGGGTGTGAGATGCGTTTCACGGACAGAAGTAAAATCCCAAAAGAGGTGAGTAATATGCCAGTTGGTGGCATTTGCCAACTGGACAGAGGTTTTTGTTTTTTTAATAATCCTAATAACAACAGTCATAATGATAATGTGCATTTGCTGAGCACTTACTATGTGCCAGGAACGGTCTGAGGGCTCTGCTGAGTGGACGGAGCATCTCTGACTGTGGCCACACTGGTCACCAAGCAGGAGTGCTGGCCCCATCCCTTGCTGACTCAGCAGCAGCAGGCCTTACACCTGCCCAAGGGAGGAGGCAAAATGCACTTCAGAAGGTGGAGGCCAAAGGGACAATTGACCAAGGGCAGCTTGCTGCTGGAATAAAGTGACACAGCGACTGGATGGGCCTTCACAGATAGAAAGACAAGACAGAAATTGAAGCTTGAAGTCATTAGGGACTGACATTTGTCCTCTTCCTTCCTTCTTTTGAAAACCTCAGTAAAAGCCCTGAACCACAAAAGCCATACAGTAAATCATTTATATGGGATGTTCTTTGATCTTAAAATGTCTGAGTCACATGCTTTAAATTTGGTAACAAAAGATGTAAGAATGTCAGAAGTAGCATTTTCACTATGGCCTCTGGACTTGGGAATGTCTTGCTGTATTTCTCAATTACTGCGAAGAGCCTGCACGGCCGTATCAGGCAGCGGAATATGCCATTTTGGAGCCGTGTCCCCAGAAGCCCTACAACAGAAGCTGTGTATCAGGAAACGGGCCTGATGAGCTCCCACCTGCACTTCAAGGTCATTGCTCAGCCTCCCCCACGGATTCATTCATTCCTCCTTCACTGCCCGCCTTCCTCCTGTCCGAACACGAGCATCCTTGAGGCTCGGGCTTCAGTCTTCACTATAGGATTTAGGCAGAAGTCCTGTGCTGGACCCGTGTCCTATTTACCTGCCCAGCATCCTTACCCCTCTCTTATGGCAAAGGAAGCGTGACTTTCTTTACATTTATCTGCATCCTTCCCCCCCCCCTTTAGGTTTAGCTTAAGTGTATTTTCATGGACGTCACACTACCCCTTATTCTAAGGATGGGCCTGATTCCCCAAGTCACCGTGGTAGATTCCGGGATGATGGAATATTCCCAGTTTTTCTAGGAAGAGTGAATTCTGGTAGTGGAAAAGAGGAACTCTTTTTGCAGGAGGGTCTATGCTGGTAGAATGTGCCATAAGATTCGAGAGCCCACCTGAGAAAAAGAGCTAACATAGAACATAGCAGAGCTGAAAGAGACGGAGAAATCCCTAACCATGGAAACATATCGATCCAGTCACGCCTAAAGCCAACCCTGTCTCTGGATGATTCTGTCACATGAAATTCGGTCCATAAATTCAACCTTTGAGTCAATATCTGATGGGTTTCTGTTGCTGCCAACTCAAAGCACTCTGGCTAATAGTTTTCGTTTCAATTCAACAAATATGCATTGAGATCCGTCTGTGCTAGGCATTCTGCTAAGTGTGGCAAATCTCCGACTCTCCTGTGATTTTTGGCTTTTACCTGCAAGTCACCTTCTCTCTATACCACCAGCTGCGCTGAATTTGAAGTTTATTTGCACATCTCTGGCTGCCTGATGGGCATCCCTAAGTGCCCCACTGGCTGCAGACCCAGACCACCCTCTTCTCTGAAAAAAAGAACTCTCCTCTGGACTTCCCTATTTGATTCAATGATCCCATCATTTTTCAAGGCTCAGCACTGAGGAGCTTTGCTTGGGGCCAGCTTAGCCCCTGGATCCAGTTTTTTCGTCCTATCTTTACTTCTTCAAAATTCATCTCATCTTTCCCTCCATACCCATTTCTTGCATCTTATTTTTCTGTACCTTTCTTCACACTTGGGCAACTTTACCTATTAACTACTTTTTCTCCCCCATGTTCCATCCCACACAGGTACACATCCTCCAAATTAATCTTTGTACATACTGGTTCCTTTGCATGAAAATCCTGCTCTGAAAGCTTCAGTAGTTTCCCAAATAGTTTGATGGCTTAGCTGGGGCTGAAGGATCTCCACGGTCCCCCTCGCTTCCCAGTTCCTTGACTGTGTCTATTCCTAATTCCCAGTGACAAAACACCTCCACCAAACGGATCTATCTTGTGCTCCTAAAATAAATCTAAGCTCTCTCCTCTCTTGGTTCATCTTCCTGGATTGGATTCCTTCCTTCCCACTTGTTGATGTCCCTCCTTTCCTTCAATTTCCAGCCCAGATTCGGCCCCTTCCATGGGGAAGTCTTGAAACATCATAGCTCCCTCCGCTAGACCCTCCTGAAGTTTGATGGCTTTCACCGTGTGGTGTCACTGGCGAATGATACAGATGGTCTCATACTGTTATTTTTACATGTCTTTTATATGTTCCATTGATCTCACTCTTTCAGGATGTGAGACCATGTCTACACATTAGCCAGCCGTACAACATTGTGTTTACGCATATGGGACCACACAGCGGTGCTTAAACATAGTTCCTGATTATGGGGTGAAAGATCTCAGGATTTATTCATTTGTTCTTCTGTGGAGTGTCAGTTTATGTACGAAGAACAAAGTATTGTCCCTACTGGTAATTAGTAAAAAGAACAATGTAGAGTCAAGGAATCATACAATAAAAACTCTTCTGTGGGAAGTTGTAAGAAGATGTGGTCTGTGGTGGGCTCTTGGGAAGATCAGAGATGTCTTCCTTGGGGAATTATAAAATGGAAGTGGCTTGGTATTTCAGCTTTCATTCACCCTCAGAAACTCGGAAAAATTTCTCTGCATTTGCAAGTTCAAGTATGACCAGAATGGCTGCGGGGGGCAAGGGAGTGGCAGTTGTGGGGGGAGTGGGAGCACTGGGAAAACTTTACAAATAATGTGGACAATAATACTGGACAAAACGGCTCGAAGTTTGTAAGTCTGCACAGTCTAAGTCTTCTCTGGGCCATTAATTCCTTACCAACAAAATGACTACCTACACAACGTCCATTTCTCCCTTTCCTCCTGTCAGAAGAAACCCCAGTTTTTTTCAGTTGACCGGCTTATATCACCTGACTCTGGGGAAGTGAATTAGAGTTCCCAGCTCCCAAGATGGTCGGGACCCCAATCACGGTAATTGCACATGCCTGACACGTGGCCCGACCAGCCTTTGCTGAGAAGCACCTGGGAAAGAAGTCTAAAAAATGGTCTCCAGCCTCCTCTGAATAACCAGGCATGGCCGCCATCTTGCTGCCAAGCTGAGCAGAAAACCAACACTTTGCAGAGACCAAATCCAAATCAGAGAACTTCAGGGTCACTGCCATACCACACCTGGGGTACAGCCTACTTGAGAAATGCCTATGTGACATAATAAATGTCATTGTGTAAGCCAATTTGACACGATTTGAAATGAGGTTTTCTGTTACCAAAAGCTCAAAGTATCTGAGAGATCCTGAGACGACACACGCCCTTGTGTTGTACAAGTTTGTGTTTTCAATGTAGTTTCTCTCTTGGTATAAAAGAACGAGCCATGAAATCAATCACTTAAACCTAGAAAGTAAAATATTTACTTTCCAATGGAAGTACATGAACTAGGTAATTTCTAACTCTTTCCCAGTCAAAAAAAAATATGCAAAGATTGAATTTCACTAATTATTTCTATTTTAAAATTCTACATGGTTATATGAATTATCACCATTGCTTATCCTTGGCACGCAATATTGATTTACTTGAACACAAACCACTTAGACATGGTGGACGGTTATTACGTTATTGAAAAAAACTATTTTACCACGTTCTTTTTTTTTTTTAATTCATCACTTATATATGTGGTTGTGAAAACAGAACTTACTCCAATTTCCACTAACCCCATCAGTGTTATTTGGGGAATTCTATCCTGAATTACTTTTCTCTCAGTCCGTCAAAGGAACAGAATCCAAGTGTCTGCCATATTATGAATCTGAGCCAAAGAATGGGCCATCAGTCTACAGTTTGAGAGCTTCCCATCCCTCAGGTAATAAAAATCAGGTTTCAGGGGGAACACCAGCTGTTCATCCATGTCACATCTTTAACGATATTTTCAGTCTAAAGAAATAAATAATGACTCAGTTATTTTCCACCTTTATAAAATAACTAAAATCATCGTGAATACAAGCTACTTTGTCCTAGGGCTAGTCAGGTACTTTAGCTCAATGAACTGTAAATCCAAAACCCCTACGGGAAAGCATCGCATTAATTAATTTTGCATTACATAGTTTTCCCCTGCTATGTATGGTGCCACCTGTCATTGTCTCAGCAATCTATGATTACCAGCTCAATTCCTTAGATTGGCTCATTTCCTCTTCCTGAACTAACTGATGGGAAAGTCGAATAGATCTGTACTCCCTAAGAAGGCGTAGACAGACTGCGAGTTCTTAGTCTGCAGCTCAATGATTCCCCCCTTATTATTGTCATTCATGCAAAAATCTACTTTTTTGGCACAACACCTTGCAAAAATATACACACTGGATACCATTATAACTGAGACATATACATTAGAATATTTTATAAGTGTATTAAAAACAGAAACAGGTAAACTTCCCAAGGAAAGTTATGTTAGTATACTTATACAAGGAACTTATCCTAAGTCAACAGAAGCACTTGGAAGAATTAGCGCTTCAACCACAGAATGTCTTTGAATGATCTCTGCAAACTCAAATAGTCAATTCTTGAATGGGGTACCCATAATACACAGTTTTGATCTTACCTAGCTTCTATTTACAACTGCCTGTGGGTTGAAACATTGCAGGTTCATGAGTACGAACTGTTAGATTGACCCATAATAATCACACTTTGTGCTGCCCTTTCAAAAACATGCCAGAACTTTTCCACCAAGCTGTTCAATTTGCAACCCAGAAACAATATTAACTGTTGATACCATAGAGTCCTTTTGAGAAGGAAAAGAGCCTCAAATCTTTCGATGCATAATAGTATGAAATCTTTAGTCCTCTTGACAAAACATTTTGCATTTACCAAGATTAAGAACATTTTTTCATGTGTCTGTTAGCCATTCGTATGTCTTCATTGGAAAAGTGTCTGTTCATAGCTAGCGCAGTGATGGGTAGTAAGGAGGGCACGTATTGCATGGAATACTGGGTGTTATACGCAAACAATGAATCATGGAACACTATGTCAAAAACTAATGTACTGTATGGTGACTAACATAACATAATAACAATAATAATAATAAAAACGTGTGCAAA